>NC_090713.1:18908543-20178543 GCF_040954835.1 Lepisosteus oculatus
CTGCTTTTTGGTCCTTCTTAACTGAGGGCGTTTTCTCTCTCTCTCTCGTTACTTTCAGGGCCCGGAATTATGCTGGCGGATATAAGGAGTGGGCAGAGAAGGAGAGGTGCTGAAGTTGCCCGCATCGCTATAAAAACCCTGCGGGTTTTTGGATCTCTGTATTCTGAACTTGCAACCTAGCGAAAGTGATCAACACACACTGCTGTGGAAATGCCTACACTTATATAGCGCTTTTCTGGACACTCCACTCAAAGCGCTTTACAGGTCATGGGGATCCCCTCCACCCCCACCAGTGTGCAGCCCCACCTGGGTGAGGTGCCAGTCCGCTCCCCACACCCCAGCTCTCAGTGGGGAGGAGAGCAGATAAAGCCAATTCATAGATTGATTCACAATAGCAGATGAACGTTTTCAGCGTCAAAAATGTACCTACTGTAACAGTTTCACTCGAGTTTTCTAGCATTTTGAACAGCTCCGATCTAGTACTGCTGCTCGGTGTGTGGGGGAAAACTAGGTTTCAAATGTCATCATCGAGTTAAATCTCAAATTCCCTCCGGCAAGACTGCTTAACGACGTGGTCACGAGATAAACTACTAATGAGCGGCCAGCAGAAAGTGTTGCAGTGGCTGATCGCACCGGCTTTAACCATCTGATTTAATTGGCTCGTAGGCGAGTGTCCTCATTAACAGCGTCCTCTCCTCTCTACACGTTTAGAAAATTTAAAAGGCTTCTGGCTGGGTTGCAGAAACACAGGTTAGGACAGTCTGTTAGCATGAAGCATGAAATTGCAGTAGGCGATACCAGAGGCAGGGTGTAATCCGAATTCACGAGCGCATTCAGTAATTAACGAGAAACCGTAATTAACGAGCCCAGGACAGCTGCCCTAACAAGTAGAAGAACTTCCTGAGCGCTGTATCCGGAAGGAATAGGATGAAGATTCATGTTGCTTTGACTACGGACCCTTCCGATATTGCTCATCGGTCAACACTGTTGTCTTCAATTAGGCTGTGAAGCTCTTAGCTTCTAGCAGGAATGTCGCCTTTAAATTTTATCTATATGTAATATGATTCTTCACAGCAAAGAGAAACTAGAGCCAAGACATGGTTTTAGTCTCTTTAAGCCTGAAATTACCAAATGCAAAATATCCCAGACATCTGCACAGCAGAGTGTATGTTCACGAGGTCAGGAGATGCTAAAACGTCCTTATTTTAGATTGTTAAACTGGAACTGAAATAAAGCCATTTTCCGTTCTGGACATCTGGTCGGTTGTTTTTGTTCGACGGGCTTGACAAAACAAAACGAACGTTTTGTATTCCATACCGAAAAGAAACGAGACACCGTCGTGGTTGAGAAGGAGCCGGCCCTGTTTTCTGTTTTTCAAGGGTCTTTCTACTTTGGGCTTGGTGCGGTTTCTCTCTTTTTAAAAAAAAAACACCTTCACCTCCTCCGGATCACAATCCGGTGTTTCTCCGACGCTGCGCGGCGTGTCGGAAAGCTGAGCTGGTGGCTGCTGTCGGGGCGGATCTGTTGTGACGTTTTTTTTTTCTCTTTCTCTCCCGCTGGTTCTCTATAATCTTTTTTTTCCCCCTGGTAGGTTTTCCCCTCTTTGGATCTTTGAGTCCTGGTGCGCTGTCTGCTTTCTCTTCCCGAGTTTTTTTTTTCCCTTCATTAGTCTGCCCGAGCCGTTTAGTATGGAAGCGACTTAGTAATTCTTTAGCTCAGCTGGCAAGACCTGGGTTCGAGCCCATGCAGTGAGGCACGAAGGAGGGTGGGAGAGACGAGGGCACAAGCCCTAGAACCCGAATCCGTTACAATAACAAGAGGACAATGAAATATGGGCTTTTTCGAAGTCGCAAATGTGAGATATAAAGTCGCAATTCTGAGATACCATAGCGCGTTTTTGTTTTTTACTCCCTGGCGGAAAAGGGCTTCCATAGGTTTAGTCCAATAGTTTTTAATATTTGAAACCCCCCTCTTTTAAATCGCCTTTAGGCCTTGAACTGGGCTAAGTTTTTATTTTTTTTGAAGAGTATTCTGTCATTAGAAATTGCAGTGTTGAACGGTGTTCTCCATGAGCATTGTTTCAGGGTTAAATAGGTTAAGAGTCAGGAATATTATATAGGAATATTAGCTGTAACTGTTAAAAATGCCAGTGCATTACATGCCAAACGCAACAGTTTGAAAAGCTGAAGCCTTTTCTTTCAAACTTTTGCTTTTAAGTCATCATTCCCATTTAGGGCAAAGCAGTGCAGAGAGCCATATAGGCAAGAAACAAATTGTGAAGATATAATATCACTTTTCCTAAAAATCCTTTCTGTCCTAGAACACAACCATGCCAACAAACATCCTCCATGTTTTCTAATTATCCTAACCCTAGCTAAGGGTTTGACTAAAATCCGATCAAGTCTGTTGCCTTCAGCAGTTGGTTGAAAGGGATCGGATCAATAAGACGATCTCCTCTCCTCAGGATGAAATGTTTCCCTCCAACTTGCTCCTTTGCCACTCTGATGGTGCTGCAGCCTGCCTGCTCGGATGTCGTCCCTAGGGGGCGCTCTTACAGATGGGGGGGAGCTCGATTTCAGCTGCCACACCCCTCTTTCCTGACGCTTCCTTGTCCTACAGGCGTCTGGATCCGTGTCAGGTGGTCTTCAACCACACGCAGGAGGTAGCAGGTGGTCAGAGAGCTGTACCAGATCGCCATCATTATGGAAATAAGCTCTCTATAATGACAAGAAACACCTGCCTTTGCATTTAATAATAATGATGATGTTGCTTTATCAGCCCTATACAATTTCTTGCATTAGGAACGCGTCTTTTCACAGACCCCAGCTTGCTCTCCATGAGACACACAGACAGGGAGAGAGAAGCTGGGGGTAAGAGTGCAGGGTCGGCCATTTATACAGCACCCCTGGAGCAGCTGGGGTGAAGGGCCTTGCTCAGGGGCCCAACAGAGTAGGATGCCTCTGCCAGCTGCTGGATTTGAACCGGCAACCTCCCAGTCGCAGGCACAGATCCTTAACCACAGAGCCGTATAGCCAGTTTGAACCGAGATCTTCGCCGACCACAGTCCGTTCGGGAGATGTGAACCCAGACTCTCGCCGACCGCAGACCAGCCCCCTTCACGACAAGCCACATCGCCACAATTGTCTCGCGTTTGCCCGCATTTGTCTCAGGCGGCCCTCCTCCAGCCTTGCAGGTGCCCCTGGGCTGATCTCTCCTGGGGGGGGTTCAAGCCTCCAATGGCCAGGAGGGCTGCCCGTTAACCAAGCAGGTTAAGCCAGTCGCACAGTGTCGCACCAAGAATTCCACGCGCTCACTCCTTGGATGTTGGTGTCCCCGGTGAGCTATCGACGACACCTCGACACTTCAGCGTTCCCAGCTTGATTTTAAAAGCCGGCATCCTTATGCTCCAGTGCTACAGCTTGAAGGCTAGCGGGATGTGAGATTGAGTCCCGCACGTCACCATTAACGTGCGGCCATTAATTCTTATTTATAATCATCTTCTTCATTTTACACGTCTATAGCGCCTTTCGGGACCCTCCACTCGGAGCTCTTTCCAGGTCATGGGGATCCCCCTCCACCCCCCAGCAGTGTGTACCCCCATCCGGATGAGGCGCCAGTCCGCTCCCCACACCCCAGCTCTCAGTGGGGAGGAGAGCAGAGTGATGGAGCCAGTTCAGAGAGGGGGGTTATTAGGAGGCCATGATGGGTAAAGGCCAGGGGGAAATTTGGCCAGGACACCGGGGTAACACCCCTACTCTTTTTGAGAAACACCCTGGGATTTTTAATGACCACAGAGAGTCAGGACCTCGGTTTTACGTCTCATCAGAAGGACGGCGCCTTTTTACAGTCTAGTGTCCCCCGTCACTATACTGGGGCATTAGGACCCACACAGACCGCAGGGTGAGTGCCCCCTGCTGGCCCCACTAACACCTCTTCCAGCAGCAGCCTCAGCTTTCCCAGGAGGAGTCTCCCCTCCAGGTACTGGCCAGGCTCCCACCTGCTGAGTCTCCAGTGGGGCTGCGGGTTTGTCTTTTGTCTTGTACTAATGCAGTAGCTCCAAGGTTCTGCACTGTATTTCCTGTGCTTCTAGCTCTGTTTACGTTACTTTAAGCGACACACTGATGGCAGACTCTTGCAAGAAGACACGGGCTGTATTTTGACACTTTATTGGCAAAAACGTGGAAAAGTGCAAGTCAAACAGTCAATAATAAGACTGAAGATTTAACGAGAGGGAGCAGTAGAAAAAAAAGTAGGAATCCCATATAGAAATGCAGCATAAAAAATATTCAAAATGCCCTTTATTTCCAAAGTCAGCATTTCACTTTGTCTGTGACAGGTGCAGATCAGCTTTAGGCTGCTAACAATGTTTTTTTTTAAAAGCAAGTTTTACAGATTTTTAAGGTGCAGATCTAGCAAGAGAACACAGAAGAGAAATGCCATCTTTTCACAGGATCTTTTTCATCTTGCCTATGGCTTCTCCCCTAGAGTAGAAGGAGTAAGAAAAAAGACGAGACTCTTATTTCACATGCTGTGCGCTAAAACAACCCAGGAGACAGGCACTGTTGTTCAAAAGCTAGAGATATTATTCTCCATCAGGCTTTCTGCTGAGTACTTTTCCAACTTGGTGTGGAAACAGTCCAGATCTGTTACCGTTAGGGGCAATTAAAATCGATTTTTTTTTAGCTTACAGTGGATTACAAAGGATCTGTACTCTGCAGTACAAAAAAGCAGCCTTTTATCATGATCTGCAGAGAAGAGCAAAAAAAATGTTCATGATGAGGGATTGCCTGTCAATTAGGCCTGGTTGATTCATGCAATTGAACAGCTACTGCAGTACTTCCTATTGGCTGCATATGTACTGTATAGTTCACCTTGAGTATTCGAAGACTCGACTGCAAGGTAAATTAAAGGTTTAGAAGCCTCACCAGAGTGCCCTTGCATGGATAACATCCCAAATTGCTAGAATAACTGAAAACACAACTGAAGGCACCCGAGTCTCAAAGCTGATTCCTGGAGAGTGTGGTGTGTTCTGCTTTTATGCATGGATGCTCCAGCTACGGTGCTCAAGGGAACGTTTCCGCAGGTCTTTCCTCCCGGCGGCTGTCAGGGTGTATAACGCTGCCCTAGGACGAGGCTAGGACTGTTAGCCCCTCATCTGCTAATCTATGGACAGCATGGTGCTCCATTGCACTTTTTGGACTATCTAAATAAACCATATTTGCACATATTTTATTGTTTTTACAGTGACTATGATCAGCATATTTTGCACACACCTATGTATTTATTTTTATTTATTTTATATTTGTTTTGTATAATTTTTCATCTATTCTGATGTCTGTTTTTGCTTGTCTTGGGCTAGACTGTTGTAACACATCAACTTCCCTTTGGGATCAATAAAGTCTTATCTATTTATCTTATGGTCCAAACTCAGTAAGTCAATCCATTAACCTCATTATGGACTTCATTGAACTAATAAAGGTTTTTTTTCGTTTCTTAAGATCTTTCACAGTTGGTTACAGTACACGTTGGTACACCTCTGAGCCTCATTAGGAGCACTGTCATTATCCTGTTTGTTAAATAATTAGAGCAGGTCCTGAAACCCCTATTCTAAGTGAAATGTTGATGCTCGTGTTGCCCATTGGAACTCCTGATTGTGTCTAGGATGTCTGCACTGCAGTGTAAAGAGCAACTGCCCCAAAATGCCTTTTACAGCAATCCACTGCAGGGTGGTTTGAGAGGAGAGGAAATAAGTATTACAAAGCTGACCTCAGACTGAAAGAAATTCATATTTTAAAAAAGCATGACACCTGTGCTCAACTGAGTAAATACTGCAACACATTTTTTTTCATGAATCAGTTATTGGAAATAAAAAAAAAGTTACAAAACCAACTGAAAATAAGTAATTCAGTGGTTTTCAAAACTATGCATATCTGTCGGAAAGTAAGAATCACAAAGTCCACATACTTCTGATGCCTCTTTGAGCATGAGGTCACAGTTCCCAAAGGGTGACTCTCATTGTACCGAAGACAGGAAACAACGTGTTGAATTATCAAGCGCCCTGGTGTTCTTTAAGTGCTAGTAAAGTATAATAAATCTCTTTTGGTTTTTGAGGGCTCTTGTCTCAGGTGAAATCGCACGTCTTGCCTTAAAGCCAGGTCTTCATCCCCGGTCCTGAAGAGTTTCGCCAATTCACTGCTTGGAATCCAGCGATGGTGAAAAACCATGTTCACTCGAACCAAGATCCTTTTAATAAGGTGACTTTTTTTTTAATAAAGCACTTAAAAGATCATTTGGCACCAAAAAACAAAAGTGAAGATACAGCATCCCTCCAGCTAGACTCGAGTTCCCTTTAATTAAACCGATGACCTGCTTCCTTGATTAAGTTACAAGTGTCGCCCAGTTGAGAGACGATAAAACAGGCGATTCAAGATGACTTAGTAGACCAACTGTCAGGACATCCTGTGACCCTCGTCCCGCGCCAGAATTCCTAAAAACTCGGAATTCTCTCTTTTACCTGGACCATCATCTCTGGAGTCGAGCTTCCAGTCCGATTATTTTTCCCAGGTAGTCAGGAAAGGGCAGCTCTTGTCTCAAAGCGAGACAGCGCTACGACCTGCCCGGACGAGAGCTGGGACGTTTGTTCGTTTTTACCTCTGAGCTCGCGGCGGCCAGGTTTTGAAGGAATCGGGCGATTTCAGTCCGTCAGTACTGGGGGAGGGGGGGGGACGCCGCCGCCGGCGATCTGAAAAGTCGGTCCGAGCCCCCGGAGCTGCCCGGATCTTCCGAAACTTCCGATAGGGGCCCGGGATTTCAGAGTCTTTCGAGACAAGGCACCAAAGGGTAACGTCCGGCACACGAAGGAACAATCTTGGTCCTCGATGTTTAAAGGTCACAAGGGGAGGGGGGAACAAACTTATTCTACCAAGGGATCAGCAGCCCTTTTTATTGGGGGTCTTTGTTTCAGTCTCTGCACTGGTCTCGGAGGGGGGGGGAACTGTGTGTGGGGGGGGGTGCCCCCCTCTTTTATCAGCGTCTCTCAGCTCGAGCAGAAAGAGAAATCCGCCAATGGAAGCACTGAATGGAAAGCGAGAGTCCCGCTGCCTGGCGTTGGCGGACGTGGCCGGGAAATGCGTTTTATTCATGTTTTTGGTGTCTGTCGTACAAGACATCTGCACTGCGTCCAGATGGTTTTGCTTCACTCGTCCGGGCGACGATAGGAGAACAGCTCCTTAGGAAGAGGCCTCGAGTTCAGTCAGGATTGTGGGGACGCACGAGTCGACTCGCCCTGCTGACGGCTCCTTCCGGATGGGCAGCCAATCAGGACGCAGGGTGGCAGAGCCTTCTGGGAGTCGGCCATTTTAAATAAGATACCTGGGGCGGATGCTACAATCTGTGTGCGGGCTTTTCTGCGTCTCTGCCCCGGTCCCACCCCCTCCCCGACACGACGACAGCCGGGAATCTGTGTCGCCCGTGAACTCTACCTCTCCCCTCCTCCTCGTCTCGGCAGGGCCCCAGGGGCACCCTGCCACAGGAATGCTGGGAAATGACTGGAAGCAGAAGGACAATGACCTGCTGGGAGACCCGTGAGCTGGACGAGCCTTGGGGGGGGGAAAGGGTGGGGGGAAGGCAGAGGGGAGCTGGGGAGAATGGAGACAGAGAGTGACGGGGGGGGGCGAGGGGGAGAGAGAGCGCAGGCGCCCAGCGGGGGGCGCTAGGGAGCCCGGCCGCGGCGCACGCAGACGTTGGGCTTGGCGGCGTGGCTGAAGCCCTGTTTGCACAGGCACTTGTAGGAGCCCGGGACGTTGACGCAGCGGCCGTTCTGGCAGGGGTAGGCCCGCGCGCTCAGCTCCGCGCACTCGTCGATGTCTGGGGGGAGGTGAGAGAGAGAGAGGGGGGGGGGAACACGTGTCAGCGACTCCATTTGGCACCGCCACCTCCCGAGGAATTCTCTGCTCTTTCAAATGTGTGTCCCCACAACCCTAACTTTAGACTCCACCGAACCCGTCCCAACAGTCACTGCGGGGGGGCCTGGTTTGGTAGCTTGAATACACGCAACACAGCAAAAACAGACTGAGCAGGACTGTGAAGACCAGCACCATCGCTGGTGCAAAACAGCTACAGAAGGCAGAAACAAGCAGCGCAGAAGACCAGTACAATCACAGCCCGTCATCACCTTACACAGCGGAGATCATTTCGAACAACATGACACCTTCCATCCAGATCTATCGATTTAGACCACCTCGATTCAAGTGCAGTGCAACTAGGTTATCTTTTATTCCCACAGCTATAAACCTGCTTTATTTGGAGAAAAAAAATCATTGCATATTTTATTTATATTTATATTTTATCTCCTAATGCATGTCTCTTATTAGGTAATGGGTTCATGTGGTGTTAAATGTATTGCGTGCTTTGTTGATTCTGCCTGCAAAGTAAATTTCGGTATCTGGGACAATAACAGGAAGGACGTTCATTTTTCGGTCCAAAACTAATCCAAAACTAAGCAGCTGTTTGTATTGGGAGAGCTTGGTGGGGGGGGGGGGGGATGTCTAGCCCAGTTGCTCTCCCTGATCTCTGACCCCTGTTTCAGTGGAAGGTCTCTTAAGTGCTGGAGCACTGTTCTGCCATCACTATGGCCAAAAGAGAGCAGAGAGAGATGGGTGATGGGAAAGGACGCAGCAAGAGGGGGAATGATGGGAAGGGAGGAAGGAGGAAGAGAGATGGATGATGGGAAAGGACGCGCCAAGAGGGGGAATGATGGGAAGGGAGGAAGGAGGAAGAGAGATGGATGATGGGAAAGGACGCAGGAAGAGGGGGAATGATGGGAAGGGAGGAAGGAGAGAGGAGTTTGGAGGCTGTGTTCTGTAGGGTACCTACCGATGCAACGCATCCTGGTGTGGTCGAGCCTGAAGCCAGGGTTGCACTCACACATGGTGCCCAGGTAGGAGCGCACGCAACGCCCGTTGGCACAGCTGCACTCGTCCGAGTCCTCTTCCGAACTGTCTCCTTCTGGGAGAGAGGGACAGTGAAGGAGGAGGAGACAGAGAAACAGGTGGTGGAGAGAGAGAAAGGGATGATGGGAAAGGGCACAAGGCGGGATGATGGGAAGGGAGAAAGGAGGGAGACGTATAGGAACAGAGAGGAGAGAGGGATGATGGGAAGGGGCATACCATGAGGCGGTATGATGGGAAGGGAGAAAGGAGGGAGACATACTGTAGGTACAATTCTGACCCTGGTGTCCCGAACTCTCTCATACCTTTAACAGTCAATGTCTTGACTTCATACGAAGTAAAAGACTATATGTATTAACTATACTATAATAAACTACAATTTACTATACTATACTACATACTATATTAAAAAATAACTCTTTAATTGACTAGTCAGGTTGAAATAAAAACCAGAAGGCCCTGCGGGATCTGGACTGGAGAGCCCTGCTTTAGAGGGATTTAACTGGTCATTAACTTGATGAGACCCAGAATCCAGGAGCACCCAGGCCGTTCGCCCAGTTCTGTGCAGTAAGCAAGCCCAGAGGCGTCTGGGGCCGACGGCGCCAGCTCACCGGGCTTGTAGTTGGAGAACGCAGCCAGGAACTCGCCTTCCCCGTCCGACTCGGTGTCCAGGTGCAGCTCGCACAGCCGGTTGAAGATAACTGGCCGGGACAGAAAGGGAGATGGTTGGCCCCCCTGTCCGCCTTGCAAACGAATCGTCCGGGCTTCGCACATTCGTAGACACAGAAAGGCATGCTGGGAGGGAGGGGGCGCAAACCAGAAAACTGCGCCCCCGGGTACACCAAGCAGCTTTCCGATCATGCGATGTGTGCTGGGGACCACATTGACGATGGTGACCGGTCATGAATCCATTAATTGAACCGGCACTGATTTTGCAACACAGGGTAACAGTTGTAGCCTGCCTGTACGCATTTCTTACGAACAATACAACGGTAACAATTTAAAAATATATATTTTTTTTTAAATGGGAACCGTAGTCCCAATTTCTCAGACCGGGTATTAGATCTCGGTGACAAAAATAAATCCACTGACGGTATCGCAAAATCTGACAACATTCTGAATTAGGCACAAAATACTTTTGGGAAAATGGTGGAGAGTCTCCGTGTTGTCGAGGGTTTGCACAAATTGTGACATGAAGCAGCCCTTCCTGCTCACTAGTCCCTGTGATGACTAATGCACTGAGATGTACGAGCGAATAAGTACAGGTTGTGCAGCAGACATTTCAGCGCAGAAATGTTCCGGCGTGATCCGCAGGCAGAGTTAACCAGTGAGTAGTATTTGCCAGTGAAACCGCCTGGAAGAGAAGAGCAGTATTTCTACTGGATTAGAAGAGCTGGATCCACAAGCCTGCTTGTTTAGTGTCACAGGGCCTAGGTTAGGTTACCCTCATCCTAACCCTAACCTTAGCCCTAGCCATTGCAGCAGGGCAGGGAATCCTGATAGCTTGACTGCACCCTGGGTTGCTGGGGGAGTCTGCTGTACTTCTTGGAAACTCTACCATGGCGAAGGTACAGCAGATGGGGGTACTGTACCTGAGTTGCGCTGGGGGCAGGTGCGGCACTCGGGACCCCAGCCCCGGCCGTAGTGGCAGCAGCACTCGGAGTAGGTGACCCGCAGGCGGTTCTGGGGCATGCTGCAGATCAGGTCCTCGTCCACCTGCAGGAAGCACACGTCCTTGTGGGCAGCAGTGCGGTCTGGTGGAGGAGGAGAGGGAGAGAGAGAGAAAGAGACACAGAGACGCCTTACAGGTCTGGGAGCGCCTTCCCAGTATGCCCTCGCTGCGGAAGAACGCTCGCGTCAAGAGCTACAGCGTGTTCTGGGGGCGGCTTGTCAACTTGAACGCCTGCTTAGCTTCACCGGCAGCCCCACTGGAGACTCAGCAGGTGTGAGCCTGGCCAGTACCTGGAGGGGAGACTCCTGGGAAAGCTGAGGCTGCTGCTGGAAGAGATGTTAGTGGGGCCAGCAGGGCACGCTCACCCTGCGGTCTGTGTGGGTCCTAATGCCCCAGTATAATGACGGGGACACTATATTGTAAAAAGGTGCCGTCCTCCGGATGAGATGTAAAACTGAGGTCCTGACTCTCTGTGCTCATTAAAAATCCCAGGGTGTTTCTCGAGAAGAGTATAGGTGTTACCCCGGTGTCCTGGCCAAATTTCCCCCCCGGCCTTTACCCATCATGGCCTCCTAATAACCCCCCTCTCTGAACTGGCTCCATCACTCTGCTCTCCTCCCCACTGAGAGCTGGTGTGTGAGGAGCGGACTGGCGCCTCATCCAGGTGGGGCTGCGCACTGCTGGTGGTGGAGGGGGATCCCCATGACCTGTAAAGTGCTATATTGGTGTTGTTATTACTCAAAACGCGTCTCTGAGGAGCAGGCCAGGCCAGATGGCGTCACTGAATCCGTTCTTGAACCCCGGACTGCTTCCGGATCAGCTCTGAAACAAGCCCCCTCACCCGCCTCCCCTCCCAGATCCTGCTGCCCAGCCTTTGCTGACGGAGGCAGCTCTTGACCTTTGGATCGGTCCGGTACAGCGGCCAGGCTGGCGAGACGAGCCGAACAGGTCCGCTCTGCGGTGTCATCTCTGATCTGTTTGCGGCATATTCCTGTATTGACAAATCACCCAGAAGCCAGCAGGCGCGTGTGAGAAACCAAACAGGGCCAACGGGGCTCTTGTGCTCTGGTATGTTCTGTATAAATCAAGGGATTTCTAATTTCCTGAGATTGCATCACTACGACCTTTAACACCTGACATTGATCCGTTTTAGCTAGATTTGTACGGCATACTGCCTTGGACTTTCTATAGGGACCTTCGTTCGGATTTGAATCAAGTGTGTAGGATTGGTGTGCAAATCCACACGCATATACCTGTTTGATAAACCTGGTGACATTTTTAGCTGCTGCAACAGTACTTGTATACAGAAGATGTAGGAGAACAGCACTGTTCAGAAGCCGGAGAGAAAACCCTGAGAGAGCAGGCAGGCATCTATTTAAATACCGGAATTACCTTCTGCACCCCTCCAAAGACTGCTGGAATGCACTGGAATTCAATAATGGTGGAGTGTGTGGAAGTGTTGTTGTGCTAGGCTTAAAGAATTGAAAAAAAATGCTTAAAAATCAGCCCTACATTCTCGTTTTCACGATGCAGATAAATGGTAGACGTATTTCTAAATAGTAAACTGTCACATGGGAACTAGTGCTTACTGCCTCATCGCTTCTGGGTCCCGAGTTTGATTTGGGAGTGAGATACCTTCTGGGTGGAGTCTGCATGGTCTGTCCCATGTTCTTGTGAAGAGTGCACGTGTACTTGCCCCTACTATTGGGATTCAATCCTGATCGCTCACAGCACAGCGCCCCTCCCTGGACAGGGGATAGCTCCTCCACCATGAGAGAGTTCTACATTTTCCACATGGCCTACATTGCGGGGGGGGGGGGTGATGTGATGTCACTGCTAGATCTGATGTCACTGCTGGAACTGGCTCAGGCGCGCTGAGGCCCGTTACAGTCAAACGGGTTGCTTCCTCTTTCTCCCACCTTCCAAAGACCTGGCGTCTCTGAATTTATCCCTGTGTGCTTGTGTGTGGTACATCGGTATGGGGTATGGGGGTATCGGCCTGCCTTAAGCCCTAAGCATCCGGGACTTTCACCAGGAATTAGAGCATTTTTTGGGGGGGAACAGGCGAACCGACAATTTGGGGATTGGATCCTTATAGCCGACAAAATCCACACATTCCACTGGAACAACAGATCCTGAAGTCAACAGACTAGCCGCCCTACTCACCCAATGCTGACCTTCGTCTTCGCAAATACAGCAGCCTCACTCATGCAGTTTTAGAGCATGCAATACGTATTCTTGGTTTTTGATACCGAAAACACTCACAGCCAAGTCAGATTGAAATGTAGAGGGGTGCTCTCTTTCCATGGTGTTAAACTATGAGGTTAAATGACACGCGCTAAGTTAGCCATTTCCCCCAGTTCATTAAAACATAAAGAAGTTATAAATGAGAGACAGAGAGCTGGCCTGCCCAGCTCATCGAGTTGCTAGTGGATATAGTAAGCAACCTACTGATCTCCCTTACGAAAACCTTCAATGTGAAGAGAATTTCACTGCTTTCCTTAATATACCCCAATCTAGGGTCTGATGTTTATTAAAGTAGTCCGGTCAATTCTTTCTTCCAACAAGCACTCTATGTGTCTGTCCATTTGGACTTTGTCCCTGAGCCCCACATAGGCTCAGAAGTCCTGCTGGCCAGGCCTGTTCCAACCCATAGGGTATCCCTGGGGATCATCATCACCTCTGTCTGTGGTGTAATAGTTCTTTAGATCGACTTATCTGACCTCTTCCCACCTCTTTGCTGCTATTTTCAGTTAAGAGTACCTAGAAAGGGAGAATATGGAGGTGCAGTGGCGGGCGTTACTCCCTTACAGCGCTGGGGCCCTGGGTTCAGGTCTGGACTCGGGGTGCTATCTGTGTGGAGTTTGCATGTCCCCCTCCCCCGTTGGCATGGGTTTTCTCTGGGTGCTCCAGTTTCCTTCCACGGTCCAAAGACGTACTGGTCGATGTTACTGGCTTCTGGAAAAAATGGCCCTGGTGTGAGTGTGTGTGTGCCCTGTGATGGACTGGTGTCCCGTCCAAGGGGTATCCAGCCTTGTGCCCATTGCTTTCTGGGATAGACTCCGGCCCCCGCGTGATCCTGAATTGGATGGAGCAGTTAGAATATGTATACATGGTTACAAGAACCCCACTGATGAACACACTCCCGTTTTGTATTATTCCTAGTCTTGCTACTGACAGCTACTGTGTATTTAACTTGAAGCCTGCCTGCAGGATTGTCGCCTCTCCTTCACATTGAACGGTACTGCTCAGACTCCTAACAGGAGCTCCGTAACAACACTTTCTGTGTGCACATTTCATTACCATGTAAATCCCTTAGATACCAGCACATGTGACCAGAAAACATCTTTAATTATAGATCTATATATATATAGAACCTATAAATATATATTTTCAGGTTAACAGTAAACTGGTCACTTCATCTTTTGCTAGAAATTTACAAAAAAGATTTAACAGTTTTACAAACTGTAATAACAACTCTCTGCTGAGATACAAAGGGTCATAATATTGTTAAGAAGCATCTCCAGGGTGTTTTAATTTTATGAGATTTATGGATGTATCTCAGCTTTGAATGAGAAGAGTAAAATGTTCCTCTTTAACTCACATCTTTTTTGGGGGGAACTGAACTTGGCCATTGAGCACAAGCGCTAAAACCATTCCAGAAAATCAATTTAGTGGAGGAGATGAGAGATGAGAGATGAATCGCTTTGTGTGGGTATTAACCGACTAGAATCAGTAATGCCACAATGCTGAAGATAAGCCGAGATGATATTAAGGGTTTTCTAGAAGCAGAATGGTGTACCCATAGAATATTCGGAGTACACTGTCTACACAAAATACAAACTTATAATTCAGTCAACAGAGCATTTTCTGACTACCCTGTACATTCAACTAATATACAGCCTCTTCACAAGTCAACCAGATACAAACATCACAGCAGTATATAATCTATACTGTAGTATTGCCTAATATAGTGTTTTTATAAAGTCTAAAATCTGGAATATAGACTACAGGACAACACTTTGGATCAGGGATTTCAAATGGAATTTACAATTACTATGAGAGAACAGTCCTGTCAGGACCACATTCCCCAGAACCCTCTGGGGGAGTGAGCTGCTGCTCTCAAGTCACCTGACCAGTTGCAGGAAGACAATTGGTCAGGTAACGGTTCAAAACCCAGGAAGCAGAGGCGTCCTGTGTCAGTCTGTGTGAATGGATGCCTACTGTCTTGAGGGGCTGAGGGCGGAACCCCTGTCTGCACCAAGACCTGAGCCAGGTAACTTCTGCTTATTGCTTTTTTTAAACAGTCATCTGATCCATTGTCTTTGGGCGACCAATCAGGTGACGGAGAGCAGCGCCCTACTGCCCCAGAGGATTCTGGGAAATGCAGTCCTGACAGGCCTACTTATAAGGAGCGTTAACTTATATATATCCTGAAGCATTAACGGCGAGACCGTGATGAAATATTAACTAGGTTCTGCTGTCGACTGGAATTAATAACAACATCATAATCCTGACCACAGCCTGAAGCATGACAGTCCTAACTCAAAACATCTAGTTATGCAACATTGTTTATAACTTTGCATTACATCATTAACAACATTATTTTAGACATGAATACATGCTATAATATACAACAGTATCCTATGTTATTACTTTTTATAGTAATTTATATTATGCAATATCATATTCCTATTATATTATATTGCGGCGCCCTTTCGTACTGCGTACTAGAGTATCCTACACTATTCACTCCGATTTTTTCTTTGTGTTTTTCGGCTTTCTCTGAGTCTAGTTGAAAAGAATACAAACCTTGAACCGTTTTTTTAACCTGAATGGTTCACCACTCAGAAAAAGGGATGCGTGTCATGTTATTAACGGGCAGCGGGGCGAGCGCCTGTACGTGGTTAATCGTTTTGCGAGGCCATCACTGCCAACGGCTGCCGGGTCACATCTTTTCAGAGCTCAGCCACCTCCAGATGCAGGAGAACAAGGCGCTTCAACGGAAAGCAGCATAGCAGCGTCAAGCGCCTAGCAGGAGGGGGGTCATTAAAAGCTGTTAAATGGATTAAGCCGCAGGGCACTGATCCCAGCTGCGCCCGCGCGTGCAGAAGTACCAGGCAGGAATAGCAGATCCAGGCTCTCTCAGCTTTCCTGCCCAGGAAGATCACAAGCGGGCGAGCCGATCACAGAGCGGGAGATCAGGTGTGAGAGAGAGAGAAAGACATGAGGACTTGAAGGAAGAGAAGGTCCTTCCCCACTTTAAGAAGGACGAGGAAGAGGAGGGAGCTAGCCTGGCTAAAGGTGAAAGGGCAAAGGTCAAGGGGCAGTGCAGTGCCTAGGGGGTGGACTGCTACAGTATTGTAACAGACATGGATGGTGTAAAATAATTTTGCCAAAAAAGTTAAGACAATATCAGAAAACCCCTTGGTTTTAATTCCCCAAAGAGTATATAAAGATATTCATGGGGGATTGCAGATATCGCAGTCATGTTTTCATAAGCCCAGAGATACTGTAGAGTACAGGGTTCTGAATTCCCTTTCAGTGAATCAAATGCAGTTTTATGACCAAAGGCTTTTGAACAAGAACTTACCTTCTTTTACCTCTCCTTCTAACTTCAGATATTTACGTGACCCAAGTTTAGTTTTTACAGGTTCTAACCTTTAGTATTTGTAATAAACGCTTTGAAATTCCTGAGAAATCAAAAGTATAAGGCTTGCGATACACTAGAGGTTAAATATGCGATGGTATAGATTCTGTGAAAACACTGAAGTACAGCATTGCAAATATTAAAGTCAATGCTATAATATGCTGTATAATATATAATGTGCTACAGTGTCTGCTGACCCTCGTCATGTCTATCAAAGCAGGTGAATATCAATATCAATATTGATTTTGATACGGTAACACCAAGACACCCTCTCCTTTAGGGCTTTCATGTCAGCTGGAGGACGGACACCCAGAATTTCAGATTATGGGGGCTGACATCCCTTTGTTCCCAGTTGCATCGGAGATCTCGTGTTCCAGTCGGAAATGAGTTAGCCAGAGTCGGACGGGTTCGAACCCGCACACCTCTGCCCTCTGCATCCGAGCAGAGGCTTTTCCGTGATGAGATAACAGCTTGGAGGCTGAGAAACACGCATGCTCGACGGGTTCTTCGGTGGGGGTAGATTCTATACTTGTTTGCTGGTGTACCATGGTAAAGGTGGATTGCAGTGCAGTAAAGCATGGTAAAACAACAGTGAAAACGCAGGAAAGCTCCGCTCGCACAGGAACAAAGCTGCTGCCCATTTTTTTGGGAAAATGAACCCAAGAGCAGGGGACAGGTATACCAGATGGACACAAGCAGGGGAAAGCAGGCGAAACAGAAATCCAGAGTCTGTGGTCAGAAACTGGCTTTGGTCAAAGCTGGTATGGACACTGTAGCGAAGCACAAACAGTCTGTACAGCAAGCCGGGGTCTAAGCTGAGATTACCAGTGTAGAGAGAAACCAGAGCAGGGGGTGATCCAAAAGACATGGTTGAAAACAAAACGCTGTCAGGAATCCGAGGAAGTACAGGACAGGAGATGGGGGAATTATAAAATTGAGGGGCTTCGAGCGACACTCGTAGAGCAGACTCAGTCATAGAGGTCACCTCTGTACCCCCTTCCCAGCAAACCTTAGACATTCTGTACCACCTGGTGCGGCTGTTGATGCAAATCGCCCTGCAGGTGATGCAGGTTTACTGGTGGACTGTACTTCCCATGGTAACCGGTACAGTGTGACAGGCTCGTGGAGGGGTGGCTGGTTACTGTGGCAAATGCCAGCTGACCCTGCAGCGCTCCAACCCCCTCCACCCCACCCCACTTCCACAGTGGGAGCAAGCCTGACAAGTGACAAGGACTGGACAGCACTGCACACACACAAACACCAAGCAGCAGCCATGTTACCCTGCAATTCACATCTGGCAAACTTCTGAAGCTCATAAGGAGTGATCCTGGCAAGTACCTGGAGGGGAGACTCCTGGGAAAAACCAAGGTTGCTGCTGGAAGAGGTGTTAGTGGGACCAGTAGGGGGCGCCACCCTGCGGTCTATGTGGGTCCGAATGCCCCAGTATAGAGATGGAGACACTAAACTGAGGTGCTGACTCTCTGTGGTCATTAAAAATCCCAGGGCGTTTCTCGAAAAGAGTAGGGGTGTTACCCCAGTGTCCTGGCCAAATTTCCCCCTGGCCTTTACCCATCGTGGCCTCCTAATAACCCCCCTCTCTGAACTGGCTCCATTACTCTGCTCTCCTCACCACTGAGAGCTGGGGTGTGGGGAGCGGACTTGCGCCTCATCCAGGTGGGGCTGGTGGTGGAGGGGGATCCCAATGACCTGTAAAGTGCTATATTGGTGTTGTTATTATTCAAAACGCATCACTGAGGAGCAGGCCAGGCCAGATGGCGTCACTGAATCCGTTCTCGAACCCTGCTTCCGTTCTCGACTGCTTCAGGATCAGCTCTGAAACAAGCCCCCCTCCCCTTCCAGATCCTGCTGCCCAGCCTTTGCTGACGGAGGCAGCTCTTGACCTTTGGATCGGTCTGGTACAGCGGCCAGGCTGGCGAGACGAGCCGAACAGGTCCGCTCTGCGTTGTCATCTCTGACCTGTTTGCGGCACATTCCTGTGTTGACGAATCACCCAGAAGCCAGCAGGCGCGTGCGAGAAACCAAACAGGGCCAACGGGGCTCTTGTGCTCTGGTATGTTCTGTATAAATCAAGGGATTTCAAATCTCCTGAGATTGCATCACGAAGACCTTTAACACCTGACATTGATTCGTTTTAGCTAGATTTGTACGGCATACTGCCTTGGACTTTCTATAGGGACCTTCATTCGGATTTGAATCAAGTGTGTAGGATTGGTGTGCAAATCCACACGCATATACCTGTTTGATAAACCTGGTGACATTTTTAGCTGCTGCAACAGTACTTGCATACAGAAGATGTAGGAGAACAGCACTGTTCAGAAGCCGGAGAGAACACCCTGAGAGAGCAGGCAGGCATCTATTTAAATACCCGAATTACCTTCTGCACCCCTCCAAAGACTGCTGGAATGCACTGGAATTCAATAATGGTGGAGTGTGTGGAAGTGTTGTTGTGCTAGGCTTAAGGAATTGAAAAAAAATGCTTAAAAATCAGCCCTACATTCTCGTTTTCACGATGCAGATAAATGGTAGACATATTTTTTAAATAGTAAACTGTCACATGGGAATTAGTGCTTACTGGCTCATCGCTTCTGGGTCCCAAGTTTGATTTGGGAGTGAGATACCTTCTGGGTGGAGTCTGCATGGTCTGTCCCATGTTCTTGTGAAGAGTGCATTTGTTCTTGCCCCTACTATTGGGATTCAATCCTGATCGCTCACAGCACAGCGCCCCTCCCTGGACAGGGGATAGCTCCTCCACCATGAGAGTTCTACATCTTCCACATGGCCTACATTGCAGGGGGGGGGGGGGTGATGTGATGTCACTGCTAGATGTGATGTCACTGCTGGAACTGGCTCAGGCGCGCTGAGGCCCGTTACAGTCAAACGGGTTGTTTCCTCTTTCTCCCACCTTCCAAAGACCTGGCGTCTCTGAATTTATCCCTGTGTGCTTGTGTGTGGTACATCGGTATGGGGTATGGGGGTATCGGCCTGCCTTAAGCCCTAAGCATCCGGGACTTTCACCAGGAATGAGAGCATTTTTTGGGGGGGAACAGGCGAACCGACAATTTGGGGATCGGATCCTTATAGCCGACAAAATCCACACATTCCACTGGAACAACAGATCCTGAAGTCAACAGACTAGCCGCCCTATTCACCCAATGCTGACCTTCGTCTTCGCAAATACAGCAGCCTCACTCATGCAGTTTTAGAGCATGCAATAAGTATTCTTGGTTTTTGATACCGAAAACACTCACGGCCAAGTCAGATTGAAATGTAGAGGGGTGCTCTCTTTCCATGGTGTTAAACTATGAGGTTAAATGACATGCGCTAAGTTAGACGTTCCCCCCAGTTCAAGAAAACATAAAGAAGTTATAAATGAGAGACAGAGAGCTGGCCTGCCCAGCTCATCGAGTTGCTAGTGGATACAGTAAGAGACCTACTGACCTTCAATGTGAAGAGAATCACTGCTTTCCTTAATATACCGCAATCTATGGTCTGATGTTTATTAAAGTAGTCCGGTTAATTCTTTCTTCCAACAAGCACTCTACTGCGTCTGTCCATTTGGACTTTGTCCCTGAGCCCTACATACTGTAGGCTCAGAAGTCCTGCAGGCCAGGCCTGTTCCAAACCATAGGGGATCACTGGTGTTCATCATCACCTCTGCCTGTGGTGTATTAGCTCTTTAGATCGACTTTTTTGACCTCTTCCCACATCTTTGCTGCTATTTTCAGTTAAGAGTACCTAGAAAGGGAGAGTATGGTGGTGCAGTGGCGGGCGTTACTGCCTTACAGCGCTGGGGCCTTGGGTTCAGGTCTGGACTCGGGGTGCTATCTGTGTGGATAGATATCTGTTTGCATGTCCCCCTCCCCTGTTGGCATCGGTCTTCTCTGGGTGCTCCAGTTTCCTCCCACGGTCCAAAGACGTACCGGTCGATGTAACTGGCTTCTGGGAAAACTGGCCCCGGTGTGAGTGTGTGTGTGCCCTGTGATGGACTGGCGTCCCGTCCAAAGGGGTATCCAGCCTTGTGCCCATTGCTTTCTGGGATAGACTCGGGCCCCCACGTGATCCTGAATTGGATGGAGCAGTTAGAAAATGGATGCATGGTTACAAGAACCCCACTGATGAACACACTCCTGTTTTGTATTATTCCTAGTCTTGCTACTAAAAGCTACTGTGTATTTAACTTGAAGCCTGCCTGCAGGATTGTCGCCTCTCCTTCACATCGAGCGGTACTGCTCAGACTCCTAACAGAAGCTCCATAACGACACTTTCTGTGTGCACATTTCATTACCATGTAAATCCCTAAGATACCAGCACACGTGACCAGAAAACATCTTTAATTATAGATCTTTATATATATAGAACCTATAAATATATATTTTCAGCTCAACAGTAAACTGGTCACTTCATCTTTTGCTAGAAATTTACAAAAAAGATTTAACAGTTTTACAAACTGTAATAACAACTCTCTGCTGAGATACAAAGGGTCATAATATTGTTAAGAAGCATCTCCAGGGTGTTTTAATTTTATGAGATTTATGGATGTTAAGGAGCTGATGATGTGGTCTTATTACAGTATCTCAGCTTTGAACGAGAAGAGTAAAATGTTCCTCTTTAACTCACATCTTTTTTGGGGGGAACTGAACTTGGCCATTGAGCACAAGCGCTAAAACCATTCCAGAAAATCAATTTAAGTGGAGGAGATGAGAGATAAATCGCTTTGTGTGGGTATAAACCGACTAGAATCAGTAATGCCACAATGCTGAAGATAAGCCAAGATGATATTAGGGGTTTTCTAGAAGCAGAATGGTGTACCCAACATGAATATTCGGAGTACACTGTCTACACAAAATACAAACTAATAATTCAGTCAACAGAGCATTTTTCTGACTACCCTGTACATTCAACTAATATACAGCCTCTTCACAACGCGGTTAATCATTTTGTGAGGCCATCACCGCCAACGGTTGCCGGGTAACATCTTTTCAGAGCTCAGCCACCTCCCGATGCAGGAGAACAAGGCGCTTCAACGGAAAGCAGCGTAGCAGCGTCAAGCGCCTGGCAGGAGGGGGGTCATTAAAAGCCGTTAAATGGATTAAGCCGCAGGGCACTGATCCCAGCTGCGCCCGCGCATGCAGAATTGCCAGGCAGGAATAGCAGATCCAGGCTCTCTCAGCTTTCCTGCCCAGGAAGATCACAAGCGGGCGAGCCGATCACAGAGCGGGAGATCAGGTGCGAGAGAGAGAGAGACAGAGACATGAGGACTCGAAGGAAGAGAAGGTCCTTCCCCACTTTCCATCCCTTTAAGAAGGACGAGGAAGAGGAGGGAGCTAGCCTGGCTAAAGGTGAAAGGGCAAAGGTCAAGGGGCAGTGCAGTGCCTAGGGGGTGGACTGCTACAGTATTGTAACAGACATGGATGGTGTAAAATAATTTTGCCAAAAAAGTTAAGACAATATCAGAAAACCCCTTGGTTTTAATTCCCCAAAGAGTATATAAAGATATTCATGGGGGATTGTAGATATCGCAGTCAGGTTTTCATAAGCCCAGAGATACTGTAGAGTACAGGGTTCTGAATTCCCTTTCAGTGAATCATATGCAGTTTTATGACCAAAGGCTTTTGAACAAGAACTTACCTTCTTTTACCTCTCCTTCTAACTTCAGATATTTACGTGACCCAAGTTTAGTTTTGACAGGTTCTAACCTTTAGTATTTGTAATAAATGCTTTGAAATTCCTGAGAAATCAAAAGTATAAGGCTTGCGATACACTAGAGGTTAAATATGCAATGGTATAGATTCTGTGAAAACACTGAAGTACAGCATTGCAAATATTAAAGTCAATGCTATAATATGCTGTATAATATATAATGTGCTACAGTGTCTGCTGACCCTCGTCATGTCTATCAAAGCAGGTGAATATCAATATCAATATTGATTTTGATACGGTAACACCAAGACACCCTCTCCTTTAGGGCTTTCATGTCAGCTGGAGGACGGACACCCAGAATTTCAGATTATGGGGGCTGACATCCCTTTGTTCCCAGTTGCATCGGAGATCTCGTGTTCCAGTCGGAAATGAGTTAGCCAGAGTCGGACGGGTTCGAACCCGCACACCTCTGCCCTCTGCATCCGAGCAGAGGCTTTTCCGTGATGAAATAACAGCTTGGAGGCTGAGAAACACGCATGCTCGACGGGTTCTTCGGTGGGGGTAGATTCTATACTTGTTTGCTGGTGTACCATGGTAAAGGTGGATTGCAGTGCAGTAAAGCATGGTAAAACCACAGTGAAAACGCAGGAAAGCTCCGCTCGCACAGGAACAAAGCTGCTGCCCATTTTTTTCGGAAAATGAACCCAAGAGCAGGGGACAGGTATACCAGATGGACACAAGCAGGGGAAAGCAGGCGAAACAGAAATCCAGAGTCTGTGGTCAGAAACTGGCTGTGGTCAAAGCTGGTACTGGACACTGTAGCGAAGCACAAACAGTCTGTACAGCAAGCCGGGGTCTAAGATGAGATTACCAGTGTAGAGAGAAACCAGAGCAGGGGGTGATCCAAAAGACATGGTAGAAAACAAAACGCTGTCAGGAATCCGAGGAAGTACAAGACAGGAGATGAGGGAATTATAAAATTGAGGGGCTTCGAGCGACACTCGTAGAGCAGACTCAGTCATAGAGGTCACCTCTGTACCCCCTTCCCAGCAAACCTCAGACATTCTGCGCCACCTGGTGCGGCTGTTGATGCAAATCGCCCTGCAGGTGATGCAGGTTTACTGGTGGACTGCACTTCCCATGGTAACCGGTACAGTGTGACAGGCTCGTGGAGGGGTGGCTGGTTACTGTGGCAAATGCCAGCTGACCCTGCAGCGCTCCAACCCCCTCCACCCCACCCCACTTCCACAGTGGGAGCAAGCCTGACAAGTGACAAGGACTGGACAGCACTGCACACACACGAACACCAAGCAGCAGCCTTGTTACCCTGCAATTCACATCTGGCAAACTTCTGAAGCTCATAAGGAGTGAGCCTGGCAAGTAACTGGAGGGGAGACTCCTGGGAAAAACCAAGGTTGCTGCTGGAAGAGGTGTTAGTGGGACCAGTAGGGGGCGCTCACCCTGCGGTCTATGTGGGTCCGAATTCCCCAGTATAGAGATGGAGACACTAAACCGAGGTGCTGACTCTCTGGGGTCATTAAAAACCCCAGGGCGTTTCTCGAAAAAAGCAGGGGTGTTATCCCAGTGTCCTGGCCAAATTCCCCCCTGGCCTTTAGCCATCATGGCCTCCTAATAACCCCCCTCTCTGAACTGGCTCCATCACTCTGCTCTCCTCCCCACTGAGAGCTGGGGTGTGGGGAGCGGACTGGTGCCTCATCCAGGTGGGGGCGGCACACTGCTGGGGGTGGAGGGGATCCCCATGACCTGGAAAGAGCTCTGAGTGGAGGGTCCAGAAAGGCGCTATATAAGTGTAAGCGATTCTTATTATAATCACAGGAAACATTCATGGGGGGGTGTTGATTTTCCAGAGTTTTACTGCGCTTTCCTCCTTTCCGCGATTCTGTCAAGCTATGAAATTTCGCTCTTCCGAGTGGCAAAACTCAAGTTTTACCGCCTGCCTCCCCGACAACTGAACAAGCACACGGCGCACAAAAAGCAGCTGCAGCCCGTCCGGAATTTGGGATTGGGGAATTGGGAAAGGGAGGGGGAGAAACCCGCAATCTCGATTCCTGGTGACGACCTCCTCCCGGACGCACGCGACGCCACGCTGATGGCTTCCTGCCGGCCAGTCGGCGGCCTGAAGGAGGCTCTGTTGTGCCGAGGGTCGGCCCCGACCCCTGGGCCCGTCACTAACCCCCCCCCCCCCTCCTGCAGTCAGTACGTGGCCCAGCCTGGCCAGCGCCACTCCCACCCTGGCAGCAGCTAGCCCTAACGCTAAAGTTGCTCAGCAGCGTTTGATACCCACCGTCATAGACGCACTGTTTGAGCGCAGCGCTGAAGGTAAAGGGCTGAGTGCAGATGCAGTGATAGGAACCAGGCGTATTGATACACACTCCATTCTTACAATAGGATGGGTCCTGACATTCATTCACATCTGCAAGGGATCACCACAGACATGGGGGTTACACAAGGCAAAAACAATCCGGGTACATCGCACAGGTGTCTCTCTCTCTCTCTCCCCCTGCTGTCTCGCCCCAACAAGCGGCACGGGCAGGCAAAAGGAGGACCGCCTCGCCTGGGTCGAGCCTCAGCCCCTCCCCCCCCCGGCCATGGGGGACGTGGAAGAGGGGTGGGGGGGGTAGCAAAAGAGGCATGTGTTTTGGCCCCCAGGGCCCCCCGCCTGCCTTCCCGACAACTGAACAAGCACACGGCGCACAAAAAGCAGCTGCAGCCCGTCCGAAATTTGGGACTGGGGAATTGGGAAAGGGAGGGGGAGAAACCCGCAATCTCGATTCCTGGTGACGACCTCCTCCCGGACGCACGCGACGCCACGCTGATGGCTTCCTGCCGGCCAGTCGGCGGCCTGAAGGAGGCTCTGTTGTGCCGAGGGTCGGCCCCGACCCCTGGGCCCGTCACTAACCCCCCCCCCCCTCCTGCAGTCAGTACGTGGCCCAGCCTGGCCAGCGCCACTCCCACCCTGGCAGCAGCTAGCCCTAACGCTAAAGTTGCTCAGCAGCGTTTGATACCCACCGTCATAGACGCACTGTTTGAGCGCAGCGCTGAAGGTAAAGGGCTGAGTGCAGATGCAGTGATAGGAACCAGGCGTATTGATACACACTCCATTCTTACAATAGGATGGGTCCTGACATTCATTCACATCTGCAAGGGATCACCACAGACATGGGGGTTACACAAGGCAAAAACAATCCGGGTACATCGCACAGGTGTCTCTCTCTCTCTCTCTCCCTGCTGTCTCGCCCCAACAAGCGGCACGGGCAGGCAAAAGGAGGACCGCCTCGCCTGGGTCGAGCCTCAGCCCCTCCCCCCCCCGGCCATGGGGGACGTGGAAGAGGGGTGGGGGGGGTAGCAAAAGAGGGGCGGTCTCGTTGGGTGGAGGCAGTGTGGGGGGGAGCCGTTGCTGAGACTCGAAGTGACGTCATAAAAAGGACAGAGAAACCAACAGGCTCTTTGATTTCTGGGGGTTTGATGGATGCAGATGCAGATGGATGCAGCATGACCACATACTGTATAACACCTGATACACACTCATTCCTGCTCTGCTCACATGTCACAATCTGGGTGTTTTGAGTTACTCAAAACCTGTGCTTTTCTGCGCAGCGATTTTGCACTCTGCAGGGCCTAACGGTTGAAGTCCAAACTCAAGAGATAGATCACTTTTTTGGCCATATACAATGTCTTGCATTATGAATGTGTCTTTTCACATACCCCAACTTGCTCTCCATGAGACACACAGACAGGGAGAGAGAAGCTGGCGGTCAGAGCACAGGGTCGGCCATTTATACAGCACCCCTGGAGCAGTTGGGGTGAAGGGCCTTGCTCCTTGCTCAGGGGCCCAATGGAGTAGGATTCCTCTGCCGGTCGCGGGATCTGAACTGGCAACCTTCCAGCCACAGGCGCAGATCCTGAGCCACAGTGCCATCGCTCTGCCCGAACTGGTGTCAGGTTTCAAAAAACAGCACTATAAAGCCTTTTCCTTATCTTCTGTGATAGACACAGTGTCAGGGGGCCTCTGTCTATCTGATTTTCAAGGATACCTTCTATCGAGAGTCTCCTAGCCTACTTAGAACTAACAGATAAAGACGTGTATACAGTATGCTGACAATCTCTCTCAAGACAGACGAGAGATATCTTGGTAAACTGATCATTGTCTTGTGACAGTTCTGTGGCTTTCCCATCATCATTTCCTGGGTGCCAGTACTATAGTAAGCAAGTGAAAACAGAGTAGAGACCCCCTAGAGTCCACAGCAGGAGTATGGTAAAATTGTGGTAAAAGCGCAACATTTACCAGTGTAAAGATCAATAAGAGGTATCCGGTTTGCTTCCTGCATTACAAATAGTGGCCAAAACACATACTGGAACACATTTATCAAATGTTAATGACCATCAACAAATATGCATTTTTAAAACACATATCATTATATCTCAGACATCTGTCATTATATTTCAATGTATACTGATGTTACTCCCGCAATGTTAAAAGACGGATTTAAGACTGCATTAAGGTTTCCAGTATCTGGGCACTGTGCAGGATGCACGTTCTACCAATGAAGTGCATTTTCTGCACTGCAATGTTTTTTCACGTGTGCATTCGATATGTTTTTATCTCCGTCATTCCATCCGTATGGCAGCAGGTAATGTACTGTAGTTTCCATATGTGTGAACTATGGAAGGAAGGAAGACTGAGGAATGTGTGATCCCTGCTCTTGATGTGCAAACCTGTTTCTCTCAACACTGCAGACAACATTCGGAATTCGCCTCGTGGTTGGGACATGGCTGAGCTGTGTGCGTCAGTCACACTTACCTGTAACGTTCGGGAGACAGTTATCATCTCATCCTTCTGCTCTGACTGAACTGCCCCAGCTTAGATCCCCCCCCCCTCCCTGGCCCTCCCTCGTTAATCGCCCATCATGGATTATTCAAGCGCAGGGGTCGTACCAATATTCATATTTTCAAAGAACCCCTTTCGCCTCTTTCAATCAGACAGGGATCGCTTGAAATTGAACGGAACCTGCCAAAACCGGGGACGGCGCAATTCGAGGTCTCCTGTCCCTCTTGTTTTCATCTTGCTGTTAATACCTATTGGCTGACGGGTGACCTTCCCTCCGTCAGCCCGACTGAGGAGATCCCCTGCTCGTCTGACGCCCCCGAATCTTTTGCAGGATCGCAACAATCGATTTCTGCCTGGTTCGTCACGGGGCCAGGCAGGAAGAACAAGGGCACAAGTCGGAAACCACAGAGCAGTGCACTTAAAAGTGAGAACAGGGGGCAGGAGCCTTTACGCTAAGAGGAGTGGGAGTCTGGAACACGCACCCAGCCACGTCACTAAAAAGAACACCCAGGCCCCCTCTTATTTGTAGCTTTTTTCGCTCTTATCACAGCCTTCCGGAAACCAATTTAAAAATATACCGGAGTAACAGTACACGGCCAGAAACACATTCAAAGAGGTGTCCACCCATTATGTGAAATCTGCTTATTCCTGGTAAGAGTCGCAGTGACTCAACGCCTATCCCTGGACGGGCCATCGGTTCTTAAAGGGTACGCACACACGCCCAAGCACACTGGGACATTTTTCAAGACCCCAACACGCCATTGGAAGACGGGGCAACAACGGAACACCAAAAAAAAAAGAACATGCAAACTCCACCCCCATCTGATGCCCCAGTCCGGAACAGAATGAACCCGGGACCGAAGAGCTGCGAGGTGCTCACTGCTGTGCGTATTTAAATATCAGCGAACATATTTAACAACTAGAAGTTTCTACAGTTCCTAAATTCCCTAATTTGGGCCTCTTTTGTTCTTAAAAAAAGAAAAACAACAGTAAGTGCCTCACACATGCTTTTCATTGTATGTTATATGCGATGTCTATGCTGTAAGGGGCTGACTGGTGTAACATGCACCTACAGTAGTTTAAGGGATTAATTTACCCCTGTTCGCCCTCTGATCTGGGACTCTGGGGGAGCTCTGCTACTAAACCAGGAGCCGCGATCAGTGGAAAACCACATTCAGGAAAGGCACAGATTTCAGATCGTCAGCGCTTGGTTCGTCCCGAAACAGACCCAGGGAGAAGGACATCCAGAACAGACTAACTCAAGCTGGAAATGTCTTTAGGATGCTTCACAACATTTAGAAGTCACCCCAATATAGTACTCGCACCCTGCTGGAGCTATACTAGAGCTGTGTCTAACCCTAACTCTTCTGTATGGCTCAGAACGTTGGGGCATGGCGCAGGGAGATCTGAACCAGCTCACAACACTTCATCCCACAGGCTTGGGAAGGATCCTACGCCTCTCCCGGAACAAGGACTACCTCCGGGCGAAGAAAGGCTAGCCCCCCCATGCCATCGAGAGAGTACGGCCACCGTCGGGAAGAGAAGACGAGGGAGACGGATCGCGAGAAGGGAGAACCCCATCACTAAGGCTGTCCTGCGCTGGACTCCTGAAGGGGGAAGACGCCAGCGAGGAAGACCCCGAAACCACCTGACGGAGATCTGTGGAAGGAGAACCTGCAGGCTGTGAGCCATAGCTGGGATACCATAGAAGAACTGGCTAAAGACCGACGGATCTTTGCTGCTGCTCTACAAGCCAGCAGGCATGATATAAGAAGACCCCAGGGAGACTGGAGATGAAGGCCAAGGGAGGAGGAGGAGGTCCCGTCTTGCGGCGGTTTTCAACAGGTCCCTTTCCATTTTAAGCAACACCCGCCGGCTTAAAATCGCGCTGAAGGGGTTGGGGTGGGGTCGGGGTTGGGGGGCAGTCCTTCGAATATGAAGATGGGTACGCCCTTACTCACCACCCTGCTCCTCGGGGGGGATGCAGCTGTTGCGGTCGGTGGCCAGGGTCCAGGGCAGGGAGCAGATGCAGTAGTAGGACCCCAGGGTGTTCAGGCAACGCCCGTTCTTGCAGTTGGCCGGGTCCTGGCATTCGTCCACATCTGCAACGTCACCCTGCCGTGTTAGGCGGGGGTGGGGGGGGGATTGCTTCCAGACAACAGCACACAACACAGAACGGGGCTTCCCAAACTCACTTCCCAAAGTGTGTCCAGCGATGGACTGGTGTCCCGTCCAGGGGGTGTGTGTGTGTCTAGTGATGGACTGGTGTATCGTCCAGGGTGTGTGTGTGTCCTGTGATGGGACTGCTGTCCCGTCCATGGGATGTGAATGTGTGTGTATCCTGTGATGGGACTGCTATTCCATCCAGGGTGTGTGTGTGTGTCCTGTGATGGGACTGGCATGTCCAGGGTGTGTGTGCGTGTCCAGTGATGGACTGCTGTCCCATCCAGGGTGTGTGTGTGTGTGTGCGGGTGTCCGGTGATGGACTGCTGTCCCGTCCAGGGGGTGTGTAGTTGTGTTTGCGTGTCCAGTGATGGACTGCTGTCCCGTCCAGGGGTTGTGTTGGTGTGTGTGCGTGTCCTGTGATGGGACTGGCATGTCCAGGGTGTGTGTGCGTGTCCAGTGATGGACTGCTGTCCCGTCCAGGGGCTGTGTGGGTGTGTGTGCGCGTGTCCAGTGATGGACTGCTGTCCCATCCAGGGGGTGTGTGGGTGTGTGTGCGTGTCCAGTGATGGACTGCTGTCTCGTCCAGGGTGTGTGTGCGTGTCCGGTGATGGACTGGCATGTTCAGGGTGTGTGTGTATCCTGTGATGGGACTGGCATGTCCAAGGTGTGTGTGCGTGTCCTGTGATGGACTGGCATCCCGTCCAGGTTGTGTGGGTGTGTGTACGCGTATCCCGTGAAGGACTGGCATCCCGTCCAGGGTGTGCGGGTGTGTGAGTGTGTGTACGCGTGTCCCGTGATGGACTGGCGTCCCGTCCAGGGTGCGTGGGTGTGTGTACGCGTGTCCCGTGATGGACTGGCGTCCCATCCAGGGTGGGTGGGTGTGTGTACACGTGTCCAGTGATGGACTGGCATCCAATCCAAGGGGTGTGTGGGTGTGTGTGCGTGTCCAGTGATGGACTGCTGTCCCGTCCCGGGTGTGTGTGTGTGTGTCCAGTGGTTGACTGATGTCCCGTCCAGGGGGTGGTCTTACTTTGAGCCCTGCGCTTCTGGGACAGCCTCTGAGGTGGTGTGGCCCTGACGAGGAATAAGCATCTTTCTGACACTTTCTAAATCTCGAAGAGCCGCGCCGCGCTGCTGCAGTGTACCGGCCAGGACCGGTCTGCTGCCCTTCAGAACAGGACTTCCCCCCTTGCCACGTACCTACGACCGCGGGCATCACACACTTCTTTTTGGACGAGTCGGAGGCCCAGGGGGGGGGTGCAGGTGCAGAAGAAGGAGCCCCTAGTGTTGACGCAGGCCCCGTTGGCAAACAGCGACTCGTCGTGGCACTCGTCCACGTCTGGTGGCACAGAACAGCGCCCGATCAGGGCAAGCTCCCCCTCTTCATCGCGGCACCGCAGCAGGGATAGACCCAACTCTCATCGGCTGGGGGGGCAGGCCTGCATCTCAGGCTACCCATGGACCCCCAGCTTAGTAAACGACGGTGGGCTTTTAAGTGACGTTTCAGAGGTGTGCCCAACACCAGTGTTTTGTTTTTTTCAGCTAGCCTAACCTTGTTCCTATACAGCACATAGGTGTTCAAAAAGAGACCTTCGACACAGCTTTTAATCATACAAACAAAAAAAAACGACATGGCCAAACGTTTTGCCATTTCAAAAGCCATTTAGCTGGGCGGAGCAGTTGGCATGGCGGCCTTGCGGACTGGGGTGCTGTCTGGGTGGAGTTTGCATGTTCTTCCTCAGTTTGCATGAGTTTCCTCCTATAGCGCAAAGACATCCTGGCTGGGGGGTTAAGCGGCTTTGGGAAAATTGGTCCTGGTCTGATTGTGTGTCTGTGTCTGTGTGCGTCCTGTGACGGACTGGCATCCTATCCAGGGTGTACCCTGCCTTGTGCCTGCTGGGATAGACTCTGGCCCCCCAGTGACCCTGAATTTGATAGAGCCGTTAGCAGATGGAAAAATGGCCGGAAAAGCCCGTTAATTTGCGAGAGTCCCCAGCACAGTGCCAGCTGTACCCGTTGGTTTACGCAACGAAGGCAGAAGCGAAAACATAAAATCTTCGTCCCCTGCATGACCGCCCCAGACGCTCAGACGACAAGACAAGAAGAAATGCTTGTTATCCGTCTCTCTGACTGGACTTCTCAACGCTCTCCCCTGCTTTCCCAGTTACTATCATTTCCAGGTATGGAGACCGAGACCGGATAATAGCTGAGCTACAAACTGCACTGCCTTCGAGGAATGCCCGGAAGGCAAAGAAAAAAGACAAATAAAAGCTATTTTCCTTTTCGGGATCAAAAGTTCACCTAATTAACTGTTCACCTAGTTAACTAGTTAACGATTTGGCTGTTGTGACCTGTGTGGTAGTGAGTTGTTCATTTTTCTGAGGATGTCATCCAGCTGTTTCTTGAAAGACGTTCAGCTTCAACCACATGGCTGAGCAGCGCGTTCCACACTCCCGCCACCCTCTGTGTAAAGAAGAGTGCTTCCTGTCCTGACTGGAGGATCTCTTCCAGCTGTTTCTTGAAATAAGCCAGGGTATCGGCTTCAATCACACGGCTGGGTAGCTTGTTTCACACCCCCACCTCCCTCTTTGTAAAGAAGGGCCTTCTCTCCTGACTGGAGGATCTCACCCAGCTGTGTCTTGTGAGATACCAAGGTAGAGGCTTCAACCACAGGGCTGGGCAGCTTGTCCCACACTCCCACCGCCCTCTGTGTAAAGAAGGGCCCCCTGTTTTCGCTTTTAAATGCGCTCCCACACAGCTTCCACTGGTTTGGGTTTCACTCTTCAGTCGCTGACTGGAAATCAGCTGCGCTACGGAAAGTGGGGGATACCTCAGCCCAGCTCTGGGGGTGCTCAGGCAGACAGGAGCCTGTGCTTGGGAGCAGGCAGTCAGAGTTGGATAAACCAGCAACCAACAAGCTCAGGATAATGGGATGATACTCTTACTGGCTGAGCTGATCAGCTGCCACTGAGGTAGACTGTGCAAAACGACTGCCCTTGCGTGAGACGTGTTTGATTTGATCTGTCCTCTTTTTGATTGCAATCGATGAAGGGAACTCGTCTCCGTCTTAATTCTATCGGAACCATTTAGTGGCTTAAACAGCAAACGTTTCTTCTGCAATGCTCCTGTGATTTACAGGGCAAACTCGATGTCTGCTCCAAAATCTGGAAAAATATTCCACTTTCTTTAATTTTGTTTTCCCAATTTGGGGTTTTATTCTGGAGGGCTAAGAAAACCGTGCCAGGACACCTGATTTTATAAAGCCTCCCGCAGGATCTGTCTATGAGTCTCAATGTTTGTATCCGAAGGAGGAGACGAGGACAAGCCCTGGGAAAAAAAACTGCGGCACTCCACACGTGCTACAACTTGCCAAACTGACTTTCGAAGAAAGAAAACGGAATGTTGTTAGTTGTTTTTTTTTCTCATTTCTGTTTTGGCTGTTTCTTTCTAGTGTGTGTAGTGAGACAAACAAAAAAGCAATCGGATGGTTCAGACCTGGTGCCCAAGGAGTTCCCTTGAATTCAAGCCCTCAACCGGGCCTCTGCTGTCAGAACTTTCCAAGTTACAGGGGAGCTGCAACGCCATTTTTAAATTTTGAGATTAGAAAGCAGTGATGAGTGCATTTCAAACTACGGTGAAAGTAAATTGTGCACAGTAACTTGTAAAACCTCCTGTTTTCATCATTTCCAGGTCTGCTCAGCGCCATGTTTCTGCGATTCAGAACGAGGCAGGAGGACTTCCGGTGAGGTGAAGCGGCCCTGTGACCCTGTAAACAAGCAGGCTTGTGGATCCAGCTTTTCTAATCCAGTAGAAATACTGCTCTCCTCTCCCAGACGGTTTCACTGGCAAATACTGCTCACTGGTTAACTCTGCCTGCAGATCACGCTGGAACATTTCTGCAGTGAAATGTCTGCTGCTCAACCTGTACTTATTCCCTCGTACATCTCGGTACATTAGTCATCACAGGGACTAGTGAGCAGAAAGGGCTGCTTCAAGTCGCAGCTCTCATGAAATCTCGACAACATGGCAACCTTACAGTACTTTCACAAAGTTCATGATTGTAGACTTAATTTGGAATTTGTCTTTTTTTCTAAAACGTCAATGAATTGATTGCGTTACGAGATTTGGTAAACTGGTGTGAGACGTTAGGACTGCAGCTCCCCTTATATGATCAGCAAGACGTATAAAGGTGGAAACTGCCTCTAGACTGCTGAGAGTGGGTGATGTTTGAAACAGTTTTCTCTCTCTCGAGCCTCTTTGAGGTAAAGGCACTGTTTGGTACCATGTTGAGAAACCGCTGGTCGGGGCCAGGGACGAAAGCGAGAGTTCAAATGAATTGTGGCATGAAAGTGGCCCTTCCTGCTCACTAGTCACTGTAAGCAAATGAGAAACATGGTCTCCTAACAATGTTAATTATTATGAGTGTGTTTTAGTTAGTTGGCAGGTTGCTCTTTTATTCCAATGCTTAAAAGTACCTAAAAAATGTGTCTGCTTGTATGCGCCAGTTTGATGAAAATATTTTACTGCTAATATTGTAGCGAAATTCACTTGGTCTAAAGAATGTTTACACTGTTAATAGGGCTGTGTTTGTGTCAATCGAAGTTTTGTTCCCTCGCTCTGAAGCGCAGGCGATGACAGCAATATGGCATTACACATACTGTGAAACTTTGTCTCTTTTTGGATGTAAACTGGAGCTTATACACCATCTCATGTACTTGGTAGTTTCATTGTGGTTTGACATGCATTCATCATTGCTGAAGCATCATGACCCCAAAATGTAAAAAGAGCTTTGCAGTTCCCTTTTAAGATGACCTCTATGCGCCCTCTTGTGGCTTTGGGTAGAACTACCAGCTACATCTCACCTACCTCTGACTACAGCTCAGACACCACAATAGAGAGAACAGAATTACCAATGCACTCCAGCAGGTTACTGTCGTAGTAGAAGCCTTGCTGACAGTAACACTCATACCCAGGTTGTGTATTCACACAGTGGCCTTCTTTACAGATCTCTTCCTTGAACAGCACACACTCGTCAATATCTGCCAAGACACAGAGAGAAACCAAAACACCCAGCAGGAATGAGACAAAGCATTCCTGTGAGAAGAGAGAGCCTGAAACTGCACCTACTGTGTGCCAACAGATGCCCATGCCCTCAGGAGAGCTTACTCCCCCGAAGTGCTCAGTTTGGCAAAAACCATTAAGATATGTTTAATAATAATATTAATCGACTCAAAGCTCTTTATAGGTCATGGGGATCCCCTCCACCACCAGCAGTGTGTACCCCCACATGGATGATGCGCCAGAACGCTCCCCACACCCCAGCTCTCAGTGGGGAGGAGAGCAGAGTGATGGAGCCAGTTCAGAGAGGGGGGTTATTAGGAGGCCATGATGGGTAAAGGCCAGGGGGGAAATTTGGCCAGGATGCCAGGGTAACACCCCTACTCTTTTCAAGAAACGCCCTGGGATTTTTAAATGACCACAGAGAATCAGGGCCTCATTTGTCTCATTTGAAAAACCTGACCTTTTTACAGTCTAGTGTCCCCGTCACTATGCTGGGGCATTAGGACCCACACAGACCACAGGGTGAGCGCCCCCTACTGGTCCCACTAACACCTCTTCCAGCAGCACCTTTATCTTTCCCAGGAGGTTTCCCAGTCAGGTACAGGCCAGGCTCACAGCTGCTGAGCTTCAGCTTTTGTTTGAATACAATTAGACTTTGTATTTTCCACCACAATGCTGGAGAAGGGTGGCTGTTGTTGTTGACAAGCAGTTTATTGAAGCACTTATGCGGAGAAATTAAATCTGCAGGATCTCTATAGTGCACTCCAACAATCAACATGTCGGGCACATTAATTACATTAAGTAATACATTTTGTGCTGTCTAAGACAAAACAAACAAAACAGCTTGTTTTGGAAGGGGAAGTTCAGCTGTATAACAGAAATAGGGGTGTGTATGTATCTCTTGTTTTAGCGAGAACCTACCTCTGTGCGCTGGCAGCCCATACTCTGTGATGCTCTCCTCGATGTAGAAGCCTCTTCCAATCGGACACAGGGAGTGGAACTCCGCTGCGGAAAACAAGCATCGGAAAGGAGCTTCAGGGAAAGAACACGACGGTGTCACAGTTTAAAGCACTGCTGCCTCGCAGCGCTTGGGCCCTGGGTTCAGATGTGGACCTGGGGTGCTTGTCTGGGTGGAGTTTGCATGTTCCCCCTGTGATCATGTGGGTTTCCTCCCACAGCCCAGAGACGTGCTAGTAGGTTAACTGGCTTCTGCCCTGATATGAGTGTGTGTATGTGTCAGTGTGTGCCCTGCGATGTACTGGCTCTTGCTGGGATAGGCCCCAGCTCCTCTGTGACCCTAAAATGGAAGAAGCTGTTTAAAAAAGGATGGAAGGCTCATTAGGGTTCACACTGCTGGTCCAGATGTACACCGTTTTTTTACTGGTTACACACACCTTTCCATAAGTGAATTGTTATTTCACCATTCTATTATTATTATTATTATTATTATTATTATTATTATTATTATTATTGTGTTCCAGGATGACTGAAACAAACACCTTAGACCGTTAGACCGTTCCCTTATGTCAAGCTAGCAGGCAGCACAACGACTTTCTCTGAAACTAGATGCTGGAATTTATATTCTCCAGGTCCATATGTTCTTCTGCCTTGTCCTGTGCTGTGCCTGTCCTCGATCTATTCATGAGAACACTGAGGGTATGCCTGTTCATACAAGCAGGGTCTCAATGTCTGCAAAATGAATGATTTAGTCTGTCCACTGGGGGGTTTGGGCTGGAATCAGAGCAGAGCTGGATAAAAATGAGACAAAGGTTGCTCATTTCAATGTCCAAATGATCTTGCACAGAAGATATGAATCTGAGATTAATCTGTAGTAGTTTCTGAGCTGTCCAAGTACCAGCAGCTCAGCCTGCACTGGAATGGACGCTCCAGGTTCTGTGTCAGCTGTGTGGGGAATGACAGTTTTATTGCCCACTTCATTACAGTGGGGCATGCTGATCACAGAGCAGAGAGAGAGAGAGAGAGAGGGATTCACGTTGTTTATTGTAGCTGATTACTACACATTTGTGATTGCTGTTGTTTGTTTTAGTTGATCAGTTTTATTTTACTTAACTTAAAGCCAATGCATTAGTGTTTTGTTATATAAGAGCTTTACTTATGTGTTTTAAACTGAGTACTATACTATAAACTGCAGTAGATTATGTGGTGGTATAAATGACTTAGACTTAGTTGTATGTGAATCTGGCAACCGGCGATGGTTCTCTGCACCAAACCTTCGCGAATGTCTAGACCCTGCTATACCATTCTTTTTTATGTGACTGGGGTGACTGATCCTGCTCAATGATGAACAGAAGTTTAAATAGAAAGAATCACGACTAGATCTAATTTAGCAAAGTTAGAAAGCTTTGATACTGCCTAGCTTCAGAACCAATTTAATTAGGCCTCATTGCTTAGTATCAGTCTCTTATCTTTTTGCACGTTATTGGTGGAAATAAAGCTGCACTGACGTTTGAACTGATAAGACTGAATTTAATATATTTCCCCATTCATTTTAAAGGCTTGTTGCAAAACTGGACACACACACAGAAGTGGGCTGAGTTAAGGGTGGGGGGAGTAGACGGTCGTACCGGAATTGTGGACGGGACAGGGGTAGATCTCGCACCTGTCCCCCCAGCCCACCCCGACGGTGCAGCAGCATTCCTGCTTGGTGATGTTGACGGCCAGGACACTGTCGCAGAACACTGTGTCGTCCAGGTTCAGATAGCACTCCTTCTTGTCGTCGTCGTCCGTCTCGATCTCTGCAGAAGAAAACAGGAGCTTGTCATGCTGGCACCCCCCCCCATGGATCACCACTGAGCCCCCCAGCTAGCATTGCCACAGCATCCAGAGGAGTTTCTACTGGTTGCAGGGGTTACCTGATCCGACCGGAAGCCTGTTCCACCTGTCCACCATTTATGACCCAACACATCTCAGGTGGAGCAGGCTTCCTGTCGGATCACGTAACCCTGGCAACCAGTACCTTGGCAGTGCTCTGGGCTCTGTTATAGAATTTTGCTCTGAACCACAGCTGAGTTCCCAAGCTTTGTGTTCCCTTCCGTGTGTTACTCTATTGGCTTCCTAGCCTACCTTTGTCTCAATTTCACCTTTCCACTTGTGCTTCGCTCTCGAGTCTACTTGGATTTCATTCTTCCTTTGTTAGACCACAACTCTGGACTGTTTGCTTGCTCGTATCCACTGTGCTGCATCCTCGAACCGCTGCTTTTCCCCCCATATAAGCAGAGGCCACTACAAAGCTGGCTAGCTTGCCTTCACTCGTGACCTCCTTGTATAAAAGCATGTTCTCCAGCTGCCCATGGTCTGAGTAGTCCTTGTTTCCTCTTGCAATTCTTTGCACTCGAAGCAAAGGTCTTGGTTTCAGAAGGAGAAGATTTGTTTCAGGGAGTCTTTAGCACTGGATCTGGTGAGGATCCTTTTAGTGGGGTGTAGCAAGGTGCCTGTTTATTCCACCCCAACCCACAAGAGGGCACCCATGTCTTCTCAATTCTCTGAATGTGGTTCCTCTCTTAGTGAGCAGTGGTACGGAAACAACATCACCAACAACCTGCCAGCTCATGTTTCCTGTTAGCGGGTGGAAAATCCAACAGTTGATTTCCCAGCTAATCGCTTGGAAACGCATAGATCCAATGCATGATGAATTCCCAGCTAATCATGTTTAAAGATACGGATCAATTCAAATGCTGATCTGTTACAGAGGTGATTTAAGAGGGCTGCGTTAAAAAAAAATCTGCAAACACTTCTTCTCACAAGGACCAGACCAGAGTTTTAAACTTACTGCTTTCTTAAAGGTGTAATGAAATCTGTACTTGGATGCTGGAATCAGGGGATTTTAAAAAGCAGGGACACCTGAGTGTGGCTCAGCTGATGAAGGCAGATCAGAGGATGCAGGCATTCCTCGGGTGGTTTAGATCTGGACAGCATCATTGCGACTGGGATTCTCCCCAGAAACCGGGTTACACCACAGGGAGAGCATCGTTGGGGCTGAGTCTTCTCCATAGGGAAGCAGCTCCTGTTGCTTGCAGGGTAAGTGCTAGCTTGGAGACAGCTCCTCAATTCAGTGCTTCGCTCTACAGGATTTGAAGTTGATGGTGGCCTGTTTGTTGAAGGACATCAAGAGGAGGTCTTTATCATTCCTTTGGAATTCCAATCCATGACTGTTAGTATCTAGGTATAACAGATCCTCCTGTCACGTAGCCCGCCTGCTGAGGATTCACACACATTAAACCCATCTTCTCTCAGATATTTATATGGGAGGTACTTACTGAGTTTCGGACCAACCTGATATCTTACCCTTCCTGCCCGAGTTAGGTCCTCAACCTTCGCTGTTCCACTTTCCCTGTTACATCTTGATTAAATAGATTTTTAAATCACTGGCAGATCCTATTTGGCCAGAAGACAAGACTTGAACTTCAATCATCTGGCAGTCAGAAACGGCAACCTTCAGTTTTAATTTTCCTCTTTACTTGAACAGTCTCCGTAAATGCCCCTTGTTGTGCCTAACCCGAGATATCACAGTTCTATCTCCCTGGGTGTGGCCACTCTCCGTCTGGTTTTGTTCTCCTGTCTAACGAGAAAAATCAGCTCCCTTAAGGTGCTACTGAATCCTCTCATTTCCATGTGAGGAATGCACCCCGAGACACTTCTTTGATTCTCAAGAGTTGACACGTTGCCCCAGCTGTATGAGCCCAGCTCATCACTGCACTCCTTCGTGTCACATCAGGAATGCCCGACAAAGCCGATAACTGTCAGTTACACCTCTCGGCAACATTCGGCTTTTTGATGACCCGGCCACTCCGCCATGCCTTATGGGATGGGTAGCACCGAGTGATGATGTCATGTGTTTCGGCGGGTCACCGTTTAACCAAATCGCCATGAAGGCACTGGCTGACTAACGTTCCTCCTACCCCTTTGGCAGAATGCCTACTGCTCAGGGAATCCCAGCTACGGCAACTCAAGACCCAGGTTTGATTCAGCGTTGTCTGGGCCTAAGGACTCATGGTGTGTTCCGAGTGAATACATTTACTGGTTGAGTCCTGGCTGCAAAATAAAGAAACAAAAGCCAAAGAAACAGCAGGGAAGGTGGCAGGTCTTTTTTCGCAGATCACAGATGTAATTTACCTTCACAGCTGTGCTTGTCCTCTGAGCTGATGAAGCCCTCATGGCACAGGCAGATATAGTTGCCCTCCACATTCTGGCACAGCCCGTTCGGCTGGCAAAGACTCCTGTCGTGGGCGCACTCGTCGATGTCTACGAGGGGACAGAAATAACATGAAGGCAAGGCTGCCAAGATTTCACCTTTACTATGACCAAGAATATATATATATAAAAAAAAAAAACAGTTTTCCTCAAAGCTGATCCAGACCTTACAAGCAAAGGAGGCAGAGAGTCTACGTGGCCTCCTCTTGTCTCTAAACATCGTTGTTCGGCCACAGAGCCATACAGATCATGGACTGGAAACCGGATACGCATGGACCTTGTTTCAGAATATATTAACGCAGTTAAAGATCTGTACTAGGCTGAATAAAAACTCATTCCACGCTGAAAGGGAAAGAAAGAGACAACGTTTCGGCTGTGGAGTCTTCTTCGGGTGTCACATACACCTTTACCTGTTCCTGGACAAAAAGCAGTTGCTACGCTATGGAGGGTTTAGGATATTTCAGAAAGCTGCACAGTGCGACAGGAGTTCAGGAGGCCTCCAGTCACTGGACAAAATTTTGCTACCAGAAAGACGGCCTCTCTTTTCCTGTCTTAAAATCCAGCAAGCCAAGCAATTACCCTCCCCCCCCCAATTAAGACTAAGCTAATTTTGTATCAATCCCGAAGTCAGCGCTCTTAGGGGATCAACAGAGGAGACCGGACCAGTGCTGATACAGTAATTAACAAAGAGAAGAAAGAAAAACAGGAGAAGGATCAGGACCACAAGAGAGCAGACCTCAACTGACAGACCGTAAGAACAGAACACCAGTTAATCTGAGCACTAAACTCTAGGCTTTAGGTAAGGGACTGTTCTCTTATCAATGTGTAAATACCGATTTCTTATAGATAGATAGGACTTTATTGATCCCGAAGGTAAATTGATGAGGGATCAATAAAGGGAAACAATGGATGATTATATGTGTGTAGCTTTCGTCTCTCGCTTGTTTAGTGATGTCAAGTTTGGAGTCGGGAAGAGGTTCCCCACTCATTTAGCGTCCATTTGAGGAAGAAATTTAGTATTGAACAGGATCTTTACTTTATAAAGAACGACATCCCCCATTTTCCTATATACAGTATTCATGCCTCACTATATAAGAGGACCCCGATAACTCGCACTTTTATTAATATCTAAACAAAATAGATGTAGATGTTGTGCTTTGGGGTCTGTAAATTATCGCAAGCAAATATTAGTTGTTTTTTTTACATTTGCTGCCTGGTTTCTTCGCCCTGCCAGAGACAAAAGAAATTATGTGCCGATAAGCCTTCCCATTTCTTCATTCCTGACCAGAGGGAATGTGCAGTTCTTAACTTTTTAAGGATTTGCTTGACAGGCAAACTTTATCCAGCAGCCTGATTTTAATCTGCTTCTCTCTCTTGTTTTTTGAATCACTACCACGTGACGCCCTACATTAAATTACTCACACCCCCTAACCCATTACGATACCTTCTGACGGACGATGAGGTTCCAGAAAACAAGAGCAGGAAGGGAAGTTTTATTTGTGCTGGAAAATGGCGGGCTTTCACTGGAAATAATAATAATAACTGCTTACACTTATATAGCGCTTTTCTGGACACTCCCCTCAGAGCTCTTTCCAGGTCATGGGGATCCCCTCCACCCCCAGCAGTGTGCAGCCCCACCTGGATGAGGCGCCAGTCCGCTCCCCACACCCAAACTCTCAGTGGGGAGGAGAGCAGAGTGATGGAGCCAGTTCAGAGAGGGGGGTAATTAGGAGGCCATGATGGGTAAAGGCCAGGGGGGAAATTTGGCCAGGACACCGGGGTAACACCCCTACTCTTCTCGAGAAACACCCTGGGATTTTTAATGAGCACAGAGAGTCAGGACCTCGATTTTACGTCTCATCCGAAGGACGGCGCCTATTTACAGTCCAGTGTCCCCCGTCACTATACTGGGGAATCAGGACCCACACAGACCGCAGGGTGAGCGCCCCCTGCTGGCGCAACTAACACCTCTTCCAGCAGCAACCTTAGTTTTAACCAGGAGGTCTCTTCATCCAGGCACTGACCAGGCTCCCACCTGCTGAGCTTCAATGGGGCTGCCAGTTATGAGTTGCAGAGCGATATGGCTGCTGGCTTGAAATGAACATTTGGACTGGGACATGCTTTCTCTGCTGCACTACAATCACCGTGTCGGACACTAAGCTCAGGGAGACGCGGCCCCTGTGCCTGCTAGTGTCACTGGTGATTATATCTCCTGACCAATGGCAAGCACCAGCCTACCTTGGCAGAGACGCCCACTGACCAGCTGGAAGCCCTTGGGGCACTCGCACCAGTAGGAGCCCATGGTGTTGATGCAGCGGCCCCTCTGACAGTTCGAGGGTCTCTCACACTCGTTGATGTCTGCATGGGGAGGGGGGAGGGGGGGGGGAGAAGCCAAACCTGTCAATCAATCAATCAATCAAAGTTGATTTATCAAATGCACAAACAATACAGCATGCAGCAGTAGTTGCTGGCAATGAAATGTATTTTCGACATGCTCAAAGGGAGTGGTATAAATCAGAAAATGAAAGGTTACATAATAATAGATAATAATGCAATAGAAATGGAATAAAATCAACTCAAGACAGAGCTCAATATACATAGAGCTGCAATGCGTCCAGGGTGTATGCAATACATTATGTCTAAGTAGTGCAGCAGGCCGAATACAGTGAAAACTGTGTGTCAATGTAGCCATTACAGGTGATTTGCTGAAGGTGACTGCAGCTCGGCTATTTAGCAGTCTTATTGGAGGTAGAAGCTGTTCTGTAATCTGTTAATCTTTGACTGAATGCTTCGATACCGGACGGTAGGTAATAATAATAATAATAATAATTGCTTACACTTATATAGCGCTTTTCTGGACACTCCACTCAAAGCGCTTTACAGGTCATGGGGTTCCCCTCCACCACCACCAATGTGCAGCATCCACCTGGATGATGCGACGGCAGCCATAGTGCCCCAGAACGCTCACCACACATCAGCTATCAGTGGGGAGGAGAGCAGAGTAATGTAGCCAATTCATAGAGGGGATTATTAGGAGGCCATGATTGGTAAGGGCCAATGGGAAATTTGGCCAGGACACCGGGGTAACACCCATATTCTTTTCGAGAAACACCCTGGGATTTTGAATGACCACAGAGTGTCAGGACCTCGGTTTTACGTCTCATCCGAAGGACGGCGCCTGTTTACAGTCTAGTGTCCCCGTCACTATACTGGGGCATTAGGACCCACACAGACCGCAGGGTGAGCGCCCCCTGCTGGCCCCACTAACACCTCTTCCAGCAGCAGCCTCAGCTTTCCCAGGAGTCTCCCCTCCAGGTACTGACCAGGCTCACACCTGCTGAGCTCCAGTGGGGCTGCCAGCGGTGAGCTGCAGGGCGATATGGCTGCTGGCATTTCAAGGCTGAGAAAGGAAAAGGGTCCCATCTACCTCACTGACTTTCTGCTTTTTCAGACTTCACCCCTTTCTTTATGATCAGGTCAGTTTAATCTGCTGCAGGTCCCCAAACTACCTGCTCTGGGATCCTCACTGGAACAGCCAGACAAGAAGTTTTCCACTGAGACCTTTAAAGGATCTTAACATCCTTCTCTACCAACAAGCTGCTCAACTCCCAGTACTATAAACTGTCTGATTTCCCATCTTTTTCCTTCTTAGTCATTTTCAAGCTCCTTGACTTCTCTTTTAGCTTTTTTTTTTAATTTCTAACTGTGTGGTTTTGCGTGACGTTAATGATCCCTGGCCTCAAAGGAACATCTTGCGGATGACCGAATCCCATTGGTCTGGAACAGAGGAATTTAATTTCTCCAAGCGGTGCGTTTTTTCTAGTTGAAGCGGTGCAGTTATCCTACGTAAATTTCATTTGTGCCCAATTTTTTCACGGGGCTAAGCATTTTCAATTCAACTCCAAATACTTTATTCATCTCCAGGAGGGGGTAATTTAAGCCGCAGGCATGCAACAATGACTCATTCCACATAAAATAACATTACTAAGAAAATATCAAATAAAAAACAGCCAACCGACCATAGAAAAATTGCAGGTGGTGCTTTTGCCTGTATAGAGTACCCGGTACTATATGGGGTTGGATTCAAACTGGGCCCAATCCTCCCAGCATAAAACTGGCGCCACATCCACAATGCCGACATGCACTGCAGATCTTGAGCAACCCTGGGAGGGACGTCACCCTTAAAATATCATGTCGAGAGGGCTCATCGCACCCCGTTATTAATATACTGTATACTGTTGCGTAGTGTCAAAGAGTATACTGTATACTATACTGTAAACAGGCGTCGTCTTTCAGATGAGACGTAAAACCGAGGTCCTGACTCTCTGTGGTCATTAAAAATCCCACGGCGTTTCTCGAAAAGAGTAGGGGTGTTACCCCAGTGTCCTGGCCAACTTCCCCACTGTGGCCTTTACCCATCATGGCTCCATCACTCTGCTTTCCTCCCCACTGAGAGCTGGGGTGTGGGGAGCGGACTGGCGCCTCTTCCAGGTGGGGCTGCACACTGGTGGTGGTGGAGGGGATCCCCATGACCTGTAAAGCGCTTTGAGTGGAGTGTCCAGAAAAAGCGCTATATAAGTGTAAGCAATTATTCTTATTATAATCATTATTATAAAGAGTCAGTTTTGAAGGACATGCCCCAGTGATCTCACAGCTTTGACAGTGACGTTCCTGGCAAAGACTTGCAAACCACTTCTTCCCCCACCCCCCAAAAAAAAAAATCTCCACTTCTTTTCTTTAAAAAACACAAAATAAATGAACCGAAATGGCTAACTGGCCACATCAGAACTAGAAATCATTTTGGAAACAGTATTACAGTGACATGTTGATACTGGGTGCTATGTAAGGGAAATTAATTCTAATGCTGTCAATGCTACAGCTTCCCGGGGTAAAATACGGCACCGTGAAATTGAGATCTGTCCTTTTCTTGGAAAACCTTCTTGATGGGACAGTCTGCCTCCTCACCCCCATCATTCTTTGTACAACTGTCTGGTAGAGGCCAGATGTGCAAAACCTGCACTTGAAACTTACCAGCAGCCATATCACCCTGCAGCCCCCCCCTGAAGCTCAGCAGGTGTGAGCCTGGCCAGTACCTGGAGGGGAGTCTCCTGGGAAAGCTGAGGCTGGAAGCTGTTAGTGGGGCCAGTAGGGGGCGCTCACCCCATGGCCTGTGTACCTCAGTATAGTGGTGGGGATACTATACTTTAAAAAGGCACCGATGAGACATAAAAATCCCAGGGCGTTTCTCGAGAAGAGTAGGGGTGTTACCCCAGTGTCCTGGCCAAATTTCCCCCCTGGCCTTTACCCATCACGGCCTCCTAATAACTCCCCTCTCTGAACTGGCTCCATCACTCTGCTCTCCTCCCCACTGAGAGCTGGTGTGTGGGGAACGTTCTGGCGCACTATGGCTGCCGTCGCATAATCCAGGTGGGGCTGCACACTGGGGGTGGGGGGAGGGGATCCCCATTACCTGTAAAGTGCTTTGAGTGGAGTGTCCAGACAAGCGCTATATAAGTGTAAGCAATTATTATTATTATTGAAATTATTTGATCATGAGATACAGATGTTCTCTAGGTGAGAATTAAACAGAGATTGTGTCGGGAAGCTCAGGGCTGGTGCCACAGCTCGTTAATCAAGCAAGTTCTAAAACAAAGGAAGGAGGCATACTCACACGAATATTTTTATTCCACAAGTGAGCATCCCTGACTAATACAAGCTCTGAGTGTGTGGCTCATTCTTCCTTTTTAATTCTACCTTGCTCCTGGCTGGTTGTCCTAACTGTCTTCACAGACATGGTAAGGGTGTAACACTAGTTAAAGTGCGGGATAATATTCTGAGTGCAACAATAATATTGATAGACAAACTTGAACAATTTCGGACAGTGAAATGTTTTAATCTGATGATGCATGCATACGTTGAATACCCCCAATGCATTCCTAGTTTTAATCTGATGATGCATGCACACGATGGTATCGAAATCTCCAGAGATGTCTGACTTTTTATGGGTTTACAGTCAAAGACTGCACAAGACGTGTTAACTAACATAATACACCATTTCGGTTCAGTACAAAATGTTGTTCAGGAATGTTGTTCTACTGTTCTATGTGTGCTATAACTTCTCCATATGACCTCTCCATTGATAATGCATTTAAACGAAAAAAAAAACAGTGTTGGTGAATTCTACATGCTATAACCCACAATTAGCAGTTTTGGTGCCAAACTACCCAAGCAAACTGGAAAAGTACCTAAATGCAATGGGCTGATGTCCGGTTATGATCACTTGGAATGCAGTGAAGACTTTTACCTCTATTTGAATGGGTATTGTAATGGGTGTTGCTTTCACGGGTGTTTTGCTTCTGAAAAAGACATTTGGGCTCTAACTGCGCTCGTAAAGCTGGGGATGAGGGTATCTATTGTCGGGACTCGTGCTTTCTTTCTCCCAGGTTATTTAGGCAGAGCTCTGCTGAAACGGGGTGAGAACGGGACAGGGCAGAGGGAGGCCTACCTTCGCAGTGGCTGCCCTCCTGCGTGGGCTGGTACCCGGGGTAACACTGGCAGTGGAAGGAGCCCTCGGTGTTGATGCAGTGCCCGTTGGCACAGAGCCGGGCATCCTCGCACTCGTTGATGTCTGTTGACAGGGAGCACAGTGGTGGTGGTGGGGGTGGGGATGGGAGTCACGGGCTAGCACAGACCATCACCACGGCGAAGGGGGGGGGGGAGTGGGCGGATCTCACCTCAGCAGCCCTTGCTGTCGGATTCGGGGACGAAGCCCTCGTGGCACAGGCAGCGGTAGGTGCCCACCAGGTTCTCGCAGTGGCCGTTGGGGCACACGCCGGGGGTCTGGCACTCGTTGATGTCTGCAAGATTCCAGCAAGGCGAGGGTTAACCCGCCTGTTTCCCCCCGCCCCCCCCATGATTCCCTTCACCCACCCCGAAGAGAAACGTCAACCAGCCAAAATGTCAAGAGATCCGAGTCCAAGCCACCTGCCAATCCACCACATCAAACGCAGAACCACCTGGAAACATAACTATATTTTCTAAAAATATAGTTAAATATATAATAATACAAATATTTTTACCATATTTATCTCTTTTATCTTTAAAAGAGGCTTCTTAAAGCACTTGACAGTAAGGGGAAGAAAAGCACACAGCTGGAGGAGAGAGCAGGATTAGACAATTCAAAGAAAGGTTTGGAATACAGCAGGAAAGCAGAGGGACAGACACAGAACCCGTTAAATCAAACCCTTCTGAAGGAGAAGAAGCTGTGAGTCTGGATTTGAGGGAGTTTAGAGAAGGTGGCTCTCCGATATCCTTGGGGAAAGAACTCCAGAGCTCTGGAGCGCAGCAGGAGAAGACCCTGTCATCCAAAATATTTACTTAACATTAGTTTGATTTAAATGTATATGGAAATGTTTCAAATATACATACTACCATGTACAAAATTATGTAAAATTGTCTAAGACATTTAACATTAATGTCAGTTTTCATGTCTGAAATTTAAGATTAAAATATTGAAAATTATACACTAGTGTTTCTACTTTTCTGCAGTATACTGTAGAACACTTATATTTTCAAATGTTTTTTTTTCATAGAGATATAGATACGTGTTTAATACTGCTATGCTTCTGAAGTGTCCCTCTGCAGACATGTTCCTGCCGATTTTATCAGCGATTGTCAAATTGTGAAAAATGAGGAGATCTGACTGGTTACTTGGATAAGTGCCCGTAAGACAGTAAGGATGAGCGGTGGAATGGAACTGGCTGGGGAACTGGCCCTCCTTGAGGGCTGGAGTCGGCCTATCCTGATGAAAACCGTCAATCCACGCCCATCGTCCTTGTTGAAAGAGCAGCCCATTTGTGATTGATTAAAATCATCAGGAAAAATAGGATATACACCTTCCAACTGAACAGGATAATTACTAAATTAAGCACCTTACATTGGGCTTTTATAAATTTTCAAAAAGTCCATGTATTTTGACATATATACATTATTAGTATATTGACTTCAGTGGGACACTTTTCCGATCAACAGTGCAAAGGTGCTCCTTTAACTGGCAGAGATTAAGCAAACAGTGATCAGGAATAGTCTGTAAAAATGGTGGCGATGCACAGTGTTAATCTGCAGGAAAATGACCAGCATAGACAGTTTATTCAGTACGCTGGTTTATGTTGTGCAAACTGTTTTTTGGCATCTCCTTTTAACCTACTCCCAGAAACATCAGCTGAATTAATAACTAATCCCACTAATAAGAACATAAAAACAATCCAAGTGAGGAGACTGGCACTTTCGCCCCGTTAGGTTAATGAATCCCAGGATCTCCTCCAGCTGTCTTGAAAGAAGCCAGGGCACCACCTTCAACGGCATGGCTGGGTAGCTTGTTCCACGCCCCCACCACCCTTTGTGAAAAGCAGCGTCTCCACACCCGGCACTGGGGAATAAGAGCAGCCCTGGCCCGGCAGACTTTGCAATAAATGTACTGTGGTAGAAACACTAGAGTCAAAAAGCCCCGAGATTATTATCTAGGGAAACGTGCAGAGGCAGTGTCTGGCTGAAAAAGAAAAGACCCTTAATTTACGAAGAGAAAGACGAAACCGTCGGAAGAGCCCAGCGTCCCACGCCATGTTTCAGACAGCTCCCAGCATCCCCTCGAAACAGGCCACGTCTATTCTACAGAGGAAGGAAACAACGTTACTGCACGTGCAGGCTGCTCCGCATTCCCCTGGAGAGAGAAGGTTATCCAGCACCCTGCCTCCTCCCTCCCACTGGATTGCACTCACTGGCCAAAATATTAGGAACCCCCTCAACGGGTTCGGGCTTCGGCAGCAGGAACAACCAGAAATGGACTCGAAACACTTGCCGCCCGATGTTCCCCCGCAGGATCCCCTTCAGTCCAGGTTGCGAGGAGTGGGGGGTTGGACTGCCGGCCCGCCTGGATCCCGCTGGGGATCAAAGTCCGTTTTACCGCTCCTCGAGGCCCAACCACACCTTGCCGGCCACCGTGGGTGCACGGCAGGGCCCGGCCTCCTGCAGATATACCCTTCCCGGATTCGCAATCCAGTCGGGTCGAAGCCGGGCAGAGCGGGGAGCGACACCAAGCCCGAGGCTGGCATGTGCGGCGGTCCAATTAGTGCCGTGCCGGACCAGGATGGCGAGACGAAATCGAGCGAGCGAGCGAGCCTCTCCCTGCCCCCTGCCCAGCTACCCACTCCCCAGCACCCGCAGCTCAGCCTGCTCAGGGTAACACACCGGAGCCAACGCTCCAGGTTTTGTGTCAGCAGTGCTGGGAATGACAGGCCGGAGACGACTTTGCAGGCTCTCTGACAGTTTTATCCTTCATTACAGTGGGGCGTGCTGATCACAGAGGCAGAGAGAGACTGCAGGCATCCGCTGCACAGCAGAGGAGGGATTCATGTTCTTTATTTTAGCTGATTACTATCAGTTTGTGTTTGCATTTGTTCGTTTCAGTTGATCAGTTTTATTGTGCTTAACTTAAAGCTAACGCATTAGTACTTTAATTATCCAATGAGGGAGGGTTTCTGATGTCTGATGCCAATCATTCTATATACTGCAGTACACGATGGTGTAATTACGGTACAGGGGGGTGAATTTGGCTGTTCGCAACAGTTCACTGCACCAGACCCTCGTGGTTGTGGAGACCCTGCTGTATCCCAACACTGCGGACAGCGAGCGTGGGGTGTCGCACGTATCGGAACACATCCATCCGCTTCTGGAGCGAGACCCCCCCCAGCTAAAAGAGAAACCAGCCGAGAGAGGTCAAGAAAAGGCCACCCGAAACCCAGAAGGCGGAGTGTGTGCATGCAGACCCCAGCGCAGGAGCCCAGCTGCCCCCAGCGTGTCAGCTTAGAGAGGGAGACCCGGCCCAACCGAGCAGGTCCCGACGCAAACTGGCCACCCCATTCGTCACATGAGTGAGTTCAACCCGCCCGATACGTGCATTGTGGGATTGCTCAGCAACTGCCTCGTCTTCCACCACCAGCAATGACCTACTGTATGAATCACACTCACCTCTTCAGGCTGAATAACTTACTGGATCATTTTTCTTTATCAGCTCCTTATCTGCACAGCACTGCGGCACAGTGGTCAGCATTGCTGCCTCATAGATAGCTCTGGAGCCCTTCAATTCTGGCCTTGTGGTGCTGTCTGTGTGGAGTTTGCATGTTCTCCCTGTGTTCCATGTCTCCTAAGGGGGCTCCCATTTCCTCCCGCACTCCAGAGACATGCTGGGAAATGCCTTGGCTTCTGGGAAACCGTGCTCTGGTGTGTCTGTGTCTGTGTCTATGTCTGTGTCTGTGTCTGCACTGCGAGCGAATCTCACAGTCTCATTCCTTGGTCTGAAAACCTCACGCATTTGCGTCGAGTACTGGGTTGATAAAAAAAACGAAGCGATGAACGGAAAATTGTGAAATTGTTGTGGAGACGAGCGATTCCATTAAGTAAGCCATGTGTTTTCGTTCTATCGATATGAATAATGCGCTATTAATATTTTTGATGGAAAATTTCACTCATTAGGGATTTGGACCCCGGAGAGCTGCGTTGGTCATCGATGAAGAAAAAAAACACAGAGTTTCCTCGCAGCTGAATCACTGGGTCACAGACAAATACTGTGTACCTTCGTCCCCCTGTCACTTCATTTTCAAAACGCGTGGGTTTCCTCCCACAGTCCAAAGGCATGCTGGGAGGTGAACTGGCTTCTGGGAAAACTGGCCCTGGTGGGGTGTGTGTGTGTGCCCTGTGATGGACTGGTGTCCCACCCAGGGTGTACCCTGCCTTGCACCTGTTTCTTCCCAGGATAAGTGCCAATGTGCCACCTTCTTAATATTCCCAAATTCCTTCAAAAGCTGCTATGGGATGACCAGTGTGCACCGGGGGGGAAGGGGGGGGGGGGCGGGAGGCAGGCAGGGAGCTGGATCCGAGAGTACGTGCCTGGACTCCGCTGGGTAACGCTCCGGCTCGTGACACTGTGGGCAGCTGCAAACAGATGCATACGTCAGTGCGTGTCCAGAAGTGCCGTCACTACAGCAGCAAGAGAGGAATGCCCACCCACCTGCTGGTTTCCATTCCAGCCGGGCCTAATGGGGCCTTAATGGAAGTAACAGCTGGGTTGACGGGTGTCTCTGCAGGTTTTCTACATAAGAAGTGACTTGGCTTTTGAAAGGCAGTGGATAAAAGCCGGACCTCCGACGCATGACAGGGCGGAAAGGGGTTCAAATGGATCCCCCTGATAAAGTCAGTTCGGGGCTGAGGGCCGGGCTGGAATGAAAACCCGGCAGGTGTGAGTGCTAGGGCTTCCTGGATCAGGATTGGGGAAAAGATGAAAACGGCTGGATTCCAGCTAAAGGAGCAGAGGGAATCATCTGGATTGCTGCCGTTGGTTGCGCCAGAGGAGTTCTGCGATGTGGACAGTGAGGCTTCTGCGATCCGGGTATCAATAAACCAGAGATGAGGATCACCAGCTGGTAGGAACAGCCTGCTATCCCGTACTCCTATATCCGACTGGGCCAGTGCCCGTTCTTAGCGACTGCTCAGCCCTGTACCGCAAAACGCGATCTGACTTGGCCTTTAACGATGCAGAGCAGCTCTTCATCTGTCGGCTCTGCTCTCACACCAGGCTGCCGAGAAACAGGAGGACGAGACAAAAAAAAAAAAGAGACGATTTTGGGGGTCCGGGCCTCGGACAGTCGGGATGGGGGGGGCTCACCGTAACAGATGCCGTCCTTGGCGCGGTGCCCGGGGGGGCAGGGTACGCACTCGTAGGAACCGGGCGTGTTCTCGCACTGCTCGTTGGGGCAGGTGTGGGGGTCCAGAGACTCGTTGATATCTGGAACCACAGCAGAGGGAGCATCTTCGTTAAAACTGGGGCGGGGGGGGGGACACACCGCTGCCCCCTCTTCGAGCTTTCCTGAACCCCGTCTTTGGAATTCGCCAGGTCGCGGCGGAGCAGGGCGCCCCCGATCTCGTGCTTATACTGGTAATAAACGTTAAAAGTAGCTTCTTAAAGTTTCTTTACAGTAAGGGCACAGTGAGAGGAGACTGGAGGATTAGACGATTACAGTGAGGTTTTGGAATACAGCAGGAAAGCAGAGGGACAGACACAGAGCCAGTTAAATTAAAACCCTTCTGAAGAAGGAGGAGGTTTGGAGTCTGGATCCGAAAGCGCTCAGGCGAGGTGACTCTCTGCTACTCTTGGGGACAGAACTCCAGAGCTCTGGGGCACAGCAGGAGAAGACCCTGATCTCGCGCTTATACTGGTAATAAAACTTTAAAAGTGGCTTCTGAAAGGTACTTTACAGTAAGGACACAGTGAGAGGAGACTGCAGGATGAGACCATTACAGTGAGGTTTTGGAATACAGTCGGAAAGCAGAGGGACAGACACAGAGCCAGTCTGAATTTGAGGGAGTTTAGAGAAGGTGGCTCTCCGATATCCTTAGGGACAGAACTCCAGAGCTCTGGGGTGCAGCAGGAGAAGACCCTGTCGCCCCCAGAGTGTAGATAGGCTTGGGGGACAGACAGGAGACCAGAGGCTGTGAGGTGGGGAGAGGGAAGACAGTAACTCAGACAGGTACGGAGGTGCCAGGCCATGCAGAGCCCTACAGGCGAGCAGGAGGATTTTGTAGTCGACACGAAACCTGACAGGAAGCCAGTGCGGGGACTCCAGGACAGGAGTGATGTGATCACTGGCCCTCGGACCTGGTCAGGATTCTGGCTGCCGAACTCTGGGCAGACTGGAGTTTGCCCAGTGTGGATTTAGAAACCCCAGTGAGCAGAGCATTCCAGTACTCAATTCAAGACGAGTCCAACGTGTTTTCAGCAACAGTCGAAGACAACACAGGACGTAGTCTGGCAATACTGCTGGGGGGGGGGGGGGGGATGATGTTTTTACAATATTTTGCACATGCAGATGAAACGTCACCCCCCTCAACCCCCCACCGAGGTCTTCAATTTAGAATGTAATTCAAGTACAGCGCCGTCCGCAGACTGGGTGGTGGAAAAACGGAAAGTTAGATCAAAAGAAAAAATTAGAAAAAAGGAAGAGATGAATGAGAATGCTAAAGAGAAATAAAGCAGAAATGCGAGCCAAACCGAGAATGAGAGGGCGAGGAGAGAGGAAGGGAAGCGTGTTGTTATTGTTCAAGATGGCGGAGCGGCGGGGGGGCTCGCTTACCCTCGCAGACGGGGTGCCGGTGGGACTTGCTCTTGTAGCCCTCGTAGCACTCGCACCTGTAGCCGCCGGGCAGGTTGACGCAGCGCCCGCTCTCCCCGCAGGGGTTGTGCTTGACGCACTCGTTCACGTCTGGGGGGGGACAGAGAGGAGACTCAAGAGCCGTCCGCTGTCCGACGACTGGAAATCTCCCCCCTCTCATAAAAACAAACTACCGATTTCGGCAGCGCGTCCGTGAGGTGAAAAAAAACAGCCCGTTGTTTCTGCGTTTGTAGAGGGGCTTCGCCGCGTATTGAACGCGCCTGCGAGACGTATTTCATCGGGAGTTAACGAGAAAGTTCTGTCCAGGTGCCTGATTGTGGGGGTGCGTAGACCCCCCCTTCAGGGGGGCACTCCGAAACGTGCAAAAAGAGCGGGAAACGCCGATGGAATGAGGTCGACTGACGTGACGCACTTGAAATTAGTCTTCATGGCCGAACCCCCGTGATGGATGGGGCGCCCGTCGCTGCGATACCTCTAGTTTCTGGAACAGCGGAGCGTTTCAAGATGGCGTTCAGGGGGAGAGGCTGAGGAGGAATTGTGAGTTTTTCCATGACCTGAATGTTCCGTTATGACATTATTTATTATAATTATAATATAGGTGGGTAGCTGCATCAGCATGCGTAGGCTGCAAAGGAACAAGTGATTCCAGGCTGAAAAAAAAATTAGAAAGAGAGCACAACGTTTCGGCCGCGGAGCCTTCTTCGGGTGTGAGAAAGTTACCTTTGCCTACTGCCCTGTCTTTCTCACACCAGAAGAGGGCTCCACAGCCGAAACGTTGTTTTCTTTCTTCTCTTTTTTTCAGTATGGAATAAACCTATTACTTGTTCCTAATTATAATATATAATATAATAATGTAACACTACAGGGTTCAGGTGGGCACCCTCACCACTGCCACCATATGCGTTACACTAATGTTATATATATGACATATCATATGAATGTTGACTACAGAAATATAAGGACGTAACACTAGTTGTTTAGACTTCGGTAATAATTTAAGAACAGCTAATAAGGTTGTTATTTTTTTAAGTTTAAGAATTTTGATATGAGTAGTACCGGGAAGAGAAAAGACAGTGCTGGGTCGTCGAAAGAGAAGTCTAAGATACCTCCATCGTGTATGTATAGCACTACAAGAAAATCAATGGCAACCAATGAGAAAAGCGAAGCAACTGGAGGTGATGTGGGGAAAAAATAATGGAGATGCACTCGTACGTACGCAAGAAGAGCTCCAGACCAACGTCTCGGAGTAGATGTAATACAGTCGGAATTGAAGGTCTTAAAAATAGTCCATAGACTGTGTGTTTAAAGAGGTTGAGGAACTGAAGAATGAAGTTTTGAAATGAGTAAATACTGAACAAGAAAAGCAGATTTAAAGACCTTGAATTGGGTGAAAAAAAAAGTTTGTAGTACAGCTGCTACAGAGACGTATGATTATTGATCTGGAGCACCTAGAGAATGCTGTTCCAGCTCGTTTCTCGTGAGTCACTAGTGTGTCCCTCCTTCGTGGGGCCCTAAAGATTTCGTAGGTCCCCAGTCTCTGTGCCTGCGGTGCCTCATGGGAAAATCCGGCGCTGGTTCTGCCATGCAGTAGTTTCTGTTTTACGTTGTCGTGCAGATTTGTTTTTATCATGGTGTCAGTGTAAGAAAAGTTTTAGCTGACCTCTGACCCCAACAGGAGTGTTGTGGTGTCTGGGGATGGGGTTTTTCTTTTTCTTTCTCTTCATTTGTCCCTGATAAAGTTTGATAACCGGCCAGGGTTATCACGTTTTTTTTTAACCTTCCCCGAGTGAAGGAAAGCTTAGGTTAGGAAATTAGTTCAATTGTACTGGAAGTTGATAGGCTTGCTGGCACAGAATACTTTTAAGACATACTTAAAAGACTCAGCTAAAACTGTATTTTTTTTGTTGAAATCAAATTATTTGCGCGTATTTCCTATCCTTTCCTGGTTTCGAGTATTTTTCATTGAGTATTTGTGACGTTTTCCTGCTTCGAGAGGGCTGGTCTTTCCTGGGTGTCTAAGGCCCCAGGTGGTACCTAAGGGACACCTCCCCTTACCTGCACAGGTGCGCTTGCCAAGGTGAATCTGCAGCTTGTAGCCATGGTTACAGCGGCAGGTGTAGGACCCGCCCGTGTTGATGCACTGGCCCCGCCCACTGCCGCAGGGCTCCGCCTCGCACTCGTTGTCGTCTGAAACCGAGAAGGCCTCCTCATTTCATCGCCTGGACCACAGTTAGTGCCCCCCCCAGTGCAGTCAAACAGGCAGGCATCTAGTGGGATCTTTCCTCTTACTGGGCGTCCTGGACAAATTTCCCCCTGGCCTTTACCCATCATGGCCTCCTAATAACCCCCCTCTCTGAACTGGCTCCATCACTCTGCTCTCCTCCCCACTGAGAGCTGGGGTGTGGGGAGCGGACTGGCGCCTCATCCAGGTGGGGGTACACACTGCTGGGGGTGGAGGGGGGGATCCCCAGGACCTGGAAAGAGCTCTGGGTGGAGGGTCCAGGAAAGGCGATATAGAAGTGTGAGCATTATTATTAATATTATTACTCCTATCCGTGCCCCTGTGGTTGTCACCCCCAAGTGCCACCATGCCTGTGGGCAGCCCCCTCTCCCCCACGGCGTGCCCACTCTTCAGGAGGTGGTCACAAGCTCCACTGCGCCTAACGGGAGGAGCAGCACCTGTTGAAGGACTTTGCTGAAGTCATCAAACAGCGGGCAAAAACGACAGGCGTCACCATTCAGCTGAAAGAGAACAGAGACCCTGGCTGCCCAGTGCCCAGCATAGTGCTAACTGTGAGCTGGCAGTTAAACGAATCCTGGTCCATCCATCCATTGTCTAACCACTATATCCAGTACGGGCTCGTGCGGGAGCTGGAGCCTATCCCAGCATACAACAGGCGTAAGGCGGGGTACACCCTGGACTGGATACCAGTCCGTCACAGCGCGCGCCCACAGACACACCTGGCCGATTGCCCCAGAAGCCGATTAATCTCCCAGCCTGCCCTTGCACCGTAGGACGCGAGTATGGCGAGACCATGCAGACTCCACACAGACAGCACCCCCAGGTCTGGAATTGAACCCGGGTCCCCAGCGCCGCCAGGCAGCAGTGCTGACCCAGAGTTCATTACGCTGTCACCAGGTCCCTGTCTGAGCTCAACCTCTGCCTTCCCAGACCGACCCACCCGGGACCAACGTTCCCTCTAATTTCTAATGGCCTGCGCACGCAGAAATTTAAAGTTGTGCAAATTTCTTCCCCAGTGACAAAAACCTTGTGCGCACTAAATTGAGCGTATGGCAAATTGTAAACCTGAAATTATTTTTTTGTTAATATAGCCATCCTCATAGAAGCATAGAGATCCAAAAGATCCGGGACAGCAATTCCATGAGCCCAGTCATAGAGACCGAGTGTCCGTGCGGACAGGAGCAGGGAGGTACGAGACTACAAGAACATCGATATTGACGATCAAGTAGCAAAAATAACGCACACAATTTTTTGTGTGCAATTCAATTTCCTATGTGCACTGATTTCATGACCTGTGTGCGCAAGAGGGAACGTTGCCCGGGACTCTCTGAGAGCCAGCGGCAGCCCTGGCTGTTCTTGTGAGCGGCGGGGCACGGGCTCCTCACCCACACAGTACTTCCTCTGGGCGTGAGCCTTGTACCCAGTGTTGCAGAGGCAGGTGAAGCCGTTGGTAGAGTTGATGCATTCTCCGTGGCCACAGATGTTCCTGTTCAGCCTGCATTCGTCCGTCTCTGGACAGGGGAAAACATTGAAGGGGAGGAACCCACAAACAATTAGTGACGGAGCAGCTGATGATCACAAGCTTTCAGGCAAAAAAAAAAAACAGAGGGCACAAGCAGAAACTATGGGGAAGTGCATTTAAATGAAACAAGCTGCCATGTTGTTGAAGCAGATAGCCTGGCTGCAGTTAGGAAAGACTTTCTTTACACAAAGGGTGGTGGGAGTGTGGAACAAGCTGCCTAGCCATGTTGTTGGAGCAGGTAGCCTGGATCCCGCAATGAGGAAAGGCTCCCTTCTTTACACGGAGGGTGGTGGGAGTGTGGCACAAGCTGGCCAGTCACGTTCGTGAAGCAGATAGCCTGCTTTCTTTCAAGAATCAGCTGGAAGAGGTCCTGCAGTTAGGAAAGACTTTCTTTACACAAAGGGTGGTGAGAGTGTGGAACTAGCCATGTTGTTGGAGCAGGTAGCCCGGATCCTGCTGTAGCAGCAATGCTTGTTAATAAGACAGAATTAAGTGTTGCTGTGCTTTCCCAAATGAGGCCCCATCTCTCTCTTCATCTCTGGTGCAGCCACAGAGAAACTATTCATGCAGGCTGATTTAAGGTTTCCTTTGATAAGGGACAGCTCCCAAATGGGGATGCAGTTAGCTAAGCCTGGCTATCATGATCAATGGTCATCCATTGGCGCCTATCTGTCTAGGTAGTGCCAGATGGACATCTGGACTGCATTCCTATGTGTCAGGAGTAAGTGACTCATATCTCACCTTGATCAACCAACCAGGGACTGGTAGGGCCGAGTAACCCATGTGGGACTCTGATGCCAATGAAACTTTCAGCCAATGAACGAGCTGAAGTTCCTCATGGTAAAAACAGGCAACACAGAGAGCCTGGAGTAGGGGAAATTGTAGGAGACTATTCTAAAGAGAATTCTAAGGAGAATTCCAGGGGTGCGAGACAATTCCAGGGCAGGACGGCCCAGGAGCAGAAAGGCTCCCAAGGGCAGGACATTCTCGCAGCGCGCCTCCTGACCATCCTGAGACTCAGCCTGGACAACCACGGAACGGCCAGTGTGTCCGAGTGCCAGAACTTTCCTTTGTTCTAAGAGTCGAGAGCGGAGGTTGCCAGAGAGTAACCAAAAGATCCACCCGAGGTTAGCATCAGCAGCAAGCCGAACAGGTCAGAACTGTGGACAGCTGAATCACTATTCAGAACTCCTATTCCTGACTTGCTGGGACCCACAGTCATCTTTTCTCCTGTGCACAAACTTTGCTAGTTAAAGTCAACACTAACTAGCCGGTCAGTGAACATCAGCAGCGCACCGTCGCAAGCCGCACAGCACAGCCTGGCACCGAGCCAGAGAGCGCGGATTGGACAGCAACAGCCTGCAACTGTTTCTTTGTGCCTGCGGGAGATCTGAATCCCCAAAGATTGGATGAGTATTCAACTTCACTGCATTACTGCTCGAGAATTCAATTGTTATCCCAACCAGTTGATATCAATTTAATTCCTAAGAGTTATGTACTTGTTTTGAGTATCTAATGTAGAAGTTTTAACCAAGTTCATTTACGAAATGGTCTTAATGAATGATATACTGAACATATGTCCTCTTGATATGTGTAACACTTTGTAACTGACTGAATATATACCTTTTGTATTCTGATAACCCTCTCGATAAGATCTGTTAGGTTTATCTGCATATTTTATGTATTAATAAATGTATCCTCGTGTATTAGTACCTGTGTGTTTGCGTTGTTTGAGTTATATCGCAAGGTTGGATTCTAAAGCCATTAAAAGAATAATTTTGTGACTTACTGCTACAATTAATAATTGTCCCAGTAAATGCCCAAACCCCTACAGAACTGGTGCCTCGTGAGAGCACACTACAGTCTTTATGGTTAAAACTGTGTTTACATGAGGCACAAAATGTAACATTTCATTTTGAATAAACTCCAGGGAAAAGTTAGTCTGTGAGCGTTATGCAGTTTTGCATATTGTCAGGAGCACTAAACCCACAGTGCCAGCAAAGCTATCGGTAGTTTGTAGGCACTGTCATTGCACAGTTACTTTGGTAATTTTCCACAGTTATTCTGGTATTTGCCTCGCTGTTCTCTGGTGGCATTAAATGATTAAAGTCCCAGTGATTTTTACCAGGAAGGTTATTGCTTTGGTTTCACACAAGAAAAAGAATGAAATTATATACAAAAAACAAAACAAGCTCATAATACTTAACAGAGACAGATAGATATTCTCCATCCCTCTACTTTGTTTGAAATCTAAACAGGACAATCACCATTGTTTTTCAAGTTCAGCATTGAAGTTCAATGTTCTCTATACAGTATGTTTTAGCCAGAAAATTATTTTTCTTCTTCAGGCTGTGTGTGAAACATTTGCTTTTATACATTATGCATGTAGGTAGTTGGGTCTATGCAGTAAGACTACTGTAGCAGTCCCTGTGTCCCCAGGAAGCAGTGATTCCATGAAGAAGCCAAGAGGATAGTGAAGATTAGAAATGTGGAGATTAGAAGAGGTTTTCTGGGGAACAGACCTCACTCTTCAATATGAATAACCCAGATACATCATGTACATAATGTGCATTCATTTAGTATGGACTGGTGTTCAAGACATGTGAACTGACAGCAAATTATTGAGCTTTCTTTTTTTAAAAGAGTAATTTTCTTGTATAACCATGACTTACACACTTCTCCAAATTTATAAAGAGAAAAACAAGATTTATTATATATGGTATATATTTAATTTTTATTTTTTATTTTTTATTTATTTATACAGGATTTATATACAAGTATTACAGTATATTTATGTATACTGTATATTAGATTTATTTATTAGAATCCTTCACGAGACAGTTTCACTGATGAAATCATAGTGCTGTTACAACAAAGACAGCAATGCCCTGTTCTGTCTCCCTCTTGTGGTCAATGTTAATAACTGCAGTCAGTGTTTCTTCTTGAGGTTCTGTTTGATGATCAACACGTCTCAATGGAAAACATCCAGATCCCCAGTGTCTCACAGTAACTTCTGTGATCTGTCTATAGATATAGAGTATATTGCTTTCTATTCTACATAAACAATACAAGTCACAAGATAAATATAGATATATAGTTATGCAACAATATTGAAATCTTTTGTTTGATTATAATGCTAATAGCATAATTAGCTATAATGCTAATAGTTTGTTTGATTTGTCATTTTGAGTTTCGTAGTCTATTAAGCTTAATACTTAAATACATCTACAGATCCTTTCTGTGTGTTTATTACACAAGATTTACTGTATACATGATCAAGTAAAGGTTTATTCCATGCTGAAAAGAGAAGAAAAGAAACACTACGTTTCAGCTGTGTAGTCTTCTTCGGGGAGACCACCTTTACTTTTTGCCTTTGCAGGCCAACCCAGATGATGCAGCTACGTACCTACTTGAACTATTTATAAATGATGTACAAACACAGTCTGTTTAGAGATATAGCAGCTCTGCAGCTGTTCTAACTCTCAGTCCTCAGTGGTTCTTGTTGATGAGCTCCTGTAGAGCTGAGGGAGGTTTTTGTACAGACGTGTATCACTGTGTGAGAGGGTAGCTACTGTATATTTCTGCTGACAGTAATAATCTCCTGCATCTGCAGCCCTATTAATAGGACAGCACCTCCTACAGGGCAGCAGCTGAATTCCTGATACAGAGGAAGGTCTGCAAACCGCTGCTCTTCAAGCACCACTCACAGAAACACAATCATATTATTGATTTGCCATTGCAGTCCTGACCAGGACTGGCCTTGCTTAGGTTCAGGGTCACGTTTAGCCAAACATTTTGGTGATATTTAAGAAAGATATTTATTGCACATTTCTGAACTGGACACAACTTATCAAAGTGTTTACTTAATCAAGAAAATTGTCATTCCGGAGTAACCACTTAGCCTTTTGCATAAAACACAGCAATTCATACAGCATACACTGTATACAGCAGTAACTGATCTTCCTTGAGGTATCATGAATTGAAGGGATTTTGCAGATAAACCCCAAATCTTCTCTGTTTTACTGAGGTTTTCCCAAGCTCAGGCAGTAACAAATCCAGTGTTCTTTTCCCTGCCCTCGTGTTATTTGGTTTTGAACCTTCATTTCTCTTTTCTCACTCTCTTGTAGATTTTTTACACCTTTAAAAACCTGGAGTTCAGCCCAGCAGACACTGTTGGGCCCAAGGCTGCTGATACAGTACATGTGATATAATGAATGACACAAAGTACTAGCAAATCCTACAGGAAAAAATATTTGACTCACTAATCGAAACAATGGGCAAAAAATTCACTCTTCTTTGTGAATAATGATCCGAAGCACAAGGCCAAAACCTCACTGAAGAGGTTTGACAAGAACAGACTGAGAGTCCTTGAGTGTTCCAGTCCCAGTCAAAGCCCAGATTTGAATCCCATAGAAAAGTGATGGAGAGACTTGATAAGTGTGGTTCATTAACTCTGTCAAGAAGAATGGATACAATTACAGTATCCCACAGTGCAAATCCAGTACAGACCTGTCCAAACCTGCATCCTGTGTAATAACTGAGCTGAAAGGAGCACAGTGGTCTGGGTTGGTGATGAATCCTACATGCAGGCAGGCAGACGAGTGAGCAGGAGGGCAGACAGGAGAACAGGTAGTAGACTGCAAGCAGGTGGGAGACATTCAGCAGCCAGAGAAACAGTCCTGTGGCCATACTGTGGTCATGCAAACAGGATTTGAAGGAAAAGAATCAATGTACACACACAAAAGGAGTATAGTCAGGTGAAGTGAGAAGGTCTGTAGCACAGGAGAGGATCCAGACAAGGTAGAAACTGTCTAGGTCAGAGATGGGAGGAAACAAGCGAAGCACAAATGAGATCTGAAACATAGTATCACAGCCTAGTTATGGCTGTATTCCATTGCAGTTGATAAGAAAGCTCAGCTTATCTTTGATGACCCAATCCAACCTCTTCATTCCTATTTCCAAGAACTGCATCTTCAGTCTGGACTCCTGTGATGGTCAGAGTGAATTCAGTCGCAAATCCACTGCCACTGAAACGCTCTGGGATCCCAGTCTGACGGGTAGTTGCGTAATAGATCAGGAGTTTAGGAGCTTCCCCAGGTTTCTGTTGGTACCAGGCTAGACGGTTATTACTGTACACTGCAGGACTGGTCTTACAGCTCACAGTGACTGCCTGTCCTTAGAGAACTGATCTTATTAATGGAGTCTGAGTCACAGTTACCTGTCCACTGGATTCTGAAAATAATTAAAAAATATTTGTCTGATCCCTGACTGAATTTAAGAGAGACATTGACCAACATGAGACCTCAGTAGGTGAGGGCCAGAGACAGATCATAGCATCTCACTCTTTACAACATCTCCCTCTGCTGGGGACTGTGGGGAGAGCATTATCATTACAACCCTGCTCTCCTTATGATCTCAACTTTCTCACACAGCCTGTGCTCAGCCTCCAGGAGACAGCAGCTCCCTGTAGTAGAGAGCAGGGACTTGTAGCCTCCAGTCGACAGTAGAGGGAGGCTACACTAAAGGCTTTTCTTTCCACTTGCTGGAGGGTAGAGTTCACACTTTCAGTATGATACAGTATATACAGGGAATTCAAGATAGAGTTTGCTTTTGGGTTTTGAAGAGCCTCCAGAGGAAAGTTTTGCTTTAATAAAAACTCCTTGCACTTTTTATATTATTTTACAGTTGCAAGTTTTAATGTGCTGAGGCCACATGATCCATGGGCATTTAGGTTGAGAACTGTCACAAGTAGATATTTTTATAGCCTGCCTTGTGTGGTTAATTACCATCTCCCTGCAGTGCTGAAGGAGCTCTCTGCTCTTCACTGTGATAATACCATCTGCAGCTGAGTGTTTTCTGTGTGTTGCCTCCTTTTTATACCGCAGGGAAACTGTAACCTTAAATATCTGTTAAAGGCTTCTAGATATTTCTCTGTATATCCTTGGACATGTTTATTGTAATTTCACAGTGGAACGTTATTGTTGATTTAATTTTGTTGGATTTTATTTTAAAATGGAAGTATTTGCAGAATTAAAAAAAGTCTTTGCCACAGCCATTAGACTCCTAAACTCCAGCTCTTAATTAACCAGCCCCCCACTCCCACAGTTTCTGCACTGAACTCACAATACTGCCTCTGTTGGGCTTTTGCACTGTGCTGCTGTCTGAATGCTAGTGAACACTACAGCTGTTATACTTCTAATTTATACTACTGCTATTGTATTCTGGATTAATCGCATGCATATTCCTGCCAACCACAGTTTTATTTTTTTAGTTTTATTTTATACTGTTTCTTAACATTATGCTGTTGGCACACATGCCATTATGCTCCTGTCTCTAGCAATATATGTTGTCATCTGTTATGCCATTTGTTATGTGAGGAAACAGGCAAGTAAGCATTTAATTGTACTCAGGTCCATATGACAATGAACCTGAGCTTGAGGTGTGAACAGATGTGACCCTTGTGCTTGATTAATAATCAATTATTAATCAAAATTATGGATTTTATTTTGTTAAGTGCTATTAGTATTAGAGTATTGTATTTATAGAATAGTTTAAATAAAGCTATTATATCTTAAATAGAAAGATTTCTGTCATATGATGTTGTTTGTTCCTGTTTTATCTGGGGTATGAATATAGCTGGAGCCACTGTGTCTAATCATGGAACTCCATTTTACTACAGATATGTCATTCATGAAATTCAGTGTGTTTGTGTGCAGTTGTGGTCCTCCACAAGCTAAGTCCTATTTCATTGTCTTCCCTCTCAGCACCTGCACTAGGTCTCAGCTGCAGCAGTGCAGTTGCTGTGCAGTCCTGCTGAGGGAGGTTTTTGTACGGCTGTGTAACACTGTGTGAACACACCACCACTGTGGTAACTCTGACACTAATAATCTCCTGCATCTTCAGCCTGGACTCCTGTGATGGTCAGAGTGAAGTCAATCCCAGATCCACTGCCACTGAATCGACTTGGGGTCCCAAGTTAATTTTATTTACAAGATAAATCTAGAAGCTCCTTCAGATTTTTGATGGTACCAGGCCATGCGTTCACCTGCTGAGCCACTGTATACTGGACTGCTGGTCTTACAGCTCAAAGTGACTGTCTGTCCTAGGAGAACTGATCTCACTGACGGAGTCTGAGTCACAGTAACCTGTCCTCTGGACTCTGAAAGGAATAAGACAGAACAAGAAATACTGAACGTTATACTAGAATACTGTTGAAATATGTAGTACAATATTTGTTTCCATATATCATCCACAAAATCTTTCTGCTGTATATCATTCTTACCTTGAATGCACAGAAAGAGAACAAAGATGAAGATGGTGATGAAGGTCATTGTTGCTGTGGGTTCTGTTGCCATGAAGGGCAGTTTTCAGTCATGAAGTGTTAAACTCACAGGGCTATAAACACTCCCAGAGCACTGAAGCATGTGCTGCCAATGCAAAGTGTCTCCTCTATGCAAATTGTCTTCCTTTGTCTGTAGAAAATGGAGAGGAGCAGTTTCTGTAGTTGTTAATTAAAACAGTGTGGCTCTGGTATGCAAAGCACTTTCTTCTCTTGTATATAAATCCTGTTTCAGACCAGTCAATGTAATCTGAGCAGTGCGCAGAGGTAGTACTTGAAAACGGATGGATAGTTTTCCTCTGTTCTGCATCATTCATTAATCGCAGGGTTTTGAAAGATGAGAGAGAGGGGCCTTCTCTCTGATCCCTGACTGAATTTAAAAGAGACATTGACCAACATGAGACCCCAGTAGGTGAGGACCAGGGAGAGATCACAACCTTTCACTCTGTACAACATCTCCCTCTGCTGGGGACTGTGGGGAGAGCATTATCATTACAACCCTGCTCTCCTCACAATCTCAACTTTCTCACACAGCCTGCGCTCAGCCTCCAAGGGACAGCAGCTCCCTGTAGTAGAGAGCAGGGACTTGCAGCCTCCAGTCGAAGCAGAGGGAGGCTACTCTGAGGGGCCGTTCTTTCCATTTGCTGGAGGGTAGAGTTCACACTTTCACACACTAGTCTGATGAAGTGGTTTTGTTATAAACAGGGAATTCAAGGTGGAGGTTGGTATTGGGGTTTGAAGAGCTTCCAGCGGAAAGATTTGCAATGTAATTATTCTTTCTTCTCAAGTTTTACTGTTCTTAGGCCATGTGATCCACACCACTTAGGTTAAGAAGTCACAAGTAGATATTTTTCTAGCCATTCCTTCACCCTTTGGGGTTAACTACCATCTCCCTGCAGTGTTGAATAAGATCTCTGGTCTTCATTGTGATAATGCCATCTGCAGCTAAGTGTTTCCTGTGTGTTGCCTCCTTTTTATAGCCCATGGGAACAGTAACCTATTGGAGGCCTCTGTATATTTCTATATATATTTCTGGATATGCTCACTGTGAGTCCAGAACATTGTTGTAGATTTAATTTTGATGGATTTTATTTAAAAAAGGAATATTTTAAATCCAGTTTTATTAGAGGTCTTCCCCACAGCCATAAGACTCCAAACATCTTCCCACTCAAAGCCCCTGAACTCATAGTACTGCACTGCTGGGCTTTTGCACACTGCAGCTATCTGAATGCTACTGAAGATTACAGTTGTTACTCTTCCCAATCATGTATTAATCAAAAACATGCCTTTACTGTTCAGTGCTTTTAATATTTTAGTCTTGCATTTTTTGAATTGTTTAAATGAAGATACAATATCTTAACTAAAGATTTCAGTCTCTTGTTTTTAATAATAATAATATACTTTATTTTATATAATGCCTTTAAATGTGGCTTCTCAAAGTCCTTTACAGAATGACAACAACAATAAATTCAAAAAAGAATAGACAAGATAAAACACAATTACAATATACAGTGGAAACTGTGGATGGTGGTACTACTTAAAGTAGATTCAGAGGGGTAAAGAATGGAACCAGTTAAGTAACAGCTCTAAGTTTTTAAGGTTCTAAGATTGGATTTGAATGAGTTCATAGAAGGTGACTCTCTGATATCCTTGGGGAGAGAGTTCCAAAGCTTGGGGGCATAACAGGAAAAGGCCCTGTCACCCATAGAGTGTAGACAGGCTTAGTGGACAGTTAGGAGACCAGAATTAGAAGAGCGAAGGTTGCGAGGTGGGGAGTAGGATAATAATAGTTCAGACAGCTACTGAGGTGCCAAGCCATGCAGAACCTTATAGGTGAGCACGAGGATTTTAAAATCCACATGGAATTTGACAGGAAGCCAGTGCAAGGACTCCAGGATAGGAGTAATGTGATCACTTGTACTTCTACTAGACCTGGTCAGGATTCTGTGTGCCAAATTTTGGACATACTGCAGTTTGTTCAAAGTAGATTTAGATACCCCAGCGAGTAGAGCATTACACTAGTCAATTCGAGAGAATACAAATGTGTTGATCAGCTTCTCAGCCACAGTTAGTGATAACATAGGGCGTAGTCTAGCGATATTTCTGAGGTGAAAAAAAATATGTTTTGACAATATGCTGCACATGTGGGTCAAATGTTAAGCCAGAATCGAATATCACCCCAAGGTTTTTCAATTTAGACTGAAGTTCAAGTACATCTACAACCATCTACAGATAGAGTTACAGGATTGGCTTTATAAAGTTGATGAGGGGTGCCAATAAGCATGACTTCAGTCTTGTCGCAGTTAAGATGAAGAAAGTTTTGAGTCATCCAAATTTTTATGTCAGAGATGCAATTAGATAGAATAGACAGCTACATCAGTGTCAGGTTTGGTATGGAATTATATTTGAGCATCATCAGCATAGAAATGATAGCTGAGGCCATGTGATCTTAAAAGCTGACCAAGTGGAAACATGTACATGCTGAAGAGCAGGGGGGGCATTATTGAGCCCTGATGAACACCAAACTTAGCAAGACCAATTTCAGACCTATACCCATTAAGAGAGACGAAGTGACAGCGATCAGTGAGACAGCAATTTGTTCCTATCTCATTATTGAGCTCCTCACTACTATAGAAATGTCATTAATTAAATTCAGTGTGTTTGTATGCAAGTGAGCTCCTCCTTAGACTGTGTCCTGTGTCTTTGCCCCAGCTGCAGTAGTGCAGTCGCTGTGGAGTCCCGCTGAGGGAGGTTTTTGTACGGCTGTGTAACACTGTGTGCGTGGCCAGTAACTGTTGATCTTGTGTAAACTCTGACAGTAATAATCTCCTGCATCTTCAGCCTGGATGCCAGTGATGGTCAAAGTGAAGTCAGTCCCAGATCCACTGCCACTGAAAAGACTTGGGATCCCAGAGTTTAGGGCATTTACATAATAAACCAGAAGTCTAGGAGTTCCTTCAAATTTCTGATGGTACCAGGCCATGCGTTCACCTGATGAGCTACTGTAAATTGGACTGCTGGTCTTACAGCTCACAGTGACTGTCTGTCCTGGGAGAACCTATATCACTAATGGAGTCTGAGTCACAGTAACCTGTCCACTGGACTCTGAAAGGAATAAAACAACAAGAATTTACAGTACATTTTTAACTAGAATATTGTTCATATATGTAGTATGACATTTGTTTACATAAATCTTCCACACATTTTGTATCTTTCTACAGTATACCATTCTTAGCTTGAATACAAAGAAGGAAGGCAGAGATGAAGATGGCAATGAAGGTCATTGTTGCTGTGGGTTCTGTTGCCATGAAGGGCAGCTCTCAGTCATGAAGTGTTAAACTCACAGGGCTATAAACACTCCCAGAGCACTGAAGCATGTGCTGCCAATGCAAAGTGTCTCTTCGATGCAAATTGTTTTCATTTGAATCGTGGAAATTTTTTTGTCTTTGAATAGAGTAAGATTAGCAGTTTAGTATTAAAACATCCATGAAAAAACAGATTTATATGGAGAACATGATAAAGTACAATCAGCTGAGGCCATATTGTATGTGTTAAGGTATATTTTTTAAATAAATATATTTTTTAAATAAATTATTTTTAGAAATTATGGTTTGTAACTTCAATACATTTTTAGCTGAAGTCTGTTCTTATACTGTACACATACTGTATGTATGGCATTCCTATCCTATTGGTTCTGGTGATAATGACATGAAGGAGGAGTATATGAGAAATAATGAGAATTTATCATTTCATTGCAATACATCAAAATCCTATTCTTATAAATATGTGTAGTATTATGTTACTGTCTGTTGAGTTGCTATGAAAATGGCAGTATAAAAATAAATACAAATTTGAGTTACAACTCCAGAGCAACATAAACAGAGCTTGTTGGCCACGCCTGAGAGGGAAAGTCAATTCTAGTGTTGTAGAGGAGATTTGACAACCAGACACCAGCAGTGAGATCATTGGAGCTGTCTGTTGAGGCACAATGAGGGAGCAGATGTTTCTCACTGTCAGGCGTTCAGACACTGGTGTCTGATGTTACTCTTATATTTCTGGCAGGTTGCTTGTGATACAAATGTAATCACAGTCACTGCCTGTGTGTAATCAAAATGAATTAGCTTGACTTCCTTATGAATAAATCAACTCGCTTTTGAACCAAATTAATGATGAAGTGTTCAAGAGGCACAAATGACTTTTTTTCTTTAATCATAGTGATGTTCATCATTATGTACTAGAATGTGCATCATAACACCCAGACCCAGAACCCTAAATAAAACCTCCTTTTCCCTAAGGAAAACAGGGGGTGTGTCCATGGTGCGCTGGTGTTCGGGGGAGGTGTGGCTGAGGCAAACAATCCGAGGGAATCCGAGGCAAATCAGAGAGTGTAGCAAATGTCCAAGACCAGGTAATCCATCCTGACAGACAAACAGAGTTAAAAGCCAGAGCGGGGGAATAAAAAGGGGGTAACAGGACCAGACGCTCCAGTCCCAGTCCCAGATGGTCAGGACGCTATGGTGAAGCCGATGCCATCGAGTCACTCCTGGACTCGCGGGTAGGCGGGCTTCCGGGCATCCATCTTCCAAAGCTGAGTCCAGATTGGCAGGAATGGCTCTTTTATAACACGGGGGGCAGGAACCGGAGGCAGGTGCAGGAGATAAGTATAAAACAAGGAAGGACTGGAGCGTCCTTAAAGGAGGAGTTTACGATCATGACACATCCTTGCTCAGTATTAAATTTTCACCTGAAGGTTACACATCCTGTTTTACCATGAGATTCTCTCTGCTGTCCCCTTTTGGCCCATGGACTTTTGCCTTGTCTTTTAACCACGATTTCTGGATTTTCCCTTGGATACTTATTGCTCCAAGACTTTTTGGCTTTTTGACCTGTTGTTTGTTTGGACTTCAACCTTGGATTTCCCTGTCTCTTCTGCTTGCAGCTCTTTGAGTTCCCTGTATCTGCATAGGGTCCATCCCTGACTATAAGCTGCTCTCAGCGGAGCAGTATGGATAGAGGCAAAAATATACTGTAGAGGAAAACATGTTTTAATAAATTCAGTAATAGTGAATTAAAAATGAGTAGAAAATTCACTCTTCTTTAGTGCAATGGCTCGAAGTCTAGAGCCACACTGAAGAAGTTTGACAGGAAGAGACTGAATGTCCTTAAGTGTTCCAGTCCCAGTCAAATCAAAGACTTGAATACCATAGAAAAGTGATGGAGAAGCCTGACAGCTGAAGTTCATAATCAACCCTCAACAAACCAAGTGAGGACTGAAGCAGCTTTCCCAGGAAGAATAAATACGATTTTACTACACCATCCTGCTGTACACATTGAGGGACATGCACTGTATCCAGGAATGTTGACAATAGTTTTTATTGTTAAATTAGTTTCCAACAGTGATTGCCTTAGGGGAATGAATACTGATGCTTCAGTAAATTTCACAGTCTTTGGCATTTTCGAAGATTTACGCTGATATTTATCCTCCTACACCTACTGTATAACAGAGTTCTTTTGAAATGCAATGAAAAAAAGCACTTGAAAAATTACATTAGACACATTACTTGGAATTAAACAAAAGCTGATATCATTGGCAGGAGGTACTGTACATGGTACTTTGCAGTACTACAGTTTTACTTGTACTTAATACTACTCATATGTATAAGTAGGAAAGCTTTGTGGTATGAAAAAAGCCTTAGGTTTTTTCAAATGTAAGAATATAATTATTTATTTCAGGCTTTAAAACCTAAAAATTGCTTGAATCACAAGACTAAACTACAATCAATAGACCAAAAACTCCTGAAAAAGATCAACTGTGTTTTATTATTACTTTGTCACTTTTTGTACTGTAAATCAATGATAGACTATATATTAAACTTTATGAATTGTCTGTACCTATATAGTTTTTTTAGATTATTGTATTGACATGTTGTATCTTAACAAAAACATTCTGAATGTGGGAAATGGCCTAATTTACAGAAAGACCTTATTTCTTAAAAATGGCGAGATTAGAAACAGATGCCACAATATCAGAAAAAATGTGCAAATTTGTCTTGTACTGTATGTGAAATTAATAACTGTGGGTAAGAGTGGGGATTTCTTGTACACTAAATAACTGAATAACAGAATACAGTATTAATATAAAAATATTGTATTTTCTCACTTTGTTAATTTTGTTTTTATGTTTGAATATGTGCTTGAAGCTTTTATTTTCCCCGTTGTTTGAAAATAGTATAAATATGAAATTATAGGATTCCTCTAATATTTTTCTTCAATGTTAATCAAACCCCACCTACTGTACAGTATGTGGACTGGGGGCTCAGGATGAGCTGGGATATTACACAGGGTCACTATGAGCTCAGACGGTAGAGACAGTGAGAAACTGTAGGTGTGAGATGAGGACTTTAATAACATCACTGTTCTTTTTCACACAGACTGATTTTCAGATTTATAAAGCTGGGCTTTATGATCTTGTGTTTGAGCTTTCTTTCTGTTACAGAGTGTAGGAATGATTATGATCAGAATTGAATTAATTGTATGAAATACATTATAGAATATGCAAACACAAATTTTAATATTATACCTAAAAAGGATTATTTTGTACGGAAACCTATTGCTGCAACCAAGGGGAAAAAATCTCACCCTTATCTTATAATTAATGATCTTGTAATTATGAATTAGTAATTCTCATGTACTTCATTTGATAACGCAATAGCACAGTTGTCATATAAAACCTATAATATTTCTACGTGCAGACTTACAGTTTAAAGCAGTGGAACTGATTGCAGATGTACATAACAGAACCAGCGTTGCTTTAATCTCTAAATCCCACACAAGTAGTCCTCATGCTTGTAATGATTCTGTTCATATTTGCTTAAAATGGCAATTTCATTATGACTAAACCCCAGTCAAATGTAGATCCATACAAATTCTGCAGCGCTGGATATTGAGACCATCAATAAACCGAAAGTGCCAGCCGAGCTCACTGTAGCTTCTAAATGTGTTCAGGGGAACAGGTTGTACATACACTGACGTAAGCATTGCTATTTCGTAATTACGAGAAAACTATCTCATAATTACAAGATAACAAATGACCACGTAATTATGAAATACCTGTACTTTTCTCGCAATTACTGTTATGCTGGGCATGTGGGTGGAAACGGGGCATGGCGAAGTAATTATTTCCGGAGCCTGTTCAGCAGTGAAGACTAAGGAGTTTATTGGATGATGACAATGGGAAATAGAAGGAGGGATGGTGAACGGCTGAGATGCACAGATGAAGCAGGTAGGAAACGGCAGGCAGGAGAGATGCGCAGGAATGGCAGATGGGTCTGGGATGAGGTCAGGGCGGGCTGATAGATGATTAGCGGTGGCAAGGTCTGGCAACTGGAGCTGGGAGACCAGAAACTGGGGGAAAAAAAAAACTGTAGTTACCTTCTGGAAACTGAAATAGAGAGCAAACAGACACTAGGGTTATTGACTCAATGTCTGAGCCCTGAGGAATACCTCTTCATGAAGCTGATAAGCCCAGCCTGATCTTGTTAGAGATGGTCCTGACGAGCTCCTTCCATGTGTGGAATGTGTCGTGGAACCGGAAGGAATAATTGTGGGAGCATTGGAACTCGCCAGCGTATCACAATTATGAGATAAAGGGGCGTTTTTTTTCCCTTGGTGGCTGCAATGCACTTCCATACTTGTATATTTTATACTGTGTTTAATTATTATTAAAATATTTTCATTCGGGGCATTTCAGTAATCCTTCTTCAGGTGTTTAATTTTAAAGAAATGCAACCATTGGCACAGAAGAGACAAAGCCAACAATGAGAGAACTGGATTGACAAGGGTGAGAACTGCAAGCTGTTCTGTTGGTTTTATCAAGTTGCTGTTGTACAGTGCAGGTAGCAGTGATCTGTCTCTCTCTTGTGATCAGCGTTGAAAACTGCAGTCTGTAACGATTGTCGTTAAATTTAATAATAAACACACCAGGAGAATGATCAAAACTTCTGTGTCTTCAGGCTACTGCTTCATCTGAATGTCATTTTAAAAGATCCTGTGTCCTGTGAACAGGCTAAGAAATAAAAAAATAGACTCTATTGCCTGAACAGCAGCTTTTGCTTTCTCTTCTCAGTGATTGAAGTTATCATTGGACTATAAACTAAAACTGTACATAATATTTAATATTGTTTAAAATGCTAAACAGCTATACTTTTATTTTATTTTTAATTGTAAAAATGTATAACATATTATTTATTTAGCTGTTAAATGTACAAATCATTCTTCATTTTTAATTTTCAGTTTCATTTAATAATGTGGATATATGTTTACCCAGTAATTTGATACTGACCCCCTGTACTGCTATCAGTACTTGGTACTGCTACCCAGTAATGTGGGTAAAAAAATTACTATAACATAAAAGTTTAATACATTATGTACAAACTTAGTTCTGTTCAGTTCACTTGTAGCAGCTCTACAGTTGTTCTCAGTCTCAGTCCTCTGTGGTTTCTGTTTTTTAGTCAGAGCAGCTCCTGTAGAGTTGAGGGAGGTTTTTGTATAGACGTATATCAGTGTGTGTAAAGTAAGCCAGCAGCCATATCACCCTGCAACTCACAACTGGCAGCCCCACTGAAGTTAAGCAGGTATGAGCCTGGTCAGTACCTGGAGGGGGGGACTCCTGGGGGAAAACTAAGGTTGCTGCTGGAAGAGGTGTTAGTGGGGCCAACAGGGGGTGCTCACCCTGTAGTCCATGTGGGTCCTAATGCCCCAGCATGGTGATGGGGAACATGTACTGTAAACAGGTGCTGTCCTCCGGATGAGATGTAAAATCGAGGTCTTGACTCTCTGTGGTCATTAAAAAATCCCAGGGTGTTTTTTGAAAAAGAGTAGGGGTGTAACCCCAGTGTCCTGGCCAAATTTCCAATTGTCCCTTACCAATCATGGCCTCCTAATAATCCCGATCTATGAATTGGCTACATTACTCTGCTCTCCTCCCCACTGATATCTGATGTGTGGTGAGCGTTCTGGCGCACTATGGCTGCCGTCGCATCATCCAGGTGGATGGTGCACATTGGTGGTGGTGGAGGGGAGTCCCTGTCATTACCTGTAAAGCACTTTGAGAGGAGTGTCCAGAAAAGCGCTATGTAAGTGTAAGCAATTATTATTATTATTATTATTATTATTAAGATGCTACTCTGCTGACAGTAATAATCTCCTGCATCTTCAGCCTGGACTCCATTGATTGTCAGTGTGAAGACTGTCCCAGAGTAACTGCCAGTGAATCGATCAGGAACCCCAGACTGAAGGCTTGTTGCAACAGAAATCAGGAGCTGTGGAGCGTGCCCAGGTTTCTGCAGGTACCATTGGACGATATTGCCAAAAGATTTACTGGCTGTACAGCTGATTGAGGCAGAACTTCCTGTGAGAACTGTCTCTGCTTGAGACTGAGTCAGAACAATCTGCCCACTGGACTCTGAAGAGGAAACATTTATAAATAAAGGAATATTAATAATTGTAATAAGCCTTTTAATGGTTTTAAATTCAGAATTCAGAATAAATCTCAGACATAGAAAGCAAGAATGATCTTTAATTCTCAAGTTGAGCAAAGAGCCCCAGTGTCCCCAGCAATAGAATCAGTGGCATCATTGTCCCGTGTGTGTCAGTGACTCTGAAAGGGCTGAACAGTGACTGATCCACACTATGAGTATTAAAGTGTTTGGAGCAGTGAGGCGGCACAGGTATGCAAAGCTCCTTCCTGTATACAAATCCTGTCACAGACAGTTAGAAAAGGCCGGAGCTGGGAGAACAGGTGCAATCTGCAAGGGTTGGAACTGTTGTTATGTGTATATAATATGTAGTGCATGTACTGCTAGATCAGTACTCTGACGTTAGACCTCTACCACATTTAGACTCTGCATATACACCTCTTAAAAACAACAGCCTTTCCTCTAAACATTCTGAAAACACTGATCCAGCAGAGACTCGCCTTCCCCTGGAAGTCCTCTTGCCAGCACTTGGGGATCCCAGTCCTCCGCTGGCCTTGCTACAGAACCTGCTATTCCTCTGTCTGTTTATTCCTGGTGAACTCTCCCCAGTGACCCTGCTGTCTCCTTTCCACACAGCTTCTCTCACGCTGGTCTCCCCACCTTCTCCTCAGACATGTCCCAGTCTGCAGACTGCAGCCTTCACTCGTTCCCAGCCCAGTCAGCCCTCACATCTCTCGCTCTCTGCTTCCTGCTTGCTGCCTCACCTCCATCTCATCTCTCTGATCTCCCAAAGATCCCTGCAGTCCTGCGCTTGGGGCTCAACCTTTCACTGCAGGGCTTAATAGCAGCTGCAGCATAACATACATGTACATGATGTACAACTTATTGATACAACACCACAACATGCATAATAAACGATAATAGAATATATTTGTGAAATTATCTGCTGTGATAAGAAAGATTGATCTTTCATTCAGGGATTACCAAGATAAGACTTGAAAACATCAGAGTTTATATATATCATATATGTTAATTCTAATGATCTCCTATCTTATAATATAGTGTAGATCGGCTATAAAGTGTTGTTGTAAACCTTGTAGGTTATATCAGTCTCAAGCAGTTAAATCACATTTATTCCTTCATACAAATAAATCTGTTTTCACTACCATAAAACTATCAAATGTGTCAATACAAATTTTTGCATATTTACTTTTTATTTTGCATCTGAACTTCCTGAAGTTCTTATCGTGGAAAGGTGATCTATTTTGTAGGAGTTTGGAAAGATGTAATATTGTGGTTCGGAATCTTCCAGGATTTTCCACTTGTTATTTAAGATGCAGACCAGAAGATCGGGGTCCACATTTCAGGTGCGTTTTAACATGGCTTTAGGGATATGACTGCCAACTGTATATTAATTCATAGGAGTATTACTATATGATGACTGGCAAAGTGTTGTTGAGTACTGTCTCTTTTTTCCTTTAGTTCCTTTTCTTTAAGTGCTCTTTCTGTCCCTCTATTCCAGTTGTGGGCCAGACTGCACACATCCATTCTAACTGTGTGGTAATTGATGAGCACCCAGGCATCTAGACAAACTGTATGATTCTAAATGTGAAGAAGCTTCTGCTTTGCTTATTGTACTAATAAAGATAATATTTTTAATCATTCTCAATCAGAGCAATCCAATTGTTCATTATGATATCAATTATGTGTTTTCAAATTATTATTAGACTATGTTAATTAGCAGATTCTATTTGAATATCCCTTACTACCAAACTTCTATTAACTTTTTATTTCTGTATTTTGATTGCTACAAAATACTAATTTCTGAATACCCTTCCACTCACCAGATATTCTATAAATACCAGTGTCTCGCATCTGAAGTAAGAGAAATTATTTTTAATAAAAAGTCAGTCTTAATTGCAATTTCCTCATACAATGTTTCTGATAGCACAGTCTGATGATTTTTATTTTTGTTTGTATATCATCATACTTGTTTAATTAGTCTGTTGATTCAATTTTTTGAATGTGAGCTTTTTGGATGATCATGTTCTTTCTACATTGAAAAAGAAGTATCAGAAGCATTCTCTTAATTTTCTAATTATCTTTGTGTGCCTTGAGCAAGCAGAAAGGGCAGAAGAATGTAGCTGAAAAGGCCCCTGTCTTTAGCTCTATATGGCTCTCATGCTGTGATCTCAGCCACAGAGTGACCTGGTGCTCTTTGTGTGTGGGGAAGTGAGGGAGATGGGTTTGTCTTTCACAGGACAGTGATGACCCAGTACTCTCCATGATGGATGTTTGCTGCTGGTGGCTGGATGTCTAGCAGAGAGTCATCTGAACATGATCATAAGGTCCAAGGTCACTGTTCATCACCCAGAGGAAGATCCACCAGTGGAAGATCTGTAGGGTGGTACCAGAACCTAAGCTGACAGCATCTCAGCCAATCACCAGCTGTGATGTACAGAATTCTGTCCAAGATATTCTTACTTGTGTTCAAGAAATCTTGTGTTCGTGATCCAACTGTTATGTTTGCTGTCTATTTTGAAATAAGACAATTGCACTCTTTCTTTTTGTCGACATGTTGAATGTCCGAATATATTCAGAAATAAGCTGTAGCCGAGACAAACTGATTTCTCCCACCTGTCTACCTTGTGGCCAGACCCAGGAAATCAAACTGTGTACAAACTTTGTTTTTAAAGACTGAAGTTCAGCAAGACATGGTTATCCACAGGTGAACCCAGCTGCCTGTCTGACTGCGTTTCCACAGCAACCGGCTGGACTGGTAGAACTAGCCAGCTCCACAGTGCCCCTGCTGCTGTGAAAATTGACCCTGGCGTGAGTGTTTGTGTTTGTGTGTCTGTCTGCCCCAAAGCCTCACTGTCAAAATGATTTAAATGAGAAATAGAATAATCACAGTTTCTTGAACACCGTGACTGTGTTAAATTATCTCTTACAGTAGTATAATAAACTTGTAAGTGCACCTGCAGTAGGTCCCAGCTTTAGCAGTGCAGTCACTGTGCAGTCCTGCTGAGGGAGGTTTTTGTACGGCTGTGTAACACTGTGTGAACACATAGGTACTGCTTGGATAGTGGAAACTCTGACAGTAATAATCTGCTGCATCTTCAGCCTGGACTCCTGTGATGGTCAGAGTGAAGTCAGTCCCAGATCCACTGCCACTGAAACGCTCTGGGATCCCAGTCTGACGGGTAGTTGCAAGATAGATCAGGAGTTTAGGAGCTTCTCCAGCTTTCTGTTGGTACCAGTGGAGGTAGTTGTTATTATACACTGCAGGACTGGTCTTACAGCTCACAGTGACTGTCTGTCCAGGGAGAACAGTTTTCACTGTTGGAGTCTGAGTCACAGTAACCTGTCCACTGGATTCTGTAAACAAGACAAAACACAGGGAATTTAATTTCTTTTAGCTATTTTACTCTGTTCTGTAAAACTTGTTTACATAATATACTAACAGCGACAGTATATACTCCACAAATCAAAACATATCTTAAAGTCAACACCTAGCCCAATAATTAATTATAATACACACTTTTTACAAATATATTTGCCTCTGTAAACATAATTAAAATTTTAGATTTATTCTAAATTTATTCAGTTCTTTCAACTTTAACTTTAAAAGGTTAATGTTGTGAAATTAATGTTAATAAAATAAATATAATAAAATTAGATAAGTATTTTCTTTAATCCTCACCTTGAGCAAAGAGCCCCAGTGTCCCCAGCAGTAGAATCAGTGGCATCATTGTCCTGTGTGTCAGTGACTCTGAAAGGGCTGAACAGTGACTGATCCACACTGTGAGTCTTAAAGTGTTTGGAGCAGTGAGGCGGCACAGGTATGCAAAGTTCCTTCCTGTATGCAAATCCCGTCACAGACAGAAAAGGCCTGAGCTGAGAGAACAGCCTGGTCTACAGTGATTATCAGTGTAAAGGCTGGTCCAGACTCACCACCAGTGAATCAATCAGGAAACCCAGACAGATGGGCTGTATGCAATATGGATTCTACTCTAGTCCGCAGAGATATCTACACAATTCACACTATCTGAGCCAAACCACACTTTATACCCAATCTTTTTTTAAAAATGCTTTCTTCTGTTTCTCTCATTTCATCTTAATTCTGAATCTTTATACACACGTGCCTCTTTTTTAATGAGTCAGCATCTCTGCAGGATAGAGTAGAATCCAATCTTCCCACAGTAATAATCTTCTACATTTTCAGCCTGGACTCCAGTTATTGTCAGTGTAAACGCTGTTCCAGACCCACTGCCATTGAATCACATCAAGAACCCTAGATTTATGGGTTGTAAGCAATATGGATCCTACTCAAGTCCATAGAGCCTGTAGGTATGCAATGTGTTTAATTACAATCTAGGTCCGGGAGATTGGTAGCAGGATGAGCCGTCGGGTGGGAACGCAGGTGCAGGAGTTTCCCAGGGTGTCAGCAAGGTAAGTGTAGGGAGCTCCAGCTGAGAGATGTGGAAGACAGTTTGATACTGTGCTGAAAGCAGGCTGATAGTTGAGGGGAAGGGCAGGTGGCAGAGCAGAGACACTCTGGGGTAAGACAGACAATGGAGCTGCTGAGCAGGAGCTGTGCACATACTGCCTGTGGAGAAAAAAAAAGTCTCCGCTAGTTCAATGCTATTATTACTATTCATTCTGAAATACCCTATTGATATTTGGTGCAGCCTGGCTCCCCTCAGTTTGCTATTGCCCTTCTGCCCAAGACATTCAGACACCCTCAGCATGATCATTCACTGATGGACCTGATAACATCCTAATCAGTCCTCAGCTGTGATTTCGTACCTTACAATATAGCCACCAACTCATTTGATTGGTAAACTCACTGGCTCTATTTTTATCTCTGACTAACTTGGCAAATTGGACTTTACCAAGCACGTGACTGCAACAGTCCAGATCAGGACTTAACTTTTCTCCAGGACATACTGTAAGACCCAGACAGTGAGTCACTAAAGTGAAGAATTCTGCCCGAGATATTCTTCCTACAACACATGAAATCTTACAGTATATATTGCAAACCAATTGTTAATTTCTAATTGATTAAACTGAGGCAGTTGGACTCTTTTTGTCAGCATTCTGAATATCCAGACAAACCTGTATTCAGTTAAGGGTTGTAGCTGGGACAAATCAAGTTTATCCCACCTATCTTCTTTGAGGCTGTATCCAAACAGACAACTGTGACCAGCATGTTTTAAGTGGGCTCTTTAAGGTATGCCTATAAGGAGCAGAGGATGAGACACAATCAGCTGAGCCCTTATTCCACTCAACACAGCTGGAATGGAGTGGAGTGTGGTGAGTCTGGTTAAAGCAGCATATGGCTCTGTGTGTTCAGACATACTGTAGCAGGACTGTAGGATTAAAACTTAACATGTAAGTTGCCATTATAAGACATCAGTTAACTTCTTAATGTTCAGTGACACCGATGATTAAGTCCCTCCTCAATTCCTGCACTTTGTACAGTATGTTGGGCTGGAGAGCAGCACATTGAACAGAACATCTCTGACTTCAGGAATCGACTCTGGGGGAGTTTGCCCTCTGGTGGCACCAAAGTGATTTTACTTTTCTGTGAAAAAGAAATTGCGAAAACTGTGAAAAAGAAAAGTACATTGAATGTACAGTACTTTTCTAAGCCAATATAATTTTCCATCTCCAGAACTCACTGACCTTGTGCAAAACCTGAAAACCATCAGAGAGCCAAACATCCCCTTGTAGCACCAGTTGTGTTTCCTGCTTTTAAAGAGGTTATTTTTCCAAACACTACAATCCCCCTAAAGCACCTCAAATCCAGTACAGAACAGGCTCTTTGTGGGTCCTGGCAGGAAAATAGAGTATCGTTCTGGTTTCTTACTAAATACAATCATATTAAAAATTATACATACTGGAGATCATCTGATTTGTAATAGGTTTCAGATCTGTACATGTTTTGGAGTTTCACTCTGATGCCTGAAATGCAACCAATTGGATCTGTAGAAGGAAAAACCTCTCTGGGTGTGTCTGATACCTTGTCTGTCTCCAAAGTGGTTCATAATGTGTCACTCCCACTGTGGGCGTGTCTGATACCACATCACTCCCACCTAACTATTCATCTTCAATTAATCAACTAGTAGGAGCTGTTCAATCAGAATAAAAAGCTGACAAATTAAAAACAGGTCGTGTAAAGATCTGTGTGCCGACGCTGCACAACTGAAGTGTGATAAAAGTGTAAACAAGCAAGAATATCAATGAAGTTATGAAAATGCACTGGAGGAGCAGAGCTCAGCTTGAATGAAAACCAGCAGACTGTGTTTCTGCAGCCCCAGGGCTGGGAGCCACTGCTCTGATTTATTTTCACGTCCAGGGAAATGTGAGACTGACTCTCAGTGAGACTCTGATCTCTGGAGGGGCTCTGCCTGGGCGTACAGACCTCCAGCCTGTAGAGATCACTGTGCTTTGGAAAGAAGAGCCCAGAGGCCCTGCAGATTTTTTTAAAGCTCCGTCTTTATACATGGAACGGCTTCGGCAGATGCTTTGTCGTTCACATGCCGGGCCGCCCTCACAGCAGATTTCCTGGACATCTCAATCCCCCCGTGGAGCAGGGCGGTGTGTTCCCCCAATAATCAGACTCTCTGAAAGGGCACGAGCAGAGCCTGGCCTCATTATTCCGTTTTTATTCCCTGTCCCTGCACCAGATCCGGTTTTTAACCTTATCTTGTTTTTGTCTTGGATGGATCATCCTGTACTGGACTCTTGGACTTCGCCCTGGATTTCTCCCTGAACTCCTTTGGACTTGTCCCCCCCACCCCGAGCACCAGTGCACAGTCATCACGCCCCCCTGTTTGTCAACATGCCCAGTTCCTCGACTTCTCCCCCCCATGTCCGTTTCCACTAACCTCCAGATTCAACCGTCTGGATAGGGTCCTGACCAACGCATCGCTACAATGATCACACCTAGGCAGGGGAAGAGCTGCTTTCAATGCAGTTACTTTATATTGGTTGAGCTCAAGGGTTACTAAAAATTAGAAAAATATATGTCACAATAAGTGTCAACAGTTGAAGAAAGGTCAAGGCTCAGAAGATTAATTGAGTTTGTACACAGTATATAGTGGCCAGTGATTTTGTCAGTTAAGGGGTGTTTATCTTTCTCCAGTGTGTCTGTTTCCTCTTCCTAATCAAAGTCTTCAAAAGTAGAAATTGGGGCAGGTGATGATTAAAAAATGTGTCACTGAAGGACATACTGACCCCATCCAGCTGTGGTAGGTCTGAAGTTGTTCTCTGCTTCAGTTTTCTGTAATTCCTGTTGATGAGCCAGAGCAGCAGTTTTTCTATGGGTGTGCATCACTGTGTGAACACAGGACCACTCTAACAGTAATAATCTCCTGCATCTTCAGCCTGGACTCCTGTGATGGTCAGAGTGAAGTCAGTTCAGATGCCTGCCTGCCACTGAAACGCTTAAATATATAAATATATATGATATATGTAACCTTATATATCAGGAATTTCATAGTTTCCCCAGGTTTATGATGGTACCAAGTAAAACAAGGGGTTGGTGTATTATAAATAATATATTTATATATAAATGATAAAATATACCTGAGAGGCTTATTATACACAGTTTCACATTTGAAACATTTAAAATGACATTTCTGCTAATTCCAAATCTTGTATTAATTAATTTGCTACTTGCCACGAGTACAGACAATAAGTGTCCGTATGAAGACACTGATAAAAGTCATTGTTGCTGTGTGTTCTGTTGCCATGAAGGGCAGCTCTTGGTCATGAAGTGTTAAACTCACAGGGCTATAAACACTCCCAGCCCACTGAAGCATGTCCTGCCAATGCAAAGTGTCTTCCTTAATTAATTAACCAAGCTGAGCTGTAAACACATTTGTGCACTGAGGTCTGTGAAGAAATGTCTGGTGGAACCTGGTTCTGCCTCATTATGCACAATAAACAACTTCATAGCAGGAATATTCCAAGAGTTCCTTTTGTTAACGAACCCGAGGGCTCAGTTTACCTTATGTTTTCATGCAGATGTAGTTCATGTTACCTGATGGCATTCAGTTTGTGATCTTGTTGTATTCTAATGACATCTGATAGTTACATAGATATGTTGGTAGTTGTTTTGGTTAGTGCTGCCTATCTGGCAACACCAGGTTAAATTATAAAATGCAATGAAGTTTTCCAGTAATTCCAGTAGAGGTCACTGTTGCAAACTAGAAATACACTGACTTTCAGTACTTTGGCTCCCCTTCTCTCACACTTAAGAGTGGCTCATCTTTGTCAACACACAATGATACAAAATAAACTTCAGATGCACACACAGATCACATTTCTGATTTTATGGGTTATATGCTGATAAGTATCCAATATAGTATTGTATATCGATCTATTTATGTATATTTACTCTATATAGATATACTGTAGCGTATCGCATTGTAATCAATTATTTAATTTATTTGCAAAAAAGGAATTGTATTGTAAGAGTTTTAATGGTGTAGTGAAGGTGTGAATACAGTTTGCACTGATTGACAAATGTTAGATGTTTGAAGGCCACATTGTCTCACAAATACCTGAAAGCAAGCTATTTGTAGGTAGAAAGGATTACAGTATTTAGACACAGTATACACTTCTGATACAGTCTAAATTTCAAATCTAAAAACTCATTGTTTAAACCAGTCATCTACAGTTTCCATGACATGTGAAGCATCCTGGAAACACTCCTGCAGTCAAACTACATCTGTGGTACCCGTCACACATTTCAGATACTGAATGTGAAGTTTAAACACTGCGGAAGGAACTTAACAAGTAAAAGGCCACAAAGAGATTGAACTGATGTAACCAGGGTTCAGGGAGCTGTGTACCTGGTTTTGTCAGAGAAACACAGAGACAAAGTCTTATAGGCGCTGGAAATTCAATTTGATATATCTGGAGTACAGATATGGATTTCTACAATGTAAACTACTATACAGAGTTACACATCCCGATCTCAGTCTCCTCTAAACTCTCAGAGCCCTGGGTCAGCACAGCTGCAGGGAGAGGTCCCAGTCAGATCCCAGGAACTTGGAATCCTCAGGGAGCTCAGGCTAATGGAGTGAGGATCTCCAGGCATCGGAACAGAATCAGGATGCCTGGCTCCCTAGGAATGAATAAAAAGGCTTTGCTGGGGAGCAGGAAGAAGAGGGAAAGAAAAGTAACCCAGACAACCAGAGAGAAAGGGGTGAGGAAAAGCAAAGAGTCTGAATAACAGAGGCTGGCCAGAGCTGTACTCAGACTATAAAACATCCTGCAAAACTGCTGGGACTCAGAGCACCACAGGGATACACCTTTTGTGTGTCTTTCATGTTCTCTGGCCTTTTTTTATATGAATTAAAACCCTTTTCAAATCATCACTGATCTGTGCTGTAATTTGTTGCATCTCTGCAGAGTGTATGGCATAATAACTTATTCTAGTATAACTGTGATACTTAAAAATGCCAAAGGTTTACATTTCTTTTCCTAATCACTTTGATAATCTAAGATTAATGATTTGTAATAAATTGTACTAATGTCATTGCATTTCCTCCAGCACCAGCACATACAAACTCCACACAGTCTGGTTACCAGATTCAGAATTGAACCCAGGTTACCAGCACTGCAAGGCACAATAGTAACCACTGTGGCATCATGCTGCCATATCTATTAACTTAGATACATTAGAGATGTATGTGTAAAAGTATAAAATAACAAACATCTACAGCACTTGCATATATATTCAAATATAATATAGATGTGTACATTGTGTACAAACCCAGTGTTGTTCAGTTCTCCTGTAGCACCTCTGCTGCTTCTCAGTCTCAGACCTGATGATGAGCCAGAGCAGCTCCTGTAGAGCTGAGGGAGGTTTTTGTACAGACGTGTATCACTGTGTGAACACACCACTCCTGTAGCTCTGACAGTAATAGTCTCCTGCATCTTCAGCCTGGACTCCAGTGATTGTCAGTGTAAAGGCTGTTCCAGACCCACTGCCAGTGAATCAATCAGGAACCCCAGAATAACGGTTTGTTGCACCATAAACCAGGAGCTGTGGAGCCTGACCAGGTTTCTGCAGGTACCAGTTCAGGTAGCTGCTAACAGACTGACTGGCTGTACAGCTGATAGAGACAGAGCTTCCTGGGAGAACAGACTGAGTTGGAGACTGAGTCAGAACAATCTGCCCACTAGACCCTGGAGAGGGAATAGTTATAGATAAGAGGTTATTAATAATTGGTCATTATAAACAGTTATGTATTGTTTTACATGAGAAACAAGAACATTGCTAAATTTCAGTTATCTATAAGTTTTATTGTATCACAAAATTCAGAATAATCTGAATCACAGAATGCAAGAATCATCTTTAATCCCCACCTTGAGCAAAGAGCCCCAGTGTCCCCAGCAGTAGAATCAGTGGCATCATTGTCCTGTGTGTGTCAGTGACTCTGAAAGGGCTGAACAGTGACTGATCAACACTGTGAGTCTTTTTAAGTGTTTGGAGCAGTGAGGCGGCATAGGTATGCAAAGCTCTTTCCTGTATACAAATCCTGTCACAGACTGTTAGATGTGATCTGAGCTGTGAAAACAGATGGAGTTTTTACTGGAGTCTGTGTCTTTGAATTTCCTCTGTTCTACCCCAGTCAAAGAGTAAGCTAAAAAAATGTGGAGTTTTGTTGAATATCACAACTGTCTAATCTGTATGATAAGATAAATATGAATGACACAATAAGATGAATTATAAATCGAAATATTTATATGTTATGATAATTAATGTAAATACTGGCACAGCCCCTATGCTGTCACCTTTTCATTGATTTCTATCCATCCATTTTCTAACTGCTGTATCCAATACAGGGTTGTGGGCAGCCAGAGCCTTTCCCAGCAGTAAATGGCCACAAGACAGGATACACCCTGGATGGGACACCAGTCCATTGCAGGACTCACACAGACACAGACACACAAACCTACTCAAACTGTGGTCAATTTTCCCTGAAACCAATTAACTAACCAGTATGTGTTTGACCTGTGGGAGAAAACCAGACCTCCCGGAAGAAGCCTATACAAACACAGAGAGAACATAGTGTAGCGCGTTCGCCATGCGCTGCGACTGAAGACTGCCAGGCTGGGGTACGTGGCGAGGGGTAGGATGGGAGTAGTAAGGGTCAGGGCGGGGATGAGGAAAGCCACTGACCAGTGCAGCTGACCCACTGTAAAATGGACATACAGTTTGGCGAGATCGCTCGGATTCTTCTAAATAGGTCCCTGGTTTCTAACCCCCTTACCCCTATCCCTGTGTAGCTACTCGAATAGACCCCAGTGTGTTGCTCTCTCTCTTGCTCTCTCTGGCACTCTCTCGTTCTCTCTCACTCTCTCACTCTCTCTCTGTTAGCGTGCGGGTGAGGGTGTTGTGCTGGCTGTGCGAAAAATAAGTGTCTGAATCACTGTGTCCTCACAGAACCCGAAAATTCTACAATACAAACTCCAGGCTGTCAGGACCCCAGCTTCTGAATTGAACCCTGGGCCTCAGCACTACTGGGCACAAAGGCCAAACAGGCCTTCCCTTATTCACTTGTTGTTGAAATTTAAATATTTATTTCCTGAGCAGCTCCAACATTCTAAAGATGCTGCAATGGAGGACCAAAGAACTGTCCTCATGGCTTCTGTCATGTAGAGTCGCAGGATACTCACTTCATGTACTTAGCTTTATATGTTTTTAAGAGGAAAGTGACTTTGTTGCCAATGACGACACCAGGGCTCTTGTCTGTCTTGGTGGGGTTTACACTGGTGAACGTGGTGGGTGTCCCCAGGGTTACAGAAAGCCGACTCTGAAGTGAAGGCTTGGCGAGGATGTGGATTAGCTCAGTCTTGGAGAGGCTGTGTGAGAGATGGTGGTCGGTCATCATGGAGGAGATGTGTGCTTGACAAGCTGTGATGTGGAAGGATATCTGTGTCTCAGAGGGTGACTGAAGGCCGACTTGACACCTTTCACTCTTCTCCTGGGTGTTTAACTGGACTCAGTGTCAGGGTCAGACATATGATAAAGAAGCTTCTGTCTGTATGTCATAAAAATCATTTCAAACTCAATTTGATTTTTCAAAGATTAATGTACTCATATTTAGTTAAAGTAACCCTCCTTTTATTAACATATATTTGTGTGGAAGTTGGACAAATATTTTCAAAGAATATAATTATAAATGTTCAATTTATTTGTGTGTATTATTTAGCATTTTTGTCATCACCTTTAGTCATGGGAAAAATGTTCCTTATAAGTTCCAACTCATGTACAGCTACAGATGCAGCCATTCAAAACAAGCAGGCGATACTGCATTATTTTGTGGTGCGCTTTACTCTGTCTACTGCGAGTTACCGTAAATAATCCTATAATACCACAAGTAAAATAATAGTATCTGGAATTTCTGCAAGGTGGAGGTAATAAAGCTCAACCTCTCATGTTTGAGCTGTCGCCAACAAAGTCTTTAACGAAGATATTACTAATAGTATTAATAATGAATGACCTTGGACAAGCTGTAAACTCAAAGTATTGCCCTGGTCCACATTCTTTTTTTCATTGACCGTCTTTGTAAAAGTAACACCACAGCATTTCGCAATCACGCATTTGTTTCCAATCATGCAAAGTACAGTAATTTTTGAGAATCGATTCACCATGCCTTTCACATGCTCATAAAAGAGATTGATTTAGGAACATAAACATATTACTGTATGTATATATGTATATGTATATTTAATGTCTTTACTGTGCCCGTTTAAGTATTGAATTTGCGGGTTTAAATATATGTGTTTTTTGATTCACAATCAGACAAATGCAACATAAATTGATATCTTTGTCTTCTAAGTATCTTAATAAACTTTCAGTATAGCTTTCTCCCCGTTTAGATTTATTTTTCTTGGGATCTTGGGATCAAACGTGGAAAGATTAGATTGTAATCGTTTTTATTTTTTAAATACCTTTTTAGAAAAGTGTAATCTATACTAAAAAGCTGTACACCACCTGCTATAAAGATACATATTGTAATACTTCCGGGTTCGGATAGGACAGACACAAGAACTCAGACTTGCGGAGTTAAAGCAAGTTAAAGCCTTGATTTTTTATATCACCTTTAAAAGTGGCATCTCAAAGCAAAGTAAATACCCAACACTGATTGTACCCATCTGTCATGCTAATAAAGCACCTTGAATTGAATTGAATTGAGGGGGGGAGGACGAACAAGAGAGCACAGCCAGGACAGACAGGCATCGCGTATCTAAGGAAATAGCAGTATAACCTTGTTCATGCACAAACAGTGGCATGTTACATTATTAATTTGGGTGTCTCCTCTTGCTAGAAAGCTCTAAATTGCATTTTGAGTGTGGTTTTTGACTTTTTTTAAATTGCAACCTATAAATAAAGCTGATACTGTTTAGACTTTTAATTATTTTAAACTGTATTACAGCAGCACAATGCACAATGCAACGTAAATTGCAAAAATGCACTTGGAATCTGTCCAAGCCCTACTTTGTCAGGCATTTTCTTTTACTGTAACGGACATAAAAACTCCCTTGCTTTTAATAGACCGTTTCATAATTTCTAAGTACGAAAATTATTTAAACTGCGACACTTATCATTCAACCAGAGCTCGAAATATCACAAGGATCCTCAAGAGCACAGCAAAGACTGTATTAAAAGTATACTAGTGACAAACTTTTTCTGAACCAGGGAAAATCTGATCATGTTTCTCTATAACAATAATAAAAAACATTATTTTACATATCACCTTTATGTGATATCACCTTAAGGACAGCACACACAAGGGTTAATTGCACAATGGACCGCGCAAAGAAATTTAAAATAGTCTTCTTTAGGTGTGAGGGCAGGAGTGGATCGCAGCAGGCATAATCAGCAAATTAGGAAAACAAAGAACAGGACAGGTGAGATGTGTATCCAGAGAGCGAGTGATCAGAAAAAGGAACAGCTGTTACGCCCAGGTTTTACGCTCTCTCTCTGCTGAATGAATAAAAGCATTTTATTAAAAACGCGTTTGCGTTTGTCTGGGTATTTACTTTGTAATCTGTGGTTTACATCTACTGTATTGCTTTGAGATGGCACTTTTAAAGAAAAAAAGATCTGAAGTGTTTACACCTACCTTTCTTAATTAGATGTATTTAAAACAGTGAACTACTGTAGGTGTAACATAACATTCAGAAATACAATCGAGAATAGTTTTGTGGTGTTTGTATAGATGAAACGTTCCTAAAACGTATAACGTAACAAAATTAAAGACGATTAAAATCTGTAATCTTTCCACTTGTATGTCATCGGAAAATACGAGAAGTTTCTGCTTTGTGTAAGGATGGTATCAAAAAGTAATCTAAGTGGTGAGAAAGCTGTGCTCAATGATAATTAAGGGACTTAAAAGTAAAAGGAGATACTTCATATTGCTTGACTAATTTTAAAAACGAAGTTATAAATGCAGACGCTCTCTCTTAACATCTAATATCTTTTAGATTTTTATAGAGAAAAAGAGGCTGTACAGTATGCGTTACAATATAAACATTTACTGTCAAGACGATCTGTCAAAGCGCAATGAAACCTTTTACTCGATTCTTATGGACTCCCAGTCCCGCCAGGGATTAAAAAATAACATGGAATCGCGTATCTAAAGAAATAACAGTAGACCGTAACTATGTTCGTGCACAAACAATAGCATGTTACATTATTAATCTGGGGGTCTCCTCATGCCAGAAAGCGCTAAATTGCATTTTGCCTAAACACTCCATACTAAACAACGATAATTCACAAACAGCCAGAACATGTAACTCCATATTCCCAAATAGACATCATTTCCATAACCCTGCCCCTTATGCAAAATCAACATCCCTCCCCTGTTCTCTCTCTCCGTTGGCGTTTGTAATCGTTTTTATTTTTAAATAAATTTTAGCAAAGTCATGTATTTTAAAAATCTTAAGATTTCTTTATTTATGTCTATATTTAGTGGTTTCATTAGTGACAAAGGCTAAACTTTCTTGGAAAAATGTCTTTTATGTAAACCATGTTTGCTATTAATTCATTTAGGGCTAGAATATGTTCATTGTCTTACAATGAAAGAAGGGTTCCTTTCGCCGTAGTCCAGTTGACATTAGAAGCTTGCCACACCCGGATTGTTACACCAACGCATTAGCATGTTAAAGCGATTTCATTGAGGAGCCTAGATTAGTACTGTACTTCCTTGGTTTTGGAGGGGGGAGGTGTCTTTCGCTGGAAATCTTGCCCCCTTCTACTTTGAAAATACCTGTGAAACCGGTTTAATTCGTCACAGCCAACACTCCCGCTGGCCGCCCATGTGTTATGCTCTTCATTAATGTCTAAGCCGGAACACATCATTATATCTCATTTTGTATTTCTTAAAAAAAAATCGTTTGCCCAGCCTAACAGTATTGTTGTTATTGTTTTTATCCTGTAAAGTGCTTTGAGGAGCCAGCTTTAAAGGCACCATATACAATAAAGTTCATTATTATTACTATTGTTAATTAGCTGGACAGAGAGGTGAACATTATTACGCAGAAGACAAAGATAGCGATTTACGTTGCATTGTGCATTGTGCTGCTGTAATACAGTTTTAAATAATTAAAAGTCTAAACAGTATCAGCTTTATTTATGGGTTTTAAATAAAGGCGATTTAAATCAATATAAATGGTTATATTGTAACGCCTAGGTGACTATTCATTGTTATTAAAATGACTTAAATTCGATCATGTTGTGATATTTAGAAATACAAATTTGTTTGGTGCGAGTGAAGTTTTATTTAATCTCTGAGCCAGGGAAACTTTTTTTTTTTCAAAGAAATGTTTGTTAAAAAAAGAAGTTATGGCTCCAATGGGATTTGACCTGGGAGTCAGGAACCTAACCCACAATGCCACCAGCAAGGTCACATGCCGAGTGCTGAAAAAGCACTACAGAAACATTATCAACAGACAATATACAGCGTGTACTATTCTTGTGTTGCGGTACATGAATATAATTATATCGTTATTAATTTCTTTAGATACGCGATTCCATATTATATTCCCTTTTAATCGAATTCTAAAAGTATGCTTGTTGACTCCGGTATCACGTTAGTTAAAGACTTTGATGCTTAAAATGTTTAGGGAGAAATGGAATACTGGTGTGTATGTTTTCTTTAAAGTACAGAGACCAGCCATATACTGTATGTTTATATTAAAAAATTAATATAGTTTATGGCCTACACATGCGTTACAGTATGCTCCTATTCTTTTTATGCTCAGCTACAAAGATTTCCCTTTAGTGATAAAATTCCATATAAATATTCAATACTTAAATGGGCACAGTAAAGACATTAAATATACATATACATACTGTATACACTACAGTTTGCATACAGTAATATGTTTATGTTCCTAAATCAATCTCTTTTATGAGCATGTGAAAGGCATGGTGAATCGGAGATTCTCAAAAATCACTGTACTTTGCATGATTGGAAACAAAAGCATGATTGCGAAATGCTGTGGTGTTACTTTTACAAAGACAGTCAATGAAAAAAAGAATGTGGACCTGGGCAATACTTTGAGTTTACAGCTTGTCCAAGGTCATTCATTATTAATACTATTAGTAATATCTTCGTTAAAGACTTTGATGGCGACAGCTCAAACATGAGAGGTTGAGCTTTATTAGCTCCACCTTGTGGAAATTCCGGATACTATTATTTTGCTTGCGGTATTAAAGGAGAATTTACGGTAACTCGCGGTAAACTGCGTAAAGCGCACCGCAAAATAATGCAGTATCGCCCGCTTGTTTTGAATGGCTGCATCTGTATAACATGTATAAAATGAAAACACAGGTTACACAGACATGGACATACATAAGATACAAAAAATATTAGTACGCATCAGTTATGTTTACTGTAAAGGGAATTTGAGAGAGAGTGAGAGAAAATCCAAGAGAGAAAAAAATTCTTAACAATAGCATCACTGTGTATCAGCATTCCCAATGCACCAATGAGACACTCGCAGCAGGTGGCCAACGGCACTACATAATTCAAACAAAAATATACTGAAGTATATGGTTTAAAAACACATATTTCAAACTCATGTAAGATGTGAACCCACTGTACTGCATATTGTATTCTTTATGTATGTGTAACTTATGATTTTTTTTTCTTCTATCTTTTTTTTATCTCTGTTATTTCAAGCATACCACAAAAATGAGAACTAATATAATCACAGTGTGTCTGTATTAAATTATCTGTTATAAAAGCAAAAAAAACTTGTAAGTGCACCTGCAGTAGGTCCCAGCTGCAGCAGTGCAGTCACTGTGCAGTCCTGCTGAGGGAGGTTTTTGTACAGCTGTGTAACACTGTGTGGACAGATATTTACTGCTGAGGTAGTGTAAACTCTGACAGTAATAATCTGCTGCATCTTCAGCCTGGACTCCAGTGATGGTCAGAGTGAAGTCAGTCCCAGATCCACTGCCACTGAAACGCTCTGGTATCCCAGTCTGACGGGTAGTTGCATAATAGATCAGGAGTTTAGGAGCTTCTCCAGTTTTCTGTTGGTACCAGTGGAGGTAGTTGTTGCTAAACACTGCAGGACTGGTCTTACAGCTCACAGTGACAGTCTGTCCAGGGAGAACAGATTTCACTGCTGGAGTCTGAGTCACAGTAACCTGTCCACTGGATTCTGAAAACAAGACAGAACACAATAAGTGCAGGAATTTAATAACTGGAATGCTTTAATTTCTTTGACCTATTTTAAACTTATCTGTAAAGCTTGTTTACATAATATGCTAACAGCTATATGCTCCATCACAAATTTTAAAAAATGTTTACATCAACACCTAGCCAAGTATTAAATTATACCTTGAGCAGAGATGAAGAGTGTCCAGAGGAAGATGGTGATGAAAGTCATTCTTGCTAGGGTTCTGTTACCATGAACGACAGCTCTCAGTCATGAAGTGTTCAACTTACAGGGCTATAAACACTCCCAGAGCACTGAAGCATGTGCTGCCAATGCAAAGTGTCTCTTCTATGCAAATTGTCTTCCTGGGCTCAGCAGCACTTGTAGCCAGTCAGTGCTGGAAACACAGCCTTGGTGCTGTGTGTTGTGACAAAGCAAGATGATCAGTTTAGCATGAACACTCCCAGGACAGCAGGACTAGACAGAGAGCAGCTTTATAAGGAGCAGAGGATGAGACACAACTAGCTGAGCCCTTATTCCACTCAACACAGCTGGAATGGAGTGGAGTCTGGAGAGTCTGGTCAAAGCAGAACTTGGCTCTGTGTGCTCACAGTTGGACTGAAGGATTAAAGCTCCAAATGTAAGTTGCCATTATAGGACATCAGTTAACTTCTTCACTTCTTCTTAATGTTGAGTGACACAGGTGATTAAGTCCCTCTTCAAGTCCAGCACTTTGTGGGTAGAACAGGAAATTGAACGATTGAACGATTTCCATTGAACAGGAAATCGCTGATTCAGTCCTGATTCCTCTCCTGTGTTCTCTGTTTTCACTGTGAATAATGTCTGCAGCCCATCTGGCTTCATTCTACATATTTTAGACACAATATTTCAACAGAAGCTGTTACACTTTACTGTCGCACACTGGACAAAGGGATGGTGTCCTTAAAGAATGACAGGGCAGGTGAAGAACTCTTTCAGAAAGAGCTTGGGAAAGCAAAACTTGTTTTGAAGTGCATTATTTGTTTTAGTAAATGTACAGCAGGTATATTGGAGGTGTAAACAATACAAGTTTCGACCTCTGGAACTCACTGATCTTATGCAAACCAAGAAAAATGCTTGAAACTCAAATATCCTCTTCTATTTTCCCTATAACAGCATTCCCCCCTGAAGCATCTTAAATCCTGCAGAGCAACATGCTCTGTGGGTGTCCTGAGATGAAAACAGAGTATTGTTACAAGTGGTGGGGTTTCAAAAATAGTGAATAAAAGGAATTGAGTGAACAAATAAAGCAATAAGTAAAATAAATAAACATAACCTCCAGCTTGTAAGGATTTCATAAAGAATCAACCAGAGTGGTTGGTATGATTAGTTACATTAATTCTTTGTTCTCTGTTTTGATGAGAACAGTAAAAAGTCAGGCACACTAGGTTAAACAAATATTAACAATGACAAAACAAACTGTACACTACACACATCATAAACACACAACACACAAGTTACTGTATTTACAAGTATACAGACTAGGCCTACATCCAGACCACCCAGATAACCCCAAACTGCTACTGAATATCTGGCTCTTTAATAATTCCAACAGAGGCCAAAGAAGAGATAAGCTGCCTTCTAAACTGAACAGAATACAGCCTACACTTAGATCTCTCTCTGCACACCAGATGCCACAGAATAAATGGGAGCCCATCTCTCCATTCTAAAATGCACCCGATAAGCAGGAGAGGCAATTTTAAACTGAGGGATTCTTCGCGCAGGAACTCCATGTTTCCTAAAAGCCACAGAATAGCAAGCTCTCTTCAGATACTGAGCTTGAATCAGGACTTTTCAGATGATCTTGAAGTAGGGACTCTTGCCTGGCACAAGTTACAAGTTCTGTCTGGTCCTGTTCTTGTTCTTCTGTTGTCCTGTTTTACCCCTTTCATCTTTTCTGTCCTCCTCTTGATCGGATCTTATATGGTGTCATTCTGGACTTTTGATTGGCACTTTACTCATTTACTCAGAACTTAATAAAAGTAAACCGAGGTAAACTGTATGACTGCTTTTATCACAGAATCTGGACTCTATACATCTCAGCAAACATCCCCCCTGCTTTGAAGCTGGAAATGTTTACACTGCCAGTTGTTAGACACTTTATCTAAATTGTTACATACCTCCACTGTAGACAACCTCAGTCTCTAACAATATTTACAAAAAACATGAGTGCAAATTTTATTTATTTTAACACAAACAATTTTAATATATGTCATAATATTCAAGGATGAAGAGCCCTAAATGCAGTTTTGTAGCTGACTGACTGTACCACCAGACACCTTGAAGGGTACAGACCCCTTTACCCCTGTAACAAGCCCTGAAAGACTGTTGCCTATCTATCACTGAGAACACTGCTGAGAGAAAAGCTATTTTGTTTTTTTCTGTTTCTACCTCAATAATGGGGAAGTTGCTCCATCTTACGGCCATTCTGAGCTTGTGTCTCTTGCTTAAGCGTATTTGTTCCTGTACTGTATGTTGTTCAGAACCCAGACTGAACATCTCCAAGCTTGTAACTGAACAGCTCAGTGTCCAACTACCAGCCCCTCTACCAACTGTACATGTTTTCTCTAAATAAAGGGAACATGATTGAGAACAAAGGTGTCATTTTGATTCCCATTAAATATGACCTTTGTGAGGAATTGATTATTTAAATATTTTTTAAACAGAAAGTATTATATAAAACCTCAAAAATAAGTTACCAGATTCCAGAGTCAGGATTACTGTCTGATGCTTGCAGGATGTGGGATGGGCTGTATATGGGCCCTGTCAAATACAAATCTTCTTGTTTTCATTTATTTGCTACTCACATTTGTGCACTGAGGTCTGTGAAGAAATGTAAGCTGGAACCTGGTTCTGTCATGCCCGACATCCCTCCCTAGAGGGCACTCCACTACTCCTGTTATTGTTTCTGTGATTAAGCTCCCCAGGTGTACCCGCTTAGGTCTTTTATTTGAAGACTAGCTCCTCCAGTCCTCGGGGCTCATCATTAGGGTAAGGATGTTGCGAGGCCAGCCTGGCACCAGGAAACCCTGCATCCGTCTCCTGAGGGCACAGGCCTCGTCCCCGACCCCTCCCACTTCCTGAGCCCGGGGTCTGGAGGATCTCGCCACATCACCCTTGGACCTCCATGTTTTGCCTGTTCGTGTGTTCCCCTCTCCCGGGGATTTTAACCTTGTCGCATCCCAGGATGGATTATTCGTTGATGGACCCTTGGGCTGTGCCCTGACCTGTCTTTGGACCCATTTGGATTTGGATGCCTTTTTGTCTTTCTCGTTCACTGTCTCACGGATTGTCACCATTATTTTGTGCACTATTAAACCCCTGTGTGTTTCCTTTTACCAGGCCTCCTGTTTTCTCCAGCTATTACCACATCCCATAGGGTCTACTACAAGACAGGTTCTGCCTCATTATGTGCAATAAACACAACTTCAGAGCAGGAATATTCCAGGAGTACCTTTTGTTAAGAAACCTGAGGGCTCAGTTTACCTCATGTTTTCCTGCAGATGTAGTTCATGTTATCTCTTGGCATTCAGTTTGTGATCTTGTTGTATTCTAATGACATGTGATAGTTACATAGATATTTTGCTAATTGTTTTGGTTAGTGCTGCAAATCAGGCAACACTAGGTTAAATGATAAAATGCAATGCAGTTTTCCAGTAATTCCAGTAGAAGTCACTGTTGCAAACTAGAAATACACTGTCAGCTTCTTTCAGTTCCTTGGTTCCCCTTCTCTCACACGTAGAATGGCTTATCTTAGTCAACAAATAATGATACAAAATAGACTTTAGATCCACACACAGATCACATTTCTAATCTTATGGGTTATATACTGAGTAGTATCAGATTTAGTATTGTATATTGATCTATTTATGTATATTTACTCGATATAGATTTACTGTAGTGTATTAGATTGTAGTTAATGATTAAATTTATTTGCAAAAAATGAAATTAATGGTGTAGTGGAGATGTGAATACAGTTTGCACTGATTGACAACTGTTATATGTTTGAAGGCCACACTGTCTCACAAATACCTGAAAGCAAGCTATTTGTAGGTAGTAAGGATTACAGTATTTAGATACCGTATACACTTCTGATACAGTTTACCTTTAAAATCTAAAACCTCATTGTTTAAACCAGTCATCTTCAGTTTCCATGACATGTGAAGCATCCTGGAAACACTCCTGCAGTCAAACTACATCTGTGGTACCAGTCACACTTTTCAGATACGGAATGAGAAGTTTAAACACTGGTGAAGGAACTAAACAAGCAAAAGGCCACAAAGAGATTGAACTGACACCAGCAGGGTTTGGGGAGCTGTGTACCTGGTTTGTCAGAGAAAGAGACACAGAGACACAGTCTTATAGGAGCTGGACGCAGTTAAATAAATTTCAACTCACCCATCTGAGGAATTCCTCCCAACAACACAACAGCTGACAGATTTTCCCCTAATCCTCTCTCTAAGATGAGATGTGTAACAAAATTCAATTTGATATTTCTGGAGCACAGATATGTATTTCTACAATGTGAACTACTATACAGATCTCAGTCCCTTCTAAACTCTCAGAGCCCCGGGTCAGCACAGCTGCAGGGAGAGGTTCCAGTCAGAGCCCAGGAACTAGGAATCCTCAGGGAGCTCAAGCTAACGGAGTGAGGATCTCCAGGCATCGGAACAGAATCAGGACACCTGGCTCCATAAGAAAGAATAAAAAGGCTTTGCTGGGGAGCAGGGAGAAGACTGGGAAGAGGGACAGAGAAGTAACCCAGACAGCCCGAGAAAAAGGGGTGAGGAAAAGAAAAGAGTCTGATGTAATAACAGAGGCTGACCAGAGCTGTACTCAGACTATAAAACATCCTGCAAAACTGCTGGGATTCAGAGGACCACAGGGATACACCTTCTGTGTGTCTTTGGTGTTCTTCGGAAACGGCCTTTTTTGTTATGAAACCCATTTCAAACCATCACTGATCTGTGCTGTAACTTGTTGCATCTCTGCAGAGTGTATGGCATAAGAACTTATTCTAGTATAACTTTGAAACTTAAAAATGCCAAAGAAGCCTTTTACATTTCTTTTCCTTTTCACTTTGATGATTTTTAAAAAATTGAACTAATGTCATTACATTTCCTCCAGCACCAGCACATACAAACTCCACACAGACTGCACACCAGATTCAGAACCCAGAGCACCAGCACTGCAAGGCACAATAGTAACCAATGTGCCATATCTACTGTATTAACTTAGATACATTAGAAATGTATGTGTAAAAATGGAAAATAAATATCTGCAGTACTTACAAATATATTCAAATATAATATAGATTTGTACATTATGTACAAATCCAGTGTTGTTCAGTTCTCTTGTAACACCTCTGCTGTTCTTCTCAGTCTCAGACCTGCTGATGAGCCAGAGCAGCTCCTGTAGAGCTGAGGGAGGTTTTTGTACAGACGTGTATCACTGTGTAAGAGGCAAGCTGTTACTCTGCTGACAGTAATAATCGCCTGCATCTTCAGCCTGGACTCCTGTGATTTTCAGTGTGAAGACTGTCCCAGATTAACTGGCAGTGAATCGATCGGGAACCCCAGACTGGTTGCCCAATAAACCAGGAGCTGTGGAGCCTGACCAGGTTTCTGCAGGTACCACTGCAGGTCGTTGCTAATAGACTGACTGGCTGTACAGAAATAGAGCTTCCTGGGAGAACAGACTGAGCTGGAGACTGAGTCAGAACAATCTGCCCACTGGACCCTGGAGAGGGAATGTGTATACTGTAAGTAAGAGATTATTAATAATTGCTTGTTAAAAACATTTATGTTTTGTTTTACATGAGAGACAAAAAAGCATTGCTATAATAATCACAGAATTCAAGAATTATCTTTAATCCTCACCTTGAGCAAAGAGCCCCAGTGTCCCCAGCAGTAGAATCGGTGGCATTATTGTCTTGTGTGTCAGTGACTCTGAAAGGGCTGAACAGTGACTGATCCAAACTGTGAGTCTTAAAGTGTTTGGAGCAGTGAGGCGGCACAGGTATACAAAGCTCCTTCCTGTATACAAATCCTGTCACAGACAGTTAGATGTGATCTGAACTGTGAAAACAGATGGAGTTTTTATAGGAGTCTGTCTTTGAGTTTCCTCTGTTCTACCCCAGTCAAAGAGTAAGCTCAATGCTTGTGGAGCTCTCGAGTTTTGTGGAATATCACAACTGAATTATTTGTATGATATGATAAATATGAATTGCATTATATGATAAATTATAAATGCAAATATTTATATGTTATGATAATTAATGTAAATACTGGCACAGCCTCTATGGTGTCACTTTTTCATTGATTTCTATCCATCCATTTTCTAACGGCTTCATCCAATACAGGGTTATGGGGAGCCTGATCCTATCCCAGCAGGAAATGGCCACAAGACAGGATACACCCTGGATGGGACACCAGTCCATTGCAGGACTCACACAGACACAGACACACAAACCTCCTCAAAATGTGGCCAATTTTCCCAGAAACCAATTAACTTACCACTTTGTTTTTGACCTGTGGGAGAAAACCAGACCTCCCAGAGGAAGCTTATGAAAACAAAGAGAGAACAAACAAACTCCAGGCTGTCAGGACCCCAGCTCCAAATCTGAATTGAACCCTGGGCCTCAGCACTACTGGAAATAGCAGGAGAATTGAAGGAGAGTCTTCAGTCTGTTACAGTACAGTACCGTATTATACACAACTAAGACTCACATCACATAAATTACAATCCACAGGGACTTCTGGGATAAATAAACCTTTATTTTTCTGTGTGCTTCTCCTTCAACTGTTATTGAAATTTTTAACAGTTTACTGTTGCTTTTTAAGTAAAGTGTCAGAATTTGCATTCTGATTTAAGTTATAAATTAAATGTCCAAATATTGCACTTGTAATAGTAACAATCACATTTACAGTTTTGCACTTAGATAAAGAAATAAAGATTTACTTTAAAAGTAATATGTGTCATTGGATTTCTTGTTCAATTAGCGGGAAAATATTATGATTGCACAAAGACAAAGTAAAATACAACAGAAATGCCGACAGTGGAGCACGGAAGCGTACGGAGGCTTATTATTATAAAAGATCTAATTTATACGAAATGGCATTGCGAAAAGTATCTTGTATATAGGAGACATGTATTGCGTTTACACACAATAATTAATTTGTGAACAATGGTACCTACTATATTAATACTGTATATTGTAACGAGACAGGGTCAGCGAGGTTGGAGACAGGAACTCGGGCTCATTTAAAATCACAGCGCTTTATAGTTGGACGTGCGTCCGGCTCAGCACCAGCAACAGAGAAAGGGAGTAAAGAGAGAAACAGGGTAAAACACACTGGGGTCATTTCATGTACAGTACGTGGTATAGAGTGGTAAGTGGGTACAGATATAAAAGGGGCTGCAAAACTGGGATAACTATTTACAGGGACCCCGGCAACCTATCCAGGGTGTACACCCGTTCAGAATGGTCAGCGGCACTGACCAGTGGCTCCCCTAGTCCCCGCTCTGACCACTACTACTACTCCCGTCCTGCCCCTCGCCACGCACCCCTGCCGGGCGCTCTTCGGCCGCAACGCCAGGCGAGGACTCCACACTATGCAATAATATTGTCCCCTGCAAAGTAGCATTGACTTAAACAACAGCAGAACATTTCCACTCTCCTCTTTTCTGGAAAAAAAATAATAAAGTAACACGTGTTCTGTCTTTTGTATACATGAAGTACAACGCCGTGTCAGTAAATACAGAAGCGCATTGCTGCCACCAAGGGTAAAAAAATCGCCCTTTTTACGAGATTACAAGATAGCAATGATTACTTCAGTGTATACACAACCTGTTGTGTTGTGCACTGAACGCATGTAGAAGCTACCTTGAGCTTAGCTGGCACTTTCAGTTTAATGATCATGTCAATGTCCGGCGCTGCAGAATTTGTACGGATTTACTTTCGGCTGGGGTTTAGTCATAATGAAGTCTTGCAATTGTGAGCAAATATGAACAGAATCATTAAAAGCATTAGGATCAGGTGTGTGGGATTTAGAGATCAAAGCAATGATGGCTCCGTTATGAACAGTTATACAGTACGTGCAATCAGCTCCACTGCTTAAAACTGTAAGTCCGCACCGAGCGATAGAGGTATAAACATTGAACGCAATACGTTCACTTAACTCGATAGTAAGACTAATGCCAAGTGTTATCGCTGTTAACAGTAAACGGAACCCCAACTGTGTGCAAGCTGTAATACGGGTTGTGTGCCGTCCTGGAATTCTTCTTTTTCAAAAAGTTTTTGTTTGTCATTACCCTGTCTCTGTACACATGAATATCCGTGCAAACGGACACACAAATAGTGTTTCTTCTCCCATCAAAATGCACTTTTCCTGCATTTTGCTGTGTAAATCCAAATTCAAATGCATTTGATGTCAGCACACTGTAGTCTAAAAGCTTTTAATCATTATTATAATTGCTTACACTTATACTGTTCTGTATAATGATTATTTTTTTGTAAGAGGCTGCACAGAGATTACTGTATTATTAGTCAACAGAGGGTTGCACTGAAAACTGAATTGAGAGTCTCCGTCTCTGCTAGCAAACGCTGCTGCTCTTCTTACTGATGTGACTCTTGTCTCAGTGTAATTGCCATATTACTGACACTAGAGGGCAGCACTGAACACTGAATTGAGAGTCTCACTTAAAAAACACTGCTCTGCTCCTCTTATTATGTCACTTGTCTCAGTGTGTGAGAACAGTGCTGCTCTTTCATTTCTCCCTGCCTGTCCAACACATTGTTTCATCCTATAAATACAGCTTCTCTTAAGAATCCAGTCTGCCTGATATTGAGATACCTCACCTGTGAACCTATCTGAGATGATTTGCTGCCTCACACCTCTTCTTTGTACTCGGGATGTTCACCAGTTTCACTCTGTTTCATCAGTTTCTGTATATGATCCACTGAAAGTATTGAAGTAAGAACAGCATTTGAATCTGCAGCTCATAACAAAAAAAACTTGCAGTAAAATAATTATACTTTAAGATTACAGTTGAGAGGGTAAACCAACCCTCATTAGGAGTGATAAACTGCCAAGGTCTTGCAAGATTATTTTCTCTGAGTCAACATACAGTACAGTATGTGTTTTCTTGTAAATAGAGAAGTGTTGGACAATATGAGGTTGTGCAGCTACACAACCTTTCTCTGAGTTCACCAGCCCCGGTTCTGAGCTGTAAAACAGACCAGCTCCACTGGGTTCCAAACTATGTTTGGAAAGCCGTGTCATTTAAACTTGTCACAGAAACAGCGATAAACATGCATTTACCCCAGTATTGCTCACTGACACTGTGCTCTACTGCATGTACACAAAAGACAGAACACGTGAAACTGTACAAACATGTACTGTTCATGGGTTTTCTACCAACTCTTTAAACATTGAACAGAGTATATTTACGATGACTTGACACTCAGATGTAATACCTATGTTGGCTTACTTTTACTGTTATTATTGGTCACTCATTAAATCTTTAAACACAAAAAAACTCTATGCCAGCAACCATATCACCCTGCAACTCACAACTGGCAGCCCACTGAAGCTTAGCAGGTGTGAGCCTGCTCAGTACCTGGATGGGAGACGCCTGGGAAAAAACTAAGGCTGGTGCTGGAAGGGGTATCAATGTGACCAGTAGGGGGCACTTATCCTGTGGTCTGTGTGGTTCCTAATTATGGGGACACTATTCTGTAAAAAGATGCTGTCCTGGTTCTCTGTTACTATAAATCCCAGGGCATTTCTCAAAAAAGAGTAGGGTTGTTACCCTGATGTCCTAGCCAAATTTCCCACTGGCCCTTACCAATCATGGCCTCAATGGCAATAATCCTCCTCTTTGTCACTCTGCTGTCCTCCCCACTGAGAGCTGGTGTGTGGGGAGCGTTCTGGTGCACTATGGCTGCTATTGCATCATCCAGGTGGAGCTGCAAAATAGTGGCGGTGGAGGGGATCCCCATTACCTGTAAAGTGCTTTGAGTGGGTGTCCACATTGTCAGTGAACAATACTGGTGCGTGTTTGTTGCCGTTTCTGTGACAAGTAGAAATGACACAGCTTTTCAAATGTACAGTATGTTATTCTTGTTGTAATACAAAACAGTAAATAAAACCAATATTGAGTTGAGCTCTGAATGTCTGAAGCACATTGAGAGCCCAGAAATCCTCTGCAGACTCCACCCACATTCAGGCTGTCCCTGTGAGTGTGAAGGGATCAGAGCCCAGTGGAGCAGCTCAGAACCGAGGCTGGGAAACTCAAGAGAAGGGTATTGTCCAACACTTTTCTACTTACAAGAAAACACATATGTTGACTCAGAGATAATAATCTTGCCAGACCTTGGCAGCATATCACTCTTACTGAAGGTTGGTTTCAAAGATACCCTCTCAACTGTAATTTTAAAGTATAATTATTGCACTGCAGATTCAAATGCTGTTCTTACTTCAATACTTTCAGTGCATTATATTGTAACGCTTGCGGCCGACAGGTACTGTGTAAGAGCCGGCTTACCAGAGCAGTGACGTCACCGCCCTTCCCAGTAATAGCAGGACCACAGCCCCTGGGCTGTGAAGAGATCTCTCTTTGGCTCACCGGGCTGGGTCCCTCCTGAGTGATGTGGGAGTCCTGGGTTCAAGCCCCTGATGGTGGGGGGCCAACCTAATGCGGCAAGGGCGCCCGCCTGAGCCCCCGTTGTGTTACAATATACAGAAACTGATGAAACAGAGTGAAACTGGTGAACATCCTGAAGTACAAAGAAGTGTGAGGCAGCAAAGCATCTCAGATAGGTTCACAGGTGAGGTATCTCAATATCAGGCAGACTGGATTCTTAAGAGAGGCTGTATTGATAGTATGAAACAATCTGTTGGACAGGCAGGGTGAAATGAAAGAGCAGCACTGTTCTCATGCACTGAGACAAGTGTCATATAAGAGGAGCAGAGCAGTGTTTTTTTTTGGGAAAGACTGAGACTCTCAATTCAGTGTTCAGTGCTGCCCTCTAGTGTCAGTAATATGGAAATTACACTGAGACAAGAGACATCAGCAGAGCAGCAGCGTTTGCTAGCAGAGACGAGACTCTCAATTCAGTTTTCAGTGCTGCCCTCTGTTGACTAATTATACAGAACAGTCTTGTGTGCAAAACTCTTAATACAATGATTCAAATGACTCAAATGAGGAGCAACAATTCTATAATTCTATAAATGGAAGTGAAGAATTCAGTCAAAACTGTAACTTTTAATGATTCAAACAAAAAAGGAAAATGGTCACTTTTAAATTTGCTCCTCAAGCAGAATAATTTGCTCTAAAGTGCAGTTTACTGTACATCAGTCACACTTTGTGCACATCTATCACAGAACCTGTTTGAAGACAGAAATTTGAATATACTGTAGTACCACAAGTCAAGATAAACATACAAATACAATCAATCCACATCTCTCTTATTGGCCTATTTAGGCATTATGTTTGATACTGCATAATTAGGCAGTTGGTGCAGCTCTAATTTCATTTGAGACAGTGGCATATCTGTGTTGTTGACCTCAACAGTTGACCTGTCACCCCTCACGGTGGACTTTCTGGACATCTCGATCCCCGCTTGGGGCAGGGCAGTGTGCTTCCCTGTGAGGGAACCCCGCTCTCGAGTGCTTCGCTCACGTGGTAAATAAAGATCGAAGGGCGATCCGTGAAGGACTTGCCCCCGCGGATCCCATCCTTCTTCCAGAACCATTCTTTTAAGACCAGGAAGAGTTCAGTCCAGCTGTCAAAGTGGACGCTCCACAGGGCCTCTCACTTGTGGAGGGCGAGAGGGGGGTTAAATCTGATGTTCAGAGACTCCTTGACCGTGCCGGTGGACAGGAGGGAGTCCTCGGCCATTGTTTCGACCGAGTTGTCCGTTTTGTGTCTGTTTGTAGCCTGGACACCCCCACTGGTCTGATTTATTTCCAAAACTCATGAATCCAGAAGCACACAGCTGCTCGAAGGTCTTTACTCACAGCCTGAGGCAGCAGATCTGTGCCTCCATCTCTTTTGTAAAACCTGGGGGAAACAGATCAGAAGGACAAATCATTTTTATGTTCCTTCCCATTTCCCAGTACTGTCAATCTGAAAACATCATAAATATGAATATGGTCTCTGTATTAGAATGACTATGTGTCTCAAGACTATAATATGTCATCTCAACACTTTTTGATCAATTTTCTCTGTTTTAAGGAAGAGTCACAAGTTCTAATAGAAATTTAGAGCTGCAGAGATTCTTATTCAGACATTCTCTAGCAGGGATCATACTGCATAGTTCACAAGGAATAACAGCATCCAGGAATCAGGTGCTTTGCAGATATTTGATCATTTGATTATAAAAAGTTTTGGTTTTATCTGCTTGGTTATGAGGAAGCCTATTGGTGATCCAGACGAGGAGGCTCGACCTCCAAAAAGAAACAAGTGAACCCCAAAACTGCACTGCAGAAACAGACAGAAGGAACATTGAAATACAGACATAACATTAAAGGAGAAGGACATTAAAAACTGTGGGACACTCTGACACAGAGACTGACCATCAGCCTGTGTGTCACCTGAGCGACACTTGTCGTCCCAGAGAAAAACTGGGCCAGTCAGTGTGTCCAGTCTCACTCTCTCTGTCAAGATACTGTTACTGACTGTGAACAACCCTGTTACAGCCCGACCTGATCTGTCTAAAATGGAATACTGTATATATCTGAGACATGTTAAAACAAAACGGGCACATTACAGGAAGTAATTGAATTATACTTGGCTTTTTATGCATTTTAGTTTAGTAAATCTTTATGTGAGTGAAAATACAGTTTGGAGGAACAATTTCTTTAGTTCTGTCAATGCTGCCTGGCAGCACTGGGGCCTGGATTCAATTTTATTTCAATTTCTATTTCAATTCAATTCACAGTGCTAACTGTGTGGAGTTTGCATGTTCTCCTCATGTTCTCATGCGGAAAATTAACCCCGGCGTGAGTGTGTGTGATTGTGTCTGGCTGCCCTGCAATGGATGGGAATCTCATCCAGAGTGTATCCAGCCTTCCACCCTTTGTAAGTAACACAAGTAATGTGGCATCGTACTGCATTCTGTATATATGTGTTTCTTATGATTCTCCTTTCTCTTCTTGTATCTTTCTTTTTTTTTGGTATCTCTGTTATTTCAAGTACACCACAAAACAAAAGGTTCGGTTTGGCATTAAGTTTACTTTGACTTTGTGCCCCATTACTGGTTAATGTGGTTAGGAAATGGATGGGTGGGTGGATTTTTCTGTGCCACTAGGAAACATACTTCTCATGAGCATGATGAATACCAGAGATATCAGCTGAGATCAGTATCTTGCTTTCCAGCCTCATTATCAAAATGATTGAAATGAGAAATAATATAATTAGATTTCTTTGAATACTGTGACTATGTTGAATGATCTCTTATAGTAGTATAATAAACTTGATCTGTAAGTGCACCTGCAGTAGGTCCCAGCTGCAGCAGTGCAGTCACCGTGCAGTCCTGCTGAGGGAGGTTTTTGTACGGCTGTGTAACACTGTGTGAACACACGAGTACTGCTAGGGTAGTGGAAACTCTGACAGTAATAATCTCCTGCATCTTCAGCCTGGACTCCTGTGATGGTCAGAGTGAAGTCAGTCCCAGACCCACTGCCACTGAAACGCTCTGGGATCCCAGTCTGACGGGTAGTTGCATAATGTGAGAATTTGCCCTGGTATGAATGTGTTTGTCTGTGTGTGTCCTGTAATGGACTGGCGTCCTGTCCAGGATGTACCTTTCTTGTGCCCGTTGCTTGCTGGGATAGGCTCCGTCTACTTGGTGACCATGAATTAGAAGAAGCAGTACGAACATTATCAATAATATAATATACAGTAATATAATATCATATAATATCATATCATTATTACTATTTTAGACTCTTGTTTTCTTTATCATTCTGTGACAGAAGCATATAAACTGCTCTGCAAAATGTTTTGAGTTTCCTCCCCATATTAAATTGAGACTTATTTTGGAAGGTGTGAGAAATCTGGAATCAAATTAGTTATTGTAGGGAGTCCCCGAGTATTTCCTGTGATGCAGCAGAAAATGCCCCCTGTCTCTGCTTCTCTCTGCTCAAGGTAATAGGATTGTCTGTCCTCTCTGGACAGGCAGGTCTATCTGTGTCCAATCTCTATGGCCACGCTGTGGTCAGTTAGCCTGTACTTCATCAGTATTGATAGTGATGAGGTGATGTGTTATACAGTATGTTTTAATCTTTTCATTGACGCTCAATGTCTGAGTGCAACTGAGCTCCTCCTCAGGCTGTGTCCTGTGTCTTTGTCTTCACCCTCAGCACCTACAGGAGGTACCAGGTGCAGCCATGCAGTCTCTGTGTAGTCCTGCTGAGGGAGGTTTTTGTACGGCTGTGTAACACTGTGTGAACAGATATTTACTGTTGGTGTAGTGCCAACTCTGACAGTAATAATCTGCTGCATCTTCAGGCTGGACTCAGATCCACTTCCATTGAAAAGTAAAGAAAAAGTATACAAAACAGTAAAGAAAACCAATATTGAGTTGAGCTCTGAATGTCTGAAGCACATTGAGAGCCCAGAAATCCTCTGCAGACTCCACCCACATTCAGGCTGTCCCTGTGAGTGTGAAGGGATCAGAGCCCAGTGGAGCAGCTCAGAACTGGGGCTGGGAAACTCAAGAGAAGGGTAGTGTAGCTGCACAGCCCCGTATTGTCCAACACTTTTCTACTTACAAGAAAACACATATGTTGACTCAGAGATAATAATCTTGCCAGACCTTGGCAGCATATCACTCTTACTGAAGGTTGGTTTCAAAGATACCCTCTCAACTGTAATTTTAAAGTATAATTATTGCACTGCAGATTCAAATGCTGTTCTTACTTCAATACTTTCAGTGCATTATATTGTAACGCTTGCGGCCGACAGGTACTGTGTAAGAGCCGGCTTACCAGAGCAGTGACGTCACCGCCCTTCCCAGTAATAGCAGGACCACAGCCCCTGGGCTGTGAAGAGATCTCTCTTTGGCTCACCGGGCTGGGTCCCTCCTGAGTGATGTGGGAGTCCTGGGTTCAAGCCCCTGATGGTGGGGGGCCAACCTAATGCGGCAAGGGCGCCCGCCTGAGCCCCCGTTGTGTTACAATATACAGAAACTGATGAAACAGAGTGAAACTGGTGAACATCCTGAAGTACAAAGAAGTGTGAGGCAGCAAAGCATCTCAGATAGGTTCACAGGTGAGGTATCTCAATATCAGGCAGACTGGATTCTTAAGAGAGGCTGTATTGATAGTATGAAACAATCTGTTGGACAGGCAGGGTGAAATGAAAGAGCAGCACTGTTCTCATGCACTGAGACAAGTGTCATATAAGAGGAGCAGAGCAGTGTTTTTTTTTGGGAAAGACTGAGACTCTCAATTCAGTGTTCAGTGCTGCCCTCTAGTGTCAGTAATATGGAAATTACACTGAGACAAGAGACATCAGCAGAGCAGCAGCGTTTGCTAGCAGAGACGAGACTCTCAATTCAGTTTTCAGTGCTGCCCTCTGTTGACTAATTATACAGAACAGTCTTGTGTGCAAAACTCTTAATACAATGATTCAAATGACTCAAATGAGGAGCAACAATTCTATAATTCTATAAATGGAAGTGAAGAATTCAGTCAAAACTGTAACTTTTAATGATTCAAACAAAAAAGGAAAATGGTCACTTTTAAATTTGCTCCTCAAGCAGAATAATTTGCTCTAAAGTGCAGTTTACTGTACATCAGTCACACTTTGTGCACATCTATCACAGAACCTGTTTGAAGACAGAAATTTGAATATACTGTAGTACCACAAGTCAAGATAAACATACAAATACAATCAATCCACATCTCTCTTATTGGCCTATTTAGGCATTATGTTTGATACTGCATAATTAGGCAGTTGGTGCAGCTCTAATTTCATTTGAGACAGTGGCATATCTGTGTTGTTGACCTCAACAGTTGACCTGTCACCCCTCACGGTGGACTTTCTGGACATCTCGATCCCCGCTTGGGGCAGGGCAGTGTGCTTCCCTGTGAGGGAACCCCGCTCTCGAGTGCTTCGCTCACGTGGTAAATAAAGATCGAAGGGCGATCCGTGAAGGACTTGCCCCCGCGGATCCCATCCTTCTTCCAGAACCATTCTTTTAAGACCAGGAAGAGTTCAGTCCAGCTGTCAAAGTGGACGCTCCACAGGGCCTCTCACTTGTGGAGGGCGAGAGGGGGGTTAAATCTGATGTTCAGAGACTCCTTGACCGTGCCGGTGGACAGGAGGGAGTCCTCGGCCATTGTTTCGACCGAGTTGTCCGTTTTGTGTCTGTTTGTAGCCTGGACACCCCCACTGGTCTGATTTATTTCCAAAACTCATGAATCCAGAAGCACACAGCTGCTCGAAGGTCTTTACTCACAGCCTGAGGCAGCAGATCTGTGCCTCCATCTCTTTTGTAAAACCTGGGGGAAACAGATCAGAAGGACAAATCATTTTTATGTTCCTTCCCATTTCCCAGTACTGTCAATCTGAAAACATCATAAATATGAATATGGTCTCTGTATTAGAATGACTATGTGTCTCAAGACTATAATATGTCATCTCAACACTTTTTGATCAATTTTCTCTGTTTTAAGGAAGAGTCACAAGTTCTAATAGAAATTTAGAGCTGCAGAGATTCTTATTCAGACATTCTCTAGCAGGGATCATACTGCATAGTTCACAAGGAATAACAGCATCCAGGAATCAGGTGCTTTGCAGATATTTGATCATTTGATTATAAAAAGTTTTGGTTTTATCTGCTTGGTTATGAGGAAGCCTATTGGTGATCCAGACGAGGAGGCTCGACCTCCAAAAAGAAACAAGTGAACCCCAAAACTGCACTGCAGAAACAGACAGAAGGAACATTGAAATACAGACATAACATTAAAGGAGAAGGACATTAAAAACTGTGGGACACTCTGACACAGAGACTGACCATCAGCCTGTGTGTCACCTGAGCGACACTTGTCGTCCCAGAGAAAAACTGGGCCAGTCAGTGTGTCCAGTCTCACTCTCTCTGTCAAGATACTGTTACTGACTGTGAACAACCCTGTTACAGCCCGACCTGATCTGTCTAAAATGGAATACTGTATATATCTGAGACATGTTAAAACAAAACGGGCACATTACAGGAAGTAATTGAATTATACTTGGCTTTTTATGCATTTTAGTTTAGTAAATCTTTATGTGAGTGAAAATACAGTTTGGAGGAACAATTTCTTTAGTTCTGTCAATGCTGCCTGGCAGCACTGGGGCCTGGATTCAATTTTATTTCAATTTCTATTTCAATTCAATTCACAGTGCTACCTGTGTGGAGTTTGCATGTTCTCCTCATGTTCTCATGCAGAAAATTAACTCCGGCGTGAGTGTGTGTGATTGTGTCTGGCTGCCCTGCAATGGATGGGAATCTCATCCAGAGTGTATCCAGCCTTCCACCCTTTGTAAGTAACACAAGTAATGTGGCATCGTATTGCATTCTGTATATATGTGTTTCTTATGATTCTCCTTTCTCTTCTTGTATCTTTCTTTTTTTTGGTATCTCTGTTATTTCAAGCACACCACAAAACAAAAGGGTCGGTTTGGCATTAAGTTTACTTTGACTTTGTGCCCCATTACTGGTTAATGTGGTTAGGAAATGGATGGGTGGGTGGATTTTTCTGTGCCACTAGGAAACATACTTCTCATGAGCATGATGAATACCAGAGATATCAGCTGAGATCAGTATCTTGCTTTCCAGCCTCATTATCAAAATGATTGAAATGAGAAATAATATAATTAGATTTCTTTGAATACTGTGACTATGTTGAATGATCTCTTATAGTAGTATAATAAACTTGATCTGTAAGTGCACCTGCAGTAGGTCCCAGCTGCAGCAGTGCAGTCACCGTGCAGTCCTGCTGAGGGAGGTTTTTGTACGGCTGTGTAACACTGTGTGAACACACGAGTACTGCTAGGGTAGTGGAAACTCTGACAGTAATAATCTCCTGCATCTTCAGCCTGGACTCCTGTGATGGTCAGAGTGAAGTCAGTCCCAGACCCACTGCCACTGAAACGCTCTGGGATCCCAGTCTGACGGGTAGTTGCATAATGTGAGAATTTGCCCTGGTATGAATGTGTTTGTCTGTGTGTGTCCTGTAATGGACTGGCGTCCTGTCCAGGATGTACCTTTCTTGTGCCCGTTGCTTGCTGGGATAGGCTCCGTCTACTTGGTGACCATGAATTAGAAGAAGCAGTACGAACATTATCAATAATATAATATACAGTAATATAATATCATATAATATCATATCATTATTACTATTTTAGACTCTTGTTTTCTTTATCATTCTGTGACAGAAGCATATAAACTGCTCTGCAAAATGTTTTGAGTTTCCTCCCCATATTAAATTGAGACTTATTTTGGAAGGTGTGAGAAATCTGGAATCAAATTAGTTATTGTAGGGAGTCCCCGAGTATTTCCTGTGATGCAGCAGAAAATGCCCCCTGTCTCTGCTTCTCTCTGCTCAAGGTAATAGGATTGTCTGTCCTCTCTGGACAGGCAGGTCTATCTGTGTCCAATCTCTATGGCCACGCTGTGGTCAGTTAGCCTGTACTTCATCAGTATTGATAGTGATGAGGTGATGTGTTATACAGTATGTTTTAATCTTTTCATTGACGCTCAATGTCTGAGTGCAACTGAGCTCCTCCTCAGGCTGTGTCCTGTGTCTTTGTCTTCACCCTCAGCACCTACAGGAGGTACCAGGTGCAGCCATGCAGTCTCTGTGTAGTCCTGCTGAGGGAGGTTTTTGTACGGCTGTGTAACACTGTGTGAACAGATATTTACTGTTGGTGTAGTGCCAACTCTGACAGTAATAATCTGCTGCATCTTCAGGCTGGACTCAGATCCACTTCCATTGAAAAGTAAAGAAAAAGTATACAAAACAGTAAAGAAAACCAATATTGAGTTGAGCTCTGAATGTCTGAAGCACATTGAGAGCCCAGAAATCCTCTGCAGACTCCACCCACATTCAGGCTGTCCCTGTGAGTGTGAAGGGATCAGAGCCCAGTGGAGCAGCTCAGAACTGGGGCTGGGAAACTCAAGAGAAGGGTAGTGTAGCTGCACAGCCCCGTATTGTCCAACACTTTTCTACTTACAAGAAAACACATATGTTGACTCAGAGATAATAATCTTGCCAGACCTTGGCAGCATATCACTCTTACTGAAGGTTGGTTTCAAAGATACCCTCTCAACTGTAATTTTAAAGTATAATTATTGCACTGCAGATTCAAATGCTGTTCTTACTTCAATACTTTCAGTGCATTATATTGTAACGCTTGCGGCCGACAGGTACTGTGTAAGAGCCGGCTTACCAGAGCAGTGACGTCACCGCCCTTCCCAGTAATAGCAGGACCACAGCCCCTGGGCTGTGAAGAGATCTCTCTTTGGCTCACCGGGCTGGGTCCCTCCTGAGTGATGTGGGAGTCCTGGGTTCAAGCCCCTGATGGTGGGGGGCCAACCTAATGCGGCAAGGGCGCCCGCCTGAGCCCCCGTTGTGTTACAATATACAGAAACTGATGAAACAGAGTGAAACTGGTGAACATCCTGAAGTACAAAGAAGTGTGAGGCAGCAAAGCATCTCAGATAGGTTCACAGGTGAGGTATCTCAATATCAGGCAGACTGGATTCTTAAGAGAGGCTGTATTGATAGTATGAAACAATCTGTTGGACAGGCAGGGTGAAATGAAAGAGCAGCACTGTTCTCATGCACTGAGACAAGTGTCATATAAGAGGAGCAGAGCAGTGTTTTTTTTTGGGAAAGACTGAGACTCTCAATTCAGTGTTCAGTGCTGCCCTCTAGTGTCAGTAATATGGAAATTACACTGAGACAAGAGACATCAGCAGAGCAGCAGCGTTTGCTAGCAGAGACGAGACTCTCAATTCAGTTTTCAGTGCTGCCCTCTGTTGACTAATTATACAGAACAGTCTTGTGTGCAAAACTCTTAATACAATGATTCAAATGACTCAAATGAGGAGCAACAATTCTATAATTCTATAAATGGAAGTGAAGAATTCAGTCAAAACTGTAACTTTTAATGATTCAAACAAAAAAGGAAAATGGTCACTTTTAAATTTGCTCCTCAAGCAGAATAATTTGCTCTAAAGTGCAGTTTACTGTACATCAGTCACACTTTGTGCACATCTATCACAGAACCTGTTTGAAGACAGAAATTTGAATATACTGTAGTACCACAAGTCAAGATAAACATACAAATACAATCAATCCACATCTCTCTTATTGGCCTATTTAGGCATTATGTTTGATACTGCATAATTAGGCAGTTGGTGCAGCTCTAATTTCATTTGAGACAGTGGCATATCTGTGTTGTTGACCTCAACAGTTGACCTGTCACCCCTCACGGTGGACTTTCTGGACATCTCGATCCCCGCTTGGGGCAGGGCAGTGTGCTTCCCTGTGAGGGAACCCCGCTCTCGAGTGCTTCGCTCACGTGGTAAATAAAGATCGAAGGGCGATCCGTGAAGGACTTGCCCCCGCGGATCCCATCCTTCTTCCAGAACCATTCTTTTAAGACCAGGAAGAGTTCAGTCCAGCTGTCAAAGTGGACGCTCCACAGGGCCTCTCACTTGTGGAGGGCGAGAGGGGGGTTAAATCTGATGTTCAGAGACTCCTTGACCGTGCCGGTGGACAGGAGGGAGTCCTCGGCCATTGTTTCGACCGAGTTGTCCGTTTTGTGTCTGTTTGTAGCCTGGACACCCCCACTGGTCTGATTTATTTCCAAAACTCATGAATCCAGAAGCACACAGCTGCTCGAAGGTCTTTACTCACAGCCTGAGGCAGCAGATCTGTGCCTCCATCTCTTTTGTAAAACCTGGGGGAAACAGATCAGAAGGACAAATCATTTTTATGTTCCTTCCCATTTCCCAGTACTGTCAATCTGAAAACATCATAAATATGAATATGGTCTCTGTATTAGAATGACTATGTGTCTCAAGACTATAATATGTCATCTCAACACTTTTTGATCAATTTTCTCTGTTTTAAGGAAGAGTCACAAGTTCTAATAGAAATTTAGAGCTGCAGAGATTCTTATTCAGACATTCTCTAGCAGGGATCATACTGCATAGTTCACAAGGAATAACAGCATCCAGGAATCAGGTGCTTTGCAGATATTTGATCATTTGATTATAAAAAGTTTTGGTTTTATCTGCTTGGTTATGAGGAAGCCTATTGGTGATCCAGACGAGGAGGCTCGACCTCCAAAAAGAAACAAGTGAACCCCAAAACTGCACTGCAGAAACAGACAGAAGGAACATTGAAATACAGACATAACATTAAAGGAGAAGGACATTAAAAACTGTGGGACACTCTGACACAGAGACTGACCATCAGCCTGTGTGTCACCTGAGCGACACTTGTCGTCCCAGAGAAAAACTGGGCCAGTCAGTGTGTCCAGTCTCACTCTCTCTGTCAAGATACTGTTACTGACTGTGAACAACCCTGTTACAGCCCGACCTGATCTGTCTAAAATGGAATACTGTATATATCTGAGACATGTTAAAACAAAACGGGCACATTACAGGAAGTAATTGAATTATACTTGGCTTTTTATGCATTTTAGTTTAGTAAATCTTTATGTGAGTGAAAATACAGTTTGGAGGAACAATTTCTTTAGTTCTGTCAATGCTGCCTGGCAGCACTGGGGCCTGGATTCAATTTTATTTCAATTTCTATTTCAATTCAATTCACAGTGCTAACTGTGTGGAGTTTGCATGTTCTCCTCATGTTCTCATGCGGAAAATTAACCCCGGCGTGAGTGTGTGTGATTGTGTCTGGCTGCCCTGCAATGGATGGGAATCTCATCCAGAGTGTATCCAGCCTTCCACCCTTTGTAAGTAACACAAGTAATGTGGCATCGTACTGCATTCTGTATATATGTGTTTCTTATGATTCTCCTTTCTCTTCTTGTATCTTTCTTTTTTTTTGGTATCTCTGTTATTTCAAGTACACCACAAAACAAAAGGTTCGGTTTGGCATTAAGTTTACTTTGACTTTGTGCCCCATTACTGGTTAATGTGGTTAGGAAATGGATGGGTGGGTGGATTTTTCTGTGCCACTAGGAAACATACTTCTCATGAGCATGATGAATACCAGAGATATCAGCTGAGATCAGTATCTTGCTTTCCAGCCTCATTATCAAAATGATTGAAATGAGAAATAATATAATTAGATTTCTTTGAATACTGTGACTATGTTGAATGATCTCTTATAGTAGTATCATAACTTGATCTGTAAGTGCACCTGCAGTAGGTCCCAGCTGCAGCAGTGCAGTCACTGTGCAGTCCTGCTGAGGGAGGTTTTTGTACGGCTGTGTAACACTGTGTGAACACAGGAGTACTGCCAGGGTAGTGGAAACTCTGACAGTAAAATTCTGCTGCATCTTCAGCCTGGACTCCTGTGATGGTCAGAGTGAAGTCAGTCCCAGATCCACTGCCACTGAAACGCTCTGGGATCCCAGTCTGACGGGTAGTTGCATAATAGATCAGGAGTTTAGGAGCTTCTCCAGGTTTCTGTTGTTACCACTGGAGGCGATTATTACTGTACACTGCAGGACTGGTCTTACAGCTCACAGTGACTGTCTGTCCAGAGAGAACAGATTTCACTGCTGGAGTCTGAGTCACAGTAAACTGTCCACTGGATTCTGAAAACAAGACAAAACACAAGAAATACAGGAATTTAATAACTAGAATACATTAATTTATTTTAGGTATTTTACACTTTTCTATAAAGCTTGTTGAAATAATATTTTACAAGGTATATGCTCTATCAAAGTTTTAAAAAATGTTTAAGTCAACACCTGGATATGTATTAAATCATACCCTGAGCGCAGATGAGGAGAGTCCAGAGGAAGATGGTGATGAAGATCATTGTTGCTGTGGGTTCTGTTGCCATGAAGGGCAGCTCTTAGTCATGAAGTGTTAAACTCACAGGGCTATAAACACTCCCAGAGCACTGAATCTTGTGCTGCCAATGCAGAGTGTCTCTTCTATGCAAATTGTCTTCCTGGCTTCAGCAGCACTTGTAGCCAGTCAGTGCTGGAAACACAGACTTGGTGCTGTGTGTTATTACAGAGCAAGATGAGCAGTTTAGCATGAAAACTACCAGGACAGCAGGACTAGACAGAGAACAGCTTTATAAGGAGTAGAGGATGACTCTGTAACGTTGCCATAACCGGCCCAGGGACGCCAAAATAAATGTAGTGTGCTCTCTGAAGGCACCAGTTCTGTAGGGTTTGGGCATTTACTGGGACAAGTATTAATTGTAGCAGTAAATCACAAAATTGATTGTTTTGATGGCTTTAGAATCCAACCATGCGATATAACTCAAATAACGCACACACACAGGTATTAATACACGAGGATACATTTATTAATACATAAAATATGCATATAAACCTAACAGATCTTATCGAGAGGGTTATCAGAATACAAAAGGTATATATTCAGTCAGTTACAAAGTGTTACATATATCAAGAGGACATACGTTCAGTATATCAATCATTAAGACCGTTTCATAAATGAACTTGGTTATAACTTCTACATTAGATGCTCAAAACAAGTACATAACTCTTAGGAATTAAATTTATATCAACTGGTTGGGATAACAATTGAATTCTCGATCTGTAATGCATTGAAGTTGAATACTCATCCAATCTCTGGGGATTCAGATCTCCTGCGGGCACAAAGAAACAGTTGCAGGCTGTTGCTGTCCAATCCGCGCTCTCTGGTTCGGTGCCAGGCTGTGCTGTGCGGTTTGCGACGGTGCGCTGCTGATGCTCACTGACCGGCTAGTTAGTGTTAGCTTTAACTAGCAAAGTTTGTGCACAGGAGAAAAGATGACTGTGGGTCCCAGCAAGTCAGGAAGAAGACCGGTTCATTCCTGATGAAGAGCTAGTTCTGAATAGTGATTCAGCTGTCCACAGTTCCGACCTGTTCACGAGGCCTGCTGCTGGTGCTAACCTCGGGTGGATCCTCTGATTACTCTCTGGCAACCTCCGCTCTAGACTGTTAGAACAAAGGAAAGTTCTGGCACTCGGACACACTGGCCGTTCCGTGATTGTCCGGGCTGAGTCTCAGGATGGTCAGGAGGTGCGCTGCAAGAATGTCCTGCCCTTGGGAGCCTTCTGCTCCTGGGCCGTCCTGCCCTGGAATTCTCCTTTGAATTCCCTTTAGAAAAGTCCACAGAATTCTCTAGAATCTCTCTGAATCTCTCAGGCTCTCTGTGTTGCCTGTTTTTACCTGGAGGAACTTCAGCTCGTTGATTGGCTGAAAGTTCCATGGGCATCAGAGTCCCACGTGGGTTACTCGGCCCTACCAGTCCCTGATTGGTTGATCAAGGTGAGATATGAGTCACTTACTCCTGACACTTAGGAATGCAGTCCAGATGTCCATCTGGCCCTCCCTAGACAGATAGGCGCCAATGGATGACCATTGATCATGATAGCCAGGCTTAGCTAAGTGCATCCCCCTTTGGGAGCTGAACTAGGAAACCTTATCAAAGGAAACCTTAAATCAGCCTGCATGAATAGTTTCTCTGTGGCTGAGATGAGGCCTAATTTGGGAAAGCTCAGAAACACTTAATTCTTTCTTATTAGTAAGCCTCGCTGCTACAACTCCTTATGACTCCTTATAAAGACTCCTTATAAAGTTAACTTCTTCTTAATGTTCAGTACACGCACTACATTTTATATAAACATAACCATAGACAAGTGTTAAGATTTCATAATCATTAAAACATATTTATGGTCTTTTCTAAATTGCAAATGGAACAATACATCAATGGATTGTACTTATAAGATAACAATACATCTGTAGTTTTTCAAATGTTTTTCTATTATTACATAAGCTTATATTCCAGACTTATTACAAATTGATTGCTAAGCCTTTACTAAATTGATATTGCTGCTAAATCACCAAATGGGACCTCGCAATATAAAAGTCACAGTTTTATCAGGGCCCAAAGGCAATTTTTATTTATTGAACAACTTCCCTGTTCACATTAACTCATCAAACATGGAACCTAATATTTTCTGAAAACCTTTTTTCTATTTCTATTTATTTCCTATCTTATCTCTCAGTTACTATAAATTCTAACTTCACTTTTTGTCTCATTTAATCGCAATATTTAAGCAGGGGGCTTAAATATTGCAGCAGGCGGCGCTCACCCTGTGGTCTGTGTGAGTTCTTATGACTCAGTATAGCGATGGGGATACTATAATGTAAAGAGGTGTTGTCCTTTGGATGAAATGTAAAACCAAGGTCCTGATTCTCTGCGGTCATTAAAAATCCCAGGGAATTTCTTGAAAAGAGTAGGGGTGTAACCCTGGCGTCCTGGCCAAATTTCCCCCTGGCCTTTACCCATCATGGCCTCCTAATAACCCCCATCTCTGAACTGGCTCCATCCCTCTGCTCTCCTCCCCACTGAGAGCTGGGGTGTGGGGAGCGGACTGGCGCCTCATCCAGGTGGGGCTGCACACAGTGGAGGGTCCAGAAAAGTGTTGTATACTGTAAGTGTAGGGAATTATTATTATTAGAACAATCATTCTAATAACAAACAAGTACAAACAACTGAAAAGAGAAGAAAGGAAACATAACATTTCAGCTGTAGAGCCTTCTTCTGGTGTGAGGAGCTATAAGATTTGTATTATCATTAGTATACTACTAATAATAATCTGGATCTTAATTCTGAAGTTCTTTATTGTTATCTGGGCTTTAAACATTCCCAGAGCACTGAAACACTGAAACTCAGGCTTGGTGCTGTGTGTTGTGAGTTTGAACTGGGAGTGCTGCGTTTGGCATGAATGCCATGAACTTTACGGGTATTTGTCATGCCAAAGCAACTATTAGTAATATACTTCCTATAATTCAAAACATTATTATTTTTATAGTGCAGTTATTAACATTTTGTTGCATTGCAGCTCTGGGGCCCTGGGTTCAAGTCAAAATCTGGGGTGCTGTCTGTGTGGAGTTTGCATGTTCTCACTGTGCTCACATGGGTTTCCTCTGGGTGCTCCGGTTTTCTCCCACAGTCCAGAGACATGCTGTGAGATAAATTTATTATTATATCTCACATATTAATTTATTAATGTGAGAATTTGCCCTGGTATGAATGTGTTTGTCTGTGTGTGTCCTGTAATGGACTGGCGTCCTGTCCAGGGTGTACCTTTCTTGTGCCCGTTGCTTGCTCTGATAGGCTCAGTCTACCTGGTGACCATGAATTATAAGAAGCAGTACAAACATTATCAATAATATAATATACAGTAATATAATATCATATAATATCATATCATTATTACTATTTTAGACTCTTGTTTTCTTTATCATTCTGTGACAGAAGCGTATAAACTGCTCTGCAAAATGTTTTGAGTTTCCTCCCCATATTAAATTGAGACTTATTTTGGAAGGTGTGAGAAATCTGGAATCAAATTAGTTATTGTAGGGAGTCCCCGAGTATTTCCTGTGATGCAGCAGAAAATGCCCCCTGTCTCTGCTTCTCTCTGCTCAAGGTAATAGGATTGTCTGTCCTCTCTAGACAGGCAGGTCTATCTGTGTCCAATCTCTATGGCCATGCTGTGGTCAGTTAGCCTGTACTTCATCAGTATTGATAGTGATGAGGTGATGTGTTATACAGTATGTTTTAATTTTTTCATTGACGCTCACTGTCTGAGTGCAACTGAGCTCCTCCTCAGGCTGTGTCCTGTGTCTTTGTCTTCACCCTCAGCACCTGCAGGAGGTACCAGGTGCAGCCATGCAGTCGCTGTGTAGTCCTGCTAAGGAAGGTTTTTGTACGGCTGTGTAACACTGTGTGAACAGATATTTACTGTTGGTGTAGTGCCAACTCTGACAGTAATAATCTGCTGCATCTTCACTGCTACTGAAACGCTCTTGGATCCCAGTATAACGGTTAGTTGCTGCATAGATTAAGAGTTTAGGAACTTCTCCAGCTTTCTGTTGGTACCAGGACAGGTAGTGATAAGAGCCAGCAGTACACACTGCAGGACTGGTCTTACAGCTGACAGTGACTGTTTGTCCAGTGAGAAAATATTTCACATCTGGAGTCTGAGTCACAGTAATGCTGCCAATGCAAAGTGTCTCTTCTATGCTAATTGTCTTCCTGGCTTCAGCAGCACTTGTAGCCAGTCAGTTCTGGAAACACAGGCTTGGTGCTGTGTGCTATGACAGAACAAGATGAGCAGTTTATCATGAAGACTCCCAGGATAGCAGCACTATACAGAGAGCAGCTTTAATAAGAAGCAGAGGATGAGACACAACCAGCTGAGCCCTTATTCCACTCAACACAGCTGGAATGGAGTGAAGTGTTGAGAGTCTGGTTAAGGCAGCACGTGGCTCTGTGTGTTCAGACACAGCAGGACTGATTGTCTAGATTGTCTTTTCACCTGAAAATGGAGCCAGAAAATGATTCCTATACATTGTGTTTCAACATGGAGCTCATGCTTGTCTTGTCTGCTTAGACAAAATGCTAAAAGAAGGTACAAACTGCTCAGAGATACAATGATACAAGAAACAAGGAGGCTAGTGGGCCCATCTTGCTCTCTCATTTTCAGTTAGCTAATTGGAAGGCTGTGGGTTGAAATTCCTGTTGTTGTCCCCTTTTAGAACACACTTCACCCAGATTGCTGCTGTAAAATGCTTGGATGTATCAATGGCAGTCTTAAAAATGACAGCCAAACTAATTGGTAATTTGTGATGATTAGTGGTGTTTTTCCAGCCCAGCCTCTTCTTGAATAGAATCACCTTCAACACTGCAGCTATGACAGCTTGTGCCACACACCTACACTTCAGTGTGTAAAGAAGTACTTCCTGTTTTCAATTCTATAAAATCTCTTTCCTCTCCTATTACTTTCCCGGGATCCAGCCTAGATCCAGGTGTTGATCTTGACATAGGATATTTGATAACCTTAGACCTTTTCAGGATTTTGAATTTTCAAACCCGATTCCTCTCCTGTGGTCTCTGTTTTCACTGTGAATAATGTCTACGGTGCATTTGGCTTCATTCAACATGTTTTGGCCACAATATTTCACCAGAAGCAAGTCTCCATTAAAAGTTCTTTGTAAATTATTATTAAGTCTTTTAAAAATATTTTCTAGGCAGATATTATACAGCAGAGATGTCAGACAGAAAGATGGGAAATGCCGTTCTTCAGCAGCTTTCAAACGGCTTGGCTAAAATCAATCAGAGCCTGTTTCCTGGAAAATATAAGGTATGGTGCTACTAATTTACACTGTACCCGAGGTTCATGTGGTTACTGAAGATGAGTGAGATCACCTCAACCTAGTCAAAAAGAAGAACGTAAAGGCCAACACTTACATCCGTAAGTGGCTAAGCCTCCCACAATGTCTTTCAGAGAAACACTCTCCAGCTTCCTATAAAATCTTTAAGCCTAGGCCAGAAGCAGGAGAAAAGCTTGTTAATCATAGAACAAAGAGAGTCCAGCGCCCAGATAACAGAGGTGTCAATGCACAAGTGCATACTGGGAGAAGTTGTACGGCACATGATGACGTGTGGAATAATAATAATAATAATAAACTTTATTTTATATAGCGCCTTTAAAGGTGGCTTCTCAAAGCGCTTTACAGGATGACAATAACAATAAATAAGAAGACTACAACAATAAATAAGAAAATTTCACAAGACAGGACATAATTATAATTACAACAATACAACAATACCAATAGAGGAGACCGTGGAAGATGGTATTAAGAAGAGCAGAGGGGTGAAGAATGGAACCAGTTAAGTAAAGGCTTTACTGAAGAAGAAAGTTTTGAGTCTGGATTTGAAGGAGTTTAGAGAAGGTGACTCTCTAATATCCTTGGGTAAAGAGTTCCAGAGCTTGGGGGCATAGCAGGAGAAGGCCCTGTCGCCCATACAATGTAGACGGGCTTGGGGGACAGTAAGGAGGGCAGAATTTGAAGAGCGGAGGTTGCGAGGTGGGGAGTAGGGCGATAAAAGTTCAGACAGGTATTGAGGTGCCAAGCCATGTAAAGCCTTGTAGGTGAGCATGAGGATTTTAAAGTCTACGCGGAATTTGACCGGAAGCCAGTGCAAGGACTCCAGGATAGGAGTAATGTGAACACTTGTACTAGACCTGGTCAGAATTCTGGCTGCTGAATTTTGGACATACTGCAGCTTGTTCAGAGTAGATTTAGATACACCAGGGAGCAGAGCATTGCAGTAGTCAATTCGAGAGAATACAAATATGTTGATCAGCTTTTCAGCCACAGTTAATGATAGCATAGGGCGTAGTCTTGCGATATTTCTAAGGTGAAAAAAAGATGTTTTGACAGTATGCTGTACATGTGGGTCGAATGTTAAGCCAGAATCGAATATAACCCCAAGGTTTTTCAATTTTGATTGAAGCTCAAGTACAGAGCCATCTACAGACAGGGTTACAGGACTGGCTTTACGAAGTTGATGGGGGGTACCAATAAGCATGACTTCAGTCTTGTCACAGTTAAGATGAAGGAAGTTTTGAGTCATCCAAATTTTTATGTCAGAGATGCAATTAGATAGGATAGAGACAGCCACGTCAGTGTCGGGTTTGGTATGGATGTATATTTGAGTATCGTCAGCGTAAAAATGAAAGCTGAGGCCATGTGATCTTAAAAGCTGACCAAGTGGGAACATGTAAATGCTGAAGAGCAAGGGGCCCAGTATTGAGCCCTGGGGGACACCAGACTTGACAAGACCGATTTCAGACCTGTACCCATTGAGAGAGACAAAGTGACAGCGATCAGTGAGGTAAGACTTAAACCATTTGAGGGCAGTGTCAGAGACTCCAAACACAGTCTCGAGACGAGAAAGCAAGATGTTATGGTCAACAGTGTCAAAGGCAGCACTGAGATCAAGAAGGATGAGTATGGAAAGAGAACCAGAATCAGAAGCTATTAGGAGATCGTTGGTGACTTTGACTAGGGCGGTTTCTGTGCTGTGAAGTTGACGGAAGCCAGATTGGAGGGGTTCGAAAAGGTTGTTTGTCATGAGGTGGTTATGTAACTGAAGTGTGACAGCACGTTCTAGAATTTTAGAGAGAAAGGGTAAGTTGGAGATGGGGCGAAAGTTGTTAAGATTGTCGAGAGCCATGTTAGGCTTCTTTGGCACTGGGGTAATAGCAGCAGTTTTGAGGACCGTTGGTACAATGCCGGTTCTCAAGGATTCATGTATTATATTGAGGACAATATAATACATATAATATTGAGGCCTGCAATCTTTGCAGTACCCTTCAATACTGTAACAAGCGGTGTGGAAGGCAGTGAATAGGCTGCAACACCAGGAGGTGGTTGGCTCAGTCCAAACAGGTTGAGCAGGAGTCAGATGGAGGCAGGCACTTCGACTGTGGTCCTAAGCCAATGAGAAGGAACAGAAGGAGATGGTGGTCATGGAAGCGATAAAGATAGAAGAGGAGAGATGGAGGGTGTCACATGGAGAACAGGAGAGCAGGACTAAGTGGGAGAATGTGGTGAACTGGAAAATCAGCTGGAGGGACATGTGGAAAGTCCCACAAGCATGCCTCAGCTTCCTGATCAGGGCAGCCTATGAAATTTGGCCTTGCTCCAAGAACCTCCATTGATGGTACGGGATAGAGGAGGCCTGCAATCTTTGCAGTACCCTTCAATACTGTAACAAGCGGTGTGAAGAACCCTATGCAGGTCGGGTAGCGAACAAGTCCAGTAGGGCAAGGCGAAGTCGGAGTCAGGTAGCCAGGCAGTGTCATTATCCAGGGAGGCGTTGAGAGGTTGCAAACAAATCCGTAGGGTGGGACGAAGACTGGGGTCGGGTTGGCAATCAGTGTCGTATCCAGGAGGCTTGAAGAAAGGGATCGCAAAGGTTTCGAAAGGGAAGAGCTCAGGAAAACAGTAAACTGTTTAATACCAAGCGCTGAAGTGAAGGTTGAGGATGTTTAAATAGCAGGTGTGGTGAGAAGCGAGAGACGTGATAGGATGACTAGATTGTGCATTGTTGTATTTTAAGAATTGGATCGGGCTGGTGTCTGATTGACAGGGTTCGTGTGAATGTGCCGGCAGTTATTCGCATTATGTGAGAGTGCGACAAATACAAGCCTCCAGCATATTCTGATAGGCTGCAAGATGGCTCTCTCGCTGGGCCGATACAGGTGGCGATACGCCCAGGTCCTCGGGAATCTGGCAGAGGTGCTGGAGACCAAGCAGCAGGAGGCAAAGGGAAAGAGGAAAGGAAGTGGGAAAGTGCAGGAGGAGGGTGACATCAAAGATCCTCACACCAGGAGTGGAGTGGAAGATGAAGGTGGATCTTGGCAGGCAGCTCCAGTTCCCTAGAGGAATCTGCAGTACAGCACTGATATAATGGTGTGGGCAGAAACACCATTATATCAGTGCTGTACTGCAGACTTATGACTTATGTCATAAGTTATGTCATGACTTATGTCATGACTTATGACTTATGTCATGACCAAGACTTATGATTTTTCTTTCTCTTCTTGTATCTATCTTTTTGTATCTCTGTTATTTCAAGCACACCACCAAAAATTCATATCAACCCAAAGGGACGGTTTGGCATTAAAGTTTACTTAGGCTTTGCGCACATGTACTGGGTAAAGTGGTTAGAAAATGAATGGATGGAGTTTTTGGTACCACTAGAAAATGCACTTTTCACGAGCAGGAAATTAAAACCCCTTGATTATGAGAAATGTCAGATATGATCAGTATCTCTCTCTCTAGCCTCACACTCAAAATGGTTTAAATGAGAAATAATATTATCACAGTTCTTTGAATATCGTGAGTGTGTTAAATGATCTCTTATGTTAGTAAAATATACTTGTAAGTGCACCTGCAGGAGGGCCCTGCTGCAGCACTACGGTCAGTGAGCAGTCCTGCTGAGGGAGGTTTTTGTACAGCTGTGTAACACTGGGGGAGCACCCATTTCCCGCTGAGGTAGAGTTCACTCTGACAGTAATAATCTGCTGCATCTTCAGCCTGGACTCCTGTGATGGTCAGAGTGAAGTCAGTCCCAGATCCACTGCCGCTGAAACGCTCTGGGATCCCAGTATACCGATTAGTTGCTGCGTAGATCAGGAGTTTAGGGGCTTCTCCAGCTTTCTGTTGGTACCAGGCTAGGTATACATTACCATGTACAGCAGGACTGGTCTTACAGCTCACAGTGACTGTCTGTCCAGTGAGAAAAGCTTTCACTGCTGGAGTATGAGTCACAGTAACCTGTCCACTGGATTCTGAAAACAAGAAAAAACACAGGAAATGCAGGGGTTTAAAAACTAGGTTTAAAAACTAGGGTGCATTTTAGCTATTACACACTACTGTATTTCTGTAAAGCTTGTTCACGTAATATGCTAAAAGCTACTGTATATGATCTATCACAAATTCAAACAATTATGTTTAAGTCAACACCCAGCCATGTACTAAATTGTACTCTGAGCAGAGATGAGGAGTGTCCAGAGGAAGATGGTGATGAAGGTCATTGTTGCTGTTGGTTCTGTTGCCATGAAGGGCAGCTCTCAGTCATGAAGTGTTAAACTCACAGGGATATAAACACTCCCAGAGCACTGAAGCATGTGCTGCAAATGCAAAGTGTCTCTTCTATGCAAATTGTCTTCCTGGGTTAAGCAGCACTTGTAGCCAGTCAGTGTTGGAAACACAGACTTGGTGCTGTGTGTTGTGGCAGCGCAAGATGAGCAGTTTAGCATGAACACTCCCAGGACAGCAGGACTAGACAGAAGGCAGCTTTATAAGGAGCAGAGGATGAGACAATCAGCTGAGCCCTTATTCCACTCAATACAGCTGGAATGGAGTGGAGTGTGGTGAGTCTGGTTACAGCAGCACTTAGCTCTGTGTGTTCAAATGTAAGTTGCCATTATAAGACATCATTTAACTTCTTCTTAATGTTCAGTGACACAGATGATTAAGTCTCTCCTCAATTCCAGCACTTTGTATGTTGGGCTGGAGAGCAGCACATTGAACAGGACATCTCTGACTTCAGGGATAGACTCTGGAGGAGTTTGCTCTCTTGTGGCACCAAAGTGGTTTTACTTTCCTGTGAAAAAGAAATTGCGAAAACTGTGAAAAAGAAAAGTAAATTGAATGTACAGAACTTTTCTAAGCCAATATAATTTTCCATTTCCAGAACTCACTGACCTTGTGCAAAACCTGAAAACCGTCAGAGAGCCAAACATCCCCTTGTAGCACCAGTTGTGTTTCCTGCTTTTAAAGAGGTTATTTTTCCAAACACTACAATCCCCCTGAAGCACCTCAAATCCAATACAGAACAGGCTCTTTGCGGGTCCTGGCAGGAAAATATCATCCTGGTTTCTTACAAAATACAATCATATTAAAAATGATACATACTGGAGATCATCACATTTGTAATAGGTTTCAGATCTGTACATGTTTTGGAGTTTCACTCTGGAGCCTGAAATGCAACCAATTGGATCTGTAGAAGGAAAAACCTCTCTGGGTGTGTCTGATACCTTGTCTGTCTCCAAAGTGGTTCATAACGTGTCACTCCCACTGTGGGCGTGTCTGATACCACATCACTCCCACCTAACTATTCATCTTTAATTGATCAACTAGTAGGAGCTGTTCAATCAGAATTAAAAGCTGACAAATTGAAACCAGGTCATGTAAAGATCTGTGTGCTGACGCTGCACAACTGAAGTGTGATAAAAGTCTAAACAAGCAAGAATATCAATAAAGTTATGAACACACACTGGAGCAGCAGAGCTCAGCTAGAATGAAAACCAGCAGACTGTGTTTCTGCAGCCCCAGGGCTGGGAGCCACTGCTCTGATTTATTTTCATGCCCAGGGAAATGTGAGAATGACTGTCAGTGAGGCTCTGATCTCTGGAGGGGCTGTGCCTGGGCGTACAGACCTCCAGCCTGTAAAGATCACTGTGCTTTAGAAAGAAGAGCCAAGAAGCCCTGCAGATTTTTTTAAAGCTCTGTCTTTTCATGTGGAACGTCTTCGGCAGATGCTCTGTCGTTCACACACCAGTCCGCCTTCACATCAGACTTTCTGGGTGTCTTGATCCCCATGTGGGGCAGGGCTGTGTGCTCCCCTTTGAAGCAGACTCTCTGAAAGGGCACGAGCAGGTGCTGGTGATAATCCGTCAGCTGGAAGGGCGTGAAGAGTGCAAAGGTGCCCAGGCTCCACTTCTTCACCAGCCGCCCTCGCCGTGGATGGCCACCAGGAAGAACAGAGACTCGTCCGACCACATGTGAGACACCACACCAGCCCGACCCTGCTCTCAAGCGCTTTGCTCATGTAGTAGATAAAGATCGATGAGCGATCCATGACAGACTTGTCCCTGCGGATCCCTTCCTTCTCCCAGAACCGCTCCTTGAAGCCCAGGAAGAGTTCAGTCCAGCTGTGGTAGGGGACTCTCTGCAGGGCCTCTCTTTTGTGCAGGAGGAGAGGGGGGTTAAATCTGACTTATATGAGGGTCCCATACTATGACAGTGAAACCAGGCACAGAGAAACAAGACCTATGGGTGTAATGAGGCTATTTAAGGTGGAACTGTAATAGAGGTCTGTAGGTAATAAGATGAACCCTAAAGCTGGAACAGGTCAGCTGGTGAGCAGCAGGCAGGAGCAGCAAACAGGCAAAGCACAGTCCAGAACTGAAGTCAAGAAACAATCTTAGCTCGGAGCTGGAAAGACATAACAAAGGAACAAGGAAACATCTGATGAGAAGCAATCCAGGTACACAGTTGAATGAAACTCAAGGAAAATGCAAAGCTGGAGTTGAGACAAATCAGGTTGATAGCCCAAAGAGAAATACAAGCACAGCCAGGAACAAGGCAGTGGCTCAGAAATGAAGCTCTATACAGGAGACCAGAGCAGAGCTCAATCAGATCTTAAACAGCCTGCTTCACCAGGAGACAGGGAGGACATGGTGATCCACAGGTGAAGCCATCTACCTGTCTGACTGCATTACCATGGCAACCAGCTGACTGGTAGAACTAGTCAGCTCTACAGCGCCCCCACTAGGACGGCAGAGACTAATGGTACATTGTACTAACAGCCAGACCCAGACATCACTGTGTTCTAGAGATAATAAACCTGCAGGTTAATTTCTTTAGTTTCTTCTAAAGAAATAAGAACTGTCTGAAGAGCAGCAGTGTTTCATTAGTACCCAGGAGTAGTAGGAGATATAATCTTACAATATATTTTTGAAATATTCAAATGTAAACTTGAACATAAAATAATTTAAAAAAATATTAACAATTGCAAGTTCAAAACATTTTGACCTCCCTAGGAAATGAAGAGGAAAAATTCAGCATCAGCCCAATGTAACATGACAAAGTGAGGATGAGACTTCAGTGTTAGAGAGCTGTGATATACTGTACATCAATCCATCCATTTTCACTTCCGCTTTTCCTGGTGAGGGTCGCGGTGAAGCTGCGCAAGGCAGGGTACACCCTGGACAGGGTGCCAGTCCATTGCAGGGTAAGTGCAAGCCAATCATACATGGGGACAATTTGGAGGCCACGGTAAGAGCAGAGGGGGGAAATTTGGCCCGGACACCAGGATAACTCCCTACTCTTATCAAGAAATGCCCGGGGACCTTTAATGACCACTGAGAGCCAGGAGCTCGGTTTAACTTCTCATCTGGAAGACGGCACCCACTACAGTTCAGTGTCCCCGCCACTATACCAGGGCATTAGGACCCACACAGCCCGCAGGGTGAGCACCCCCTAGTGTTCCCACTAACACCTCTTCCAGCAGCAACCATAGCTTCGCAGGAGGACTCCCAAACATGTACTGACCAGACTCCACCCTGCTTACCTTCAGTGGGTTGCTAGTTGAGAGCTGGGAAAATTGACCCTGGTGTGAGTGTTTGTGTCTGTCTGTCCTGCAATGGACATTCCTCAGAGTGTATCCTTTCTTGCACTCTTTGGAAGTAATGAAAGTCATGTAGCATCATACTGTAATCTGTATATACTGTATGTGTTTTTATGGTTTTTATCTTTTTTCATATCTTTGATATTTCAAGCACATCTGACAAATCCCTAACAACACAAAGGCTTGGTTTGGCAATCAAGTTTACTTTGTTTAGAATGCTTTGCTGCCTGTACTGGATACAATGGTTTGAAAATGGATTGATGGACTGTTTGGTGCAGAGAACACACTTCCCACGAGCAAGAAAGCAAAATCCATTGAATTTCAGAGATGGGAGATGTGATCAGTATCTCTCTCGGCAGCCTCAAAGTCAAAATGATTGAAATGATAAATAATATAATCAAAGTGTTTTGAATACTGTAACTGTGTTAAATGATCTCTTGCACTAGATTAATAAACTTGTAAGTGCACCTGCAGGAGGTCCCAGCTGCAGCAGTGCAGTCGCCGTGCAGCCCTTCTGAGGGAGGTTTTTGTACAGCTGTGTAACACTGTGTGAGCAGAGCTTTACCACTGGGCTGATGGTAACTCTGACAGTAATAATCTGCTGCATCTTCAGCCTGGACCCCTGTGATGGTCAGAGTGAAGTCAGTCCCAGATCCACTGCCACTGAAATGTTCTGGGATCCCAGTCTGACGGGTAGTTGCAAGATAGATCAGGAGTTTAGGAGCTTCTCCAGCTTTCTGTTGGTACCAGGCTAGGTAGATGTTATTATACACTGCAGGATTGGTCTTACAGCTCATAGTAACTGTCTGTCCATGAAGAACAGATTTCACTGCTGGAGTCTGAGTCACAGTAACCTGCCCACTGGATTCTGAAAACAAGAAAAAATACAGGAAATGCAGCAATTAAATAATGTGAATGCTTTAGTTTCTTTCAGCTATTTTACACTTTTTTGTAAAGCTTCTTAACATAATAAGCTAAAAGCCATATCCTCCCTCATTAATTAAAAAACATTTTAAGTCAGCATCCAGCCAAGTTTTATATTGTACCTTGAGCAGAGATGAGTAGCGTGCAGAGGAAGACGGTGATGAAAGTCATTGTTGCTGTGGGTTCTGTTACCTTGAAGGGCAGCTTTCAGTCATGAAGTGTTAAACTCACAGGGCTATAAACATTCCCAGAGCACTGAAGCATGTGCTGCCAATGCAAAGTGTCTCTTCTATGCAAATTGTCTTCCTGGGTTCAGCAGCACTTGTAGCCAGTCAGTGCTGGAAACACAGGCTTGGTGCTGTGTGTTATGACAGAGCAAGATGAGCAGTTTAGCATTAGACAACTGCTGTTTTGCCCTTTTAGAATGCACCTCAACCATATTGCTCTCATAAAATTAAATGGGACAGCCAAATTAAGTGGTGATTTTTTAATGATCTGAGATGCTCATCCATTCTCATCTTGACTAGAATCACCTTCAACATTGTAGCTATGACAGCTTGTTCCACACACCCACACTTCTGTGTGTAAAAAGTTACCTCCTGCTCTTGATGCTATAAACACTCTTTCCACTCTCTGGCGGCTCAATCCAAGGCTTTGTCCCGGGCCTCTCAAGGGAATGAGAATTGGACACACCTTGCCTGACTGCCTGGTCAGTGCCCTGTGTGACATGAATGCCACTGGAGCTCATGTGATTGGTCCAGGAAAATTCCACATCCCAGTGAATTTATTATCAGGTTATATGAGTAGACAGGTGTACATAAGCTGGGTCTAAGCTCCTGCTGTTTAGGGAGAGAGGAGAGTAGACACTGTAATGCTTTAGGATCAAGGGAAAGGCTTTTGCTTAACCCGTGGGTTAAATGGGGTCTTTCAAACAGGATAAGGATAGGTGAATAGTTTTATATGGTGCACAGCTGGGGTTCTTGTGGCAGTTTTGTCTATGTCATGGAACCCTGTCGGTTTGCACCATTACTTTTGTGCACATATTGTACATCTACCCAGTTTACACTACCTGACCCCAACCCATCAACCTTGATGCCTAATATTTTTATTAAATCCTTTCTATTTATGTCTATTTTCCATCTTATCATCCAGTTACCATTAGTAATAACTTCACATTTCATCTAATTTCATCTGATTAAAAAAAAATATTTAACATAGCTATTTTAAAGGTGGCTTCTTAAAGCACTTTACAGAAAGACAACAATAAAAAATATACAAGATATAAACAATGGAAATACACAGTGAGAGGATAAAGTAGATGGGGTTACTGAATACGGTAGTGTCATGATAGTTTGAACACACTCCCTAGAGTAAGCTGGCGAGAGTTCGAAGTTGGCTGACCTACGAACAAACTGCTAAATAATCCTTCAAGTACAAAGTTAAGTTAAACACATTCCTTGTGTTACGCTCAACTGTGTTTAAGATGTATATTTAAACGAACCCAAAAGGTGATAAGTTGGAGCAAAGGGATAAACAGAGCTGGTTAAGCAAAGGCCCTTCTAAACAAGAAGGTTTTAAGCTCTTTGAAAGAAGTAATCATCAATTGCAGACAGTAGATCGTTTCACAAATATATTCTATTACATTTGTTATTTGTCATATATTTAGAACCCATGTGAAATACTGTAAATTACTGTATCATTTTTGATTGGTTCATAAAAGTTGTCAAGTGTTCACACAAATGTAACATTACAATTTCAGAATGTATTTCAATTTCAAAACCCCACATTATCTATACATTTAACACAGGTGTTTCACTGTAATTTAAGAATGTATCGAGTTAAAAACTAATGCGATTGTATTTCAATTCAAGAGTAAAGAGGGTTAGTAGGAACAGCCTTAGCAGCTCTTGAAAACTGCACCATCTGTAACGATCTCGTGTCTAAGGACCCTATGCAGAATTCCTCTGAACGTAAATTTTCTTGTAGACACAAATCCAAATTAATGAGTCCAAAATCCAGGCCAGAGTCAAAAGGCAAAAAAATACATAATCAAATCATGAACTAAGAGACCTACAGTAGTCAGTAAACAAGCCGACGTCACAATCACTAAAACTAGGAGTCTTTTAGAGAAGCACAGGAACGATGTAGCTCTGGATAGGAAAACCCTAATACTGAGCAAGGAGTGGAGTGTCAGGCTGCTTGAAGTAGACAGGTGGGAGAGGGTGTGTCTGATTATTTAATTAGAGACTCCACTGGAATGTGAAGGAGTTGATTGAGGGTGATGAGACCTCCGGGGGCGTGATGCGAATGACATAACACCATTTCCAACTCAATAGGTATGATCAACGATAAAGTGCTGTACATGAAAAAAGCAAAGCTCATGCATAAACTGACTTGGTTTATCCAGTGTGCAGCCCCACCTAGATGAAGCACCAGCAGCCGGAGTGTGCCAGTAGGCTCCCCACACACTAGCTCTCAGAGTGATGGAGAGTGATGGAGCCAGTTCACAGATGGGGATTATTAGGAGGCCAGGGAGGCATTTGACCAGGACACTGGGGTTAACTCCCCAATCGTAAAACCCCAAATTTATCAAAAGAAAAGTTGGTTTAAATGTTGAAAACATAAGTTTTTTTGTCACAGCGGGTGTTATGAATTATAGCATTTATTAGCTTGAGCCACAACTAATAAATAAAATCACAAATCCCAGCAAAGCCCTCTTTTTCTAGGGAAGGAGTGGGAGGAGGGGTCGAGCAGAGGGGGTCAGAGTGGCAGTACTGCTGGTCCAGTCCCTAGGGCAAATCTCTACAGTACTACAGTATAGTAACTAGCAATGTACCAAGCAAGATTTGAGAAGTAGACGATACCTTTATTGTTTGAATTGGATGTGTACTTTGCTTTGATATGTCATTCAGTAGGACTACTTTATACAGTGACTGGGTGATTCAGTACATAACATATAATGTTTCTGGGTAAATGTCTGCGCTGAAACAATTGTGTCCTGTGAATGAACATCTCTGTGTTAAAATGCATAGAAAATTACAAAACATTCTCAATGAATCTTACAAAACTATCAGTGCACTTGGAACTTATACATGGTTCACCTCCATTATAATTTAGGAGAAGCTCAGGATGGCAGGACAGTAGTCAGTTACCACCTGGGCAACAGCAGCTTCAGGGAATAAAGTCCTGAGAAAGAAGAGCTGTGAGCTTCCCTGCTGAGCCTGTGTCTCTCTGAGCAGAAGGATAAAGAGAGAACTGGAGGGAGAGGAAAGAGAGATGAGGAGGAAAGCAGAAGCCAATAAGACTAGAGGACAGGAACAAGAAGCACAAGACCCGAATCCAAGTGCACAATGAGAAAACCAAACTGAAATGATTAAAAAGACACTTTTTCAGGGGGCACATCAACAAACCAACTCTGATCATTCCATGCCTGGCATGATACACATGGGGTCACTTTCTTGTCCATAAATGTAGACAAATTTAGAGTTATTTTTGGGAATTATTGGAAACGTAAACCGTGTTCCACTGAAGCCACAACACATTGTTGGAGTGTGTTTATAAAAGTGCTTTATAAAGTACTGGAAATAGTGGTTAGAAAATGGATGGATGGACTTTTTCGTTGTCACCAGAGAACACACTTCTCATGAGCAGGTAAATTAAACACCTTGAGTATCAGAGATGACATTTAGAATTTCTCTCCAGCCTCACAGTCAGAATGATGAAATAATATAATCCCAGTTCTTTCAATACTGTAACTGTGTTAAATGATCACTTGTAGTAGTAAAAAAATATAGATTTTTTTTATTTTTAAATAAAGTTTTTTAAGTGCACCTGTAGTAGGTCCCAGCTGCAGCACTGCAGTCGCTGTGCAGTCCTGCTGAGGGAGGTTTTTGTATGGCTGTGTAACACTGTGTGAACACACCACCACTGTGGTAATAATCTGCTGAATCTTCAGCCTGGACTCCTGTGATGGTCAGAGTGAAATCAGTCCCAGATCCACTGCAACTGAAACGCTCTGGGATCCCAGTATACCGATTAGTTTTACACATTTTTTTTGTGTATCTGAACTTCCCAAAGATTTTATGATGGAAAGGCTATCTATTTTGTAGGACTGGAAAGACGTAATATTGTGGTTGGGAATCATCCAGGATGTTCCACTTGTTATTTAAGATGTAGACCAGAAGCTTGGGGACCACATCTCAGGTGGGTTTTAATAGAACATTAGGGATATGACTGCCAATTGTGTGGTGATTCATAGGACTGTTAATATATGATGATTGGCAAGTGTTGTGGAGTGCTGTGTCTTTTTTCCTTTAGTTCCCTCTCTTTAGTGTTCTGTCTGTCCCTCTATTCCAGGTGTGGGCCAGACTGCACACATCCATTCTGACTGTATGGTAATTGATGAGCATCCAGGCATCTAGACACACTGTATGAATCTTCTTCTATATGTAAAGAAGCTTCTGTTGTGCTAATTGCACTAATAGAGATAGCTTTTAAAATTATTTTCAATCAGAGCAATCCAATTGTTAATTATGATATCATTGATGCATTTTCAATTTTTTTATCATACTATGTTGATCATCACATTCCATTGGAAAATCACTTACTGCCAAACTTTTATTAACTTTTTATTTCTGTATTTTGCTTGTGCAAAATATTCTTCCCGTGTTCATATGGGTTTCCCACCATGTGCTCTGGTCTTCTCTCACAGTCCAAATACATTGTTAGAATAACTGGCTGATGGGAAAATTGACCCCAGTGTGAGTGTTTGTGTGTCTTTTTGTGTCTATCTGCCTAGCAACTGACTGGCTTCTCTTCCAGAGTTTATCCTGCCTTGCACCCTTTGCAAGTAATTCAAGTCATGTAGTTTTACAGAGGGTTCTCAATTTACATGGAGGTTGCATTCGGGAAACCCACGTGTACTGTAAATTTAGTGTATTTTTAAACACATTTTCCCTATTTAAAATATTGGTAATTTCTATAGTTGCATTCCGCACAAGTAAGTTTGACTCTGCTTACACACTATAGATGTGAATGATGGGACGTGGCATTCGCTAAATACCTTCAATACATCAACTTGTACTATGTATAAAATAAAAACACATGTATAAAATAAGAATTCCCAATGCACCAATGAGACACTCGCATCAAGCGGCCAACTGCATAACTATGTGGTGCTCGTTATTTTGACTCGCACTACATAATTCAAACAAAAATATACTTAAGGGTATATGGTTTTAAAAACGCATATTTCAATCTCCCGTAAGACTGTACTGTAAGACTTGCGCCCCTGTACTGGGTTCTGTGGTAAGAAAATGGACGGATGGACGTTTTGGTTGAATGTGGTGGCATATGTGATTGGTATCTCTGTCCTGTCTCGCAGTCAGTATGATTGTAATGAGAAATAATATAATCACAGTTCTTTGAATACTGTGACTGTGTTAAATTATCTCTTACAGTAGTATGTTGTAACAGAAGAAATAAGGTTCTTGATCCCGAGATGAAGTAAAACTAGGCTGGGCAAACGATTTTTAAATTTTTTTAAAAAGAAATAAAAAATGAGATATAATGATGTGTTCTGCTTAACTTAGACATTACACGACTTTAAAACCTATAAAAATGGGTTACGAGAGTTAAAAACCACTTTTTATGCGCGAAAAATGGGTGATTTTTCTTCCTCGTGATCAGCTCAGAATCTCTGTGTACGCTGTAAGGTTTTTACTTCTTAATTAAACGTTTAAAATACACGAATTTCATAAAGACAACACACGTTTCGAAGAGAAAAAATCCCATTCTTTTCTCTTCCTGTTGTGTGAAACTCATCAGCAGGTCTTTTTTTCCCAATCAGAGGCTCTGAAAATAGCGTACCGCCCACTGCGCTCCGTCAGAGAGGGGCGCGGCACCGAGAGAGGGAGGAGGCGCGGAGCTCAGCAGTACAGAACGAACGTTCTACTGCCTTGAGCGCTTATGGCAGCGATCGCGTCTGCATTTATAACTTGGTTTTTAAAATTAATCAAGCAATATGAAGCATCTCTTTTTACTTTTAAGTCACTTAATTATCATTAAGCACAGCTTTCTCACCACCTAGACTACTTTTTGATACCATCCTTAGACAAAGCAGAAACTTCTTGTTCTGTCTAATGACATTACAAGTGGAAAGATTACAGAATTTAATCGTCTTTAAATTTGTTACGTTATACATTTTAGAAACGTTTCATCCATACAAACACCACAAAACTATTCTCGATTGTATTTCTGAATGGTATGTTATCACTTAGTTCACTGTTTTAATTACACCTAATTAAGAAAGTTAGGTGTTAGCATAAACTATTAGCAATCAATATTAAATTTAGCACTGTAATAAGTTGTTGCACTTTCCCCCGCATCTTGTAAAAATATATTTTCATTGTTCAAATATACATTAAATCTGACTAATTAAATATAATTCAAAATATTTTGCTAACAATGTTAACTGTTTATAAATAATAAATTGTATTAACTAAAGAGTAGGATGGCACAGTTGTTAGTATGCTTTTTGTTTTGTTTCTTTTTCATAAATACAACAGTAGTACCTGATGTCTCAGCGCCTTTCAAAATTAAATTATGCATGCAAACCTGTGAACTAGAAAGATAACTAAGATATCCATCCATTTATAATGGTGGCAAAGTGGTTAGCATTGCTATCTTGGAGCACTGGGGTCCTAGATTCAATTCCTGCCATCCTGTGTGTGTGGGGTTTGCATGTTCTCTCTGGGTTACATGTTTTTTCTCCATATGTGTGATATGACTCCCTCTCGCACTCCAAAACATACTGGTAAGTTAATTGGTTTATGGGAAAACTGGCCCTGGTGTGTGTGTGTTTGTGTCTGTCTGTCCTGTGATGGACTGGCGCTATGTCCAGGGTGTATTCTGCCTTGTGTCCGTTGCTTACTGGGATAGGCTCCTAATCCTCTGTACTGGATAAAGAGATTAGAAATGGATGGAAGTAAAGGCACTGTGTGGATTGAACTATACTCAGTGTTAGAAACCCACTATGAAATGGCAGCATCTCACTGAGAATAAAATATTTTATAGTGCTGGCTTAAGTAAACAGCCTTTCCACCTCTCTTGCACATCAGTATCCATACCTAGTTATTTAAACAAATTGCCTCTAATTATAAACATCTTAATATGCTGGCTCTGTGGATCCGCATCAGCGATGTTTGCCCATTCCTTCAATTCATGTGCATCCAACACACAGTTCAATGCTAGCAACTACACAAAATCTAAAATACAATCCTCATTTCAGTATCTATGTAAACATACAGTCTGTTTACTTCATCATCTTCATCAAAAGTATGCCTAACCCCATTAGGAAGTGTTCTTGTTATCAGTGTATTCCTCAGCTATCCCAAAATTATCTTCTTACCAACATCTCTAGTTTTTTATCCTGCAATAACTCAGCCAACACTTAAATCTCGAAAAGCTGCTTGTGTTCATTTCTTTAAATCACAATATCATGTGTAAATACTGTCCATATAATACTCTGCATTGTGGCATAATAGTTTATTTTAAAGGGAACTAGTGAAACTAAGAACTAGAGAAATCAAGAAAGGCTTTTTTTTCTAGAATTAATAAATGCACATCCTGTTCACTGGGGAAATTAAATCCACACTGAGCAATCTTCAATATGTTCAGAATATGACAGCGAGAATCCTATCAGGGATGCATTACACCTGTTTTCAAGTCCTTGCATTGGTTACCTATCAGGTTTCGAGTCAACTTCAAAATCCTCATCCTCATTCAGTACCTACAGTATATGGCTTATTATCTGTCTACTCCCCACCTTTGTCCGTCTGACTCTGGTCTTCTAGCTGTCCTCAAGAACATCTACATTCTGTGGGTGACAGGGTCTTCTCTAGCTGCACCCCAGAGCTCTCAATTTGTATTCCCAGTGATATCAGTCACGTACCCTGAGTGCATTTAAATCTAACCTCAGAACCTTTCTTTTCAGAAGACTTAGTGTCTGTATCTGCTTCATTTTCTAATTTTGGTAGCACCTCTAACTGCTTGTCTTTCTTATATGTATTTACTTTGTAATCTGTGGTCCTTTTATCTGTTTTTACATCTACTGTATTGCTTTGAGATGCCACCTTTAATGTTGATATATCAAATAAAGTTTTTTTATTATTGTTATAGAGAAACATGATCAGTTTTCCCTGGTCCAGATAAAAAGATCTAAAGCATACTAGTTTGTCACTCTTCTCATTCCCTTTGCTAAATAACTTTTCATACTAATCCGATCAATCTAACTGCCTGTTTTCTGTGCTTTCTCTATCCTGCTAGATTTGCAATTATTCTGAACATTTTCTTCTTGAAATAACTCATTTCTAAATACCTTTTTTCACTGTTAACATCTTGCAGCAAAGCTGCGACAAAATATACACTTAGCACAGTTCATCCTGCTACCAACATTGAATAACAAAATCTTATGATTTCTATATTTATGTCTTTATTTAGTGGTTTCATTAGTGACAAAGGCTAAACTTTCTTGGAAAAATGTCTTTTATGTGTTGCAGAAAAAACTGACTTGCTTTAACAAAGTATGTTTACAAATCCTTTCACCTGGCAATCTACCTGAATGCCCAACTATCTGAGAAGCCCTCCATGAAACCATGGTTGCTATTAATTCATTTAGTGCTTATTGACAGAATTGCTGTTTTTTATGCATGCTAATTTTCTGATTCCTCACTCTGTTTCATGTTTATAGATAAGACTTTATTGATCGTGAAGGGACATTGATGTACATGATGAACATGTTTGCATGTTCTTTTGTAACATACACCTTTTTGTGATTTTTTTTGTATATCTAAGCAAGTGTTCCTGCATCCCTCTTCTGTACTTTAGTCATGGCTTTTTTTCTGTTTGCTTATTTCAAAGCAACACCTGCTCCATTTCTAAAACTTTTTACTCATGTGCATTTTTGTATTTTTTACACCTCTAGCACTTTAACATCCTGAATTTTCATTTGCCTTAATTTGTAGAATGAACTTGAGTTTTAGCCTAAAGAAGTTTTCATTATCTTTTGTTTCTTGTCCTACAACTGTTATTATTGATCACCGAATTATTGTTCTTAACATGACTTCATTCAGCCTTTCCCGAACGTCTATGACAGGCAGAGAGAGTGCTGTTTCTGGTGCGATCTTTTGCAGCTGACATTTCACTGTTTTAAACGAACAAGAAATTAGATTGCTCATAGATAAACTTATCCTATATAAACACAGCGTAATTGCCCTCCGAAAATCCTCTTTTTCTTGTTCGTTTTAGAGACCTTGATCGAAATTTTAGATGTCAGAAAGGATTTCTTTTCTCTGTATTTCCTATATTGCTTTGTCGAGATTTTAACTTTATATCTAGGCTCAGATTTCAACTATAAATCGTACAGTAATTAATAGCAGTAAATACTGATGTTTTGCGCCCTCTTACCACAAAAATATATATGTTTTGTAGCTGGGATGAACTTTATTTCATACGCGTAGCTACAGCGATTCGGACACGGACGGTTAAACATGGCGGCAAATCAGACACCCAGAAAAGGGGGGGGGGGGGGTGTTTTCTCGCCTCCATAACTAAAATGCCAAATAGGAGTGGCTTAAGCGACATACACAGTCGTGTAACTGACAGTTTGAGGTAGCCTATCGTGTAAATTTCGCTTTGTTGCTGATAGGTTAAGCTTTCGAAACTCTGCCCCAAAGTCATGTGACTGATTTTTCGCCCTGTTTCGTTGGTTAAACGCAATGATCACAAGCACCACCATGGTAACTGGGATGTGTAGTTTTTAATTCCGTTTGAATTATAACTGTACGTACTGTCTTCGTATTTGGCCAGGGCTTTAAAGAGAGGGCGCGCCAAAAATTTTCGGTGCCGTCGTCTCCGCTTTAAAGGTACCCCCGTCGCGGAAGAATTCGATCTCGGGACGTTTGCCCAGCGTAGTAAAACAGATGAGTTTATTGCATGCAAGGAACAATAAAGCCGAAGTCTTGTTTCCCGCAAGAAACAACAAAACCGAAGTATTGTTCCCTGTACTGTTACAAACTTTTGGGTTATATAGTGTTTTCTTCTCCGTTTCTGACGTCACTCGGTCTGATGGTAAAGAGGGGGGTTCATGGTATTTGGCCAGTTTACGATGTTCTGGACAAATGGTCAGTTTAACATTACACCCAGGGGGGTTCCTAGCTTGTATCTGCAATCCTTATCAGTTAACCCCCTTTCCTGCCATAAACCCCAGCTTGTGGACTTGAAAGTCTAAACCCCCTACAGAAAGGATTAAATTCAAACCCCCGTCTTCACATCTTTCTTCATTCCCCCCTTATAAAATATGGCATACGTCAGTGTAGCCTATTTTTATACATACAATGTCAGGGCAGATCTTTCCTTTCTTGGCGAACAGGTATGTATTGCCATGTCATTGTACATTCCACGGTTATAGCAAGATGTGATACATGTTTTTGTGAACGTGATGATTACAATTATACATATAAACAATACTATTCCTACAGATAAACACTATAAAAAGGTTCCACCCCAGGCCCCAAACACAGACTTTACCCAAGACCCAGTTCCCCAATTTTCATTATAATAGTCCTGATATTTCTGTCCCTCATTGTAAATGTGTTGGGCCAGATCTGAGATGTGCTCAGAGTTATCAGGAATATATGTGCAGCATTCAGTGCCAATTACTGCACAAGTTCCTCCTTGGGCCGCCAGTACATAATCTAAAGCTAGTTGGTTCTGCATGGCCACTGTTCTGAGGGCTACCATCTCATCATTAACAGCCTTCAGACTAGATGAGGTAGAATTTGCTAATTCTTCTAAAGTCGAGGCCATTTGAATTAACTCTCGACTCAGAAAGTTCATGCCGGCTTGTGGAAATATTATACCTAAATAATATTCCCCATCAGCCAATTTTCTTTGTGGTCTGTGGTTAGGTCCGAAGGGGCTGTGGATTTGAACACGGATATGAGGAACCACATATCCTAAATAACATGAGCCAGACCACTGGGCTGGCAACCATGGGTAGGCTCGTTTTCCACAAATGAAAGATGTTCCGTTTGGCGCTCCCCATGCCTCTGAAAATACAGTAAGAAGCTTATACCGAATTGTGGGGTGTGCCGATCCCATCCTGGAATTTGGAAGGTAGAGGTGGATATATTTGCAGCGATGGTAAGGTTGCAACGACTCCATCCAACCAAGTGCAGACCATTAGTGTGCTGAAAACATATGTTTCCCTCACGTTCCTTATTTAGAGTCAGGTATGGTGGTGTATGGCTTCTGTTATATTTAGGAGCGTAAGAGCCTGTGAAACTCGTGGGCTCTAAGCCTCGCTCCTGTAGATATTGTAATGTTGTGCAGCTTAAAGTCGTGTTATGGCAACCCCCATAGTTTGTCATATTAAAATCTCCTAAATTATCCCTCCAAATGATCATGCCTATGACTTCCTCGAGACGCCAAGGAATGGCTCCCATAGGAAGTCCTCCCTGTACATATTTGGGTAATGCGGCACACACCCAGCAGGCACTTTGGTTGGTTTTCTTAGCTGTCAGATAGGAGAGGCCTAAAAAGGAATTAATTCCATGTTCTCCTTTGTGGGAGAGATGATCATTAATTCCTGCGGAACATAGTCCTACAGCAACAATTATCGTTATTAACAGAAATGATTTCATTCTGAGTCTGCAACTGGGGATGAGGCTCGTCGGCAGTGTGACGCGTGGATCCAGCGATCTTTTCCTTCCACTCGAACCGCAGACTCGGTTGTCAACAGGATCTGGTAGGGTCCGTCCCACCTGGGCTGGAGAACCTGTGAAGGAAATTTCCTGATCCACACCCACTCTCCTGGGATGAGGTTGTGCCCTCCTTCAGGTGGTGGTCCCCACGCCTCCAGGACCTGCTCGCGGGCTCCTTGGGTGGCCTCTGTCAGCAACTTGCAATAATACAAAGGAATGGTTGATCCATCTGAGGAAACCCCAGTCTCAGCACCTGTAAGAGAGCTTGTTTCAAATTATTACAGGCGGCTTTTGCTGTGGGAACCAAGGCAATCTTGTCCTTGTACTGCACTCCCCCCTTAAGCAGATCTGTTAAGAGTTGTGCTCACCCTGTAAAAACATTGCACCCAGACCCTGTTAAAATTTCACAATGCTAGACACAAAAGGGCCTTATCATAACTGTTTCTATTAGACACTCTAAAGCTGAAGCAACTCAGACTTGTGGGTTTCCTCGTCAGGGGAAGCACTCAGAATACCATCAACATACTGAGTGATCACAGCCAGTTGAAGCCACGTGATACCCTGTTCTGGATAGTCATTCTTTGTAATGCATAATATTCCAACCCAATAGATCTGGAATAAAACCACCCATTAAAATCTGGTACTCGGCAAGTAAAACTTGCTGTCCCAATACTCCTGTGGCCTCCTGCCGTCTTCCCATATAAATTAATCTATAGCACACTGTCGAACAGAGGAGTGAAACAAGCATGACAGTAGTGCTCCAGTATCCCCTAACAGAGAAACCAACACTCCATTAACAGTACATTTTTAACCACTGGACTGGGACAGACTTAGGGAGGCTACAAGGGATTTACAGGATCTAATCGTTAGGTAAACAGATTTTCTCACAAGACGTTATTCTCCCCAGTCTCGATTCTAAACCTACAGCGTTTCAGCATGTCTGGTTTCGAGACATTCGAATAAAACCAAATTGTTTCCATTATTGCAACTAATTTATAAAAATACAAAAACTGTTTAACTACTTTTACGTCCACCTGTACTGTACTAATACGTTTCAGACGCTCTTATATTTTCCAATCTCCTTAAGTTGATTTTCGTCAAGTCTCTTTAGTTACGTCTCTAGCCAGTCCCGCTGGCTAAACACACTCACACCGTCATTTAGTAGACCAAAACTCACAGTTACACACATACATGCCGGCACACAAATTCATAAAACACACATACACATTGAGAATATATTTTTCTCTTCGTAATACAATGTGCTGTATTCTTGTTTCACTTCTACATGAATCCTTTTAATTCCTGAAGGGCACTCCAGGTTCGCTGCATTTCTAATTTCGGGTGCGGTACTTTAGCCCACCGGTCAATATCTTACGGTTTTGGATTTGATCGTATGGGGGAATCAGGGAAGGTAGGTGCGAGTGCAGACCCCCTCGACGGGGTGCGAGACAGTGTTAGAGTGGCGCTGTCATCAACGGCGCCAGCCCCTGCTACATCAAGTCCTTTCCCACTTCGAGTGAGAGTACAGATCTGCGGGCGCCCTCCCTCTAACAGGGGAGACCCTGATCCGTCTTTATCACACTCATACCAAGTGTTATCCCAATCAGACCCCCCTTCTCCATATGGCCACTGTGGGAATTGATCCCAATTATTTTAGTTTCCTGCCTGTTTGTTCCCTGTGGGAGAGCAGGATATAACTTAGTCGCCGGCTGTAGCACATTAACCAGTGCAGTGTGACCAGGAGTTAATTCCTTCTTTAGTTTCTCATTCTCCTGTACTGCCTCTTTTAGCTTTTTTTCTATACTCTTTCGTAGCGAGTAAAGTATCTTTTCTTCCGGGTTTTTGTTTTCCCCGTAAACATACTTTTAAATCACATCCCAATTTCTTTTTTTTTTTCTCATGTATCTGCCACCACTGGTGCCGGCCGTGCACCAGGGTGGGAGCTACATGCTTGTGCTTTTGCCAATCAATACTCATATGCTTTCTTTACAGGCGTCTTCGCCCCAAATTCCCTCTGACAAACTCAGCTTTTTCCATATTTTTCTCCTTCTTTTCCGTCAACTTACACTTTTCCGATATATAAACGGACCCTTCCACCACTTTCTCAAACCATCAGTCAGCACACATGTTCAGTCTCTTTTACTTTTGTCGTGTGTGAGGTAACAGCTCATACAGTAAGGGGATGCTTTCACTTGAAAAACCTGTGCATTCCTGCACTCATTCAGCCAAGGGCGTCTGTTACCTCCGGATCTAAATACCTCTCAGAGACTTTAGAGAGGACTTACACCGCACTGTTCACAGGTAAGGGACGAGACCTCGAAAACCCCCTTTCTTGATCAGTAATTCACCATCCCCAGAACGCCAGCATCGCTGCTTTTGCCCCGGGGTGGACTTACGCACTGAGCTCAATCAGGGCGATTCTCGGGTCTCAACGTCCTTTAAATCCCGCTACTTAATGCTTTGCTCTTTTATTATGAGGTGTGTTTATGTTAGTGTCGTGCGTGTGTATATGTATTTCACAAACAAGGAAAACACCAAAAACATACATACATATATATCTTTTCTACTCCTGTTTTCTTTAAAACAAAAAACCATGCCACGCCAATCCGTGCACGATCAAGGCGTAGCTAATCTCAGGACCCCGGGCGCAATTAAGGCCCACACCAATCCTGGATTATACGTGCATTTAATGTACCACTCAGCTCCAGAACCCCGGGCGCAATTAAGGCCCACACCGATCCTGAGCCACAGAACTCCGGGCGCAATTAAGGCCCACACCAGTCCTGAATTACGTGCATTTAATGCACCACTCAGCTCCAGAACCCCGGGCGCAATTAAGGCCCACACCGATCCTGAGCCACAGAACTCCGGGTGCAATTAAGGCCCACACCAGTTCTGACCTTCAGAACTCCGGGCGCAATTAAGGCCCACACCAGTCCTGAACTACGTGCATTTAATGCACCACTTGCTCTAGAACCCCGGGCGCAATTAAGGCCCACACCGATCCTGAGCCACAGAACTCCGGGTGCAATTAAGGCCCACACCAGTTCTGACCTTCAGAACTCCGGGCGCAATTAAGGCCCACACGAGTCCTGAACTACGTGCATTTAATGCACCACTTGCTCTAGAACCCCGGGCGCAATTAAGGCCCACACCGATTCTGAGCCTCAGAACTCCGGGCACAATTAAGGCCCAAACCAGTTCTGACCTTCAGAACTCCGGGCGCAATTAAGGCCCACACCAGTCCTGAACTTCACGGTAAGGGTCCAAAACCCGTTCAAAAACTCCACGCGCAATTAAGGCATACACCAGCTTCGAACGCCTGTACACAATACCGCGGAACCCCTGCCAGACCAAATTCTGGGCTTACAGCAAACAACCCATTACATACACCGGTGTCTTCCCCGGGCCAGAGGAATTCAGAAACTCACGTTTACTCCGTCATCTCGGGCGATTCTCGCAGGGAGCAGAGATTTCCCAATCGGTCAGAGAGAGTCGGGACTTTTAAATAAAAGAGGAGTCCTTACCTCTTAGTTATGTGCGCGCTGACCGTCTCTCCTGCCGATGGGAAGTTCTGCGCCTTCTGGAGCATCCGCCGACTACGCCAAATTTGTTGTAACAGAAGAAATAAGGTTCTTGATCCCGAGATGAAGTAAAACAGATGAGTTTATTGCATGCAAGGAACAATAAAGCCGAAGTCTTGTTTCCCACAAGAAACAACAAAACCGAAGTATTGTTCCCTGTACTGTTACAAACTTTTGGGTTATATAGTGTTTTCTTCTCCGTTTCTGACGTCACTCGGTCTGATGGTAAAGAGGGGGGTTCATGGTATTTGGCCACTTTACGATGTTCTGGACAAATGGTCAGTTTAACATTACACCCAGGGGGGTTCCTAGCTTGCATCTGCAATCCTTATCAGTTAACCCCCTTTCCTGCCATAAACCCCAGCTTGTGACTTAGAAGTCTAAACCCCCTACAGAAAGGATTAAATTCAAACCCCCGTCTTCACATCTTTCTTCAAGTATAATAAACTTGTAAGTGCACCTGCAATAAGTTCCAGCTGCAGCAGTGCAGTTGCTGTGCAGCCCTGCTGAGGGAGGTTTTTGTATGGCTGTGTAACACTGTGTAAACACCCATTTACTGCTGAGGTAGTGAGCACTCTGACAGTAATAATATGCTGTATCTTCAGCCTGGACTCCTGTGATGGTCAGAGTGAAGTCAGTCCCAGATCCACTGCCGCTGAAACGCTCTGGGATCCCAGTCTGACGGTTAGTTGCATAATAGATCAGGAGTTTAGGAGCTTCTCCAGCTTTCTGTTGGTACCAGTGGAGGTTTATGTTATTATACACTGCAGGACTGGTCTTACAGCTCACAGAGACTGTCTGTCCAGGGAGAATAGATTTTACTGGTGGAGTCTGAGTCACAGTAACCTGTCCACTGGATTCTGAAAACAATACAAAACAAAGTAATTTAAATTTCTTTTAGCTATTTTACGCCTTTCTGTAAAGCTTATTTACAGTGCCTTGCGAAAGTATTCGGCCCCCTTGAACTTTTCAACCTTTTGCCACATTTCAGGCTTCAAACATAAAGATATAAATTTTTTATTTTATGTGAAGAATCACCAACAAGTGGGACACAATTGTGAAGTGGAACGAAATCTATTGGATTTTTGAAACTTTTTTAACTAATAAAAAAATGAAAAGTGGGGCGTGCAAAATTATTCGGCCCCCTTGCGTTAATACTTTGTAGAGCCACCTTTTGCTGCGATTACAGCTTCAAGTCGCTTGGGGTATGTCTTTATCAGTTTTGCACATCGAGAGACTGAAATTCTTGCCCATTCTTCCTTGCAAAACAGCTCGAACTCAGTGAGGTTGGATGGAGAGCGTTTGTGAACAGCAGTTTTCAGCTCTTTCCACAGATTCTCGATTGGATTCAGGTCTGGACTTTGACTTGGCCATTCAAACACCTGGATACGTTTATTTGTGAACCATTCCTTTGTAGATTTTGCTGTATGTTTGGGATCATTGTCTTGTTGGAAGATAAATCTCCGTCCCAGTTTCAGGTCTTTTGCAGACTCCAACAGGTTTTCATCCAGAATGGTCCTGTATTTGGCTGCATCCATCTTCCCCTCAATTTTAACCATCTTCCCTGTCCCTGCTGAAGAAAAGCAGGCCCAAACCATGATGCTGCCACCACCATGTTTGACAGTGGGGATGGTGTGTTGAGGGTGATGAGCTGTGTTGCTTTTACGCCAAACATATCGTTTTGCATTGTGGCCAAAAAGTTCGATTTTGGTTTCATCTGACCAGAGCACCTTCTTCCACATGTTTGGGGTGTCTCCCAGGTGGCTTGTGGCAAACTTTAGACGAGACTTTTTATAGATATCTTTGAGAAATGGCTTTCTTCTTGCCACTCTTCCATAAAGGCCAGATTTGTGCAGTGTAAGACTGATTGTTGTCCTATGGACAGACTCTCCCACCTCAGCTGTAGTTCTCTGCAGTTCATCCAGAGTGATCATGGGCCTCTTGGCTGCATCTCTGATCAGTCTTCTCCTTGTCTGAGCTGAAAGTTTAGAGGGACGGCCAGGTCTTGGTAGATTTGCAGTGGTCTGATACTCCTTCCATTTCAAGATGATCGCTTGCACAGTGCTCCTTGGGATGTTTGAAGCTTGGGAAATCTTTTTGTATCCAAATCCAGCTTTAAACTTCTCCACAACAGTATTACGGACCTGCCTGGTGTGTTCCTTGGTCTTCATGATGCTCTCTGCGCTTTCAACAGAACCTTGAGACTATCACAGAGCAGGTGCATTTATACAGAGACTTGATTACACACAGGTGGATTCTTTTTATCACCATCAGTCATTTAGGACAACATTGGATCATTTAGAGATCCTCGCTGAACTTCTGGAGTGAGTTTGCTGCACTGAAAGTAAAGGGGCCGAATAATTTTGCACGCCCCACTTTTCATTTTTTTATTAGTTAAAAAAGTTTCAAAAATCCAATAGATTTCGTTCCACTTCACAATTGTGTCCCACTTGTTGGTGATTCTTCACATAAAATAAAAAATGTATATCTTTATGTTTGAAGCCTGAAATGTGGCAAAAGGTTGAAAAGTTCAAGGGGGCCGAATACTTTCGCAAGGCACTGTACATAATATCTTAACAGGTATACAGTATACTGCAGATATCAAAAAGTATATTTAAGTAAACACCTATCCAGTAATTCATTATAATACATACTTTTTTAAATGTGTAAATAAATGTGCCTCAGAAAACACATCTTCTACTCTTCTGTTGAAGCTCTTTACATTTTAGATTAATTCTAAATGTATTCAGTTCTTTAAACTTTAACTTTTAACAGTTAATATTGTGAAATTAATTAAAACAAAATAAAAATAATAGAATTAGAGAAGTATTGGTTTTAATCCTCACCTTGAGCAAAAAGCCCCATTGTCCCCAGCAGTAGAATCAGTGGCATCATTGTCATGTGTGTCAGTGACTCTGAAAGGGCTGAACAGTGACTGATCCACACTGTGAGTGTTTGGAGCAGTGAGGCGGCACAGGTATGCAAAGCTCCTTCCTATATACAAATCCTGTCACAGACAGTTAGAAAAGGCCTGAGCTGGGAGAACAGGTGCAATCTGCAAGGGTTGGGTCTTTTATGTGTATATAATAGTGTAACGCATACGGCCACCATTGATTGTGAGAGCCGGCTTACCAGAGCGGTGACGTCACTGCCCTTCCCTGTAATAGCAGGACCACAGCTGCTGGGGTAAAGGGAGATCTCTCTTTAGCTCAACAGGCTGGGTCCCTGTTGAGTGACGCCGGAGGCCTGGGTTCGAGTCTCCGATGGTGGGGGGCTGACATGATGCGGCAGCAGGCGAGGGTGCCCACATGAACCCCTTAGCGTTACAATATGTAGTAGAAAAGGCCTGAGCTGGGAGAACAGGTGCAATATCTGCAAGGGTTGGGTCTGTTGTGAATATAATGTGTAGTGCATGTACTGCTAGATCAGTACTCTGACGTTAGATCTCTACCACATTTAGACTCTTCATAAACACCTCTTAAAAGCAATAGTCCTTTCTCTAAGCATTCAGAAAGCACTGATCCAGCAGAGACTTGCCTTCCCCTGGAGGCCTTCTTTGTCAGCACTTGGGGCTCCCAGTCCTCTGCTAGCCTGCTACAAAACCTGCTATTCCTCTGTCTGATTATTCCCGGCGAACTCTCCCCAGTGACCCTGCTGTCTACTTTCCACACAGCTCCTCTCACGCTGGTCTCCCCACCTTCTCCACAGACAGGTCCCAGTCTGCAGACTGCAGCCTTCACTCTCTCCCAGCCCAGTCAGCCCTCACATCTCTCGCTCTCTGCTTCCTGCTCACTGCCCCACCTCCATCTGATCTCTCTGATCTCCCAAAGATCCCTGCAGTCCTGCGCTCGGGGCTCAACCTGTCATTTCACTGCAGGGCTTAATAGCAGCTGCAGCGTAACATACATGGTGTAGAACTTATTGATGCAACACCAGAACATGCATAATAAACTATCAGTCTAATAGAATATATTTGTGAAATGATCTGCTGTGATCGTAAAGACTGATCATTCACTCAGGGATTACCAGGATAAGACTTAATAACATCAGAGTTAATATATTTCACATATGTTAACTCGAATGATCTCATATCTCAACATATATTGAATATAAAGGCTGTTGTCAACCATGTAGGTTATGTCATTATCAAACAGATAAATCAGATGTATTCTCTCATACAAGTAAATATTATTTCAAATGTGTGTCAATAACATTTTTGGTATACTTACATTTTTTTTTGTGTATCTGAACTTCCCAAAGTTCTTATGATGGAAAGGCTATCTATTTTGTAGGACTTTGGAAAGATGTAATATTGTGGTTCTAAATCTTCCAGGATGTTCCTCTTGTTATTTAAGATGCAGACCAGACACTTGGGGAACACATTTCAGGTTGGTTTTAATAGGGCTTTAGGGATATGACTGCCAATTGTGTGGTGATTCATCACAGGACTATTACTATATGATGACTGGCAAGTGTTGTGGAGTGCTGTGTCTTTTTTCCTTTAGTTCTTTCTCTTTAATGTTCTGTCTGTCCCTCTATGTCTGTCCCTCTATTCCAGGTGTGGGCCAGACTGCACACATCCATTCTGACTGTGTGGTAATTGATGAGCATCCAGGCATTTAGATACACTGTATGATTCTATATGTGAAGAAGCTTCTGTTGTGCTAATTGCACTAATAGAGATAGTTTTTAAAAACATTTTCAATCAGAGCAATCCAATTGTTCATTATGATATCATTGATGCATTTTTACATTTTTATCATACTATGTTAATTAGCACATTTCATTGGAATATCCCTTACTGCCGAACTTTTATTAACTTTTTATTTCTGTATTTTGCTTGGCAAAATATTCTCCCTGTGTTCATATGGGTTTCCCACCAGGTGCTCTGGTCTCCTCTCACAGTCCAAATACATTGTTAGAATAACTGGCTGCTGCAAAAACTGACCCCAGTGTGAGTGTTTGTGTGTCTTTTTGTGTCTATCTGCCTAGCAACTGACTGGCTTCTCTTCCAGAGTGTATCCTGCCTTGCACCCTTTGCAAGTAATTCAAGTCATGTAGTTTTACAGAGGGTTCTCAATTTACGTGAAGGTTGCGTTCGGGAAACCCACGTGTACTGTAAATTTAGTGTATTTTTAAACACATTTTTCCTATTTAAAATATTGGTAATTTCTATAGTTGCATTCCGCACAAGTAAGTTTGACTCTGCTTACACACTATAGATGTGAATGATGGGACGTGGCATTCGCTAAATACCTTCAATACATCAACTTGTACTATGTATAAAATAAAAACACATGTATAAAATAAGAATTCCCAATGCACCAATGAGACACTCGTATCAGGCGGCCAACGGCGTAACCATGTAGTGCTTATTATTTTGACTCGCACTACATAATTCAAACAAAAAAATACTTAAGGGTATATGGTTTTAAAAATGCATATTTCAAACTCCCGTAAGACGTGAACCCACTGTACTGTGTATTGTATTTTGTATGTACAGTATGTGTAACTTATGAATTTTCTTTATTTTCTTCTATCTTTTTTTGTATCTGTTATTTCAAGCACACCACAAAAATTCCTCAAAACCCTGAAAATGGCAATAAGATTTACATTGACTTTGCGCCCCTGTACTGGGTTCTGTGGTAAGAAAATGGACGGATGGACGTTTTGGTTGAATATGGTGGCATATGTGATTGGTATCTCTGTCCTGTCTCGCAGTCAGTATGATTGTAATGAGAAATAATATAATCACAGTTCTTTGAATACTGTGACTGTGTTAAATGATCTCTCACAGTAGTATAATAAACTTGTAAGTGCACCTGCAATAAGTTCCAGCTGCAGCAGTGCAGTTGTTGTGCAGCCCTGCTGAGGGAGGTTTTTGTATGGCTGTGTAACACTGTGTAAACACCCATTTACTGCTGAGGTAGTGAGCACTCTGACAGTAATAATATGCTGCATCTTCAGCCTGGACTCCTGTGATGGTCAGAGTGAAGTCAGTCCCAGATCCACTGCCGCTGAAACGCTCTGGGATCCCAGTCTGACGGGTAGTTGCATCATAGATCAGGAGTTTAGAAGCTTCTCCAGCTTTCTGTTGGTACCAGGCTAACCAATTGTTATTATACACTGCAGGACTAGTCTTACAGCTCACAGTCACTGTCTGTCCAGGGGGAACAGATTTCACTGCTGGAGTCTGAGTCACAGTAACCTGTCCACTGGATTCTGAAAACAAGACAAAACACAGTGCAGGAATTTAATAACTAGAATGCTTCAATTTCTTTAAGCTATTTTACACTTATCTGTAAAGCTTGTTTACATCATATACCAACTGCTTTATACTCCATCACAAATTAAAAAAAATGTTCACATCAACACCTAGCCAAGTATTAAATCTTACCCTGAGCAGAGATGAGGAGTGTCCAGAGGAAGATGGTGATGAAGGTCATTGTTGCTGTGGGTTCTGTTGCCATGAAGATCAGCTCTCAGTCATAAAGTGTTAAACTCACAGGGCTATAAACACTCCCAGAGCACTGAAGCACGTGCTGCCAATGCAAAGTGTCTCTGCTATGCAAATTGTCTTCCTGGGTTCAGCAGCACTTGTAGCCAGTCAGAGCTGGAAACACAGGCTTGGTGCTGTGTGTTGTAAAAGAGCAAGATGAGCAGTTTAGCATAAACACTCCCAGGCAACAGGACTAGACAGAGAGCAGCTTTATAAGGAGCAGAGAATAAGACACAATCAGCTGAGCTCAACACAGCTGGAATGGAGTGGAATGTGGAGAGTCTGGTTAAAGCAGCACTTGGCTCTGTGTGTTCAGACACTGGAGAACAGATGCAATAATTCTCAAAAATGTAATATTATAAGTTATCAGTTAACCTCTTCTTAATTTTCAATGACACAGATGATTCCCTCCAGAATTCCAGCACTTTATGTGTGGGGCTGGAGAGACGCTGGCAGTGTATTCTCATACACTGTATTTTCTATATTTACCAAAATCGCTTTGTTACAAATTGTTTTTGCACCTGAAAATCTTTACTGTACCTTGTCTTTCAAAATGGATCTTATACTTCTTTTGACTGGTTAAATAAAATGATCAAAAAAGGTATAAGCTGCTCAGAGACATAAGAAAGATTATAAACATGGAGGCTAGTGGACCCATCTTACTTTCTTGGTTTCAGTTACTGTGGATAATTGGAAGGTTGTGGGTTTAAATACCAGCTAGACCACTGCTGTTGTGCCCTTTTAGAATGCACTTCACCCAGATTGCTGCAGCACAATGCTTAGTTGGATCAATGAGTTTTAAAGCAGATTAATTGGTGATCTTTGATGTTCATCCAACCTCTTCTTGAATAGAATCGTCTTCAACACCACAGCTGTGACAGCTTCCACGTACCTACATGTGTATGTGTAAAGAGGTACCTCTTGTTCTTAATGCTTTCCACTCTGTGGTGGCTCAAGCCAAGGCTTCGTCCAGTGCCTCTCCTGGGAGGGAGAATTGGACACAACTGCCCTGACTGCCTGGTCAGTGTCCTGTGTGACTGGAATGCCACTGGAGCTCATGTGATTGGTCCAGTGAGCAGGGCGGCCATGGGCACAGGAGAACAGGGACACTGCCCAGGGCCCCGAGGCCACCAGGGGACCCCCTCAATGTGCAACACAACATCTTTTAATCTGCAATTTCTATTGTGAGCAAAACATTCCCTTTAGTGGCTCTTCTCTTGCTGCCGTGGATTATTCTAATGGAAGCTGACTGATTCACATTTTATTGGAGAATAATAATGGAGACAATAAAGTAGTTGGTGGCCGAGCTGCGCAGGTTTAGTAGGTAAGAGAATGGCAGCAGGAGATATGCACAGTGAAGCAGGCAGGAAGTCCTGGAGAGTGTGGAGCAGGAGCCAACACTCACTCTGGGGTAAAGGACTCAAGATCTGCTTAAATAGTGTGAGGTTCCCTTAACGAGGTGATAAGCCTGGCCTGGGCTCGTTTGGGATGGCCCTGACGAGCTCCTTCCACATGTAAGAGATGATATTAATACAAGAGCACTGGAGCTCGTCAGGGCATCACATACTGTAATCTACATGAAAACATTCTATTTTCCTTACGGTATCTCCTGTATTTCATTAAATGGGGGTTTGTAAATCCAAACCCCTGTAGTCTTCAGCTTGCAGTCACTCTCCCAGTGACAGAGGCAGGAGCAGAGAGGAGCTGTTCAAAGCTCATGATTAAAACATACCTGAAGGCAGTCATGATACAAGGCTGTCTCAGTGGACTGGCCATCATCAGTCACGCAGTGGGTCAACTACTATGTATTAATTTCATCGAATAAACCTTTCCTATTCCCTCAGACTTACTGATCTCACCTCCCTTGTTATTAAGTGGAATTACTGTTATTATTTAATTAATTCAGGTGGGTAGCTGCGTCAGCATGCGCAGGCTGCAAAGGAACAAGTAATAGGTTTATTCCATGCTGAAAAAAAGAAGAAAGAGAACACAACGTTTCGGCCATGGAGCCTTCTTCAGGTGTGAGAGAGACAAGGCAGTAGGCAAAGGTAAAGTAGCGGGAGAACAAAGGTTGGGAGGGGGGAGGAGTGAGAGGCGGGAGCAGGGGACAGAAAGAGAGGCCAATCAAGAGGTGTGAGAAGTCAGAAGTCAAAATGGGTGCAGAGAGGTGTGAAATGAAACTTCCAATGAATAGAGAAAATTTAAAAGAACAGTAGTCTGTCGTTAAGAGAAGGGAGAATGTGTGATCCTAGCTGCAGAATCATTTTGGTTTCGGTGGTCTTTCTGATATATGAGTTCGGAAAACCGTCTTTGAGAACACAGACGGAGAAATTAGAGTGGTCGTGGCCGTCAGAGGTGAAATGAGAAACAATGGGCTTGGAGAGATCTTTAATCTTCACAGCCCTGACGTGTTCTCTGAAGCGGTCTCCGAGTCTCCTTCCTGTGTCTCCAATGTAGATCGCTGGACATTTACTGCAAGAGATACAGTAAATAAGGTTGCTGGAGGTACAAGATGCTGTCTGGGTGATCCGGAATTGTCTTGAGGGGCCTTGAATGAGTGTAGTGGTGGAGGTGTACTTGCAGGTGATACAGCGAGCTCTGTTGCAAGGGAAAGTGCCTGGTGTGGATGGTTGTTGAGGGCGGTCGAGGGAGCTGTGAACAAGGAGGTTATGCAGAATTATTTAATTAATTCCTTTCTACAAAGGTTTAAATGCAGTAATTTTTAAGTTATGCTTTGCTATAATTTTGAAGTTAAAGGGATCCTTTTAAAATCTGGGCTTTTTGTTCTTGTTTGTAGCTTGTTTATTAAGTGTTCCTCAAAGCTGGTTAATAAATGTTCTAGTTCTGTAGTTCATGTATTTAATTGTTCTATGAAATAAGCTTGTGTTGGGAGCTGATAATAGTAGTGTCTGTGCAAATCATGATCTAGAGGGGCCGCTTTCCAAGATCTTGCCCCCAAACTGGGTTTAGGAAACTGACTAGTTTGTATATGGTAATTAAATATGGTTTAAAACTGTGTGTAAATCCTTGAATTTTTCAATTCAGTTTGGTTCATTGTATTAAGAGATTGTTAATTAGAAAATTGTTGTGTATAATTAATCAAATCATTTATAAACACTGAAATAAAGCCATCCCACCTTTTGTTTTGGCTTCAGTGATAAGGTGATAGATGTTGTTTCTTTTTTAATACTTATAACCTGAATTTAGTCTGTAACAGTATGCCTTTCTACACCTGGTTATACCTATCGAATGAGGAGCAGTGGAAAGAGACCTCCTTCTGGTCAATCTTGTTTCTTTTGTACTGGCTGACTGGCATCACAAAGATCGAAGCTGTTCCTCTGTCAGAGTCTCTCCAGCTCTCATTGACCGGATCCGTCTGTGAGCTCCTGTACTCCTAGACTCCTCACTCTGCAAACACTGGAACCTTCAGCTTTCACTACCTCCTGTCCCCATCCGGGGCTGCTGCTAGAACTGGCACCCTTCTGGGGTGATCTGTCACAGACTCTGGAATCTCCCCATGAGACAGGATGTTAGAGAATATTTTGTAAACCAAATTTTTTTGCAAGAAGAGGATACTGTGCAAATAACAGGCTGAGAGTATTTAAACAACTGTAGAGATTAGTAAGGAAGATCAGAAACAGAAACTGCAGTGTTAAACATAATTAATGTGCATTAATTCTTTTATGGGTCTTGTCTTTTCAAACAAGACAGGGGCAAGCAGACATGACAGAACCTTTAGCAAACGAAGCAGACTTTATAACGCTTAAAAGATAAATCATTTTTAAAATAATCAGGCAATAAAAGGACCCAGATATAGAAATGGAGTACAGAGAACTGCAAATACAGGTTGAAAAAGATATTAGAAAGGCCAAAGGAAAATTGAAATGGAGGCTAAAACCAAAAACAAAAGTTCTTTCAATCAGTTCTTTCACAGAACTCTTCCAGCAGCAGCTCAACACTGGGGCTGTACTCAAGAGCTGGAGGATTGCTAATGCAGCGCCCATCCACAAGGGTGACAATACTGACCCAATTACAGACCAGATCACATCACTTCTATAACATGTGAGCTTATAGAAACTATTATTATATCTAATCATCTATTTGGAAATAACATTCGAATCAAAATGAATATAGAAAAGGTAGGTTTTGCTTCACTTCCTTATTATATCAAGCAAGAGCAGTAATGAGCATGCCCTGAGCATATGATATGGTCATTATTTAGATCTTCCAAAGTTCCTCATGAAAGATAAATTTTCAGTTTACAGGCAGAAAACACTTAGTTAAATGTGTGCATGTGGACTGAGAACTGGTGAAAAAAACAGGAATGACATGAAGATAAAGAGGAAATATCCAGATTGGGGTGATATACTGTAATTAATGGAGTCCCAAGGGGAACTACTGTATATGAGGACCTGCCTCTGAATTGATATAAAGGATTTAGATTCTGGTTAAATTAGTCAATTTAACAAATGACAAGAAATTAGGAGGGTTTGCTAATTATTCAAAAGTAGTTAATTTCATTTAAAAATATTTGGATAAAACTCAAGAGTAGATGTTTGCATGCAGGTACAGTATTGAAGTAAAAATATAAACTACTCTATACATAAACATAAAATTGGAAACACTGAGCTGGAAGAGGTTGCTTACTGTATGAAATAGACCTGAATGTTGTGAGGAAGTGATAAAAAAGACAAACACAACTTTAGGCTTTTTGAAATAATTCTCACAAGTGTAGTATCCAAACCAAGGGATGTTCTGTTAAAATTGTACAATACACTAGTTAGGCTTCAGTTAGAATATTGAACAAAATTCACCACATTGTGTACCTGGAATCAGTCCAGTGAAGAGGAGCCAGATTCAGGGCTATGAAGGAACTTTATACAAGTTCTCAAAACCTTGAAACAAATTGAGAAGATCAACACAGCAGACAAACTAGAGGACAAAAGGGGAAATATGTAGAAAAATATTTCAATTTAGGAACAGAAGGCATTTCTTTGTACAGAAGATTGTGGGAAAATGGAACAAGCTTTCTGGTCACCACCAGTGTGTAGCCCCTACCTAGCCAGAGTGCGCCAGTACACTCTACAGATCAGCTATTAGTGGGGAGGAGAGCGGAGTGATGTGCCAGTTCAGAGATGGGAGTTATTAAGAAGCCATGATTGGTAAATTTGTCCAGGACAGTGGGGTAACACCCCTACACTTTTCGAGAAACACCCTGGGATTTTTAATGACCACAGAGAGTCAGGACCGTGGTTTTACTGTTTGTCTCATCTGAAGTACAGCACCTTTTTACAGTACAGTGTTCCATCATTATGCTGGAGCATGAGGACCCACACAGGCTTCAGGGTGAGCAAAAAGGATTCCACTGGCCTCCGGGTTAGGCCCCAAAATTAGGAAGACTCACTGTTGGTGTAACTTTGTAATAAACACTTTATTAATTGGACATTGGTATATTGAGGTGAATGAGTGCTCTGTTGATGGATATTTTGTTTATTCTATTTATAGCCAGCAGCCATATCACTCTGCAACTCACAACTGGCAACCCACTGAAACAAAGCAGGTGTGAGCCTGGTCAGTACCTGGATGGGAGACCTTCTGGGAAAAACTAAGGTTGCTACTAGAAGAGGTGTTAGTGGGGCCAGCAGGGGGTGCTCACCCTGCAGTCCATGTGGGTCCTAATCCCCCAGTATAGTGACGGGGACACTATACTGTACACAGGCACTGTCCTTCGGATGAAACGTAAAACCAAGGTCCTGACTCTCTGTGGTCATTAAAAATCCCAGGGTGTTTCTCGAAAAGAGTAGGGGAGTAACCCCGGCGTACTGGCCAAATTTTCCATTGGCCCTTACCAATCATGGCCTCCTAATAGTCCCCATCTATGAATTGGCTTCATGATTCTGCTCTCCTCCCCACTGATAGCTGATGTGTGGTGAGCGTTCTTGCGCACTATGGCTGCCATCGCATCATCCAGGTGGGGCTGCACATTGGTGGTGGTGGAGGGGAGTCCCCATTAACTGTAAAGCGCTTTGAGTTGGGTTACCAGAAAAGCACTATATAAGTGTAAGCAATTATTATTATTAATTATTAATTATATATCCTGTAGTGGCATCTAGAGGTAAAACTGAGAACTGACAGTGAGCTGGTCTCTGGAGTTGATCCAATACATTTTGGTCAGGTAGATAATCATGTTGCTAAACCCACTAATGTCTTATTTGCACTTGAAATGTATGATTATATACTGTATGCATCTGGTATGGGTATTTGATATGTACCTACTATGTATTTTGCACAATAATACATGTAATCACCACTCAGGTGCATAGTATTTTTAATCTGCATCAGTGCAGCCTGTTGATTTGTGCTCTGAGGGAAGAATGAGTTGCCACAGAACTGATGCAACAGGAAATGGTTTGTGTTAATGTGGAGCTTTTTAATCTAGGAACATTTCCAAAGGCCCATATGGTGATTAACATACTGTAACTCATCTAAAGTAATTTTGTTGGTAAAATGCTGCATATGAGCCAGCCAACTGCTGACTGAGACTGCAACTCCTAACCTTGATTCCTCTGTCTATCAATTAGCTTGCTGTCCAAATTATAAATAAATTATCAATTATATATTAATGTGACATATAATAAATGTTTTGGTATACCTCTCCACCCCATGTAGAATAAGTCTTATTTGTACATATTCTTATCATACAACACAGTCAGTGATTACACATTGAGTTTATACAAAAGTTCACCACAAGGCATCTTAGAATATTCTGATCATATTCAGTAGTTTAAATCTACCACAGAAGGGATTAAAGTTTTAATTTAATAATATGTTATTATTATCTGTTAATTTTCCTCAAAACATTCTGTATTATATTACTCGCTGTTCTCTGGTGGCATTAAATGATTAAAGTCCCAGTGATTTTTACCAGGAAGGTAATTGCTTTGGTCTGTTTCACACAGTAAAAAAATGAAATTATATACACAAAAACAAGACAAACTAACTCACAATACTTAAGAGAGCAATAGATATTCTCACCCCTCTACTTTGATTGAAAACTAAACAGGACAATCACTATGTTTGTAAAATTCTGCACTGAAGTTCATCAAAGTTCTGCATATGTCCAACTTGCTTCGAGGCCGGTCATTCCTCTTCACTCTGCCTGTCCTGGTGTAAATCAGGGATGGTTCAATGCTTTAGCCAGAAAACGATTTTTCTTCTTCAGGTGTGTGAGAAATCTGCTTTTATACATTATAATTGTGGACATCTGGGTCTTTGCAGTAAAACTACTGTAGCAGTCCCTGTGTCCCCAGGAAGCAGTGATTCCATGAGGAAGCCATGAGGATAGTGAAGATTAGAAATGTGCAGATTAGAAGAGGTTTTGTGGGGAACAGACCTCACTCTTCAATATGAATAACCCAGAGACATCATGTACATAATATCCTTTCATTCAGTGTGGACTGGTAGTCAAGACATGTGAATTGACCGCAAGTTTGTGAGCTTTCTTTTTTTAAAAGAGTAAGTGTCTTCTATAACCTTGTCTAAAACACTTATTTATTATAATGATTCCTTTAGGAGATGGTTTCATTGACTAAATCATTGTGCTGTTACACCGGAGAGAGCAATGCCCTGTTTTGTGGTCAATATTAATAACACTCTGTGCTCCTTCTTGGGGTTCTGTTTGATTAACACATCTGAATGAAAAACATCCAGATCCCCAGTGTCTCACAGTGGCTTCTGCGATCTGTCTGTAGATATGGAGAGTATTGCTTTCTATTTTAAATAAACAATAAATAGCACAGAGATAATATAGATGTCTAGTTATGCTAAATTTAAACATATTTTGTTTGATGGCATTTATTAGCTGCAATGCTAATAATTTATTTTATCTGATATTTTCAGTTTCATAGCCTATCAAGTTTAATACTGAAATACATCTAGACATTCTTTCTATATGTTTATTACTCAACATTTATAAATCTTTACAAACTCATCTCTGCTCAGTGTGATTGTAGCAGCTCTGCAGTTGTTCTCAGTCTCAGTCCTCTGTGGTTCCTCTTGATGAGCCAGAGCAGTTCCTGCAGAGCTGAGGGAGGTTTTTGTACAGATGTGTATCACTGTGTGAGAGGAGTACTGTCATACTTCTGACAGTAATAATCTCCTGCATCTTCAGCCTGGACTCCAGTGATTGTCAGTGTAAAGGCTGTTCCAGACCCACTGCCGATCAGGAACCCCAGAAAAATGTGTTGTTGCAGCATAAACCAGGAGCTGTGGAGCCTGACCAGGCCAGGTTTCTGCAGGTACCAGTTCATGTAGCTGCTAACAGACTGACTGGCTGTACATCTGATTCCAGTCCTCCGCTGGCCTTGCTACAGAACCTTCTATTCCTCTGATTGTTTATTCCCGGCGCACTCCCCCCCCATTGACCCTGCTGTCTACTTTCCACACATTTCAGGAGGGTTTTAATAGGACTTTAGGGATATGACTGCCAATCGTGTGGCGATTCACAGGACTATTACTATATGATGACTGGCAAGTGTTGTGGAGTGCTGTGTCTTTTTTCTTTCAGTTCCTTCTCTTTAGTGTTCTGTCTGTCCCTCTATTCCAGGTATGGGCCATGCTGCATACATCCATTCTGACTGTATGCTAATTGATGAGCATCCAGGCATCTAGACACACTGTATGATTCTATATGTGAAGAAGCTTCTGCTGTGCTAATTGTACTAATAGAGATAACTTTTTAAATCATTTTCAATCAGAGCAATCCAATTGTTCATTATGATATCAATGATGTGTTTTCAAATTATTGTCAGACTATGTTAATTAGCAGATTCTATTGGAATATCCCTTACTACCAAACTTTTATTAACTTTTTATTTTTGTATTTCGTTTTTGCTATAAAATACTAGTTTCTGAATACCCTTCCACTCACCAGATATTCTATAAATACCAGTGTCTCGTATCTGAAGTCAGAGAAGTTATTTTTTATAAAAAGTCCATCTTAATTGCAATTTCCTCGTACAATGTTTCTGATAGCGCAGTCTGATGATTTTTATTTTTGTTTTTATATTGCCATCCTTGTTTAATTAGTCTGTTGATTCAATTTTTTGTATGTGAGCTCTTTGGATGATCATGTTCTTTCTACATTGAAAGAGAAGTATTAGAAGCATTCTCATAATTTTCTAATCATCTCTGTGTGCCTTGACCAAGCAGAATGACTGGCACAAGAATGTAGCTGAAGTGGCCCCTGTCTTTAGCTCCATATGGCTCTCATGCTGTGATCTCAGCCACAGAGTGACTTGGTGCTCTTTGTGTGTGGGGAAGTGAGGGAGATGAGTTTGTCTTTCGCAGGACAGTGATGACCCAGTACTCTCCATGATGGATGTTTGCTGCTGGTGGCTGGATGTCTAGCAGAGAGTCACCTGGACATGGTCATTAGGTCCAAGGCCACTGTTCATCACCCAGAGGAAGATCCACCAGTGGGAGATCTGTAGGGTGGTACCAGAACCTAACCTGACAGCATCTCAGCCAATCACCAGGTGTGATCTACAGAAATGTCTCCAATTTATTCTTTCTGCAACAGAAGAAATCTTGTGTTTGTGAACCAACTGTTATTTTTGCTGTCTATTTTAAAATATGACAATTAGACTCTTGTCCAAGTTCTCCCACCTGTCTACCTTGTGGCCAGACACAGGAAAACAAACCGGGTACAAATTTTGTTTTTAAAGACTGAAGTTCAGCAAGATAAGGTCATCCACAGGTGAAGCCAGCTGCCTGTCTGACTGAGTTTCCACAGCAACCAGCCTGATTGGTAGAACTAGCCAACTCCACAGCACCCATGCTGCTGGGAAAATTGACCTCAGTGTGAGTTTTTGTGTTTGTGTCTGCCCCACAGCCTCAGTGTCAAAATGATTTAAATTAGAAATAGAATAATCACAGTTCCTTCAGTACTGTGACTGTGTTAAATGATCTCTTACAGTAGTCTAATAAACTTGTAAGTGCACCTGCAGGAGGTCCCAGCTGCAGCAGTGCAATCGCTGTGCAGTCCTGCTGAGGGAGGTTTTTGTACGGCTGTGTAACACTGTGTGAATACAGGGCCACTGTGGAAACTCTGACAGTACTAATCTGCTGCATCTTCAGCCTGGACTCCTGTGATGGTCAAAGTGAAGTCAGTCCCAGATCCACTGCCACTGAAACGTTCTGGGATTCCAGTCTGACGGGTAGTTGGATAATAGATCAATAGTTTAGGAGGTTCTCCATCTTTCTGTTGGTACCAGGCTAGGCAGTGCTTAGAGTTATAAACATACACTGCAGGACTGGTCTTACAGCTCACAGTGACTGTCTGTCCAGGGGGAACAGATTTCACTGTTGGAGTCTGAGTCACAGTAACCTGTCCACTGGATTCTGTAAATTCTGGAATTTAATTTCTTTTAGCTATTTTACTCTTTTCTGTAAAACTTATTTATATAATATACTAACAGCGACAGTATATACTCCACAAATCATAACATATATTAAAGTCAACACCTAGCCAATAATTAATTATAATACACACTTTTACAAATTTGTAAATATATTTGCCTCTGAAAACACAATTTAAATTTTAGATTTATTCTAAATTTATTCAGTTCTTTAAACTTTAACTTTAAAAGGTTAATGTTGTGAAATTAATGTTAATAAAATAAATATAATAAAATTAGATAAGTATTTTCTTTAATCCTCACCTTGAGCAAAGAGCCCCAGTGTCCCCAGCAGTAGAATCAGTGGCATTATCCTGTCTGTCTGTGACTCTGAAAGGGCTGAACAGTGACTCATCCACTCTGTGAGTCTTAAAGTGTTTGGAAAAGTGAGGCGGCACAGGTATGCAAAGTTCCTTCCTGTATGCAAATCCTGTCACAGACAGAAAAGGCCTGAGCTGAGAGAACAGCCTTCACTCCAGTGATTATCAGTGTAGAGGCTGTTCCAGACTCACCACCAGTGAATCAATCAGGAAACCCAGACAGATGAGCTGTATGCAATATGGATTCTACTCTAGTCTGTAGAGATATCTACACAATTCACACTATCTGACTCTAACCACACTTTATACCCAATTTTATTTTTTAAAATGCTTTCTTCTGTTTCTCTTATTTAATCTTAATTCTGAATCTTTATACACACGTGCCTCTTTTTTAATGAGTCAGCATCTCTCCAGGATAGAGTAGAATCCAATCTTCCCACAATAATAATCTTCTACATTTTCAGCCTGGACTCCAGTTATTTTCAGTGTAAAGGCTGTTCCAGACCCACTGCCATTGAATCGCATCAAGAACCCCAGAGTTATGGGTTGTAAGCAATATGGATTCTACTCAAGTCCATAGAGCCTGTAGGTATGCAATATGTTTAGTTACAATCTAGGTCCTGGAGATTGGTAGCAGGATGAGCCATCAGGTGGGAACGCAGGTGCAGGAGTTTCCCAGGGTGTCAGCAAGGCAAGTGTAGGGAGCTCCAGCTGAGAGATGTGGAAGACAGGCTGATACTGTGCTGAAAGCTGATAGTTGAGGGCAATGGCAGGTGGCAGAGCAGTGACACTCTCGGGTAAGACAGGCAATGGAGCCGCTGAGCAGGAGCTGTCTGGTTGCTCAGTGAATAAGAATGGAAACAGCAGTAGGAAGCGGAGCAGCTGAATGAGAAGCTGTGCAAATACTGCCTGAAGAGAAAAAAAAAGTCTGTGCTAGATCAATGCTATTATTACTATTCTGAAATACCCTATTGATATTTGGTGCAGCCTAGCTCCCCTAAGTTTGCTATTGCCCTTTTGCCCAAGACATTCAGACACCCAGCATGACATTCAGCATGATCATTCACTGATGGACCTGATAACATCCTAATCAGTCCTCAGCTGTAATTTTGTACCTAATGGTCTAACCCCATTACCCCCATTTTGATTAAAATCGAAAACGTGTGTTTAATTAAATGCCTTTATTGATTCACAATCTGACAATGCAATGTAAACTTTATCAGTGAAAAGACCACAGGCACTTTTGCTACCCCCTACATTCTCAGAGTAGAATAGGCAGACCATCCAATTAAAAGACAATCCCCCTTCCCCCTACGGACAGACATACAAATATTTTCATGGCCTATTATTTGACTTCCTATTCAGAGGGAAAGGTGGTGACGTCACCGCGCTGGCAAGCATGCTCTTTAGATACGCGATTCCATATTATATTCCCTGTTAATCAAATTCTAAAAGAATGCTTTTTTTATGCCAATAATGAGCGAATTTGCAGAAAAGGTTAAAACATTATCACTTTTCACAAAGTATATAAACAATATGGTCAGAGGGAGCACGTAAAAACATTTCCAAAATAATAATTAAATTCTGAAAAGTCTGAGTTTCTTTTACTGTGATAACAAGCGCAAGTATTCATGGAAAATGGTAATCACTTAATTTTGAATGTTTTGTGATATTTAGAAAGACCAACAAATTCAATACAGTGTTGAGAATATTTATTGTCAGTAATAATATCAGAGCAGTTTGAAATTATTCATTGTTATTAATAAATGACTTAGCTTCAAACATGTTGTCATATTTAGTAATATAAAAAATGTCAATATAGTGTCCATAATATTTGCTATTTTAGTTTTTCAAAGAAATGTTTATTTGTTTAAAGAAAAATCATGGTGATAGCTGGATTTAAACACCCAACTTCAGGCTTATAAAGCACTAGCTTAAGCCATCATGCCACAGACGCAGTTAGGTGAACAACACTGAAACAGCCATTCACATGTCAATAGAAAGTCTTATACTACTGTTTGTGCTACAGTACATTAATATAATTATATTGTTATTAATTTCTTTAGATACGCGATTCCATATTATATTCCCTATTAATCAAATTCTAAAAGTATGCTTTTGTTTACTCTGATAACGAGCGTATTCGCAGAAAAGGTTAAAACTATCACTTTTCTCACAAAGTATATAAACGTAATATGGTCAAAAGGAGCACGTAAAAATGTTTCCAAAATAAACCACATGTAAGACTTTGATGCTTAAAATGTTTAGGGAGAAATGGAATACTGGTGTGTATTTTTTTTTAAACTCCCAATACCAGCCATATACAGTACAGTTTATATAATATGTTTATGTTCCTAAATTAATATCATTTATGAGCATGTGAAAGGCATGGTGAATTGGAGATTCAGTGGACCAGAGTAATACTCTGAGTTTACAGCTTGTCCAGGGTCATTCATTATTAATACTATTAGTAATATCTTCAGCAAAGACTTTGATGCTTAAAATATTTCTGCATAATTAAAATATTTATGAGAAAGGTGGTAGGTTGTATACTTTTGTCCAACTGAGCAATCTTGCTTTCATAAAATATACCAACTTTTTAATGTATAATGATTAACATGCTGTAATACACAGTTTAAATTTAAAAGTCTAAAGAGTATACAACTTAAATTCTTAATTGAATAAAGATTGTCCTTCAGCAGTGATCAGGAATCGAAATGGGGTGTTTTCTGGTGACAGCTCAAATGCTGTACAGTACATGAGAGGTTAAGCTTCATTAGCTCCATCTGGCGGTTTTACAGGGTGATTCCGGATACTATTAACATAATCTAATTTTAATGCGGTAAAATGTATGACGCGAAACGACGTGTTTTGATGTGACACGCGCACCGCGTTGTACCGCAGCGTACCCAGCTCGTTTTGAATGGCTGCATCTGTAGCATACAATAAGATAAGATTTTTTTATTGGCCATACAGTACACAATTTCTTACATTAGGAAATTGTCTTTCCCCGTAAATGCCCAAACCCTACAGAACTGGTGCCTCATGAGAGCACACTACAACTGCCAACTGTGTATTGATTCATAGGACTATTACTGTATGATGACTGGCAAGTGTTGTGGAGTGCTGTGCCTTTTTTCCTTTAGTTCCTTCTCTTTAATGTTCTGTCTGTCCCTCTATTCCAGGTGTGGGCCAGGCTGCACACATCCATTCTGACTGTATGGTAATTAATGAGCATCTAGGCATCTAGACACACTGTATGACTCTATATGTGAAGATGCTTCTGCTGTACTAATTGCAGTAATCATTTTCAATCAGAGCAATCCAATTGTTCAATATTATATCAATGATGTGTTTTCAAATTATTATCATACTCTGTTAATTAGCAGATTCTATTGGAATCTCCCCTACTACCAAACTTTTATTAACTTTTTATTTCTGTATTTTGTTTTTGCTACAAAATACTAGTTTCTGAAACCCATTTCCACTCACCAGATATTCTTATACTGTAAATACAAGTGACTCGCATCTAAAGTCATAGAAATAATTTTTAATAAGAAGTCCATCTTAATTGCAATTTCCTAGTACAATGTTTCTGACAGCACAGTCCAATTATTTTTATTTTCCTATTTATATCTTAATACCTGTTTAATTATTCCCCAATGATTCCATTTTGTTGCACGTGAGCTTTTCGAACGATCATGTTCTTTCTACACTGAAGGAGAAGTAACAGAAGCATTCTAATACTTTTCTAATCATCTTTGTGTTCCTTGAGCAAGCAGAAACGGCACAAAAAAGTAGCTGAAGTGGCCCCTTTCTTTAACTCCATATGGCTCTCATGCTGTGATCACAGCCACAGAGTGACCTGGTGCTCTTTGTGTGTGGGGAAGTGAGGGAGATGGGTTTGTCTTTCTCAGGACAGTGATGGCCCAGTACTCTCCATGATGGATGTTTGCCGCTGGTGGCTAGATGTCAAGCAGAGAGCCATCTGGACATGATCATAAGGTCCAAGATCACTGTTCATCACCCAAAGGAAGATCCACCAGTGGGAGATCTGTAGGGTGGTACCAGAACCTAAGCTGACAGCATCTCAGCCAATCACCAGCTGTGATCTACAGAATTCTGTCCAAGATATTCTTTCTGCAACAGAAGAAATCTTGTGTTCATTAACCAATTGTTATTTTTGCTGTATATTTCGAAATAAGAGTTTAACACTTTCTTTTGGTCAACATGTTGAATGTCCAAATATATTCAGAAATAAGCTATAGCCAGGACAACCATAGTTTTCCCACCTGTCTACCTTGTGGTCAGACCCAAGGAAACAAACTGTGTACAAACTTTGTTTTTAAAGACTAAAGTTTAGCAAGACGTGGTTATCCACAGGTGAAGCCAGCTTCCTGTCTGACTGTGTTTCCACAGCAAACGGCCTGACTGGTAGAACTGGCCAACTCCACAGCGCCCCCGCAGCTGGGAAAATTGACCTTGGTGTCACTGTCAAAATGATTTAAATGAGAAATAGAATAAATACATTTCCTTGAATACTGTGACTGTGTTTTACAGTGGCAAACTAGCCAGCAGCCATATCACTCTGCAACTCACAACTGGCAGCCCCATTGAAACTAAGCAGGTGTGAGCCTGGTCAGTACCTGGATGAGAGACCTCCTGGGAAAAACTAAGGTTGCTGCTGGAAGAGGTGTTAGTGGGGCCAGCAGGGGGCACTCACTCTACGGTCTGTGTGGGTCCTAATGCCCCAGTATAGTGACCGGGACACATACTGTAAACAGGCTCCGTCCTGCAGATGAAATGTAAAACCGACTCTCTGTGGTCATTAAAAATCCCAGGGTGTTTCTTGAGAAGAGTAGGGGTGTAACCCTGTTGTCCTGGCCAAATTTCCCGTTGGCCCTTACCAATCATGGCCTCCTAATAATCCCCATCTATGAATTGGCTTCATTACCCTGCTCTCCTCTCCACTAATAGCTGATGTGTGGTGAGTGTTCTGGCGCACTATAGCTGCTGTTGCATCATCTAGGTAGATGCTGCCCATTGTTGGTGGTGGAGGGGATCCCCATTACCTGTAAAGCGCTTTGAGTGGAGTGTCCAGATATGCTCTATATAAGTGTAAGCAATTATTATTATTAAAATAAACTTGTAAGTGCACCTGCAGTAGGTCGCTGTGCAGTCCTGCTGAGGGAGGTTTTTGTACGGCTGTGTAACACTGTGTGAATACAGGGCCACTGTGGAAACTCTGACAGTAACAATCTGCTGCATCTTCAGCCTGGACTCGTGTGATGGTTAGAGTGAAGTCAGTCCCAGATCCACTGCCACTGAAACGCTCTGTGATCCCAGTATAACGGGAAGATGCATCATAGATCAGGAGTTTAGGAGCTTCTCCAGCTTTCTGTTGGTACCAGTGGAGGCAATTGTTATCATACACTGCAGTACTGGTCTTACAGCTCACAGTGACTGTCTGGCCAGAGAGAACAGATTTCACTGTTGGAGTCTGAGTCACAGTAACCTGTCCACTGGATTCTGAAAACAAGACAAAACGAAGCAATTTTAATTTCTTTTAGCTATTTTATACTTTTCTGTAAAGCTTATTTATATAATATGCTAACAGCTTTATACTCCAGATATTAAAAAAGTATATTTAAGTCAACAACTGTCCAGTAATTCATTATAATACATACTTTATATAATCGTGTAAATATATTTGCCTCAGAAAACACATTTGGTACTCTTCTCTTGAAGCTCTTTAAATTTTAGATTCATTCTAAATTTATTCAGTTCTTTACACTTTAACTTTTAAAAGTTAATATTGTGAAATTAATGATAACAAAATAAAAAAAATAGAATTAGAGAAATATTTTCTTTAACCCTCACCTTGAGCAAAGAGCCCCAGTGTCCCCAGCAGTAGAATCAGTAGCATCATTGTGTCAGTGACTCTGAAATGGCTGAACAGTGACTGATCCACACTGTGAGTCTTAAAGTGTTTGGAGCAGTGAGGTGGCACAGGTATGCAAAGCTCCTTCCTGTATACAAATCCTGTCACAGACAGTTAGAAAAGGCCTGAGCTTGGAGAACAGGTACAATCTGCAAGGGCTGGGTCTGTGTCACGATTATAGTCCCCCCTCCTTAAGGGTGCTCCAGCCCTTTCACTTTAGACTTTATTCTGTGCACCTGATCCCTTTTCCCAGCCCACCTTAAAAGCCAGGCGCTGACGCTCATCCGGGTTCTGCATCTGGTTTCCGCACTGTGCGAGTCCGGGACCTGGAAGCGCCTGGTCCCGTTAAGGTTGTAATCTCCGTTCCCGTTCCCTGTCCGCCAGTTCCGACCCGGTTCATGTTTTTTATTCCTAGTTTGGATGGATCACCTGGCTATGGACTTATTCTTGTGTTTTGGATTCCCTCTATGGATTACTTTTTGGATTGTTTGCCTCGGCCACACCTCCCCCGTGCACCAGCGCACTTTGGACACGCCCCCCTGTTTTCAGCCCCGTATTCCTGCATGACGTTTTCCTAGTGTTTCCCCACTTCTTCGGATTGTGTCGTCCACATAGGGTCCGGAAAGAACTGTTCGTTACAGTCTGTTGTTATGTGTAAATAATATGTTGTGCATGTACTGCTAGATCAGTACTCTGACATTAGAGCTCTACCACATTTAGGCTGTGCATATATGCCTCTTTAAAACAGCGGCTTTTTCTCAAAACAATCTGAAAGCACTGATCCAGCAGAGACTCGCCTTCCCCTGGTGGTCCTCTTGCCAGCACTTGGGGATCCCAGTCCTCCGCTGGCCTTGCTATTCCTCTGTCTATTTATTCCCAGTGAACTCTTCCCAGTGACCCTGCTGTCTACTTTCCACACAGCTCCTCTCACGCTGGTCTCCCCACCTTCTCCACAGACAGGTCCCAGTCTGCAGACTGCAGCCTTCACTCGCCCCCAGCCCAGTCAGCCCACACATCTCTTGCTCTCTGCTTCCTGCTCACTGTCTCACCTCCATCTCATCTCTCTGATCTCCCAAAGATCCCTGCAGTCCTGCGCTTGGGGCTCAACCTGTCATTTCACTGCAGGGCTTAATAGCAGCTGCAGCATAACATACATGGTGTACAACCTATTGATACAACACCAGAACATGCATAATAAACTATCAGTCTTAATAGAATATATTTGTGAAATGATCAGCAGTGATAGGGAAAATTGATCATTCCCTCAGGGATTACCAAGATAAGACTTAATAACATCAGAGTTAATATATATCACATACATTAACTCTAATTATATCATAACTCATAATATATATCAGCTATAAAGTGTTGTTGTCAACCTTGTAGGTTGTATGTCAGTCTCAAGCAGTTAAATCATATTTTTCTGACATGCAAGTAAATATTCTTTCACTATCATGAACTATCAAACGTGTCAAGATAATTTTTGGCATTCATATGACTTTTGTTTACATCTGAACTCCCCGAGGTTCTTATTTGGAAAGGTAATCTATTTTGTAGGACTTTGGAAAGATGTAATATAGTGGTTGGGAATCTTCCAGGATGTTCCTTTTGTTATTTAAGATGAAGACCAGAAGCTTGGGGACCACATTTCAGGTGGGTTTTAATAGGGCTTTAGGGATATGACTGCCAATTGTGTGGTGTTTCATAGGACTATTACTACAGTATATGATGATTGGCAAGTGTTGTGGAGTGCTGTCTCTTTTTTCCTTTAGTTCCTTCTCTTTAGTGTTCTGTCTGTCCCTCTGTTCCAGGTATGGGCCAGACTGCACTCATCCATTCTGACTGTGTGGTAATTGATGAGCATCCAGGCACACTGAGTGATTCTTTATGTGAAGAAGCTTCTGCTGTGCTAATTGGACTAATAGAGATAATTTTTTAAATCATTCTCAATCAGAGCAATCCAATTGTTCATTATGATATCAATGATGTGTTTTCAAATTATTATCAGACTATGTTAATTAGCAGATTCTATTGGAATATTTCTTACTACCAAACTTTTATGAACTTTTTATTTTTGTATTTTGATTTTGCTACAAAATACTAGTTTCTGAATACCCTTCCACTCATCAGATATTCTAGAAATACCAGTGTCTCGCATCTGAAGTCATAGAAATTATTTTTAATAAAAGGTCCATCTTACTTTGTAATCTCCTCATACAATGTTTATGACAGCACAGTCTGATGATTTTAATTTTTTAATTTCTATCATGATACCTATTTAATTTGTCTCCTATTGATTCCATTTTTTGTGAGCTTTTCGAACGATCGTGTTCTTTTTACATTGAAAGAGAAATACCAGAAGCATTCTAATACTTTTCTAATAATCTTTGTGTGCCTTGAGCAAGCAGAAAGGGCACAAGAATGTAGCTGAAGAGGCCCCTGTCTTTAGCTCCATATGACTCTCATGCTGTGATCTCAGCCACAGAGTGACCTGGTGCTCTTTGTGTGTGGGGATGTGAGGGAGATGAGTTTGTCTTTCTCAGGACAGTGATGGCCCAGTACTCTCCATGATGGATGTTTGCTGCTGGTGGCTGGATGTTTAGCAGAGAGCAATCTGGTCAGGATCATAAGGTCCAAGGTCACTGTTCATCACCCAAAGGAAGATCCACTAATGGGAGATCTGTAGGGTGGTACCAGAACTTAACCTGACAGCATCTCAGCCAATCACCAGCTCTTATGTACAGAATTCATGAACCAGCTGTTATTTTTGCTATGTTTGCCGTCTAAGACAGTTGGACTCTTTCTTTTGTCGACATGTTGGATGTCCGAATATATTCAAAAATAAGTTGTAGCTGGGACAAACCAAGTTCTCTCACCTGTCTACCTTGGGCCAGAACCAGAAAATCAAACGGTGTACAAACTTTGTTTTTAAAGACTAAAGTTCAGCAAGATGTGGTTATTCACAGGTGAGCTCAGCTGCCTGTCTGACTGTGTTTCCACAGCAACATGCCAGACTGGTAAAACTAGCCAACTCCACAGCACCCCCGCTGCTGGGAATATGGACCTCGGTGTGAGTGTGTGAGTGTTTGTGTTTGTGTATCTGTCTGCCTCACTCTTAAAATGATTTAAATGAGAAATAGAATAATCACAGTTCCTTGAATAATGTGAATGTGTAAAATGATCTCTTACAGTAGTCTAATAAACTTTTAAGTGCACCTGCAGGAGGTCCCAGCTGCAGCAGTGCAGTCTCTGTGCAGTCCTGCTGAGAGAGGTTTTTGTACGGCTGTGTAACACTGTGTGGACAGAGCTTTACTGTTGATGTAGTGGTAACTCTGACAGTAATAATCTCCTGCATCTTCAGCCTGGACTCCTGTGATGGTCAGAGTGAAGTCAGTCCCAGATCCACTGCCACTGAAACGCTCTGGGATCCCAGTCTGAAGGGTAGTTGCTGTATAGATCAGGAGTTTAGGAGCTTCTCCAGCTTTCTGTTGGTACCAGGCTAGGAAGTTGTTATTATGCACTGCAGGACTGGTCTTACAGCTCACAGTGACTGTCTGTCCAGAGAGAACAGATTTCACTGCTGGAGTCTGAGTCACAGTAACCTGTCCATTGGATTCTGAAAACAAGACAGAAAACAGGAAATGCAGCAATTTAATAATGTGAATGCTTTAGTTTCTTTCAGGTATTTTACACTTTTCTGTAAAGCTTCTTAACATAATACGCTAAAAGCCAAATCCTCCCTCATGAATTAAAAAACATGTAAGTCAGCATCCGGCCAAGTCTTAAATTGTACCTTGAGCAGAGACGAGGAGTGTCCAGAGGAAGACGGTGATGAAAGTCATTCTTGCTGTGGGTTCTGTTGCCATGAAGGGCAGCTCTCAGTCATGAAGTGTTAAACTCACAGGGCTATAAGCACTGAAGCATGTGCTGCCAATGCAAAGTGTCTCTTCTATGCAAATTATCTTCTTGGGTTCAGCAGCACTTGTAGCCAGTCAGTGCTGGAAACACAGGCTTGGAGCTGTGTGTCGTGACAGAGCAAGATGAGCAGTTTAGCATGAGCACTTCCAGGACAGCAGGACTAGACAGAGAGCAGAGGATGAGACACAACCAGCTGAGCCCTTATTCCACTCAACACAGCTGGAATGGAGTGGAATGTGGAGAGTCTGATTAAAGCAGCACTTGGCTCTGTGTGTGGGGCTGGAGAGTGAGACATTGAATAGAACATCTGTGACTTCAGGGAGACAGTCTGGGAGAGTGTGCCCTCTGGTGGCACCAAAGTGATTTTATAATAATAATAAACTTTATTTTATATAGTGCCTTTAAAGGTGGCTTCTCAAAGCACTTTACAGGATGACAATAACAATAAGGTTGCGAGGTGGGGAGTAGGGCAATAATAGTTCAGACAGGTAGTGAGGTGCCAAGCCATGCAGAGCCATGCAGAGCCTTATAGGTGAGCATGAGGATTTTAAAATCTACACGAAATTTGACCGGAAGCCAGTGCAAAGACTCCATGATAGGAGTAATGTGAACATTTGCACTAGACCTGGTCAGGATTCTGGCTGCTGAATTTTGGACATACTGCAGTTTGTTCAGAGTAGATTTAGATACCCCAGCGAGTAGAGCATTACAGTAGTCAATTCGAGAGAATACAAATGTGTTGATCAGCTTTTCAGCCACTGTTAGTGATAGCATAGGGCGTAGTCTTGTGATATTTCTAAGGTGAAAAAAAGATGTTTTGACAGTATGCTGCATATGTGGGTCGAATGTTTAGCCAGAATCGAATATAACCTCAAGGTTTTTCAATTTTGATTGAAGCTCAAATACAGAGCCATCTACAGATAAGGTTATAGGACTGGCTTTACGAAGTTGATGGGGGTTGCCAATAAGCACGACTTCAGTCTTGTCGCAGTTAAGATGAAGGAAGTTTTGAGTCATCCAAGTTTGTATGTCAGAGATGCAATTAGATATAGTAGAGACAGCCGCATCAGTGTCAGGTTTGGTATGGATGTATATCTGAGTATCATCAGCGTAAAAATGAAAGCTGAGGCCATGTGATCTTAAAAGCTGACCAAGCGGGAACGTGTAAATGCGGAAGAGCAAGGGGCCCAGTATTGAGCCCTGAGGAACACCAGACTTAACAAGACCAATTTTAGACCTGTACCCATTGAGAGAGACAAAGTGACAGTGAGGTAAGACTTGAACCATTTGAGGGCAGTGTCAGAAACTCCAAACTAAGTCTCAAGACGAAAAAGTAAGATGTTATGGTCAACAGTGTCAAAAGCAGCACTGAGATCAAGAAAGATGAGTATAGAAAGAGAACCAGAATCAGAAGCTATTAGAAGATCATTGGTGACTTTGACCAGGGCAGTTTCTGTGCTGTGAAGTTGACGGAAGCCAGATTGGAGGGGTTCAAAAAGGTTCTTTGTCATGAGGTGGTTATGTAACTGAAGTGTGACAGCACGTTTTAGAATTGTAGAAAGAAAGGGTAAGTTGGAGATGGGGCGAAAATTGTTAAGATTGTCGAGAGCCATGTTAGGCTTTTTTGGCACGGGGGTAATGGCAGCAGTTTTGAGGACCGTTGGTACAATACCAGATTCATGTATAATACTGAGGACAATGGGACAGAGAGAAGAAAAACAGGACTGAAATAAAGTGGCAGGAATGGGATCTAAAATAGATGTGGTGGGTTTCATGCGTGTAACTAATTTGTTGAGGGATGCTGAGTCAAGAAGAGAGAAGCTGGAGAGAAGGGAACCAGAGAAGTTGGATGAGGAGGGAGGAGGTATGGAAATGATATGTGTAGTGGAGAGAATGTGATGCCAGATGTTGTCAATCTTAGAACTAAAGAAATCTAAGAATGTGTTGCAAAGTTGTAATGAGGCAGGTAATGTGGTGGGGCAATTTGGCTTGAGCAGTCTGTTGATGGTGGAGAAAAGATATCTGGGGTTGTTTTGGTGATTTTCAATGATGTGAGAGAAGTAGGTGGATCTAGCAGACTCTATAGTAACCTTATATTCAGATAAGTAATCTCTCCAAGCCTGATAATGTACATTTATGCTGGAAAGATGCCACCTACGCTCAAGTTTGCGAGAGGCTGCCTTCATGGATCACAGATGGTCATTGTACCAGGGGGCAGGGCGAGAGAAGGAGATGGTTCGAGTTTTTAAAGGAACAAAGGCGTCGAGGGTAGATAAAAGAACACTGTCAAGTAACTGTATTTTGTCCTCTAGAGGGTCAGAGGAAGAGAAACAAGGAGGACAGAACAGAATTTGCAAACCTTGAGTGATCAATTGATCGCCAGTTGCGGAAATTTACAGAGTGTGAGGGGGAAGTGTTAGAAACAGGTAATTCCAGATTGAAAAGAATGGTTAAGTGGTCAGAGAGGCCTAGATCAAGGGGAGAGCAGTGGGAGACAAAAGAGTCATTTGCAATAATTAAATCTAAGGTTTGTCCTTTGTTATGTGTAGGGGTACAAACAAACTGAGTAAGGTCAAAGCATCCCAAAAGAGACAGAAAGTCTTTAGCCTGACTGGAAGAGGTTGAATCGATGTGTATATTAAAGTCCCCTAGAATAAGGATCCTTTTAAACTTAAGGAATAAGAATGAGAGAAAATCAGCAAACTCACCTAAGAAGGCTCCACTGGGTTTGGGTTGTCTGTAAACTGTGGCAATAATAGTAGATTGGGGGATAGAAACATTTCAAACAAGACACTCAAAAGAAGAGGGAGGAGGTATACTAATAGGACTTAGACTGTAAAAAAGGTTGTAAATAACAATGATGCCCCCGCCTCTGCCTGAAAGACACGGAAGGTCAAACAAACCATATCCAGGAGGAACTAGTTGGTTAAACAGGAGTACATCGTTTTGTTTGTGCCAGGTTTTGGTTAAGCACAGAAGGTCTGATTTTTTTTTCTTTGATTCTGTCACATAAGAGAAGAGCCTTGTTGTTTATGGAGCGGGTGTTGAGTAGCGCTGATCTGGCCAGTCTCGGGGATTCAGGGGGAAGCGGAGTGCGTTCCAGGTGCGGTAGTGAGAGGAGATTTTTGAGATCGGCGCCGGTACGTGATGGACTTACAGTCGTGCATCGAAAGGCAGGGATAGAGACTCTGCTGGCAGATGAACGAAAAAAACGGCATTGCAGCGATGGATGTAGCGACACAGTCGTAAAATCCCAGTAAAACGGCAATAATCTAATGTGTCTTTCACCAGGAAGTAGCTTTGTTTTAGTTGAAGAAGTTGCAGTGCAGTGTACCTCAGAGACATGATCAATGAATCAAGACGGGAAGGAAATCCAGAGTGAGGCGATAGCAGGTGGTGAAGGTCTTCAGTTGAACAAATTCACAATGCAAGTGGAAGTCGCATTTGTGAATTTGTAACGTGGAGCAGATAACATGAAGCGGAAGAAAATAGATAAATTAGAAATCAGTGTCGCTGAGAAGAAGAAAAAAAAAACATAAATAAGTAGATAAAAAATGAAAAACTGAGGAGTGGCAGCCAAACGCGCCAGCATTCCCTCTCGACCGGAACAGGAAAGTTTTATTTTAAATTAAAAAAATTACTTAAGGGTCCTCTTGACAATTTTTTTTTTTCATGTGAATATGCCACCGAAAAATCATTGCTTTATATTGTTTTTCAAAATGGATCTTATGGTTGTCTTGATAAAATGATCAAACACAGTACAAGCTGCTCGGAGACACAAGAGAGATTACAAACGAGGACTATAGTGGTCCATCTTGCTTTCTTGGTTTCAATTGCCTCTTAGCCCTTTTAGAATTCCTTTCACCCAGATTGTAATCATAATGTTTCTGAAGCACAGAAAAGAAGAGTGGGATAAGTGATCTCAAAATAGAGGTACGCTCAAAGTATTATAATAATGCATAATATACATGATAATGTAATCATTGCTATTTCATTCTGTTTTGAGTCTTGTCAGATCCATGTAACTAGAGAATGGTAGACAAGCCGCAAGCCATTTCAAGTCCCAGTCAATGTTGAGGGACAAACTTTTTCCACTTATAGAATGTAAGTTGTATACTGTTTGAATTTTATACATTTTAAACTATATTACAGCATGTTAGATATTGAACTAATTAAAAAAGAGGTATATTTTACAGAAGCAAGATTGCTCAGTTGGATATATAAAAATGTTTATTATTATATTGTACCTTGTAAATGTAATGGGCCTCTTTCAGGTTTACTGTATACACACACCACTCCAATATCAACATGTATGCATCATTAGCAAATGTTCTGATGATGTGGGGAGTGTAAAAAAGATACGCAAACTCCCAAATCAAAAATTAACACTGGATGAACACTGAGATCCGCTGCCTGCTCAAAGCCCATTATGCGGCCTTCAAATCTGGTAATGAGGAAGAATTGAGAGTGGCAAGGAAAAAATTAAGAGCTGGCATAAAATCTGCCAAGAAACACTACAAATCCCAGATAGAACACCACTTCAACACGCTAACCCACGACGCATGTGGCAAGACATAATTACAATCACAAACTACAAGAACAAAACAAGCACTGTAAGCGCTACTGACCCCTCCCTTCCAAATAAGCTTAACACCTTCTATGCATGCTTCGAAGCTCAGAACCCTAAACCAGCCACTTGGACCACTGACTCCCCTGCCACCCCACCCCCCACACTATCCAAGCTAGATGTCTGGAAATCACTAAGTAGAGTAAACACACAAAAAGCTGCTGGACCTGATGGTATCCCTGGCCTGGTACTCAGAACATGTACCTGGCAGATAGCTGATGTCTGTACTGACATCTTCAACCAGTCCTTGGCCCAGGCTACTGTACCTAGCTGCTTCAAGTCAACCACTATCGGGCCAGTACCAAAAAAATCAGCTCCCACATGCCTCAACGACTACCACCCTATTGCACTCACCCCCATCATAATGAAGTGCTTTGAAAAACTACTCATTAAGGACAGCATCCCCAAAACACTTGACCTTCACCAGTTTGCCTATTGCACAAACCATTCCACGGAGGATGCAATCTCTATAGCTTTACACACCACACTAACCCACTGGGATAAAAGGATCACCTATACAAGACTGCTGTTCATTGACTTTAGCTCAGCATTTAACACCATCATACCCATAAAACTTGCTACCAAACTTAGGGCTCTAGGTCTAAATACCACCCTCTGTAGCTGGATCCTAGACTTCCTCACCAGCAGACCCCAGACTGTCAGGATTGCCAACCTCACCTCCAACACGCTCACCCTTCACACCAGTGCCCCTCAAGGCTGTGTGCTCAGCTCACTACTTTACTCCCTGTTCATCCACGACTGTACTGCCAAGTTCAGCACAAACACCATCATCAAGTATGCTGATGATACCACAGTCGTGGGCCTGATCACTGACAACGATGAGACTGCCTACAGGGAGGAGATAAAACAACTTGCAGACTGGTGCTGAACCAACAACCTATGTCTCAACATCAGCAAAACCAAAGAGCTGATCATTGACTTCAGGAGACAAGGAAAAGTCTACTCCCCCATCAACATTAAAGGGTCTGCAGTGGAGATGGTGAATAACTTCAAATTCCTAGGTGTTCACATCTCTTAGGACCTCACATGGGCACTAAACACCTCCAGTCTCATCAAGAAGGCACAACAGTGGCTGTACTTCCTGAGAAGCCAGAAGAAAATACGCCTGCATCCACAGCTCCTCACCAACTTCTACAGATGTACAGTGGAGAGTATACTGACCAACTGCATCACAGTCTGGTACGGCAACTGCACCGCATCCGACCCTAAGGCACTGCAGCGGGTGGTCAAAACTCCCCAACATATCATCGCCAGTGCCTTACCATCCATCCAGGAAATCTACAACACCAGAAATGTGAAAAAAGCCACCAAAATTATGTCTGACCCCACTCACCCCAGTCATAACTTTTTTGTCCCCCAATCATCTGGTCTCTGTACCAGCTGCAGTGTTTTTGTCCTGTTTGTATACTTTTCTCTGTTTGCGTATTTGCACAGTTTTTGACATTTTTGCACTGACACCATACTGTTGTTTACACTGTTATTGTTATTGTATTACTGTCTATTGTCTTGTCTTCTGTTCAATTTATATACTGCACCTGAGAGACTAATGAGAAACACTTTTCACTATTCTATGCACCCATGTAAGAATAATGACACATAAAGTTGAATTGAATTGAATTGAATGTAGTTCAGGACATGTTAACTGACATCAATTTTTTTATCTTTCTGTCTGTCAGAGAGTTAGTCTAAAATACGTATCAATTACTTTCAAAAATAGAATTGCCTTGCATGAGCACTTGTGAAACACTACAAAATTGAAAAAGATGTAAGCTCATGTAAGCTATTTAACCAGCTGACAGGAGATCTAGTGCAGCATTTGTAGGTGTGCAAAGAGGAAACAGTGGAGCTCAATACATCCAGAACCAGACAGGTGAAGCCATGACCTGTCAAGGCATTAAACAGCAGAGAGCAGAAGCCCACCTGACCCACTGTGACGCACTGAAACGACGGTCTGGCCCTAGTGGGAAGAAAACTTACGAGTGAAAACTCCCCCCCAAATTGCAACAGGGGGCCTCACTGTGCAATTGCATACTGTATCTTTAAAATTAATTTGTGCAATGATTTTGTATTAAAAATTGTATAGATTAAAATAAAACAGCTTCATTACTTTAAACATACACTCTACTCCACCCTTCATACAGTGTGAATTCATTTCTGGTCTCATGTGATATATTTTTGCGTTGGAAGTGAATTCAGGTAAAATGTGCTTTCTTCTGAAGCAGCCTATAGAATACCATACACAGTACCTCCTGTTGCAGCCATGTGTTTCTCCAGCACACAATGCAATGCTTTCCCGGTGTAGCCAGCTCAGGAGAACAGCCTATGACATCATATATGCAGACATCAGTTCAGGCAGCGTCACCCAATCAAGGCACGGGTATATCCAATAATTCCATCCACGTGGATTAATTTGTTTGGCCCTCACTGATATTGTGTTTTAATGACCTGCCTTGCTTAAATTTCTCTTCTACTTTATTTTCATAAATCGTTTTTGCTTGCTGCTATATCATCCTGCAGCTCTCAGCTGGCTACTCACTGAAGTTCAGCAGGGTTGAGCCTGGTCAGTACCTGGATGGAAGAAATCTTGGGAAGCTATGGTTGCTGCTGGAAGTGGTGTTAGTGGGACCAGCGGGGTGTGCCCACCCCGCGGTCTGTGTGGGTCCTAATGCCCCAGTATAGTGGCGGGGACACTATACTGTAGTGGGCTCCATCTTTCAGATGAGAAGTTAAACCAAGGTCTTGACTCTCTGTGGTCATTAAAAATCCCTGGGCATTTTCTTGATAAGAGTAGGGACAAGGAGGGGAACTGGCTAGCTGTGCCATCATAGCTGGTGAACAAAAACTTTGAAAGAGCTAAAGAGTTCAATGGCAGAGATGGTAGAGAATATCCATGAGTCAACATTATCCTGGGTACTCCACAAACCTGGCTCTTACAGCAGAGTGGCAATCCCAGCTCAAATCCTACATGGAGTTTGAAACAAGGCATTTAAATGATGCTGCATATATGTGGTATGAGCCAAAGCTGACAATTGCTGTCCATCAGCTATACCCAATCACCTTCACAGATCTTGATCAAGTTGCTCCAAAAAAATTCCCACCATCTCAGTGTGCAAAGTTAGCTCAAACGTTTTCAAAAAGAACTGCACTGTAATTGCTGTGAAAGGTGCTTCCTCTATCTAGTGACTTAGGGGTAACTTTCAGGTTCTTTCACATTCAGTCTAAAAGTGATCACTTTGTACATTTAATATTTGATTAAAAATATGTAAAAATCTCTCTAGATATACTTTGTACTTCAATAAGTTGTGACATCACTGGAAAGGTGTGAATACTGTAAGGAACTGTAAATCTGTGTCATTATTGAGCTCACTGCTGTTACAGAAACTTAGTTAATTGAATTGTTTTCATCTTCAACACCTGCAGTGGATCTCAGTTGCAGAAATGTTCCTGCCGAGGGAGGTTTTTGTACAGCTGTGTAACACTGTGTGAACAGACTTTTACTATTGATATAGTGTTCACTCTGACAGTAATAATCTGCTGCATCTTCAGCCTGGACTCCTGTGATGGTCAGAGTGAAGTCAGTCCCAGATCCACTGCCACTGAAACGCTCTGGGATCCCAGACTGACGGTTAGTTGCTGTATAGATCAGGAGCTTAGGAGCTTCTCCAGCTTTCTGTTGGTACCAGGCTAGGTATTTATTATCATACACTGCAGGACTGGTCTTATAGCTCACATTGACTGTCCAGGGAGAACAGATTTCACTGCTGGTGTCTGAGTCACAGTAACCTGACCACTGGATTCTGAAAAACAAATATTTTTATTACCAGCATTATATTTTTGCTAGGTACAATGCATTATATAGTACTTCATTTGTATTTCCCTAAGATAATTCAATAATGAAATAACATCTTACCTTGAGTGTATATGAGGAGCGTCCAGATGAAGATGGTGATTAAGGCCATTGTTGTTGTGGGTTCTGTTGCCTTGAAGGGCAGCTCTCAGTCAAGTGTTAAACTCACAGGGCTATAAACACTCCCAGAGCACTGAAGCATGTGCTGCCAATGCAAAGTGTCTCTTCTATGCAAATTGTCTTACCGTGTCTTGAAAATGGAGAAGAGCAGTTTCTGTAGTTGTTAATTAAAACAGTGTGGCTCTGGTATGCAAAGCACTTTCTTCTCCTGTATATAAATCCTGTGCCAGAGCTGCCATTGTGACCTGAGCTCTTAGCAGAGGTAGGACTTGAAAACGGATGGATAGTTTTCTTCTATTTTGCATCATTTGTTAGTCACATTTTTTTGAAAGATTATAGAGAGGGGCTTTCTGTCTGATCCCTGACTGAATTTAAAAGAGACATTGAGCAAGCAAACACCAGTGGGTGAGGGCCAGGGAGAGATCACATCATCTCACTCTGTGCAACATCTCCCTCTGTTGGAGACTGTGGGGAGAGCATTATCATTACAACCCTGCTCTCCTCACGATCTCAACCCAGGAGGAGGAATTTCTCACACAGCCTGCTCCTTGTAGAAGAGAGCAGGGACTTGTAGCCTCCAGTCGACAGCAGAAGGAGCTACACTGAGGGGGCTGTTCTTCCCACTTCCTGGAGGGTAGAGTTCACACTTTCACACACCGGTCTAATGAAGTTATTTATTGTTACAGTATATGCAGGGAATTCAAGGAGGTAAGTGTTGGGATTTGGAGAACTTGCAGAGAAAAGATTTGCAATGTAAGTACTCTTTCTTCTCATTTCTTAGGCCATATGATCCACATCACTTGTGACTTATCTTCATCTGTCACAAGTAGATATTTTTATACCCATTCCTTCACCCTGTGGCATTAACTACCTTCTCCCTGCAGTGTTGAAGGAGCCCTCTGCTCTTCACTGTGATAATGCCATCTGCAGCTGAGTGTTTCCTGTGTGTTGCCTCCTTTTTATACCCCAGGGAAACAGTAAACTATTGGAGGCTTCTATATATTTCTATATATATTTCTGGATATGCTCATTGTGATTCCAGAACATTGTTGTAGATTTAATTCTAATGGGTTTTATTTGAAAAAGGAATATTTTAAATCCAGTTTTATTAGAGGTCTTCCCCACAGCCATAAGACTCCAAACCGCTTCCCGCTCATACCCCCTGAACTCACAGTACTGCCACTGCTGGGCTTTTGCACACTGCAGCTGTTTGCTTATTGTATTGACATGTTGTATTTTAACAAAGACATCCTGAATTTGGGAAATGGCCTAATTTACAGAAAGACCTAATTTCATTCATATTATGATATTAGAAAGACATGACACAATATCAGAGAAAATAGGGTAAATTTGTCTTGTACTGTATGTTATATTAATAACCATGGATAAGCCTGGGTATTGTTTGCAATTACCCTAAATAATTAACATAATACAGTATGAAAAAATAATAATTTTATTATTATTTTAATTTTATTCATGTTTGAACATGTGCTTGAACCTTTCATTTTTCCTATTGTTTAAAAATAGTATCAATATTAAATTCTTGTATTACTCTAATATTTTCCTCGATGTTAATCAAACCCCAACAGTACTTGATGTACTATTCTGTGTGGACTACTAAGTGTGAACTGTGAGCTCAGGATGAGCTGGGATATTACACAGGGTCACTATGAGCTCAGACAATAGAGACAGTGAGAGAGTGTAGGTGTGAGATGAGGACTTCAATAACATCATTGTTCTTTTTCACACATATTAATTTTCAGATTCATAAACTGGGCTTTATGATCTTGTATTTGAGCTTTCTTTCTGTTACAGAGTGTAGGAATCATTACTTTCAAATGATCAGATTAGTATTACTGTAAGTGTATGAAATACATTATAGAATTTACAAAAACCTAATGTTTGTAATAGTATTAGTATTATACTATTAGTAGTATATTTTATACTGTGTTTAATTATTATTATTAAAATATTTTTATTTAAGGCATTTCAGGAAACTTTCTTCAGGTGCTTACAAAGAAATGAATCCAGTGGCACAGGGACAAGGGTGAGGGTAACCTACTCTTTTCTGTTGGCTTTATCAATGTGTGATTGTACGGTGCAGGTAGCAGTGATCTGTCTCCCTCTTCTGGCCAGAGTTGAGAAATAAAGACTTCATCTCATGTGGTTCTATTAGACCATAAACACACCAGAATGTGAACCACCCAGAGCTTCAGTGTCTTCAGGCTCCTGCTTCGTCTGATTGGATGTGTTAGAGTAACAATGTCCTGTGCAGAAGTCAGTCCAACATGTTCAGAATAAATTAACTCTACTGACTGAACAGCAGCTTTCTCTTTCTCTTCTTAGTGATGGAAGTTACCACTGGTATATTGGAAAAGTAAAATATATAAATGATAAACATTTAATATTGTTGAAAATGCTAAAGAGATAGAATTTTATTTGATATCAAGAATGTATAAAATAATATCTACATAGCTGTTAAAAGAACAAATTATGTTTTATTTTTAATCTTCGGTTTCATTTAAAAACATACTGTAGATACAGTACGTTTAGAAGTAATGTGGGTAAAATACTGATTATAATATTAAGATAAAAGTTTAATACATTGTGTACAAACTTAGTTGTGCTCACTGTAGCAACACTGCTCCTCTGCAGGGCTGAGGGAGGTTTTTGTACAGACGTGTATCACTGTGTGAGAGGAGTGCTATCATACTGCTGACAGTAATAATCTCCTGCATCTTCAGCTTGGACTCCAGTGATTGTCAGTGTAAAGGCTTTTCCAGACCCACTGCCAGCGAATCGATCAGGAACCCCAGACTGACGGGTTGTTGCACAATAAACCAGGAGCTGTGGAGCCTGACCAGGTTTCTGCAGGTACCAGCTGAGATAGCTGCTAACAGAGCTGCTGTGCTGTACAGCTGATAGAGACAGAGCTTCCTGGGAGAACAGACTGAGCTGGAGACTGAGTCAAAACAATCTGTCCACTGGACCCTGGAGTTGAAATGGAAACAAAGAAAGAATATTAATACTTACTTTTTATAAACTTTTTCTGTATTTACATTGAACGTCTACAAAAATAGCTTCGATATTTTGACACAATAAAGAAAATCTAATTTACTTTATCACACATTATGAAAGAAGTTTTATTTTTTAATCCCCACCTTGAGTGTCTGTGTGTCTCATGGAGTGTAAATTGGGGTAGGTGAAAAGATGAATTGCTAATACAAGAAAATTGTATTTGGCCAATAAAGTGTATTTTATGTTAAATTATTTTTCTTTTTCAGGCTGTGTGTGAAACATTTGTTTTTATACATTATACATGCAGATATCTGGGTCTTTGCACTAACACTATTGTAGCAGTCCCTGTGTCCCCAGGAAGCAGTGATTCCATGAGGAAGCCATGAGGATAGTGAAGATTAGACATGTGCAGATTAGATGAGGTTTTGTGGGGAACAGACCTCACACTTCAATGTGATACTACGTGCATAATGTCCTTTCATTTAGTGTGGACTGGATTTCATGACGTAAACTGACAGCAAGTTATTGAACTTTCATTTTTTAAAGAGTAATTGTCTTGTATAAGCATGTCTGAAACACTTCTCCAAATATAAACATTAAAACAAGATTTATTATAATGAGTCTCAGAAGATAGTTTCACTGATGAAATCATTGGTCCTGTTACAATGAAGACAGCAATGACCTGTTCTGTCTCCCTCTTGTGGTCATTATTAATATTGCAGTCGTTGTTGCTTCTTGTGGTTCTGTTTGATTAACTCATCTGAGTGAAAAACACAGATCTCCAGTGTCACACATTCGCTTCTGTAGTCTGTCTATGTATGTTGAGTTGATTGCTTTCTATTTTACACAAACAATAAATATCACAAGATAAAAATAGATATCTAGTTTGCTAAAAATATTGGAATATTTTAATCAGATGGCATTTATTATCTATAAAGTTAATTAACAATATTTAATTTGTAATTTTCAGTTTCATAGCTATTAAGCTTAATACTTATATACATCTATATATTCTTTCTGTGTGTTTATTATACAACATTTACTGTATAAATGATCAAGTAAAGGTTTATTCCATGCTGAAAAGAGAAGAAAAGAAACAGATTCAGCTGTGGAGACTTCTTCGGGGAAACAACCTTTACATTTTTCCTTTGCAGGCCAACCCATCTGTTGCAGCTACTGTACCTACTTGAATTATTTATAAATGATGTACAGACTCAGCTCTGTTCAGTGTGATTGCAGACGCTCTGCAGCTGTTCTCAGTCTCAGACCCCTGTGGTTCCTGTTGATGAGCCAGAGCAGCTCCTGTAGAGCTAAGGGAGGTTTTTGTACAGATGTGTATCACTGTGTGAGAGGTGTGCTTCTGCTCTGCTGACAGTAATAATCTCCTGCATCTTCAGCCTGGACTCCAGTGATTGTCAGTGTAAAGGCTGTTCCAGACCAACTTCCAGTGAATCGATCAGGAACCTATCAGAGGGATCAGTGTAGGGACCAATATTGTTCTCTCTCTACATGCTGCCACTAGGTAGGATAATATGAAAACATAATATTAACTTTCATTCATATGCTGATGACACGCAAATATACATTTCGTTCACACCAAACGACAACTCTTCTATTATCACTTTAGTTAATTGCATTAATGAAGTAAAGACTTGGATGTGTGAAAACTTTTTGTTACTTAACTCTAATAAAACTGAGGTTCTGTTGTTTGGAGGAAACAATACTGATAGGAGTACTATAACTGCAGCACTTAACTCAGAGGATTTAAAAAAAATTCCTCAAAGACTCAGCATGTAACCTAGGCGTCATATTAGACACAAGGCTCTCATTTAACTGTTAATTGTTAATTGTTAAAACAGTACCTAAAACATATTTTCTACAGTTAAGAAATATTGCATAACTACGGCAGTTTCTCTCCACTCAAGACACAGAGAAATTAATACATGCTCTTGTATACAGCAGGTTAGACTACTGCAATGCCCTACTATCAGCCTTTAGTTACAGGGCCCCTAGCTTATGGAACAGTCTCCCACCCCAGTCAATCTCAGTATTCAAATCCACACTGAAGACCTATAACTTCAGCCTAGTCTACTCACACCTTACATTATAGCCTGCTGCAATCATGGCTGCTGGTGCTGCTGTACATGCCATTGTGTGTGTCTCTCTGTTGACCCACCAGGTAAATACATCTGTTCTGATCAAACTATCCTATTCTCCTCCCCACATGTCCGGATGGTGCCCGGGCTGGGTAGTCATCTGGACATGGTCATTAGGTCCAAGGTCACTGAAGATCCACCAATGGGAGATCTGTAGGGTGGGTACCAGAACCTAACCTGACAGCATCTCAGCCAATCACCAGCTGTGATGTACAGAAGTCTGTCCAAGATATTCTTTCTGTAACAGAGGAAATCTTGTTTTGGTGAACCAACTCTTATCTTTGCCTTATATTTCAAAATCAGACATTTTGACACTTTTTTTTTGTTGACATGTTGAATGGACAAATTGAGTTCACCCACCTGTCTACAGTACCTTGTGGCCAAACCCAGGAAATCAGACTGTGTAAGATTGTTTTTAAAGACCGAAGTTCAGTAAGACGTGGTTATCCACAAGCCAGCTTCCTGTCTGACTACGTATCCACGGCAACCAGCCTGACTGGTAGAACTAGCCAACTCCACAGCGCCCCCGCAAGGACAGAAGAGACAACTGGTACATTGTACTAACAGCCAGACCCAGACATCACTGTGTTCCTGAGCTGATAAAACTTCAAGGGAATTTCTTTAGCTTCTTCTAAAGTTGAAGAAATAAAAACTGTCTGAAGAGCAGTAGTGAATCAGTACTGCAAGCACATATAACCCTGCAATATATCTTTTAAATTTTCAAAATCTAAATAAAAAAAACAGGGGATTTTACAAACATTTTTTTTGAAGAGCTGTAGTATGGTATTGAATGAAGGGAACAAAATTCAGCATCAGCACAGCGTAACATGACAGAGTGGGCAGGAGACTTTAGTGTTAGAGAATAACAATGAATAGCAATGAATATCATGAAGCTGACAAGAGCTCCACACTCACATGTCATTCTGAGAGCGGTCTGAGTAAAACTACAGTTTATAGGAATGATTTTTTGAGTTATGGCATTGCTGCCTGGCAGTGCTGGAGCCCTGGATTCAATTCCCGGGGTGCTGACTGGGTGGAGTTTGCAAGGTCTCTCCGTGTTCATGTGGGTTTCCTTCATGTGTTCCTGCCGCAGTCCGAAGTCATACTGTTAGAATAACAGGCTGCAGGCTGGAAACCTTACCCCAGTGTGAGTGTGTGTCTGTTTGTATCTGTCTGCACTGTAGTGGACTGGCTTCCCATCCAGAGTGTATCCTGCCGTGCACCCTTTGCAAGTTATACAAGTAATGTAGCATCACATTGTATTCTGTATACATGGAACAAGTAATAGGTTCATTCCAGGCTGAAAAGAGAAGAAAGAAAACGCAACGTTTCGGCCGTGGAGCCTTCTTCAGGTATGCACCTGAAGAAGGCTCCACACCTGAAAAAGGCTCCCTGACCTACCTGAACTTCTGTATACTGTATATGTATTCCTTAGGATTTTTCTTTCTGTTCTTGTATCTATATCTGTTATACCAAGCACACCATAAAAACATTATTAGCAACCAAAATGTTTATTTTTGCAAGAGTGTTTATCTTGACCTTGCTCCCCTGTGTATAAAGTGGTTAGAAAATGGATGAAAGTGGTTAGAAAATGGATGAATGGAATTCTAGCTCAATACACAAAAGTTCACACAAATACACAAGTGAACTACGAATACCAATAAGGGAAAACGAGAGTAGACACAAGTAACAGGGTACAAAAGAACACAGAGTTTGATACAATACGTTTGGACAAGGTAATGGCTAAATACAGGATAAACACACAAACAAACGAAAGTACAAAGAGACGAATACAAACCAACAAAAGCCGGAGCTATAGGAAAACACACATGCGCGCATACACACACGCGCTGTGGATGGCAGCCAGGTCACTCAGCACCAGCCCCTGGCAGGCCTTGTCGCTCCTCTTCAGGAAGAACAGGGGCTCGTCTGACCAGGTGTGAGACACCAGACCAGCCCGACCCCGCTCTTGAGCGCTTCGCTCACATAGGAAATAAAGATCGATGGGCGATCCGTGATGGACTTGCCCCCGTGGATCCCTTCCTTCTCCCAGAACCTCTCCTTGAAGACCAGGAAGAATTCAGTCCAGCTCTTGTAGTGGACACTCTGCAGGGCCTCTTCCTTGTACAGGGGGAGAGGGGGGTTAAATCTGACTTATATGAGGGTCCCATAACTATGACATGGAATCCAGGCACAGAGAAACAAGACCTATGGGTGTAATGAGGCTGTTTAAGGTGGAACTGTAATAAAGGTCTGTAGGTCATAAGATGAACCCTAGAGCTGGAACAGGTCAGCTGGTGAGCAGCAAGCAGGAGCAGCAAACAGGCAAATCACAGTCAAGAACTGAAGTCAGGAAAAAATCGCAGCTCTGAGCTGGAGTGACACATCAAAGGAACAGGGAAACATCTGATGTTTTAGGACTAGAGAAGCAATCCAGGTACTCAGTTGAGTGAAATATAAGGAAAATTCAAAGCCAAAGTTAAGACAAATCAGGTCGATAGTCCAAGGAGAAACACAGACACAGCCAGGAACAAGGCAGTGGCTCAGAGCCAGACCTTATACAGCCTGCTTCACCAGGAGACGGGGAGGACGTGGTGATCCACAGGTGAAGCAGGCTTCCTGTCTGACTGCGTTTCCACAGCAACCAGAACTAGCCAACTCCACAGTGCCCCCACGAGGACGGGAGAGACAACTGGTTCATAGTGTTCCTGAGCTGATAAAACTGAAGGATAATTTCTTTAGGTTTTTCTAAAGTTTAAGAAATAAAAACTATCCAAATCCAACTAACTCTTAAATGGACCTTTGGTGTTTCATTATTACCAGGAGATATAATCTTACACTTACATCTTTGTATCATTACATTGTAACTTTGAAGTGTTCAACTGTAAACAGAGGAGGATAAAGACTTTAAAGAAATATAAAAATAGGGTTTTTCAAAATGTTTATTTCTAAAAAAAGCACTACAGTCTGGTATTGAGCTCACCTGTCATTCTGTGAGCAGTGTGATTAAAAATACAGTTTGTAGGAATGATTTCTTGAGTCATGGCATTGCTGCCTGGCAACTGTGTGGAGTTTGCATGTTCTCCCTGTGTTTGGTGGGTTTCGTCCAGGTGCACTGGTCTCCTCCCACAGTTCGAAGACATGCTGGTAGAATTACTGGCTGCTGAGGAAATTGACCCCACTGTGAGTGGGTGTGTTTGTGTCTGTCTGCCCTACAATGGACTGGCTTCACATCCAGAGTGTATCCTGCCTTTTGCACTCTTTGAGATTAATTCAAGTAATGAAGCATCATATTGTATTCTGGATATATGTGTTACTTATGTTTTTCTTTCTCTTCCTATATCTATGTTTTTTGTATCTTTATTATTTCAAACACGACACTTTTCAGTTGCAGGAAAATAAAACCCCTTGGATATCAGAGATGGCATATGTAATCAATATCTCTCTCCCCTGCCTCACAGTCAAAATGATTCAAATGATAAATAATTTAATCACAGTTCTTTGAATACTGTAACTTTGTGAAAAGGTCTCTTATAGTACTAAAATAAACATGTAATTGCACCTGCAGTACTGTAAGTCTCAGCTGCAGCTGTGCAGCCCTGCTGAGGGAGGTTTTTGTACGGCTGTGTAACACTGTGTGAACACATAGGTACTGCTTGGATAGTGGAAACTCTGACAGTAATAATCTCCTGTATCTTCAGCCTGGACTCCTGTGATGGTCAGAGTGAAGTCAGTCCCAGATCCACTGCCACTGAAACGCTCTGGGATCCCAGTCTGACGGGAAGATGCATCATAGATCAGGAGTTTAGGAGCTTCTCCAGCTTTCTGTTGGTACCAGGCTAGGCGGATATTACCATACACTGCAGGACTGGTCTTACAGCTCACAGTGACTGTCTGTCCAGGGAGAACAGTTTTCACTGCTGGAGTCTGAGTCACAGTAATCTGTCCACTGGATTCTGAAAACAAGATAAAACACAGGAAATGCAATAATTCAAGAACTAGAATGCTTTAATTTATTTTAGCTATTTTTACATTTCTGTAAAGCTTGTACATAATATGTTAATAGCCATATCTTCCATCACAAATTAAAAATATGTTTAAGACAACAACTAGCCAAGTATTAAATTATACCTTGAACAAAGATGAGAAGAGTCCAGATGAAGATGGTGATGAAGGTCATTGTTACTGTGGGTTCTGTTGCCATGAAGGGCAGCTCTCAGTCATGAAGTGTTAAACTCACAGGACTATAAACACTCCTAGAGCACTGAAGCATGTGGTGCCAATGCAAAGTGTCTCTTCTATGCAAATTGTCTTTCTGTGTCTGTAGAAAATGGAGAAGAGCAGCTGCTGTAGTTGTTAATTAAAACAGTGTGGCTCTGATATGCAAAGCGCTTTATTCTCCTGTATATAAATCCTGTGCCAGAGCTGCCATTGTGATCTGAGCAGTGAGCAGAGGTAGGACTTGAAAATAGACAGATAGTTTTCCTCTGTTCTGTATCATTCAATAGTCACATTTTTTTTGAAAGATGAGATAGAGGGGCTTTCTGTCTGATCCCTGACTGAATTTAAGAAAGACATTGAGCAACAGGAGAACCCAGTAGGTGAGGGCCAGGGAGAGATCACATCATCTCACTCTGTACAATATCTCCCTCTGCTGGGGACTGTGGGGAGAGCATTCTCATTACAACCCTGCTCTCCTCACGATCTCAACCCGGGAGGATGAATTTCTCACACAGCCTGCTCTCAGCCTCCAGGGGACAGCAGCTCCCTGTAGAAGAGAGCAGGGACTTGTAGCCTCCAGTTGACAGCAGAGGGAGCTACACTGAGGGGCTGTTCTTTCCACTTGCTGGAGGGTAGAGTTCACACTTTCACACACCGGTCTGATGAAGTGTTTTTTTTATCTACAGATAATTCAAGATGGAGGTTGGTGTTGGGTTTTGAAGAGCCTCCAGAGGAAAGATTTGCTTTAATAAAAACTCCTTGCACTGTAATTATTCTGCAATTGCAAGTTTTAATGTGCCGAGGCCGCATGATCCGCATGTCACGAACTGTATTCCCGCGTGCACCTCTCGCCGTCAACACCTGCACACTAGTTAAGCTATTATCACTTCTCACACCTTTTCCTATTTATACCCTCTCACTCCTCTCAGTCCCCGCTCACTGTTGAGCTCGACTTTTGACTTTCTCTTGTGCGCATACATTTCTGACCTGACTTCTGGATATCCGGCCCCGTTCAATCTTTGGCTTCGACTTCGTCTCTGTCTAATATTTTTGGATTTGGATACTCTCGACCTGATACTCCGGAAACCCGACCCAGCCTTCCTACCTCAACTTCTTATTCTGCCTTTTGCTCCGGGGAATTGGACGCCAAACTCATTCAAACTACTCTCTCAGCACACAGCATAGGGTCCGAGCAGTTATTCTTACATGTCGCTAGCGACATTGACACTGCAGTTATTTACAGTAGGTTGAAAACTATCATGAGCAGATATTTCTTATAGCCAATCACAATACTGCTGGGCTTTTGCACAGTGCTGCTGTCTGAATGCTTGTGGACATTGTAGCTGTTTTACTTCTAATTTATACTATCGCTATTGTGTTCTGTATTAATTACATCCATATTCCTGCAAACAGTTTTATTTTGTTTTATTTTATACTATTATGCTGTTGTCACACATTCCATTATGTTCCTGTCTCCAACAATGTCATGTGTTATGTGAGGAAACAGTCAAGTAAGCATTTCATTGTACTCAGGTACACATGACAATAAACGTGAACTTGAGGTATGAACAAAAGTGACCCTTGTGTTTTATGGGAATCAATCATTAATCAAAAATAGGAATTTTATTTTGTTCAGTGATAGTAGTATTAGAGTACTGTATTTTAGAATAGTTTAAAGGAGGCTTCAATATCTTAAATATAAAGATTTCTGTCATATGATGTTGTTCGTTCCTGTTTTATCTGGGGAATGAATACAGCTGGAGCCACTGTGTCTAATTTTTGAACTCCATATTACTGCAGATATGTCATTCATGAAATTCAGTGTGTTTGTGTGCAGTTAAGTTCTGTTTCATTGTCTTTACTCTCAGCACCTGCAGGAGGTCCCAGCTGCAGCAGTGCAGTCACTGTGCAGTCCTGCTGAGGGAGGTTTTTGTACAGGTGTGTAACACTGTGTGCTTAGCCAGTTACTGTTGATGTTGTGTAAACTCTGACAGTAATAATCTCCTGCATCTTCAGGCTGGACACCAGTGATGGTCAGAGTGAAGTCAATCCCAGATCCACTGCCACTGAAACGACTTGGGGTCCCAGTGTTTAGATTATTTACAAGATAAATCAAAAGTTTAGGAGCTCCTTCAGATTTTTGATGGTACCAAGCCATGTGTTCACCATAGCTGTCACTGTAAACTGCAGGACTGGTCTTACAGCTCACAGTGACTGTCTATCCAGAGAGAACAGATTTCACTGATGGAGTCTGAGTCACAGTAACTTGCCCAGTGGATTCTGAAAGGAACAAAACAGAACAAGAAACACTGAAAGTTATACCAGAATATTGTTCAAATATGTAGTACAATATTTGTTTACATACAGTATTTCTGTTACAAATTCTTTCTACTGTATACCATTCTTACCTTGAAAACAGAGAAAGAGAACAGAGATGAAGATGGTGATGAAGGTCATTGTTGCTGTGGGTTCTGTCGCCATGAAGGGCAGCTCTCAGTCATGAAGTGTTAAACTCACAGGGTTATAAACACTCCCAGAGCACTGAAGCATGTGCTGCCAATGCAAAGTGTCTCTTCTATGCAAATTGTCAGCAACAGTTCTAGAAAATATTTTGTCTTTGAATGGACTAAGATTAGCATTAAAAGATCCATGAAGAAAACAATTGATCCTGACAAGATTTATAACAAGAACATGATAAGGCAAAATTGGTCGAGATCATATTGTATTTGTTGAGGTTACGAGGTTTCTGATAAATGATTTTGAGAAGTTATGGTTTGTGACTTGATTACATTTTTATCTGAAACCTGTTCTTATACTGTACATTCTGTATGTATGGTGTTCCTATATGAAGGAGGTGAATATGAAAATTATGAGAATTTATCATTTTATTGCAATACAACAGATTCCTATTCTTATAAATATGTACAGTATGATATCACTGTCTGTTGAGTTGTGATTAAAAGGGCAGTAAGAATAAATAAATACAGACTGACTTACACCTCAAAGCAACTTAACCAGAGCCTGTAGATACACTGTTGGCCACACCTGAGAGGGAAAGTCAATTCTATTGTTGATTCTACTGGAGATGAAGAGATTTGACAACCAGACACCAGCAGTAAAATCACAATGAGGTACAATGAGGCAGCAGATGTTTCTCACTTTAAGGCGCTCAGACACTGGTGGCTGATGTTACTTTTATATTTCTGCCAGGTTGCTTGTAAGTCAAAGCTATGCCATGGTCACTGCCTGTGTGTAATCAAAATGGAGCAGCTTGACTTGCTTATAAATACATCTTTCTCGTTAATAGATATTTGATGTTAAGTCATAAATGTCAAAGCAGTGTGACAAATAATCAAGAAGAATTAGGTTTTGGACCAAATTAGGGATGAAGCGTGCAAAAGGCACTGATCAGTAGAAGATTACTTTTGTCTTTAAGTATAGTGACGTTCATCATTATGTCCTGGAATGTGCATCATATCACCTAGACCCCTAGATAAGACTCCTGCTTCTCCTGCTGCTCAGTGTGGAAGAGGGAAGTGATTCGAAATGCCACTGTAAAGCTGTTCTGTATCTGAGCCTGTAGTCATTGTTCACACATTGACAATATTCTAGTCTCTATAGATACAGTAACATATTTGTATGGGTAGAAATGGACTAAGTAAAGTGTGTAATTCTAGAGGAAATCATAGTTGACTTCCCCAATAAATTAAAAATGAGTAGAAAATTAACTTTTCATTAGCACAATAACCCGAAGCTCAAGTCCAGAGCCACACTGAAGAGGTCTGTCAAGAAGAGACTGAATGTCCTTGAGTGTCCCAGTCCCAGTCAAAGCCCAGATTTGAATCCCATAGAAAAGTGATGGAGAGGCTTGACAGCTGAAGTTCATAATCAATCCTCAACAGACCAAGTGAGGACTGGAGCAGTTTTACCAGGAAGAACAAACACAATTATAGTACAACATCCTGCTGTTCACATCTGAGGGAGATGTACTGTATCCAGGAATGTTGACAACAGTACTTACTGCCAAATCTGCTTCTCAGCAACGACTGCCTTAGGGTACTGAATACTGATGCTTCGGTAAATGTCACGGTCTATATCATCCTCGAAGGTTTCACTGGCATTTAACCTCCTACCCCTATAACAGAGTTAATTTAAAACTCAATGAAAAGAAATACATGAAAAAAAAAGAATTAGACACATTACTTGGAATTCAACAAAGTGTCTATATCATGAAGTATACTGTACTTTGTAATACTACAGCATTACTTGTAGTTAATACCACTGTTTGAAAATAGTATAAATATGAAATTCTTGCATTACACTAATATTTTTCTTCAATGTCAATCAAACCCCATCTACACACTGTTCTGATTGACTGAGTGTGGACTGTGGGCTCAGGATGATCTGGCATATTACACAGGGTCACTATGAGCTCAGACAGTAGAGACAGTAGAGACAGTGAGAGACTGTAGGTGTGAGATGAGGACTTTAATTACATCACTGTTCTTTATCACACGGACTTTCAGATTTATAAGCTGGGCTTTATGATCTTGTGTTTGAGCTTTCCTTCTGTTATGGAGTGAGTGAACAATTATTTTCAAATGAACACAATTGAATTAAGTGTATGAAATACATTATAGAATTTACAAACACAAATATTTATATTACACTTAAAAATATATATTTTTGTATATTTTATACTGTGTTTCATACACTTAATTCAATTGTGTTCATTTGAAAATAATTGTTCATTATTAAAAATAATAATTATTTGATAATAATTTGATAATAATTATTTATAATAAATAATTATTTGAAAATAATTTAATTATTAAAAAATATTTTAATTTAGGGCATTTCAGAAATCCTTCTTCAGGTGCTTAGAAAGAAAGGCAACCATTGGCACAGAGGAGACAAATGCCAACAATCTGCAATGAACTGCAATGCATTTTGGTGGCTTTATCAATGTGCTATTGAACAGCACAGGAATCGGTGATCTGTCTCCCTCTTTTGGTCAGTGTTGAAAACTGCAGTCTTCAATGATTGTACTTCTCTTGTTCTATGTGACAATAAACACACCAGGATAATCAAGAGCTTCAGTGTCTTCAGGCTCCTGATTCATCTGATTGTCATTGTAACAGATCCAGGGTTCTGTGAACAGCCAGTCACACATGTTAATAATAATAATAATTGCTTACACTTATATAGCGCTTTTTCTGGACACTCCACTCAAAGCGCTTTACAGGTAATGGGGACTCCCCTCCACCACCACCAATGTGCAGCATCCACCTGGATGATGCGACGGCAGCCATAGTGCGCCAGAACACTCACCACACATCAGATATCAGTGGAGAGCAGAGTAATGTAGCCAATTCATAGAGGGGGATTATTAGGAGGCCCTGATTGGTAAGGGCCAATGGGAAATTTTGCCAGGACGCCAGGGTTACACCCCTACTCTTTTCGAGAAACACCCTGGGATTTTTAATGACCACAGAGAGTCAGGACCTTGGTTTTACATCTCATCCGAAGGACGGCGCCTGTTTACAGTATAGTGTCCCCATCACTACACTGGGGCATTAGGACCCACATGAGCCGCAGGGTGAGCGCCCCCTGCTGGCCCCACTAACACCTCTTCCAGCAGCAACCTTAGTTTTTCTCAGGAGGTCTCCCATCCAGGTACTGACCAGGCTCACACCTGCTTAGCTTCTGTGGGTTGCCAGTTGTGAGTTGCAGGGTGATATGGCTGCTGGCTGTTAATAAGATATTAACTCTACTGCCTGAACAGCACCTTTTCTTTCTCTTCTCAGTGGAAGCTATCATTGGATTAAACATAAACAATATATAATATTGTTTAAAATGCTAAAAAGATGTACTTTTAAATTGTATCAAGGATATATACAGTAACATAATATCTACTTAGCTGTTAAAAGCATAAAATATTCATATTTTTCATTTTCAGGTTCATTTAATAATGTGGATACATGTAGAAGTAATTTGGGTAAAAAATGACTATAACATTAAGATAAAAGTTTAATACATTATGTACAAACTTAGTTGTGCTCAGTTCACCTGCAACAGCCATGCAACTGTTCTCAGCCTCAGTCCTCGGTGGTTCCTGTTGATGAGCCAGAGCAGCTCCTGTAGAGCTGAGGGAGGTTTTTGTACAGACGTGTATCACTGTGTTACCCGCTGTAGCTCTGCTGACAGTAATAATCTCCTGCATCTTCAGCCTGGACTCCAGTGATTGTCAGTGTAAAGGCTGTTCCAGACCCACTGCCAGTGAATCGATCAGGAACCCCAGACTGACGGTTTGTTGCCCAATAAACCAGGAGCTGTGGAGCCTGACCAGGTTTCTGCAGGTACCAGTTCAAGTAGCTGGTACTACCACTGGTAACAGAGCTGCTGGCTGTACAGCTGATCGAGACAGAGCTTCCTAGCAGAATAGACTGGGCTGGAGACTGAGTCAGAACAATCTGCCCACTGGACTCTGGAGGTGAAATGGAAACAAAGAAAGAGTATTAATACTTGCTTGTTATAAACATTTGGTGTTTTAACACACTGAACTTTTAAAAATTAGGTTAAATATTTAGACTCAATCATGAAAATCAAATTTACTTTATCACACATTATGAAAAGTTTAATTTTTTAATCCTCACCTTGAGCGAAGAGCCCCAGTGTCCCCAGCAATAGAATCAGTGGCATCATTGTCCTGTGTGTCAGTGACTCTGAAAGGGCTGAACAGTGACTGATCCACACTGTGAGTCTTAAAGTGTTTGGAGCAGTGAGGCGGCACAGGTATGCAAAGCTCCTTCTTGTATACAAATCCTGTCACAGACAGTTAGTTGTGATCTGAGCTGTGAAAACAGATGGAACCTGTTAGGGTGTTTTGTCTGTTAATGTTTTGCTCTGTTTATCCCAGTCAAAGATGGGTTACTAATCTCTAACAAGGCTGAATTCATGTCCTCAATAGCACCTCAGTGTGATGGAGACCTGGGAATATTGTTCACCTGAATAACTGACTCCTGTTAAGAAGAGACGTGGGGGAATAACCTGTTTGTCTGAAAGATGTATTGAGTTCAGTACCATATATCAGGAAAAAGAGAACTGTATATTCAGCATCAGTAATGAGCTCAGATAGAATTAAATTAACTGCAATATAGGGTAATTTATTTAACTGATTAAGGAAGTTGTTTCAAATAAACACTTTGATAAGTTGTGTTTAGAAATGTGCAATAAATATCCTTCTTTAATATCACCAAAATGTTTGTCTGAACCTAAGCAAGGCCGGTCCTGGTCAGGTCTGCAATGGGAAACCAATAATATGATTGTGTTTCTGTGAGTGGTGCTTGTAGAGCAGCAGTTTGCAGACATTCCTCTGTATCAGGAATTCAGTAGCTGCCCTGTAGGAGGTGCTGTCCTATTAATAGGGTGTGCGACACGGTGGTCGTTTTCTCACCAGAAGTCCTGCTAGTCACCACTAGAAGGCGCACTGTCAACGCAGGACCAGAGTTATTTCAGAACCACAACCCTGTTACAGGTGTTCAGTCAAATTCTTGAGCTGCTGATTATTGAAGACCCATGACACTTTCAGAATGTTTACCACAGAATCCAATGATATAAATTTGCACAAACAATAGTAATGCCATATTTAGTTATCTTCAAGAGTATGGATGCTGAGTAAGTAGCCTGATTGATCCTACAAGTTAGACCATAACAGATGTTATAGTTCAAGTTCAAGCTCAAAACTTAATTACCATAACAACTAGTTGCATGAAATTTGGTTTGGAAAGCTCACAAAATTAAATACTTGCAATACAAATACTACATAAATCCAATAACACAATACATCAACCCAACATATTCACAGACCATCCTAACTATAGCGTATGTATGTATGTATTTTATGGTGTATTACTTATTTTGACCTTATATTTCTTTGTCATTCCGGAGTAACCAATTAGCCTTTGCATAAAACACAACAATTCATACAGCATATACTGTATACAGCAGTAGCAGATCCTCTTTGATGTATCATGAATAGAAGGGGTTTTGCAATAAACCCCAAATTGTCTGTTTTACTGAGGTTATCCCAAGCTCAGGCAGTAACAAAGTGTTATTTTTTCTGCCCTCCCATTATTGTTGTACTTGGTCTTGAACCTTCATATCTCTTTCATACTGTAACTCTACAGATTTATTGTTATTTGGTCTTTAACCTTAATTTATCTTTCCACACTCCCTTTTTTACACCTTTCATAACCTGGAGTTCAGCCCAGCAGACACTGTTGGGCCCAAGGCTGCTGATACAGTACATGTGATATAATGAATGACGCAAAGTACCGGCAAATCCTAGAGCAAAACATGTTTGACTCACTAATCTAAACAATGGGCAAAAAATTCACTCTTCGTTGTGAATAATGATCCAAAGCACAAGGCCGAAACCACACTGAAGAGATTTGACAAGAAGAGACTGAATGTCCTTGAGTGTTCCAGTCCCAGTCAAAGCCCAGACTTGAATCCCATAGAAAAGTGATGGAAAGACTTGACAAGTGTGGTTCATTAACTCTGTCAAGAAAAATGGATACAATTACAGTATCCCACAGTGCAAATCCAGTACAGACCTGTCCAAACCTGTAACCTGTGTAATAACTGAGCTGAAAGGAGCATAGTGGTCTGGGCTGGAGATGAATCCTACATGCAGGCAGGCAGATGAGTGAGCAGGACGGCAGACAGGAGAACAGGCAGTAAACTGCAAGCAGGTGAGAGACATTCAGCAGTCAGAGAAACAGTCCTGTGACCATACTGTGGTCATGCAAATGGGATTTCAAGGATAAGAAGCAATGTGCACACACAAAAGGAGTATAATCAGGTGAAGTGAGAAGGTCTGTAGCACAGGAGAGGATCCAGACAAGATAGAAACTGTCTGGTTCAGAGACAGGAGAAACAAGCGAAGCACAAGGGAGATCTGAAACCTAGTATTACAGCCTAATTATGGCTGTATTATACTGCAGTTCATAAGAAAGTTCAGCTTATCTTTGATGTCCCCTCCCAACCTCTTCATTCATATTTCCAAGAGTTGCCTGCAGGGAGGTGGTTTAGAAAGCCTGTGGCCAAGAAAAATGTCTACAATAAATCCACTGTTCCCTGAGGAGTCAGTATATTAAACACAGCTCAGTGACTGTTTCCTGTATGGAGCTATGGAAATATGTGTAATGATAGTGGAGCTGGTTTCAGCACGGTGACGTCATCACCCTCCCTGAGCGTAGCAGGGACCTCGGCCGGCTGGGATTGAGGGAGGTCTCCTTTAGCTCACTCAGCTGGTTCCCTATTGCGTTATGCCGGAGACCTGGGTTCCCACACAGGTGTTGCGGGATGAACCGGCGGGGTGGTGCGGTGAGGGCACAATGCAGAACATAATCGTAGTGTAGTACGGGCAGAGCAAGATGTGTGTACTGTATACAATACATACTTTTGCATGCCTAGGACTATTGTTTGTATTGAATGTGTATTTATTTTATGTTGAGTATTGTGTTTTTTTAGTTTTGTATGGTGATGCCAAAGACAAATTTCCACCCTTTTGGACAGAAAATAACGTTATATCTTAACTTATATCGTTAATGAAGTTCAGCTTTTGTCTCAGTTCAGTTGCTTCATACAGTAAACTGTGTTCTGTGTCATTGTCTTCATCTCAGTAGGTCCCAGCTGCAGCAGTGCAGTCGCTGTGCAGTCCTGCCGAGGGAGGTTTTTGTACGGCTGTGTAACACTGTGTGAACACATAACCACTGTGGTAACTCTGACAGAAATAATCTGCTGCATCTTCAGCCTGGACTCCTGTGATGGTCAGAGTGAAGTCAGTCCCAGATCCACTGCCACTAAAACGCTCTGGGATCCCAGTTTGACGGTACGTTGCTCCATAGATCAGGAGTTTAGGAGCTTCCCCAAGTATCTGTTGGTACCAGGATAGGCAGTCATTGCTTGAATAGCAGTTGCCTACTGCACTGCTGGTCTTACAGCTCACAGTGACTGCCTGTCCTGCAGTTACAGATTTCACTGTTGGAGTCTGAGTCACAGTAATCTGTCCTCTGGATTCTGAAAAAGAAACATCATTATATTTATATTGTTTGTTTTCATTGCCAGCATTATATTTTTGCAATGTTCAATGTATTATACTTCATTTATATCTTTCCCCAAAAAATAAAAATAAATAATGAAATAATATTTTACCCTGAGTGCAGACGATGAGTGTCCAGATGAAGATGGTGATGAAGGTCATTGTTGCTGTGGGTTCTGTTGCCATGAAAGTCAGCTCTCAGTCATGAAGTGTTAAACTCACAGGACTATAAACACTCCCAGAGCACTGAAGCATGTGCTGCCAATGCAAAGGGTCTCTTCTATGCAAATTGTCTTCCTTGGTCAGTAAACCATAGACTGTTATTACAGCAGTTGCTTGGAGCAGGGAGATTTTTCTGAAATATGAAAACAACGTTCTTTTATACGTATCTATATGACAAAAAGAGGTATATAGAGTGAAAGTTTGCAGTCTGCACCACAGATTGTCTTTCTCTTATTGCAGATAAAAACAGATGACACAGTGGCTGCTATCACTGCCTCACAGTTCTTGAGCACTGGGTTGAATTCCTGTGGTGCTCTCTGCATGGCTTTTGTATGATTTCACCTGGTTCCTGGGTTTTCTCCTGGTGCTTTAGTTTCATCCCACAGTCTAAAGGACATACAAGGCTAATTGGCTTCTGGAAAAGTGGTTTGACAATGACCATGTTTGTTTCAGTGTCTGCCGTGTGGTGGACTGCTGTCACGTACTGTACAGGGTGTATCCTGCCCTGTGCTGTTTGCTGGCTGGGATAGACTCTGGCACCCTCGTGATCATGAATTGGATCAAGCAGCTAGAAAATGGATGGATGGAATATCAATAAAGTCTAACACTGAAATGTATTTTAAAAATGACAGAATGATAATCGTTAATCATCATAAGGTAATAACTCTTTTTTTCTGTGGTTATAGTGATCATTTATTTGTATTTTCTTCCCTAAGCCCTAGAAAAACATGTTGAGTGACTCAGTGCTGTCTTTATTCTCTGCAGTGTGGGACAGGGTGTAGTCAGAGGATTTTTACAGGTGTTACAATCCTTCCTCCTACCCCTGTGTGATCAAAGAGACCCCAGAGAGGAGGAACACTAACATAACAAGTGTAGCTGCTACTGGACTGGTGAGATGAGTGAGTCACAAGTTGTGGGCAAACTCGAACAGAAGACATACAAAAGAAGACAAGGGAGGACCCACTCCAGATCTCCAGCACTGTCCTTCTGCCGTCTCTGTATTAAAATATTTCCTGAAGAAATAAAGTTGCCCATGATTTTAAAAAAGGGATGAAATTATTTTTTTTAGTTTTGAATGTTTCAAAAAAGCATTTAGAAGATGCAAAAAGAGAGAGGACACACTCTGAGTCCTTCCACAGGTGGGATTCAAACCAGAAAAAAAATCCATTAACAGTCAAAGATATCCAAGTGACCTTCAATAAATTTAGTTTCCATACATCCTAAATTCATTGTAGTTCCGTCTTGATCTTCTTCTGGCCACCTAAATGTTCTCATATTATGCCAATACAGATGCAATATTAATAATTCTATTGCTTCTCATTGTAATGCATTTCTAATTGCATTGTCACTGTGCAACGTGTCATTTGACAAATATATAGACTTTGAGCATACAGTATATAATATAATAATTTTCAGAAGAAATCAGGGATGTAAGAGTGTCCCATTTCTTCATTTACGAGTACAGGTAAAGATAGCCACAGTTAAGCTTTTCATTACTCCCCTATAATGTTGTGCGAAAAGTGGGTAGTTTTGAAAAGTACAAGTATAAAAAGATAAAATACGCCCAGTGTAAGAGGGGACAGGAGACAAGGAGATAAGCCTGATAGAGCTGGAGAGGAGAGGAAGAAGACTGATAGGCTGGAACCCACTCAGGCCATGAAGAAACAGAAATGTAGCAGCCCTGTGGTATTGATACTGTATGTTGATGTTGTCAATGAGCGCCCTCTTGTGTGCATTGCAAGAGCTTTTTGAGTGTAATAAATAGTGTGATGGGCTGGAGCCACAGGTGTTGGTGCAGACAGCATGATGAGTGAGGAAACAGGCCTTCATTGATTAAAGATTATAACATCTCTCACTGCTGAGATATTCAGAAACACTGCTAAGTTAATAAGGATAATTTAAAATAAAGGTGGGTACCTAGATCTGTCACATTGTTAGAGTTTAGACAAAACACACAAACAAATCTCTGTTGTAACTGAACCTCAGCAGGTTTCTGTTTTCACTCGCAACATTTTACCTGAGTGTTTTAACCGTAATTGTGTGTATCTCTGTGTGAACCTGTGAAGGTATCTATCTGCACAGGTTTTAAGCAAAGTCCGTATCTGATTCACTAACACTGCAATGAGGTGGGATCAATGGCAGATTAAGGTGATCAATAGCCCCTAAGCTACACGTTGTGTAGCCACCACCTACCCCCATACCATTACCAGAAAAAAAGCTAGAGAAAATACTGTAATAATTCAGTGATGCGTTCGGAGTATGAGCTGCTACCGCTTATTCAAACGGAATGTAAGGCGGCACACGTGTACACAGGGAGCCTAAATACACACACACTACAAAAGCCTGTAATGTAAGAATAGCAATGCAACCAATAAATCAGATTCACAGCCAGTCTGCGAGCTGACAACAAAAATCAGGTGCATTCTTACTTTGAAACCGACGATACACAACAAGATCAGCAGAGCAGAGACCAATGACGACCATGTTTGAGCGCATTATTTCAAGAACAGCAGGACACTCCCAACTCGTCCAAGTCCATTGCAGCCAATAGATTCAAATCAGTCAATACACTGCATCGACGATTAGATATTTTTCTATATGGGCTTTCAAGAAGCGATCAAACTCGCTGATAACTTCGAGGACACCCATGAAGTTCCCGTTGTCGGGGCACCCGAACGTTTCGCTGCATCCCCTAAAAGGCAGCCCTCGCTCTGCTAAAAACTTCACCACTGCAACCACCCTTTTCAAAACGTTAGTCCAATACTCATATTCATTGTCAAACTGTCTTTTTAGTTCTGAATCTATTTGACCATTATTAGCACAGCGCATAACGTATGCAACCATAGCCTTTTTATGGCTCTCCAACACTTGTTCAGCCAAGCATGTGGCGGCATTTTTCCAGTCGCTATAGCCTACGGTCAGTCCGGACTGATTATCGCCGCCCTCAAATACTTTACATTCGAAACAAAACACTGCGCCTTTTGAAGGGGAATACAGCAGCCATTCTCTTGACACACACTCGCCATTTCCGAGTTTTCTTTTGAAGAGGGTTTTAAAGTTGTGTTTATGTTGTCTTTCTGATGCTGCAACATCCGCGTCTTGGTCTTGACACGATTTCGGGCCCGACCTATCCCAGTATGCCTGCATCTGTTCATCTATTTTACCCCAGCAGCCTTGGTCTGACATATATGATATGGCTCAGATATGGCTCGTTGATCATATGGATATGGTGGTGGCGTTTCAGATGGCTCTGCCTCTGACTCATGTTCCTGTGATTCCATTGTGGGAGCTGGCTTGTCCTCATGATTGGCGTTGATGTAGACTGCCCTCAGGCTAGAGCTACTGTAGTTGCAGCTAACTTTTCAACTGCGGTTGCTGTAGCACTGGCTGCAACGTTAGCTGTAAACTCAGGATCGGTGTCCGGCTCAGCAAACTTGAAATAACCAGTCAATCTGGGGATCTTTTTAAGTAGATCCTGCTCACACTGCTCACCTCGCCTCTCGCCTAGCCCTCCTAAGGTACAGCATAGGGTTCATCTTCCCGTTTGCTCAGTGACTCATTTGTGACAGTGAGGGTCTTCTCAGACAGCCTCTATCTTACACTGAGTGCTCATTTAGGGAGCTGGTGTCCCCAAGGTGCAGCCAATTGCCCCAATTTCCTTGGGATACTGTGAGACTTTATATTCCCCGGTTTGTTACAACACCACCACTACTGGTTTGACCCTGCTTTCACAGCCCCAACTCGCCCGCACTAATATACTCTCTTAAAGAGACATCAGGGATTTTTACAGTCACTTTCAGTGATATTAAAGTAGTGAGCAACACAGGCTGACATCAGGGCCTTACAGTCACTAAATAAATGGTGTTTATAAGCTTCAAGGTGAAAATTGTACTTTTCCTCCATAAAAACTCTAGTCTGTGATCTTGTGTTTATCACAATTCATAGCTCACCGGTAAACCAAGGAGATGACCTGGTGCAGTCCACCCTCAGTTTAACAATCACAATGGAGGAAAGGCATGCCTGTTATTGTTGAATGTCCATTAAATCAGGAATGATGATGTTTCAGCCCCAAAACACACTATTATATGAGAAAAATATATACAGTATATACTACTGTATATACAGTATATGCTTCTGGATCTTTTGACTTATTTTTAACAATCGCAATTAACAATCAACAAAACTGTTCCTGTGCCCCTTTTTATATACATTTTACAAATTCTTTTTATGTGTCATAAATAATATGTCACCGTTGGGCAACGTCCTTTTTAAAATGTCTGAGGTTAACAAAGTTGTGGTAAATATAAGAATTCACTGTAAAAAATGAAACAGAAGCCTCACATCCATTGAAAAACACCCTATATGCTGGGGCCATATGCCACTGCAACAGAAATTCAAAAAGATAAGAAAATAGAGAAGAGAAAAAGTTGAGAAAAAGTAGAAAAATAGCAAAAGGAGAAGCATCAGGTCATTTGCAGCAGTGTCCTCTCCCTACCCCACCGGAAAAATGACCTGGTAAGTTAGTTCCCTACTTCAGTAACCTCTAATGGGCAGCAGGCGTTATTTTGGGTTTCTTGCAACTGAGAACAGGTTTAGTACGGTGCTGTGGGCTAATTTCAGAGGTCAAGTCACCATGGGTTCTACTCTATATCTTATTTTTCACTACTGCTACTTCAACTAGAGCACCAGAAAGAATAACGTACAACATACTGACGTACAGTAGTACTGTATTATTACGGTAAAAATACTATGAAACCGGTGGATGTAGTAACAAAGATATGCTGTAATTATATATAGAGAGGAATTAAACCCGGGAGAATAAGAATCACACAACTCCCGAGTGAAAACTCGGAAACACTTCGGTTCAATTACATCAATACTTATTTGAGATTTCAACTTTCCAAGTGTTGTGTATCTTAATAAAGAGACGTTCTTATATTATTTTAACTATTTTATTAACTACACAAATCATGCCCTTACACCATATATTCCCGCCTTCTACTCTCCCGTTCTGTTGTCTCCCGATGTCTACTCACTATACTACATCCCTTCCTTTGTTATTTTTAAAGTCCATAACTTTACGATACAATTGTAACAATTCTATATCAACACACAGTAAACCGTTATTAACTATTACAACAAAATGCATGTAAAACCTTCCATTTCTATTTAACACATTCAACTTTTTTTTACAACTATTTCTATGCGTACCAACTCAAATTTTAGTTCAATTTCTACTTAAGTCACTTCTAAATATCACCTCATTTCTAGCAGTCTAAGCAACATCTACATAGATAACAAACAAAATAGGGCAATTTAACATTTGGAGAGCTATGCAAGTCCTATATTTTTAAATGTCTCTGTAACGAGCCGGTTTCCTGATAATCCTGCCACTTCTGGTTGTTACTTCACTTCTGGGTAAAGTTACCGGCTCTCCTACGGATGTACTCTCCAGTGTCTGAGGACTCGGCACTTCCTGCACATCAGAAAGTCCTGTATTCTCAGCATTTTCTGTTTCTGCAGATTCAAAATCAAGATCCAATGGAGGAGCGTGTCGAAGATGTTTTACATTTCTCATTATTTTTGAGCCATCTTCCACATTCACTACCTCAAAAGAGTTACAAGAGGTGTTTCTCAATAACACATAGCGAGTGTCTTTGAACTTGGCATCCAATTTACCGTTGTCTAGGCCAGCCACAAACACTACATCACCGACCTTGAAGTTGTGATCCCTTGCTCGATGTGTCTGGTCTGCATATAATTTCATTTTGTGTGTGTACTCCTCATGATGTCTATGGATATCTTTCGTCTTTTGAATGTCCCTCGGCTCTTCTTCTTTCTTTTCCACGTTTGGTAGTTTAGTCCGGATATCACGTCCAAAGATAACATTAGCTGGGGTTTCTCCAGATGCACTGTGAGGTGTTGATCTATAAGCCAGCAGAATCTTAGGGAGTTCCTCTCTCTATTTTTTTCCTTCAGTCGCAGCTGCTTTCAAGGCCTTTTTCAGGTATCTGTGAAATCTTTCAATTTTGCCATTACTTCTCAGATAGTAAGGTGATGTACGGATGTGTTTAATTCCACAGTTAGTCAGAAATTATTCAAACAACTGTTCTATGAATTGCCTGCCATTATCTGTTACTACCTCTAGTGGATAACCAAAACGTGCAAAGATGCTCTCTAATAACTGTGGCTGAAGATATGTCTGATACAACAACCGCCTCAGGGTAAGAAGTATAATAGTCTATGACAGTCAATATGTATTCATTCTGAATGGGACCTACCAGGTCAATGCCCAATTTTGTCCAAGGCCTTGGTGGTAATTCAAGTGTTTGGAGAGGTTGATCCTCCTGCAATGGCTGATTCAATACACAAGTGGAACAATTCCTGACCAGTCTTTCAACATCACTGTCCATGTTGGGCCAGTAAAATTTGCTTCTCAGGTACTGTTTTGTTTGAACCACACCCTGATGTGTCTCATGTGCTATTTTCAATGCTTGTCTGATTTTTGTTTTTGGTAACACAATCCTCTGTTCTCTTAAAAGCAGTCCATCATATGTAGATAACTCCAACCTACAACTGTGGTATGGCTGCAGTTCTTCTGGAATTGGATTAGGCCATTGTCCTTTTTCCACTATGGACATCAACAATTTCAATGTGTCATCTTCATTTGTTGCTTGCTTAAGTTCCTCAAGCGTCAGTGCATGCAGTTCATAAGTGCTGATTGAAAGCACTCTATCAACATAGGTGTCTACATAACCAGTGTCTTCTGTGTCTGGTAAAGGAAGACGTGACAATGAGTCTGCAACATTGGTTTTCCCGACTATGTGTTCAATTTTGTAATCATACGGCCGTAATCTAAATCCAAGTCTTTGTATCCTGGGTGGTAACAATGTTGCCTTTTTGGGATTGAACATGTAAATGAGGGGTTTATGATCCGTTTGAAGTGTGAACTTGCCTCCCCATAAATATGTCCTAAAATGTTCCACTGCCCAAACACAACCCAAGGCTTCACGTTCTATTTGCGAGTAATGCCTTTCTGTTGGGGTAAGTGAGCGACTTGCATATGCCACTGGTTTGTTCTGTCCATGTTCTTGTCTTTGTAGCAATACTGCTCCAAGCCCTACAGGACTCGCGTCACTGATCACTACTGTTGGTGCATCTAGTTTGAAGTATGCCAGACACGGTTCAGTTACAAGTTCTCTTTTCAACTTGGCAAAGGCTTTCTCAGTTTCCGATGTCCATTCCCACTTCTGTCCTTTCCTCGTTAGTTTTCTAAGGGGTTCTGATATATCTGCATAATTAGGAATGAATTTCATCAAAAATCCACAAGTGCCTAAGAACAAGCGCAAAACTGCAACATTCTCAGGTTTCGGTGCCCTGCAAACAGCTGTCACCTTTTTCAGGTCTGGTTTTATTCCTTCTGCAGTGACCAAATGTCCCAGTATCTCGATCTCTTTCAGGCCAAAGATACACGTATCTTTATTTAAAGTTAAGCCTCTGTCTTGGAATCTTTGGAACACCAGGCATTGCACACAACATCGAGTCCATGGCCTTCTGATAGGCCTCTGAGGCACTAGGCAAGCCAAAAAGAACTTTTCTGAAACGGTAACAACCCCTGTGTGTGATGAAGGTAGTCAGGTGTCTTGATTCTGCTTGGGCTGCTTCATGAATTCTAGCGACTGTAAGAGCTCTTTCTAAAGTCAGCCCTTCCTCCAGCAACAATTTATCACGAAGTCTTATGTGCACATTTTTCCACATGCTGATCTCTTAACATGTCAGCTTCTAATACTCCAAAGTCACACGATTTAGCCAGTTCTCTTAGTGCATTCACAAAAGCATCAACAGATTCGTCCTGAGACTGAGTTCTCTGCCTAAAGTTATGCCGTTCCAAAACCACATTTCTCCGCGGTGTAAAGTAAGCGTCTAAGGCAGCTACAGTCTGTTCATATGTACCTTTTTCTCCAGGGAGGTTGGCGAAAATCCGCTGCACGGGCGCCCTGATACAGTGCAGTAATGTAGCCCGTCTCACGGCATCCGGAGCTTCTGTAGATCCACTGGCTATTTAAAAAAATCTGTACGACTCCATCCATATCTTGTATGATAGAACGAAAACCTGCAGTGTTCTGCTCGCTTTGAGTTCGTTAAGCACTCATCTCTCGTCGCCATAAATGTTGTGTATCTTAATAAAGAGCCGTTCTTATATTATTTTAACTGTTTTATTAACTACACAAATCATGCCTTTACACCATATATTCCCGCCTTCTACTCTCTCGTTCTGTTGTCTCGCGATGTCTACTCACTATACTACAAGTACAGTACTCCCACACGTACCAGTCAAAACACACCGACACCTTCACACAAGAATCTCTACAGTTTAACTGGAGGCACCAGTTATAAAAAAAATAAAAAAATAAGAAACAATAACGTGACCCTGCCTAACGTAGGAATTGCATGACTTTAAAAGATTAGTTTAGTTGAAAAAAAAAAACGTTTTATGCGCACAAAATCAGGTGATTTTCTTCCTCGTGATCAGCTTGGAAACTTACGCTGTAAATTACTTTTTAATCAAACGTTTAAAACACTTGAATTTCATAAACACAAAGAAAAAAAAACATATTCTACTATTTTCCTATGGTACGAAGCAGATCAGTAGGTCTTTTTTTCCAATCAGAGTCTGAGAAAATAGCTCCCCGTCCACTGCGCTCCGTCAGAGAAGCGGCGGCACTGAGAGAGGGAGGAGGCGCGGAGCTCTGTAATACAGAATGAGCCGTCTGCAGCCTGGAACGCTTAAGACAGATCGCATCTGTCTTTATAACTTAGGTTTTCAAATTAAACAACGTAAATCATTTCCTTTGACTTCCAGTCCTTTAATTATCATTAAGGATAGCTACTTTGTCACCAATTATATTTATTTTTAAAGCATTGTTAAACAAAACAGGAGCTTATTATACTTCCTAATGACATGACATGTGGAAAGATAATAGATTTTAATCGCCTTTAGGTTTTTATAAATTTTAGCAAAGTGTAATCAAAACAAATGCCACAAAACTATTCTCGATTGTATTTCTGAATGTTATGTCTAACTAAGTTCAATATTTGAAATACAAGTCATTGTTCAAATGTACGTTAAATCCGAGTATTAGAAAATATGTAAAATACAGAATTAGTAAAGAAAAATATATAAGGATAAAATATATTTTAAAATATTTTGCTATCAACAATTAATAACAGGCTTAACTGTTAATAACAATTAAATGTATTAACTAAGGAATAGGGTGGCAGTGTTTAGCATGCTTTTGGTAAGTTTTTTCATAAATACAACAGTTGCACCAGATATCTCAGTGACTTTCAAAATTAAATTATGCATGCAAATCTGTGAACTAGAAAGATAACTAAGCTATCCATCCATTTCTAATGGTGGCACAGTGGTTAGCATTGCTATCCTACAGTGCTAGGGCCCCAAGTTCAATTCCTGGGGTGCAGTATGTGTGGAGTTTGCATGTTCTCTCTGGGTTCATGTGGGTTTTTTCCACGTACTCTACAGGTACCTACATACTGGTGGGGTTAATTGGCTTATGGAAATACTAATAAGCCACACTCACTCGTGTGAGTGTCTGAGTGTGTGTTTCTGTCTGTCTGCCCTGTGATGTATTCTGGGTGTATTCTGCCTTGCGTCCGTTGCTTGCTGGGATAGGCTCCACCTCCCCTGTACTGGATAAAGAGATTAGAAAATGGATGGAACTAAAGGAATTGTGTAACTACACAGTGATTAAACCCACTATGAGATGGCAGGATCTCACTGAGGATGAATTATTTTATAGTGCTGGTTTAACAAAAACAGCTTTTCCACCTCTCTGGCACATCAGTATCCATAACTAGTCAGACAACAAATCAACAAATTGCCTCTAAATATAAATATCTTCAGATGCTGGCTCAGCATCAGTTATGTTTGCCCATTCCTTCAATTTATGTGCATCCAAAACACAGTTGAACGCTAGCAATTTCACAAAATGTAAAATACAATCCTCATTTCAGTATCTATGTAAACATTCAACAGTGGATAGTCAGTGAGTCTGTTAACTTTATCACCTTCCCCTGCAGTCTGTAACATCTCCTGTCCATTTGTCAAAAGCATGCCTAACCTTCTTAGGAAGTGTCCTTATTATCAGTGTATTCCTCAACTTTCCCTAAATTATCTTTTTCCTACCTACCTGTACATCTCTAGTCTTAACATGCTCCATGAGAACTTACTTTTAACCTGTGTCTGTTTATCTACTACATGGTAGCAAACAATCTTTGTCTAAGTTTACTGTACCTGTCATTTTTTGCAGCCTGCAGATAACACTTTCAGTTATTCTAGATTAATCATTTTCTACTACTTTGAGAAACTGAAAATCCCATTGTAATTTTCATCCCTGTCTCAACTACTCTTCATTCCTCATTTCAACTATACTGTTACTACAGGAAGTTTCAGGTCCACATTCCAGCTTCTGTGTTGTTCATTTATTTCTTCCTCACTGTTCAAAGCTCCTCTTACTTTCTTAACTCTACCACTAGTAGATCTTTTGTCCATACATCCTCCATTGCTTCTTTTTCAACCTTTCCATCCTTCTACTTCAGTGTCTGCAACCTGGCATCTCATATTCTAACCAGACCTTGAATATCCATATACCATGATTCATTTCTAATATACCTGTATGCTGTTATTTTGCATACAGTATGTTTTTTTTTGCAAGAGCTCTTCAGACACGCTGTTACTAGCCTGAACATAACTCCTAATTATTTGCTCCCTGCAATAAGTCAGACTAACTTAAATCCTCAAAAACTGCTTGTATAAATTTGTTTAAATCACAAACATCATATGTAAATACCGACCATGTATAGCATTAAAAGAAGCTGCATTATGGAACATCACACTAACTGATGTCCTACTTACTGTCCTATATCTATGAAGGAGACAGGGATGCCGGTGTGGAATCAAGACATGGGTGAGGTATTCTTTTAAATATTTTAAGAGTGAGCGATATCGCTTTGTGGAGAGACTAACATAAATTGTTCTCTAGCTAGAGAGAGAGAGAAGTTATGGAATGTTCGGCGCTGTTCTATGACGAACGATTTAGTCAGTCACATGAGCATTTAGTCTAGGCAGGCTCAATTAGATACATCATTGGCTGATATAATCAATCAACATGGCGCTGGGGAGTGGGTACGTGTTGCTCCTCATCTTTATGTCTTCATCTGTTTCGTATTGTGGGCTTTTTGTATCCAGTGTATCTTTTCAGCAATTATTTATGACCGACAAGTGCTTGTGGACACTGGATTGAGAATCGCTGATTTAAACACAGATATTTCCTATCTTGGGTGCCTCTGCGAACGGACCCCCCGGCTGACTCAGAGCAGAGCAGGCGAATGCGAAGGACGCGAGAGTGAAGCGCTGTGGCTACCGGACCCCACTCCTGAGTGTCCTCCTGGCCAACATGCAGTCCGTGGAGAACAAGATGGACGAGTCTTAAGCCATCAGAGGGATTGTTGTATTCTCTGTCTCGCCGAGACCAGGCTGACCCCCAATACACCTGACTCAGCCGTTCAGCTTGACAGATTCTCCACCTATCGCATGGATCGCTCTGGTTCCGCTGGTGGTGTACAGTATGTCTAATGATAGACAACTCTTGGTGTGCAGATGTTTTGAAACAGTTTTGCCCTCAGGAAGGGTGGAAGTATCGCTAAGAATACCAGTCATCCTGGTTTCTCACTTTTCTTCCCCTTCCCTCTGGTAAGTGTTATAGGAGCATAAAGGCAAGTACGTCCAGATTCAGAGACAGTATCTTTCCACAAACTGTCAGATTACTGAACACTACCTCTACCACTGGCTCACACCAATTTATTTTCTAAGATGTATGTTATTTAACTTGTTGTTGCTGCCGCTGTTCTGTGTTTGTTTTTGGTGTTAATGTGTTTGTAGTGGAGCATACATGTAATGAAAGTTAGAGGGCTGTAATTGCTGGTATTTTGGGCCCCTTAATGGTGATCAGTGGTAGCGCATTAATTTTTATCCACTGTGTCACATAGAGAAATCTGTACAGGCTTTCCCAGGCAGGCTGTATCCCCATTCGTTTCCAGTGAGTGTCAGGGAGAGATGACAGATGGCATCAGTGCACAGCCTGTACAGAGCTTTCCCCTCAGCTGTGATTAGAGATCGTTCCTTTAAAGTATGAGATTATAGGAATGTTTGTATCTGTTTAACTTACATTTGGGAACCCTAAAACATTTGCCAGAAGGAAGAGGTTCATATTCAGAATTGAGGATATGGGAAGGATCTGATATAATTTTTTCTGCCTGTTTGATTATGGATTTTTCAAAGATTGTCTGCAGGGAGGGATGTTGTTTCACTCCCATGACTTCAAAGCTGTTTGGATGAGTCGGGAAATTTGCGATTTAAAATTAACTGATAGATTACCAAACCACACTGTTATACCATTTCTGATAATGCTTTCGATTACAGCATGGTAAAAGAGCAGAATTACTTCCTGTCGAACCCCAAACACTCTTAGTCTTCGCAAGAAATATAAGTGCTGCTTAACTCTGGAGAAATACTCTACACATGAGTATTCCAGCACAGGTTACTGTCTATGTGTACACCTAAGTACTTATATGAATCAACCTGAGTGAGAAGTTCTTTGTGGATTACTACATCTGGGGGATCACCAACTGCTCTGGGATCAAAAACTGTTTCTTTTGTTTTTTAACATTCAGAATTAGGCAATTGTTGTCACAGCATTGCACAAACCTATGGATTTCTGACTTATACAGATGAGCTGCTTCCTCTGCGCATTGAGCCAAGCATAGCTGTATCATCTGAGAATTTGAAGATGATGTTGCTTTGACTACTGATTGCACAATCATTTGTATAAAGTGTGACCAGAACTGGAGAGCTCACACCGACCTGAGGGTCACCTGTGCTAATGGATCTTGATTCCGAAAGAAAGAGTTTTATTGACCTACTGACATACTGTGTACGGTTTGTTAAACATGAGTGATACCATCTTATAATGTAATGGTTAATGGACATTTGCTTCAACTTGCTTATCAATAGATGGGGATGCAGCGTATTAAATGCAGAGCTGAAGTCCATAAACAGCATCCAAGCATAGGCATTGGGGTCCTCTAGGTGTTTAAGAAACAGATGCATAATGCTGTTGATTGCATAATCAGTGCCCCACCTGTGTTTATATGCAAACTCATATGGATCCAGTACAGTGTTCACCTCTGAGCACAGCATGGATACCATAATCCTCCCAAACCATTTCATAACAACAGACATCAGTGCTACCGGCCTGTAGTCATTATTATCTGAGGGACAGGGCTTTTTGGGTATTGGCATGATTATTGTTTTTTTCCACAGCGCTGGAACAAAGTGAGAGTCAGCAGACTTATGAAAGACGGGGCACCATCCTGGTGTTAATTCCTCTGCGCAATTTTTTAAAAGAGAGGCAGAGATGCCATCACGGCCTGTTACCTTTTTCGCACATATGTGCTTGAAACCCTTTTTTGAAACAGTTTATTTTTAATAACACATTCGCGACAGCTTTTTCGAAAGTTTGAGATAAATTTCCACACAGCGCAAGCATAAAAGTCTTTAAGGTATTAACAGGCAACAAATGATGGGGTGTTGTTCTTCATACTTTAACGGATTGGTCCTAAAGTTTTAAAATTGTTTCCCAGTAGAGATAATTTGAGATGTTATTGGAGACGGGCGGTGTGTGGGGGTTAGTTAAAGGCTCTGGAATGCAGAGTGGGGGGGGGACCCAGGGAAAGTTTACAAACATTTTAATTCATGTAAAGTTTTCTAATTTACAAGCACCACATGTATTTCACGCAAAAATGTTCTTTACAGCGCAGCGCGAAAAAATAAAACCTCAAAACGTCAAGCTTGGTTTGTGAATACGTCCCTATAAAGAACAGATACATTTTCTTATAGCGTTAATAAAAAACATTTTGCTTGATAATATTCTTAGCGGTCTGTTGGTGAATCAAACAAAGACACCGCGGCACATTTTCGCCACGTTTTAACAGCCATGAAATTTAGACACCGTTGTATGTCTTAAAATAATAGTGTAACGCTTACGGCCGACAGGCATTGTGTAAGAGCCGGCGTACCAGAGCGGGTGACATCACCGCCCTTCCCTGTGATAGCAGGACCACAGCTACTGGGCTGTGGAGAGATCTCTCTTTAGCTCACGGGGCTAGGTCGCTACAGAGAGACGCGGAAGTCCTGGGTTCGAGCCACCTATACTTTGGGCCGACCAGATGCGGCAAGGGCGCCCGCCTGAGCCCCCGTTGCGTTACATTGGTGTCAGAAGCGGGGCGGGATAGCCCTTCGCCGGGGACGGCGATTTAAGCGGGGGAGAGTGTAACGCTTACGGCCGACAGGCATTGTGTAAGAGCCGGCGTACCAAAGCGGGTGACGTCACCGCCCTTCCCTGTGATAGCAGGACCACAGCTACTGGGCTGTGGAGAGATCTCTCTTTAGCTCACGGGGCTAGTCGCTGCAGAGAGACGCGGAAGTCCCGGGTTCGAGCCACCTATACTTTGGGCCGACCAGATGCGGCAAGGGCGCCCGCCTGAGCCCCCGTTGCGTTACAATATAGATTTTAACATTATAACGATCTATATTCGCTTATCAGTTTATAAGTTTTAAACTTTAAAAGTATAAACACACAACGCAAACACAAATGATGTGTTTGCCCATAAAATAAATTTTAAACACGCGGGGTTGGTCTTAAAGTTTTTAAAATAACGTAATAAGACACAGTTTATTTTTAATAACACATTCGCGACAGCTTTTTCGAAAGTTTGAGATAAATTTCCACACAGCGCAAGCACAAAAGTCTTTAAGGTATTAACAGGCAACAAATGATGGGGTGTTGTTCTTCATACTTTAACGGATTGGTCTTAAAGTTTTAAAATCACGTAGTAGAGATAATTTGAGATGTTATTGGAGACGGGCGGTGTGTGGGGGTTAGTCAAAGGCTCTGGAATGCAGAGTGGGGGGGAACCCAGGGAAAGTTTACAAACATTTTAAATACACGTAAAGTTTTCTAATTTACAAGCACCACATGTATTTCACGCAAAAATGTTCTTAACAGCGCAGCGCGAAAAAATAAAACCTCACGGTGCATGTCTTGTGTTTGCTATAGTTTCAAAACGTTGTATAATATTTGTATACTAGACAATATTGAATTATTATAATGGAATTACCAGGGAGTTGTTCCGTGATGTGGTCGTGACTGTGTGTATCCATTCATTTCCATTAGCCCTGAAAACCACAGCTGTAAAAAGACCAGTTATGGCGCAACCCAACACTGGTGAGTAATTATGACACTGTTTTGAATAAAGCTTTATGACCATGTGAGTCCTAAAGACACAGGGGTACTTTCTCCAAACCAATACACTCATGTGTCTATTCCGCAGACGCGGGCGAAGAGACAAGTCGCTACACGTTTAAAAAACCTTGTTTGGGGTTTACAATACCACCGCAAAACCTTGTGGAGACACAGGCAAATGTTCACGTCATACCAGAGGGTGCGGAGCATATTATCAGATCGCCTGAGAGAAGAGGTCGGTATTATATAAAACATTCTTTTAGCATGGCCATTTAAACGTGTCTATAATAAAAATCCTTAATACCAAAATTTTTTGGTAATTTGCGGTGTTGAGTTCTTTCACTAATGGGATTTTTCCTCTCCGTGCAGACCCCGGACCTTCAAAAAATAAACTGCGATAAGCCAACACGTTAACTGGGTCAACGAGCTCAAAACGTCTGAAATCAACAATCAAAGGTTAATATAATTTAAGCATGGTCAAGATGTGTTATGATCCACTTACAGCAAACATTACTTCTTTTGTTAGGCTGTAAATTCGTTGAAAGATCCTAGTTCGCGTAGTTTTCTGTTTGGGAGTGTTAAAAAAACTTATTTTAAAACTGCTTAGCTTTTAAAGTTAAAAGCGACTGGTCTGTGCCAGGGGTCTATATGCTGTTAACCATGCCGCTTGACCCAGTAGCACCACCACAGTCTTAAAGGAAACAGGTGTAACAACATGTCCGGGTAACTTGTTCCATTCACCCGCAGCCCTTTGTGTAAGGATGCGCCACATGTGTGGCGTTTTTATCCTAGTTATCGTAGTTTTCTGATTTTGACCGTTTAGATTTCATTGATTATTGTGTTGAAAAGTCTTTTATTTTTATCACAGTGTAGTTTTCTGATTTTGAGATATGGAGCATTGGCGTGGTATTAAAAAGTATTTTATTTTTTCACACAGCAACTGTATCGAAGCACGGCGAAACAAATGTGGCGGAAACGTCGGACCCTAAGGTGGTTACTGCATCGGAGATGGCTGTTAAGACGCTGACCAAAGCCAAACGTGTCAAGCCTGCGGAGTGAAATAATAACGTGCCTAAAGACTTGGTGCTTGATGATTTGGGATACTCAGTGCGGTATATTGCAGACTTAGTATCAAAGGTGGGCACTAATGAGGTGGATAAAAAGCGGTATTTAGAGAATCTAAGAGCCGCTTTAGCAAGTGTACATTCAGTGTTTCCAAAACCGATCCAGGTTTACGCCGCTAGCCTCTTAGACGTTTTTTCTTGGTGAAGACCCACCGGGATAAATGACTAAACATGCGGTCTAAAAAGTGTTTAAAAGACCGACCGCTTGCCAACATCAAGCGTTTGTACATAAAGAAAAGAATTAAACTGGCAAAAGCATGTTTGTTGCGTCGTAAAAGATTCAGAGAGAGGCATCAGATTTCCCTAGGGCCGCCCGAACTACGCAATGAGAATGCAGTGGTGGAAAATAACCGAATGCCCGAGGGTGCTGTAGCAGAACAGGATGTCGGTAACTTTGAAAACCGAGAACTGGTTGTGCTGAACGATCTGAATCAGGTTGGTGGCGGTGCAGGGGCGAATAGAGACCCCATAGTTTAACTAGAGCGTATACGTAGTTATAACAGGTCTTATAATAATTTTAGAGGAACAGAGCACCATGAAGAACTTCGTTTTGTTAATCTCGACAGAATAGCCTCGTATGTACAGGCTATAGACGCTGTGCATGATGCAGTCCAGAGAATATTGGATGAACTTTCTCCAAACATCGGGTTGAATGATTTTGTACAGCTGCGTTTGACTGCGGGTGCTTTTAACAAGCCCTTGTTCTCACGCAGGAGACAACCCGGAGAATTAAATGCTGCCGATTTTTTAAGCCACATCTCAGACCTCTTACAGAGCCACACAGAAGTTCTCACCGATGACAGCCTCCGATTAGTGGTGACAATAGTTAGGAATATGCAGGGGGGTGCCCGCATATTTAAATCCGTTCTGTACAGCCGGGTAATTGCTCGGAAAAAAGCGCACCTTATCGACTTACATTACACGGCGGTAATCTGTGTTTCGCCGGGAGTGTGTACGGTTTGTTGAATGAAGGTTGTACCGATGGGGAAATGTTACAGGGTGCTAAATGAATGCACAAAGAGTTGGGTTTTCCAGAGAATCTGAAAATTTGTCAGACATTACCGCTTCTGAAAAACACTTAAAGGTGGTCATTACCATTACCAGGGTAATTGGAAATATTTTACAATGGGGCCCACACCACCAAATTCTAAAATACTTTTTGTTCGACTGCATGAAAAGCATTTTTATGGGGTTTTAAATATTAAAGCTTTTGTGGGGGCGGCGTATTTTTGCACTAACTGGGGTATAGCCACAAGAATGCACACGCCTGTGTTAAAGCTTGTAAAACCTGTTTAGATCCCCAGTGTTGCGAAATTGATGCAGAAATTCAGAATTGCCCAGCCTGTAAGGTCTTTTGTCGTAGCTCTCAGTGTTTGGCGAGACACTTTCAGAATGCGGCGACGGGTGTTAGTAAGTGTGAGCGCAGGGTCTTTTGTGAGAAATGTGGGGTTTATAACCTCGCAAGTCACAAATGTAAAGAGAAACTGTGCTCGCGTTGTAACAACGTGATCGACACCCCTGACACACATTTGTGCTACATACCGCCTTTGGACAACCCCAAAATTTCAAACAAGTACATTTTTTTCGACTTTGAATGCATGCAAGAAACGGGGACACACATACCAAATTACGTCCCCGCCCTTCATATTAACAATAAACGAAGCTGGGAATTTTATGGTGAAACTTGTCTAAAGGATTTTGTGTGTAAATTTATCGATAGACGTTCAAAAACCATACGTTCATATCGCACAATGGCAAGGGATATGACAATTGCCTAGTAATCAGACAGTTGTTAGATGAAAAGATGGACATTGAACTAATTAATCAGGATGGTAAGATAATGTGTATGACCGTAAAAGCTCTGAACATCAGATTTATCGATTCTTTAAACTTTCTACCTATGAAATTAAGCAAACTGCCGGCACCCATGGGGTTCCCCGGGGGTAAGGGTCATTTTCCACACTTGATGAACACTTCAGAAAACCAAAATTATGTCGGCCCGATGCCGCCGCCAGAACTTTACGGCGTTAACTACAGCGAGAAAGCCGAGTTTTTGGTTTGGTATGAAGAATGCAAGGGAAGTGTGTTTAACTTACAGAGAGAATTGAAACGTTACTGCCAGTTGGATGTGGCAATTCTAAGAGAAGGCTGTGTCAGGTTTCGGGACGAGGTCATGAATATGACCAGACAGACACGCGTGACTGAGTCAGGGGCCGCCTGCGTTGTGTGCCAGTTTGTGACCATCGCTAGTGTCTGCATGGCCATGTTCAGACTTATGTTTTTACAGGAAGAGACGATTGCATTGCTATCCCATGACAATTACCACCGCCAGCAAAAACAATTTTCTACACCCAGCATTCAATGGCTTATGTACATCGAACACACAGAGCCCGTTAAAATCCAACACGCGTTAACCACGGCCGGTGAGTTCAAGGTTGGTCCATATTTTCTGTATGGTTATGCTGTAATTGAGTGCAGACAGCCTTTGAGTTCAACGGTTGCTTTTTTCACGGTTGTAGCGTTTGTTATTGTGAAAACGATTTTAATCCGCTGACAAACACTACTTTTGGCTGGTTGTACAGAAAGACGATGGTTAAAATTAATTTTCTCAAAATGAGAGGTTTTAACGTGCCTGTTTTGTGGGAGCACGAGTTCAGAGACATGCTTGTTGAAAATGGGGACTTGGGTAAATTTCTAACAGCTGCGCAGTTACCAGAGCCTCTGCAACCGCGCAAGTCGCTTTTTGGGGGGAGAACAAATGCGATTTGTTTGCATTACACAGCGCAGCCCGGTGAAAAAATTCATTACTATGATTTCACCAGTCTGTATCCGTTTGTGAACAAAACTAAAAAATACCCACTGGGGCACCCCCGAATAATATATAACAACTTTGGAGATTTAAAACAGTATTTTGGTTTAGCGAAGGTGAAAGTTTACCCACCCAGACGTTTGTACTTTCCAGTTCTCCCAACCAAAATTGACAAAAAACTGTTTTTCACACTGTGTCGTACGTGTGCTGAAACAAAACAGACCACCCCCTGTGAGCACAGTGATGAAGATCACGCCTTGACTGGTGTCTGGTGCACCCCTGAATTACAGATGGCCTTAGATCTGGGGTATAGAGTGTGTAAAAGTTACGAAATTTGACATTTTGAAAAGGCCTCACACAATCTTTTTACCGACTACATCAAACTGCATCTGAAAGGGAAACAGGAAGCTTCGGGGTTTCCAGAGTGGTGTACAGATGTAGCAAAACAACAAAGATATATCAGCGAATATTATGAAAAAGAGGGTGTCCGGCTGGACCCCGGCAACATTAAAAAGAATCCGGCCAAAAGACAGCTTTAAAAAATTGCCTTGAACAGTTTGTGGGGGAAGTATGGACAAAGAGGCAATTTACCACAGACCACCATTGTGAGAAACCCCGATGAATTGTTCAGGTACTTATTTACACCATATCATGAGGTGTCCGTCTGCGAGTTTATCGATGAAAACACAGCCTGTGTCACGTGGAAACACACTAAACACCACTATACAGGCCATTCAAACACTAACATTTTCATCGCTAGCTTTACAACCGCCTATGCCCGCTTGGAGTTATACAATCTGCTAAATGCTTTGCAAGGCCGGTGTCTGTACCACGACACAGATTCCGTTATCTTTGTGAGCCGGGATGGTGAGTGGAATCCGGAACTGGGTGACTACTTGGGTGAGCTGACCAGCAAAATCGCTGCTGGACAACACATCACCGAGTTTGTATCAACAGGACCCAAGTTGTATGGGTACAAACTGTCTGGAGGGAAAGCCTGTTTAAAGGTAAAAGGCATTACGCTCAATGTGAACAATTGTGAAAAAGTTAACTTTGAGAGTCTGTGGGACTTGGTTTTTGACTATGGCGTTAACCCTTATGCAGAGTGCCGGGAATTTAAACACATTTCTATTCAACAGCCGATGATCGTGCGTGTTAAAAAGGATTTGCGCATTGAGACCCGGACCTTAAAGAAAACCCAGAAGGTGGTGTACGACAAGCGGGTGCTGCAAGAAAATTTGACATCGTTGCCCTACGGATATTAACACGATGGATGTCAGGTTAAAACACCCTTTTTCATGCATTTTGTCCGGACCCTCGAATTGCGGTAAAAGTTATTTTATAAAACAGCTCTTGGAGATCGGTGATACAGTTATGACCGTATAAACCCGAAAACATAGTCTGGTGTTACAGCTGCTGGCAACCTCTATACGCTGAGCTGCTTGAGAAATTTCCATACATTCAGTTTATAGAAGGACTACCGACGTAGTTTTCCGACGATCAGCTACTGCCGCCGGGTAGAGTAAATTTGATTATAGTTGATGATTTGATGGAGTCTGCGTGTGAAAATAATGAGATAGAAAAAGCTTTTACCAAATACGTACACCACCGAAACCTCAGCATCATGTATATCGTCCAAAATGTGTTTTGTCAAGGCCGGAAAAGTAGAACCATCGCGTTAAATACAAAGTACATGGTGCTGTTTAAAAACCCTAGAGATAAACTACAGATTACAACCCTGTCCCAGCAGATGTACCCCGGTAAAGCCAAATTTTTTTTGGAAGCGTTCGATGACGCTACTAAAAAAACTTTCGGTTACTTGTTGGTGGATTTAAATGCAGACACCCCAGATGACTATCGCTTGCGAACAGGTCTTTTCCCCCCAGATGTACCCACGGCTTATGTATTTAAAAAATCTAAAAGTCTGTGATCTCGCAACCACAGACAGTCGAAAAAACACGTTCGGGGCGTCGTCATGTCTTCACGCGTTCGGAAAAACCTGACTCTCTTAAATTTTCTGGTAAAAGCACCTCCCAAGCAGCGAAAAGCTATTCTCTGCGGGGCTACAAATGATCTTGTACAGGCCATAGCTGAAATCGCCTTGAATACCTTGAAAGGGAACATACCGTTATCTGCTAAGCAGTTTGGGACCCTGAAGAGAAAGCGTAAGCTTATAAAGACTTTGAGTCGAAAGGGTCTTTCTCTTAAAAGAAAGAGACTCTTGGTGAACCAGTCCGGTGGTTTTATCGGGACCCTGTTGAGTATTGCAGTACCATTGATTACGGGGCTTCTACAACGTCGATAATGGAGCACTCTGAAAAAATGAACCTGGTACCTCAGAAACAGCTTGATCGACTCCGAGAGCGGTCTGGGTTCGAAAGCAATGTAAGAAGAATAACAACCCGTCGGCTGGATGATGAAATGCGTGACATTCTTCAGAACTCGCAGCTGGCCGAATATGAAAAAGTGAAATTGTACAGCCAGGTGTTACAACGTTATTTGACATTAGTACGCCAGGAGACTTCCGAAAAGGGGACTTTAACCGTTGTACTACCGGAAAATGCACCCACCGAACTATCACCCACGTTAGCACAACCGCCGTCATCGAGCGACTCTGACTTTGGGTATATTTTGGACAGCGTGTCTCAGCGTTTCCGGAGAAATGCCGAGATATTGTTAAAGACCATGGCCCGCAATGAACCATTAATAGCCTGGAATGAAAAGGGGGAATTTGTGTACAAGGGGGTACCCGTTGAGGGCTCTCACATGATTGATCTTGTCAGGGCTCTCACGCAGCAGCAAGCAGTTGCTGTCGGTAAGAAGCCAAAAGGTTGGGATGTGTTCATGGAGGCTATGGCAGAAATCAACGTGCCGGGCACCTTGCTAGCCAACGCTGGTAACCGAGAGCTACTTGAAAAACTCAAGGCTGCCCCGCTGGGGTGTGCCGTGTCAGTCAAAACTTTAAAACAACCGGTAGAGTTGTCGCCGGTCGACCCGGTCTGTAAGATAACCGCTGAAAGGAGACGATCATTAATACCTAGACCCACATGGTTGTCTTTGTAACATTTTTTCTCTGGGTATGTGTGTTTGTGTTAAATGGCTTGAAATGTATATTAAAAAGCGAGCGCAATATGGTTAAAAATGGCTTGGCTGTAACATGTATTAAAAAAAGCTTGAGCGCTATAACAGCGAATGTATGATAAAAATATTGTGTTGATTTAAATTCATGTTTTGTGTTCTTTTTAAATAATAACCACACAGACGTTGTAATGGTTCGATTTCATTTTTATTTTAGGTCGATTAACATTTATGACATGTTTTAAATTGTCGTTAACACCCGCATAATTCTGGATTGCATTCGTAGAATAAAGTTCTAAAATGTTTCTAAAAGATAAGCCTTTACATCTATGGTATAGGAAAAAGACGCAATGTAGACCGCAGGTCACTGCAAAATAATCTTGCAATTGTCTGTTGTTGTAAAATATGGAGTTAGCATTTCTGTTTAAGAAATCAATAATGTTCTTGGGAAAGAAAAGGCTTCGGGTGAAAATCCGTAGGAGTCGAAAAATTCTGCGCCCTCGTCGTCGGGTAAGTAAATAGCCAGCCAGTGTTCACCGGGGCGGTCGTGTGGGTGAGTATTAACTATTAAACACAACGGGCGCCACGCCAGTCTCTCGTGTGGTAGGGCATCACTGGGGAACACGCCTAGAAAACTGTCTCGGGTGTAGCGGTCTCGGGTTAGAATGTCTTCCAGCTGTTTGGTGTTCATCTTTATATGCAGGTTGTGTGGTCTCCCAGTGCTTTTTAGCTGAAGTCGTAAATGACTTGACATCTCATATCCAGCTCTATCACGTTGTCGAACAGCGCGTACACAACCATGTTAACTGTAGTGGGTAGCGGTAGCGTGAAGCGTATTTCAGCTCTCAGATTACCCATTTTGATAAGTGAATAATGTCCTTTGCACTCGTCGTCGGGGCTGAGGTTGAAAGCGAACAATGTGTAACCGCGCGCGTACTCCTCGCGGTCCACTAGAATTGGTTTGTCTTTCAGACGCTTCCCGGCTGTTTCCACCAGATTAAAATATTCACGGACGCAATGTCCATTCTGGAAGTCTGGTTGAAGCGGTTTAGTGGGGATTTGTTCGCCGTCCGCGTAGAGAGCCAGAAAGTTAACGTTGTAGTGTTTAAAATTGAAGGGGTTTTGGGTAAAACTGCCGCTGAATGCCGCGTTGTCCACAAACCCCAAGATGACCACTTTGGGTAACTGTCTTGGTTACACACACGGCTCCCTGCAGGCAGGCTGAAGACTTTCATCTGTACGCGGTCTATGGGGTATTTAGCGTTGGCCGTCAGGAGTGCTTCGGCATGTCCCAGTCTGACCCCGGGTGACACTCTGACTCTTTTCACAAACAAAGATGCAGAGAGTACGCTCAGTTTGTGTTCTATGGCGTTGTTCATTAAGCAGAAAGCATCTCTGTTGCGCGTGAGTTTTATTTTCAGGTCTACACCATTCAGTAGTAGTTTGTCCTGAAAAAACAGGTCGGCGTGAATGTGACCCAGGAGCTCCAGTTTTCGGCTTTGCGTCGTGTATGATGCTCTTTTTCGGAACCCCTGATTGGGACCATCCAAAATTGTTGTGTTCCCCGGCTGTGTTTTTGTAAAAGAGCCCTGTTGAATACTGCGTCTTCAGCGTCTCTTCACTGTAGTTCAGGACAGACTCTATAAAGGCTCTGTAAGGATAGCAGTTGTTGCTCTGGCTAATCAATCGGTCTCCTACGGTGATGTCAACCTGGCTGAAGATGGCAGCGATGGGGTAATTCACCAGGCTCACACGGGCTGCCGCATCAATGTCCCGACCGTCTGCTTCCGTTATTTTACAGGTCAAATTGAGCAGGGTGTTGTTTAAATCTAAATAATCTTCTCCGTTGCCTGCGACGTAGAACTCCAGAGGTGCGTTTTCCGTTAGTGCCGTGAGGGGTGGAACTTCTATGTAAAAGCTTTTCTCGACGCTTGTTTGGGTAGGCGCTAATTGAAATATGTCCAGCTCCGACTTGGCGCATTCTGCAGACCCGCTGTGAACAAAAGCCATGTTTAAAATATGTCTCGTTGATTGCGGTGTGTCACGCCCTTCTTGGTCGACCTGAAGCTTCTATGAGTTGCCTGTCTGCACTTAGCCGTTCTTTTATCAGGTTTCGGCGGCCCCCGACGGTGTGATGATGACGTCTGTCTTTTTCTCCTGACACCCCTGCGGATGTATGCTAGACCCGAACCTTCCTGCTGATGTGCAGCCACCTTAGACATGACCGCGCTTGTAACGTTGCCGACCACGTCTTTGGCAATGTTTTTAGCTGCCGATGTCATGTGCGGCTTAGCTAATTCAAACCCGCATTTCAGAAAAGGCACGGCTTTTCTAAATAGCGCTCTGAAAATACCCCCGATACCAGCGCTGTACTGAACCAGTAGCCCTGAAAATCCTGGTAATCCATAACCAGCCTGTTGTTTGTAGTAGTGCGTATACAGAGAAGGATCCCCGTAGCTCTTGATGACCGTCATCCTTTTAGATGTTTGTCGCTTTCACAGGTCTGAAATGCAGCTTGACGATGACCTTTCCAAATGCAAATGACACGTGTTCGTTTTGATCCGTCTTTATTTCAATAGTGATGTTGTTAAAATGGTCGATGCTCACTGGCACGTAATGGGGTTTGTCGTACAATACTGTGACGAATTCACCATCCACGCCTCTGAAGGGCACACAACGCAAAAGTGGTGCGTAGACGTCGCCTATTAACTGGTGTTCTATGATATCGGTGTATATATACATGGTGTTAAATCCACCAGTCATATCGATGGGGTGCGGTGATTTTACACCCGCGACACCCGAATTGAAACCCAACATCCTCGCCAGGCGGTTACGCACCTGCACTAACAACCCTTACCGACCGGCTAATGGGGTTGTATTTAAGACTTACAGCCGTTAACTTGGATTTTTCCGCAGCCCGTTTAATTTCATGCATGAGCTGCTCGATGTTGCTGTAGTACCCTCTCGGTAAGGTACAACTCCATATAGTCTTGAGCTCCTCGCTGACGAACAGAAAAACTTCGTCTTCATCAAAAGTGTTTAGTGTATGCGGATAGTGCAGCTCGACCAGGCCCACTTCCCAGCTCCCGTCCAGGTCAATCGCCTTTGCCAGATGCTCTGTGAAGCACGCGTTAGTGTTCTTTGGAAACATCTTTGAGGATGAATTACTGGCCAGCATCACATAGAAACCATTGGGGTTCATTTTTCACCACCTCTATATGTCTCGGACCTCGGAAGCCTTTACCCAGCTATTGAATTTATCGCTCCAGCCGCACCACTTTACCAAAAGCTGTTTGTTTTTACCACAACCCCTGGCTGCTAAAATCGTTTGGATGCGGTAGACGTTCTCAACATCAGGGTTTATCTTCTGTAGCTCTTCAGCATAGAAGGAGCCCTTAATGTCGTCGCCTGCGTAGTCCTGTAGTTTGTAATAGGGTTTCAGAGCCGCGGTCCGCTCTTTGACAATGAAAATTTCATCTGTGAAGGTCTGTTCATATCCCTTCTCAAACACTTCCTTTATTTTGGACACCCGCACGCGGTCACCCACATTAAATGAAAACTTTGACGGTTTTCTCTTAAAGTGCTCGTCATAGACCGTTCTCCACACCTCAAGGGAGTTGTCGGACGTAACAGAAGCCGGGGTTCGTTTAATAGTCGTGTGGTAACTATGGTTATAAGAGTAAATAAGATCCGAAAGGACGTCCATATAACGAAAGGTGTTTTTGTGTGTCAGTTACCTCCACATTTTTGTTTTAATAGTTCTGTTAAACCTCTCGACCACACTAGCCTTCACATCGCTGGCCGTAACGAAATGTTCAATATTCTCACGTTTGAGAAAATTTTGGAAGGTCCTGTTCAGAAAATCTTTACCCTCGTCCGTTTGTAGCTTTTTAGGAGCACGCCCCTCTTGCAGTATATTTCGGAAGGCGCCTGTCACGGCCCCTCCAGTCTTGGTTTTCAGCAGCACGGCCCAAGCGTATTTAGACAGCATGTCTATACACATTAAGATGTAACAGAAACCGTCGTTGAACTCGCGGTGTTCTCTCATGTCCACCAAGTCGGCCTGCCACTGCCAGTCCAATTCGGACACCAGCGTCCTGTTTCTCTTAAAACGTACGCGCGCCGGCTTGTGCAGAGTATAAGCAGCCTGGCCGGACAACCACTCGGCCACCTGGCCGCGGCTGGTGCCGCTCACACCCCGGGATCTCGCGGCCCGCAACAGACTCCCCACGCCTCCATAACTGCCCGATTTCCTAGGGTTATAATAGAGCGCACTCAACCCCACGGCAGACATGGTCCCCTTCCAAACCAATACACACTTGCACACACCTAAAGCGAGGGATGCGCCGCCTTGGGGCTTTGGGACCCTGAGACGCCGGACCGACCGGCCGGGGGGAGGCGGGGGTTCCGACCCACACCATTGGCTCCTGAGGGGGCGGGACATGCACAAATAACAACACGCCATTGGATGGCAAGGGGGCGGGACAACCAAACACCGCGGACGATCATTGGCTGGAAAAGGGGGGCATGGTACCTGTCAAAAGTTTGATGAAAGATGTCGCTTTATACTACTAACATAGTGAAGGCAGGTAAGGTAAAGTGCAGGTAAAGTGCACAAAGTGTTGCTCTATTGCTCTCTCCTTTATATGTAGATGTTAAATATCTTTTCAGCAGTGATCAAAACTACACCTCCTTGATCATAAGAATAGTTACAGTGTAAACAAAAGGAGACTACTTGATCCATCTGGCCTGTTGTGGAATTAGTAGCAAGTTTATCAAAGAATCTAATTCGGCTATTTCTTGACAGAAACCAGATATTGTGCAGTATTCCTCAATTCTCAGCAGAGACACTCACTGTGCTCCCCCTTCCCATCTCTCTGCAACAAACACAGGTTCGTAGGAGTGAGATGAAATTCCTTTGCAACTCTTTGTGGAATCTCCTCTCATCTTTGAATCCTCCCCTGTGTCCCAAATCTTCCCTTCTATGCTTTCCCAGCTAAAATGTATTTATATCTTTCACAGCCAGAGTTCAGAAAGGAAATGAGAAGTGGGGGTGTTCTGGTGATTACAGAGGGTGTAGGAAAAGCTAACAAGTGGGGCTAATGAACAAAGTGACTATATGCAGTTGAGTTAGTGTAACAGTGCAATGTCCTCATTTATCCTAGAGCTTCTTCACTGTCTCAGGTCCAGGTAGATCTGTACTGCAATCCCATATGTCACCACTGAAATGGAAATGAGTGGTATCCGGAAAATAAATTGTCCTTCAATATTTGTTGATTTGCATCCGCCATACTGTTTGTACTAGAGAAGCTTGGAAACCTTTTTTACTGCAGCGAACAGAAAGAACAAAAAACGACCTCACCATCTCTGACAGTCACTGGCCATTAAACGCATACTTAAAGTACTGTAGCATACTGTAGCTTCCAAGCTACTACCCCACACCCACTTTATTAACTTCATGGCACAATCATCTGCATTTTATTCCCAGCCAGCTTCATCACTTTTTAAGCTTGCAAAGATTTAGATTTTGTGTTGTTTTTAAAAACATTATCATCTTAATCAGTTTCTCCTGTATACACTGATTCTGGAGGAACACAAGTGCTTCATAACATTGGCAACTATATTCCAATTCAATCAAGAATGCTGGACTATACCACATTCCAGTAAAATTTCAATAGACATGGATTTAAAAAAATACCCAAAGAAAGTGCTTCTCACTAAACTTCAAGATCTTTAATGCTTGGTGCCCCAGCATACTTCTACATTGCCTGATTATGTCATTTACAGTGCAGCACTCCAGTCGGCTGCAAGGACCCCTGAGCTGCCCAACAGTCCATTTACTGAGCCTACAGATGTGTCTTGTCTTTCTGTTCCTGTTGCTTCTTCTGTACTCTGTACTCCTTTGTGTTTTCTACTTGTTATCTACAGCCAAGCTATTTTCTCAATTTTCCTCACTTAGTTTCCCACTGTTCTGTAAGACATACAGATCCAGCCATTCAAAATGCATGGTACAACCCTGTACTGCGCGGAATCACTCACAGTTCACTGCATTGTACCCCGGTTTGTGATTTGGCTGGCCAAAATGACCGACAGGGGCACTCGTGGTGCATTGGTTGTTAGTGAAACGATTTAATCATTTAATCTCTTTACTGTGTATGTTTTAATCCGCTTGGTATTGAATATTTGTATGGAATTTTACAACTTAAAGAAATTTAAAGAAAAAATACACACCAGTATTCCACTTTCTTCCTAAACATTTAAAGCATCAAAGTCTTTTATTTGGTTACATACTGTGTTTATTTTGGAAATGTTTTTATGTACTCCTTCTGACTATATTAAGTTTATGTACTTTGTAAAAAGTTATAATATTTTAACCTCTTCTGCGAATACTTACGCTCGTTATAGCAGTAAAAAAACACATACTTTTTAGAATTTGATTAATACAGAATATAATATGCAATTGTGTATTTAAAGAAATTAATAATGATATAATTATATTCATATACTGTAGCTCAAATTATCACAGTAGTACACATTCTTTGGAAATGTCTACATCAGTTTCACTCCTTCACCTGTGATTGTGTATGTGGCGCAGTGGCTTAAGCAAGTGCCTTGCATAGTTTGGGTCAGAGGTTTTAACTCCGATGTTTCCATGAGTTTCTTTCAACAAATAAACATTTCTTTGTAAAACTAAAATAGCAAATATTATGGACACTATATTGACATTTTTTATATTTATAAATATCACAACATGTTCGAAGCTAAGTGATTTATTAATAACAACAAATAACTTCAAACTGCTACTGTACTGCCACTACTGTCATTATTACTGATAATAAATATTATCGACACTATATTGAATTTGTTGGTATTTCTAAATATCACAAAACATTCAAAGTTAAGTGAGTTAAGTGATTAACATTTTCCATGAATACTTGTGCTGGTTATAGCTGTAAAAGAAAGTTTAGAAAGAAAGTTTTTTTCATACTTTTTAGAATTTAATTATTAGGGAATATAATGTGGAATCGCATATCTTAAGAAATTAATAATGGTATTTAAGGGCTAAAAATATGTATTTATATAGCTGGTAGTATTACTATAATCCACTTTCTTGGTAAACGTTTTATTTTTAATTTGACTCATTCACGCATGATGAATTGTGAGAGAGTGATAGATGGAGACAAGATGGAGGTTTCTTGTCAAAACTACGTTCCCCAGAATGCAGTAGGAAATAATGTACCACCCTCACTGATGCACTGTATCAGAGAGAATGATGGAATAATTAGCCCATTATGAGTGAGTTCATAAAGTGAGAATTACGTACAATCCTACGTCTGCGAAACATCTGATCCTGTATTCTTCACACCTGAAACTGAGTCACCCCTTGACTGAGAAAGCTTTAAAGAATTTTACTTTTTTTTTTCAACAAATTGTAAATATGATGTTTACATTGGCGTTTATTCCTGATGGTAACTGTAACAAATTGTCATGTTTCACATGCTTGCGAAACAATCATGACATTCTCGTCCAGGTTTGATGTTTTTTATTTTGAAACCTTGGCATGCAGGTGTGAAGTAGAGTTAACAGCTTCAGATTTAAAAGGTTATTAATAATATCTTCAGTGTCACATTTACATTAGAATGTTCTTCCAAGTGTAAAAACAGGTGATACACAACATGTCTCATCTATAAATTTTTAGTTTACAGACCGTCCAAGGTCATTTTTTAATAATATCTTCCATATCGCATTAAAATTGGAACGCTTTTCACAGGTGTAAATCCACCTATTTTCTAACCGCTTTATCCAGGACAGGTAACAGTTTCACCCCTCCCCCTTCCCTTTGCCTATCTGACCTCTTCCCATTTTTTAACCATTCTGTGCCCGAATCGCAGCGGGTGAGAAAGAGTAGGAAGAGACAGAAGAAAGTGAATCCTGTTTTGTTTTTAGTCAGAAGGCTTCAACTGATGCATAAAAATTATAGCATAATGCGTTCTCGCGTTATGAAGTCATTTGCGCCAGGGATCCGCTTTAGTTTCCCAGAGATTGCTCATTAATGATATTAATTTAGGAACATAAACATATTATGTAAACTGTATATGGCAGATATTGGTAGTTTAAAGATTTGCATATCTAAAGAAATTAATAACGATATAATTATATTCATATACTGTAGCTCAAATTCTGCTAAACTAAAAAATAGACAGAAGAAGAATATTATTGGACAATGTTGTGAGGCTCTGGCAGAATTTCTCTGTAAACTGAAGAGTTATAGAGGAGACATGTTGTTTATCGCCTCTTTTTAACCTCTTTTCAAAAAGAACATTCCAATGTTAATGCGACACTGAAGATATTATTAATAAGAATTAATAATTATTAATTTCTTTAGATAAGCGATTCCATATTATACTCCCTATTAATCAAACTCTAAAAGTATGCTTTTGTTTACTCCGATAACGAGCATATTCGCAGAAAAGGTTAAAACATTATAACTTTTCACAAAGTATATAAACGTAATGTAGTCAGAAGGAGCACGTAAAAATGTTTCCAAAATAACCACATGTAAGACTTTGATGCTTAAAATGCTTAGGAAGAAAGTGGAATACTGGTGTGTATTTTTTCTTTAAACTACCAATACCTGCCATATACAGTTTATGTTTAATATGTTTATGTTCCTAAATTAATAGCATTTATTACCTCCAGATGTGTAATGCTCCTCTTCTTTTTATGCTCAGCTACTAAAATTTCCCCTTAGTTTTAAAATTCCATATAAACATTCAATACTAAACAGATTAAAACATGCACAGTAAAGAGATTAAATTATTAAATCTTTTCACTCACGACCCGTGCACCACAAGTGCCCCTGTTGGTCATGTTGGCCAGCCAATCACGTACCGTGGTACAATGCAGTAACTTGTGGGTAATTGTGTGCAGTACGGGTTTGTACCGTGCATTTTGAATGACTGCATCTGTAAATAAAGACAAAATAGAGCATGAAACTCTTAATCTGAGGGTTGTGGGTTCGAGCCCCATGTCGGCTAGTGTGAATGTTCTTATTTAAAGAAGCTTCCTGTTTGTCCTTGACCATCTTACACCTTAATGGTGTAGCGGCAAGGCTTATTAGTAAGACAAAATTAGGTGTTGCTATGCTTTCCTAAATGAGACCCCCATCTCTCTCATCTCTGTGGTCCAGTCACAGAGAAGCCAGGCTTTAATGTGTGCCCTGATTTAGGAATGTTTGGTTTTCTGATAAGGAACAGCTCCTAGAGCGGGGATGCAGCCCAACTATCATGATCAATGATCGTTCCTGGCGCCTATCTGTCTGTGACATTCTTGGGAACATCTGGATTGCAGTCTTAAAGTCAGAGGTCAGTTACGTTTAAGGGGAAAGTGTCTTTTCCCGCTTCCTTGACTGGCTGACACATCCGGTTTCTTGTGATGTACTCACACCTATCGCCTCAGACAAACTTGAAGATCATTCCTTGCAGTGTTTGTCTGGCAGGCAGCGGGTACACCATCGCCAGGTAAATCAAAGCCGGAAAGGATGTCTGCTTTTGAAAACTTTCCCTGTAAGGGGTCAGCAAATGCATTTTCCACAGACCTAGCTACACTTTTACCTTGACAATCTCCTATTAGTCCAGTTCATGGTCTCGTTGTCCTGGCTCTGGAACGAATCCCCCAATATCATGAGGGGCTCCGTGCAGAGCTTACGACCTTCAAATGCCATTGTCCTATCCTTCCAGGGTTTGAAGAATTTCTGTTTGCTCTTCCAGCAGTTGAGCTTCGACCCAGAGGCTCTGGAGTATTGCTCTATGACCTGCAGGGCCCTCCTCAACCCCCTGTCTGAGCCCAGGAACAGCATTGTGTCGTCTGCGTACTGGGATATCTTCAGGGTTTCCTCCACACGTCCCGGTATTGCAAGGTCATCGAAGAAAGGGTCCTGTCTCACTGCGTCTGCTAACGGCTCTCTGAAGAGAACATAGAGAAAGGGTTAAAGAGGCCACCCTTGTCATGTCCGGACACCTGGGGAATGAAATGCCCCAGTTGTTCATTTATGTTGATTCTGCTGCTCAGTTCAGAGTACAGTATCTTTACCTAGTGCCTGAAACTCTCTCTGAACCAAAACATTCCAGCACTCTGAAAAGATAGCTGTGCTTTACTCTAACAATGGCTTTCTCCCGGACCAGGCTCACCACCATCAAGGGCACGTTCCAGTCCTCAGCCCAGTCGATGGTGCCTCTGGTGAGCTGGAGGTTATAGCTGACGGATCGTCCCTCCACCCCACACATCTGGTCGCTGTTGATGATGTAGGGCAGGGTGATCCTCAGTCTGCTGGACAGAAGCTTGGACAGGATCTTGATGAGGACCTTTGAAGAGCAGGGAGCTGATGCCTTCCCTTATGGTGTTTCCCAGTTTCCCCTGACGGAACATCTCCTGTCTTACCTCACCTCCTTCAGTACTCTTGCCTTCTTCCCCTTCAAGAAAGCAGCACCTGCTTCCACCTCTATCTGCTTTTCTGAAAAAGCTCTCTGTAGAATACAGTCACCACTTCTCCTTTGTAGCCCTCATCCAGCACTTCCTCTCCATCTCCCCATCTCAGGCTGCGGATGACCCTCTTCTTCTGGGCTCCCCAGACCTGATTAAAGAAATAAGAGGAACAGGTTTAATGATTTTCAGAATGTTCCTTTTGTGCCTTGAACAGAAAAGCCTTGGCTTTCTCAGTGTACAGGTTGCGGATCCTGTCCTTCAGGTCCCTAGCTCTGTCTGAATTGAAGGCTCCACCCCTGTTTGCTGAGCTGTACTTCTCCTCCAGCTGTTTCTGGAGCTGCACTGCTTCCTTCCTCTCCCTGGTTACCTTCCGTCTGCAGTAGGTCTTTGCCAGGGTTTTGGTTCTCTCCTTCACTGCTTCCCACTGTTCCACTACTGAGCTGTAGTCGCACTTCATACAGTCCCAGCTCTTCTAGTGTTACTTGAATCATGCCTTGAAGCAGTCTTCCTCCAGTATCTCCCAGTTCAGCTTCCAGTACTCACAACTGAATGCCGGCAGGTTGGTGTTAGCCCCCACTATCACGCAGTTGTCCTCGGAATACCACACTGGGGACACCGCCGTGGATTCCAGGGAGCAGGTCTTGTGCACAAAGATGTAACCCAGGCAACTGCACACTCTCTGGGAGTTTCTCCAAGGCATTCCCATGTCACTGGGGTAACACCATCTGAAGCCATCCAAAAGGGAGAATTGCTTGAGTAGAGACTCCAGCTATGCCAGACTGACGTTGCTGCCCTTCTTCCAGTTGACGTTAAATTCTCTGCCAAGCACCATCAACTTGTCCCTTTCATCCCTCAGGTGAACTTCCTGTAAGAAACGTACCAAGAATGGCATGGAGGCCAAGTGGTGAAAGACTGCCTTTATTTTCACTCAGTCTGCTAGCCTCCTGACATTGGTGGTAAGAAAGATAAACATCGGTGTCATGGTGGATCGAGTGAATGTTTAACTCTCTTCTTTTTGTACTTACCCTGATCCAAAGCACTGTCATGCCTAAATATAACTCCTATCATCTGGAGCCTTTGGGGAGTACACCAGGCTCCCTCCAGGTCTTGCTACTGTAGTTGAATACGCTGGTTAGGTCAAGGGTGATGCCGCAGTGGTCCTCGCCAGTGGCAACGATTGCTCTCTGTCACCGTCTTGAGAAGGCTCTTCTCTTCTTTTCCCATCTGAGGCCTTTGCTTCCTCTGGCTGCCCCTAGGCCTCGGAGGAAGGTGCTGTTTCCAGGAGTACCTGAAAACAATTCTCCTTGATGGCCTTCTTCTTTTGGCCCTCTGACACACAATAGAAACTGAGTAAGAGCTCAATAAGCTGCATGCCTGTATGAGGTGGACCCAGTTACAGAAAGCAAACCCTGGATTGGGGTGGAACTGTATCATCAATCTCTATTGTCAGGCAAACACATCTCTAAAATAGGAAACAAAGGATAATATATTGTACTGACTTACAATGATGTAAAAATGAAAATGCATCCTTTTAAGATTCTATTGTTTTACATATTGTGACACAGCACAGACAATTACTTTTCTTAGTGCAATGCCACTGGACACCAGCAATTACAGCCCTTTAGCATTTGTCTAAAATGCGTTTTCTCACATCAGCACACCCGGTACCGGTAGCTGACAGTCACACTGCTGTCTAAGATATTCATTGCAGAATCATGCCAACAGCTCCATGGGTCAGGTGCATAATCTTTTCCTCAATCTCAATTAGAGAACTTGCTCCTAAATGAGATATTCTATGCTAAACTGGTGGTATACATACTCCGAAAAGCCATGATTTGTCACACTATGAAGGTATATCTGACTTTCACCAGGTCCTCACCAAGTCTTCACAGTAGATACCTGTAAATCTAATCTCATGTGACAGATAATGCAAATTTTACTTTGACATTATTAATCAAAAGTAAAACTTATGTTGTATTTATTAGTGAAGGATTATCTGTTATTGTCTCTCTCAGTGTGTCTCCTGTCCTTTTGTTTGTGTTTATTAATAATGCATTCTCTGAGATCTCTGTGATCTTCTCTCTCACAATGTCTCCTGTCCTGTTATGTGTGTTTATTACTGAATGATTCTCTGTTATCTCCCCTCTCTCTCACTGTGTCTCCTTTCCTGTTCTGTGAATTTCTTACTTGTCTCCCTTGTGTGTCACGGTTTTGTACGTTTGCTCCTGTTGTTCTGTTCATTACATTTGGTAAACTTTAAAGGGCACAAACGTACCTGCAATTGAAGTGCCTGGAATATGTGTTCCTGGTATAAATATCAAAGAACACCATTGTCACTTAAATCAGAAGCTTAGTGTTTATTGCGGAACAAAACTTGATCTATTTTTCTCTATCACTGCGTTTCCTGTCCAGGTGTGTGTGTTTATTACTGAGAAAGCTACCATCTGTTAAATTATCTAGAGCAGGCTTGAAGAGTAGGCTTTTTGGAGTAAAAAAATAATAAAAATAATAACAAACACTGGAAAAGCCAGTGGAAGAATACTGGTATAGCTCACAGGATGTTTTGGTAGACTGAGGGTTAGCACTGTGACAGGACTGTCGTACAGATGGGCGGCGAAATACAGGATATTAAATTAACAAGCTATTAGTTCACCATCACCATCACTGCTGGATAAATGACCACTGTCTGACATCTTTCCCTCTTCTTTTTCACAACTTTTCCTGTCTTTCTTCTTGGTGTAACCTGGATGATATGAGTCTGCTTTTAAAAAGAACAATCCTACCAGTTTAGAAACCTGCTAACAGGAAATAATAAAACAAAGAAGACAATCACAGGCCACTCTAGCCTTTTAGCTGTGCTGTAAAAGTTAAAAATACAGGGCTTACTGGTGCTGAGATATGACACATCTGAGGCCCTGAAGACACTGGCTGACACTGAGGCCTTCTAGCTGATTGTGAGAGAATTCTCCAAAGATTGTTTTAATATTTCTGCAATTCATCAACTTGAATAGCTCAGCATATCTCTGTATCGCTTAATGTAAAGATAAGGACAGCACTTGAACCATGTGCACTTGAACCATGTACATTACCTGGGTAACCAATTATTGCTTTGGAGACTGAGTGATCTGGGTCAATTGCAATGAACATCCTGAGTTAGCACGGTGATACATATTGTATGTGTGGAGTACATGCTAGCACAGTACTGTCTCGGGATTATCTCCAGCAGCCTGCTCAGTTGTGATGTAGAACCCCTGGAATAAATGAGATCCCATTCTTAGTACAGTACTGAGGATTAAGCCATTGTTTTGCCAAGCACAAGCTGTAAAGGGCTCAGATTCTGAATGCTTAAATCACTTGTACTTATAAGCTAACATGTAAGGCAACATTAATATATACAAGTAATAGGTTTATTCCATGCTGAAAAAAAGAAGAAAGAGAACACAACGTTTCGGCCGTGGAGCCTTCTTCACCTGAAGAAGGCTCCACGGCCGAAACGTTGTGTTCTCTTTCTTCTTTTTTTCAGCATGGAATAAACCTATTACTTGTTCCTTTGCAGCCTACGCATGCTGACGCAGCTACCCACCTGAACATTAATATATATGTATGTACTATGTGCTAATATGTGACTATTGAAGTATTTTTAAGAATCTGGATACAATGGGAAACGCTTGGCTTGTGTCAACATTACCAGGTCTCGGAGCTTCAAAGCAAGGAGATATTTTCAGAGATATGGGGATGCGAGATTCAGTCATCAAAGCAATTGTGTAGTTAATTGTAGGATACCTGAATTGAGTTCTTGGTAAATCACTCATTGTCACGCCCTCTGCAGCCAGAGGGCGCTCCTTCTCTGACCTGTCCCTAGTTTCCGGTCTGCTGTCCTTCCTGTCCCTCTCTTTCCCTTGGGCTATATATTTCCGGGTCTTGCACTCTGTCCTCGCTCAGCATTGATGTTCTGATGTCCTGAGACCCGCCTTGCACCAGGGCGCCCCACGTCTGCTCCCTGAGGGCATAGGTTTCTATACGGCATTCCTGAACTCTTTGCACTAATGAGCCCGGGCCTTTTTCCCGTCTCGCCGCTACACATATGGGTCTTTTTCTGCTCTCCTGCTCCCCACGGTTAGTCCCTTTGGACGTCCGCGACAGAATGCTGAGCCACCTACTGACCCCGCGAGCGGCGCTTTTTGTCTTGCCGCAGTTTTTTTTTTTCTTTTTTTCTCTGGGCTGTTTTTTTTTTTCAGTTCCTCTATTCTAATCTCTGGATATCACTCCGATCTTCCGTGCCTGTGAGCGGGTCCTGTACCTGGCTTTCCTCGGGTAGATCACTCCGATATCAGTGATTGAATGTTGAGCTGGCTTGCCTATTCTTATTACTGGATATCACTCCGAGCTTCTGTGTCTGGAGCGGGTTCTCGTGCCTGGCTCTTCCTGGTCTTGCTCTCTCCGATATCAGTGATAGAATGGTAAGCTTTCTGCCGTTCCTTCATGCCTTTCGCTGGATATCACTCCGGGCATCTGTGTCTGTGAGCGGACTTCGGTCTGGCTTTCCTCAGGTTGTCCACTCCGATATCAGCGTTAGTATGTGAACGTGCTCATTTGCCGTTCCTCCATTCTTTTCGCTGGATATCACTCCGGGCATCTGTGTCTGTGAGCGGACTTCGGTCTGGCTTTCCTCAGGTTGTCCACTCCGATATCAGCGTTAGAATGTGAACGTGCCATTTGCCCAGTCTGCGGTATTTTTCCCCGGGATTTTTGTGTTTTTTTTTCTTGTTTTTTGCCTTTTGTTTTGATTTTTTTTCTTCCTGGTTTCCCCTCCTTTTTGGTCCTTTCTGCTCTCTGTGTCTCGGAATTTTGGTTCCTACCTGTTTTTGGTTCCTATCTGTCTTGTGTGGTTTGTCTCCCTGGTCTTTCCCAGGTTTTTGTCTGTAGGGTTTGTGCTTGTGTACTTTTTTGTTTTAAGTCTCCGGAGCTCTTCTGTACCCCCCCTTCCTCCACCCAATAAAGGTATATACCCCGGAGGAAGGGGTAGCTCTCAGCCGTGGATTCCCGGAGGTTTCCTTTCAGTTAAATGAGGTTTTTCCTCCCCCCAGTGCTGTGCAGCTTATTTATTTGTTTGGGCGTCGGGAGCCGCCCATGAAGGGGGGGTACTGTCACGCCCTCTGCAGCCAGAGGGCGCTCCTTCTCTGACCTGTCCCTAGTTGCCCCTGCTCCCTACGGTTAGTCCCTTTGGACGTCCGTGACACTCATAGTGTCACCAACAATCCAGTAACACTTCTTATAAAACAAACAGGTGCAGAGAAAGGGAGAGAGAAAAAAGACACAGAGCAGGACAGAAGAAGAAGACTGAAGGTGAGAGTTTCTTCTCCAGATTATCTGGAATAACTGTAAGGGGTGTTAGTGGGATGATAAGGGGGGTTCTTACCATCTGGTTTGTGTGAGTCCTAATGCCCCAGTGTAGTGACAGGGACAGTATACTGTAAAAACGTGCTGTCTCATGATTCACGTGGGGCTACACACTGGTGGTAGAAGGGAGTCCTCATTAACTGTAGAGCACATTGAGTGGAGTGTCCAGAAAAGCTTAATGTAAGTATATGAGATTTGAGAACATGTCTCTGGGTCCACAACACCCACAACTCTACTAAGAGGTCTTGTGTGGACTTGAAAATAACAAAATCTCAAGTGCCACATGGGGCTTTTAACCTAGCACCAAAGTAGAACTGCAGATGTGCATCAAAATATCTTGCAATCTCTTACAGATGCAGCCATTCAAAATGGGTGGGGTATTTCGCGGCATACCCTGGTGGGCGTGTCGCGGTATCATGCGGTATCACGCAGTTTCACGCGGTTAATCGCGTCATTTGACGTCATGCCGGAAACTATCCGGCGTCACCTTGTAAAACCGCCAGGGGGAGCTTAACCTCTCATGTACAGCATTTGAGCTTTTAATTTTGAACTGTGTATTACAGCATGTTAATCATCAGTCATTAAAATGTTTGTATATTTTATGAAAGCAAGATTGCTCAGTTGGACAAAAGTACACAACCTACCTTTATCAGAAATATTTATGCATCAAAGCCTTTACTGAAGATATTACTAATAGTATTAATAATGGATGACTTTGGACAAGCTGTACACTCAAAGTATAATTTCTTTAGCACATTTGTACAAGCACTTGGAATCTGTCCAAGCCATACTTTGTCAGGCATTTTGTTTTACTTCAACGGGCATAAAAACTTCCTTGCTTTTAACAGGGCGTTTCATAATTTCTAACTACGAAAATGATTTAAAATGCGACACCTATCATTCAACTAGAGCTTAAAATATCACAAGGATCTTCAAGAGCACAGCAAAGAGAGTATTAAAAGACACTTGTATTTATCAACGCTTTCTTTTCCGTATACCAGATTTTATGGAACCACTTCAGAAGGGTGTCAGCCAGTCAGATTCCAGGAATCGGTACTTTAAAGGAAAAATACACACCGGTATTCCATTTCTCCCTAACGATTTTAAGCATCGAAGTATTTAACTAGCATGTGAAATAGCGTATGAAAAAGTGGTAGTTTTAAGCTTTTCTGCTAATATAATGTGGAATCGCGTATCTAAAGAATTTAATAACGATATGATTATATTCGTGTACTGTGACAGGGCTGTGTAGGGCTGTTTCGCCTCTCTCTTTATGTGACTTCCCTTGTAGCCCACTGGTCTACGTGCCCGATTACCAACTCATGGGTTGTGTGTTCAAATCCAGCTGGTGCCGTGACTTTTCTTTTAACAAACATTTCTTTGAAAAAATAGAATAGCAATACTATGGACAATCAATTTACATTTATATTTCAAAATATCACAACATGATCGATTCTAAGTCATTTTTGATAACAATGAATAGTCACCTTCTTCCCTTCTGACAACGGTCCCTGCTTCTGCTTCCTGCTTCTATTGTGTGTGTGTGTGTAATAGAGTAAATTTTTATAGAGAAATGGAGGCTGGACAGTATGCGTTACAATATAAACATTTATATTGATTTAAATCGTGTTTTGACTTAAATCGCAAACGCATGTTTAATTATATGTGTTTTTTTGATCATAATCAGACTAATGCAACATAAATTGATACAGTATCTTTGTCTTCTAAGTATCTTAATAAACTTTCAGCATAGCTTTCTACCCGTTTAGATTTATTTTCTTGGGATTTTGGGATAAAATGTGGAAGGATTAGATTGTAATCGTTTTTATTTTTCAAATCCGCTTTAGAAAAGTGTAATCTATACCTGCCCAGACTGTACGCCTTCCTAAACCCCACCCTGACCACTTTCACTCCTGTCCTGCTCTTCCCCGCGCACCCCAGCCGGGCGCTCTTCGGCCTCTGCCCGGGACGAATTTATATTTTGATATTTACACCCGGCGTGGCACCGAGGGATTTATAACTGCATTTATAACTTAGTTTTTAAAATTAGTCAAGCAATATGAAGCATCTCCTTTTACTTTTAAGTCCCTTAAATGCATTGAGCACAGCTTTCTCACCACTTAAGATTAGTTTTTGATACCATCCTTACACAAAGCAAAAACTTTCCGATGACATACAGTACAAGTGGAAAGATTACAGATTTTAATCGTCTTTAATTTTGTTACGTTATACGTTTTAGGAACGTTTCATCTAAACAAACACCACAAAACTATTCTCGATTGTATTTCTGAATGTTATGTTACACCTGCAGTAGTTCACTGCTTTAAATACATCGAATTAAGAAAGTTAGGTGTAGCACTTTAGATCTTTTTTTCTGAACCAGGGAAATGATCATGTTTTCTGATCATGTTTCTCTATAACAATAATAAAAAACTTTATTTTACATATCACCTTTAAAAGTGGCATCTCAAAGCAATACAGTAGATGGAAAAACAGTTAAAGGTTAAACATTAGAGGCTTGCCACACCCGGAATGTTAAACCAACGCATTAGCATGTCAAAGCCCATTGAGGACCCGGGCGCAATAGTTGTTTTGTCCCTTGATTTACTGATCTGCATTAATTATGGAAATCGAGTTCCTGCTCTTTGCAGACGACCTGGTCCCGCTGTCGCCCACAGAACAGAGGCTGTGCCAGAACCTGGCACTGCTGGAGCAGCACTGTCAGACCTGGGCGCCGACAGTCAATCTGGACAAGACCAGAGTTATGGTTTTCCAGAAGAAAGCCAGACCTCAGGGAAACAGGTACAAATTCATACTTAACAACACATTAACACCTAACAACGGGAGCAGGGACGAATTAGGCCAGTACCCACTATTGTTAAACATACAGAAAAGAATATTAAAGTATTGAATATTAGTATTGGCTTTAGTATTAGCCATACAGAACATTAAAGTGCCCCTTTTCCATTCAGCGGTTGCCTGAGCCGCTGTGTCCTATCTTCTGACAGTCGACGTTGTGAATGTCTGTAGAGTGTATCTTATTTTTAGTCTTATATTTTTGTATTATATTCCCTATTAATCAAACTCGAAGAGTATGTATCGTCTTGTCCCCTCCTCCCGCCCCTCTCTGTGTACAGTAGAGCCTCCTGTCCAGCCAGCACATGTCCAAAGACATTCACAACAGCGACATATCATAAAATGTTTGCACATATAGTTAAATTATTAGTTGTTTTTCAGGAAGTTAAAAAAACACTTGAATTACTTACTCTCTCGAAATAAAGTTATTTTTCAAGCAATGAAACAAACGTCGGGCAATGTGTTTTTTTTCATCCAACATTGACAGCCACATCTTAAATCTTGTCAGTCAGCTCTTTTTTCTCTATTTGAATTGTGGCTTACACATCGCACGACTTTAAAAGCTAGAAAGACAGGTTTCGATTCACATTAGCTGGCGAGCCTTGTTAACAAAAAAACAGACAATACACAGGGAGCGGGAGGTCAAGCCAGAGAGAGAGTTTTTTACCCTCTGTCTAAAAACCCAAATAACCCGGGGCAGAGACTCTGGGGGGATCATTGCGTGGTACAGAGCGGAGCTCAGTCAATTCTTATGGAATGTGTTTTCTTTCTTCTTTTTTTCAGCATGGAATAAACCTGTTACTTGATTCATATGGATGCCCGGTTTCGTTATACGTTCTAGGAACGTTTCATCTAAACAAACACCACAAAACTATTCTCGATTGTATTTCTGAATGTTATGTTACACCTACAGTAGTTCACTGCTTTAAATACATCGAATTAAGACACCCAAATTAATAATGTAACATGCCACTGTTTGTTCATGAACAAAGTTATACTGAGATTTCCTTAGATACGCTATTAAAAAAAAAAATGAATCCCCGGCGGAACACATTCCATAAGAATCAGCGCTTTTACAGTATATATCGCCTTTAAAGGTGGCTTCTCAAAACGCTTTACAGGATAAAAACAACAAGAATAGCAACAACAACAAAATTGTATTTCATTGCACTTTGAAAACCAAGTAATAACTTAACTATATGTGCAAACGTTTCATATGTTGCTGTTGTGAATGCCTGTGGAGTGTATCTTATTTGCTTTGCGTCCTGGTTATCTCGCTCGCCCTCCCCCCCTCTCTCCCTCAATTCAATTCAATTCAAGGTGTTTTATTAGCATGACAGATGGGTACAATCAGTGTTGGGTATTTACTTTGCTTTGAGATTCCACTTTTAAAGGTGATATATAAAATTTTGACAAAAATAAATTGATATCTTTGTCTTCTAAGTATCTTAATAAACTTTCAGCATAGCTTTCTCCCCGTTTAGATTTATTTTCCTTAACTAGTATACTTTAGATCTTTTTTTTCTGAACCAAGGAAAATCTGATCATGTTTCTCTATAACAACAATAAAAAAATATTATTTTACATATCACCTTTATGTGATATCACCTTAAGGATGCGCAAAGAAATTTAAAATAGACTTCTTTAGGTGTGAGGGTAGGAGTGGATCGCAGCAGGCATAATCAGCAAATTAGGAAAACAAAGAACTGGACAGGCGAGACGTTTATCCAGAGAGCGAGTGATCAGAAAAAGGAACAGCTGTTACACCCAGGTTTTACGCTCTCTCTCTGCTGAATGAATGAAAGCATTTTATTAAAAACGCGTTTGCGTTTGTCTGGGTATTTACTTTGTAACCTGTGGTTTACATCTACTGTATTGTTTTGAGATGCCACTTTTAAAGGTGATATGTAAAATAAAGGTTTTTATTATTGTTATAGAGAAACATGATCAGATTTTCCCTGGTTCAGAAAAAAGACGATTAAAATCTGTAATCTTTGCACTTGTATGTCATCGGAAAATACAATCAGTTTCTGCTTTGTGTAAGGATGGTGTCGAAAAGTAATCTAAGTGGTGAGAAAGCTGTGCTCCTCAAAGAGCTTTACAGGAAAAAAACAATAACAACAATAGTGGCTGGGCAAACGATTTTTTTTTATAGAAATACAAAATGAGATACTGTATAATGATGTACATGAACAAAGTTATACTGCAATTTTCCTTAGATACGCGATTTAAAAAAAAATAAATTTTTTGAATCCCCGGTGGAACACATTCCATAAGAATCAGCGCTTTTATACAGTATATCGCCTTTAAACACATATATTTAAACACGCGTTTACGATTTAAATCAAAACACGTTTCAAATCAATATAAATGTTTATTTTGTAACGCATAGGTGACTATTCATTGTTATTAAAAAGACTTAAATTCGATCATGTTGTGATATTTAGAAATATAAATTTGTTTGGTGCGAGTGAGGTTTTATTTAATCTCTGACCAAGGGAAACGTTTCATTTTTTCAAAGAAATGTTTGTTAAAAACTAAAGTCATAATTCCATGGGATTCGATCACTGACCGTGTGACATGGAAGTCGGGAGCCTAACCCACAGCACCACCAGTGCAGTCACATGCTAAGGGCTAAAAAAGCAATACAGAAACATTATCGACAGACAATGTACAGATTTGATAAAGCTATAAAATAATGTAATTAGGCACAGAAGAAGTTTATAGCACAGTACAATAATAAATGCTGACCATGACTTTAGAAGCATAAATTACCTTACACTCAATTTAAACACAAGCTGTCTTTAGCCCTCTAAGCTGGTTCATACAGAAATGTAGAGAACCAGGCTCAGAACACACAGCTTCATTAGCGAATACATATGCAGGACAACTGGAGAAGACGTTTTACAGTGGATGGATTTTTAGAAACATCCCATCAGTGACATCACTGAAGTCAACTCCTAGGTAACTGTCGTGTGGATAGTTTCACAAGAATCAGACAAAGGTTTAAGCATCGCTTGTTCTAGATAAAACTGCAAAAAAAAAACAACAACCCATAATGTACTTCTTTGCGGCTCTGTTTGCCCAAATCATATATTCACAACGAGAAATTAGAAAATAATATTACCTAACCAACATCCGTAATATGGAAACAAAACCTGTGTAATTGTTGACAGATGATGTACTCGTAACATTTTTACAAGACGAACTACAACATTTAAAAAATGACTTGTATGTACTTGATATCTCTAATCAATCCACTGCACTGCATTAAAACAAAACGAAAACTAGAACGCCCTGGGCATACCGTTTTGCGCTTCTTATCAGTTGCTCAAAAGTAATTTGACTGTATGAAATGCATAATATAAACCTAGAATCATATACGTGAGCAGTATTTACGTAGTATCGATGTCAAGACATACCTCTCAAATACTGTAAATCAAGTTAAAAATATCTCAAGACCGATTCTGGTCATAATGAAACCATGTTTCGTGTATGTTTTCTTTAAAGTACCGAGACCAGCCATATACTGCATGTTTATGTTCCAAAATTAATATCGTTTATGGCCTTCACACGCGTTGCAGTATGCTCCTATTCTTTTCATGCTCAGCTACTAAGATTTCCCTTCAGTGGTAAAATTCCATATGAATATTCAATATTACAACGGGCACAGTAAAGACATTTACTGTAAATCTTTCTACGACAGACCAACGGACCACGAGTGCCCCTGTTGGTCAACCAATTACGTACCGCGGTACCCCGCGTCATCTTGCGTCACAAGCCAATTACCTCCGGTACGTGTCTGTACCGCGCACTTTGAATGGCTGCATCTGTATCAACTGAGATAAAACTTCTTAATGTTTCTGAGAATGTACATCCTTTCCCACCATTTGACATATGTGCGTACATGCAGGGTGTGCAGTCTACAGCCCTAACTACAGAGATATAACAGTCAATCTGGACAAGACCAGAGTTATGGATTTCGAGAAGAAATCCAGACCTCAGGGAAACAGGTACAAATTCACACTGAACAACAACACATTAGAGCACACATCCAGCTACACATATCTCGGTCTCACCATCAGCTCTTCTGTGAGTTTTGACCTGGCAGTGAAGGCACGGAGGGAGAAGGCACTCAGGGCTTTCAACGCAATAAGAAGGAGGCTCTTCAACATCAACAAGAATCTGGCTCCAAATATTTAAAAGTGTAATCCAACCCATTGTATGGGGTCCCCTCACAGACCAGGATTACACTCAATGGGACAAACACCCCACAGAAACTCTGCACATGGAGATCTGTAGAAACATCCTCCGTGTGCAGAGAAAAACACCTAACAACCAGTGCAGGGCCGAATTAGGCCAGTGCCCACTATTGATAAACATACAGAAAAGAATATTAAAGTATTGGCTACACCTAAAAAACGGCGACCATAATTCCTACCACCACAAAGCCCTGCTGAGCCAAGAGCTGAGCCCAAAACAGAGCCCCCTGAGCCAGCTGGTCCTGAGGCTCACTGACCTGAGCCACACCGACACTAACCAGCATCAGGACAGCACTGCTAGAGCACCACAACTCAGACTCAACCACATCACAGCACAGATCAAACAGCAATATCTCACACACTGGGACAAACACACAAACACAACATAAATTGGAATGCTAAAGAACCCTAAACAGACAATACACACTAGCCGAATATTTGAGCAAGATAAGAAACAACAAACAGAAACAGACCCTGATGCACCTCCTACTGCACTGTGACAGATACTCTGGGATTAGAGAAACATTCTTCCCTAGATTCAAAAATCTACAATTCAAAAAGTTCCCACACCTGCCAGAATCACAACGGGTCCCAATCCTACTGGGAGAAGGAGGAGGGAACTCAGTGGAACTGGCAGCCCAGTATGTGATCTCCTGTCATAGCCTGAGGAACAGTGAGCCTGTCTCCCAATAATGCTCCTTCTGTCTACAGTATATGTCAATATTTTATAATATGTCTTTGTTGTAAATGTCTGTAATATGTCTGTAGATTTTATATTACTTTTATTTTTTGTTTTGTTTCATGTGAATTTCATTATTTTATTTGCTTTGGCAACACTGATTGTACCCATTGGTCATGCTAATAAAGCACCTTGAATTGAATTGAATTAATAGCCCAAAGAAACCACAGAGAGGCAGGCAAGAGGCATTAGTGTTAGTGGAGGAGTGGGACATCACCAGACAAGATGGCAGCTACAGAGATTTTTTTGAAGAGTAATCACACCAATGATTCTGAGAAATGACAACACTCTTCACACTGTGAGAGGTGTGTAGACGTGCAGGAACACAGGTCTGCAAGCCAAAGTACAGAAGAAATAGCCCACAGAAACCACAGAGAGAAGAGCTGCACGATGTGCTTCCCTTTCTCTGAGAATGAAAGCGAAACAGGAGTGGTGTGTGACAGTTACTAGCCTACTGTCTCGCATTTAGTACTTTGAAGTTTACAATTGTATTAAAAACCCTGCACTTGTCTAGTTTTAAATGTAATCCTCCAGGTGCCAGGTTTCGAATTAATCTAAATCTTTTTGCATTTAAATTGCTCCCTGTCGACGACTTGCTAATTTTTCTATGAACTGGCCTTAATTTGCTAACTGTACCAGAGTCTATGTCAGGAAGTTGACTCCTGCCTTATGTTTCAGACAGAATTTACAATACAGCATTTAACTCCTGCCAAACTTTAAATATCCTCAGTATTTAGAAATACACTATCATTTATGCTACAGCTGCTCTCTCTTAGCTTATCTCCCTGCATCTACAAGATTCAGTTCTCCAGCTCATGGTCAGAGTCATGAGACACCAATAGAGATGGACAGTCCTTTTCCTGTATGACATCGTCTCTGCAGCTGATACTACCAGTTCTTGTTGTCAGCAGGGCTGGTTTGGGGTCAACAGATTGCACTTTTTCTCATCATTGTTTTTATTAGAATTATGCCTTTAGATATAAATATCGCTGTTATCAGGTTCAACAAGAAAGCATTGTGGATCTTTGTATTTTACGGTGTAATTAACAGGACTGACAGCAATACTAAAACTCTTCTCTTTCCTGAAGGACATGAAGAAGTCAATCATGTTTTTCAATGTCACCCTTCTCACCCTTCTACATGAACACTCTCTGTCCCCCAAGTGTCCTCCAAGTGTTTGATATCCTGTCACTCTGAGAGGCCTGTGCCTGTACTGAGCTTTCACTGGTGGCTGTACCACTTCCTTTTGACTTGTACATTCAGAGATGACGAGAGGTGTGACCTCTCATCCTCTCTCACTCAGCTACTATCCCTAAAACTTGTGTCACTGTGTGATGTTCACACTTCACATTCTGTTCTCTGCCTCCACTGCTACCTCACTACAGGCAGGGACCAATATTCTACAGGCAGGTACACATATTCTGATTATAACATAGTTGTTTCTCAGATACAGAGCAGCCCTGTAGCCCTGTATCAGTGCCTCCCAACAAGAGGAGGTTAGAAACATGTACAGTAATGTTATAGCACAGAGCAAAACAGTACCTATGATTTGAAATAAAGCCGTTACTGAGAAATACAGCAAAAGGCATTTTTTTAAGCAACAAACTGACAAATCTTAAAGATACTGTATTTCATTGCCAGCAACTACTGCTGCAAGCTGTATTGTTGTGCATTTGATAAATAAACTTTGATTGAGAAAAACCTGCTTCAGGTCTAAAACTGACAAGAATTAATCTTCCAGCAGGACAATAACCCAGTCCACCAGGCAAAAGCTATACTGGAGCATCTTAAAAAAGTGATTATCCTTGAGTGACCCAGTCAATGTCCTGACTTGAATTCTGTTGAAATCTCTGGAAAGACTTCAAAACTGTGTGGATGTGGTCCCCAAGCAACTTTAGAGATTTTCAGCAAATCTGCCTAAAAGAATTGGGAAAAGCTGCAAGAATTCCTAGTGCAAAGTTAGCTGAGACACAAAGACTTGATTTAACTGCTGCCAAATATTAAATCCACAGGTACTGTATAGATACTTATTTAATCAAAAGATTTCAATTTTCATCTAAGTTATGGTATCAGTAAAAACTAGGTTTACCCTTAATCATCTACAGTTTGAGTATTCGGGGTTTCAGTAAAACATTACATTTTAAAAACGTGTAAGCATCATTTTATTATTTCATGGAATTGGAAGCTGTAGGAAAGGTATGAACACTTTTGCGAAGCACTGTATATGTGTAATATATTTTTTTTGTTATATATATGTTTGTGTTTGTTTAAAGAAATTAAATATTAGCAAGTAACACTAAAGTTTAACAAAAGCAAACAGCTCAAGGAAAAGCTAAACTTAAAATATCTATGAAGGTGTTTGAGTGGGAACCTGTGTCAATGTTAATTCCACACTGTAAAGTAAAAAGAAGAAACTGCTAGTCACATGAAGAAGAGCCAACAGCCATAACGTCATGTTTCTTATTTTTAATTTCCAGTGTGGAATTCACCTTTGTCACGTAGCAGTTCCTTCAGGGCCCTATGCGGACGACGCAATCCAGAATAGTGAAGATACACGAGGGAGAAAGTCATGCAGGAAAGGGTCAGGATACAGGGGGGCATGTCCAAGGTGAGCTGGTGTCCTGGGAAAGTGAGTCCGGGCGAACAAACAAAGCCAAAGTCCAAACAGGAAATCCAAACGGGAGAGTCCAAAGTCCAAAGCCAGGAGATCCATCCAGGGGTTAAAACCATGAGCCGGGTCGGGACTGGCGGGGCAGGGGATCAGAAACAGAAAGTTAAAACCATAATGGAGCCAGACGCAGCAGGATCCCGGGCTCTCACGATGCGGAAATCAATGAGGAACCAGGAGTGAGGTCCGCATCTGGCTTTTAATGGGGAGCAGGAATAGGGAACAGGTGCAGACAATGGGAGTGAACAAGGAAGGGTTGGAGCGCCCTTAAGAGGAGGGGTTAGCGATCGTGACAACCTTTACTTGTTCCTGTAAATGTTGAGTGTTTTGGAAAGTCCCCACAAAACAGCCTTCATAGTGATGAAAATGAAACTGACTGAGCTGCTTTCTAGCTTTTGGAGTATCGAATTCTATATTTAATGTCTCTCCTTCGGAAGAACAATAAATTTGCTTCAGACACTAAGTCTTCATTACAACATAGATCTCCAGGGGTGCAGAACACTGTCTGTGGATCAGACCAAGTGGAAGGACATTGCTGTCCTATGAGGACCAACAGTCAAATTGTGTTACAGCTATACAAAAACACAAAAACCCAGAGGGCTGCACAATGGAACTGTAGTGTCACATGACATCTGAGAATTACTGTTCAACAGATATTTATGAGAAATATACAGTTATTCAATTCATTCAATTTATTTTAATATAGCGCCATTCACAACATGGTTGCCCCAAGCTGCTTAACAATGCAATTGATGATACATTTTGTTGATACAGAACAGAAGACCAGAAGACAACGGTCCAAGGTCAATTGGTTGCCCAACCCCATTGGGCATGCTAATATTATATAATTAAAAAAAGGAAGTGATGAGGGTATTAATCCATCCATCCATCATGTCTTCTGTGTGTTAGTACAGATCTCTGTAGACCAGTAAATTCCTCCTAAATGATAGCTTAGTGTTTGTCAAGATCAAAATAAAATAAAAAAACATCAAATCTTAGTTTGGATGAGAACGTCATGATAGTTTCGCAAGGATGTGAACTTTGAATGTTTGAGGGTCGATAATATTTATTATCAGTAATAACGACAGCAGTAGCAGTTTGAAATTATTAATTGTTATTAATAAATGACTTAGCTTCGAACATGTTGTGATATTTAGAAATATAAAAAATGTCAATATAGTTTCCATAATATTTGCTATTTTAGTTTTTTTTTTAAAAAATTGTTAAAAGAAATCTCAGAGTGATAGCTGGGTTTAAACACCCATGCTAACACATACAAGACACACGCTTATGCCATTATGCCACAGACATAATCACATACGCAGGAGTGAAACTGAAGCAGACATATCCAAAGAAAGTGTACTACTGTGATAATTTGAGCTACAGTACATTAATATAATTATATTGTTCTTAATTTCTTTACATATGTGTTTCCATATTATATTCCCTATTAATCAAATTCTAAAAGTATACTTTTGTTTACTGCGATAACGACTGTATTCGCCGAAAAGGTAAAAACATTATAACTTTTTACAAAGTATATAAACTTAATATAGTCAGAAGGAGCATGTAAGAACGTTTCCAAAATAACCACATTTAAGACTTTAAAATACCAAGACCATCCATATAAAGTACAGTTTACATTAATATGTTTATGTTCCTAAATTAATATATTTTATGAGCATGTGAAAGGCATGGTTAATCTGAGATTCTCAAGAATTACTTTGCATAATTGGAAACAAATGCGTGATTGTATCGACGAAATGCTGTGGTGTTACTTTTTGTTAATGAAAAAATAAATTATTTTCGTTTACAAAGACGGTCAATGAAAAAATAGTATTTTTGTTTACAAAGACGGTTATAAAGAATGTGGACCAGGGTAATACTTTGAGTTTACAGCTTGTCCAAGGTCATTCATTATTAATACTGTTAGTAATATCTTCGGTAACGACTTTGATGGCGACAGCTCAAACGTTGTACATGAGAGGTTGAGCTTTATTAGTTCCACCTGGCAGAAATTCCAGATACTATTATTTTACTTGTGGTATCATGAGGTATTATGCGGGATTATATACGGTATTATACGGTAACCTGTGTTATACTGCGACAAGCGCACCGCGTTTTAACGTGGTATCACCTGCTTGTTTTGAATGGCTGCATCTGTAAGGTCATAAATGAATCAATACGCTGGAAAAATTCATGTGATTAATATGCATCTAGATAATTTAAAAGAAGAAGTGTGAGGGTGGCACAGTGCAGTAGTGGTGAGGATTGCTAATTTGGGGCAATACAAGTAGTGGTAATACATCTTATTGTTACACTTAGAATTAGGGTTATTAAATGTTTATAATAATCTTTGTCTGCCTTGGCCAAGCAGCTTTAACATCTGTGTTAAAGCAGAGGAATGCAGCTAAAGAGGCCCAACTCAGGCTGAACCATCTAGTGATATACTGTACAACACAGATGGGCTCCATTGAGTCAAACCAGGGCAATGGATCGGAGTCCACTGTCTATGACTCCAAGGTCCAGGGCAGACACCAGGACTATACCTGATAACTTTCTATCGGCAACTTTGATGTCACATCCTAAATGCTAGAACCCAACTAATTTTTTTGGGTTTCTCTTCTATCTTCATCTAACCAGGCCCCCTGACTTTACCAACCATATGACTCCAAGCAGACCAAGTCATTGCTTCAGATTTTCTCCAAGAAGCCAGGCAGAGATAGTTAGTCAGTAAAGAGCAGAAGTCTGCCAAAGTCTAGAACAGAAGAAATCTTAAGGTTTGCAAACCCACTGTTCATTTTCACCTTATCAATGAAATAAGACAGTTGGATACTTCTTTTGTTGACATCCGGAATATAAGAATATTCAATACCAAGCTACAGTATAACTGAAATAAACCAGGTTTCTCTCATCTGTCTAATTTGTGGCTAGTCCCAAGAAAACAACTGTGCACAGACTTCTGGCAAAGCTGCCCTCAGCAAATGCTAGGCAAAGCTTTTCTCCCCCTATCTTAACACAAGGGCATTCCAAGCACAGTGCAAGCTGCTACTCAGTTACACCACAAACCATCTAAGCCCAGCTTCATCTTTCTAGCAGGAGTTTCAGAACTCGAGACGTTTGGCCAATAGGTCTTTGAGTATAAAACGTTTTTATTCTCATTATTATTCTTGAGAGTTGAACATGTTTACAAACATGTTTACATGGAGGTGTTGTGCATATTAATCTGTATCTAAACAAAGTTTCCTCAAGGAAACAAGAAAGCAAGAAGCAAGCAAGAAGAAGATGACAACTCTGGAACTCTTCCCTGGCATCAGTAGGGCCTTTCCTTTATGGAACATATATATGCGGGAATCAAAGAGGTTTTTTACTTGCACTCTTAGGATAACATGCTCTTTATTGCATTCTATTGTGTGATTAGGTTATTAAAAAATAAAAAAAGCTAAATAGTGTAGTGTGCTCTCAAGGCACCAGTTCTGTAGGGGTTTGGACATTTACTGGGATAATTATTAATTGTAGCAGTAAGTCACAAAATGATTCTTTTAATGGCCTTAGAATCCAACCATGCGGTATAACTCAAACAACGCACACACACAGGTACTGATACACAAGTATACATTTATTAATACATAGAATATGCATGTAAACCTAAGAGATCTTATCGTGAGGGTTATCAGAATACGAAAGATATATATTCAGTCAGTCACAAAGAGTTACACATACCAAGAGGACATACGTTCGGTGTATCATTCATTTAGACCGTTTCTTAATTGAACTGGGTTACAACTTCTACATTAGATTCTCAAAGCAAGTACATAACTCTTAGGAATTAAATTGATATCAATTGGTTGGGATAACGATTGAATTCTCGAGCTGTAATGCAGTAAAGTTGAATACTCATCCAATCTTTGGGGATTCAGATCTCCTGCGGGCACAAAGAAACAGTTGCAGGCTTGTTACTGTCCAATCCGCGCTCTCTGGCTCGGTGCCAGGCTGTGCTGTTGCGGCTTGGTGGAGACTCCTGCGGCGCTGCTCTCTGAAGACCGGCTAGTTAGTGTTAGCTTTAACTAGCGAAGTTTGTGCACAGGAGAAAAATGACTGTGGGTCCCAGGAGGTCAGGAAGAGGACCGGTTCGTTCCTGATTGAAGCCAGTTCTGAATACTGATTCAGCTGTCCACAGTTCTGACCTGCTCACGAGGCTTGCTGCTGGTGGTAACTTCACCAGCAAAGGTGGATCCTTTGGTTACTCATGACAACCTCCGCTCTCGACTCTTAGAACAAAGCAAAGTTCTGGCACTCGGACACACTGGCCGTTGCGTGGTGGTCCGGGCTGAGTCTCAGGATGGTCAGGAGGCGCGCTGCGAGAATGTCCTGCCCTTGGGAGCCTTTCCGCTCCTGGGCCGTCCTGCCCTGGAATTGTCTCGCACCCCTGGAATTCTCCTTAGAAATTCGATTTAGAAATTCTTTGTTGCCTGTTTTTACCTGGAGGAACTTCAGCTCGTTCATTGGCTGAGTTTCATGGGCATCAGAGATGGGCATCATTGGTTGATCAAGGTGAGATATGAGTCACTTACTCCTGACACTTAGGAATGCAGTCCAGTTGTCCATCTGGCACTCCCTAGACAGATAGGCGCCAATGGATGACCATTGATCATGATAGCCAGGCTTAGCTAAGTGCATCCCCATTTGGGAGCTGTCCCTTATCAAAAGTAAACACCTTAAATCAGCCTGCATGAATAGCTTCTCTGTGGCTACACCACAGAGATGAAGAGAGAGATGGGGCCTCATTTGGGAAAGCACAGCAACACTTAATTCTGTCTTATTAACAAGCATTGACGCTACAATAGATTTAATTTTAAAAAGTTCTAAATCTAGATTGTCAATAAAAAACATTAAACTGTGTAAAATATCAGTTTTAATTGCGTTAAAATTGAAGCTCAATTGTAGCTCTTCAGTCAGTATTGTTTTCTGATCCATAAACAACCATAAAATTGCCCACTATTGCTGTAGATGATAATGGCGCCCCCAGTTCTGTTGACAAATGAAAATAAGTTGTAACTTGTCTCCTCCAAACAGGTACAGATTACAAAGGGAGTGGCTGGTAAAACACTTTCCTTGAAAGAGCAGGAATAAGTATCTTCACCACTTTAATACACCAGAGCAGAAGAACAAAGGTAAGAGTACATTCTTTAAATAATGAGAAAATTAGAATTAGAATGATAAAAAAGAGAATGTCATTTCCACATTTAGTAATTTGTTTTTATTTCAGTAGCTAACTAATACAAGGATCTGATTCAGCTGTTCCATTGATCCACAAATACCTGCTTTTCTCTCTTTTAAATACAACTCCTCACAGTTTCCACTTAAGTCCTCTAATTTGTGTTTCACTTTTCATTCTGAAGACATCCTTTGGGTCAACATTGTCCACTCATTATCTCCTCTATTACTGACTTAAAAAATATGTTCTTGTTAGTGTAGGACTTTATTTTGACCACAGAAATGTATCTTGATGATCTTATGTTTATAGTTATGGTATCCATAATATTTATTAAGTAACATAAACAATACTTGTTTAGTAAGAATGTTTGATTATTTCAGATTGGAAAGAATAATAAAATTCTATATTCTCTACAAAACTGTTTCATAAAAGCTGTGTGTTTAAAAAAGTGTTGGTAAATTCTTCTTTCTGTAACATATGCTTAGCAATTTATAGTGCCAACTATTCAAAAACATCAGAACAGTACCTAAACTTGTTATTGGGTTATGTCCAGTTATGAGATCTTATGAGAACAAATCACAGACGTGTGTTAATAAGAATTTTAATGTTAATGTTTAATGTTTAATGTTAATAAGACATGTTTTAATGGGAATTTAGTTTCACTTTTACAAGTTTTTATTTATGAGCAGAAATTGTAGAAGTTATTGTGCTCATATAGTGAGGGATGAGTGTATAAAGTAATGGTATGTAAAGGAATAATGGGAATGCTGGGTTTAGTTTATTAAATTAGGATTTATTTGGTAAAATACTGTATATTCCTTTTGAAAAATCTATCGTTCCACTGTGGCTTGCCCATGAACTCAGTCCTCATAATCTGCCTGAAGAGAGGTTGGCCTGTTCACAGACTTGTGACATTATTAATATGGAATTTCAGCACTTTCATTTTCAATGTGTAATCTGTGCCTGTGTGAGGGCTTTGGTAAACAGTTTTAGTAATTTTCAGTCTTGCTGTCTTTCTTAACATCAAGGTGAATTAAAAATTCAATTGAAGGATTTCACTTTTTATAGAACATCTTCCTACTGTTCTAGGATTGTTTCATGTCCAATATTTGTTTTTAATAACTTCAGATCTTTGACCCTGTAAAATTAAGACTATTCAAAACAATGTATAATTGAATTATAGAAAACAAAGTCTAAAACCCAGAAACAAGTCTTGCAAAAGTAATTAGATCCTTCCTATGGTGTTCTATTTGTGACATTTTTAAATCATGTACTGTACAGTATATGCATTTTAAATACTTTTTTTCAGAACCTGCATTTTAAAGATTTCTAAGTTTTAGTAAATGTCAGCATTGATGTTGGATAATAAGGAGATAAAACTGTAATCTGTTAATTACACAAATATTCTGATCTGTGAATTCAGTATTTGCTGGAACCCCTTCTGGCTGTAATTACAGCTTGGGTAAGTCTCCACCAACTTAGCACCCAGGCTTGATGCAGTCCTTGCAATCTGCTTGTCAGGTTGCTGAAGCTCCCTAAAGTTGCTTGGACATTGCTCAAAAATAGCAGATTGCAAGCCTTTTCACAGGTTTTCAATATCATTTTAGTTAGGACTTTGTTTGGGCCACTTGAATGACATTCACTTTCCTATTATACACTGTAGTGTAATTTTAGTGTTTTGGGTCATTGTCCTGCTATTTTTTAAATTTTCTGTGTTATATGTCTGCATGTTGCTGTCTGACTGTTCCCATCAGTCTTGACAAGCTTCAAAGTCATTGCTGAGAGATAAATATCATAATGCTGCCAGCACCACGTTTGACAATAGGGATGGTGTTATTTAAATGATGCATTATGTTGGGTTTGTGTCACATGTAACAGTTTGCATTTAGACCCTTAAATTCTGATGTGGTCTTATCTCACCATAACACCTTTTGCCACATTTTGCAGGATCGTTCAAGTGCTCTGTTGCAAACTCCATGTTATTTAGCAACGGCTTTTTTTCATGCCACTCTGTCTGCTAAGTTTGGAAAGACATCCTGATGTACTGTAGGCAGTGTCTGAGTTGTGTGATACACCCTCCATTTCTTCATGATTGATTAGACTGTGCTTACAGCAATGTTCAGAGATATATTTTTGACCTTCTCTTGACTGTGCTCTTTGATAACTTCATCCTGGATTTACTTGAGATAAACAAAAAAGAAAGTATAAAAAAACAAACCTACATGTATAAATCAATCACACTAACTTCACATTTCCTTATTCCTTGACCTTTTTTCTGAGTCTCGAGATGAATTAGAGGTTCAAGTGGGGTGTTACAAGGAAATAAACAGAGGTTTATTCTACATGATTTTACCCTCTAAAATGTTATCTGTGAGGTTTATGATATTATATCAGATGCACAATACAAATGATATACAGATGCAGCCATTCAAAATGCATGGTACAGACACGTACCTTGGGTAATTGGCTACATCCTCGCGCATCATGACGCGCGATTACGCGAAATACCGTGGTACGTGATTGGTTGACCGACAGGGGCACTCGTGGTGCATTGGTCGGTCGTAGAAAGATTTAAATGTCTTTACTGTGCCCGTTTTAGTATTGAATATTTATGTGGAATTTTACCACTGAAGGGACATCTTAGTAGCAGTGCATACAAAGAATAGGAGCATACTTAATGTGTTTGAAGGCCATAAATGATATTAATTTTGGAACATAAACATACAGTATATGGCTGGTCTCGGTACTTTAAAGAAAAAACACACACCAGTATTCCATTTCTCCCTAAACATTTTAAGCATCAAAGTCTTTAACTAACATAAAAAAGCCTTTCTTGATTTCTCTAGTTCCTAGTTTCACTAGTTCCCTTTAAAATAAACTATTATTCCACAATGCAGAGTATTACATGGCCAGTATTTACATATGATATTTGTGATTTAAAGAAATTAACACAAGCAGCTTTTGGAGATTTAAGTGTTGGCTGAGTTATTGCAGGATAAAAGACTAGAGATGTTGGTAAGAAAAAGATAATTTTGGGAAAGTTGAGGAATACACTGATAACAAGAACACTTCCTAATGGGGTTAGGCATACTTTTGATGAAGATGATGAAGTTAACAGACTGTATGTGTACATAGATACTGAAATGAGGATTGTATTTTACATTTTGTGTAGTTGCTAGCATTGAACTGTGTGTTGGATGCACATTAATTGAAGGAATGGGGCCATTTCATAGTGGGTTTCTAACACTGTGTATAGTTCCATCCACACAGTTCCTTTACTTCCGTCCATTTTCTAATCTCTTTATCCAGTACAGAGGATTTGGAGCCTATCCCAGTAAGCAACAGACACAAGGCAGAATATACCCTGGACATAGCACCAGTCCATCACAGGACAGATAGACACAAACACACACAAACACACACACACACAAACACACACACACCAGGGCCAGTTTTCCCATAAAACAATTAATCTACCAGTATGTTTTGGAGTGCGAATAGTATCACACATATGGAGAAAAACCATGTAACTCAGAGAGAACATGCAAACCCCACACACACAGGACGGCAGGAATTGAACCTAGGACCCCAGTGCTGCAAGATAGCAATGCTAACCACCTCGCCACCATTATAAATGGATGGATATCTTAGTTATCTTAGTTATCTTTCTAGTTCACAGTTATCTTTCTAGTTCACAGGTGTGCATGCATAATTTAATTTTGAAAGCTACTGAGACATCAGGTACTACTGTTGTATTTATGAAAAAGAAACAAAACAAAAAGCATACTAACAACTGTGCCATCCTACTCCTTGGTTAATACATTTTATTATTTATAAACAGTTAGCAAACATTGTTAACAATATATTTTGAATTATATTTTATCCTATTTTTTCTTTAGTTTTGTATTTAACATATTGTATGATAGTCAGATTTAATGTATATATGAACAATGAAAATATATTTTTACAAGATGCTGGGGAAAGTGCAACAACTTATTTTAGTGCTAAATTTAATATTATTGATTACTAATAGTTTATGCTATTAGTTTATGCTAACACCTAACTTTCTTAATTAGATTTATTTAAAACAGTGAACTAAGTGTAACATAACATTCAGAAATACAATCTAGAATAGTTTTGTGGTGTTTGTATAGATGAAACGTTTCTAAAATCTATACCGTAACAAAATTAAAGACGATTAAAATCTGTAATCTTTCCACTTGTATGTCATTAGAAAGTACAACAAGTTTCTGCTTTGTCTAAGGATGGTATCAAAAAGTAGTCTAAGTAGTGAGAAAGCTGTGCTTAATGATAATTAAGGGACTTAAAAGTAAAAAGAGATGCTTAATATTGCTTGATTAATTTTAAAAGCTAAGCTATAAATGCAGACTCGATTGATGCCATTAAGCGCTCCAGGCAGCACAATGTTTGTTCTGTACTGCTCCCTCTCTCGGTGGGATGCGACATGCCCACCGCGGTGTACCACGAAATACCCCACCCGTTTTGAATGACTGCATCTGTACTGTACAGATTACAAGCATGTAGTGACCATAAAAAAGTTGGCAGTGCACATTCTAATTGCTTCATTCCAGGCCTTATACACAATGTTTGGAACAATTGAGGTGTTTGTCTGGCTGCAATTGAGCTAAGAGGTAAGAAAACACAGATGACCAAAGGTGGATCAACAGTCATACCATTAAAATAGTCAAAAAGAAAAAGACAGAGAGAAACAGAAAAGATACAGAGAGAAGAAATACCCTTGCCCCTTTCCTCTCTACTTGTGCCATGTGGTAGGTCCTTGTTTTCAGTCATTAAGACCAGATTCTGACTAAGTAATCTGAGCTTTATTTTAGAGAGTTTGCCATCTTTAGTGAAATTCTGATTTCCTATATTGTGGAATTTTCAGTTTTCCTAGTTGGTGCATTTCTAGAATAGGGAGATTGAATTTCATGTTGCAGGAAGTGAGATTTAATTCTGAGTTGTATCTATTTAATATAATGTAGGTTATTCTCTTTGTGACCTGATAAGTTGTTGAGTAGTCATTTCAGTTTAATTTGTGTTTCTGGGTATATAGAAATGGGTATATGAATTCTATGACAATCCTTAAAGGAATGGACTGAGTGGAGTTCAAAACCTGTAAAACAGAAAAACTCAGGGAGTGAGGAAGCCTGAGGTCAACTTCCTCAGTTGACCTGATTGCTTTGGTCTCAAGATGAACAGATGTCTCACAAGGACAGTGGGAAGAAAGAGGGAGCAGGAGACAGAATAAAGAGAAACAGAGACAGCTGACAGGACAATTGTCCTATCTATGATAAACTAGGAGAAACTTTATGACAGTTTCTCAGAAGCCTGCTAAGACAATTTCTCTGCCTAGTTCTACTGAAAACATTTTTGTTGCATTTGACTTCACTTGAGACCTATATCTTGATGTCCCATCAGCATGGAGTAACATGATAATCCTGGACTGTTGTCTTCTAGAGATTTTTAAAAAGCTACCTATAAAAGAATATGTTTATACTGACACATCATTATTTTGATTTTGATTTATTTTACAATATTCTGACCTAGTGATAGAAAAGTGGAACTATTTATTTTCTCACCTACATCCAATCTATTCAGAAGGCTTGTAATGGATATGATTCTAAGGTGTTCAAAGAAGCAGGTAAACGCAGATGATGAAATGTATTTCTGAAAATAACCCAGTGGTTCATTAATCTCACTTAGCCTTGTCTTTATGTGAAAATGTGAAATCCATGTGAACAAAATTGTAAATGTTAATACGCACCTGATCATCAGTCAGTGTGCACTCAGCATGACAAGTGCAAGGTCAGGGAAACACTTTCATAACAGGAAGTTACCTTCAATACTATAATAAAACATACAGGCAAAAAAGAGCAACCGGAGGTTAGTCTAGGACGTTGTTGTTCAGGCAGGGTCAAAGAACAGTGAAAACAGACTAAACACAGGGGAAACCCAAAGGTGAGGTCGAAGCAAAGGAGAATCAGCCAAGGGAATACTTGATTTTTCAAATTAACAGCATCAAGTGTTGAGTGATACATTTTGGTATCTGAAAAGTTTTTAATATCCATAACAGTCTGTGATGGAGTTTTAACTTTGTTAATATGCAGTACAGACTGTGAGAATCTGGCAGCATCGTATAGTACAATCAGGAATGGTGTGTCAGTCTGGAGAGAAAATAACATTATTCATACCCAAACTTATAACATGTATACAGTAGGTTGGTGCCAGGTACAGTCTCAGTACATTGGTAACAGATGTAATGTCTTTTTCTAATATCTGGAGTAATGTCACCTGCAACTGTTACAATGCTGTGTTGAATTTTCAGAAACAGAACAAAAACACTGGCTGAGGGAACATATCAGTGTCCACCTGATTAACTAGAATGACTGAGCCAAGTTTGATATTAATAACACTGCCAGGTTCCAGGAGCATGAGCAGGAGCAGGACTGAGAATAGTATGAAATATTCATAAATGCTAATTCTTCTGATTCTCAAGTTGCAGAGACACTAACAGCAGTGATGATCAAGGATAGCAAAAGAAAAGTCATTCTTTTGCAAAAGAAATTCACTTGTAAGTTAAATATTATTCATGGAGTGATTGGTTCTGGGTACTATCTTGTTTGTCAGTCTGTGGTTATGTCAGATAGGGTGCTTTACTGGGAAAGCGCTGGAGTAAAAGGAAGAAGACTAGGGATAAAAAAAGAATATAGGAGAAAGTGACCCAAGAGAATTTCATTGTTCACAGGCAGTGTCACGAATCTCCCTCACACAGGCAAGCGCTCCCGCATTCCCACGAGCTCTCCCCATACCAAATGTGCACACGTCAATCAGTCCTCTACTTAAACCCTCATCAGTCCCCCGGTCAGTGCTCACGATTGAGATTCTCTCCCTGAGCTTACTTTCTATCTATGCCTTCGCCTTACTACTGATTCTCCCCTGGACCTCGACCCTGCTTTTTCGGACTACCTCTTTGCCACTCGATTTTTTACCTTCGCCTCTAGAACGCTCTCTCGGATCCTGACCCCTGCCTGTCTCTTCAATTACGCCTCCGCCTTCCTAATCCACTCCGACGGCTCTTCTATGCCTTCCCAGACTCCGACCCCAGCATGATTCCTTGATTACACCTTTGCCAACTGATTCTATGTCTACGCCTCTACTACGCCTTCCCAGACTCGGACCCCAGCCTATTTAGTCAGACTACGCCTACGTCTAGCGCCAACCATACCTAGGGCACCGCATTGGATCCCTATCCTCCGCAGTCAGCCCCTGCGTGACAGGCAGCTTGATGAAAACTAGTCTTTCTGAAAGCTGTTTGAGCAGCACTGTTAGATGTAATGAAAAAGTGACAGTTTTTTTGTCTGTCTTGTCTGGTCTGTGCCAGAGTTCTTGCACTTGACTTTCAAGTTAGAAGCCCATATAATAAATACACAATTTAATAATATTAGAAACAGACAGGCCTCCAAAGCTTTGGCGAGCTGTTAGATTATCAACTAGATCTTCCTTCTAATGAAAATACTTTTATCATAATTCATTTACTCTAGAAACTGAAGTTGATGTGAAATGAAAATGTGAAAGCTTTACAATTTTACAAAAGTGTCTCAGTTAAATACATCATGGTTCCATGCTGTAACACAATAAAATGTGAAAAAAGGAGGGTGAATACTTTTAATAGGCACTGTATTATCTGTGTTGCCTTATACTTTAAAGTGGAAAATGTGACTCAAAACCACTTTACAGGAAGTCCTTTAGCTGCAGTGTGAATGAATCTCTCTTTCGTTCTATGGTTCCTGATTTAAAAAAGAAACGTTAGTGAAACAGAAAGTGTTTCTGTTACTTCGACATTAAAAGTCAAGCTGGAGAGAGACAATTACAGTAGATTCTGTAGTATAGAGGGAATAAAGTTACTCCTGCATTAAAGACACACTGAAGGCCGGTAATTGTTGAAGGTGGCTGGGGGCGAGAGCAAGAGGTTTTATCACAATTCAGACTTCAGACACTGGCTGTAGAGTCTGAGAGCCTGAAAACATTTTAGAGAACATTATAAGAGGAGAAGGACATAAGAGGAAACTTCACACCACCCTGGGTGAGTCTCTCAAGAATAAATGTATTAGAGTGAGCACTAATTCTCCTCTCTTCTGTACTGGCACAGTGTTGTCCAGTGAACTTTCTGAAACTGATCCTTGTCCACAGCCAAGTGCAAGACTCCTGCTCTGTAGTCACATGGAGCTGCTAGGATGGTTCACAGCACATTCAGGTTTAAAATGGCAGAGAGCAGAAGCGCTGATTGTTGTGGATAAGATTGTGTCAGTGTTTGTATACAGTACAAAGTGCATTTTCTTAAGTGCTTTGTAAAACTACTGAGAGCCTTCAGGTTTTTACATTCTGTTGCTTTTACGCATTTTGTCATAATATGTATTATGTTCATAAACCTATCCACACAAACCAAAAAAAAAAGAAAAGAAAGAATTAGATAATTACTATCATTAGGAATCATTGCATCAGTTTTCAAACACTAAATTCAACTGGGTGAAGTCCAAAACGGACTTCACTAATAGTTGTGTGGCCTCTGTGTGCAATAGTAGTCATTTATATTATTTTAGAAATAAATACTTTTGTCTCTGTAAGGTCTCTCAGTCAGGCTCTGAATTAAAAGATTCAATCCCAGAGACTAAGGAGCGTTCAGAACAGCTCAGGGATACAGGGGTAGAAAGATTTAGACAGGCTGCACACGGGTCTCTGTGGAACAGCACTGCCTGCATCCACCCAGTCAAAGGCTGTTTCCTGATCTCAGTCCATGTGCAGACATCATCTTGCATTCCTGTTCATACAGTTAGGAACTGTATTGAAATTTCAAGTGCTTATTTTTTAATTACTCTCAGAATAATAGTAATAATGTAACATTATAAGACAGTTTCCACCCACTTCTTGAAATTAGAGGCATTCATATGTCTATGAATACATCAGACATTTTTTCAATCCAGTTGAAGGAATGTAAGCAAAACAAAATACGTCGGAGTTTATTATTTCGTCCACTGCTAAGAAGTGAAGATTTTGCACTCGTTTCGTCAAGTTATGTGTTGCTGTGCAATGTCCTTGGTTACAAGGGGATTCTGAAAGGCAGCCCTACCATAAATATCAGTTTGTGAAGCTCGTGATGTACAGTATTTGATGGGCTGGGCTGTAGATTCTGTTCTGTGGAAATTTCTGAAGCTTTTGCTGTGTTGTTTTTAGTTTGTTTTAATTGACCATTAGCCCTGTAAGTAAGCTTTGAATAGTGACCATTGTTCCTCATTCCTGATGCTGTTTTTCTTTGTTTGTCATACACTGTTATGGTTTTCATCACTGCTCCTCTTGACACATTAAATCATTTTATCACTTCCTCACTAACGCACCTGCAGTTTGGACACAAATGTTTTGAGCTCTGTCAAAAATGTTTAGATCTCTCATGTTACTTGAGAAGCTCCCATATTAAAGTGTTTATTTTAAGACTGCTTTTAAGGCAGAAACATATTGTTGATTCATGTTGAAATTAAGATGGAACACATGAAGAATCCTTTTTAACTGTCATTTCATTATTAAATTACAAATGCTTTTTGTTTTGTCTTTCCATTATTTTGGTCATCCCAAAGGCATTTGCAGGTGTAGTCAAAGCTTTCTTCTATCTAACACAACGTCTTTGTATCGTCATTGTTGCCTTATACTTTCTACTGGAACAAGTGTGCTCAACACCACTTTACAGGAAGTCTTTCAGCACAGTGTAACTGAGTCTGTCAGTATCAGCCTCTCTTTCGTTCACTGGTTTCTGATTTGAAAAAGAAACATTAGTGAAACAAAAAGTATGTTTCTGTTACATCGCCATTAAGAGTCAAGCAGGAAAGACACAATTAGGTACAAGTAGAGAGGGAATAAAGTTTCTCTAGCGTTAAAAACACACTGAAGTGCGGTAACTGTGGAAAGTGGCTGGGGGAGAGAGCAAGAGGTTTTACCATAATTCCGACTTCAGACACTGGCTGTAGAGTCCTAGAGCCTGAAAACATTTTAAAGATTGTAGGAGGAGAAGGACATCAGAGGAAACTTCACACCACTCTGGGTGAGTCTCTCAGGAAGAAATGTGTCAGAGTGAGCATTGTTTCACCTCTCTTCTGTGCTGGCAAAGCGTTGTCCAGCAGTACTGTCTGAAATTGATCCTTTTCTGCAACTGAGTGCAGAACTCCTGCTCTGAAGTCACACGGAGCTGCTGAAACGGGTTCACAGCATGTTCAGGTTTAAAATGATGGAAAGCACCTGTGGTGGATAAGTTAGCATAGAATGCTTTTAATTTAGTTCATTCTATAAGTACTGAGAACCCTCCCGTTTTTGCATTTTGTTATTTTAAATTTTGTGGGTAATACTATGAAGGACTATGTGCAGGACTCTGGCTCTGTAGTTACACTGAGCTGCTGAGATGGTTCACAGCGTGTTCACGTTTAAAATGGCAGAGAGCGGAAGCGCTGATTGTGGTGGATAAGATTGTGTCAGGGTTTTTATACATAGAGAGCAGGTTCTTCAGTGCCTTGCAAAAGTATTGACAGTCTTGAAATTTCTAAAGTTTGTTGTTTTAATGTTTCTTCTATGATGTATCAGTATTCATTATGTACACAAAAATCTGTAAAAAAATAAAAATAATTAGATAATTAATATCATAAGGAAATGGCAAAGTCATGATTGCATTAATTTTCAAACCCTAAATTCATCTGGGTGCACACATTTACCAAAATGGACCACACTAATTGTTGTGCTGTTTCTGTGTGCAATGATAGTCTTTCACATGATTTCAGAAATAAATACTTTTGTCTCTGTAAAGCCCATCAGTCAGTTAATGAATATAAAGAAAAGACTTAATCCTGGAGACTAAGAAGGTTCCAGAACAGCTCAGGGATACAGGTGTAGAAAGACACAGACAGGCTGCACATGGATCTCTGTGGAACAGCACTGTTTGCATCCACCCAGTCACAGGCTGTTTCCTGTTCTCAGACATCACCTTGCATTCCTCTTCATACAGTTAGGAACTGTGTTGAAATTTCAAGTGTTTATTTTTAAACCATTGACAAAATAGTAGCAATAATACAACTTCGTAAGACAGTTTTTTGCCCACATAATGTAAAGTACAGTCTGAGACAGTGTCAGTGGTGGTAATGTGCTGTAAAGTCCAGTTGTAGGAATAACAGTAAAGACAACTCATCCGAACATATTATTGCTTCCACTGCTCAGAAGTGCAGGTTTTGTGCTCCAAGTTATGCGTTGCTTTGAACTGGCGTTGGTTACAAGGTGTTTCTACATGGTGTCCCGACCTTAAATATCCACTTTGTGAAGCTCATGATGTGTAGTTGTCAGGGACGGGCAGATAGGGTGTATGGATCCTGTGCAGGAATCACCAATCTGAATCGTTAAGCAAAACGAAACCAGGAAGCAAGCGAGTAGGTCTGTACACGGGGGAGACAAACGAGAGAGCAAACAATCCAAAACGAAAGGCAAAGTCGAACACGAGGAGCAGGCTAGAAGATCAAATACCAAAGTTTAGGCTTATAAGAGAATAATGTGCACTTGGGAGCTCTAGGAGAATCCGCAATAGTGAGCGGGGAAGTGAGGAAAGAAGAGAACTAAAATTGTGACGAGAGTAAACGGAGATAGGTGTATTACTTGTAGCGTGAGCGTTTGGAATGCATAACAGTACCCTCCCCCTCAGGGTCGGCTCCTGACGGCCTACCAGCCAGAGTGGGATGGGTGCAAAAGAAGTCCCGAATGAGGTTTTGATCCAGAATGTTCGCTTCAGAAACTCAGGAATATTCCTCCAGACCAAAACCTCCCAGTCAATCAAATACTGGCGGGAGCCTCTACGCCATTGGGTGCCCAAGATTTTATTCACCTTATAGGTGGGAGAGCCATCCATTAGTCGGGGGGGGAGGCAGATGTGGTTGACGTCCAGAATGTGGGGATCTGTGGTAAGGCTTCGGGAGGGACACATGGAAGGTGGGGTGGATCCTGAGGGTGGGAGGGAGGGAGAGGCGGTATGAAATGGTTGTAACACGGGAGAGTACTCGGAAGGGCCCAATGAAGCGAGGACACAACTTGCAGGAAGGTTGCTGGAGTGGAATGTTCTTGGAAGAAAGCCAGATGAATTGGCCTCCACATAGTCAGGGGAAGGGGCATCGGAATCTATCGGCAGAGGTCTTCTGTCTCTGAGACGTCTTTAGCAGAGCAGTCCTGGCCTTCTTCCAAAGTTCCAGGAGGGGTGGAAAATATGCCTGAACAGCAGGGACATTGGAGTCGGGAATGGTGTCGGGGAAGAGCGAGGATTGATAGCCGAGTGAACAGAGAAATGGAGACATGTCAGTGGAGGAGGTATAAAGAGAATTGTGGGCGTATTCAGCCCAGGGGAGAAGGGAGGCTGAGTTGGCATGGGCAGCGGAGACATAGGGGCTGAGGTAGGTCAGTAGGTCCCGGTTAATCCTTTCCGCCTGGGCGTTGGCTTTGGGGTGGTAACCAGAAGTGACGGAGGAGGATGCCCCACAGATCCGACAAAAAACCTTCAAAAATTTGGATATGAATTGCGGACCCCTGTCAGACAAAACATCCTTAGGAATGTCATGGAGTCAAAATACGTGCTGAACAAAAAGGTCTGCCATCTCTTGGGCCAATGGGAGGGATGGAAGAGGAACAAAATGTGCCGATTTAGAAAAACGGTTGATGACCACCATGATGACGGTTTTACCTTGGCTTCTCGGGAGATCCATCAGGAAGTCGAATGAGAGATGAGACCAAGGTCATGAAGGGATAGGAAGGGGTTGCAAGAGGCCTGCCCTCTTCTGCCAAGAGATCTTGTTCCTAGCACGGGTGGGGCATGCTAGCACTTATTCCGTTATGTCAGACTTCAGGGAAGGCCACCAGAAGTTCCTGAAGATGAATTCAATGGAACGTCGTGCACCAGAGTGGGCGGCGAAGCGGGAGTCATGGCCCCATTGAATAACTGCTGAGCGCACCGAATCAGGAACAAACATTCTGTCCGGGGGGCACTGGGGGGCAACAGTGAGGTTCCGGAGTGCCTGTCTCACCTGGTCTTCAATGTCCCAACACAAGGCTGCGAGAAACCTGTCAGGAGGAACGATGGGCACTGGGGGTCTTCGCACTCGGTGGGATCGTGAAGGCGGGAAAGGGCATCGGCTTTGACGTTCTTGGAGCCTGGGGTATAGGTAATGACGAAACGGAACCTGGAGAAGAACAGAACCCACCTAGCTTGGCGAGGGTTGAGGCGTTTAACAGACTGCAGGTAGGCCAAGTTCTTATGGTCCGTGAAGATATTAAAGGGATGGTGAGCCTCCTCCAACCAGTGCCTCCACTCCTCCAGGGAAAGCTTGACGGCCAAGAGTTCTCTGTTCCTGAAGTCAAAATTCATCTCTGCAGGGCATAGGTGTCTAGAAAAGAAGGTGTACGGATGGAGTGTACCCTTCTAACCATGGCGTTGAGACATAATAGCACCAATTCCAAGGGAAGAGGCATCGGCCTCGAGCACAAATGGGATAGAGGGATCAGGATGATGGAGAACTGGGGCTGAAGAGAAATTCTGCTTGAGGCGAAGAAAGGCCCTGTCAGCCTCTGGGGTCCAACTACCCCATTTAGGGCCTTTTCGAGTAAGGGAGGTGATGGGAGCTACAACGGAACTAAAGTTTCGGATGAAACGGCGGTAAAAGTTGGCAAAGCCCAGGAAACACTGCACTTGTTTCAGGTTCTTTGGTGTGGGCCAGTCCAGGACTGCAGAGACCTTAGCAGGGTCCATCTCGACACAGAGAGAGGAGATTATATATCCCAAAAAGTGGATCCTGGTAGTATGGAAAGTACACTTCTACAATTTGGCATAGAGGTTGTTATCAATGAGTCGGGTGAAGACTTCGCGGACGTGAAGGATATGGCCATCCATGTTGTGAGAAAAAATCAAAATATCATCCAGGTAAACCAAGACATACTTCTGAATTATGTCCCTGAAAATGTCATTCATAAAGCCCTAGAATACGGCAGGAGCATTAGCCAGACCAAAGGGCATGACCTGATACTCATAATGACCAAAAGTGGTGATGAAGGCTGTCTTCCACTCATCGCCCTCACGGATGCGGATGAGGTTGTAGGCGTCCCGAAGATCAAGTTTGGTGAAGAAGGCAGATCCCTGAAGAGATTCCAATGGAGAGTTAATGAGGGTAAGGGGATACCGGTTCTTGATTGTGATCTCATTCAGGCCCCTCTGGTCAATGCAGGGCCACAGGGATCCATCCTTCTTCTCAACAAAAAAAAATCCTGCGGAGGCCGGAGAGGTAGAAGGGCAGATGAAGTCGGATCTTAAGGAATTCTGGATGTAGGATTCCAGGAGATCAGATTCTTTTGGGGAAAGAGGGTAGATTATTTCTCTTGGGGGCAGGGTTCCTGGTAGCAACTTGATGGGGCAGCTGGAGGGAAGATGTGGTGGCAAGAATAGTGCTCTTTGATTGCTGAAGGTGATGCAAAGGTCAGCGTATGCAGAAGGGATCCCGATGGCTTCATCCTGGGAGATGTGGGCAGAGGAAAGTCTGAGAGGCAGCTGGAGACACCGATGATGACAATGGGATCCCCAGGCCAGCAGTTCACCGTTGGACCAGGAAATGTGGGGGTTGTGCCTTTTCAACCAAGGGTATCCAAGAACCAGAGGATGGGAAGGAGAGTGGAGGAGGAGGAATTGGATGTTCTCAGTGTGGAGGCCGCCGATGTGAAGTGTAAGGGGGATTGCCTGCCATTCAATAAGGGTGAGAGGGGATCCATCAAGGGTGAGGAGGCGGATAGGGGGTGAAACAGGGAGGCGAGGAATATTCCAAGCGGTGGCATGTCCGGAGTCTAGGAGGTTTTCCTCTGCACTTGAATCGACAAAAGCCAGAAGAGATTCTTGAAGCTCATCCAAAAAAACAAGTGCAGGCAAAAAAAAGACCAGAGGAGGAAGGAGAGGGAAGGATACAGACCTTGGCGGAGGGCGGGGAAGTACGGGGGGGCAGACAGGGCACAAAGCTCGGAAATGATCAGCTTCCCCGCAATAAGGGCAACACCCCTGATGAAGTTGGTGGTATCGCTCCTCAGAAGACAGCCTGGAGAGGGAGGTCAGGCGGGTGGGGGCAGGAGGGGGTTGAACCTGGGAGCTGTGTTCTTGGAGCCTGATGTCAATCTCGGCTAGACGGGTGATAAGGTGCTCCAAGGAGAGAAAGTCGAGTGGAAGGTATGTGAGATGGTCCTGAAAGGCAGTAGACAATCCGTGGCAGAACTGGTGGATGAGAGCCTCTTCATTCCAGGGCACTTGGGATGCCAAAAGGCGGAATTCCATTCTGTAATCTTGGAAGGAACAGGAACCCTGGTTGAGAGAGGTGAGTGGAGATGACCAAAAATGGACTGCATGGCAGCAGAAAAAAGGTTGGCGTTGGCAGTCACGGGAAAATTCAGAGCGAGGAGGGTGGTAGCCCAGTCCAGAGCTCGACTGGAGAGGTGGGAGACCATGAAGGCAATCTTCTCTCTGTCAGTGGGAAAACAATCTGGGTTTTGCCGGGTCACTCTTAAATTTCTACGGGGTGGGGGAGGGTAAGGGGCAAGTGGCAGCAGCCAGGGGGGGAGCTGGAATGGGGGCCGCCTGAGGAGGTGGCCGACATGTGGCGTGGTCCACTAGGTGCTGAACTGCAGCAGTTAGTTGTCCAAGAGCCCAGGACTGCTGTTGAAAAAAGGCAGCAGTGTTGTTCTGGTCCGCTGGATCCATGATGAGGCTCACTATTCTGTCAGGGACGGGCAGATAGGGTGAATGGATCCTGTGCAGGACTCAGAAGAGAGAGAAATCACCTAGCCGAATCGCTAAGCAAAACAAAACCAGGAAGCAAGCGAGTAGGTCTGAACACGGGGGAGACAAACGAGAGAGCAAATAATCCAAAACGGCAAAGTCGAAAACGAGGAGCAGACTAGAAGACCAAATACCGAGGTTTAGGCTTAGAAGAGAATAATGCGCACTTGGGAGCTCTAGGAGAATCCGCAATAATAAGCGGGGAAGTGAGGAAAGAGGAGAACTAAAATAGTGATGGGAGTAAACAGAGATAGGTGTATTACTTGCGGCGTGAGTGTTTGTTAAAGACTGTACGCGGTGGAATGTGAGACGGGACCGAGACACTAGTGGAATGTGTAACAGTAGTATTTGTTGAGTCTGGGTCTCAGGTCTATACATTAAGTGCTGTGGTAATTCTTGTGACTGCTGTTTTGTAGTTTTTAGTAGCGATCCTGTTAGGTGTTTATCTAGCCCTGTCAGTGAGCTGTGAGTTGTGACCACTGTTCCTCCTTCCTGATGTTGTTTCCCTTGTTTATCATACTGTATGCTGTTCTGATTTTTGTCACTGTTGCCATGACACTTGTAGCGGCAAAGCTTATTGAAAATATAGGAATTAAGTTTGCTGCTCCCTTGCCAATCCCTCTCTCCCTCATCTCAGTGGTGCTGGATACAGAGAGGCCATTCCATTTGGTTCACATTTAAGGTGTTTTTCCAGCTTAAACAGTTTCCTGATAAGGAACAACTCCCAAGGCTGAGATTCTCCAGCCACCCTGATAAATGGTCATCTCTGGCGTTTACTGTCTGGGAGATTCCTTGGGAGAGTCTCATCTCAGGTTGTTTACAACCCTAATGTCAGAGAGCATAGTTACTCATCCTCCACCTCAATCAGCCAATCGGGAACTGGTAGGGCAGGGTAACCCCATGTGGGTCTCGAATGTCCACGGAACATTCAACCAATGAACGACCGTAGTTCCTCCAGATAAAACTGGCAGCACAAGGCCCAGCACAAGGGGCTCCTAAAGGATGTTCTCAGACTCAGCTCAGACAATCACGTGATGGCCAGTTTGTCTGAGTGCCAGGACTTTACTTTGTTGTAAGAGTCGAGACCAGAGGTCGCCCGCGTGTAACCAAAGGATCCGCCCGAGGTTAGCCCAGCAGCAAGCCTCGTGAACCGCCGCTACCCACCGCGAACGCTCACCTGATCAACGAGTGAACTACAGTCGGAACTGTCGATAGCTGAATCTCAGTATTCAGGACTAGCGCTACATCGGGAACGAACCAGTCTTCTTCCCGTCTTAAGAGTGTGACTTGCTTGGACCCTCAGTCACTTTCCATGTGCACAATCTCTGCTAGTTCAGCCAGGACTAACTAGCTTGTCTTCAGAGAGCCCACTGCTAGCATGTCGCAGCAGGAATCTCTCCTTCTCCCACACCTCACGCCGAACCAGGACTGCCTGGCACCGGGCCAGAGGACGCCGATTAGACGCAGCAACAGCCTGTCGCTGTTCCCTTGTATCCACGGGAGATCTAAATCCACACAGATTTGATGAGTATCAACATTCTGCATTACAGCTCGAATTCAATTGTTACCTCAACCTGAGTTGATATCAATTTAATTCCTTTGAGTGATGTACTTGCCTTTGAGTATCTAATGTAGAAGTTGTACTGAATATATACCTTTTGTATTTTGCTTACCCTCATTCTTAAGATCTATATTGCTTATATGCACATTTTATGTATTAATAAATGTATTCTCGTGTATTAGTATCCGTGTGTGTGCGTTGCTGAGTTATCCCGCAAGGTTAGTTTTCTAATAGCCATCAAAGAATAATTTTGTGACTTACTGCTACAATTAATAATTGTCCCAGTAAATACACAAAACCCCTACACACTCTTCCCATTTCCTGTTCTCAGCCCATGTGCAGACATCATTTTGCATTCTTCTTCATACAGTTAGCAGTTGTGTTGTAACATTATAAGACAATTTTCACCCACATCTTGGAAGCAGAGTCCTTAATATGTCTGTGAATACATCAGACTTGTATATTTTTTCATACCAGTTGTAGGAATAAGAGCAACATAAGATTAGTCAGATCTTGTAATTTTGTTCACTGCTCAGAAGTAAAGATTTTGTGCTCATTACATCAAGTTATGGGTTTCTGTGCAATGCCCTTGGTTACAAGGGGATTCTGAAAGGCAACCCTACCATAAATATCAGCTTTGTGAAGATTGTGATGTGCAGTATTTGTTGACACTGGGTCACTGGGCTGCAGATTCTATTATGTGAGGCCTTTGCTTTGTTGTCTTATCTATTCTTTTAAATGGAGTTGATAACAAAAGTTCAGGAGGGATGACAACAACCATGTTCAATCAGACTCAGCCATCAGTAATTAACAATTGCTTCTGACATCCATTCCTCTCCCAAAATGCTATAAATACCTACGAGATCCCTATCTCTCTCTTGTGCATGTCTGTTGCATGAGTCTTGCTGTCTCGCTGTCCTCTCCCCCCTCGTGTGCATCCTTGCATAGACAGTACTACGATGCTGCCTACACCATACAATCAATATTCCCATTTGCTGCTCCAATGCACGGTTTAATCTCAGCCAGGAATCAGCTGAGTACCTGCTAGCCATTGATCTGACTCTTCGTCGCTTTTCAACATCTGCCAGCATCATCTGGCCATTTCCAAGACCAAGACCCACCGTTGTCAACCCGTCATTCCCAAACAGCTAGCGTTTGACCATCCAGTTACTTCTCCTGTTTTAAAATAAATGAGCTGCTCCCAGCAAATGCACATTCGGCGCCACATTTGCAAATCTCCCATTCAAAACCTTTCCTCCCATTATCACCCGGACAGTAGCACAATGTCAGCAAACGACGTTAAAACAGCTTTCGCTCAGGATGTAAATCTAGGAATATTACTCATTTTCCTATCAAAGATATACCTAACGCATCCTGCGCTCCTAGTAGACTTCCGCATCTCCCAACGACGTCATCAGCAACACTACACTCCAGTCCCGTGCAAATCCTGAGCTGCCAATGCAGCCAACCTGCTGATCCTACCCTTGTGTCCATAGGATCATGCTCTGGATTTTTTTTTAAATGCTGCTTATTTCGCATTCGCTACAGTGTGTTCAGATTTAAAATGACAGGGAACAGAAGTGCTGACTGTAGTGGATAAGTTGCATAGTGCTTCTATTCAGTTCATTCTATAAGTACCTTGACGTTTTTGCATTTTGTTGTTTTAAATCTTGTGTGTCAAAATACTATGTAGTTTTATTGTGTATGGAAAATACTCTAAACAAAGTAAAAAATCACAAAAAGATAAATATTAAGATTATAAAAATGACAAAGTCATGAATGCAGAAGTTACATGAATGTACTCAGTCTATGTGCAAACATCACCTTGCTTTCCTTTTCATACAGTTAGGAATCTTGTGAAATTTCAAGTGCTTATTTTTAAATAATAAAAATAGTGTCAATGATGCAGCATTGTAAGACAGTTTTCTGCCCTCATAGTGGCATCACAGTTGGTAATATGAACGTGAATATGTCATATTTTATTTGATATAGGTCAGCAAATACATCAGTCTGGTAATACTGTATGTATTCTTCTCATGGGTAACATTGAAATTAAATCAGTTTTAAACACTTCCAAGTTAATACTTTTCTTTTTTAGTAAAGGCAAGACTACGTTTGTGACAGTATACTGTTACAGATGTCGTTAATGAGCATTACAGTGTGTGTGAGTGTGTCAGTGTTGTTGATGTACAGTAGAGTGTGTGAGAGTGTCTCAGTGTTGTTATTGTGCAGTACAGTGTGAGAGAGTGTGTCAGTGTTGTTAATGTGCAGTACAGTGTGTGAGTGTTGTTGATGTGCAGTACAGTGTGCGAGAGTATGTCAGTGGTATTAATGTGCAGTATAGTGTGTGAGAGTTTGTCAGTTTATTTAATTTTCAGTACAGTCCAATTGCAGGAATAAGAATAAAAAAACATTTTTTTTCTTCCACTGCTCAGAAGTGCAGGTTTTTAGTTCATTACAACAAGTTACAGTATGTTTTGCTTTGTGCTAGCCTTGGTTACAAGGGGTTTCTGCATGGTGCCCTGACCATAAATATCAGCTTTGCAAAGCTCAAGATATACAGTATTTGTTGAGACTGGGTACTGTAGCTTCAGTGCTGTGGTAATTCTGGAAGCCATTGTTTGTAGCTTTTAGCCGCTATCCTGTTAAGTGTCCATCTAGCCCTGTCGATGAGCTTTGACTGTTCCTCCTCCCCGATGGTGTTTTCCCTTGTTTGGTGTACTGTATACTGGTATGATTTTCATCACTGTTCCCCTGACACATTAAATCATTTTGACACTTCTGTGACAGATGCTTCTGTGATTCAGGCACCAACTGTTTCATCCCATTCAAAATCTGTTAGTTTACTCATGTTGCTTGAAAAACTCATATTTTGTTGTATGTGTTGATTTTTAGACTGCTTTTACAGCAAAAACATACTAGTAAATAATATCGAAATTAGTATGAAATGTGTAAATTATTTGTAGTTGTCATAAATTCTCAAATTACAGGTGCTGTTGTCAGTAGGTTTTTCCATTATTTTGTCCTGTACATTAGCAGGTGCAGTACAAGCTTTCATCTGTCTGACACGACACATCTGTATCGTCAGTGTTGTCTTATACATTAAAGTGGAACAAGTACGCTCAAAACCACTTTACAGGAAGTCCTCCAGCGCAGAGCAACTGAGCCTGTTTTTACCAGCCCCTCTTTCGTTCAGTGCTTCCTGATTAAAAACATACATTACGTTAGCGAAACAGAAAGTATATTTCTGTTACTTCGCCATTTTGAGAGAAGCAGGGTAGATGCAGTCGGGTTCAAGTAGAGAGGGAATAAACTTACTCCTGCATTGAAAACACACTGAAGTGTGGTAATTGCGGGAGGTGGCTGGGGGAGAGAGCAAGAGGTTTTACCAGAATTCAGACTTCAGACCACTGGCTGTAGAGTCTGAGAGCCTAAAAACAGTTTAGGGAAGATTATAAGAGCAGAAGGACTTCAGGGGAGACTTCACATCACCCTGGGTGAGTCTATCAGGAATAAATGTATCAAAGTGAGCACTGTTTCACCTCTCTTATGTACTGGTACAGGGTTGTCCAGCGGTACATTCTGAAACTGATCCTTGTCTGCAGCCATGTGAAGACACATGGAGCTTCTGAGATGGTTCACAGCACGTTCAGGTTTAAAATGGCGGAGAGCAGAAGCGCTGATTGTGGTGGATAAGATTGCGTCAATATTTTTATACTTAGAGAGCATTTTCTTTAGTCCCATGTAAAAGTATTGACAGCCTTGAGGTTTCTAAAGTTTGTTAATGCTTCCTGGTCAATATACTATGAACTAATAATATTCATTATGTACAAAACATCTGTAAAAAAAGGAAAAAGAATTAGATAATTAGTATCATAAGGAAATGGCAAAGTCATGATTGCATTAATTTTTTAACCCTAAATTCATTTGGGTGCACAAATTTACCAAAACACTGCACTAATTGTTGTGCAGTTCATGTGTGCAATAATAGTTATTTACATTATTTCAGAAATAAATACTTTTGTCTCTGTAAGACCCCGCAGTCAGACAATGAAAAGATTCAATCCTGGAGACTAAGAAACTTTCAGAACAGCTCAGGGATACAGGTGTAGAAAGACACAGACAGGCTGCACATGGGTCCCTGTGGAACAGCACTGCCTGCTTCCACCCAGTCACAGGCTGTTTCCTGTTCTCAGTCCATGTGCGAACATCACCTTGCATTCCTCTTCATACAGTTAGGAACTGTGTTTTCAGTGCTTATTTTTAAACCATTAACAAAATGGTAGCAATAATACAACATTGTAAGACAGTTTTCTGCCCACATAGTGTAAAGTACAGTCTGAGACAGTGTCAGTGGAAGAATTTTGTTGTACAGTCCAGTTGTAGGAATAAGAGTAAAGACGATTCATCCAAACATATTATTGTTTCCACTGCTCAGAAGTGCAGGTCTTGTGCTTCAAGTTATGTGTTGCTTTGCACTGGCCTTGGTTACAATGTGTTTCTATATGGTGTACTGACCTTAAATATCAGCTTTGTGAAGCTCACAATGTGCAGTATTTGTTGAGGCTGGGTCTCAGAGCTAAACATTAAGTGCTATGGTAATTCTTGTGACTGTTGTTTTGTAGTTTTTAGTAGCGGCCCTGTTAGGTGTCCATCTAGCCCTGTCGATGAGCTGTGAGTTGTGACCACTGTTCCTCCTTCCTGATGTTGTTTTCCTTGTTTATCATACTGTATGCTGGTCTGATTTTCGTCACTGTTCCCATGATATTGTTCCCGTTTCCTGTTCTCAGCCCATGTGCAGAGATCAACTTGCATTCCTCTTCATACAGTTAGCAGTTGTGTTGAAATTTAGTTATTTTTTCATCACTCACAGAATAACAGTAATGTAACATTACAAGACAGTTTTCACCCTCGTCTTGGAAGCAGAGTCCTTCATATGTCTGTGAATACATCAGACTTGTATATTTTTTCATACCAGTTGTAGGAATAAGAGCAACATAAGATATATGTTACATAGTCAGATCTTGTAATAAATCACTTCTGACATCCATTCTTATTTGATATACGGTATGTCAGCAAATATAGTGCATCAGTCTGGTAATATGTATTCTTCTCATGGGCAACATTGACATTAATTCAGTTTTAAACACTGCCAAGTTCATACTATTCTATTAGTAAAGGAAAGACGATGTTTGTGACACTATACTGTTATGGATGTTGTTAATGAGCATTACAGTGTGTCACTGTGTCAGTTTTGTTAATGTGCAGTACAGTGTGTCAGTGTGTCAATGTTGTTAATTTTCAGTACAGTGTGTGTGTTTCAGTGCTGTTAATGTACAGTAGAGTGTGTGAAATTGTTACAGTGTTATAAATGTGCAGCAAAGTTTATGTGAGTGTGTCAGTGTTGTTGATGTACAGTATAGACTGTGAGAGTCTGTCAGTGTTGTGAATGTGCAGTTCAGTGTGTGAGAGTGTGTTAGTGTTGTGATGTGAGATGTGAGAGGTTCTCACTTTCTGTTGTGTGTTGGCAGGTTGTGCATGTATCAAATTCATGTCCTTGAAACCCTCTGCTGATCCTCAGGAGGGGAACAGCTTCTGAAATGAGTCTCTCTGAGGAGTCTGAGCCTGAAGATGGAGCACTGGGCCCTGAAATTGAGAGGTAAGAGGGTGTTCTTGTGTTTGGGGATCTGACTGACTCTGGCACTGAATCTGTCTGGCTTCAAAGCTGTAGGGATGTGTCTGTGTTACTGTAGGTTTTCCTGCTGTCCCATGTCTGTTGTTAGTTATTGTAGCGGCGAGGCTTATTAATAAGAAAGAATTAAGTGTTCTGAGCCTTCCCAAATGAGGCCCCATTTCTCGGTTCATCTCTGTGGTGCAGCCACAGAGAAACTATTCATGCAGGCTGATTTAAGGTTTCTTTTGATAAGGTTTCCTAGGACAGCTCCCAAAGGGGGATGCACTTAGCTAAGCCTGGCTATCATGATCAATGGTCATCCATTGGCGCCTATCTGTCTAGGGAGTGCCAGATGGACATCTGGACTGCATTCCTAAGTGTCAGGAGTAAGTGACTCATATCTCACCTTGATCAACCAATCAGGGACTGGTAGGGCCGAGTAACCCACGTGGGACTGATGCCCATGGAACTTTCAGCCAATGAATGAGCTGAAGTTCCTCCAGGTAAAAACAGGCAACACAGAGAGCCTGAGAGATTCAGTGGATTTCTTAGAATTCTGTGGACTTTTCTAAAGGGAATTCAAAGGAGAATTCCAGGTCAGGACGGCCCAGGAGCAGAAGGCTCCCAAGGGCAGGACATTCTCGCAGCGCGCCTCCTGACCATCCTGAGACTCAGCCCAGACAACCACGGAACGGCCAGTGTGTCTGAGTGCCAGAACTTTCCTTTGTTCTAAGAGTCGAGAGCGGAGGTTGCCAGAGAGTAACCAGAGGATCCACCCGAGGTTAGCATCAGCAGCAAGCCTCATGAACAGGTCAGAACTGTGGATAGCTGAATCACTATTCAGAACTAGCGCTTCAGCAGGAACAAACCGGTCCTCTTCCTGACTTGCTGGGACCCACAGTCATCTTTTCTCCTGTGCATAAACTTTGCTATTTAAAGCCAACACTAACTAGCCGGTCAGTGAGCATCAGCAGCGCACCGTCGCAAGCCGCACAGCACAGCCTGGCACCTAGACAGAGAGCGTGGATTGGACAGCAACAGCCTGCAACTGTTTCTTTGTGCCCGCAGGAGATCTGAATCCCCAGAGATTGGATGAGTATTCAACTTCAATCCATTACAGCTCGAGAATTCAATTGTTATCCCAACCAGTTGATATCAATTTAATTCCTAAGAGTTATGTACTTGTTTTGAGTATCTAATGTAGAAGTTATAACCAAGTTGATATAATGATATACTGAACGTATGTCCTCTTGATATGTGTAACACTTTGTAACTGATTGAATATATACCTTTTGTATTCTGATAACCCTCTCGATAAGATCTGTTAGGTTTATATGCACATTTTATGTATTAATAAATGTATCCTCGTGTATTAGAACCTGTGTGTGTGCGTTGTTTGAGTTATATCGCATGGTTGGATTCTAAAGCCATCAAAAGAATCAATTTTGTGATTTACTGCTACAATTAATAATTGTCCCAGTAAATGCCCCTAACCCTACAGAACTGGTGCCTTCAGAGAGCACACTACATTACATTATGTGACTGTAGTAGCTGAGGTGTCCTTGCCCTGCTGTCTTGGGTCTTGTGTTCCATTTGTTTTGTCACAGGCTGTCAGGACATGCATGCTCAGTGTCAGATCCCAGAAGGATGTATGTTGTGGGAATGTCACTGTGTCTAGGTGTATACCTTAGTTTGAGGTAACTTAAATTATATACCGCATTCTGAACTAGTGTTTACCAAAACCTGGCTTTACTCGTCTATTCCGGATACTGCTATCCTCCTGAGATGCTTTTCTGTCCACTGTCAGGACAGGACAGGACTTGAGGAGAATCAAGGGTGGAGTGGTGTGCTTGATGTTTAATAACTCCTGGTGCACAGCTGTGGAGATTATTTCATTGTCATACTCTCCAGATCTTGAACATCTGAAAATAAAATGCCGCCCGTTCTTTCTACCGAGGGAGTTTACATTGGTGGTCCTCACAGCGGTGTATATTCCACCACAGGCAAACACCACAAGAGCTCTGGATGAGTTACCCGGACACCTAAGCAGATATGAGAACTTATACCCTGAGGACGCATTCACCACAGTAGGGGACTTCAATGGTGCCGACCTGAAGAAAACCATGCCTAACTTGCATCAGCATATTAATTGCCTGACGAGCAGAACAAATACGATGGATAATATTTACACTCCCTTCCGGAATGGCTACAAAGCCCTCCCCCAACCTCCCTCTGGCAAATCCGATCACACGTCCATTCTGCTACTTCTTGTGTACAGGCAGAAACTCAAGCAGGAGAAGCCCTAGACAAGGACCTTTCAGCTCTGGTCGGACAAATCGGATTCTATTCTATGTCAGTGTTTTGCCACCACTGATTGGCAGATTTTTCGTGAAGCTGCCGGGAATGACATTAATCTGTACAGGGACCATGCTACTGGTTAGCTCAATAAATGCATAAAAGACGTTGTCCTCAGGATTACAGTTCGCACATACCCAAATAAAAAATCGTGGGAAAATGGAGAAGTATTCACTAATCTCAAAGCTAGAACAATCACTTACAACTTTGGAGACATGGACAAGTACAGAAAATCCAGATCTGACCTGAGAAAAGCCATCAAAGGAGCTAAATATAACTATAGAGCAAAACTTAATCATACTATCATGATGACTGAGACACCCGGAATATGTGGAATGGAATTCACACCATCACAGACTACAAAGTGCAACCCAGCAATTTGACACAAACCACCTTTCTACCTGATTAACTAAACTCATTCTATACTCGGGTCGAAGTCCATTACACAGAACCACCTAAGGAATTCCCAGTAAAATAGGGGGAATACACACTGTCAGTCTCCAGAGCTGACGTGTATAAAGTTTTTAGGAAGACTAATCCACACAAATCTCCTTGCTCCGACGCTATCCCTAGTCGTGGCCTGAAGGCCAGTGCAGACCAGTTGGCAGACATCTTCATGGACATATTCAATCTTTCCCTTACTCAACGCACAGTCCCCTCTTGCTTCAGGAAAACCTCCATTGTGCTAATCCCCAAGAAACCACAGCCAGCTGCCCAAATGATTACCACACCGTTGTACTTACATCTATCATCATGAAATGCTTCGAGCAGTTGGTCAAACACATATCACCTCTTCACTGCCTGACACCTTGGACCCACTGTACTTTGCATGCCAACAGAACAGATCAACTGAGGACACCATCCCCACTGCTCTACACACTACCCTCTCACACCTAGACAAGAAAGGAACGTATGTGAGAATGCTGTTGGTTGATTACAGCTCAGCATACAGCACCCTCAAGGCTTGACACCAAGCTCCAGGACCTGGTACTGAACACCTCCCTTTGTAATTGGATCCTATATTTTTTTAATGGGTCATCCACAGGTGGTAAGGGTAGGCACCAATTCATTCTCCACCCTGACTCAGCGTCCCCCAAGGCTGTGTGCTTAGCCCTCTCCTCTACTCCTTACTCACCCACGATTGTGTTCCCAAGAGCAAAACACACTCCATCATTAAGTTTGCAAACGATACGGTTCTTGGTTGATCACAAATGGCGACGAGACTGTATACAAGGAAGAGGTTGACACCCTGGCTGCATGGTGCCAGGACAGCAACCTCTCTCTGAACACCAGATTCAAATTTATAGAATCCTAAAGACACTGGCGCAGCCAACCCAGTGAGCTGAATCAACAGTGATACATAGTGTGAGGGTGATTAGTGGGAACAAATACAGGGAGGTGCATTTCAACTGAGTGCAGGAGGCCCATCTTTACACAAAGGGATATAAGAGTGTGGAACGAACAACACTACCATGTGGGTATACTGATACCCTGGTATCTTTCAAGATTCTTCTTTGAATCAATTAGCTACTAACTACTAAACTGGCCAGAAAGGCTCAGTGATATCATTTAATGAGTGTACAGGTAGTTCACCAGTAGTAACCTACTGCTTTTTAAATGTTCACATTCTGGCTGTGTTGCATTCCTGTTGCTTTTACAAGATTCATGATTGAAAGTGGACTATAGATGGATTTAGAAGTAATTTAATTGAATTCTGATCTGGACTCGTGACGGACCAGAGCAGTAAAAGATGAGAAGTTCCCAGGTAAAGTGTATTACTGATTTATCACTCAGACCTGCAACATTACAAGAAAAACAATAATGTTTGAATTTAGCTGAACAGGTCTGACTTTCCAGTAGAAAAGTGACTCCAGTCTCTAACTGCTCCAGTCTGGAAACCAGCAGAAACACCCTGGAGTTCTGGCTCATGTTCTCACACTGGGACTGTGTGCTGCCCCCTGCTGGCTCTTTCCTTCAGCCCATGAAGAGGGAAAGGGGCTTTCGGGCTGGAGAAGAAGCAAGTCAACACCAATACCTGCACAACTACGCCTAAACCTCACAATGGCAGCAACAGAGAACTTATTAATCCTGCAGAATGAGAGAATTGAAGCGACACAATCTGCTGTCTCAATAACAGTTCTTCAAATTAAAAGCAGAAGACAATGTTAATGTGTAGAGTACCTTTTCATGTAAAAAAAAACTTCATTTTCCAAAAGTCTACTCATGACAGTTTCTATATTCTGTTTCTCATTGAAAATCATCACATCTCAAGAACCCATTCATGTGCATCCTGTTCTCTACATCACTGATTCACTGCCTTTCTCTGTTTTTCATGAGCTCCCTGTCAGTACATTTTCTCATTATTGTTAATGAGCTTCAGTTAGTTCAAAGTTATGTGTTTGGTGTGCACTTCCTGATCTTTTTAATTGTCTCTGATGTTCACAGGGTCAATCTCCAGAGATCAGAGTCACCAGTGCCCAGCTGTGTGTCCATAAAGAGTGACTATTCAATGGATCGACCATTACAGTTCAGAGCTGGAGACTTCAGTCCTGACCCGAGGTGAGGTCACTGTTGTCCGTAGGGTGTATCTGTCAGAGGGTCATGAGATAAAATTGTGTGAATTGGATCACCTCTCACTTTCTTATTTCCTATGTTCTATGAAAAGCTGAATAAGAATAAAAGCTGAAAGCTGGTCAGTACGAGCTGTAGTCATGTGCAGTCTGAGCCAATGGGGTAACGTGCACTAGGAGATAGACAGACACAGGTAGATGCAGAAAAACACTTGATACCCTCATTGTATAGAATAAAATAATTTACTGCTTGGCAATTTGTTAAAGCAATAGAAAAGATACACATAATGTTGGGCTATGTAGTTAAAAAATGGAATTTACTGAAGAACATTTTGTTAAAGTTGTATAACACACCAGTGAGGCCTCATTTATAATTGTGTTCAGTGTTGTTTAGACATTGGTTACTATGTACAATGTCTTGGTGACAAAGAGATTACTGCTCTGCAATTAGTCGAGAGAAGAGTAACCAGGTACAGCCTTGGGCTCACAGGAATGTCTTAACTCTGAGGGTTAAAGGAACTGAGTCTGTCTGGTCTTATAAGAGTGCCTGAGGGGAGTCTGATTCAAGATCATAGAGTCCTAAAGACAGTGATGCAGTCAACCCCGTGAGCTGAAACTATAGTGATACACAGTGTGAAGGCGATAAGTGGAAAAACTGCAGGGAGGTGCATTTCAAACGGAGGACAGGAGGTCCTTATTTACACAAAGGGTTGCTGGAGTGTGGAACAAGCAACAGTGCCATGTGGGTATACTGATACCCTGGTATCTTTCAAGAAAAACACAGGCTGATATCCTTGTATCAATTAGCTACTAACTACCAAACTGGCCAGAAGGGCTCAGTGATATCCTTTAATGAGTGTAGTTTAGGTTTCTGGATATAGAATACTATTCTAACCTGCTGACCTAGCCTTTCAAATGTTCACATTCTGGCTGTGTTGCATTCCTGTTCCTTTTACAAGATTCATGATTGAAAGTGGACTATAGATGGATTTAGTAAGTAATTTAATTGAATTCTGATCTGGACTCGTGACGGACCAGAGCAGTAAAAGATGAGAAGTTCCCAGGTAAAATGTATTACTGATTTATCACTCAGACCTGCAACATCACAAGAAACACAATAATGTTTGAATCCAGCTGAACAGGTCTGACTTTCCAGTAGAAAAGTGACTCCAGTCTCTAACTGCTCCAGTCTGGAAACCAACAGAAACACCCTGGAGTTCAGGCTTATGTTCTCACACTGGGACTGTGTGCTGCCCCCTGCTGGCTCTTTCCTTCAGCCCATAAAGAGAGAAAGGGGTTTTCGGGCTGGAGAAGAAGCAAGTCAACACCAATCCCAGCACAGCTACCCCTGAACTTCACAATGGCAGCAACAGAGAGACACTTATTAATCCTGCAGAACGAGAGAATTGCAGCGACACAATCTGCTGTCTCAATAACAGTTCTTCAAATTAAAAGTAGAAGACACTGCTAATGTGTAGAGTACCTTTTTATGTCAAAAAAGACTTAATTTCCCAAACGTCTACTCATGACAGTTTCTATATTCTGTTTCTCACTGAAAATCATCACATCTCAAGAACCCATTTATGTGCATCCTGTTCTCTACCTCACTGTTTCACTGCCTTTCTCTGTTTTTCATGAGCTCCCTGTCAGTACATTTTCTCATTATTGTTAGTGAGCTTCAGTAAGTTCAAAGTTATGTGTTTGGTGTGCAATTCCTGATCTTTTTAATTGTCTCTGATATTCACAGTGTCAAGCTGCAGAGACCAGAGTCACCAGTGCCCAGCTGTGTGTCCATAAAGAGTGACTATTCAATGGATCGACCATTACAGTTCAGAGCTGGAGACTTCAGTCCTGACCCGAGGTGAGGTCACTGTTGTCCGTAGGGTGTATCTGTCAGAGGGTCATGAGATAAAATTGTGTGAACTGGATCACCTCTCACTTTCTTATTTCCTATGTTCTATGAAAAGCTGAATAAGAATAAAAGCTGAAAGCTGGTCAGTACGAGCTGTAGTCATGTGCAGTCTGAGCCAATGGGGTAACGTGCACTAGGAGATAGACAGACACAGGTAGATGCAGAAAAACACTTGATACCCTCATTGTATAGAATAAAATAATTTACTGCTTGGCAATTTGTTAAAGCAATAGAAAAGATACACATAATGTTGGGCTATGTAGTTAAAAAATGGAATTTACTGAAGAACATTTTGTTAAAGTTGTATAACACACCAGTGAGGCCTCATTTATAATTGTGTTCAGTGTTGTTTAGACATTGGTTACTATGTACAATGTCTTGGTGACAAAGAGATTACTGCTCTGCAATTAGTCGAGAGAAGAGTAACCAGGTACAGCCTTGGGCTCACAGGAATGTCTTAACTCTGAGGGTTAAAGGAACTGAGTCTGTCTGGTCTTATAAGAGTGCCTGAGGGGAGTCTGATTCAAGATCATAGAGTCCTAAAGACAGTGATGCAGTCAACCCCGTGAGCTGAAACTATAGTGATACACAGTGTGAAGGCGATAAGTGGAAAAACTGCAGGGAGGTGCATTTCAAACTGAGGACAGGAGGTCCTTATTTACACAAAGGGTTGCTGGAGTGTGGAACAAGCAACAGTGCCATGTGGGTATACTGATACCCTGGTATCTTTCAAGAAAAACACAGGCTGAGATCCTTGTATCAATTAGCTACTAACTACCAAACTGGCCAGAAGGGCTCAGTGATATCCTTTAATGAGTGTAGTTTAGGTGTCTGGATCTAGAATACTATTCTAACCTGCTGACCTAGCCTTTCAAATGTTCACATTCTGGCTGTGTTGCATTCCTGTTGCTTTTACAAGATTCATGATTGAACGTGGACTATAGATGGATTTAGTAAGTAATTTAATTGAATTCTGATCTGAACTTGTGACGGACCAGAGCAGTAAAAGATGAGAAGTTCCCAGGTAAAACCCATTCATGTGCATCCTGTTCTCTACATCACTGATTCACTGCCTTTCTCTGTTTTTCATGAGCTCCCTGTCAGTACATTTTCTCATTATTGTTAGTGAGCTTCAGTAAGTACAAAGTTATGTGTTTGGTGTGCACTTCCTGATCTTTTTAATTGTCTCTGCTGTTCACAGGGTCCAGCAGGGCAGACCAGAGTCACCAGTGCCCAGCTGTGTGTCTATGATGAGTGACTTTTCAATGGATCGACCATTACAGTTCAGAGCTGGAGACTTCAATCCTGACCCGAGGTGAGGTCACTGTTGTCCATGGAATGTATCTGTCAGCTGGTCATGAGATAAAATTGTGTGAACTGGATTACTTCTCCATTTCTTATTTCCTTTGTTCTGTGAAAGGCTTAAGAAGAATAAAAACTTGACTGGTAAAAAATGCTGAAAATAAAAACAAAACTCTACAGCCAGTATTTTCTCATGACTAAGAGATGAAAGAGTGTGTATCCACTGCAGACATGATCACAGACACACACAGGTGTGGAGGAAAAGTGAGTTATAATTGAACACAGGAGTGACGAGTAGCAGAATATAGAACCTGGATTTCTCAAAAAAATTTCGAACACTAGAGTGAGCAAGAGTAGCTCCACTTGGACATTCTGTCCTATTATTTCCACAGTAATGTCAAACTGGTTTTATTGAGTTGAGCTCCCTGTGAGGCGTATGGGCAGCAGATTGATGACAACTTGATGATGATGGTGGAGTTGGCAGCTGTAATTATTATTGTTAATAGGGACCTGTCCATCACTCTGATATTATAATTATTGATTATAATGTCCAGCCTTTTGTCCTCACAGTGGAACCTGGTCAGTACGAGCTGTAGTCATGTGCAGTCTGAGTCAAAAGGGTAACGTGCACTAGGAGATAGACAGACACTGGTAGGAGCAGAAAAACGCTTGACACCCTCATTGTATAGAATAAAATAATTTACTGCTTGGCAATTTGTGAAAGCAATAGAATAGATACACGGAATGTTAGGCTATGTAGTTAAAAAATGGAATTTACTGAAGAGCATTTTGTTAAAGTTGAGTAACACACCAGTGAGGCCTCATTTATAATTGTGTACAGTATTGTTTAGACATTGGTCGCTGTGTACAATGTTTTGGTGACAAAGAGATTACTGCTCTGCAGTTAGTCGAGAGAAGAGTAACCAGATACAGCCTTGTGCTCACAGGAATGTCTAACAGGGTTAAAAGAACTGTACCTGTATATAAGAGTGATGGAGGGGAGTCTGATTCAAGATCAAGACAGCCTCTCCTGAACATCACATACTGTATGTATCTATAGACACATGTACGACGAACAAGAGTGTTTCTGATGGGATACATATGGTTGCCGTCCTTCAGCCCATTGTCCAGGTGTGGAGATAGTAGAATCATGAAAAAACTGTATCGATGTTGTTCTCAGGGTCAGTTTATCAAGACCCTGGTTAACTGGGCCCAGTTTTTTGTCCATGAAGAGCTAATGACCCCGAGGTATAGATTACCGAACCATCTCTACCTTTCTTACTTAGTTTTGAGCAAAGTGTGAGAAGGCTAAAGATGTTATAGCCAAAAAGTGTTACTAAAGTCTACAGCTACGAACATACATGAGTGATCAAAAAGTTTGTATCCAAGGCAGATACTGTATGAACACAGACACACATGTGTTGAGGAGGTGTAATTGATCACAGGAGTGACAAGCAGTAGAATATAGAACCTGGATTCCTCAAAACATGTCTGTGCTCTTGAAATTGTTTTCACCTCATGTGTGACAGAAGCAGGGATCTATAGAACCAGCTCCCAGCTGTGTGTCCATGAACACTGAATCTACAACAGATCAACCACTGGAGTGAGGAAGAGGAGCTCCACTAGGACACACAGTCCATTTACACAATAAGATGAACCTGGATTTATAGAACTGATTTCCCTCTTAGTTGTATTGGCAATACATTGATGTCAACCTGATGCTGATGGTGGTTCTGGCAGCTGTAATTATGCATGAGTTCTGTAGTCATGTCAGGTCAGAGTCAACAGGGTGATGTGCAGTAGGAGATATACAGACACTGGTAGGGTCATGCAAACACTTGATGCCTGCAATGAATAATATAATTTACCTCTAGACAGTGTGCAAAAATAAAAATGACACAGAATGTTAAGTTATATTTAAAAGCAAAGTAAGGTTTAGTTAAAAACAAAAAATTTATTGAATGACATTTTGTTAAAATTAAATAAAGCACTAGTGAGGCCTCATTTGAAATTATTCAGTTTTTCAAAGAATTTGGTCAATGTGTACAACATTTTGCTAACAAACAGATCACTGCTCTGCAGTTAGCCCAGAGAAGAGGAACTAGATACAATCCTGGGCTCAAAGGAATGTCTAACACTGATAGTTAAAATAACTAAATCTATCAAGTCTTATAGGATTGACTAAGGGGAGTCTGATTCAAGATTATAGAATCTTAAAGATATAGACACAGTCTATAGGGACATGAGGTGAAACTGCAGAGGAGTGCATTTTAAACCGAGGATAGGAGGCCCTTCCTTACACAAAGAGTTGTTGGAGTGTGGAACATGCAACACAGCCATGTGGGTGATATCGATACCCTGGTGTCTTTCAAGAAAACACAGAATGAGATATGAAACAGTTAGCTATTAACTACCAAACTGGCTGAACGGGCTCCTCTAGTGACTATAGTCTAGCTGTGTAAATCAGGAGCACTATTTGTACCTGCTGGGTTTTTCATTTTTTCATTTTCATTTTCTGTGTTGAATTCCTGCTGCTTTTGTAAGATTTATAATTTAAAGTGGACCAGAGAAGGATTTATACATAATTCAATTGAATATATAATCTGACTCTGTGAATGATGAAAATAGTAAGAGATGAGAAGATCCCAGGTAAAATACACTACTGATTGGAACAAGTAATAGGTTAATTCCATGCTGAAAAGAGAAGAAAGAAAACACAACGTTTTGGCCGTGCAGCCTTCTTCAGGTGTCCTGAAGAAGAAGGCTGAAGAAGGCTCCACAGCCGAAACGTTGTGTTTTCTTTCTTCTCTTTTCAGCATGGAATAAACCTATTACTTGTTCCTTTGCAGCTTACGCATGCTGACGCAGCTACCCACCTGAACTACTACACTACTGATTTATCACTTATACCTACATCACCAGCAACATGATCAATGTATGACTTCAGCTTAGCAGTTCTGCCTCTCCAGTTGAAAAGTCTCTAGTTGCTCCAGTTTGGAAACCAGCAGAAACACCCTGGAGTTCCGGCTCATGTTCACACACTGGGACTGTGTGCTGCCCCCTGCAGGCTCTTTCCTTCAGGCCATGAAGAGGGAAAGGGGCTGTGAGGCTGGAGGTGAAGAGAGAGATCAACCCCAATACCAGCACAGTCACACATGAACATCACAATGGCAGCAGCAGAGACACTTGAACACTGACCGTGTGTGTTTCAAGTCACATGTGGCCATGTACTTTAGCCTAGTGTCAAGGTGGGGAGAGGAAAATATGATGGAAAGACAGTTTTAGAATCCAAACCAGAAATCAACAGAGGTCAACCAGAGGTCAACAGAGCCAGATTTATTAATCCTGCAGAACAGGAGTTTTCCAATGACAGAATCCACTGTCTAATCAACAGTTCTCAAAAATAGAAGCAGCTGCTTATCAACACATTTTTGTGTCAAAAAAGCTCATTCCACTTTCTATGTTCAGTTTTGCACTAAAAATATTCACATCTCCAGAACCCAGTCAAATGCACCCAGGTTGCACAAAAATGCTGAAAATAAAAACACAGTTCTATTACTAGTATATTCTCGTGATGAATGGATGGAGCAGTGTGTAACCACTGTAGACATGATCAGAGAAGCACAGGTGCTGAGGATCAATGAGCTATAATTCAATACAGGAGTGACGAGCAGCACAATATAGAACCTGGATTTCTCAAAACACGTCTGTGCCTTTGAAGGTGAAGAGAGAGATCAACCTCAATACCAGCACAGCCTCTCCGGTGCTCATCATATAGGCATTAACAGGTGTGGAGAGAGGAGATTAATGAAAAAATATATTGGTGCTGCTCACAGAGTCAAGCTGGAGAGAACAGGGTCAACAGGGCCCAGCTCTGTGTCCTTGAAGAGTGGCCTATTAAGACTCCTGCACACTCAGCACACAGTGCTCTGGCCAAATCATGACAGAGCAGAAGGAAGAACATGAAGCACCTGGAATATCTCATTGTCTGTACTGGTACAGCAGAATGAGACCTCAGATCAGGGAAATGGTTTCTCCACCATAAAGCATCGCACACAGGTGTCTCCCATTCCCAGCATGTCTTCAAGGTCATGTGAAGACCTGGTAATGGTGAAAGGAGCAGGACAGTGATGTCTGGGAGCTCCTGGTCATGAACTGCCATGGAGGCAGCTGTTACAAGAGGGCTGTTTGGCTCTGGGTTGTGAAGGTTCACTTCAGCAGCTGGAAGGTGGAAACTCTAAACAATAAAAAAAAATAGTAGGACTACTTAGATTTCTCAGTTAAATCATTTGGTTTTGCTATTTTATAGAATAATGTATATCACATGCAATTTTAAATCTAGATAAAATGTTAATTTTTAAAATTCATAGAAGTAAACAAAATAATATATATTCCTGAGAGGACAGACTGTGTCACAGCAAAGTGATTTAGGAAAAACACACATTCTTAATCAAGAAAACATGTAACAAAAACAGGATATCAATCTGTTCACATGAATAAGACAATTTACTTTAAATTGTGGGTGTGTGTCTCCTCTTTTCCAGAGCTCTGTGTTTGTTTGTGTTTGTCTCTCCTCTTGTCCTCAGCTCTGTCTTTCCCTCCTCCTGTCTTGAACTCTTTATGGGTGTTTCCATGTCTTATTTCTCCTGTCCTGAATTCTTGTGCCCTGCATTTTGTTTGTGCAAGAATCATTATAGAGGGGTTCAACATGACTTCTGTGACTCCTGGTCTCTGAGTTAAAGGCACAATGTGAAGATCTCTGGCTATTTTCTTTGCTCACAGATCTGCTGGGCATGAAAACTTGTCCTGTGATTTCTGCATTGAGACGAAGTTCAGAGCTGTGAAACACTGTGTCACCTGCATTGCCTCCTACTGTGAGACACACGTCCGACAGCACTACACAGTTCCAGCCCTGCAGAGACACAGACTGGTGGACATCTGTGGAGACCAGGAGCCCAGTCTGTGTCAGCAGCACCACAGAGCTCTGGAGCTGTTCTGTAAGACTGATCAGACTCACATCTGCAGTCTGTGTTCAGTGCAGGAACATAGGGGCCATGACACCATCTTTATGTCAGAACAGGTAATGACACAGGTAAGATACTTCAGTCACACTTTCTGAAATCAGACCTGTGCTGAATATTGACACACTTTCTGCTGTCTGTTCCCTGTGCTCACAGTTCTGTAGTGACCCGTGTGGCTGAATTAATACACACTCATCACTGAGGGCAGCTGAATATCTGTGTGGTGTTTATTTCACATGAACCATACAGTGTAAAACATTAGTGACCAGAACTCAATATCTCAGTACAAAAACACTGAGGGATAGTCTCTTATTCTTACTGTCGAACTGTTTCAGTATGGATGCTGTCATTCTGTCTTTATGAAAGCTTCAGATCTCTTGATTCCTTTAAATCTGCCAATTGTAACTCTTCCAGAGGTCTTACCTTTTTCTCTGCTTTGTATGTTCAGGATGTGAGGAGGGCTGTGACAGGTGAACCTGAGGATTTCTGCACAGGAGGATTCCGGGAGACTGTCCAAACAGGTTAGTGTTTAAGAGTGTCTCTCAGGAGAAGGACACACCAGGTCTCTGTGTGTGAATGAGTGTGCTTTGGCAACTTGAATCAAGTAAACATAATAATTTAAAGTCTTACCCACAGATACTAAATATACAGTCTACACTTTATTGATACAACACTAAAACATGCATAACAAACCAACAAGAATAAAATAATATATTTGTGAATCAATCTGCTTTAATATGAATTGTTGATCATTCACTCGGGGGTTAAAGATGAGCCAATAACAAAGCTAAAATATATCAACTATTATTATTGTCTAACTTGTAGGTTATATGAATCTCAGTGTCATAGATATATCAGTGGTTAAATCACATTCATATTCTCAAAGACAAGTAAATATGCATTTACTATCCTGAACTACTTTATTAACACAAGTGAAATAATAGTTAAACCCAAGAGAATTATAGTGTTAATATAGAAGTTTTGTACTTCTAAATCAAGGAACTTGTGGCCATTGGATGAATTTGAACTTCCTGCTGATGTCAGAGCTGAGCAAGGTTCATGCTGTAGTTTCTCCAGTTGCTTGCTCTGTGCTGGGAGTGTCCTGGTGGAGAGAGAGAGGAAGAGAATGATTTTGCCTCACATTACTGATGACAACTCCGCAAGGAAGTTAGCATCTTACTGAACTCCAGTCTCTAAAACCATCTGTGCACAGTCATCTGCTTATGGGCAAAGTAAGACCATAAAAGACAAGGTTCGTCTGAGCTGCACCTTTTTACTGAAGATGCTTGGATATTCAGAATAATGACAAAAGAGCCCAAAAGGCAAAACATAACAATCAGTTTGTGAAAAACAAGATTTCTTCTGTTTTTTTACTGTTGCACTCTCTCAACCTGAAGTCTTTGAACTGTCACGCCCTTCTCTGTCCTGTCCCTAGTTTCCGGTCTGCTGTCCTTCCGGTTCCTCTCTTTCCCTTGGGCTATATATTTCCAGGTCTTGCACTCTGTCCTCGCTCAGCATTGACATTCGGATGTCCTGAGACCCGCCTAGCACCAGGGCGCCCCACGTCCGCTCCCTGAGGGCATAGGTTTCTATACGGCATTCCCAAACTCTTTGCACTAATGAGCCCGGGCCTTTTTCCCATCTCGCAGCTACCCATATGGGTCTTTTTCCGCTCTCCTGCTCCCCATGGTTAGTCCCTTTGGACGTCCGTGACAGTACCTGTATCAGGTCCACTCATAGTCTGCTTTTTTCAGGACTAAAATAGTCCATTTCTTTCAGGGTCTCCCAATGCTGTATGCTTTGACTCTTTAAATTGTCACCTGCTGAACACTGCGCTGAAGGGAAAAAATGGTCAATTTAAATCACTTAGAATTGCATTTAAAACCTAAGGAGTCTGTGACAGAATCCCCTTTGATGGTAGCTGAATGTTAGGGAATTGCACACATTAACTCCTGACTTGACTTGACTGGATCTTTTGCGTTGCATGTGGACCAACTGTATATCATTGTATTTAACCATTTTAACTCTAATAACTTTAACTGTATGGCTTTCTTGTACTTTATGAAAAAAGTAGTGAAATGAGGCCTCAACTCTGCCATTTTGGCTGGTCTGCCCACTCTGTCTTGTTTTTTACTGGCAGGCTGACACAGAAACACTGTACCAGCTCAGGGTCTGACTCTCCTGAGCTGACAAGGACCGTTCACTCCCTGAATACTCACATAGTTAAACCTGGCTTCACACAGGAGACACCAGTCCCCTAATAACCTCCTGCTGATTGAACACTCATTCTCCCCGGGTATTTAGAGTATCTATACATCTCCCTCTGGTATCCTAATATATACTTAGGTGTCCAGATCCAGGAGCCCTGTTACAGAGCTAAAAAAACTAAACTGTTTTAATAAGTAGCCTCTTCAAGGTCCAAGATTTCAATTTTACTGTTTCCTTGTTGTGGTAGTGCTGAAAAAGACTTTATTTTAGCTTCCATTACAATATTCATTTCTTTTTTCACATGTCCTCTGTTGGTCTAATATCTTTTTTACCTGTGCTTGTTGCAGTTCATTATACTCTGCTACTGTAAGATAAACTCGCTGCTGCAGCTGCTCCTGCAAGAGCCCAACTCTGACAGCCAGCTGCTGATCCTCAGTTAACTATTCCCAGCTGCTGGAGCACATGTGTTCTTGTGGAGCTCTGAGACCTTGATCATGTAAACTCCACTGCTGCTTCAGCTGGGCTTCTTGAACCAGATCTTGCTCTGGTACTTACTCTTCAGTCTTCTTATCTTTAGAAACCCTCATTAAATTGAGGTCAGTGCACACTGGGGTCCAGATGCTCTACTTTGTTGTTGCAACTGGTTCCCCATGTGAATTTCTACCCATCTACAGCAAAGGCTCATGCTGCTTATCCATGATGAAGCCTGCCCTACACAAGAGTGGTATGCAAAATCCTACATACTGTAAGAGTTTATGAAGATCTAATTAGAAGATAAAAACTGTGAGAAAAAGTCCTACAAATGATTTTTTTTCCTCATGGCACCAGAGCACCACCTTAGATAATATAGTATATAATAATAACCTTAAAATGTGAGTTAACAATTGTGGCACTACATGCGGGGGGTGTGTTCAATGTAATCCTTTGTAATCACAGCTGCACTAATGAAAGATGGGCGGCAGCTGTGAGAACTCACAGGCACACTGAGCACCTCCCCGAAAAGGATAAGCAGGGTGAGGATCTGTGCACCGGCAGTCCCAGAAGGGATTGTAACCGAGTGTGAGGCTGTTTCTTTTAACCTGTCCTGTCTCTATACCGGGGCAGGCTTACCATTTTTCCACAATTAAAATTTTTATTTTTGGCCTTGCGCTCCCTTCCTGTTCTCCCAGACTGGACCCTGTTAAACAAGGTAAATCCAGTCTGGTCCCCGCTGCCAAGCGGGGTCTTTTTAGAGGCTAGACCACAGTTAGAGTCCAGCCTGGGCGCCACTCTACACAACGGTGCTGCGCTGCTTCACATAACGGCGCATTTTCTCACTAACCTCACAGATGGGGCGCCGACTCACTCATTCACCGCGGCTCCTTCCACTGCCGCATAGTTACACAAAATACATAACAAATTAAGCCAAGAATAATTAGAATGCTTATACGATGTATTATATAACCACAGACATAGCATACTTATTTTTTCAATGTGAAAGTGCTAAGACTTAACCTGTGTTGTAATACTGTACACTCCCAACATATAACATAACAACGTATAATATAGTCTACAATCAAAATGTAAAATAAACACTAATGTACTAATGCTTCTGTACACTATTTGATGAAAGCAGCAAAAAATTATAGAAGTTTCACTGTACTGTATGATTAGTGTAGGAAAGTACTAATGGGTGAACATTATTTTTTTATTATTAAAATATAATCAACCTAATGTTAGACACAATGATTCATTAAAGATTCACTGTGCCTCCTGGCAGTTTTACAGAGTAGTGCAGTCCTATATTTTTACATATTATTTGAAAAGAAAAAGATGCACAAAAATGTAATGTAAAAATATTAAAACAAGGTAAAAATACTACATAGGTTTAAAAATAAAAGTTTGGAATATCAATGGTGCACTATACTGGTAGGTAAATTGCTTATGATTAGTGTTTGTTTCTGTTAGAGTGGGCTGCTAGAGCAATAGGATCCTATGCAGGACTCTAGAGTGGAGAAAACACTGAGCAGAATCGCAAGGCAAAAAACGAAAACCAGGAGGCAGGTGAGTAAGTCGGTACACAGGGTGGCGAACAGGAGGCAACAATCCAAATCACTAGGCAAAAATCCAATCCGGGAAGCAGGCGAGACGATCGAACACGGAGGCGTAAACGGGGAAGCAGCAATCCAAATCACAAGACGAAAGAGTAAACGAAAGACAGACTAGGAATTCGAAAACCTGAGACAAACCAGAAGTAAACCGCGCACTAGGGAGCTCTAAGAGAATCCGCAATAAGGAGCGGGGAAGTGAGGAAAAGGAGAACTAAAATAGAGACGGAAGAGAAGGTGATTGGCGTTACTTGCGGCGTGAGCTTGTCTTACCGGGTGTGTGCGTGGGAATGCAAGAAGGGAGAGCGGCACGAGTGGAATGCGTAACAGTTTCATATACTTCAGTGAATCTTATACAGAACAGTGTACTTACGACGTGAAATACAGAGCTTGTACTGTATATTTAGGATAAAAAAACAAGAAAAGATGTCCTTAAGATGTTCTTAAAAATAAGTAAAAAGATAGGGTAAACAAATAAATGAAGTATAATCTGTATATGATTTTCTGTTGGAAAAAAAGTCATTGTGATTTAACAGAAATGAAAAAAAAATGGACGCCTTTCTCCTATTAGTCTGTTAAACCGAGGGTTTACTTTGTTCACTCAGATAGCCCTTGTTTCCTGAATTTCATTACAGTTCATTATATTTCTCCTACAGTATACTGTATGTTACTGTTTTGTTACTTTATTTGTTATTAATCAAATAGATCTGATTCTGAAGGTGATTGGGTACACATGAGCTAATTTAGAATCGCTGCTACAAGAGGTGGGCTCTTATCCAACCAAGCTATTTCAGATTCTAGATCTACTATTCATTTGCTAAAAAAGTTGTAGAATATTTTTCACTTGTATATTGAGGGGTAGGGTGTTTGGTCTTTACTCTAAGGCAACTAAGGGTGACAATTTTGAAAGGGATCTCTATAGACACTGTATATATATTCATGTTGGTTTGCAGTGCACATTTTGCTGTTGTTTCAATAAATTACTTTTTGTGTAATTTTAATCCATGTGTGAATATTGCTTTACTAATCCAATTTTAATTGTTCCAGTAAATTCAACAATCACGTCAATACAGTGGATCGATATTTTAAATATTTTAAGGAATAGTAAATTGCAGTAAATATTATGACACATTTGGCTTTTGACACAATGGTCAGTCAGCATCTTGAACTACAGCTTGGCTTTCTGATATCCAGGATAGAGCTGAATCAGTCATCATTCTAAGTAATGAAAATAACTCCCATGAGGAAATTTTCTTCATGAGAGGATGTGTCTGTCAGGCTTGGAGAGACCAGGACATGAGTATCAGAGGGCGATTAAAAATGAGGAGTCACTGCTGGAGCTCCAGCTAGGACACCTAATGGACTGTGTCTGTGACTCTGGACTTTATCTGTGTCCATCTGTTCTGATGGACCTCAAGAGCTGGTGACCCTTTAAGAGATCTGTCATCACATCACACTGTCAGGATTTCTCCTGCAGCCTCAGACTCTCTTCACTATCATGTGTACTTTCTGTTTTAGGGTGGCTGCAAACTCTGAAAGACAAACACAAGGATGCTCTGAAGAGGAAGTTTGAAGTTGTGTCTGAGGGAATTGCTAAGCCAGGAGAGCAGACCCTCCTGGATGACGTCTTTACACATGTGTGGATAACTGAGGGCAGCTGTGTTGAGGTGAATCATGGACATGAGGTCATCCAGGTAGGAACTGTCTCCAAAAGCACAAAATCAGAGCTCCGCTCCATCAAGTGCAGCGATATTTTCAAACCCCTGGAAGGACAGACCATTCCAATCAGGACTGTAATGATGAAGGGAGTCGCTGGCATCGGGAAAACATTCTCTGTGCAGAAATTAATTCTCGACTGGGCTACTGGAAAAGACAACCAGGACTTTGACTTTATATTTTTTCTTCCATTCCGTGAATTAAACTTGATCACATCAGAAATGAGTTTACAGGAAGTGGTTCAGTGTTTCTGTCCAGAGATAAAATCCTCTAATGTTTTAGATAACTGTAAAGTCCTGTTTATCTTTGATGGTCTGGATGAAAGCAGACATCCTTTGAACTTTCAAACAAACCAGATCTGGTCTGATGTGAAAAAGCAAACTTCAGTGGACCTGTTGTTAACAAACCTCATCAAGGGAAACTTTCCCATTGAATCCTCCATCTGGATCACTTCCAGACCAACTGCAGCAGGTCTGGTCCCTCCAGAGCTCATCAACAGGGTGACAGAGGTCCAGGGGTTTGAAGATCAGCAGAAGGAAGAGTACATCAGAAAGAAGTGTAAGAACAGAGCTCTAGCAGAGAAAATTATTTCACATATAAAGACACTGAGGAGTCTTTACATTTTGTGCTATGTCCCTGTTTTCTGCTGGATTGTAGTTACTGTTCTGGAGCACACATTGGAAGAGAATAGTGGGGACAATCCAAAGACTTTGACAGATTTCTATACAGTCTTTCTCATTGTCTTACTGACAGCAAAGGAACAGAAGAAAGAGAAAGAAAATGTCCTCAAGTCAAATCAAGAAGCAATTCTGAAGCTGGGAAAACTGGCTTTTGAAAGTCTGAAGAAAAACATCATTGTATTCTATGAAAAAGATCTGAGAGAATATGACATCGATCTCAACTCTCCCCTTTACTCAGGGGTGTGCAAGGAAATATTCAAACAAAATTCAGCCTTGTTTCGGGAAAAGGTGTACTGCTTTTTACACCTGACTGTCCAGGAGTATTTTGCAGCTCTGCATGTTTTTGGTTCCTATCAAAACTATAATATTAACCCACTACAGAAAACAATTTGGTTTTTTTCCTGGTTGAAACAATTTCTTTATCCATCTATTATTCCATTATTCAGTCTGAATAAAAGTGCTCTAGAAAGAGCCATCCAGAGCAGAACTGGTCACCTTGATCTATTTGTCCGATTCCTTTTGGGGATGGGTATGAAAAACAACCAGGAGCTTCTGAAGGGATTCCTGTCAGGCACAAAAGATCACTCCAGTGACATCCAGGAAACAGCAGGATACATCAAGGAGCTCATTAGAGAAATTTCCTCTCCTGAAAGATGCTTCAACCTTTTCCACTGTCTGAGTGAACTGAAGGACAAGTCTTTAATGGATGAGTTCAATGTGACTCTGGATAAAGTAAAACGTTCAGGACAAAGACTCTCACCTTCCCAGTGTTCAGCACTCGCCTATTTCTCACTGCTGTCTGAGAAAGAGATTGATGTCTTCAACATGAGTGAATATGCTACATCAGAGGAATGTGTACGGAGATTGTTACCTGTGGCAAAGATAACAAAAACCCTTAGGTAAGTACCTCAGATTTACTTCACATGCAAGGTAAGATGTTGAGAAAAACTGTCCCTGTGAGGGGACTTCCGGCTAGGTGCTCAGTGATGTAAATGTGTTCTCATGCTCTTGTTCACTTTTCATTTTTAATTGTTAAAACTCATTATTTTTACTATTTTAAATGAGTTATTATTTATTCTACAGTCCATAACTTTGTCTAAACCTAAAGCTTATTGCAGTTTGCCAAGTGAAGAGCTTGCAGCTACAGGTATCGGCCCAACTGCATCTTCCCTTTTCTTTGGCTGGTATAGCTGTAGCCACAATCGCAGCGGTATTTCCAGAACTGCAAAACCTCAGAAAAGGATAGCCTTTTCTGCAGCTTTTTCAGCTCTATTGTGGCTCTGAGCCACAAGCTTGACTCCAATACATTGACTGTAAACTTGCAGGACCAGCGACTTCTCAACCTGGGACACACAGCCAAAGACTTGTTGGTCCATGTCTCAGAGCTGAAGGTGGCTCAAAGTCAACAGCTGTCAAGGCCAAGCTGACAGAGCTAGAGAACTGTAATAGAAGACAGGATCTACAGATTGTGGGCTTGTCTGAGTAAATTGAAGGGCCTCGTGCTACTATATGTTCTCTAAGTTGTTTTTTTGGGAGCTGCTGGGGAAATAAGTAATTGAAGCCCCTGCTCCCTTGCTCCTGGCCCAGGGCTTTACCCTGTCATCATGTGATTACACCAGTATGAAGAGAAGGAATCGGTGCTGCAGGTGGCGACGGTTCATGCAAGTTTCAAGACCTCTGTGTGCTACTCATTTCCAGGGCAGCTGTTTTGGGAAGGGGTTGAAGGGCTGTAGGGGTTTAGTTTTTTTTCTTTCTAACTTTTTTTCAGTTTATTTCATGGTTTAGTTTTTGAGGCATCTGGATATCTCCCATTCCACTACATCCCTCATTTTCGACAGCTAGTGTATTTATTATGTCTCTTACTGGATAGTGACTAATCAAATTAGTCAAATTTGTGAGCTGGAATGTTGAAGGTTTAAATCATGCAGTAAAATGCAGGAAAGTAATCTCAAATCGCAGGCAGCTGAAGTTAGGAATCAAATTACTTGAATAACTTCTTCTCTCTGAGCAGTTCTCTGTCTATGGCAATTGCCCAAGACAAACCTGTTATATTGCAAAGAAGACCCAGACTATATAGATGCAGCCACTATGCCCTACCACAGCACACCAACCAGTGAACCTCACTGGCCAAGAAAGATCGATACGTGGCACTTGAGGTACATTAGATGTTATTGAAAACATTAACTTTATTTAATCTGTCATACTCCTATGAATCCATTTAATATAGAATATTAATATGGAATCATGAAACTAAAAGGAAATTTTGGTAGCTGAAAATATGTTTCTGAATGTCATTAAAATATTAATTTATTAATTTAAATATATTTACAGTATGTAGTGGTAGTGTATTCCCTTTTTTCACAAAAATCTGCATCAAATTCTTTAACTGTTTACATGGAAAATGAAAGTTTTATGTAATATATATATTTAATAATCACATGAATGAGGTAGCCAAACGATAAATATTGTCAGTGGTGGGAGTAAAAACAAGTTCTACCAGTTGTTTGGAGAGAGTAAGAGAACTTAAAGATGTCTTAAACAGAAATCACAATTGAGGTCTTTAGGTGCATATTTGCTTTTAAATACTTATCATTAAAGACACTGTATAATATATTTTCTAATTAAAATGTAAAGTAAGAAAGCAGTATGAAGTTTTGTGGTGTTATGTTACCCCTTCACTCTTCTTCTTTCCCAATTTGATAATGAGGATGCTGGGACCCCCTGCTGAGTGAGAAGTGAAGAAGAGTGGGGAAGTGTGACAGGCGAAATGTGAAAAAAAGAGGAATTTAATATGAGAAATTCAGTGACACAGGTCATGCAGTAGAGTTATATTTTACTTGACCTTCTTGTTCTTAAGCATTATTATACATTTGCAGCTATACATAGTTTAAACCTGTAGGGCAGTACTTTTCACTGTAGCAACACAAACATGTTTTAACTTAATATTTAACCAACAAATAATTTGAAATCTTTTAAAACAGAAGTTATTAACCTTATATGATGACCATCCTAAACACACACCAGTAATGAAATTACATCTCAGATGCCTATCAGAACCTCCAGGTAGGTGCTGTTACAGAACCTAGTAGTCCTTGTCTTGTCTTAATAGACCTAAGCCATCTACCAGAGGGGAGAGAAGTAAGCAGAGCATGGGCTGGATGGGAAAGGTCAGTAAGGATCTTTAGAACTTTGCGTTTCAGACAAGAGAGTCCACAGAGGGAAGGGGGTGTCCTACAACTTTGGAAGTGATACAAGCTACTGTCTCTAGTGGTTTTCTTGTCCTGGGCAGAAATATTGCCAAACCAGTTATGGAGAAGGACAAAATGCTCTCGATGATCTATAGAAAAGGGTAATTGCTTCCTGCAACACTTCAAAAGAACAGCATCTGGTTAGCTTTCTTGACCATGATGAATGATATATTTCAGCTATTTTATTCCTGCATACTGACTCATCATTGCTTGTGATGAGCCCTACAAGAATAGGGTCATCTGAGAACTTGAACATTTTGACTGAACCAGAATGTGAAATAGTCATTTGTGTACAGAGAGTAAAGGAGAGGCGATATGCACAACACCACGGATCTCCTGTGCTCAGTATGAGAGGCTTAGAAAAGATATCCTTCATTCAGCTTCACCAGCTGCTTCCTATCAGAAAGGAAATCCAGTAGCCAATAATACAGAGTCTGATCAATACCCACCTCTGCTAGCTTATCAAAAAGATTGAGAGGGGTGATCATATTAAAAGCAGAACTATAGTTAATAAAGAGGATCTGGGTATATGTGCTGGGTGCTTATAGATGTTGAAAGCCCCATGGAGCCCCAGGGAAACTTTATCCTCCATTGAACTGTTTGTTGTATAGGCAAACTGGCTTGTGTCCAGGTGCATTCTAGACAGGAAATTGACTATACGTTGCTCAAAAACTTTCAAAATAACAGAAATCAAGGCTATTGATTTGTAGGCAGTTCACGGTGGATTTCTTAGGTACTGGTACTAAAGTTGCTATCTAAAAGCAGTGTGGTATTGTAGCCTGCTTAAGGGATAAATTAAAAATAGCTGTAAAGATAGGAGAAAGATGAGTGGCACAAGATTTCAGATGTAACTGTAGATTTTGGTTGTAGCTGTTGTGTACTGTATGTGGAACCGTGCTCCTGAATAATAAAGGGTGGCTGGAGGGGCTGCACTGGCTGTGTAGAGCAGTCTGCAGCAGGTTGTTTTGTACCTCAAACCTGCAGTAGAATTTATTCAGCTTGTTGAGGAGAATGGGATCATCAGCTGAAGCAATTTGTTTCAACTTGTTGTCTTTGATTAGTTGAAGGCCTGGCCAGATGCCTCAGTTTTCTTTGTTGATTAGTTTATTTTCTAGTGTAAGAGGACACGGGGAAGGGTCATCTCTAACAGGTATTTCCGAAACGAAACGCTGAAAATGCTAGAGATTGACCTTAGCAAGATGGCGGACAAAAAGAATCAGCTGACCAGTAGATGGAAAGGGTCTACCTTAAGAAACAACGAGACACAGCTGAGACGCATCAGGAAGCGGAATATAAGTGGCCCGGAGGCAGTGAACAGCGTGGAAGCCGGTAAGGTGAATGCGTTTTGGAGGAAAAGAGTGGAAAGAGGTGCTTGTTAAGGATCGGGCTAAGGAACAATGAACGACTGCAAGGAGAAAGGTTTATGATTTTGGATTACGGACACTGGTTTAGGATACATCGCGGATTGTCTTTATTACGAACTTTTGGAACTCAGAACGAATCAGGACTAAGGGATTACGGATTACGGACTGTATTAGGAAGACAGTTGTTGGAAGAAACACCACGGATCTGAGGACAGTAAAGTGTGGTGTAAGTACTACCTTCGTTTACATAAACTATCCCCCGGAGACACCACATCTAGTTTGTTCTTATATTCCAGGTTCGGTGTGAGGTGTGGGAAAAGGAGGGAGAGATTGCTGCTGGCAGTGGCTCTCTGTAGACCAGCTGGTTAGTCCTGGCTTAACTAGCGAGAGTTTGTGCACATGAAACGTGACTGTGGGTCCAAGCAAGTCACACTCTTTAGGCGGGAAGAAGACCGGTTCATTCCCGATGTAGCGCTAGTCCTGAATACTAAGATTCAGTTGTTAACAGTTCAGGCCGTAGTTCACTTGTTGATCATGTGAGCATTCACGGTGTGTAATCGCCGGTTCAAGAGGCTTGCTGCTGGGCTAGCCCAAGGCGGATCCTTTGTTTACGTGCGGGCGACCTCCGGTCTCGAATCTTAGAACAAAGTAAAGTCTGGTACTCGGACACACTGGCCGTCATGTGATTGTCCGAGCTGAGTCTGAGAATGTCCTTGAGGGGGCCTCTTCTGGGCCCTCTTCTGGGCCCTGTGCTGCCTGTTTTATCTGGAGGAACTACAGCAATTGGTTGAATGTTCTGCAGGCATTCGAGACCCACGTGGGGTTGTCCTACCCTACCAGTTCCTGATTGGCTGATTGAGGTGGAGGATGAGTAGCAATGCACTCTGACTTTAGGGTAGTAAATCTTGGGATGAGACTCTCCCTTGGAGTCTCACAGACAGTAAGGCACCAGAGATTACCATTTATTAGGGTGGCTGGAGAATCTCAGCCTTGGGAGTTGTTCCTTATCAGGAAACTCTATCAGATAGAAAAACACCTTAAATCTGAACCAAATGGAATGACCTCTCTGTGTCCAGCACCACTGAGATGAGGGAGAGAGGGACTGGCAAGGGAGCAGAAAACTTCATTCCTGTATTATTAATAAGCCTTGCTGGTACAAGTCTGACATTGATGTACAGTGGTGAGAGTGCTACCTTGCCTCCTTAAAGTTCATTACAATTACTTCTGTTTTACTGACATTTAGCTCCAGGATGTTTAGGCTGCACCATTCAACTAATTCAGCTATTTCATTCCTGCATACCGACCCATCACAGTTTGTGATGAGCCCTTTGAGAATAGTACCATCCAGAACTGAATCTGTATGTGAAATAGTCATTTGTGTACACAGAGTAAAGAAGAGGTGATAATGCACAAGTCTGAGGAGCTCCTGTGCCCAGTGAGAGTGAGAGGCTTAAAGAGGGTACCTTCAGCTTCACCAGCTGTTTCTTATCAGAAATGATAACAATGTTTATAAGTTTCTGTCTGTCTGGCCATTGCTGGATATTTTGCATCATAGTATAACCACAAGAGTTGTCATTTCACCCTTAAAAAGCAAACGGTAACAATTGCATTAAAAAAATAGCTTTAACCCTCATGTCAGAATACTCTTTATCTGTGTCAGTATTTTTTTTAAACTGAAGAAGTAATACGTTTTTCATTGCATACTTTTTAAATAGGCAATTGAAAGAACATCTGAAGTTTCAACTTGTCTTTTTTATTGACATATTTAAAAAAAGTTACAATGAGCAACTTCCTCCATTTAAAGACCTTTTTTTAACTATTTTTTGCAAATAAATGTGGAAGAGTACCAGGAAGTTGAAAAGCACTGGAAACACTATCACATTATATATATAGACCAATAATACTTAATAATAATATTTTTGTTAAATAAGCAACATTTGAAGAGTGTCTTCTGTATAGTATTTGAACTGGAACATTTGTAAAATTATGCATCCACCTATTCAACCATTTTCTAACTGCTTTTTTCAGTACAGGGTTGTAGGGGAGCCAGAGCGTATCTTGGTAAGCAAGTGGCATAAAGCAGGATACAACCTGGACGAGATGCCGGTCCATCATAGGGCACACACACACAGACACAGACATGCTCTCATACACACCAAGACCCATTTTCCCAGAAGCCAATTAACCTACCAGTATGTCTTTGAACTGTCGAAGGAGATGGGAGCACCCAGGGGAAACCCACATAAACACGGGGAGAATATGCAAACTCCACACAAATGGCACACCAGGAACTGAACCCTTTTCAGTTACCTTCAATGGCACAAACCATCACAAATGGAGCACTAACGAATGAGACTGGTTCAGAACTACACTTTGTGGGGGGGGGGAGGGGGGCTGAGTGACATCACCCATCCCCCATAATAATAAGACGCTAGACCTCGGAAATGGAAGGAGCACAAACACTAGTGCCAGGTCATGTAAGCGATGCCACCTTGCGTCAGAGAGTTGAAGGTAGTTGGACACAGTTGTTCTGTGACCTTCGTAGGGGAAGACCATAGATGTCTGAGCTGGATATGCCCAGAGTCTGTCCTGGGAAAATAGAAGTTTGTGTCTAAGCGTGAAGGTGGCTGGTGAGCTGCCGGTCATGGTGAGCTGTATGGCCCTGTAGTGGAGCAGGGTGTGGAGGAGCACGGTTCAAGTTCAATACTTAACGTCCATAACTAGCTGAATGGAAATCGATTCAGTGAGCTCATACAATTAAAGAATGCAATACAAATATACAACAGATTCAATAACAGAATACATCCACTCAGCACATTCACAAGACATCCTAAACACACATTAGTGGGCCTAATGGAGTCGTGCAAATATATCAAAGAGTTGAAGTGCAGAGTTTATGTTTCTCACAGCCTCCAGACAGGTGCTGTTGCAGAACCTAGTAGCCCTTGTCTTAATAGACCTAATCCACATACCAGAGGGGAGAGAAGTAGATAGAGGTTGCGCAGAATGGGAAGGGTCAGCAAGGATCTTCAGAGCTTTGCACTTCAGAGTAAGTCCACAGAAGGAAGGTGACATCCTATGGTTTGGAAGTGATATACAGTACATTACACTACTCTCTCTTTACCTGCTTCTTGTCCTGGGCAGACGTGTTGCCATACTGCACAGAGATGTAGAACCTCAAAACACTCTCAATGACAGATCTATGTAAAAGAGGGTTATTGCTTCCTGTGACACTCCAAACTTCTTCCATCTCCGGAAGAACAGCCTCTGGTGAGCTTTCATTACCATAATGGGTGTGTTGACCTCCCATTTTAGAGTGTTGGCGATGATGGTGCCCAGGAACTTAAATTTGACCCACACGTTTATAGCCTGACCATTGATGAATAGTGATGAGAGTGCTCCTTTGTTTTGCCAAAAGTCACCCCAAGATGTTTTGTTTTGCTCACATTTAGTTTGAGATCAAGGTTGCACTGTTCAACTAATTGAGCTATTTCATTCCTATATACTTACTCACCATTGTTTGTGATGAGCCCTATAAGACTAGTGTCATCAGCATGTTTGAACATTTTACTGAACTTGAATATGATATACAGTCATTTGTGTTCAGAGAGTAAAGCATAGGTAATGAGACACAACACCGAGGAGCTCCTGTGCTCAGAGTGAGAGGCTTAGAGAGGGTATCCTTCAGCTTCACCAGCTGCTTCCTATCAGAAAGGAAATTCATTAGCCAATGGCCTTCTCTGTAAACTTATCAAAGAGCTTGAGAGTAGTGATTGTGCTTAAAGTAGAACAATAGTCAATAAAGAGGATCTGGGTATATGTGCTGGCTGCTTCTAGGTGTTGAAATATATCATGAAGCCCCAGGGAGACTGCATCCTCCACTGACCTGTGTGCTCTATAGGCACAATAGGTGTATTTTATATAGAACATTGGCTATAAGTTGCTCACAAACCTTCATGCTAACAGAAATCAAGGCTACTGATCTGTAGGCATTGAGGCAGTTCATAGTGGATTTCTTAGGTACTGATATTATAGTAAACATCCTAAAGCAGTGTGGTATTGTAGCCTGCTTAAGGGAGAAACTGAAAATACCTGTTGTAGTGCCATGGGGGTAGTTGACACTGCATTGGGCGTGGACAGGCTCTCACTCTCCCCTGTCACACCCCTTTATACTCTTTTAGGTTCCTTTTCTTTATATTACACGCACTCTCCTCCGAGAGTGGTGATCACACTGACCCCCTCATCGGGGTAACAGGATACATGACTCCACATTCCGTTACTTCTGGGCCCTTTACCTTCGGAGTGTCAAGTTTGCCAAATTCATCCTGTTGTCCTCACTGCTAGGAACCTCCTGCTCCCAGACCCCAACATGGAGCCTCCTGCTCCAACTCCATTAGGACAGGGTTTCTCACTCAACCAGTACCTCGGACTCCCAGGTCCGCCTACAGCCCTGACAATCTCTCCTGATGCCACCAGGTTGGGTTACACAAACTCACACTACCTACATCACCGAGTCTCTTCAACACTACACACTGTGCCATGACCCAACACACTGTCCCTCTCCAACACACACTCACTACCTCTCTGGCACCTCACTCTCATGCCCTTAGGTTGTGAACTCACAGCTGCCAGTGCACCTCACATCGTGCCCAGCCAGCACTCTGTTACATCTACGCAGCTGCCAGCACACCTCACTGTGCCAAGCCACCACTGCACTATCTCCTAGAGGGTGCAGCTACTGTAGATAGACCCCACTCACTTCCCCAATAACAATGTATTGCCAGGGGGAGGGTCCGTCTGCCACACATCCCACTCTGGTCCACACACACTAACTCACAACTCACTCATACAGCGGACACGACAGCCCTGCTCTCACACCCTAGCAGGATGCTGCCCCTTTAAATCTTTCAATGATCTCATAAGCTCTGTTTCTTCTGTCAGTCTCCTTGCAGACTGACATTTTCACTCTTTCCCTCGCAGGCTATTCCTCTCACAGTCTTCTCCAGAATTCTCATTTTTCTCCACCCCCTCCTGGGGTTTCTACAGCGGCTAATCAAGTCTTTGCTCACTCATACTTAAATCTAACATCGCCCCGACTAGTAGCATCTCACACGCGCTACTGTCATGCGTCAGCCCGGCACTCTCAGAGCAGAGCCTCCACATTTGTTCTCTCACCACTGCAGCCACAGCAAGGCCAAGGTCCTGCTGGATCTTTTTCCCCCTTTAAACCACTTGTACACCTGTCGTTCAGTCACTTATTCACGTCAGGTGTGGTTTCCACGGCAATGCATGTTCCTTAATCCGCTCCCCACCAGACACTCCCCACATTGTACCACACTGTAAAGATAGGAGAAGGCTGAACAAGATTTCAGTGTAGCTGTTGTGTATGGGAAATCATGCTCCTGAATATTAAAGGATGGATGGAGAGGATGCACTTGCTGTGTAGGTATAGTCTGCTGCAGACTGTTTAGTGTATCCATCCTGCAGTAGAATTCATTCAGCTTGTCGGGGAGAAAGGGATCATCGGCTGAGGCAGTTTTTTTCACCTTGTAGTCTGTGATTAATTGAAGGCCTGGCCAGATGCCTCGGTTTTCTTTGTTGATTAGTTTATTTTCTAGTTTGTTCTTATATTCAGCTTTGGCCCTCTTTACTACACATGGGAATTTGTGTTTGCTGGATTAGAAGTCGACATCATCTACCTCTTTGAATCCCCTGTTCATTTTGTTCCCACAGGGTTTTAATTTCTCTGTTGAACCAGGGCTTATTACTATTGTACACAGCGAATGATTTGCAAGGAATGTACAGATCCAGCCACTCAGAATGCTTGAGGGATACTGCAGTAGTTCTCAGTCCAGCAGCTGTGCGAGACTGTGGTAGACTGCAGGACACCGCAGGGTTTTAGAATGAATTTAGTAATGTTGCTGCACTTCTGTGTAAAACAGCCAGTTAGATCAGTGAAAGCTTAACATGCCTCGTGGAGCATTTGGGCTGTCACCAGAAAATGCCTTATGAACGTGATGTGCCTTATTCAGGTTTACAATCACATAGAGAAAATCCAAAGGTAAATTTTGGCAGCAGAAAATAAAAACAGTACTGTAATGTAATACATAGAGTATTCTAATGTACACACAGTAGATGGCAGTGATAACTAAATATGAAAATGTACACAACAGTATTCCACCCTCTTCATAAATATTTTATGCATCAAAGTCTTTAACATGGTTTTAATGTGCTTATTCTGACATTATAAAGTTTATACAGTATACTGTACTTCATAAAAAGTTATTGAATAATGTTTTATCCATTTATTAGAATACATACAGTAGTAAGAACACTACTTGCTGTTATTGTAAAAGAAAGTTGTACTGATTTAATACCACTTGATAGTAATATTAATATGGAATCATGTAACTAAGCAGCTAAATTACCACAAGTGGCTCTTTTGGAAACATTTTAACATTCGTGTTTTTTAAAACTTTTATTATCCTTGTAATGGGCAATGGACTGGAATTTAGCGAGCCACACCCAGGCAGTTCAAAGCCCGATCAGAGAATTACTTTTGGTTTGTTTCTTACTTAGTCGAGTACATAAAAATAGTCCACTATTATAGCTTATTGTGAACATGATGTGTCTGTTACAGTCACCATCCTTTCCTCCAGAGGGCGCTCCATCCTCCTCATGTTAGTCTTTTTAATTATTACCTGCATTATTTCCTAGTGTGCCCTGTTTTAGTTTTCCTATTTAAGTTTACGCCTTCCTGCTTTTGGGGCTCAGCTTTGGTACACAGTAACCCGATGGCCGGCCTACCACCAGACTTCGGGAGGAAGCCTGAGGGCACAGCCCTGTTTACGCTCCCTGACCCACTGAGCCCTTGGAAGGGAGCCCTGTATTTCCTGGATTCTTGTCTCGTCTGTGTTCCTGTTCATCTGCGTCTCTTAATCGATCTCCTGGCAATGGACTTATGGACTGCTTCCTTGAACTTCTCTGGATATGTTTGCCTTCGGATTTTCTCCGCACATCTACACTAACTTCCCTACTTCATTGTGAGCACCAATAAACCCCATTTGTCTTCCCTGAACCCTGTGTGTCCAGAATTTCCACCTTGCATAGGGTCTAAACATTGTCCTCCACAGGAGACTGACCCAGCTTCCACGACAGTGTCTCCTTCAGGTTTACATCCAAATTGGGAAAATCTATATTTTGTCTTAATCCAAATTTCAGCAGCCAGTAATCAGCCAATAATTTAACTTTACATATAAAAGTTTAAACCATATATTGTACTGTACAGTACTGCACAATCCAAAGACTTACTCTGGAAGGTTGTTTCTGGCTAAATTAGCTCCAGCGTGTGTGTAACTGGATGAATTATTATACATGATGGTTTTATGATTAACCTAAAGAATTCCATGAAGAAATCCTTAAACAAAGAAGGGAAGAAGGGTCATTTTTGCAATTTCCAGTAACTGGAGAACAGCTTATCAATATGTTGAAACCGCACCATAACAGTGAAGACAGACGTGTTACATCTTTAAGTGAGTCAGTGACAAGGGGGAGATTATTTTCATTATACTATGAATTAATCACTGAGGCATACCGTCCAAGTTTCAGAATTATAAAAATGTAACCTGATGAGTTTGCATGAGAGAAAAGGGTACCTTTTCAGAAGTTGTGTACTGCGCAAAGTAGGTGAATTTGACAGCTAATGTTGCTTAAAGAATTCAAAATCTATCTGACTGCACTGTAGATTAATGTAATTGAGCAGAAAGTCACTTTGCTCTCACAAGCGGCGCTGTTAGAGTTTGTGTTAACACACAAAGTTGTGTTTATCACCTTTATAACCATCTTTCTGGGGTATGGGGGTTAAATACCTTCCTCAGTTTAACATCTGATATGTCCCCAGTAAACAGAGAGATTAAAACCCGTTATCTGCCTTGCAACATTTCTCAGACTGCTCCAAGGTCGGGTGCAGAATAAAATCCACTAAACTGAAAGCCATGATGGACACCACAATAACCCACAATACAAACTGTGGTACCATAATACCTGTAATACGAAGGACCACTGCAAACTAAAACAACCAGCAGCGTGAATTAAATGTGAATCTCTTGATGAAATTCCCTCCACATTCTCTCAACATAGTGTCTTCTGGGAAATGTCTGGCACACCACTTGCAGCTCAACTAATTTCTGGACTTTGGGCTGAGAACAGTTCTGTCACCACAGATCCCAGTTATATTAATGAGACATTTAAACACTATTATTCTAACATATTCACACCAAAATTCACTGTTGATATAAACTAGCTGGATGTTTGTTCCCTCAATTGCTACTGATTTAAAAAGCAGTCTTGGCAATTCTATCTCAGTGTGTGAGGTGATAGAGGTGATTAAGCCAATACAATCTGGGAAGCCCTGTGTGCCTTCTCCTTCTGCGCCCTCACTGTCAGGTGAAAAGTCCTACATGAACTGATCGTCAGCTCAAGGTATTTTAGCTGGTTGTGTTCCAGTGTGGCATTCAATGTAAAGTGGATCCTGTTTTCCTGAGATCTGTCTTTCTTCTTTAAAACCATGACTCTTGTCTTGTTCAGATTGTTGGTGTCCAGGTTTGACAGTACTACTCCAGTAGTGCTGGACTCTGCTGTAGCCCCTGTTCTGTGGGCAACAGCAGGACCAGGGAATCAGCATAGAGCAGGAATTTGATATCTGTGTTGTGCAGTGTGAGGCCAGGGGCTGCAGACTGTTCCAGCACAACTAGCTGAGCAGTGTTGGGCTCAGGCTATAGCCCAGTCTCACTCCACAAGCCTGAGTGAAGAATTCTGTTCTTTTGTTTTGATTTTCTCTCTGTGCACATGTTCTGTCCTTTGCCATAATTACATCATAGACTTCAGCTCTTACTCCACAGTGAAGACGTTTGTAAAACTTCACGCCAAAATGAATCTATTTTTAATTATTAAAGCAGATAAATATTTGAATTTAGTTTTTTGGTGGACATGTTTGTTTATAAGTGTGTGCAGGGTGTAAATGTTATCATGTGTGCAGCAGTCTGTTACACTTTTAGACTGTTACTGAGGACGCTTATTGAAGGAGGTCATTATTTGGGCTTCCATGATACTGCAGAATATCTTCCACGTGTTAATGTTCACACAGGTGCCCTGGTAGTATTAAGGGTTAAGCCTCAGGGAAACCAGCTCTCAGTACAAGGTTGAAGGGTTTGAGCAGGACCTGCTGAAATTCCGAGCTGTTGTACCTCAATATCTCTTTGTTGACTCCATCTTGGCCACTGACCTGTCATGATCTAAGGGCATGGAGTTTGTCTAGCATGTTCTGTGTTCAGAGTGTCTGAAGGGTTTAACTTGTTTTTAATAGCCATTTCAAGTGTTATTAGTTTTTCTTCTATGTTGTTTTGGCCTAATAATTCTGTATTTGGGATGTGATGTTAGAGATTTTCAAAATGGGTTTTCCAAACTGATCCATTTTGGATGCCCAATTCTTTTGCTTTTTCTGCATTTAAAGTATTCCATTTTTTCAAACTAGCTTTGAATAATTGACTTCTTGATTTGAGAATTGTCAGTGTGCATTTCTTCAGTTATTTAGGATGTGTTTGTAGTGTTTCACTATCCCAAAGCATCTGAGGCATAGATCTGCATTCTGTGGTTGTCTGTGTTTTTGGTTCTCATAGTGCTTTTCTTGTATTTCTGCAGCCTGAACTAAACAATCGTTTGTTATTATTTTTGAATGTGTTTTGTACTCTTTTAAAATTTAATTTCAAGTCTAGTGTATCTATTGCTGAACGTGCTCTTCATTCTCAGCCTATTGCTGAACATTTGTAGCCCATCTGTATCACAGGTTAAGGTCATATGGCTTGTTGGATGCATCAGTGTGACTGTGCAGGTGTGCTCTCTTGAAGTACAGTATGATGTGACTGTGTTCAGAGAGAGGAGTTTGTGGTCAGACAGTGAAGGTGGTTATAGCAGAGGGGTCCACTGACCATGGTTCACCACACTGCTGCCCAGAGCTCAGCTGTAACCAAACCTTTTTAAAAAGTCCCCTTTGGTCCTTCCATTGACGATGTACAGGCCCAGCCTTTGACCTTGATAGAGCTGTAGTTGTGGTGGTCTGAGTGTGTTCCACACCAGGACTGGGAACTGCTATTATACAGGGTCTCAGGAGAAACAGAGCCTAACCCAACAAGCAATGGGTACAAGGCAGGATACACTGGTCAGAACAGCAGTCCATCACAGGACACACAGACACAAATGCTCTGAGAAAAGGGCACATTTTCCCAAAAATTAACCCACTAGTATGTCTTTTGACTGAGGGAGGGAACTGAACCACATGGAGGAAATCTAAGGGAACATGCAGACTCCATTCAGATAGCACTCCAGGAATTAAACTCAGGGCCCCGGCACTGCAAGGCAACACTGTTCACCCCTGTTCCATCAGTCTCCCACCCTCTCAGTCATGTAGACCAGAATTATTGACCGTAATAATAAATCAGAGCTAGTAACATCAGAATTGAAATATATCAACTATGAGAGTTGATAGTTTATCTTGAAATTTTAATTTGCTTCATGTAATTAATTTGAAAACAACTTTAAAGCCCTTTAATAATTCATTAAGCCAGTGCTTTCTAATATACACTAATATAAACATAAATATATTGAAATAATATACATTATACGTTAATCAAAACATATACTGTAGCAAGTTATAGAAAAACATAAAAATGGGGAAAAGTCATTTTATTATAAGGCATATGGTGATCTGAATTGATGACACTGCTATTCAGAAAGTCAGGTCTGAGTAGCATAAATATGGCCAAGTTCACCAGAGTTGGTTTAGGGTTAGGGTTAAATATCATCAGATTTGTGAGGGAAAGTGTACATTTCCTTGTGAATACTGCTAAATGAACAGATTAAAAAACACACATTTTCCATTTTATGTTATAATAGTTTTAACAGAACAGGAAAATTTCCACTGTCTGTAAAACTCTTTTTAGTACAGAACTCAGATGCCGGCGTTTCAGTGGCCCACACACTTAGTAATACCATTCCAGGTCTTCACAATAAAATATGTAGAATTTTTTAGAGTTGTTTCATTTGTCTCAAATTTTTATTTTTATTTTTATTCAAGCTAGAAGACACATACTATAGGGAAAGGTCTATAAGTATTTTCAGACTTTTTAAGGTCCAGAACTTAAAAAATCTATTTCTTGTTTTATGTGTTTTTTTCTGGATATTTCTCTCTGGTGAGTGGAAACAGTAAGACATAAAAGAAATATGATTACGTACACATAATGTTCAAGAAGTTAGCTTCAATTTAAGCTCTAAAGTAGGGCTCTAGTGTCTACATGTCCAGAGATATTGCAAAACGTTTGAGGGGATATCATTCCAGACAGAAATTGTCTCTGGATGCCTGTGTCAGCTGGCCATACTAAAAGGTTAAGGGGTGAAGCTTGCTCTCATCACCGACAGGAAGAGCGCTGCTGATCTTGGTGCAAGTCTGAACACAGAGCCTGACTTGAGTCCTGCTGCAAGTGAGAGAACTCAGACTGTCCCAGGATATAGTGCTCTTACTGCCTGCTGTAGATTATTGCATAGAATATCAGAATATACATCAGTATATCATAAACTCTGTCGACAATGAAGTCCAACTGTATCAATGTTAACTGAATTTAAGTGAAACTCCCAGCTGGTTTGTGAATCACAAGATTTCCCCTGTGACAGACAAAGTCTCAGGCAGCATTCTGGTTTGTATGGACTTGCTCTCTCTGGGCTGCTGTTTTATACTAAAGTTTTAAAGTTTCCTAAATTGGACAAGGTGAAAGCAGTCACATGATCAATTTTTCACCCAGGCTTTGATTGAGAGACCAGGTCAAAGAAAATGAGTAAAATTCACCTTATAACACCTTTTAAATCTAGTAATCACTGCTGGAGATTGGTTATAAAAATACCCTGATGTTACTTTTGGAGATACTCCACTCCTTTGCCATTGAGACTCTTCTATATCAGCTGCGCTGGGTCAGAAAGGGCTGCCCTGATCTTACACTGATGACATCATGGTCATGGCTGTGGGAGAGCAGGATTGCAGGGCTCTGTGAAAATCCCTATAAGACTTTCAACAGTTGTCATCAACTACTCATGACCCAGACTCATGACCTTGTCGGTCCTGGACTCCACTGTTTCTAATTCACTCTCATGGGAGAGCTGGAGTCAGACCTGACAAGCAATTGGCGCAATGCAGGGCCGTGGAGAGGATGCCATATCATCACAACACAGACTGAGGAAACCGGTGTGAACTGAGAGAACATGCAAACTCCACACAAATAGCACCTCAGGTGCAGAATTGAACCCAGGGTCCCAGCACTGCGATACAGCAATGTTCACCACTGAGCCACTGTGCCACCTCTCTGAAACAACCATATCCATACTCCTCAAATGGAAGACATCCTGCTTCTCATAGATTTCCATTTCAGCTGCATTTCTGCATCTCAGCTGCATTTTTTTCAAATGTCCCTCAATCTACAAATCATCCTTTCTCTGTGAAAGAAATCAATCATTATTCATCTTCCAAAAACTGCCAGGTCAACTGAGCTTAACAGCTACAGGCCAGCTGCTCTTACATCTCTCCCATGAAAAGTCTGGAGAGAATCTTAAAGCATTACATTACAAAAAACTCACAAGACCTCATTGACCCCCTGCAGTTTGCATACAGAGAAAGGAGGGGGCAGACAATGCAATACTCACATTGTTAAATCCGGTCTATCAGCAACTTGATCAAGCAAGGTCATATGTAAGGATATTATCTGTTGACTTTCTCTCTGCTTTTAACACAATACAACAATTGCAGCTTGCATAGACACTCACAGAACGTCACGCTAAACAGTATATTGATAAGTTACTGTAGGTCCTAAACGTCTTAACAAATAGGACTCAACAGTCATACTGGGGAACTGGTTAATTAGACATTTGCTGTGCTTCCACTGGATCACAACAGGGCTCTGTTTTGTCTCCCTTACTGTCCATTTTGTACATTTCATTAAGGACATTACATGTAGATTAAGGACACAGCACTGGTCAGCTTACTAAGGAACCCAGAAAACCATCATTGACCCATTCTAAATGACCGTACTAAATGGTGTGAAGAGTTCTCATTACAGGTAATATTTTAAAAACAAAGGAGCTGGTCATTGATTTTAAGAAAAATGCAACACCGCTCCAATCTACACTAACTAATGGTCAATGACTACAGGTATACAGGACTGGCCAGAGAAAAAAACTGAGTTAGGACAAATGCTGCAACACCATTTATAAAAAAAACTCAACAGAGACTCTTTTCTAAGTAAGCTTAGCAATTTCAAGGTCGATAGAACCATGCTATCACTTTTCTTCAAGTCTTTGATTGAAAGTGTATTAACATACTGTCTCACTTGCTGGTTTGGTAACATCAGTACCGTTGATTGTAATAGCCTGAAAAAACTAGTCAAATTAAGAAGCAAATAATTGTGGCAAATCAAATCACCTTAGATATCCTCTTCAAACAGAAAGTGGCAGAGAAACTTTGTACTGTGGATTGTGTCTTTCACCCTCTGCATTGTGAGTTTACAATTCTCCCATTTGGGAGATGCGTCTGTGTACCCAAGTGTAATACTAACAGAAACAGGAAATCTTTCATCCCTACTGCAATATCTCTTTCAAACAATGTATTGTAACTATCTTCTCCCTTATTGTACTGTAACACTTTTTCACTGACTTCTTTGCCTGTCATCGTGCTGTTACGTTGGGACCAATGGGACCATGAAGCTTGAATTGAATTATTGTCAGAGCTGGTGATCTGCTAGTGGAGAATCCTGTGCACTATCCTGGTTGTCAGTTAGTTTGTGTCTGTTTTGGATCCATCTGTGTCTGATTACTGTTCAGAGATGGAGCTGGTCTTTCACTGCTATAGCACCTGCTCCTGTCTGACATCCTTGTTAATCCCCTTGATCCTCCTCTTCCGTCACATATCCTCCACATATATATACAGTATATTGTTTTTGGTTTAGAATTCTGTGGGTATTATTCTTCATGAGATTTCATTCATAGAGTCCTTCTTCATTTGAACACAAGGTCTGTCCAGCTTTAACCAGTTTCTAGTGATTTATTTCATGGTTGCAGTTCTGACAGTTCTAAACAAGTATCTTTCTGCCTCTGAAGGCAGCTCTGGTGTTTGTGCCAGAAGAAAAAGGACTCCTAACAAGGATTTTTTTTATATTTGTTTTTCAGAATATTTCCCCAGTTTATTTTCATACCAAAAAATGTTTAGGATATGCCAGGTGTTCCCAGCCATTCTTCCAGAAGTTTACAGTATGTTTCTTCCAATATTGAATATTAATTTTTTACTCATATTCTCTCCATGAATGTGAATTGGTGGATTTATGCAGATTCTTCAATTGCTGTGGAAGTGCCAACCTCCTTTTTTCATTTGCATCTTACTTTTAACTCTTGAGTATTCTTCCTCTGTTTTCTGATATTGTACATACTGTACATCTGAAAGGATGTAGCTTTTGAAGAAAGTTCAGTATGCAAAATTTATCAATTTGTTAATCTCTCATCTTGTAGTCTCATTTACTTCTTCTCAGCTTTCCCCAGCATTTTCTCCTCTCTCTGTGCTTTGACGTTGCCTGTTTGACCACGTCTTGGACTGATCCCTGTGCTTTGAACCCTGCGTGTTAAATGACTCTCCTTCAGACTCTCCCTGGTGCTTTAATCAGTTCCTCTCAGCTCAACCCCTGCCTTTTTGATTGCATCTCTAGTTTCACTTCCTACTGCCTGCCCTGCTCGTGTCCAGCAGAGCCTGCACCTGGATTCAGTCTCCGGTTTACTGCTTCCATCAGCTCATTGCAGGAGATATCACACTGGGGCCCTGGGTTCAATTCTAGATCTGGGGTGCTATCTGTGTGGGGTTTGTATGTTCTCCCCAGTTTTCTCCCACAGTCCACAAACATGCTGGCAGGTTAATAGACTTCTGGGGAAAGCTGGCACTGGTGTGAGTGTGTGCCCTTTGATAGAGTGGCATCTTGTGTCACGGACGTCCAAAGGGACTAACCGTGGGGAGCAGGAGAGCGGAAAAAGACCCATATGCGTAGCGGCGAGACGGGAAAAAGGCCCGGGCTCATTAGTGCAAAGAGTTCAGGAATGCCGTATAGAAACCTATGCCCTCAGGGAGCGGACGTGGGGCGCCCTGGTGCTAGGCGGGTCTCAGGACATCCGAACATCAATGCTGAGCGAGGACAGAGTACAAGACCCGGAAATATATAGCCCAAGGGAAAGAGAGGGACAGGAAGGACAGCAGACCGGAAACTAGGGACAGGACAGAGAAGGAGCGCCCTCTGGCTGCAGAGGGCGTGACATCTTGTCCAGGGTTCAATCCTGCCTTGTGTCCAGTGCTTCCTGGCACAGGCTCTGGGTAACTGTGAACTGAATTGGATAATTGTTTATTGAGTGATGTTGATGTTTTTCAAATGTTACACTGCTTTCTTTGTCAATTAGCTGACAGTATAAACTTATCCCTGTAATGTCAGATAAAGTCAAATTTCAGGGCAAACATTAATCTAGATTTATTTTGGAGGGAAGAAAACCTCAGTTAAAACCTACACCACTCAGACACTCCCAAATCTACAGTCTTACTAATGTGCAGCTCACCTTAAAGCTTCAACTACCTGTGTGACAGCTCCACAGCAAAATGGTGACGAACTGTTCATCACACTTAAAATATTGTTTTACACTGAATATAACTCAAAGCATTATGAAAATAAATAAACTTTGCAATTTAAATCTAGTAATGCCAAAGAAAAGAATTTGTATTATGAAAGAAACTAAATAGAGGATTAGTCGTTCTGAGGGGTTGAGAGAATTAGCATTGGACCCTGACTTTAAACCACATAAAATAGACAAATGTTTTTGTAATCGTCATTGAGGGGAATAAGGAAGGTCTGGAACAAAACAGAAATCCTGGAAGTACCTTCATTCTTGCTGTGTTTATCCTTCCCAAGAATTGAAGTTTTGTTTAACCTGATTTTCTAGCACCTCTTAGTTACATTTTAATGATTTCTAGGTTTCTGGGTATTACATTTGCCCTACATTTTATCTTATCCCAATCTTATCGTAAATTAAATTTATTTTTTATCTCCAGGGTTTTACAGTAGATTCTCCAATAACATTGCTTCAGAATTTTCTTTGTTTAATTCCTGTTCTGAAAAGTTGCTGTAGGCCTGTTCCTGTGCATTTGGTTGGTTTTACATTGCATGTAGCCAAACAATAAAACCATTATGAAAACCCAATTCCCAACAAGTTTCATATACAAAAGGCTGTTTACTGTATCAAATACTTTTTCAGGACTCAGAATTCTTTTTCATTTCAGTTTTTGTGTTTAAAGATACAGTTTAGTCTAGCCTAATAAGACCTCCAGCCAAATAGTCAGTTTCTACCTGAAATTATGTCCTCTCAAACATTTTTAAGATCTCTGGAATTAAAAAAAGTAATTATATAGTAGAAGTATACAGTATACAGTAGAATCCTTAGATTTCTTATATATCTTACTGTGTCCTCTCAACAGACATAAATATCCAGGACAAAAGAAAAAAAAGAAATTAGTTAAGCTAGGCTTATAGTACCTTTTATATCCAGAGATCACTGCTGGAGATTGGTTGTGAAAATACACTGATATACTCTCACTTTTGGAGATACTCCACTACTTTGCCGTTGAGCCTCTTCTATATCAGCTGCACTTGGTCAGCAAGAGTCTGTCCATCCTGGGCTGCCCTAAACTTACTATCCCAGACTCAGAGTACACTGATGACATCATGGTCATGGCTGGGGGAGAGCAAGACGTAAGGGCACTGTGAAAATCACTAGAGGACTTTCAACTGTTGTCATCATCTGCTCATGGCCCAGCCTTGTGTCCTGCTGAGTCGAGCAGGAGACCTCAAATTTGCCCTGGTCCTCTTTCTACTGGACACCTGTGGGGTTGACCTGTCCCTACTGCCTCATTTCCTCCTCAGTCTGCTGAAGGAGTGGTGCTGTCTGTGTGTTTGGAGAGAGGAGGAGACGCCCAGTCTGTCACAGTTTCTAATTCAGGGTCATGAGTGAGCCAGAGCCTATCCTACCAAGCAATGGGCTCAACACAGGAGCCTGGACTGGTTGTCAGTCCACCAGAGGGTCGACAGAGGAAACCAGTGTGAACATGGAGAGAACATACAAACTCCAGGTCTCCAGCTCCCCAGGTCTTGAACTGAACCCAGGACTCCAGTACTGCGATACAGCTATGTTAACCACTGCTCCACTGTATGTTCCCTCTTAAACAACCCAGCAGCTACAATACTAGAATGGAGACAGAACTGGACCACTTCTTGTTCTTCAGCAGCAGACTGGTCTGAGCCAGTGTCACCCAGCTACACCACCTGCTGGACATGGACCTGGGCTAATGGCACTGTGTGGACTGGATGTGAGCTACTTTGGGACTGTATTCCCTGCAGTGTACAGGCAGATATTCATGTCAGATTCTGTCTGCGCTACATCTCGGGGGATGCTGTTAATGTAGGGTCACCCCTCTTGCTGCCTCTTGAAAAGCAGAACAGTGTACCCAAATAATAAACCATATATAACTAAGGATGTGATAGACTGCATCAACTGTAAAAGACTCAATTTTAAAAACCAGGATCAAGTGCAACTGAAATTACTGCAAGAAGAGCTTAAACTAAAACTCAGGAATGCAAGGAAACAACACAAGGAGACAATGGAGAGTGACTTTGAAACATTGAACTCCAGGAGCCTGTGGTAAACAATGAAAACAGTCACAAACATGAAATCTTCAAAGAATAGCGTCCATACAATGGATGAGTTGGCTAAAGCAAATGATCTGACTGACTTATCTGAGGTTTGAGACACAGGACTTCTCTGTTGCAGGTGATAGTATATTAGATACTATTACAGCAGACAGTAGTGCTGGTAGGCTTGTAATAATTCCACAGATGACCACACAATGTTTCAAGCACATATGTGCGAAAAAGGCAACAGACCGCAATGGCATATCTGCCTCTCTTTTAAAAAATTGGGCAGAGGAATTAACACCAGGATAGTGCCCCGTCTTTCAGAAGTCTGCTGACTCTCACTTTGTTCCAGCGCTGTGGAAAAAAGCAATGATGGTGCCAATACCCAAAAAGCCCTGTCCCTCAGATAATAATGACTACAGGCCGGTAGCACTGATGTCTGTTGTTATGAAATGGTTTGAGAGGATTATGGTATCCATGCTGTGCTCAGAGGTGAACACTGTACTGGATCCATATGAGTTTGCATATAAACACAGGTGGGGCACCGATGATGCAATCAACAGCATTATGCATCTTTTTCTTAAACACCTAATGCCTATGCTATGCGATGCTGTTTATGGACTTCAGCTCTGCATTTAATACGCTGCATCCCCATCTATTGATAAGCAAGTTGAAGCAAATGTCCGTTAACCATTACATTATAAGATGGTATCACTCATTTTTAAAAAAACATACACAGTATGTCAGTAGGTCAATAAAACTCTTTCTTTCGGAATCAAGATCCATTAGCACAGGTGACCCTCAGGTCGGTGTGAGCTCTCCAGTTCTGGTCACCCTTTATACCAATGATTGTGCAATCAGTAGTCAAAGCAACTTCATCTTCAAATTCTCAGATGATACAGCTGTGCTTGGCTCAATGCGCAGAGGAAGCAGCTCATCTGTATAGGTCAGAAACCCATAGGTTTGTGCAATGCTGTGACAACAATTGCCTAATTCTGAATGTTAAAAAAACAAAAGAAACAGATTTTGATCCCAGAGCAGTTGGTGATCACCCAGATGTAGTAATCCACAAAGAACTTATCACTCAGGTTGATTCATATAAGTACTTAGGTGTACAAATAGACAGTAACCTGTGCTGGACTACTCATGTGGAGAGTTTTTGGTCCAAAGTTAAGCACCACTTATATTTCTTGCGAAGACTTAGAGTGTTTGGGGTTCAACAAGACGTAATGCTGCTCTTTTACCATGCTGTAATCGAGAGCATTATAAGATATGGTATAACAGTGTGGTTTGGTAATCTATCAGTTCATTTTAAATCACAAATTTCCCTCCTCATTCAAACAGCTTTGAAGTCATGGGAGTGAAACAACATCCCTCCCTGCAGACAATCTTTGAAAAATCCATAATCAAACAGGCAGAAATAATTATATCAAATCCTCCCCACATCCTCAATTCTGAATATGAACCTCTTCCTTCTGGCAAATGTTTTAGGGTTCCCAAATGTAAGTCAAACATATACAAACATTCCTATAGTCTCGTACTCTAGAGGAACGATCTCTGGTCACAGCTGAGGGGAAAGCTCTGTACGGGCTGTGCACTGATCTCATCTGTCATCTCTCCCTGACACTCACTGGAAACTTGAATGGGGATACAGCCTGCTTAGGAAAGCCTGTACAGATTTCTCTCTGTGACACAGCGGATACAAATCAATGCGCTACCACTGATCAACACAAGAGGGCCCAAAATACCAGCAATTACATCCCTCTAACTTTCATTACATGTATGCTCCACTACAGACACATTAACACCAAAAACAAACACAGAACAGCGGCAGCAACAACAAGTTAAATAACATACATCTTAGAAAATAAATCAGTGTGAGCCAGTGGCAGGGGTAGCGTTCAGTAATCTGACAGTTTGTGGGAAGAAACTGTCTCTGAATCTGGACGTACTTGCCTTTATGCTCCTATAACACTTACCAGAGGGAAGGGGGAGAAAAGTGAGAAACCAGGATGACTGATATCCTTAGCGATACTTCCAGCATTCCTGAGAGCAAAACTGTTTCAAAATGTTCACATCTGAACACCAAGAGTTGTCTATCATTAGACATACACTACCAGCCGAACCAGAGCCATCCATGCGATAGGTAGAGAATCTGTCAAGGTGAAAGGCTGAGTCAGGTGTATTGGGGGTCAGCCAGGACAGAGAATACAACAATCCCTCTGATGGCTTAACTCGTCCATCTTGTTCTCCACGGACTGCACGTTGGCCAGGAGGACACTCAGGAGTGGGGTCCGGTAGCCGCGACGCTTCACTCTCGCTTGAAGTCCTCCCCGCTTCCGCATCTGTCACGTTGGCCGGCTCTGCTCTGAGTTAGGTGGAGCGGGGTCCGTAGGCAGAGGCACAAGATAGGAAATATCTGTATTTAAATCCCCGATTCTCAATCCAGTGTCCACAAGCACTTGTCGGTCATAAATAATTGCTGAAAAGATACACTGGATACAAAAAGCTCACAATACGAAACAGATGAAGACATAAAGATGAGGAGCAACACGTACCCACTCTCCGACACCATGTTGATTGATTATATCAGCGTGATGTACTGTATCTAATTGAGCCTGCCTAGACTAAATGCTCATGTGACTGACTAAATCGTTCGTCATAGAACAGCGCCGAACATTCCATAACTTCTCTCTCTCTCTAGCTAGAGAGCAATTTATGTTAGTCTCTCCACAAAGAGATATCGCTCACTCTTAAAATATTTAAAAGAATACCTCACCCACGTCTTGATTCCACACCGGAACTCTGTCTCCTTCATTGATATAGGACAGTAAGTAGGACATCAGTCAGTGTGATGTTCCATAATGCAGCTTTTTTTAATGCTATACATGGTCGGTATTTACTGTACATATGATGTTTGTGATTTAAACAAATTAATACAAGCAGTTTTTGAGGAATTAAGTTAGTCTGACTTATTGCATGGAGTGTCTGAAGAGCTCTTGCAAAAAAAACAACATACTGTATGCAAACAGCATACAGGTATATTAGAAATGAATGCAAGGTATATGGATATTCAAGGTCTGGTTAGAATATGAGATGCCAGGTTGCAGACACTGAAGGAGAAGGATGGAAAGGTTGAAAAAGAAGCAAGGGAGGATGTATGGACAAAAGATCTACTAGCGGTAGAGTTAAGAAAGTAAGAGGAGCTTCGAACAGTGAGGAAGAAATAAATGAACAACACAGAAGCTGGAATGTGGACCTGAACCTTCCTGTAGTAACAGTATAGTTGAAATGAAGAATGAAGAGTAGTTGAGACAGGGATGAAAATTACAATTGGATTTTCAATTTCTCAAAGTACTAGAAAAGGTTTAATCTAACATAACTGAAAATGTTATCTGCAGGCTGCAACAAATGGCAGGTACAGTAAAATTAGACAAAGATTGTTTGCTACCATGTAGTAGATAAACAGGCACAGGTTAAAAGTAAGTAGATACTGAAATGAGGATTGTATTTTACATTTTGTGAAATTGCTAGCGTTCAACTGTGTTTTGGATGCACATAAATTAAAGGAATGGGCAAACATAACTGATGCTGAGCCAGCATCTGAAGATATTTATATTTAGAGACAATTTGTTGATTTGTTGTCCGACTAATTATGAATACTGATGTGCCAGAGAGGTGGAAAAGCTGTTTTTGTTAAACCAGCACTATAAAATAATTTATCCTCAGTGAGATCCTGCCATCTCATAGTGGGTTTAATCACTGTGCATAGTTACACAATTCCTTTAGTTCCATCCATTTTCTAATCTCTTTATCCAGTACAGGGGAGCTGGAGCCTATCCCAGCAAGCAACGGACGCAAGGCAGAATACACCCAGAATACATCACAGGGCAGACAAACAGACAGAAACACACACTCAGACACTCTGAGTATTTCCATAAGCCAATTAACCCCACCAGTATGTAGGTACCTGTAGAGTACTTGGAGAAAACCCACATGAACCCAGAGAGAACATGCAAACTCCACACATACTGTACCCCAGGAATTGGACCTGGGGCCCCAGCACTGTAGGATAGCAATGCTAACCACTGTGCTACTATTAGAAATGGATGGATAGTTCTTTCTAGTTCACAGATTTGCATGCATAATTTATTTTTGAAAGTCACTGAGATATCTGGTGCAACTGTTGTATTTATGAAAAAACTTACCAAAAGCATGCTAAACACTGCCACCCTATTCCTTAGTTAATACATTTAATTGTTATAAACAGTTAAGACTGTTATTAATTGTTGATAGCAAAATATTTTAAAATATATTTTATCCTTATATATTTTCTTTACTAATTCTGTATTTTACATATTTTTCAATACTCGGATTTAACGTACATTTGAACAATGACTTGTATTTCAAATATTGAACTAAGTTAGACGTAACATTCAGAAATACAATCGAGAATAGTTTTGTGGCATTTGTTTTGATGACACTTTGCTAAAATTGATAAAAACCTAAAGGCGATTAAAATCTATAATCTTTCCACATGTCAATGACATTAGGAAGTACAATAAGCTCCTGCTTTGTTTAACAATGCTTTTAAAAAATAAATATAATTGGTGAGAAAGTAGCTATCCTTAATGATAATTAAAGGACTGGAAGTCAAAGGAAATGATTTACGTTGCTTAATTTGAAAACCTAAGTTATACAGGCAGACGCGATCTGTGCCTTAAGCGTTCCAGGCTGCAGACGGCTCATTCTGTATTACAGAGCTCCGCGCCTCCTCCCTCTCAGTGCCGCCGCTTCTCTGACGCAGCGCAGTGGGCAGGGAGATATATTCTCAGACTCTGATTGGGAAAAAAAAGACCTACTGATCTGCTTCGTACCATAGGAAAATAGTAGAATATGTTTTTTTTCTTTGTGTTTATGAAATTCAAGTGTTTTAAACGTTTGATTAAATGGTAATTTACAGCGTAAGTTTCCAAGCTAATCACGAGGAAGAAAATCACCTGTTTTTGTGCAGATAAAACGTTTTTTTTTCAACTAAACTAATCTTTTAAAGTCATGCAATTCCTAAGTTAGGCAGGGTCACGTCATTGTTTCTTATTTTTGATTTTTTTATAACTGGTGCCTCCAGTTAAACTGCAGAGATTCTTGTGTGAAGGTGTCGGTGTGTTTTGACTGGTACGTGTGAGAGTACTGTACTTGTAGTATAGTGAGTAGACATCGCGAGATAACGGAACGAGAGAGTAGAAGGCGGGAATATATGGTGTAAGGGCATGATTTGTGTAGTTAATGAAATAGTAAAAATAATATAAGAACGGCTCTTTATTTAGATACACAGCATTTATGGCGACGAGAGATGAGTGCTTGACGAACTCAAAGCGAGCAGAACCCTGCAGGTTCTCGTTCTCTTGCTGGTAGAAACGAACTCTTGAATATTCGGACTGTTCGTTTAGTTTGCGCTATGGAAGATACGGCAGCCGCGCCGAGAAGCTTTGCTTATGCCCAGCTCTCTCCACCGCTTCCACTGACCTCGGAGCTCCGGATTTGTATACGGAATACAACATATGGATGGAGTCGTACAGATTTTTTTGAAATAGCCAGTGGATGTACAGAAGCTCCGGATGCCGTGAGACGTGCTGTATTACTGCACTGTATCAGGGCGCCCGTGCAGCGGATTTTCGCTAACCTCCCTGGAGAAAAAGGTACATATGAACAGACTGTAGCTGCCTTAGACACTTACTTTACACCACGGAGAAATGTGGTTTTGGAACGGAATAAATTTAGGCAGAGAACTCAGTCTCAGGACGATGCGTTGATGCGTTTGTGAATGCACTAAGAGAACTGGCTAAATCGTGTGACTTTGGAGTGTTGGAAGCTGACATCAGAGATCAGCTTGTGGAAAAATGTGCACGTAAGAGACTGCGTGATAAATTGTTGCAGGAGGAAGGGCTGACTTTAGAAAGAGCTCTTACAGTCGCTAGAATTCATGAAGCAGCTCAAGCAGAATCAAGACTCCTGACTACCTTCATCACACACAGGGGTTGTTACCGTTTCAGAAAAGTTCCTTTTGGCTTGTCTAGTGCCCCAGAGGCCTATCGGAAGGCCATGGACTCGATGTTGTGTGCAATGCCTGGTGTTGTATGGTATATGGATGATGTTGTAGTACATGCGGAAAATGAAGAACAAGTAGAACAGAGGCTCAGGCAAGTATTCCAAAGATTCCAAGACAGAGGCTTAACTTTAAATAAAGATAAGTGTATCTTTGGCCTGAAAGAGATCGAGATACTGGGACATTTGGTCACTGCAGAAGGAATAAAACCAGACCCGAAAAAGGTGACAGCTGTTTGCAGTGCATTGAGACCTGAGAATGTTGCACTTTTGCGCTCGTTCTAAGGCACTTGTGGATTTTTGATGAAATTCATTCCTAATTATGGAGATATATCAGAACCCCTTAGAAAACTAAAGAGGAAAAGACAGAAGTGGGAATGGACATCGGAAACTGAGAAAGCCTTTGCCAAGTTGAAAAGAGAACTTGTAACTGAACCGTGTCTGGCATACTTCAAACTAGATGCGCCAACAGTAGTGATCAGTGACACGAGTCCTGTAGGGCTTGGAGCAGAATTCCTACAAAGACGAGAAGATGGACAGAACAAACCAGTGGCATATGCAAGTCGCTCACTTACCCCAACAGAAAGGCAAATAGAGCGTGAAGGCTTGAGTTGTGTTTGGGCAGTGGAACATTTTAGGACATATTTATGGGGAGGCAAGTTCACACTTCAAACGGATCATAAACCCCTCATTTATATGTTCAATCCCAAAAAGGCAACATTGTTACCGCCCAGGCTACAAAGACCTGGATTGAGATTACGGCCATATGATTACAAAATTGAACACATAATAGGGAAAACCAATGTCGCAGACTCATTGTCACGTCTTCCTTTACCAGACACAGAAGACAGTGGTTATGTAGAAACCTATGTTGATAGAGTGCTTTCAATCAGCACTTATGAACTGCATGCACTGACACTTGAGGAACTTAAGCAAGCAACAAACGAAGATGACACATTGAAATTGTTGATGTCCATAGTGGAAAAAGGACAATGGCCTAATCCAATTCCAGAAGAACTGCAGCCATATCACAGGTGTAGGTTGGAGTTATCTACATATGATGGACTGCTTTTAAGAGGACAGAGGATTGTGTTACCGAAAACAAAAATCAGACAAGCATTGGAAATAGCACATGAGACACATCAGGGTGTGGTTCGTACAAAACAGTACCTGAGAAGCAAATTTTACTGGCCTAGCATGGACAGTGCTGTTGAAAGACTAGTCAGAAATTGTTCCACTTGTGTGTTGAATCAGCCATTGCAGAAGGATCAACCTCTCCAACCACTTGAATTACCACCAAGGCATTGGACAAAATTGGGCATTGACTTGGTAGGTCCCATTCAGAATGAATACATATTGACTGTCATAGACTATTATACTTCTTACCCTGAGGCGGTTGTTGTATCAGATATATCTTCAGCCACAGACAGCAGGAAAAAAATGGAGAGGGGAACTCCCTAAGATTCTGCTGACTTATAGATCTACACCTCACAGGGCATCTGGAGAAACCCCAGCTAATCTTATCTTTGGTCGTGATATCCGGACTAAACTACCAAATGTGGAAAAGAAAGAAGAAGAGCAAAGGGACATTCAAAAGAAAAAAGATATCAAGGGATATCAAGGGAGAGCAAGGGATCACAACTTTAAGGTCGGTGATGTAGTGTTTGTGGCTGGCCTAGACAACGGTAAATTGGGTGCCAAGTTCAAAGACACTCACTATGTGTTATTGAGAAACACCTCTTGTAACTCTTTTGAGTTAGTGAATGTGGAAGATGGCTCAAAAATAATGAGAAATGTAAAACATCTTCGACACGCTCCTCCATTGGATCTTGATTTTGAATCGGCAGAAACAGAAAATGCTGAGAATACAGGACTTTCTGACGTGGAGGAAGTGCCGAGTCCTCAGACAGTGGAGAGTACATCCGTAGGAGAGCTAGTAACTTTACCCAGAAGTCAAGTAACAACCAGAAGTGGCAGGGTTATCAGGAAACCAGCTCGTTACAGAGACATTAACAAATATAGGACTTGCATAGCTCTCCAAATGTTAAATTGCTCTATTTTGTTTGTTATCTATGTAGATGTTGCTTAGACTGCTAGAAATGAAGTGATATATAGAAGTGACTTAAGTAGAAATTGAACTAAAATTTGAGTTGGTACGCATAGAAATAGTTGTGAAAAAAAGTTGAATGTGTTGAATAGAAATGGAAGGTTTTACATACATTTTGTTGTAATAGTTAATAACCGTTTACTGTGTGTTGATATAGAATTGTTACAATTGTATGGTAAAGTTATGGACTTTAAAAATAACAAAGGAAGGGATGTAGTATAGTGAGTAGACATCACGAGACAACAGAACGAGAGAGTAGAAGGCGGGAATATATGGTGTAAGGGCGTGATCTGTGTAGTTAATAAAATAGTTAAAATAATATAAGAACGGCTCTTTATTAAGATACACAACAGATATAAAGACGCGGAAATGTGTTATATAGCGTTTGGTAGTGGTTGCTCGGAGCCTGGGATAATGCTGGCATTTTAGAAACTTTCTACATGCGTGCGAATACCGTGATACAAGGAAAACGAAGGAAAAAGTAATTTCATGAGCACGAATTGTACATCATTCTCTCGATATAACTTTTTTTCCTACTGATGGCCCCTCCCGGGGTCCGTAACAAGGTGTTATCACACTTAAATTATTTAAACGAATACCTTTCCCACGTATTTATACGTTTTTTGTACTTCGGAGATAACTTCGGAGGTATCAGACAGTACGTCGTCTTGTACTCTACCATTTCTGTCAGTTAACTTACGTGTGTTTTAAAGCCAGTCGAGTCTGTTTCTTCTGTAGCCTTGTGTGAATTTATGTAGTTTTCATATGCATTTTTTGTTTTTTTAGTACAGTATTTGAATATAATGTTAATATTAATACATTCAGGTGAAAGTTATATTGTAGTTCAACCAACGTAAATAAACATAGCAGAAGGGCTTTAGTAGCGTGATGCTAGCTACATAAGTGAGACCAGCTTGGCAGCACCTTTCAAAATAAAAGTACCCTAACCCTGCTTTAGGGAAAAAAAATCCTGGACCAGATAAAGTCACATTTACTGTATTTACAACAATTTGTACATCCTTAAAACTGGGTGGAATGTGATACAGAGACGCACAGGTAATAGGAAATTGCCGTTCTTCATTATTTTTTTTCTTTCTTGCAAGCTCTTTGGTGTTTTTATATCACTTTCTGCTTGCAAACTGACTCAGAGCTGTGCTCTTCTAGACAGGAAAAAGTCTAATTCATGACAAAACAAAAAATGTTGACTCTCCAGAAGTAGCTCAAATCTTTTCTACAGACCCACAGCTAATAGAAAATCACTATGGTTTTGTCAGATAAGCGTCTTTGCAAATGTTGCTGGGGTTTATAAGACCACTTGCTGTTTCCAGACTGGGACCATGCAGTGATGGACAGGGAGTGGTCTCACTCCCCTCCCGACCAAACCAAAATTTGTGCCTCTTCAAAAATACCTCAGATCTATTCCACAGACCCATAGTTAATAGAAAATCACCTTGGTTTTGTCAGATAAGTGTCTCTGTCAAAAGTGCTGAGGTATGTAGAGCACCTCCTATTACCAGACTGGGACCGTGCAGTGATGAGCAAGATGTGGTCTCATTCCTGTCATGACCAAAGAAAAATTTGTGCCTCTTCAAAAATAGCTTAAATTTATTCTACAGACCCACAGCTAATAGAAAATCACCTTGTTTTTGTCACACAGGGTCTCTGTCACAACTGCTGGTGTTGATAAGACCACCCAGACCGGGACATTGCAGTGATGCACAGGGAGTGGTCTCACTCCCCTCCCAAACAAACAAAAATTGTGCCTCTCCAAAAGTAGCTCAAATCTACAGACCCTCACCTAATAGTACATAACCATGGTTTTGTTATATAAGTGTCTTTGCTAAAGTTGACTTAATCTGGTCCAGGATTTTTTTTTCTAAAGCAGGGTTTAGGCTTTCATTTCATTTTGAAAGGTGCTGCCAAGCTAGTGTCACTTAATGTAGCTAGCAGTACATTACAATTTGGCAGTACTGCTACATTAGCAGTAGGCTGCAGTATGTGTCCCAAAAGCCTAATATACTCACAGAATGATTCAGGTCTGTTTCAGGTGGAGGCACTGCCAAATTAAAAGTATCATTTTGTTATGCCACATTAAGAATGTTCACATCGGTCACATTAAGAACCTAGGTCATCCCATGTGTTATATACTGTATGAATTTAATGTTGTACCTCTGGTTATGGTTTCACTTCTGTGTTGATATTCAGGTACACTTTCACTGCTATAGCATCTGAACCTTTCTGACTCCCATGTTGAGTCTCTTGATCCACCTCTTCTCTAACCTTATTCTGACCTTCAGCAGCCCTGCTGTTGTGTTTAGGGTGAGTTATGTCAGTAAGAAGAGAATTGTACCCAGTGCACTTTCTGCTGGGCCAGAGCCAACTCCTCTTCTACAAGAGCAGGATAAACACAGTCTCAGGCAGAGGGTCTGTAGAGGGAGTGAGAGTTTGAGGGGTTGGTGAAGAGCAGGATCTCACTAGAATTCCTCTAGTAAAACTGTGGAGATACTGTAATTGTTTGGGGTGCTATACTGTGTAGTGGTTTGATGGGTTTACTGAGACAATTATTAATTGTAGCAGTAATCACGAGGTTGTTCGTTGGGGCTTTTGGAAAATCAATCGTCAGAACAACTAACAACGCACACACACGGGTTCAATACACGAGATATATTTATTAATATAAACTGTGCACCAAACATATACTAGTCTGCCTGGATACGAGCGGCAGACCTAACTGTGAGGGTTATCAATGTACAAGGTATATAATCTTGAAGAGATGCAAACACAAAGAGATACACAACAAAGAATATATGTCAATATATATCGTTCGGTTACCAAATCGCTAATCAGTGTTATTACCCACTGTTACTCTAAACTCGGAAGTAAATACATTACTCATGAATTAAATTGATAACAACTTGTGTTGAGGTACAATTGAATTCTCGAGACGCAATGTAGAACATGGGGTTTACTTATCCACTGTGTATGGATTTGGAATTCCCGGCACGAACACCAAACCAGCTGACAGGCTCTGTTGCAGCCTCTGTTCCAGCGGTTGTCCAATGGGCGTTGTATCGGCGTCCTCTGGCTACCGGCCAACCAGTCGAGGTGCAGCTCGGAGTAGGACGGGCGGAGGAATCTGACTGCGGCGCGCAGGGCAGTCGTTGCTCCGAGGGGATCTACCAGCAGTCCGGCTGGCTAGTAGAAAGTCTCTATGCACAGAGTGTGACCGCGAGTCCTCACAAGTCACTCTTTTGCCTGAGTTCCCGGTCCAGCGCTGCTTCTGAATAAGCTATTCAGGTTGTCGACGAGGGTCCAACTGTAGGCTGCCGTTGATCAAGCGGAGCATTCACGTTGGTAGAATTCTGAGTACGTACGGGATCCTCGGCCTCGCGCTTAGAACAAAGTCCAAGTCCAAGTCCATGGCCAAGGAGAGCCCCGATCTGAGCTTGCGCGGTTGTGTTCCGGCTGCTGTTGTGTTCAGGGTGAGTTATGTTAGGAAGAAGAGAATTGTACCCAGTGCACTTTCTGCTGGGCCAGATCCAGCTCCTCTTCTACAAGAGCAGGATTAACACAGTCTCAGGTGGAGGGTCTGTAGAGGAGGAGAGTGTTTGAGGGGTTGGTGAAGAGCAGGATGTCTCTAGAATTCCTCCAGTAAAACTGTAGACTCTTGTCTGAAGGTGTTGGTGTGTTTTGACTATGTTACATGTGGGAGTCTGTGTAGAGGGTCTTTCATGTGTAAAACGTGTGCAGTTTTGTGTAGTTTTGCGAGGGATGAGATTTGTTTAGTTTCATGATCAATTTCTTTATTCTTTTTTTTACTTTTTATTACTTTTTGTAATAATAATTATATTATTGCTTAATATAATTATTAATTATTTTTTGTGGTGTTATAGTTAAAACCCTGTTTTTTTTTCTTCAAATGGTTTATTTTCTTTAAATGGGAAAGTTGTTTTTCTTAAAATATCTACAAACATCAAAATCTCCAGTCCACTTACTCCAGTATTGGTCATTTACATTTGGGATTAATAAACCATTTGAAGAAAAACAAAAACACTGTAACTAACTAAAATAACTATAAGAAGATGACATCATAATAAAATATAATAATAAATGTGAAGCAATTTTTATTATGGTTAAAAGTCAAAGTCTCTCTATTTCTGTTTCCCATTTCCAGTCACTGTAGCTCCGTGTGTCTCCCTGTTTCCCACTGTCTCCCTTCCTGAAAATTTCTTCTCATCTTTCTTCTTCCTCCTGGAACCCAAATTTTGATGCAGCTGTTAACTTCATCATCCTCATCAATGGACACTCTGAGATGGATAATGACATGAAGTTGTATATTGCTGCTGAGCTTGGTGTTGTAGTGAAGACTTGGAAAGAAAGATGTGGAAGAGCTGTGCAGATGTTCAGCTGTTCTCCTGTCTTTTTGTCTGCAGGATGGAGAGCTGTAACCTAACAGAGAGATGTTGTGAAGATCTGGCCTCTGTTCTTCAGTCTCAACACTCCAGTCTGAGAAAACTATATCTGAGTGGGAATAACCTGGGGGATTCAGGAGTGAAACTGCTGTCTGCAGCTCTGAGGGATCCCAACTGTAAATTAACAACACTGTGGTAAGTGAACACTGGTGATTTCTTTGTTTTTTATTGTTTGATGTAGATATTCTGAAACGCACAACATTCACTTTTTCACATACATCAGAAAGTAACACCTAGGAAGTACAAAACAAGAAAGAAAGAGGGCATACAGAAAGACAAAAAACTGCTACGCAACTTTATACAAGTTCTTGTCCCTGGCTTCTTTGTTAATATCTCATTGCTATGAGAGACTCGACATGCAAACTTTCCCACTTTGCCCATCTTTTTACACATATGTTTATGATGTTGTTGATTTAGAATTCTGTGGGTAACATTGTCTATGAGATTTAATTCATAAAGTCCTTCTTCATTTGAATACAGTCCAGCTTTAATCAGTTTCTAGTGATTTATTTCATTGCTGCGGTCTTGACAGTTCTAAACAAGTATCTTTCTGCCTCTGAAGGCAGCTCATCTGGTGTTTGTCCCAGAAGAAGAAGGACTCCTAATAAGGATTGTTGTATATTTCTTCAAGATTTTGAAGACTGGGCCAACCGAAATTTCTCATTTGTATCTTACTCTTAACTCTTGTATTCCTACTGTATTTTCTAATATTCTATATACATCTGAAAGGATGTAGCTGTGGAAGTGAGTTAGGTATGCAAACTTTATCAATATGTTAACCTCTTATTTTAGTTTCATTTAATTCTTCTCAGCTTTGAATTTCCCCAGTGTTTTCTCCTCTCTCTCTGTGCTTTAACCTTGCCTGTTTGACCACGTCTTGCACTGATCCCTGTGCTCTGAACCCTGCATGTTAAACGACTCTGCCTGGTGCTTTAATCAGTTCCTCTCAGCTCAACCCTTCCATTTCGATCGCGTCTCTAGTTTCACTTTCTCCTGCCTGCCCTGCTTGTTTCCAGCAGAGCCCGCACCTGGATTCAGTCTCCAACTTACTGCTTCCATCAGCTCAGTGCAGGAGACATCACACTGGGGCCCTAGGATCAATTTCAGACCTGGGGTGCTATCTGTATGGAGTTTGTATGTTCTCCCCATGTTTGTGTGCTGTTCCAGTTTTCTCCTACAGTCCACAAACATGCTGGCAGGTTAATAGACTTGTGGGAAAGCTGGCACTGGTATGAGTGTGTGCTCTTTGATAGACTGGCATCCTGTCCATGGTTCAATCCTGCCTTGTGTCCAGTGCTTCCTGGGACAGGCTCTGGGTAACTGTGACCCTGAATTGGATAATTGTTTCTTAAAAGTGATGTTGATGGTGTTCAAATGCTGCACTACCACTTTGTCAATTAGGTGACAGTATAAACATATCCCTGTAATGACAGATAAAGTCAAATTTCAGGGCAAACTTCAGTCTAGATTTATTTGGGACGGAAGAAAACCTCAGGTAAAACCTACAGCACTCAAACTCTCCCAGATCTACAGTCTTACTTCTGTGCAGTTCAGCTTAAAGCTTCAACAACCTGAGTGACCGCTCCCCAGCAAAATGGTGAAGAGGTATTCATCTCACTTAAAACATTATGTTTTACACCTAGTATAACTCAAAGCATTATGAAAATAATTAAATTCTGCAATTTAAATACATTAATCACTTAGAAAAACTCAAGAAAGGAATAGTTGTTTTGAGGGTTGACAGAAATAGCATGGCACCCTGACTTTAAACCACACAAAATAGACAAGACGTTTTAGAAATGGTCATTGAGGGGCATAAGACAGAAACAGGGAGGAAGACAGAAATCCTGGAAGTACATTCATTCTTGTTGTCCCAATCCTTCCCAAGAGCAAGGGAGAAATTAATTTCCAGTTTTTTCAGTTTTGCTTCATGTCAGAATAATGTCAGATTCTGTCTGCACTGCTTCTCGGAGGTTACTACTAATGTAGGATCTAATTGATGGAAACAATGATTTGGACGAGGTGTGCAGATGTTCAGCTGTGAGCCTGTCTTTTTGTCTGCAAGATGAGTGAGTGTGGACTTGTTGTGAAGATCTGGCCTCTGTTGTTCAGTTTAACACTCCAGTCTGAGAAAACTCTATCTGAGTGACAATAACCTGGGGAATTCAGGAGTGAAACTGTTGCCTACCACTCTAAGTAATCGCAACTGTAAATTAACAGAACTGTGGTAAGTGAACACTGGTGATTTTTTTTTTTATGTGCTAATGCTGAGACACAACATTTGCTTTTTCACATGCATCAAAAAATTAACACCTAGGAAGTACAAAACGAGAAAGAAGGAGGGCATATAGAAAGATAAAAAACTATTACGTGATTTTATACAAGTTGTTGTGTGTGGTTTCTTTGTTAACATCTCATTACATATTAACATCACATATTAGACATCTCGACATGCAATCTTTCCCACTTTGCCCATCTTTTTTACACATACTGTATATAGGGATGCAGACATTTAAAATGCACAGAGTACACTGCGGTAAAACAAAGAATCACCTTGTAAAACTGCCAGGTGGAGCTAATAAAGCTTAACATCTTATGTACAGCATTTGAGCTGTCACCAGAAAACACACTGTTTCGAATCCCGATCACTGCTGAAGGACAGTCTTTTTCCAATTAAGAATTTAAGTTGTATACTCTTTAGATTTTTAATAATTTTAAACTGTGTATTACGGCATATTAATCATTAAACATGAAAAAATTGGTATATTTTATAAAAGCAAGATTACTCAGTTGGACAAAAGTAAACAACCTTCCACCTGCATCATAAATATTTTAATTATGCAGAAATATTTGATGCATCAAAGTCTTTCCGAAGATATTACTAATAGTATTAATAATGAATGACCTTGGACAAGCTGTAAATTCAATGTATTACCATGGTAATTACACGTATTACACTTTCTTTGTAACCATCTTTGTAAACGAAAATACTTTATTTTTTAATTGACAAAAAATAACACCAAAGCACTTCTGATCATGTATTGATTTCCAATCAAACAAATTAAGTTTTGAAAATCTCTGATTCACCATGCCTTTCACATGCACATAACCTATATTAATGAAGGAACATAAACATATTATGTAAACTGTATATGGCTGGTATTGGTAGTTTAAATAAAAAATGCACACCAGTATTCCTAAACATTTTAAGTATCAAAGTCTTACATGTGGGTATTTTGGAAACGTTTTTATGTGCCTGTTCTGACTATATTTAGTTTATATACATTGTAGAAAATTATAGTGTTTGAACATTTTCTGTGAATATGCTCGTTATCACAGTAAAAACACGCATACTTTTTAGAATTTGATTAATAGGGAATATAATATGGAATTTCTTATCTAAAGACATTAATAACGATATAATTATATTCATATACTATAGCTCAAATTATCACAGTAGTACACTTTCTTTGGAAATGTCTGTATCAGTTTCACTCCTTCCCATGTGATTACTTCTGTGGCCTAATGGATTAGGCATGTGCTTTATTTACCCCCATTACCCCCATTTTGATTAAAATCGCAAACGTGTGTTTAATTAAATGCCTTTATTGATTCACAATCTGACAATGCATTGTAAATCGTTATCTTTGTCTTTTAAGTCCCTTAGGTAACTTTAAGCATAGCTTTCTCACCATTTAAATTTATTTTTCATACCATCGTTAAACACAGCAGGAGCGTAATGTATTTCCTAATGGGATCACACGTGGGAAAATTAGATTGGAATCATTTTTATTTTTTTTTAATACATTTGAGAAAAGTGTAATCTATACAAAAAAGTTGTATTTATTTAATACCACTTGATAGTTATATTAATAGAGATAAGAATTTAAGTTGTATACTGTTTAGACTTTTAATCATTGTAAACTGTATTACAGCATGTTAAGCATTAAACGTGAAAAAGTTGGTATATTTTATAAAAGCAAGATTGCTCAGTTTTACAAACGTACACAACCTTCCACCTTCATCATAAATACTTTAATTATGCAGAAATACTGAGATGGTTAATTTTAGTAAATATGTTGACAAATATCTGAATTTTTACCAGAAAAATTAGTATCCAGCTGTGAATCAGCTACGTGACCTTGCCCCCGTGAAATTGTGGGAAAGAGGTTTAGTGGGCAGTGTAGTGACCATAGTGTGTTTTAATACACTGTGTAGTATAACAGTATAAAACTTGTTTTTTTATGTTTGTAAACGCTATTCTTGCAAGTACATTTTGTACTGTGTGCTTCTCTGTGTTAGTTGGTGGGCAAACGTTTGAGGTGAAAATTCATCCACAAGGAGTGTACCTTTAAAGCAGAGAAGACCGCACAAAACGTTTTCGGCTCTGTATGTCGCTCAAGACATTTCTCTTTGACACTTTCTTTAGTCATAGAGGTGGGAAGATGCCTCGCCCTTCCCTCTGCCTGCCTCACCTGTTCCCATTTTAACCAATTTAGTGGTTTCATTAGTGACAAAGGCTAAACTTTCTTGGAAATAATGTCTTTTATGTAAAGGAACTGACTTGCTTTAACAAAATATATTTACAAATCCTTTTCCCTGGCAATCTACCTAAATGCCCATCGCCTCTTTTTACACTTGTTAAAAAGAACATTTCAATGTTAATGCGACACGGAAGATGTTATTAATAATGTAGCACTTTCGGGCTCACCTGAGTATGCAGCTGAAATGTCACTATTTGAACGAATAAGAAATTAGATTGCTCATAAATCTAATAACTTATTCTGCATAAACATAACGTAATTGCTCTCTGAAAATGCTCTTTTTCCCGTCCGTTTAAAGTTATATTGCGCAGTGGGGGACGGTGCGCTATTTTGTCAGCAACCTGCTAATCTGCTTAACACCTGTAGAAAACATGATTTTATTTCTGTACGGAATGCGCGGAAAGTGTTTCAAAAGTTTAATTAAGAAGTAAAAATAATTTACAGCTTACACAAAGACTACATCTAAAACTACTAAAACTACAGTATGAAAATACGAGTGTTTCGGAAAAAAAGGACATTTGATTGCTGATTTCCTTATAATTATTTTAAAAATGCTTTTATTTATTCACAATCTGACAATGCAAGACAGAACAAAAGCATCTGTGAAATCACATTCCTGAATGTCCCCCACTGCACTCAACAATCTTAGGAAGAACACGAAACAGCCTGTTAACAGCTTGTTTTTTTGCCTAATCTGTCTTGTGCTAAAAAATCACGCCCAACTTTTTAATAGCAGCAGACAGATCAGCTAATCAAGGAAGAAAACAATTATCTGCTGTTTGCTGCTGAGGCTGGGAGAGAAAATCTTCTCTATAACTCTTCAGTTTACAGAGCAATTTCACCAGAGCCTCACATTGTCCAAAAATACTCTTCTTGTGTCAAATTTTTTGTTTGGCAGGATTTGAGCTACAGTATATGAATACAACTATATCGCTATTATTTTTTTTAGATACGTGATTCCATATTATATTCCTTAGTAATCAAATTCTAAAAAGTACGCGTTCTTTTACTGCGATAACAAGCTTAAGTATTCGCAGAAAAGGTTAAAACATTATTACTTTTTCCGAAGTATATACAGTAAACTTACAGATGAAGTGTTCAAACCCACCTATCACCATGAGTTTTCTTTTAACAAATAAAACTTTCTTTGAAAAACTAAAATAGCAAATATTATGGACACTATATTGACGTTTTTTATATTTCTAAATATCACAACATGTTCGAAGTCAAGACATTAATTAATAACAATGAACAATTTCAAACTGCTACTGATATCATTACTGGCAATGAATATTATCGATACTATTTTGTCATTACAAACATGTATGCCATACGGCTTCCGTGTTGCCGAAGCTAAAAGTTTAGCCTTTGTCACTAATTTAACCACTAAATAAAGACATTAATATAGAAATCCCTACATTACGAACTGTACATGGCTGGTATTGGAATTTTAAAGAAAAAATACAAAGTAAATACATATAAGAAAGACAAGCAGTTAGAAGTGCTACCAAAATTAGAAAATGAAGCAGATACAGACAATACGTCTTCTGAAATGAAAGGTTTTGAGGTTAGATTTAAATGCACTCAGGGTAGGTGGCTGGTATTGGTATTTTAAAGAAAAATACACACTAGTATTCCACTTTCTAACTAAACATTTTAAGCATCAAAGACTTACATGTGGTTATTTCAGATGTGAAATATCTTTATGTGCTCCTTCTGTCCATATCAACCTTAATATTTGAATATTAAATATGTTAAAAAAGTGAATCCTGTTTTTTTATGGTCTTTAGCTCAAATCCTTCTTAACTAAAAATTAAACACAAGAAGAGTAATATTGGACAATGTTGTGAGGCTAAAGAAATCAATAACAATATTAATTCAAAGATCTAAATATATTTAACGCATACGCCTGACATTAGATGCTTTGTCTGCTTGCCTGCACGGTGATGTCACCATCTTTTCCTCTGATAGCTACAGTAGCAGGAACCTTTACTGTGTGGATCCCTTTAGATCTCCCTTCAGATTTCAAAGGTTATTAATAATATCTTCGTGTCACATTAACATTGGAATGTTCTTCCAAGTGTAGAAAGAGGCGATACGCAACGTGTCTTCTTCATACATTTTCAGTTTACAGACCGTACAAGATCATTTATTATGAATAATGTCTTCCGTATCGCATTAAAATTGGAACGCTTTTCACAGGTGTAAATCCACCTATTTTCTAACCGCTTTATCCAGGACAGGTAACAATTTCACAACTCACCCTCCCCCCTGCCTGTCTGACTTTCTTTTTAACATTTCTGCACGAATCGCAGTGGGTGAGAAAGAAAAAAAGTGAAACACAGCGTAAACAAAGATTTCTCTAGTTCCTAGTTTCTCTATGTTCCCTTTAAAATAAACTATTATTCCACAATGCCGTGTACTATATGGCCGGTAGGGAAACTAAAGGGAAATTTTAGTAGCTGAGCATAAAAAGAAGAGGATGTTTGATGGTCATAAACGATATTAATTTAGGAACTGTATCAGAGATATATTTTTTGTTAACTGCACTGCATCGGAGAGAACGAGTATAGCTTGTGGGAAATACATTTATTTGTCCTGCATCAAAGTTTAACTCGTTCAGAGCGCCCTATATTACAAACTCCAAGCATTTCATTTTGAGCTGAAGACCCTCACACCTGAAGAAGGCTTCACAGCTGAAACATTTCGTTTTCTCTTTTCTCTTTTCAGCACGGAATAAACCTATGACTTGTTCCTTTTATTTTTATTTTACTTTAATTTTGTAAACTTAACACGAATTCCGTACAGAAATAAAATCATGTTATCTACAGTTGTTAAGCAAATTAGAAGGTTTCTGACAAAATAGCGCACAGTCCAGCACTGCCCAGTGATATAACTTTAATATAAACAAGATCTAATATCTGGTGCACTCCAGGTGTAAGTTAAAAAAACCCGAGTTATGTAATATGCTTATGTCTGCGAAACACCTGATCATCTACAGTACTGTGACGCTTTCAGTGCCTTGTGTATAGTCTAATCGCAGTGGGGGCAGGTTTAGGCTGAAATTTAATTGTTGATCTGTATTCTTCACACCTGAAACACTGTTTTCTCTGAAAGTGTTTCTTCCCTGTTTAGCTGATCTTTTGCTGCCTGCGCATGCTTACACAGCTCCCTGTGTGAATTATCATACTTGACTGAGAAAGCTTTAGAGAACTTAACATTTTTATTATTAACAAATTGTAAAAATGACTTTTACATTGGCATTATTAATTTTTCACTTAAGTGTATGGAGGAGTGTCAGCTGTCAATGGGAGCAAACCCCCCCTCTTAGGCTGGGCAAACGATATTTTTTAAATTAAGGCAAATTAAAATTAAGGTTGTTAAAGTGCTAGAGGTGTAAAAAATACAAAAATGCAGATGGGCAAAATGTTTTAGAAATGGAGCAGGTGAAAGGATTTGTAAATATATTTTGTTAAAGCAAGTCAGTTTTTTGCAACACGTAAAATACATTTTTCCAAGAAAGTTTAGCCTTCGTCAATAATGAAACCATTAAATAAAGACGTAAACTTGTTCAATGTTGGTAGCAGGATGAACTCTCTGGTTGAGCTAAGTGTATATTTTGTTGCAGAGTTGCTGCAAGATGTTAACAGTGAAAACAGGAATTTAGAAATGAGTCATTTCAAGAAGAATATTTTCAGAATAATTATAAATCTAGCAGGATATAGAAATCACAGAAAATAGGCAGATCAAATTAGTATGAAAAGCCATTTAGCAAATAGGGTGTTAGAAGAGTGACAAACTAGTATATTTTTATATACCAGGGAAAATCTGATCATGTTTCTCTATAACAATAATAAAAAGCTTTATTTTATATAGTACCTTTAAAAGTGGCATCTCAAAGCACTACAATAGATGTAAAAACAGTTATAAGGACCACAGATTACAAAGTAAATACATACTGTATAAGAAAGACAAGCAGTTAGAAGTGCTACCAAAATTAGAACATGAAGCAGATATACAGACACGATGTCTTCTGAAAAGAGAGGTTTTGAGGTTAAATTTAAATGCACTCAGGGGAGGTGACTCTGATATCACTGGGGATACAAATTCAGAGCTCTAGGGTGCAGCTAGAGAAGGTCCTGTTATCCACAGAGTGTAGATGTTCTCGAGGACAGCTAGAAGACCAGAGTCAGATGGATTGAGGATTTTGAAGTTGACTCGAAACTCGAAATCTGATAGGAAACCAGTGCAAGGACTTGAAGACAGGCGTAATGCATCCCGATCAGGTTTCTGGCTGTCCAATTCTGAACATATTGGAGATTGTTCAGTGTGGATTTTATTACCCCAGTGAACTGGATGTGCATTTATTAATTCTAGAAAAAATGCCTTTCTTGATTTGTCTAGTTCCCTTTAAAAGAAGCTATTATTCAAAATGCAGAGTACTACATGGCTGGTATTAACATATGATATTTGTGATTTAAAAAAATTAACACAAGCAGTTTTTAGGGATTTAAGTGTTGGCTGAGTTATTGCAGGATGTAAGACTAGTGATGTAGGTAGGAAAAAGATAATTTTGGGAAAGTTGAGGAATACACTGATAACAAGAACACTTCCTAATGGGGTTAGGCATACTTTTGACAAAATGACAGGAGATGTTATAGACTGCAGAGGAAGATGATGAAGTTAACAGACTGTATGTTTACATACTGTAGATCCTGAAATGAGGATTGTATTTTACATTTTGTGTAGTTGATAGCATTGAATTGTGTGTTGGATGCACATGAAATGAAGGATTGGGCAAACATAGCTGATGCTGATCCACAGAGCCAGCATCTTAAGATGTTTATATTTAGAGGCAATTTGTTTAAATAACTAACTAGGTATGGATACTGATGTGCAAGAGAGGTGGAAAGGCTGTTTCCTTAAGCCAGCACTATAAAATATTTTATCCTAAGTGAGATGCTGCCATCTCATAGTGGGTTTCTAACACTGTGTATAGTTCCATTCACACAGTGCCTTTACTTCCATCCATTTTCTAATCTCTTTATCCAGTACAGAGGATTTGGAGCTGTAGCGGCGAGGCTTATTAATAAGAAAGAATTAAGTGTTCTGAGCCTTCCCAAATGAGGCCCCATTTCTCTGTTCATCTCTGTGGTGCAGCCACAGAGAAACTATTCATGCAGGCTGATTTAAGGTTCCTTTGATAAGGACAGCTCCCAAAGGGGGATGCACTTAGCTAAGCCTGGCTATCATGATCAATGGTCATCCATTGGCGCCTATCTGTCTAGGGAGTGCCAGATGGACATCTGGACTGCATTCCTAAGTGTCAGGAGTAAGTGACTCATATCTCACCTTGATCAACCAATCAGGGACTGGTAGGGCCGAGTAACCCACATGGGACTCTGATGCCCACGGAACTTTCAGCCAATCAACGAGCTGAAGTTCCTCCAGGTAAAAACAGGCAACACAGAGAGCCTGAGAGATTCAGTAAGATTCAGAAGGGATTCAGAGAATTCTGTGGACTATTCTAAAGGGAATTCAAAGGAGAATTCCAGGGCAGGACGGCCAAGGAGCAGAAGGCTCCCAAGGGCAGAACATTCTCGCAGCGCGCCTCCTGACCATCCTGAGACTCAGCCCGGAATGGCCAGTGTGTCCGAGTGCCAGAACTTTCCTTTGTTCTAAGAGTCTAGATCGGAGGTTGCCAGAGAGTAACCAGAGGATCCACCCGAGGTTAGCACCAGCAGCAGGCCTCGTGAACAGGTCAGAACTGTGGACAGCTGAATCACTATTCAGAACTAGCTCTTCATCAGGAACGAACCGGTCATCTTCCTGACTTGCTGGGACCCACAGTCATCTTTTCTCCTGTGCATAAACTTTGCTAGTTAAAGTCAACACTAACTAGCCAGTCAGCAGCATCAGCAGCACACCGTCGCAAGCCGCACAGCACAGCCTGGCACACAGCCAGAGAGCGCGGATGGGACAGCAACAGCCTGCAACTGTTTCTTTGTGCCCGCAGGAGATCTGAATCCCCAGAGATTGGATGAGTATTCAACTTCAATGCATTACAGCTCGAGAATTCAATTGTTATCCCAACCAGTTGATATCAATTTAATTCCTAAGAGTTATGTACTTGTTTTGAGTATCTAATGTAGAAGTGATAACCAAGTTCATTTATGAAACGGTCTAAATGAATGATATACTGAACGTATGTCCTCTTGATATGTGTAACACTTTGTAATTGACTGAATATATACCTTTTGTATTCTGATAACCCTCTCGATAAGATCTGTTAGGTTTATATGCATATTCTATGTATTAATAAATGTATCCTCGTGTATTAGTACCTGTGTGTTTGCGTTGTTTGAGTTATGTCGCATGGTTGGACTCTAAAGCCATCAAAAGAATCACCTTTGTGATTTACTGCTACAATTAATAATTTTCTCAGTAAATGCCCAAACCCTACAGAACTGGTGCCTTCAGAGAGCCACTACATTACATTTTGGCTATGGCAACATTACAGAGCCTATCCCAGTAAGCAATGGACACAAGGCAGAATACAACCTGGACATAGCGCCTGTCCATCACAGGACAGACAGAAACCAACACACACACACCAGGGCCAGTTTTCCCATAAGCCAATTAACCTACCAGTATGTTTTGGAGTGTGAGAGGAAATCATATCACACATATGGAGAAAAAACATGGAACCCAGAAAGAACACAGGATGCCACACACACAGGATGGCAGAAATTGGACCTAGGGCCCCAGTGCAGCAAGAGCAATGCTAACCACTTCGCCACCATTAGAAAAGGATGGATATCTTAGTTATATTTCTAGTTAAGAGGTTTGCATGCATAATTTAATTTTGAAAGCCACTGAGACATCTGGTTCTACTGTTGTATTTATGAAAAAAAAGCATACAAAAACATACTAACAACTTTGCCATCCTATTCCTTAGTTAATACATTTTATTTTTATAAACAGTTAACATTGTTAGCAAAATATTTTGAATTATATTTTACCCTCTTTTTCTTTAATTTTGTATTTAACTTATTTTCCGATAGATTTAATGCATATTTGAACAATAAAAATATGGTATTACAAGATGCGGGGAAAAGTGCAACAATTTCTTACAATGCTAAATGTAATATTATTGATTACTAATAGTTTATGCCAACACCTAACTTTCTAAATTAGATGTATTCAAAACAATGAACTAAATGTAACATAGCATTAAGAAATACAATCGAGAATAGTTTTGTGGTGTATGTATCGATGAAACTTTTCTAAAATGTAGAACAAAATAAAAGACAATTAAAATCTGTAATCTTTCCACGTGTAATGTCATTAGAAAGTACAACAAGTCCCTGCTTTGTCAAATGATGGTATCAAAAAGTAGTCTAAGTGGTGAGAAACCTGTGCTTAATGATAATTAAGGGACTTAGAAGTCAAAGAAAATGATTTACATTTACGTTGTTTAATTTTAAGCACTAAGTTATGAATGCAGACGCAGAACGGCCATTGTGCAATAAAGAGCTCAGCGCTTCCTCCCTCTCTCGGTGTTGGCCCCCCTCTGACGGGGCGAAGTGGACGGTACGCTATTTTCAGAGCCTCTGATTGGGAGAAAAAGACCTGCTGATCTGTTCTACATACCAGGAAGACAACAGAATATGATTTTTTCTATTCGAAACGTGTGTTGTCTTTATGAAATTTGTGTATTTTAAACGTTTAAGAAGTAAAAACCTTACAGCATACACAGAGATTCTAAGATGATCACAAGGAAGAAAAATCAGCCGTTTTTTGCACATAAAAAGTGGTTATTAACTATCAAAACCTGTTTTTATAGGTTTTAAAGTCGTGAAATGTCTAAGTTAAGCAGGAACACATCATTATATCTCAGTTTTTATTATTTTTTTAATTTAAAAAATCATTTTCCCAGCTTATTTGTATGCCATTTATTTGACCACGCACGACTTTTCTTATGTCCATATCTTCGTAAGGGAAACACAGAAAGCCTTCAAACCAAATGCATTTTAAAGATCACGACGTGAAAATTTTCACAACCTCTACATAAACGTATCAGTGAGCTAATTATTTTTTCTGACAATCTGGGAAACAGGGTTTTGATTGATGCGCAATTACGCACCATCTTTATCAGACTGTGAATCAATAAAAGTAATTAAACATGTGATTTTAATCAAAACGGGGGTAATGGGGTAAGACCATTAGACATACAATACACTTCCTCATGATCATCTTAGAATCTTTGCATAAGCTTTAAGTTTTTTTTTACTTTTTAATTATACATTTTAAACACTTTAATTTTGTAAACGCAACACACATTCCGTACAGAACGAATTAGCAGGTGATTGAGATAACAATGCATCACCCACTGAGTGAAATGTTCTTTTTTACAAGTGTATAAAGGGGTGATACAGTATGTGTCACCTCTATAACCCTTCAGTTTACAGAGAAATTCCGCCAGATCCTCACAACATTGTCCAATTCTACTCTTCTTGTGTCTAATTTTTAGTTTAGCAGGATTTGTGCAATAAGCACATTGTTTAATGGGGAAAACATCACCCACATCTGTTAGCACTGTACAACACTACTTCAGGTGGCGTAGCCACGTTAGCCTGCGTAGTCTGCAAAGGAACAAGTAATAGGTTTATTCTATGCTGAAGAGAGAAAACGTAACATTATGGCTGTGAAGCCTTCTTCAGGTGTGAGCTCAAAATGAAACCCTTGGTGTTTGTAATGTATGGTGCTCTAAACGAGTTAAACTTTGATGAGGGCTTGCTAGCGCGGTGACGTCACTGCCTTTCATATGAATAGGAGGGACCTGGTCCGTCAGGGTTGAAGGTGAATCTCACTGTAGCTCAACTGGCTGCTTCCCTGTTGAGTGATGCTGGAGGCCTGGGTTCAATTCCCCAGCTGGTAGAGTGTGAGCCTGAAAGCACTACATTATTAATATAATCTTCTGTGTCGCATTAACTAACTCTTCAGTTTATTCCGACAGACAGTACATGAATATAATTATATTGTATTAAATTCTTTAGATACGTGATTCCATAATATATTCCCCGTTTATCAAATTCTAAAATTATGTTTTTGTTTACGCTGATAACGAGGGAATTCACAAAAAAGGTTGAAACGCTATCACTTTTCGCAAAGTATATAAATTTAATATGGTCAGAAGGAGGAAATAAAAATATTTCCAAAATAACTACTTTAAAGACTTTCATGCTTAAAATGTTTAGGGAGAAAGTGGAATACTGGTGTGTATTTTTCTTTAAAATACCAAGACCAGCCATATACAGTTTACATAATATGTTTATGTTCCTAAATTAATATCGTTTATGAGCATCTGAAAGGCATGGTGAATCTGAGATATTCAAAACTTACTTTGTATGATTGGAAATGAATATGTGATCGGATCAAATTAATGCTTTGGTGTTACTTTTTGTCAATAAAAAAATAGTATTTTCGTTTACAAAGACGGTTACAAAGAATGTGGACCAGGGTAATACTTCGAGCTTACAGCCTGTCCAATGTCATTCATTATTAATACTATTAGTAATGTCTTCCGTAAAGACTTTGATGCATAAAATATTTATGCATAATTAAAATATTTATGATGAAGGTGGAAGGTTGTATTCTCTTTTCCAACTGAGCAATCTTGCTTTTATAAAATATACTGACTTTTTAATGTTTAATGATTAACATGCTGTAATACACAGTTTAAAATTAAAAAGTCTAAAGAGTATACAACTTAAATTTTTAATTGGAGAATGACCGTCTTTCAGCAGTGACCAGGATTTGTAACCGGGCATTTTCTGGTGACAGCTCAAATGCTGTACATGAGAGGTTAAACTTCATTAGCTCCACCTGGCGGTTTAACAAGGTGATTCCGGATACTATTATAATAACTGCGGTATGACGTGTTATGATGCACCACGCCACAGCGTACTTCGTGCATTTTGAATAGCTGTATCTGTATACAGTTTACATAATATGTTTATGTTCCTAAATTAATATTGTTTACGATCATCAGATGCATTATGCTCCTCTTCTTTTTATGCTCAGCTACTAAAATTTCTGTTTAGTTGTAAAATTCCATATAAATATTCAATACTAAGCAGATTTAAACGTGCACAGTAAAGAGATTAAATGATTAAATAATTTCACTAACAACTAATAACGAGTGCCCCTGTCAGTCATTTTAGCCAGCCAATCACGTATCGCGGAACACTGCGGTGCACTGCGGGTAATTGCGTTTGCGGTATGGGGTTGTACTGTGCATTTTGAATGGCTGCATCTGTATATGCTGTTGTTGATTTATAATTCTATGGGTAATATTCTCCATGACATTTCATTCATAGAGTCCTTCTTTATTTGAACACAAGGTCTGTCCAGCTTTAACCGGTTTCTAGTGATTTATTTCATGGCTGCAGTTCTGACAGTGCTAAACACGTATCTTTCTACCACTGAACACAGTTCATCTGGTGTTTGTCACAGGAGGAAAATGACTCCTAATGAGGATTTTTTAATATTTTTTTATACCAAAAATGTTTACAATATGACAGGTATTTTCAGCCATTCCAACAGTTTGTGATCCATATTTACCATATTTGTCTTGTAATTGATGTGTCTTCCAATATTGAAAATGAACTTTTTACTCATATACTCTCCATGAGTGTGAGTTGGTGGAATTTAATGGTTTTAGATTCTTCAATTACTGTGGGAGGCCCAACCCCAACATCTCATTTGTATCTTACTCTTAACTCCTGTATTCCTCTTGTGTTTTCTTCTATTTTATATACATCTGAAAAGATTTGTCTGTAGAAGCAAGTTAGGTATGCAAAATATATCAATATGTTAATGTCTTATTTTAGTCTCATTTATATTTTCCCAGCTTTGAATTCCCCCAGTGTTTTCTCTTCTCTCTCTGTGCTTTGACCTTGCCTGTTTGACTACATCTTGGACTGATCCCTGAGCTTTGAACCCTGCATGTTAAATGACTCTCCTTCCGACTGTCCCTGGTGCTTTAATCAGTTCCTCTCAGCTCAACCCCTGCCTTTTTGATTGGGTCTCTAGTTTCACTTTTGCCTCCCCTGCTTGCTTCCAGCAGAGCCTGTGCCTGGATTCAGTCTCCAGGTTACTGCTTCCATCAGGTCATTGCAGCAGATATCTCACTGGGGCCCTGGGTTTAATTCCAGACCTGGGGTGCTATCTGTGTGGAGTTTGTATTTTCTCCACATGTATGTGGTGTTCCAGTTTTCTCCCACAGTCCACAAACATGCTAGTAGGTTAATTGACTTCTGGGAAAACTGGCACTGGTGTGAGTGTGTGCCCTTTGATAGACTGGCATCCTGTACAGGGTTCAGTCTTGTCTCGTGTCCAGTGCTTCTTGGGACAGGCTCTGGGTAACTGTGACCCTGAATTGGATAATTGTTTATTGAAAGTGATGTTGATGGTTTTCAAATGCTACACTGCCGTCTGTGAATTTCCTGAAAATATAAACTCATAATTGATTTATTCCAAGCTGTGGTTTCACAGCCGAAATGTTGTATTTTTCTCTCCTCTCTTTTCAGCCTGGAATAAACCTATTTCTTGTTCCTTTGCAGACTACGCATGCTGACGTAGCTACCCACCTGAACTAGTATAAACTCATCCCTGTAATGTTAGATATAGTCAAATTTAAGGGCAAACGTCAGTCTAGATTTATTTGGGAGGGAAGAAAACCTCAGGTAAAACCTCCCCCACTTGAACTCTCCCAAATCTACTTACTTCTGTGAAGCTCAGCTTAAAGCTCCAACAACCTGAGTGACAGCTCCCCAGCAAAATGATGAAGAGATATTTTTTTTAACTGCATTGCATCGGAGAGAATGAGTATAGCTTGTGGGAAATACATGTATTTGTCCTGCATCAAAGTTAAACTCGTTCGGAGCGCCCTATATTACAAACTCCAAGCATTTCATTTTGAGCTGAAGACCCTCACACCTGAAGAAGGCTTCACAGCCGAAACGTTGCGTTTTCTCTCTTCTCTTTTCAGCATGGAATAAACCTATTACTTGTTCCTTTTATTTTTATTTTACTTTAATTTTGTAAACTTAACACGAATTCCGTACAGAAATAAAATCATGATATCTACGGTTGTTAAGCAGATTAGCAGGTTACTGACAAAATAGCGCACAGTCCACCACTGTCCATTGATATAACTTTAATGTAAACAAGATCTAATATCTGGTGCACTCCAGGTGTAAGTTCAAAAAGCCTGAATTACGTACTATGCTTATGTCTGCGAAACACCTGATCATCTACAGTACGGTGACGCTTTCAGTGCCTTGTGTATATTCTAATTGCAGTGGGGGCAGGGTGTGTGGGGACAGGTTTAGGCTGAAATTGAATTGGTGATCTGTATTCTTCACAACTGAAACACTGTTTTCTCTGAAAGCGTTTCTTCCCTTTTTAGCTGATCTTTTGCTGCCTGCGCATGCTTACACAGCTCCTTGTGTGAATTATCCTACATGACTGAGAAAGCTTTAGAGAACTTAACATTTTTATTATTAACAAATTGTAAAAATGACTTTTACATTGGCATTATTAATTTTTCACTTAAGTGTATGGAGGAGTGTCAGCTGTCAATGGGAGCAAACCCCCCCTCTTAGGCTGGGCAAATGATATTTTTTAAATTAAGGCAAATGAAAATTAAGGATGTTAAAGTGCTAGAGGTGTAAAAAATTCAAAAATGCACATGAGCAAAATGTTTTAGAAATGGAGCAAGTGAAAGGATTTGTAAAAATATTTTGTTAAAGCAAGTCAGTTTTTTGCAACACGTAAAATAAATTTTTCCAAGAAAGTTTAGCCTTCGTCAATAATGAAACCACTAAATAAAGACATAAACTTAGAAATCTAAAGATTTTTTTATTCAATGTAGGTAGCAGGATGAACTGTCTGGTTGGGCTAAGTGTATATTTTGTCGCAGCGTTGCTGCAAGATGTTAACAGTGAAAACAGGAATTTAGAAATGAGTCATTTCAAGAAGAATATTTTCAGAATAATTATAAATCTAGCAAGATATAGAAATCACAGAAAATAGGCAGTTAGATTGATCAGATTAGTATGAAAAGCCATTAAGCAAAGAGGGTGTGAGAAGAGTGACAAACTAGTATAATTTTTTCTGAACCAGGGAAAATCTGATCATGTTTCTCTATAACAATAATAAAAAGCTTTATTTTATATAGTACCTTTAAAGTGGCATCTCAAAACAATACAGTAGATGTAAAAACAGTTATAAGGACCACAGATTACAAAGTAAATACATACTGTATAAGAAAGACAAGCAGTTAGAAGTGCTACCAAAATTAGAACATGAAGCAGATACAGACACTATGTCTGACACTATGACACTATGTCATCTTAGAATCTTTGCGTAAGCGTTATGTTTTTTTTTTACTTTTTAATTATACATTTTAAACACTTTAATTTTGTAAACGTAACACACATTCCGTACAGATACAGTACAATCACATTATCCTGTCTTCTCGTGGTATAAATCGAATTAGCAGGTGATTGCGATAACAATGCATCGCCCACTGAGTGAAATGTTATTTTTTACATGTGTAAAAAGAGGTGATACAGTATGTGTCTCCTCTATAACTCGTTCAGTTTACAGAGAAATTCCGCCAGATCCTCACAACATTGTCCAATAATACTCTTCTTGTGTCTAATTTTTAGTTTAGCAGGATTTGCACGATAAGCACATTGTTTAATGGGGAAAACATTAACCACATCTATTATCACTGTGGTCATTAAAAAATCCCAGGGCGCTTCTCGAAAAGAGTAGGGGTGTAACCCCGGTGTCCTGGCCAAATTTCCAATTGGCCCTTACCAATCATGGCCTCCTAATAATCCCCCTCTATGAATTGGCTACATTACTCTGCTCTCCTCCCCACTGATAGCTGATGTGTGGTGAGCGTTGTGGCGCACTATGGCTGCCGTCACATCATCCAGGTGGATGATGCACATTGGTGGTGGTGGAGGGGAGTCCCCATTACCTGTAAAGCACTTTGAGTGGAGTGTCCAGAAAAGCGCTATATAAGTGTAAGCAATTATTATTATTATTATTAACACTACTTCATGTGGCGTAGCCACGTCAGCCTGCGTAGTCTGCAAAGGAACAAGTAGGTTTATTCCATGCTGAAAAGAGAAGAGAGAAAATGCAACATTTTGGCTGTGAAGCCTTCTTCAATGTGAAGGTCTTCAGCTAAAAATGAAACGCTTGGAGTTTGTAATGTACGGCGCTCTGAATGAGTTAAAGTTTGATGAGGGCTTGCCAGCGTGGTGATGTCACTGCCTTTCATATGAATAGGAGGGACCTGGTCCGGTGGGGTTGAAAACAGATCTCACTATAGCTCAACTGGCTGCTTCCCTGTTGAATGATACTGGAGGCCTGGGTTCAATTCCCCAGCTGGTAGGGTGTGAGCCTGAAAGCACTACATTATTAATATTATCTTCTGTGTCGTATAAACTAACTCTTCAGTTTATTCCGCCAGACAGTACGTGAATATAATTATATCGTTATTAAATTCTTTAGATACACGATTCCATAATATATTCCCCGTTAATCAAATTCTAAAAGTATGCTTTTGTTCACACCGATAACAAGCGAATTCACAGAAAAGGTTGAAACACTATCACTTTTCATAAAGTATATAAACTTAATATGGTCAGAAGGAGGACGTTAAAATATTTTCAAAATAACTACATGTAAGAATTTCATGTTTAAAATGTTTAGGGAGAAAGTGGAATACTGGTGTGTATTTTTTCTTTAAAATACCAATACTAGCCATATACAGTTTACATAATATGTCTGTATTCCTAAATTAATATCATTTATGAGCACTAGGAAAGGCATGGTGAATCGGAGATTCTCAAAACTTACTTTGTATGATTGGAAACGGATATGTTATCGGATCAACGAAATGCTGTGGTGTTACTTTTTGTCAATGAAAAAATAAAGTATTGTCATTTAAATTCTTAATTGGAAAATGACTGTCTTTCAGCAGTGACTGGGATTTGTAACCAGGCGTTTTCTGGTGACAGCTCAAATGCTATATATGAGAGGGTAAGCTTTATTAGCTCCACCTGGCAGTTTTACAAGGTGATTCCAGATACTATTAACATAACCTAATTTGCATGCGGTATGCTGTGATATGACGCATTGATATGTGACACGCCAACCGCGTTGTACCGCAGCATACCTTGCTCGTTTTGAATGGCTGCATCTGTAAAATAGTCAGAAGGAGCATGTAAAAACTTTTCCAAACTAACCACATGTACAGATGCAGCCATTCAAAACGAGCGGGCGATACCGCATTATTTTGCGGTGCGCTTTAAGCAGTCTACTGCGAGTTACCGTAGGTTCTCCTGTAATACCGCAAGTAAAATAATAGTATCCGGAATTTCCACAAGGTGGAGCTAATAAAGCTCAACCTCTCATGTTTGAGCTGTCGCCATCAAAGTCTTTAACGAAGATATTACTAATAGTATTAATAATGAATGACCTTGGACAAGCTGTAAGTGTAAACTCAAAGTATTGCCCTGGTCCACATTCTTTTTTTCATTGACCGTCTTTGTAAAAGTAACACCACAGCATTTCGCAATCACGCATTTGTTTCCAATCATGCAAAGTACAGTAATTTTTGAGAATCGATTCACCATGCCTTTCACATGCTCATAAAAGAGATTGATTTAGGAACATAAACTCTATTACCGTATGCAGTATGTATATGTATATTTAATGTCTTAACTGTGCCCGTTTAAGTATTGAATATTTATATGGAATTTTACCACTGAAGGGAAATCTTAGTACCTGAGCATAAAAAGAATAGGAGCATACTGCAACGCGTGTGAAGGCCATAAACGATATTAATTTTGGAACTTAAACATACAGTATATGGCTGGTCTCGGTACTTTAAAGAAAACATACACACCAGTATTCCATTTCTCCCTAAACATTTTAAGCATCGAAGTCTTTAACTAACGTGATACTGGAGTCTACAAGCATACTTTTAGAATTTGATTAATAGGGAATATAATATGGAATCGCGTATCTAAAGAAATTAATAACGATATAATTATATTCATGTACCCGCAACACAAGAATAGTACACACTGTACATTGTCTGTCGATAATGTTTCTGTGGTGCTTTTTCAGCACTCTGCATGTGACCTTGCCGGTGGTGCTGTGGGTTAGGTTCCTGACTCCCATGTCACAAGGTCTGTGATCGAATACTGCTGGAGCCATGAACTTTTTTTAACAAACATTTCTTTGAAAAAATGAAACGTTGCATTTTGAGTGCGGTTTTTGACTTTTTTTGAATTGCAACCCGTAAATAAAGCTGATACTGTTTAGACTTATATTAGGATTTAGACTTATATTAGGATTATATTCTTTGTGAAAAGTGATAGTCTTTTAACCTTTTCTGTGAATTCGCTTGTTATCTAACAAATGCATACTTTTAGAATTTGATTAACAGGGAATATAATATAGAATTGCGTATCTAAACAAATTAATAACAATATAATTATATTCATGTACTGTCTGGCGGAATAAACTGAAGAGGTTAGTTAATGCTACACGGAATTATTAAGAATTATCACCTCTTTTTACAATTTAGAACAAATGAGAACATTCCACTCAGTGGTCGGTGCATTGTTATCTCAATCACCTGCTAATTCGTTTTACACCACTGGACGACAGGAGAATGTGACTGTACTGTATCTGTACAGAATGTGTGTTTCAATCAATACAGTAATTGATGAAAATTGCAATCGCGTGTTTAATTAAATGCCTTTTTGATTCACAATCTGAAAATGAAAACCGTGGTAAAGCCACCTTGAATTAAAAAAAAAACGATTTTGGCACGCCTGTAGCATTTTCGCGAAACCTCCTAGAGTTGTGAGAACACTTGCTTTGTGTATAAAGTACATTGTTAATGTTTTCACAGCCTTCACTTTGTCATTTTTTATGCCATTTTTTTGACCACACACGAATATTGCTATGTCCGTATCATCGCAAGGGAATCAGTGCGACTTTTAATACTAATTAAGTGACCGCGGGCACTTTCCACCCCCTCTACATTCTCAGAGTAGAACAGACTAACCTTCTAATGAAAGACGGTCCACCCCCCACGGACAGGAAAAGTGCCCACAGTGTCACGGACGTCCAAAGGGACTAACCGTGGGGAGCAGGAGAGCAGAAAAAGACCCATATACGTAGCGGCGAGACGGGAAAAAGGCCCGGGCTCATTAGTGCAAAGAGTTCAGGAATGCCGTATAGAAACCTATGCCCTCAGGGAGCGGACGTGGGGCGCCCTGGTGCTAGGCGGGTCTCAGGACATCCGAACATCAATGCTGAGCCAGGACAGACTGCAAGACCCGGAAATATATAGCCCAAGGGAAAGAGAGGGACAGGAAGGACAGCAGACCGGAAACTAGGGACAGAACAGAGAAGGAGCGCCCTCTGGCTGCAGAGGGCGTGACAGTACCCCCCCCTTCATGGGCGGCTCCCGACGCCCATACAAATAAATAAGCTGCACAGCACTGGGGGGAGGAAAAACCTCATTTAACTGAAAGGAAACCTCCGGGAATCCACGGCTGAGAGCTACCCCTTCCTCCGGGGTATAAACCTTTATTGGGTGGAGGAAGGGGGGGTAGAGTAAAGCTCCGGAGACTTAAAACAAAAAAGTACACAAGCACAAACACAACAGACAAAAACCTGGGAAAGACCAGGGAGACAAACCACAAAAAAAAAATAATAGGAACCAAAAACAGATAGGAACCAAAGTTCCGAGACACAGAGAGCAGGGGGGACCAAAAAGGAGGGAAAACCAGGAAGAAAAAAATCAAAACAAAAAGCAAAAAACAAGAAAAAAAACCACAAAAATCCCGGGGAAAAATACCGCAGACTGGGCAAATGGCACGTTCACATTCTAACGCTGATATCGGAGTGGACAACCTGAGGAAAGCCAGACCGAAGTCCGCTTACAGACACAGATGCCCGGAGTAATATCCAGCGAAAAGAATGGAGGAACGGCAAATGGGCACGTTCACATACTAACGCTGATATCGGAGTGGACAACCTGAGGAAAGCCAGACCGAAGCCCGCTCACAGACACAGATGCCCGGAGTGATATCCAGCGAAAGGCATGGAGGAACGGTAGAAAGCTTACCATTCTATCACTGATATCGGAGAGAGCAAGACCAGGAAGAGCCAGGCACGAGAACCCGCTCCAGACACAGAAGCTCGGAGTGATATCCAGTAATAAGAATAGGCAAGCCAGCTCAACATTCAATCACTGATATCGGAGTGATCTACCCGAGGAAAGCCAGGTGCAGGACCCGCTCACAGGCACGGAAGATCGGAGTGATATCCAGTGATTAGAATAGAGGAACTGAAGAAAAAAAACAGCCCAGAGAACAAGAGAAAAAAAACTGCGGCAAGACAAAAAAAAAGCCGCTCGCGGGGTCAGAAGGTGGCTCAGCATTCTGTCACGGACGTCCAAAGGGACTAACCGTGGGGAGCAGGAGAGCAGAAAAAGACCCATATGCGTAGCGGCGAGACGGGAAAAAGGCCCGGGCTCATTAGTGCAAAGAGTTCAGGAATGCCGTATAGAAACCTATGCCCTCAGAGAGCGGACGTGGGGCACCCTGGTGCTAGGCGGGTCTCCGGACATCCGAACATCAATGCTGAGCCAGGACAGACTGCAAGACCCGGAAATATATAGCCCAAGGGAAAGAGAGGGACAGGAAGGACAGCAGACCGGAAACTAGGGACAGAACAGAGAAGGAGCGCCCTCTGGCTGCAGAGGGCGTGATACACAGGCACTTAAACTTAATATGGTCAGTAACAGTAAACAGTAACATGGTCAGAAGGACCACGTACAAAAGTTTCCGAAATAACCACATGTAAGACTCTGATGCTTAAAATGTTTCGGGAGAAAGTGGAATACTGGTGTGTATTTTTTCTTTGAACTACCAATACCAGCCATATACAGTCTGTAACGTAGGGATTTCTATATGTCTTTATTTAGTGGTTACATTAGTGACAAAGGCTAAACATTTAGCTTCAGTAACGCCTACATATCTCCCCTTTTTATAAAATGACATGGTTGAAAACTGTTCCAGAGCCACTGTTGTTTCATCAGTGAAAAGTATATCATGAAATGCCTCTCCCTGTTCAATCTACTGGAAAAAAAGAAAAGGAGCATAAAGTGTCTGATGGTCATAAATGATATTCATTTAGGAACAGCATCAGAGATATGTTTTTAACTGCTCTGCATCGGAGAGAATACCATAGTGTGTTTTTTTTTTTACTCCCTGGCGGAAACTGGCTTCCATAAGAATCAGTATGGCTTAGAGATTAAATAAAACTTCACTCGCACCAAACAAATGTATATTTCTAAATATCACAACATGATCGAATTTAAGACATTTCAATAACAATGAATAGTCACCTAGGCGTTACAATATAAACATTTATATTGATTTAAATCGTGTTTAAATCACCTTTATTTAAAACCCATAAATAAAGCTGATACTGTTAGGACTTTTAATTATTTAAAACTGTATTACAGCAGCACAATGCACAATGCAACGTAAATCGCTATCTTTGTCTTCTGTGTAATAATGTTCACCTCTCCAGCAAATTAACAATAGTAATAATAATGAACTTTATTGTATATGGCGCCTTTAAAGGTGGCCCCTCAAAGCGCTTTACAGGTTAAAAACAATAACAACAATACTGTTAGGCTGGGCAAACAATTTTTTTTTAAGAAAAACAAAATGAGATATAATGATGTGTTCCAGCTTAGACATTAACGAAGAGCATAACACGTGGCGGCGTAGCGGTCGGCTCTGGCTTTCCCATCTACTGTATACCGATACACTGCAAATACAACCCCCCTCTCTGCGGGAGTGCTGGCTGTGACGAATTAAACCGGTTTCACAGGTATTTTCAAAGTAGAAGGAGGTGAGATTTCCAGCGAAAGACACCTCCCCCCTCAAAAACCCAGTAAGTACAGTACTTACTAGTTAAGAAAGGCTAGGCTCCTCAATGAAATCGCTTTAACATGCTAATGCATTGGTGTAACAGTCCGGGAGTGGCAAGCTTCTAATGTCAACTCGACTACGGCGAAAGGAACCCTTCTTTCATTGGAAGACAATGAACATATTCTAGCCCTAAATGAATTAATAGCAAACATGGTTTACATAAAAGACATTTTTCCAAGAAGGTTTATAATAATACGATCTATAGTTGAAATCTGAGCCTAAATAAAAAGAAAAAGCATTTTCAGAGAGCAATTACGCTGTGTTTATGTAGAATAAGTGATTAGGTTTATGAGCAATCTAATTACTTATTCGTTTAAAACGCTATATAAAATAAAGTTTATTAATAATTTGCTGGACAGAGCGGTGCACATTATTATGCATAAGACAAAGATAACGATCCTGATCAGTTTAGAAATCTGTGTACGCTGTAAGGTTTTTACTTCTTAAACTTTTAAAATACACGTTTCGAAATCCTCTTCCTGGTACAGTATGTATAGCAAACTGGTGTCAGATGGTGTCAGCCAATCACCATTCTGAAGCCCTATCATAATCTCTGGTATGGGGAGACCCCAGAATTCTGTCCCATAGTTTAGACAGATGATAGATACTTTTATTGATCCCGTGAGGGAAATAAAGTAAATCATTTTCATTTTAGGAAATTATTAAACGCTCGGTTAAAAGCAAAGGAGATTGTCTGTTATAGTAGACATAAAAACAAGAGTTCGCTGGTATTATATCCTAGAACAGTGGTTCTCAAACTTTTTGGACCAAGTACCACCCCTAATCCAACCAAAGCATCCAAGTACAACCACCTACTCTACAAGTCATCATCTCATAGGAACCCCAGAAATTATCAATGACCAACATGAGCGCATGTGCACACACACTCAGACATACATATAATAAATATTATAATAATAAACTTTGTTTGATATATTAAAATGTGGCTTCTCAAAGTGTTTTACAGAAAAAAAAACACAAAAATAAAAAAGCACCATTTCAGTGAGAGGGGTGAGCCTGTTTAGTCGAGCAAAGCAGATGTGAATTAATTTTTCGAGCCTTGATACAATTCACAACAGTCTAAAAGATTTTAAATCGTCAGGCATTTTCTTGACGGCAAAGGTCTCGCGGTGGATGTTGCAATGAAACCATTAATTTCTGGAGCAACCTCTCTAATTCGTGCAACTACACCGCTGTGTCGGCTTGTCATTGCTCTAGCACCGTCTGTACAAACTCCGACACATTAGCTCATTAGCACATTAACTCTGATACAGTAGCTTTTTTAAAATACAATTGGTCACTTGCGTCCATAGTACGCATTCCTATAGAGTGGTATAGAATTACAGAGTATCTCTTGTGTCCACTGAAGTATTAGCGTGCACTGTACCGTAGTACGTAGGCTGCGTATTCGACACGTATAAAAATACAAAATATGAAAACCTGTCCTGATTTTTTCAGCGCACACAACACAGTTCCACGGTCATTTGGCGTACCACCTGGCGGCACTCCACGTACCACTGCCGGTACGCGTACCACAGTTTGAGAACCACTGTCCTAGAAGACACAGACCGGCGCCAGACCAGGAGAATGCCGGCAGCGTAAAAGAAAATGCCGGATGAACTAGGGATTGGACAGTTTCCAAGTGCTTATACAATCGATGGAAATGTTCAAATAAATGTGCAAAAGAAATAAACAAAATAATCATTTATTTTTTTATCATATTGGCTAGCTAATGTCCTCTCTTTGCTAGTTAGTGGCTGTGTTTCTGCGTTGGGTAGCAACGGGTGACTGTTCTCAGGTGGAAGATGTAAACATTTCCGTTAATTTCCGTGTTAAATAATTTTTTTTAATTAAAATTCATTCTATACAGCAATCGCATATTTGGGTACCGTTTCATAAAACTTTCAAGCTTAAAATGTTTAGGGAGAAATGGAAGACTGGTGTGTATTTTTTCTTTAAACTACCATGACCAGCCATACACAATCCAGTTTACGTACATACAGTAATGTTTATGTTCCTAAATTAATATAGTTTATGACCTTCAGATGCGTTATGCTCCTCTTCTTTTTATGCTCAGCTACTAAGATTTCCCTTTAGTGGTAAAATTCCATATAAATATTCAAAACTAAGCGGATTAAAATGTGCACAGTAAAGACATTAAATGATTAAATCTTTTCACTACCAACCAATGCACCACGAGTGCCCCTGTCAATCACTTACCGTGGTGCCCTGCGGTGGCTTGTGGGTAGTTTACCGTACTGCGGGTTTGTACCGCGCATTTTGAATGGCTGCTTCAAACTAGATGCGCCAACAGTAGTGATCAGTGACGCGAGTCCTGTAGGGCTTGGAGCAGTATTGCTACAAAGACAAGAACATGGACAGAACAAACCAGTGGCATATGCAAGTCGCTTACTTACCCCAACAGAAAGGCATTACTCGCAAATAGAGTGTGAAGCCTTGGGTTGTGTTTGGGCAGTGGAACATTTTAGGACATGTTTATGGGGAGGCAAGTTCACACTTCAAATGGATCATAAACCCCTCAACACCTCTTGTAACTCTTTTGAGTTAGTGAATGTGGAAGATGGCTCAAAAATAATGAGAAATGTAAAACATCTTCGACACGCTCCTCCATTGGATCTTGATTTTGAATCTGCAGAAACAGAAAATGCTGAGAATACAGGACTTTCTGACGTGGAGGAAGTGCCGAGTCCTCAGACAGTGGAGAGTACATCCGTAGGAGAGCTAGTAACTTTACCCAGAAGTGAAGTAACAACCAGAAGTGGCAGGGTTATAAGGAAACCGGCTCGTTACAGAGACATTTAAAAATATAGGATTTGCACAGCTCTCCAAATGTTAAATTGCCCTATTTTGTTTGTGTTATCTATGTAGATGTTGCTTAGACTGCTAGAAATGAGGTGATATTTAGAAGTGACTTAAGTGAACTAAAATTTGAGTTGGTACGCATAGAAACTGTTGTAAAATGTGTTGAATAGAAATGGAAGGATTTACATACATTTTGTTGTAATAGTTAATAACCGTTTACTGTTTGTTGATATAGAATTGTTACAATTGTATGGTAAAGTTATGGACTTTAAAAATAACAAAGGAAGGGATGTAGTATAGTGAGTAGACATCGCGAGACAACAGAACGAGAGAGTAGAAGGCGGGAATATATGGTGTAAGGGCGTGATCTGTGTAGTTAATAAAATAGTTAAAATAATATAAGAACGGCTCTTTATTAAGATACACAACAGATATAAAGACGCGGAAATTTGTTATATAGCGTTTGATAGCAAACGAAGGAAAAAGTAATTTCGTGAGCACGAATTGTAAATCATTCCCACGATATAACTTTTTTTCCTACTGATGGCCCCTCCCGGGCTCCGTAACAAAGTGTTATCACACTTAAATTATTTAAACGAATACCTCTCCCACGTGTCTCTGTCAAAACTGCTGAGGTATGTAGAGCACCTCCTATTACCAGACTGGGACCATGCAGTGATGAGCAAGGTGTGGTCTCACTCCTGTCGTGACCAAAGAAAAATTTGTCCCTCTTCAAAAATACTTTAAATTTATTCTACAGACCCACAGGTAATAGAAAATCACCTTGTTTTTGTCATATTGGGTCTCTGTCACAACTGCTGGGGTTGATAAGACCACCCAGACTGGGACCATGCAGTGATGCACAGGGAGTGGTCTCACTCCCCTCCCAAACAAACAAAAAATTGTGCCTCTCCAAAAGTAGCTCAAATCTATTCTATAGACCCTCACCTAATAGTACATAACCATGTCTTTGCTAAAGTTGACTTTACCTGGTCCAGGAATTTTTTTTCTTAAGCAGGGTTTAGGCTTTCATTTCATTTTGAAAGGTGCTGCCAAGCTAGTGTCACTTTATGTAGCTAGCTGTACATTACAATTTGGCAGTACTGCTACATTAGCAGTAGGCTGCAGTATGTGTCCCAAAAGCCTAATATACTCACAGATTGATTCAGGTCTGTTTCAGGTGGAGGCACTGCCAAATGAAAAGTGTCATTTTGTTATGCCACATTAAGAACATTGACATCGGTCACATTAAGAACCTAGGTCATCCTGTGTGTTATATACTGTATGAATTTAATGTTGTACCTCTGGTTATGGTTTCACTTCTGTGTTGATATTCAGGTACACTTTCACTGCTATAGCACCTGAACCTGTCTGACCCCCATGTTGACTCTCTTGATCCAACTCTTCTCTTACCTTATTCTGACCTTCAGCAGCCCTGCTGTTGTGTTTAGGGTGAGTTATGTCAGTAAGAAGAGAATTGCACCCAGTGCACTTTCTGCTGGGCCAGAGCCAACTCCTCTTCTACAAGAGCAGGATAAACACAGTCTCAGGCAGAGGGTCTGTAGAGGGAGTGAGAGTTTGAGGGGTTGGTGAAGAGCAGGATCTCACTAGAATTCCTCTAGTAAAACTGGAGATACTGTAATTGTTTGGGGTGCTATACTGTAAGGGTTCTAGTGAATACAAGCTATATTTTAGTTCAACCAGGTTAAATAAACATGTACCGTGCTCATTGAACTTGAGGGGGTCCGAAGCTACGTGTCCCTAGAGTAAAAAGCTGGAGAGCGAGAATCACAACAGCACTATGGAGAGATCCAGAGTGTATGGATCAACTAATGAGCTTGGAGGTGTGGGTGAGTTTAAATTCAATAGACAGGGAGAAAAAGGGAGAGATAATCAGGAAAAAAGAGGAACAGAAGGGACTGGATTAGGATTGGTAAAATGTCTGGAGAGGATGATCATAGTGCAAGGCATCCACATTCATTCTCAAAGAAAAAACATTCAGGATGTGCGGTTGTGTTCCGGCTGCTGTTGTGTTCAGGGTGAGTTATGTTAGTAAGAAGAGAATTGTACCCAGTGCACTTTCTGCTGGGCCAGACCCAGCTCCTCTTCTACAAGAGCAGGATTAACACAGTCTCAGGTGGAGGTAGAGGAGGAGAGTTGTTGAGGGGTTGGTGAAGAGCAGGATGTCTCTAGAATTCCTCCAGTAAAACTGTAGACTCTTGTCTGAAGGTGTTGGTGTGTTTTGACTATGTTACATGTGGGAGTCTGGGAGTCTGTCTTTTCTTTAAATGGGAAAGTTGTTTTTCTCAAAATATCTGCAAACGTCAAAATCCCCAGTCCACTTACTCCAGTATTGGTCATTTACATTTGGGATTAATAAACCATTTGAAGAAAAACAACAACACTGTAACTAACTAAAATAACTATAAGAAGATGACATCAAAATAAAATATAATAATAAATGTGAAGCAATTTTTATTATGGTTAAAAGTCAAAGTCTTTCTATTTCTGTTTCCCATTGCCAGTCACTGTAGCTCCGTGTGTCTCCCTGTTTCCCACTGTCTCCCTTCCTGAACATTTCTTCTCATCTTTCTTCTTCCACCTGAAACCCAAATTTTGAAGGTGTTATCTTCATCATCCTCATCCATGGACACTCTGAGATGGATAATGACATGATGTTGTATATTACTGCTGAGCTGGGTGTTGTAGTGAAGACTTGGAAAGAAAGATGTGGATGAGCTGTGCAGATGTTCAGCTGTGCTCCTGTCTTTTTGCCTGCAGGATGTGGGAATGTGGACTAACAGAGAGATGTTGTGAAGATCTGGCCTCTGCTCTTCAGTCTCAACACTCCAGTCTGACAGAACTGTATCTGAGTGACAATAACCTGCGGGATTCAGGAGTGAAACTGCTGTCTGCAGCTCTGAGGGATCCCAACTGTAAATTAACAACACTGCAGTAAGTGAACACTGGTGATTTATTTGTTTTTTATTGTTTGATGTAGATATTCTGAAACAAACAACATTCACTTTTTCTCATGCATCAGAAAGAAACACCTAGGAAGTACAAAACAAGAAAGAAAGAGGGCATACAGAAAGACAAAAAACCGCTGCGCAACTTTATACAAGTTCTTGTCTCTGGCTTCTTTGTTAATGTCTCATTGCTGAGAGACTCGACATGCAATCTTTCCCACTTTGCCCATCTTTTTATAGATATGTTTACGTTGTTGTTGATTTATAATTCTGTGGGTAACATTGTCTATGAGATTTCATTCATAGAGTCCTTCTTCATTTGAACACAAGGTCTGTTCAGCTTTAACCAGTTTCTAGTGATTTATTTCATGGCTGCCGTCTTGACAGTTCTTAACAAGTATCTTTCTGCCTCTGAAGGCAGCTCATCTGGTGTTTGTCCCAGAAGAAGAAGGACTCCTAATAAGGATTGTTGTATATTTCTTCAAGATTTTGAAGACTAGGCCAACCCAAATTTCTCATTTGTATCTTACTCTTAACTCTTGTATTCCTGCTGTATTTTTTAATATTCTATATACATCTGAAAGGATGTAGCTGTGGAAGTGAGTTAGGTATGCAAACTTTATCAATATGTTAACCTCTTATTTTAGTCTCATTTAATTCTTCTCAGCTTTGAATTTCCCCAGTGTTTTCTCCTCTCTCTCTGTGCTTTAACCTTGCCTGTTTGACCACGTCTTGCACTGATCCCTGTGCTCTGAACCCTGCATGTTAAACGACTCTGCCTGGTGCTTTAATCAGTTCCTCTCAGCTCAACCCTTCCATTTCGATCGCGTCTCTAGTTTCACTTTCTCCTGCCTGCCCTGCTTGCTTCCAGCAGAGCCCGCACCTGGATTCAGTCTCCAGCTTACTGCTTCCATCAGCTCAGTGCAGGAGACATCACACTAGGGCCCTGGGTTCAATTCCAGACCTGGGGTGCTATCTGTATGGAGTTTGTATGTTCTCCCCATGTTTGTGTGGTGTTCCAGTTTTCTCCTACAGTCCACAAACATGCTGGCAGGTTTATAGACTTCTGGGAAAGCTGGCACTGGTATGAGTGTGTGCTCTTTGATAGACTGGCATCCTGCCCAGGGTTCAATCCTGCCTTGTGTCCAGTGCTTCCTGGGACAGGCTCTGGGTAACTGTGACCCTGAATTGGATAATTGTTTATTAAAAGTGATGTTGATGGTGTTCAAATGCTGCACTACTACTTTGTCAATTAGCTGACAGTATAAACATATCCCTGTAATGACAGATAAAGTCAAATTTCAGGGCAAACTTCAATCTAGATTTATTTGGGAGGGAAGAAAACCTCAGGTAAAACCTACAGCACTCAAACACTCCAAGATCTACAGTCTAACTTCTGTGCAGCTCAGCTTAAAGCTTCAACAACCTGAGTGACCGCTCCCCAGCAAAATGGTGAAGAGGTATTCATCTCACTTAAAACATTATGTTTTACACCTAGTATAACTCAAAGCATTATGAAAATAATTAAATTCTGCAATTTAAATACATTAATCACTTAGAAAAACTCAAGAAAGGAATAGTTGTTTTGAGGGTTGAGAGAAATAGCATGGCACCCTGACTTTAAACCACACAAAATAGACAGAAGTTTTAGAAATGGTCATTGAGGGGCATAAGACAGAAACAAGGAGGAAGACAGAAATCCTGGAAGTACATTCATTCTTGTTGTCCCAATCCTTCCCAAGAGCAAGGGAGAAATTAATTTCCAGTTTTTTAAGTTTTGCTTCATGTCAGAATAATGTCAGATTCTGTCTGCACTGCTTCTCGGAGGTTACTACTAGGATCTAAATGATGGAAACAATGATTTAGACGAGCTGTGCAGATGTTCAGCTGTGAGCCTGTCTATTTGTCCGCAAGATGAGTGAGTGTGGACTTACAGAGAGATGTTGTGAAGATCAGGCCTCTGTTGTTCAGTTTAACACTCCAGTCTGAGAAAACTCTATCTGAGTGACAATAACCTGGGGAATTCAGGAGTGAAACTGTTGTCTACCACTCTGAGGGATCCCAACTGTAAATTAACAGAACTGTGGTAAGTGAACACTGGTGATTTTTGTTTTTTTTATGTGCTAATACTTAGACACAACATTTGCTTTTTCACATGCATCAAATAATTAACACCTAGAAAGTACAAAACGAGAAAGAAGGTGGGCATATAGAAAGATAAAAAACTGCTACGTGATTTTATACAAGTTGTTGTGTGTGGTTTCTTTGTTAACATCTCATTACAGATTAACATTCCTTGGTAAAACAAGGAATCACCTTGTAAAACTGCCAGGTGGAGCTAATAAAGCTTAACGTCTTATGTACAGCATTTGAGCTGTCACCAGAAAACATACTGTTTCGAATCCCGATCACTGCTGAAAGACAGTCTTTTTCCAATTAAGAATTTAAGTTGTATACTCTTTAGATTTTTAATAATTTTAAACTGTGTATTACAGCATATTAATCATTAAACATGAAAAATTTGGTATATTTTATAAAAGCAAGATTACTCAGTTGGACAAAAGTACACAACCTTCCACCTGCATCATAAATATTTTAATTATGCAGAAATATTTGATGCATCAAAGTCTTTCCGAAGATATTACTAATAGTATTAATAATGAATGACCTTGGACAAGCTGTAAATTCAATGTATTACCATGGTAATTACACGTATTACACTTTCTTTGTAACCATCTTTGTAAACGAAAATACTTTATTTTTTAATTGACAAAAAGTAACACCAAAGCACTTCTGATCATGTTTTGATTTCCAATCAAACAAATTAAGTTTTGAAAATCTCTGATTCACCATGCCTCTCACATGCACATAACCTATATTAATTTAGGAACATAAACATATTATGTAAACTGTATATGGCTGGTATTGGTAGTTTAAATAAAAAATGCACACCAGTATTCCTAAACATTTTAAGTATCAAAGTCTTACATGTGGGTATTTTGGAAACGTTTTTATGTGCCTGTTCTGACTATATTAAGTTTATATACATTGTAGAAAATTATAGTGTTTGAACATTTTCTGTGAATATGCTCGTTATCACAGTAAAAACATGCATACTTTTTAGAATTTGATTAATAGGGAATATAATATGGAATTGCTTATCTAAAGAAATTAATAACGATATAATTATATTCATATACTATAGCTCAAATTATCACAGTAGTACACTTTCTTTGGAAATGTCTGTATCAGTTTCACTCCTTCCCATGTGATTACTTCTGTGGCCTAATGGATTAGGCATGTGCTTTATTTACCCCCATTACCCCCATTTTGATTAAAATCACAAACGCATGTTTAATTAAATGCCTTTATTGATTCACAATCTGACAATGCATTGTAAATCGTTATCTTTGTCTTTTAAGTCCCTTAGGTAACTTTAAGCATAGCTTTCTCACCATTTAAATTTATTTTTCATACCATCGTTAAACACAGCAGGAGCGTAATGTATTTCCTAATGGGATCACACGTGGGAAAATTAGATTGGAATCATTTTTATTTTTTTAATACATGTGAGAAAAGTGTAATCTATACAAAAAAGTTGTATTTATTTAATACCACTTGATAGTTATATTAATAGAGATAAGAATTTAAGTTGTATACTGTTTAGACTTTTAATCATTGTAAACTGTATTACAGCATGTTAAGCATTAAACGTGAAAAAGTTGGTATATTTTATAAAAGCAAGATTGCTCAGTTTTACAAACGTACACAACCTTCCACCTTCATCATTAATATTTTAATTATGCAGAAATACTGAGATGGTTAATTTTAGTAAATATGTTGACAAATATCTGAATTTTTACCAGAAAAATTAGTATCCAGCTGTGAATCAGCTACGTGACCTTGCCCCCGTGAAATTGTGGGAAAGAGGTTTAGTGGGCAGTGTAGTGACCATAGTGTGTTTTAATACACTGTGTAGTATAACAGTATAAAACTTGTTTTTTTATGTTTGTAAACGCTATTCTTGCAAGTACATTTTGTACAGTGTGCTTCTCTGTGTTAGTTGGTGGGCAAACGTTTGAGGTGAAAATTCATCCACAAGGAGTGTACCTTTAAAGCAGAGAAGACCGCACCAAACATTTTCGGCTCTGTATGTCGCTCAAGACATTTCTCTTTGACATTTTCTTTAGTCATTGAGGTGGGAAGATGCCTCCCCCTTCCCTCTGCCTGCCTCACCTGTTCCCATTTTAACCAATTTAGTGGTTTCATTAGTGACAAAGGCTAAACTTTCTTGGAAATAATGTCTTTTATGTAAAGAAACTGACTTGCTTTAACAAAATATATTTACAAATCCTTTTCCCTGGCAATCTACCTAAATGCCCATCGCCTCTTTTTACACTTGTTAAAAAGATCATTTCAATGTTAATGCGACACGGAAGATGTTATTAATAATGTAGCACTTTCGGGCTCACCTGAGTATGCAGCTGAAATGTCACTATTTAAACGAAAAAGAAATTAGATTGCTCATAAATCTAATAACTTATTCTGCATAAACATAACGTAATTGCTCTCTGAAAATGCTCTTTTTCCTGTCCGTTTAAAGTTATACTGCGCAGTGGGGGAGGGTGCGCTATTTTGTCAGCAACCTGCTAATCTGCTTAACACCTGTAGAAAACATGATTTGATTTGCTGATTTCCTTATATTTATTTTAAAAATGCTTTTATTTATTCACAATCTGACAATGCAAGACAGAACAAAAGCATCTGTGAAATCACATTCCTGAATGTCCCCCACTGCACTCAACAATCTTAGGAAGAACACGAAACAGCCTGTTAACAGCTTGTTTTTTTGCCTAATCTGTCTTGTGCTAAAAAATCACGCCCAACTTTTTAATAGCAGCAGACAGATCAGCTAATCAAGGAAGAAAACAATTATCTGCTGTTTGCTGCTGAGGCTGGGAGAGAAAATCTTCTCTATAACTCTTCAGTTTACAGAGAAATTTCACCAGAGTCTCACATTGTCCAAAAATACTCTTCTTGTGTCAAATTTTTTGTTTGGCAGGATTTGAGCTACATTATATGAATACAACTATATCGCTATTATGTTTTTTAGATACGTGATTCCATATTATATTCCTTAGTAATCAAATTCTAAAAAGTACACGTTTTGTTACTGCGATAACAAGCTTAAGTATTCGCAGAAAAGGTTAAAACATTATTACTTTTTCCGAAGTATATACAGTAAACTTACAGATGAAGCCATTCAAAATGCATGGTACAAACCCGTACCGCACGCACACGGCGTACTACGGTATGTGATTGGCTGGCCAAAATGACTGACAGGGGCACGTGTGGTGCATTGGTCGGTATTGAAAAGATTTAATCATTTAATCATTTAATCTCTGTACTGTATATGTTTTAATCTGCTTAGTATTAAATATTTCTATGGAATTTTACAACTAAAGGGCAATTTTAGTAGCTGAGCACAAAAAGAAGAGGAGCATAATGCATCTAATGATCATAAACAATATTAATTTAGGAACATAAACATATTATGTAAACTGTATATGGCGGGTATTCCACTTTCTCCCTAAACATTTTAAGCATCAGAGTCTTACATGTGGTTATTTCAGAAACGTTTTTACGAAGTCCTTCTGACCATATTAAGTTTATATACTTTGTGAAAACTGATAGTGTTTTAACCTTTTCTGCAAATAGGCTCGTTATTGGAGTAAACAAAAGCATACTTTTAGAATAGGGATTAATAGGGAATATAATATGGAATTGCATATCTACAGAAATTAATGAAGATATAATTATATTCATGTACTGTAGCACAAACTGTAGTATAAGACTATCGATATGTGTACAGCTGTTCCAGTGCTTTTTTTTCATGTGATTTCGTTTGTGACATGATGGCTTAAGTGACTGACTTATATGCCTGGGGTTGATTGTTCAAACCCACCTATCACCATGAGTTTTCTTTTAACAAATAAAAATGTCTTTGAAAAACTAAAATAGCAAATATTATGGACACTATATTGACGTTTTTTATATTTCTAAATATCACAACATGTTCGAAGTCAAGACATTAATTAATAACAACGAACAATTTCAAACTGCTACTGATATCATCACTGACAATAAATATTATCGATACTATTGTGTCATTACAAACATGTATGCCATACGGCTTCCGTGTTACCGAAGCTAAAAGTTTAGCCTTTGTCACTAATGTAACCACTAAATAAAGACATTAATATAGAAATCCCTACATTACGAACTGTACATGGCTGGTATTGGAATTTTAAAGAAAAAATACAAAGTAAATACATATAAGAAAGACAAGCAGTTCGAAGTGCTACCAAAATTAGAAAATGAAGCAGATACAGACAATATGACTTCTGAAATGAAAGGTTTTGAGGTTAGATTTAACTGCACTCAGGGTAGGTGGCTGGTATTGGTATTTTAAAGAAAAATACACACTAGTATTCCACTTTCTAACTAAACATTTTAAGCATCAAAGACTTACATGTGGTTATTTCAGATGTGAAATATCTTTATGTGCTCCTTCTGTCCATATCAACCTTAATATTTGAATATTAAATATGTTAAAAAAGTGAATCCTGTTTTTTTATGGTCTTTAGCTCAAATCCTTCTTAACTAAAAATTAAACACAAGAAGAGTAATATTGGACAATTTTGTGAGGCTAAAGAAATCAATAACGATATTAATTCAAAGATCTAAATATATTTAACGCATACGCCTGACATTAGATGCTTTGTCTGCTTGCCTGCACGGTGATGTCACCATCTTTTCCTCTGATAGCTACAGTAGCAGGAACCTTTACTGTGTGGATCCCTTTAGATCTCCCTTCAGATTTAAAAGGTTATTAATAATATCTTCGTGTCGCATTAACATTGGAATGTTCTTCCAAGTGTAGAAAGAGGCGATACGCAACGTGTCTTCTTCATACATTTTCAGTTTACAGACCGTACAAGATCATTTATTATGAATAATGTCTTCCGTATCGCATTAAAATTGAACGCTTTTCACAGGTGTAAATCCACCTATTTTCTAACCGCTTTATCCAGGACAGGTAACAATTTCACAACTCACCCTCCCCCCTGCCAGTCTGACTTTTTTTACATTTCTGCACGAATCGCAGTGGGTGAGAAAGAAAAAAAGTGAAACACAGCGTAAACAAAGATTTCTCTAGTTCCTAGTTTCTCTATGTTCCCTTTAAAATAAACTATTATTCCACAATGCCGTGTACTATATGGCCGGTAGGGAAACTAAAGGGAAATTTTAGTAGGTGAGCATAAAAAGAAGAGGAGCATAAAGTGTTTGATGGTCATAAACGAAATTAATTTAGGAACTGTATCAGAGATATTTTTTTAACTGCACTGCATTGAAGAGAACGAGTATAGCTTGTGGGAAATACATTTATTTGTCCTGCATCAAAGTTTAACTCATTCAGAGCGCCCTATATTACAAACTCCAAGCATTTCATTTTGAGCTGAAGACCCTCACACCTGAAGAAGGCTTCACAGCCGAAACATTGTGTTTTCTCTCTTCTCTTTTCAGCATGGAATAAACCTATTACTTGTTCCTTTTATTTTTATTTTACTTGAATTTTGTAAATTTAACATGAATTCCGTACAGAAATAAAATCATGATATCTACAGTTGTTAAGCAGATTAGAAGGTTTCTGACAAAATAGCGCACAGTCCACCACTGCCCAGTGATATAACTTTAATGTAAACAAGATCTAATATCTGGTGCACTCCAGGTATAAGTTAAAAAAACCTGAATTATGTACTATGCTTATGTCTGTGAAACACCTGATCATCTACAGTACTGTGACCGTGGATTTTATTACCCCAGTGAACTGGATGTGCATTTATTAATTCTAGAAAAAATGCCTTTCTTGATTTGTCTAGTTCCCTTTAAAAGAAACTATTATTCTAAATGCAGAGTACTACAGTACATGGCTGGTATTTATATGTGATATTTGTGATTTAAACAAATTAACACAAGCAGTTTTTAGGGATTTAAGTGTTGGCTGAGTTATTGCAGGATGTAAGACTAGTGATGTAGGAAGGAAAAAGATACTTTTGGGAAAGTTGAGGAATACACTGATAACAAGAACACTTCCTAACGGGGTTAGGCATACTTTTGACAAAATGACAGGAGATGTTATAGACTGCAGAGGAAGATGATGAAGTTAACAGACTGTATGTTTACATACTGTAGATCCTGAAATGAGGATTGTATTTTACATTTTGTGTAGTTGCTAGCATTGAATTGTGTGTTGGATACACATGAAATGAAGGATTGGGCAAACATAGCTGATGCTGATCCACAGAGCCAGCATCTTAAGATGTTTATATTTAGAGGCAATTTGTTTAAATAACTAACTAGGTATGGATACTGATGTGCAAGAGAGGTGGAAAGGCTGTTTCCTTAAGCCAGCACTATAAAATATTTTATCCTAAGTGAGATGCTGCCATCTCATAGTGGGTTTCTAACACTGTGTATAGTTCCATTCACACAGTGCCTTTACTTCCATCCATTTTCTAATCTCTTTATCCAGTACAGAGGATTTGGAGCTGTAGTGGCGAGGCTTATTAATAAGAAAGAATTAAATGTTCTGAGCCTTCCCAAATGAGGCCCCATTTCTCTGTTCATCTCTGTGGTGCAGCCACAGAGAAACTATTCATGCAGGCTGATTTAAGGTTCCTTTGATAAGGACAGCTCCCAAAGGGGGATGCACTTAGCTAAGCCTGGCTATCATGATCAATTGTCATCCATTGGCGCCTATCTGTCTAAGGAGTGCCAGATGGACATCTGGACTGCATTCCTAAGTGTCAGGAGTAAGTGACTCATATCTCACCTTGATCAACCAATCAGGGACTGGTAGGGCCGAGTAACCCACGTGGGACTCTGATGCCCATGGAACTTTTAGCCAATCAACGAGCTGAAGTTCCTCCAGGTAAAAACAGGCAACACAGAGAGCCTGAGAGATTCAGTAAGATTCAGAAGGGATTCAGAGAATTCTGTGGACTATTCTAAAGGGAATTCAAAGGAGAATTCCAGGGCAGGACGGCCCAGGAGCAGAAGGCTCCCAAGGGCAGAACATTCTCGCAGCGCGCCTCCTGACCATCCTGAGATTCAGCCCGGACAACCACGGAACGGCCAGTGTGTCCGAGTGCCAGAACTTTCCTTTGTTCTAAGAGTCTAGAGCGGAGGTTGCCAGAGAGTAACCAGAGGATCCACCCGAGGTTAGCAACAGCAGCAGGCATCATGAACAGGTCGGAACTGTGGACAGCTGAATCACTATTCAGAACTAGCTCTTCATCAGGAACAAACCGGTCCTCTTCCTGACTTGCTGGGACCCACAGTCATCTTTTCTCCTGTGCACAAACTTTGCTAGTTAAAGCCAACACTAACTAGCCGGTCAGTGAGCATCAGCAGCGCACCGTTGCAAGCCGCACAGCACAACCTGGCACCAAGCCAGAGAGCGCGGATTGGACAGCAACAGCCTGCAACTGTTTCTTTGTGCCCGCAGGAGATCTGAATCCCCAGAGATTGGATGAGTATTCAACTTCAATGCATTACAGCTCGAGAATTCAATTGTTATCCCAACCAGTTGATATCAATTTAATTCCTAAGAGTTATGTACTTGTTTTGAGTATCTAATGTAGAAGTTATAACCAAGTTCATTTATGAAACGGTCTTAATGAATGATATACTGAACGTATGTCCTCTTGATATATGTAACTCTTTGTAACTGACTGAATATATACCTTTTGTATTCTGATAACCCTATCGATAAGATCTGTTAGGTTTACATGCATATTCTATGTATTAATAAATCTATCCTCGTGTATTAGTACCTGTGTGTGTGCGTTGTTTGAGTTATGTCGCATGCTTGGACTCTAAAGCCATCAAAAGAATCAACTTTTTGATTTACTGCTACAATTAATAATTGTCTCAGTAAATGCCCAAACCCTACAGAACTGGTGCCTTCAGAGAGCCACTACATTACATTTTGGCTATGGCAACGTTACAGAGCCTATCCCAGTAAGCAATGGACACAAGGCAGAATACAACCTGGACATAGCGCCTGTCCATCACAGGACAGACAGACACCAACACACACACACACCAGGGCCAGTTTTCCCATAAGCCAACCTACCAGTATGTTTTGGAGTGTGAGAGGAAATCATATCACACATATGGAGAAAAAACATGGAACCCAGAAAGAACACAGGATGCCACACACACAGGATGGCAGAAATTGGACCTAGGGCCCCAGTGCAGCAAGAGCAATGCTAACCACTTCGCCACTATTAGAAAAGGATGGATATCTTAGTTATATTTCTAGTTAAGAGGTTTGCATGCATAATTTAATTTTGAAAGCCACTGAGACATCTGGTTCTACTGTTGTATTTATGAAAAAAAAGCATACAAAAAACATACTAACAACTTTGCCATCCTATTCCTTAGTTAATACATTTTATTTTTATAAACAGTTAACATTGTTAGCAAAATATTTTGAATTATATTTTACCCTATTTTTCTTTAATTTTGTATTAACTTTATTTTCCGATAGATTTAATGCATATTTGAACAATAAAAATATGGTATTACAAGATGCGGGGAAAAGTGCAACAATTTATTACAGTGCTAAATGTAATATTATTGATTACTAATAGTTTATGCCAACACCTAACTTTCTAAATTAGATGTATTCAAAACAATGAACTAAATGTAACATAGCATTAAGAAATACAATCGAGAATAGTTTTGTGGTGTATGTATCGATGAAACTTTTCTAAAATGTAGAACAAAATAAAAGACAATTAAAATCTGTAATCTTTCCACGTGTTATTTCATTAGAAAGTACAACAAGTTCCTGCTTTTTCTAATGATGGTATCAAAAAGTAGTCTAAGTGGTGAGAAACCTGTGCTTAATGATAATTAAGGGACTTAGAAGTCAAAGAAAATGATTTACATTTACGTTGTTTAATTTTAAGCACTAAGTTATGAATGCAGACGCAGAACAGCCATTGTGCAATAAAGAGCTCAGCGCTTCCTCCCTCTCTCGGTGTTGGCCCCCCTCTGACGGAGCGAAGTGGACGGTACGCTATTTTCAGAGCCTCTGATTGGGAGAAAAAGACCTGCTGATCTGTTCTACATACCAGGAAGACAACAGAATATGATTTTTTTCTATTCAAAACGTGTGTTGTCTTTATGAAATTTGTGTATTTTAAACATTTAAGAAGTAAAAACCTTACAGCATACACAGAGATTCTAAGATGATCACAAGGAAGAAAAATCAGTCGTTTTTTGCACATAAAAAGTGGTTATTAACTATCAAAACCTGTTTTTATAGGTTTTAAAGTCGTGAAATGTCTAAGTTAAGCAGGAACACATCATTATATCTCAGTTTTTATTTTTTTAATTAAAAAAATCATTTTCCCAGCTTATTTGTATGCCTTTTATTTGACCACGCACGACTTTTCTTATGTCCATATCTTCGTAAGGGAAACACAGAATGCCTTCAAACCAAATGCGTTTTAAAGATCACGACGTGAAAATTTTCACAACCTCTACATAAACGTATCAGTGAGCTAATTATTTTTTCTGACAATCTGGGAAACAGGGTTTTGATTGATGCGCAATTACGCACCATCTTTATCAGACTGTGAATCAATAAAAGTAATTAAACGTGATTTTAATCAAAACGGGGGTAATGGGGTAAGACCATTAGACATGCAATACACTTCCTCATGATCATCTTAGAATCTTTGCATAAGCTTTAAGTTTTGTTTTACTTTTTAATTATACATTTTAAACACTTTAATTTTGTAAACGCAACACACATTCCGTACAGAACGAATTAGCAGGTGATTGAGATAACAATGCATCACCCACTGAGTGAAATGTTCTTTTTTACAAGTGTATAAAGAGGTGATACAGTGTGTGTCTCCTCTATAACCCTTCAGTTTACAGAGAAATTCCGCCAGATCCTCACAACATTGTCCAATTCTACTCTTCTTGTGTCTAATTTTTAGTTTAGCAGGATTTGTGCAATAAGCACATTGTTTAATGGGGAAAACATCACCCACATCTGTTATCACTGTACAACACTACTTCAGGTGGCGTAGCCAAGTTAGCCTGCGTAGTCTGCAAAGGAACAAGTAATAGGTTTATTCTATGCTGAAGAGAGAAAACGTAACATTATGGCTGTGAAGCCTTCTTCAGGTGTGAGCTCAAAATGAAACCCTTGGTGTTTGTAATGTATGGTGCTCTAAACGAGTTAAACTTTGATGAGGGCTTGCCAGCGCGGTGATGTCACCGCCTTTCATATGAATAGGAGGGACCTGGTCCGTCAGGGTTGAAGGTGAATCTCACTGTAGCTCAACTGGCTGCTTCCCTGTTGATTGATGCTGGAGGCCTGGGTTCAATTCCCCAGCTGGTAGAGTGTGAGCCTGAAAGCACTACATTATTAATATAATCTTCTGTGTTGCATTAACTAACTCTTCAGTTTATTCCGCCAGACAGTACATTAATATAATTATATTATATTAAATTCTTTAGATACGTGATTCCATAATATATTCCCCGTTTATCAAATTCTAAAATTATGCTTTTGTTTACGCTGATAATGAGGGAATTCACAAAAAAGGTTGAAACGCTATCACTTTTCGCAAAGTATATAAATTTAATATGGTCAGAAGGAGGACATAAAAATATTTCCAAAATAACTACATTAAAGACTTTCATGCTTAAAATGTTTAGGGAGAAAGTGGAATACTGGTGTGTATTTTTCTTTAAAATACCAAGACCAGCCATATACAGTTTACATAATATGTTTATGTTCCTAAATTAATATCGTTTATGAGCATCTGAAAGGCATGGTGAATCTGAGATCAAAACTTACTTTGTATGATTGGAAATGAATATGTGATCGGATCAAATGAATGCTTTGGTGTTACTTTTTGTCAATAAAAAAATAGTATTTTCTTTTACAAAGATGGTTACAAAGAATGTGGACCAGGGTAATACTTCGAGCTTACAGCCTGTCCAATGTCATTCATTATTAATACTATTAGTAATGTCTTCCGTAAAGACTTTGATGCATAAAATATTTATGCATAATTAAAATATTTATGATGAAGGTGGAAGGTTGTATTCTCTTTTCCAACTGAGCAATCTTGCTTTTATAAAATATACTGACTTTTAAATGTTTAATGATTAACATGCTGTAATACACAGTTTAAAATTAAGAAGTCTAAAGAGTATACAACTTAAATTTTTAATTGGAAAATGACCGTCTTTCAGCAGTGACCAGGATTTGTAACCGGGAATTTTCTGGTGACAGCTCAAATGCTGTACATGAGAGGTTAAACTTTATTAGCTCCACCTGGCGGTTTAACAAGATGATTCCGGATACTATTATAATAACTGCGGTATGACGCATTATGATGCACCACACCGTTTTACCGTAGCGTACTTCGTGCATTTTGAATGGCTGTATCTGTACACAGTTTACATAATATGTTTATGTTCCTAAATTAATATTGTTTATGATCATCAGATGCATTATGCTCCTCTTCTTTTTATGCTCAGCTACTAAAATTTCTGTTTAGTTGTAAAATTCCATATAAATATTCAATACTAAGCAGATTTAAACGTGCACAGTAAAGAGATTAAATGATTAAATAATTTCACTAACAACTAATAACGAGTGCCCCTGTCGGTCATTTTAGCCAGCCAATCACGTATCGCGGAACACTGCGGTGAACTGTGGGTAATTGCGTTTGCGGTATGGGGTTGTACTGTGCATTTTGAATGGCTGCATCTGTATATGCTGTTGTTGATTTATAATTCTATGGGTAATATTCTCCATGACATTTCATTCATAGAGTCCTTCTTTATTTGAACACAAGGTCTATCCAGCTTTAACCAGTTTCTAGTGATTTATTTCATGGCTGCATTTCTGACAGTGCTAAACACTTATCTTTCTACCACTGAACACAGTTCATCTGGTGTTTGTCACAGGAGGAAAATGACTCCTAATGAGGATTTTTTAATATTTTTTATACCAAAAATGTTTACAATATGACAGGTATTTTCAGCCATTCCAACAGTTTGTGATCCAAATTTATCATATTTGGCTTGTAATTGATGTGTCTTCCAATATTGAAAATGAACTTTTTACTCATATACTCTCCATGAGTGTGAGTTGGTGGAATTTAATGGTTTTAGATTCTTCAATTACTGTGGGAGGCCCAACCCCAACATCTCATTTGTATCTTACTCTTAACTCCTGTATTCCTCTTGTGTTTTCTTCTATTTTATATACATCTGAAAAGATTTGTCTGTAGAAGCAAGTTAGGTATGCAAAATATATCAATATGTTAATGTCTTATTTTAGTCTCATTTATATTTTCCCAGCTTTGAATTCCCCCAGTGTTTTCTCTTCTCTCTCTGTGCTTTGACCTTGCCTGTTTGACTACATCTTGGACTGATCCCTGAGCTTTGAACCCTGCATGTTAAATGACTCTCCTTCCGACTGTCCCTGGTGCTTTAGTCAGTTCCTCTCAGCTCAACCCCTGCCTTTTTGATCGGGTCTCTAGTTTCACTTTTGCCTCCCCTGCTTGCTTCCAGCAGAGCCTGTGCCTGGATTCAGGCTCCAGGTTACTGCTTCCATCAGCTCAGTGCAGGAGATATCACACTGGGGCCCTGGGTTTAATTCCAGACCTGGGGTGCTATCTGTGTGGAGTTTGTATTTTCTCCACATGTTTGTCAGGTGTTCCAGTTTTCTCCCACAGTCCACAAACATGCTAGTAGGTTAATTGACTTCTGGGAAAACTGGCACTGGTGTGAGTGTGTGCCCTTTAATAGACTGGCATCCTGTACAGTGTTCAATCCTGCCTTGTGTCCAGTGCTTCCTGGGTGTTAGGTCGCAGTGTGTGGTCCATGTGCAATGTTCCACACTTCCTGGCTTTAATAGTTCTCCTTCCCCCATTGGTCCATGATTACACCATTGTTTCTGTATTGCATCATCTTCAATCAACTCTTGGCCAATCAGAACGCAGCTTATTCTGTATATAATTTGGAGGTTTTCTGAATGTAGGGGCCTTTCGCTTGACTTTGGTTCTGCTAGGCTCAGCTTCATTTCGCTTTTGTTTTGCTTCGGCTTCGCTTCTCCGTTTTCGTTCATTTCGCTTTGTGTGTGTGTGTTATCGGATAGCTTCGGCTTTTGTTGGTTTGTGTTTGTCTCCTTGTACTTTTGTTTGTTTGTGCTATCCTTTATTTTGGCATTACCTTGCCCAAACTTATTATATGTTATATGCTCAACCTCTGTGCTCTTTTGTACCCTATTCCTTCTGTCTACTCTCATTTTACCATATTGGCAGTTGTAGTTCACTTGTGTATTTGTGTGGACTTGTGTATAGGGTTAGTTTAGGTTGTCTGGTACATTCTGCACACATAGTTGGTCTCTGTATTAGTAACACTAGTTTAGGATGGGTGAGTGCCTTTTGTCTAGTATGGGCTTTGGGTAGTTAGTGAAGGTAAGCTAGGGTGTTAGAAGACGACGAAGACCGAGTCTTTCGGGTTTTGTTTTGGTAGATAGGTCAGCTTTCCCTCACTTTATTAGCCAGCTCCATTTTGTTTGTTATTTTATTTTCTTTGGAACCGCTCTAGTTCCCTTTCCCTGTGTGTTATTGTGTCCTATTACGAACCAGTCACTTTATTCACTTCAAAATAAATCGCTTTTGCACCGAAATTTGTTTTCATGCTTCCTAAGTCCCTCACCATTAACCCACCTGCATCCAAAACCATCCTAAATGTTACACCCCTTTACCCCAAGACACTTCATAACACTGGCACAGGCTCTGGGTAACTGTGACCCTGAACTGGATAATTGTTTATTAAAAGTGATGTTGATGGTGTTCAAATGCTGCACTACCACTTTGTCAATTAGCTGACAGTATAAACATATCCCTGTAATGACAGATAAAGTCAAATTTCAGGACAAACTTCAGTCTAGATTTATTTGGGAGGGAAGAAAACCTCAGGTAAATCCTACAGCACTCAAACTCTCCCAAATCTACAGTCTTACTTCTGTGCAGCTCAGCTTAAAGCTTCAACTACAGTGCCTTGCGAAAGTATTCGGCCCCCTTGAACTTTTCAACCTTTTGCCACATTTCAGGCTTCAAACATAAAGATATAATTTTTTTATTTTATGTGAAGAATCACCAACAAGTGGGACACAATTGTGAAGTGGAACGAAATCTATTGGATTTTTGAAACTTTTTTAACTAATAAAAAAATGAAAAGTGGGGCGTGCAAAATTATTCGGCCCCCTTGCGTTAATACTTTGTAGAGCCACCTTTTGCTGCGATTACAGCTGCAAGTCGCTTGGGGTATGTCTCTATCAGTTTTGCACATCGAGAGTCTGAAATTCTTGCCCATTCTTCCTTGCAAAACAGCTCGAGCTCAGTGAGGTTGGATGGAGAGCGTTTGTGAACAGCAGTTTTCAGCTCTTTCCACAGATTCTCGATTGGATTCAGGTCTGGACTTTGACTTGGCCATTCAAACACCTGGATACGTTTATTTGTGAACCATTCCTTTGTAGATTTTGCTGTATGTTTGGGATCATTGTCTTGTTGGAAGATAAATCTCCGTCCCAGTTTCAGGTCTTTTGCAGACTCCAACAGGTTTTCATCCAGAATGGTCCTGTATTTGGCTGCATCCATCTTCCCCTCAATTTTAACCATCTTCCCTGTCCCTGCTGAAGAAAAGCAGGCCCAAACCATGATGCTGCCACCACCATGTTTGACAGTGGGGATGGTGTGTTGAGGGTGATGAGCTGTGTTGCTTTTACGCCAAACATATCGTTTTGCATTGTGGCCAAAAAGTTCGATTTTGGTTTCATCTGACCAGAGCACCTTCTTCCACATGTTTGGGGTGTCTCCCAGGTGGCTTGTGGCAAACTTTAGACGAGACTTTTTATGGATATCTTTGAGAAATGGCTTTCTTCTTGCCACTCTTCCATAAAGGCCAGATTTGTGCAGTGTAAGACTGATTGTTGTCCTATGGACAGACTCTCCCACCTCAGCTGTAGTTCTCTGCAGTTCATCCAGAGTGATCATGGGCCTCTTGGCTGCATCTCTGATCAGTCTTCTCCTTGTCTGAGCTGAAAGTTTAGAGGGACGGCCAGGTCTTGGTAGATTTGCAGTGGTCTGATACTCCTTCCATTTCAAGATGATCGCTTGCACAGTGCTCCTTGGGATGTTTGAAGCTTGGGAAATCTTTTTGTATCCAAATCCGGCTTTAAACTTCTCCACAACAGTATTACGGACCTGCCTGGTGTGTTCCTTGGTCTTCATGATGCTCTCTGCGCTTTCAACAGAACCTTGAGACTATCACAGAGCAGGTGCATTTATACAGAGACTTGATTACACACAGGTGGATTCTATTTATCACCATCAGTCATTTAGGACAACATTGGATCATTCAGAGATCCTCGCTGAACTTCTGGAGTGAGTTTGCTGCACTGAAAGTAAAGGGGCCGAATAATTTTGCACGCCCCACTTTTCATTTTTTTATTAGTTAAAAAAGTTTCAAAAATCCAATAGATTTCGTTCCACTTCACAATTGTGTCCCACTTGTTGGTGATTCTTCACATAAAATAAAAAAATTATATCTTTATGTTTGAAGCCTGAAATATGGCAAAAGGTTGAAAAGTTCAAGGGGGCCGAATACTTTCGCAAGGCACTGTACCTGAGTGACAGCTCCCCAGCAAAATGGTGAAGAGGTAGTCATCTCACTTAAAACATGATTATGTTTTACATCTAATATAAATAAATTCTGCAATTTAAATACATAAATCACTTAGAATATAGTTTGTATTATAAAAATAAACTATAGAAAGGTAGTCATTTTGAGGGTTTGAGAGAAATAGCATGGGACCCTGACTTTAAAACGTATAAAATAGACGTTTTAGCAATGGTCATTGAGGGGCATTAGGAAGGTATGGAACAAGACAGAAATCCTGGAAGTACATTCATTTTTGCTGTGTTCATCCTTCTCAAGAATGAGTGAGGCATCGATTTCCATCCATTGAAGTCTTGCTTCACATCAGATGCATGTGAGTTTCTGATAATGTAGGATCTGATGTGATGTCCCTGATGTGCCTTCTTTTTTTCCTGGCCTGCTGGAACCTGTAGTAGTCTCTTAGTTTAGAATAATGGTCTCTGGCCACACCTGAAGGGAAAGCTCTGAACAAGCTGTGCATTGATGTCTGTCGTCATCTGTTTCCCTGGAAACCTATGTTTAGGCCTGGAAATCTATAAAGCAGCTTTGTGACAATGTCCATTGTAAAAAGCGCTATGCAAATAAAACTGAATTGAATTGAATTGTGTAGGGAAACAGCCTGCCTGGGAAAGCCAGTACAGATTTATCTTTGTGATACTGCAGGGAAGAATTAATGTGCTATTGCTGGTCACCACTAGAGGGCCCAAAATACCAGCAATTACAGCCCTCTAACTTTCATCCCTGACAGCTCCATGAAAATAATTTTAACTTCTGAACCTCTGATGTCCCTAATTGAGAGACCTGTATTAAATGCTCATTTGACTGACTAAATGGTGCCTCATAGAGCCTCGCTGAAAGCTCCATACCCTGAGGGGCACAATTTTTTCCTCTAACTAGAGAAAAAATGTTCTTTTTTTTCTCAGCCGATTTTTTTTAAATGATTACCTCACCCACTTATTGATTTTACACCAGCATTTTGTCTTCTTCCGAGATATCAGATAGTAAACTATTGGACTGCGCACTCGCCAAAACCCTGCAAATTCTCACCTCATTAAAAGGCTGACAACCCACAGTGGGGAGTCTTGTGCGCTACCATTGTTGTCAAGTAGTTTGTGTCTGTTTTGGATCCAGCAGAGTCTGTCTGTTCCTTCTGCAGCCCTGTATGAATTTATGTAGTTTTAATGTGTGTTTTTGTTGTTTTAGTACAGTATGTTAATATAATGTTATTGTTCAGGTGAAATGCAAATTATATTGTAGTTCAACCTTGTTAAACATGTCCTGTGCTCATTGAACTGGAGGGGGTCTGAGACTATGTGTCCCAAGAGTAAAAACCTGGAGAGCGAGTATCATGACAGCACTATGGAAAGATCCGGAGTATATTGATCAACTAGTGAGCTCGGAGTGGGGTGAGTTTAAATTCAATAGACAGGAGGAAAAGGGGAGAGATTATTAGAAAAAGAGAGAAAAAGAAGGGACTAGATTAGGATTGAAAAAATGTCTGGGTAGATTGAACATAGTGCAAGGCACCCACATTCATTCTCAAAACACTCGGGCATTGCGGATTGCAGTGAAGAGGCAGCGGGTTTCTCTCATCAGAGGCTGCGAGTGAACCTGATGATTTACAGCTGAGAACAGTGGACACAGGATACAGATTATTCTCACTAGACCTTTTGATTTATTGTACTCAGGCCTCAATCTATTGTACTGCCTTATGGTGGACAAAACTCTTTTTTTCTGAATTTTCCTTTACCATTCTGTATTAACAAACCATTTCTTCAAAAAAATTGAAAAACATTTTAGTGAAATCATTACATTTGGGGAATTCATCATCTCTCCTCTCAACAAGCTCACCAATGATTTTGTTTTGGTTTAAGAGACTTAGTGCATTCCTTTTTATAGTATTTTTTTTGTTTGTTGTTGCTCTAACAGTTAGTTTTATAAGTTGCAACTTTCAATAAGCACACTTTTACTGTAATTTAAAGAATAGTTTACAACAACTTTGCAAAGGGCAGTACAGTCTCCTTGCTTACAACAAGAATAACAAGAATACAGTAGGTGGATAACTAACATATTTGGTTCCCGGGTCAAATGACCTTGGATCTTCAGGTCAGGATAACCTACAGCTACTACAAAATATGATGTTGAGTTTGAGAAATTTCATGGTATAACATAGTCTATATGTGTTTTTGAAGTTTAAATTACAAAAAAGGTAATTATTTAGAGGTTATTTGTTCATTGTAATATCTTGCACAGTAAAAGGTAAAACTTTGCACACAAACGTTGTGAAGTCATCTTGTGATCACTGGTAGAATTACAGTTGAAATTTCTGAAAAGTCTAATATAGTCACAAATTGATGGCTGTTTCTGGTGGAGGCACCGCCAAATTAGAAGTTTCATTTTTTGCGCAATTCACTGAAGTGGGCCACAACATCGGCTACATCAAGAACCTAGGTCATCCCATGTATAATGTTCTGTATACATTTAATGTTATACCTCTGGTTATGGTTATACTTTTGTGCTGAGAAACAGGCACACTTTCACTGCTATAACACCTGCTCCTGTCTGACTCCCATGTTGAGTCTCTTCTCTAACCTTAGTCTGGCCTTCAGCAGCCCTGCTGTTGTGTTGAGGGTGAGTTATGTCAATAAGAAGAGAATTGTACCCAGTGCACTTTCTGCTGGGCCAGGTCCAACTCCTCTTCTACAGAAGCAGGATAAACACAGTCTCAGGTGGAGGATCTGTAGAGGAGGAGAGTGTTTGAGGGGTTGGTGAAGAGCAGGATCTCTCTTGAATTCCTCAGTAAAACTGAAGAGATTCTTGTTTGAAGGTGTCAATGTGTTTTGACTATGTTACATGTGAGAGTCTGTGTAGAGAGTCTTTCATGTGTAAAAAGTGTGCCGTGTTGTATATATGTAGGAGGGGTGGGGTTTGTTTAGTTTCATGATCATTTTCTATTTCTTTTCTTTTTTGGGGGGTTTAGTACAATATATATGGGTAGTGTGTATGCTAGTTATTTTTAATATTATTATTCTGTATTATTTTTATTATTTTATATGTTATAAAAACCCTGTTTGTTATTTTTCTTCAAATGGTTTATTTTCTTTAAATGGGAAAGTTGTTTTTCTCAAAATATCTACAAACATCAAAATCTTCACTCCACTTACTCCAGTATTGGTCATATACATTTGGGATTAATAAACCATTTGAAGAAAAACAACAACACTGTAACAAACTAAAATAACTATACGAAGATGACATCATAATAAAATATAATAATACATGTGAAGCAATTTTAATTATGGTTAAAAGTCAAAGTCTCTCTATTTCTGTTTCCCATTTCCAGTCACTACAGCTCCGTGTGTCTGCCTGTTTCCCACTATCTTTCTTCTTCCTCCCGGAACCCAAATTTTGAAGCAGCAGTTATCTTAATCATCCTCATCCATGGACACTCTGTGATGATAATGACATGATGTTGTATATTACTGCTGAGCTGGGTGCTGTAGTGAAGACTTGGAAAGAAAGATGTGGATGAGCTGTGCAGATGTTCAGCTGTGCTCCTGTCTTGTTGTCTGCAGGATGGAGAGATGTAAACTAACAGAGAGATGTTGTGAAGATCTGGCCTCTGCTCTTCAGTCTCAACACTCCAGTCTGAGAGAGCTGGATCTGAGTGAGAATAACCTGGGGGATTCAGGAGTGAAACTGCTGTCTGCAGCTCTGAGGAATCCCAACTGTAAATTAACAACACTGGAGTAAGTGAACACTGGTGATTTCTTTGTTTTTTATTGTTTTATGTAGATATTCTGAAACACACAACATTCACCTTTTCACATGCATCAAAAAGTAACATCTAGGAAGTACAAAACAAGAAAGAAAGAGGTCATCTAGAAAGACAAAAAACTGCTACGCAACTTTATACAAGTTCTTGTCTCTGGCTTCTTTGTTAATATCTTATTACTGAGAGACTTGACATGCAAACTTTCCCACTTTGCCCATCTTTTCACACATATGTTTATTTTGTTGTTGATTTAGAATTCTGTGGGTAACATTGTCTATGAGATTTCATTCATAGAGTCCTTCTTCATTTGAACACAAGGTCTGTTCAGCTTTAACCAGTTTCTAGTGATTTATTTCATGGCTGCCATCTTGACGGTTCTAAACAAGTATCTTTCTGCCTCTGAAGGCTGTTCATCTGGTGTTTGTCCCTGTTTGTCTTCAAGATTCTTTTGCCAGTTTATTTTCATACCAAAAATGTTTATGATATGCCTGGTGTTCCATTCTTCCAACAGTTTGTGCTCCTAAATTTATCATATTTGGATTGCAATTTGTTTTTCTTCTAATACTGAATATTATTTTTTTACTTGTACTCTCTCCATTAATGTGAATTGCTGGATTTATACAGGTTTGAATGGTTTTAAATTCTTCAATTGCTATGGAAGGTGCCAACGTCCTTTTTCTCATTTGAATGGTACTCTTAACTCTTGCATTCATTCTGTGATTTCGTTCTGTGATCAATGTGTTCATCTCTTTAGATTCTCAATTACTTCTTCTCAGCTTTGAATTTTAACCCTGCATTTTAAACGACTCTCTTTCAGACTCTCCCTGGTGCTTTAATCAGTTCCTCTCAACTCAACCCCTGCCTTTTTGATCGGGTCTCTAGTTTCACTTTTGCCTCCCCTGCTTGCTTCCAGCAGAGCCTGTGCCTGGATTCAGTCTCCAGGTTACTGCTTCCATCAGCTCATTGCAGCAGATATCACACTGGGGCCCTTGGTTCAATTCCAGACCTGGGGTGCTATCTGTATGGAGTTTGTATGTTCTCCCCATGTTTGTGTAGTGTTCCAGTTTTCTCCCACAGTCCACAAACATGCTGGTAGGTTAATAGACTTCTGGGAAAGCTGGCACTGGTATGAGTGTGTGCTCTTTGATAGACTGGCATCCTGTCCAGGGTTCAATCCTGCCTTGTGTCCAGTGCTTCTTGGGACAGGCTCTGGGTAACTGTGACCTTGAATTGGGTAACTGATTAATAAAAGTGATATTGATGGTGTTCAATATTGATGGACCATGTGGGTCCTAATCCCCCAGTATAGTGATGGGGACACTATACTGTAAACAGGCACCGTCCTTCGGATGAGATGTAAAACGGAGGTCCTGACTCTCTGTGGTCATTAAAAATCCCTGGGCGTTTCTCGAAAAGAGTAGGGATGTAACCCTGGTTTCCTGGCCAAATTTCCCATTGGCCTTTACCAATCATGGCCTCCTAATAACCCCCATCTATGAATAGGCTTCATTGCACTGCTCTCCTCCCCACTGATAGCTGATGTGTGGTGAGTGTTCTGGTGCACTATGGCTGCTGTTGCATCATCCAGGTGGGGCTGCACATTGGTGGTGGTGGAGAGGAGTCCCCATTAACTGTAAAGTGCTTTGAGTGGAGTGTCCAGAACTTCAACTACCTGAGTAACAGCTCCCCAGCAAAATGGTGAAGAGGTATTCATCTCACTTGAAACCTTGTTTTATACTTAATTTAACTCGAAGCATTGTGAAAATAAATAATTTAAGCAATTTTAATACAGTAATCACATAGAAGAAAAAGAGTATTATGAAAAAAATATACTGTAGAAAGGAATAGTCTTTTTGAGAGATTGAGAGAATTAGCATTGGTCCCTGACTTTAAACCACATGAAAGAGATGTTTTAGCAGTGGTCATTGAGAGGCATAAGGAAGGTCTGGAACAAGACAGAAATCCTGGAAGTACATTCAATCTTGTTGTCTCAGTCCTTCCCGAGAGCCAGAGAGGCATCAATTTCCATCTATTAAAGTCTTCCTTCAGCTGATTTTCTACCACCTTTTAGTTAAATTTTAATGTTTTCTAGGTTTCTGGGTACTGCAATTTAATCTGCAATAACATTTACTCTTATCCCAGTCCTATCGTAAATTGAATGTATTTTTTATCTCCACAGATATAGATTCCCCAATAACATTGCTTCAGAGTTTTCTTTGTTTAATCCCTATTCTGAAAAGTTGCTGTAGTCTGTGACTACATCTATGAGAACAGGAAAAGATGTTGAATTTCTGCTGTATATAATAACATCATCTTTATAAAGAGCCTGCGTGTGTGTTCTCCTGCTATATCAGGACTTATCCAAACTTTTTTTCTAAATTTGTTAGAAAATTGCTAACCCTCCTGCAGACTTCTCACTTTGAAGCATATGAGACCTGTGATTGTTTTCCCCTTCACATGAAGTTAGATTAAATTCACTTATACAGATTAATTAATTCATTTTAATAAATTAATTGCTTACACTTATATAGCACTTTTCTGGACACTCCACTCAAAGCACTTTACAGGTAATGGGGATCCCCTCCACCTCCACCAATGTGCAGCATCCACCTGGATGATGCAACAACAGCCATAGTGCGCCAGAACACTAATTTGCCACAACATAATTATACAGATATGGGATATTCTTAGTCTTTCAAAATAAAAAAATAAATTGAAACAAAATTATGGAAATTTTCATTATTATTATCAGTGAGCTACTGGCAGTGCCACTGTTGACACTGTGTATTAGCTATCTCCTGTAGATCGGGCTGCCAGACTCCTAACACACTGATAACATCACAGTTTATTTGATCTCAATCAGACTGACAGGTATACAGAAGGACACCTCAGCCTTTGAAAAGCTAAGGAAAAGACTTAGCTTTTTGAGATTTCTCAAATGGAAATGTAATATGGAAGTCTAAACACATTTCTATACATCACAGATGATAATACTTGTATAATACTTAAAATTGTATTTCTATGTAGACCGTGAGAGAGAGCCTGGAGAGCTGATCAGTCACTCTTGTAAATCTCCTCCAAAACTTCAAGAATCTTTTCTTTCTTCTGTTCTTTTTGATCCTTCCGTGCCACTGTCTTTGTTCTTCCAAGCAATGGAAGTGATAAAGTGTCATGAAATATTTCTTCTTTCTCAATGGAGTGATGCTCACAGTATCTCCATTGAAGTGAGACAATAGATAGTCACAGGATTAGACTACGGACAAGTATGTACAATATAATCTTTATCAGTTTTCAACCTCTGCAAAATCTTAATGGTCAGATTTCACTGAGTTACAGCGAGTTTCACCAGCAACACACAGCCAATCTGTCACAGTTTTTGCCAATCCAGGAAAAACTGGAGACACAGCAAAGAGGACAGATGTCTCAGTCATGGGATGAGCTTTTGGAAAATTCATTACCGTTTCACAGTAAGGATGCAGGGTTTTGACATTTGGACAAGTAATTTCTTTTGTTACAATATTTCCACTATAATAAGGAATGAAGTATCTGTTCATTATTTTGGCATCATGTATACTGCACCATCAGGAAAATGATCTTATATGTAAGGATCATGTTGTCTGATTAGGATGTAAAACACACTCTTGAAGTAGAGATTGACTTGTTTCTTATGATATAGGGTTTGTTGCGCTATGTTTTAATTTGGTTGCTAAAAGTGACCAGTAGCATTGTCGTTTCCCATTCCCGTGGACAGGACTGACTCATTAATATGTTCTTTTTCTAAATACTCCTCTCACTACTGTGAAAACATACAGTATTCAGCTTCTGGAATTAGAGGATATGAGAGATCACTTGCATGTGTAATACTTTGTATACCAATTGCAGAATATGTTGTTTATGGTGATGTAAAATTTAACTTTCCAACACTGTCCTGTGGACATCCTTGATGCAGAATAATTACACTTTTGACTATATATCCTAGCATTGTGTTTACATTGTTTATTACTTTCCCACAGTGTGTAGAAGATGTAAAAGATGGATGTTAATAAAAACATCTGGTGTTTTTCACAAATAAACGGGGTGTGTCTGACAGGGAGTCGGAGTTGTCAATAGAGAGTTGTCAACAGACGTGTTGCCTCAGTAACCACAGCTGATAGGAAAGAACAGGTCTGTGACAGGGAAGAAAGACTAACGGCTGCAGCTACAAACCGATAAGGAGAAGAGATGCGAGAACAACAGTCTGGGAGGAAACTGTGAATAGAACAGTGAAAGAACCCCAATGAGGGGAGAGAAAGGAAAGCTTTAGTCTCGAAGGAGAATAAGGAAATCACAGAAGGGACCAGGAAGAGTGAAAATCCTGGAGGGGATTGTGGTGGAGAGCCTACAGAGTTGGAAGATTGAATTACTTAAAGGGACAGCTGCCTGTTTTTGTGTTAGTTATCAGGGCTGTCCAGGAGCCCACTGTATGAGTGTTTAGTGAGTTTGGAGTCAGTGTGTATGTGCCAGCATCTGAGGTGCCACAGAGGGACCCTCTCCAAGATGATAAGGGGTATCAGGTGAGAGAGTTAGGTCTGTCTGGCTGCAAAGCTGTGGTCAAAAGACAGTGGCTGCTGGGCACAGGTTTGAGGTGTACCATCAGCTGTGAATACACAATCTGGGGCATGAGAGTTAGGCACCAAGGAGGTTGTGTATGTTTTTATGACAGAAAGTGTGTTGAGTCTCAGCAGTGGGATGTGATGAAGAGAGACTCAGGATAGTTAGTGTGAGAGGTCTGAGTGTGGGAGTGAGTCTCTGGAGACAGGTGTGTGTGTGTGAGACCCAGCCCAGTGGCGTCAAGTGAGGACGTGAGGTGAGAGGCTGGAGGCAGACTTGGAATTCCGATCGCTGGCTGGTCATGAGGGGACCAGTGAGTGTCATGTGGGAGCAGGAGGCTCCAGATCAGGAGAACAGCAGGAGGCTGCTTGTGGTGATTAGGAGCAGAGGGTGTCATCTCCCTGAAAGGGACCAGCCAGACGGTGTGTGAGAGGTGAAGCTTGTTGAGTCCAGCAATCTGCGACAGAAGGACTTGGCTTGGTGAGGGACCTACATTATGATCTCGGAGGAGATCAGATGGAGAAGACAGTGGAGTCAGTGAGTTGGAGACTTGGGACCTGAGAGTTTTAGTGTAGATCCCTGTGGTACTCCAATAATTACATCACCTCTGTTTGCTTCATGTTATCTCTGCTCTTTTTTTCTATTTTTTAAATAATTCTTAATTCATGCTTCTCTGCCTGTGATTTGAGAATTCCACATAAAAGATTAACTTTATTAAAAAATGTTGAAAGTGCAAATACACAGTATCATGCTGTATGCTTTGTGTGTTCATTACTGCTTTTGCTTGTTCAAATAGCAAACAAGTTGGTTATACAAGAACTATCTTCTCTAAATCCCCATTGACCTTTTCATGTATGTGATCCTCTAGTTCAGGGGTGCCCAACCTTTTTTAATGCAAGATCTACTTTTTCATTTGCCAGTCCAGTGCGATCTACCAGTGTGAATTTGAAGCTCTGATATATGGAAAACAGACTGTGGACACATCAGTACAATAACGATACCCATCACTAAAATGACAGCAAATAAAAGCAAGTGACTCATGCTACAGTGAACAAGTAATCTTCCCAATTTTAGAAAAAAGAATATCCTACCTCAATGTGAGCTTTGGCACTGAGAAGCTTAGAACAGAACACTTGTAATTTTTTTGAATGTGTTGATACTGCCGATCATGCCGATGACATTTTTATTTTGTCCCTGCAACTCGACATTCAGGTCATTCAGCAGTTCAGTCAAGTCTGTGAGGAATGCTAAATCCAAAAGCCACTGGTTGTCCTCTAACTGGGCATATTCACCATGTTTATACGACTTGAGAAACTCAGGCAACAGCTGTCTGAACACTTCTCACCAAAAATGTTTGTTTTCGAAATCTCCAAACAGCAAGTCAGCAGTCTCAACAAACGCTTTTTTATTACTTCTCGATCCCTGAACGATTTTTTGTGATGAACCAGGATGTGGCACACAGAGAACGATGCGATGATTGTATTAGGTCTCGTGAAAACCGACTGCTGCTAGTTGAGATTTTAATTTTTCCACTTTTCTTTTCCGTAACTCACTTTTAGCCGCAAAGTCCAGATCATACGTTTTGTGTGCAGTTTTGAAATGTTGCTTTTCACGTAGACGCTAGCATTGCAGATTTGAATGCGAAAAAAATGCTCCCATTACTTGTGGTAAATGTGCGTTTTCAGGCTCTTTGTTTCACTGTTTTCGCTCAAATACTCCATCAAATAGGCAATCAAACTTATCAAACTGTTGGCAAATTGATCACAGCAGGTCTGTTTCGCTCCACTATGCACTGTAGTGAATGCGGGGTTAACAAAACTTGTGAAAATCAGGAATTGACTGAGCTGTTTAGTGAATAAGTAAATATTTAAAAAAAACAATTTGTGATTTTTCCAGAATATATCCGAGCAGTTGGTATAATTAGAGGCACAATTGTACCAGACATACTGTACTGTATACTACACCACAGACAATAGAACACACAACACACAAATTACTGTGTTTAAGGCCAGTAGCCATATCACTCTGCAACTCACAACTGGCAACCCACTGGAGCTCAGCAGGTGGGAGCCTGGTCAGTACCTGGAGGGGAGACTCCTGGGAAAGCTGAGGCTGCTGCTGGAAGAGGTGTTAGTGGGGCCAGCAAGGGGGTGCTCACCCTGTGGTCCATGTGGGTCCTAATGCCCCAGTATAGTGACGGGGAGACTATACTGTAAACAGGCGCTGTCTTTCGGATAAGACATAATATAGAGGTCCTGACTCTTCGTAGTCATTAAAAATCCCAGGGCATTTCTCGAAAAGAGTAGGGGTGTAACCCTGGTGTCCTGGCCAAATTTCCCAGTGGCCCTTACCAATCATGGCTTCCTTATAATCCCCATCTGTGAATTGGCTTCATTCCTCTGCTCTTCTCCCCACTGATAGCTGATGTGTGGTGAGCGTTATGGCGCACTATCATCCAGGTGGGACTGCACATTGGTGGTAGTGGAGGGAATCCCCATTACCTGTAATCTAAAGTGCTTTGAATGGAGTGTCCAGAAAAGCACTACATAAGTGTAAGCAATTATTAATTATTATTATAAGGGTATGTGCTCAAACAAGGTGTTCCAGAGGCCTAACATTCTAATCACCCAGAAAGTACTCCTGACTTCTATTGTGTATTAAACTCTTAAATAATGCCTACAGTGGTGAAGAGATTACCTGCTTTCTAAATAAATACAACCTCATTCTCTTCTTCATCGGCTGCAGCCAGTAAATGGCTGTACATCCCTGGCTGCTCTGATCCTACTATCCTGGACTCGGATTACACTGATGTATGAGGGCACTGTGAAAAACCCACAAAATAGTAATTATAAATTGGAGACGTCTCTAATTGAAGTTTCTTTTACCCAGGAAATGCAAGTTCCTTAAAATTACAGAATGGCAAGCTCTCTCTAGCAAGGTTCAAATACATAGCTCCAGTCAGGTTTTGTCTGGATGATCATCCAGACTCTTTTGACAGTGAAGCCCAACTGTATTAATGTTATCTAAATTCTAGTGAAATTTCCAGATGGATCCCAAGCTAAAAGATTTCCCCTGTGGCCGACAAAGTCTTAGGCAGAATTCTAGTTCATATGGACTCGCTCTTGACTCGCTGTCTTGAACTTAAAATTCAGTTTTATGGCTCAGACAAAGTGGATGCAGCCACAGATTGAGAGAGCAGGTCAAAGAAATAAAGTGCATGAATAAAGTTCATGGTCTAACAACACCTTTTAAATCCAGTGATCACTACTGGAGATTAATTGTGAAAATACACTGATATCCACAATGGAGAATGGAGACAGAACTAGGCCATTACTCATTTTTCACCAGCAGGCTGCACTGAACCAATGTTACCCAGCTACACCACCTGCTGCACATGGACTTGGGTTGCTGGCACTGTGTGGACTAGATGTGAGCTACACTGGGATGGTATTCACTGCAGTATACAGGCAGATATTCATGTCAGATTCTGTCTGCACTTCCTCTCAGAGGTTACTTTTAATGTAGGGTCATCCCCCTGATGTGTCTCTCTTCCCTGGCCTGCTGGGACCTGTAATTGTCTCATACCTTAGGGGAACTGTCTTTGGCTTCAACTGAGGGGAAAACTCTGTCAGGCTATGCACTGATCTCAGCTGTCTGCTAATGCAGAGCCTGTCCTAGGAAGCCTGTATAGATCACTCTCTAAAGTTGGAAAGGGGAAACGTGCACACCATCACTGTTGTCCATTAATTCGTGTTTGTTTTGGATCCTAAAGGGTCTATCTATTTCTTCCGTGCTGAGAGTCTTTAGGTGATGTGTGTGAATGCTGTTTATTGCTTCGGTGGCTCTGTGGCTAAGGATCTGTGACTGGAAGGTTGCCGGTTCAAATCCCACGGCTGGCAGAGGAATCCTATTCCGTTGGGCCGTACAATGGCAGACCCTGCGCTCTGACCCCAAGCTTCTCTCCCTCTCTGTGTCTCCATGGAGAAAAGCTGGGGTATGTGAAAAGACAAATTCCTAATGCAAGAAATTGTATAGGGCTAATAATGAAACATTATCATCATTTTTATTATCATATTATTGTTACTTCTGTTATTTTATGTGTTGTTATAAACATAAGATAAGATCACTTTATTAGCCATATACAATTTCTTAATTTCTTGCATTAGGAATTAATCTTTTCACATACCCCAGCTTACTCTACACGAGACACAGACAGGGAGAGAAGCTGGGGGTCAGAGTACAAGGTCAGCCATTGTATAGCACCCCCAGCTGCAGTTGGGGCCTTGCTCAGGGGCCCAACAGAGTAGGATTCTTCTGCCTGCTGTGGGATATGAACCAGCAACCTTCCAGCCACAGGCACAGATCCTTAGCACAGTGCCACCACTCAGACTCATACAGGATGACATATATATTTATACATGTTAAGTTAAAACACAGGTCAGTTTTTTATTCAAATTGTTTATTTTCTTCAAAAGGGAATGCTGTTTTTCTCAACATATCTACAAATAACAATAAAAAGTCTCCAGTTCACTTACTCCAGTGTTGGACATTTACATTTGGGATTAATAAACCATTTGAAGAAAAACAACAACAACAACCATATAACTAACTAAAAATAACTATAAGAGGACGACAGAATAATAAAATATAATAATAAATGTGAAGCAATTTTTATTGTAGTTAAAAGTGAAAGTCTCCCTTCCTGACAGTTTCTTCTAATCTTTCTTCTTCCTTCTGGAATCTAAAATTTGAAGCAGCTGTTATCTTCATCATCCTCCTCCATGGACACTCTGAGATGGATAATGACATGATGTTGTATATTACTGCTGAGCTGGGGGTTGGAGTGAAGACTTGGAAAGAAAGATGTGGATGAGCTGTGCAGATGTTCAGCTGTGCTCCTGTCTTTGTGTCTGCAGGATGTGGAGCTGTGAACTAACAGAGAGATGTTGTGAAGATCTGGCCTCTGTTCTTCAGTCTCAACACTCCAGTCTGAGAGAGCTGGATCTGAGTCTCAATAACCTGGGGGATTCAGGAGTGAAACTGCTGTCTGCAGCTCTGAGGGATCCCAACTGTAAATTAACAACACTGAAGTAAGTTAACACTGGTGATTTCTTTGTTTGTATTGTTTTATGTAGATATTCTGAGACACACAACATTCGCTTTTCACGTGCATCAACACCTAGGAAGTACAAAACAAAAAAAGTTATTGTCTCTGGCTTCTTTGTTAATATCTTGACATGCAGTCTTTCCCATTTGCCCAAATTATTTACACATACAGTATGTATATGTTGTTGATAATTCTGTGGGTAATATTCTCCATGGGATTTAATTAATAGAGTCCTTCTTCATTTGAACACAAGGTCTGTCCAGCTTTAACCAGTTTCTAGTGATTTATTTCGTGGCTACAGTCCTGACAATTCTAAAGTAGCTTTTATATATTTCTTTAAGTACAGTATCTTTCCCCATTTTATTTTCATGCCAAATATGTTTATGATGTTCCCAGCCATTCTTCCAACAGTTTGTGCCTCCAAATTGATCATATTTAGCTTCCAATCGGTGTTTCTTCCAATATTGAATATGACCTTTCTACTCATTTTCTCTCTGTGAATGTGAATTGGTGGATTTATACAGATTTGTATGGTTTTAGATTCTTCAATTACTGTGGAAGTGGCAACCGCCTTCTCATTTGCATCTTACTCTTAACTTATGTATTCCTCCTTTGATTTCTGATATTGTTCGTAAATTTGAAAGGATGTCACTGTGGAAGTAAATTAGGTTTGCAAAATGTATTAATGTGTTAGTCTCTCATTTTAGAGTCTCATTTACTTCTTCCCAGCTTTGAATTTCCCCAGTGTTTTCTCCTCTCTCTCTGTGCTTGATCTTACCTGTTTGACCACATCTTGGACTGATTCCTGTGCTTTGAACCCTGCATGTTAAACGACTCTCCTTCAGACTCTCTCTGGTGCTTTAATCAGTTCCTCTCAGCTCAACCCCTACCTTTGAGATAACGTCTCTAGTTTCACTTTCTCCGGCCTGCCCTGCTGGCTTCCAGCAGAGCCTGCGCCTGGATTCAGTCTCCAGATTACTGCTTCCATCAGATCATTACAGGAGATATCACACTGGAGCACTGGGCTCACTTCCAGACCTGGGATGCTATCTGTGTGGAGTTTGTATGTTCTCCCCATGTTTGTGTGGTGTTCCAGTTTTCTCCCCCAGTCCACAAACATGCTGGCAGGTTTATAGACTTCTGGGAAAGCTGGCACTGGTATGAGTGTGTGCCCTTTGATAGACTGGCATCCTTTACAGGGTTCAGTCTTGCCTCGTGTCCAGTGCTTCCTGGGACAGGCTCTGGGTAACTGTGACCCTGAATTAGATCATTGTTTATTAAAAGTAATGGTGATGGTTTTCAATTGCTACACTGCTGTCTGCGAATTTCCTGAAAATATAAACTCATAATTGATTTATTCCATGCTGAAAAGAGATGCGTTTTCACAGCCGAAATGTTGTATTTTCTCTCCTCTCTTTTCGGCATGGAATAAACCTATTTCTTGTTCCTTTGCAGACTACACATGCTGACGCAGCTACCCACCTAACTAGTATAAACTCATCCCTGTAATGTTAGATATAGTCAAATTTCAGGGCAAATGTCAGTCTAGATTTATTTGGGAGGGAAGAAAACCTCAAGTAAAACCTATACCACTTGAACTCTCCCAAATCTACAGTCTTACTTCTGTGCAGTTCAGCTTAAAGCGCCAACAACCTGAATGACAGCTCTCCAGCAAAATGATGAAGAGGGATTTGTCTCACTTAAAACTTATGTTTTACACCTAATATAACTCAAAGGATTTTCAAAATAAATAAATTCTGCAATTTAAATACAAAAATCACATACAAAAATGTATTGTGAAAAAACAACTAAAGAAAAGAAAAGTCGTTTTGAGTGGTCAAGAGAAATAGCATGGAACCCTGTCCTTAAACCACATAAAATAGACGTTTTAGAAATGGTCATTGAGGGACATAATCAAGGTCTGGAACAAGACAGAAATCCTGGAAGTACCTTCATTCTTACTGTTTTAATTCTTCCTAAGAATGAGACAGGCAGCAGTTTCCCATCTATTGAAGTCTTGCTTCAGCTGGTTTTCTAGCACTTCTTAATTACATGTTAATATGTTTTCTAGGTTTTGGGGTATTGTCATTGCTAAACATATTATTTTATCCAGATTTTATTTCAAGTTGTAATTTTTTTTATCTTCAGGGATAGCATTGCTTCAGAATTTGCGATTTTTATTTGTATCCTGAAATGGTGCTGTAGTCTGTGATTATATTTGTGAGAACAGGAAAAAATGTTGAATTTCTGCTGTATATAATAACATCATCTTTATAAAGAGCCTGACTGTGTGTTCCTCCTGCTACAGTATATTACAGTATAAGTTTTCAGTTTTTGTGTTTAAAGATACAGTTTAGTCTAGCCCAATAAGACCTACAACAAAATAGTCAAATTCTCCCTGGAATGATGTTGTAGTGTGCTCTCTGGAGGCACCAGTTCTGTAGGGTTTGGGCATTTACTGGGACAATTATTAATTGTAGCAGTAAATCACAAAATGATTATTTTGATGGCCTTAGAATCCAACCATGCGATATAACTCAAACAACGCACACACACAGGTACTAATACACGAGGATACATTTATTAATACATAGAATATGCATATAAACCTAACAGATCTTATCGAGAGGGTTATCAGAATACAAAAGGTATATATTCATTCAGTTACAAAGAGTTACATATATCAAGAGGACATACGTTCAGTATATCATTCATTTAGACCGTTTCGTAAATGAACTTGGTTATAACTTCTACATTAGATACTCAAAACAAGTACATAACTCTTAGGAATTAAATTGATATCAACTGGTTGGGATAACAATTGAATTCTCGAGCAGTAATGCAGTGAAGTTGAATACTCATCCAATCTCTGGGGATTCAGATCTCCTGCGGGCACAAAGAAACAGTTTCAGGCTGTTGCTGTCCCATCCGCGCTCTCTGGCTCAGTGCCAGGCTGTGCTGTACGGCTTGCGACGGTGTGCTGCTGATGCTCACTGACCGGCTAGTTAGTGTTGGCTTTAACTAGCAAAGTTTGTGCACAGGAGAAAAGATGACTGTGGATCCCAGCAAGTCAGGAAGAGGACCGGTTCGTTCCTGATGAAGAGCTAGTTCTGAATAGTGATTCAGCTGTCCACAGTTCTGACCTGTTCACGAGGCCTGCTGCTGGTGCTAACCTCGGGTAGATCCTCTGGTTACTCTCTGGCAACCTCCGCTCTCGACTCTTAGAACAAAGGAAAGTTCTGGCACTCGGACACACTGGCCATTCCATGGTTGTCCGGGCTGAGTCTCAGGATGGTCAGGAGGCACGCTGCGAGAATGTCCTGCCCTTGGGAGCCTTCTGTTCCTGAGCCGTCCTGCCCTGGAATTCTCCTTTGAATTCCCTTTAGAAAAGTCCACAGAATTCTCCTGGAGCTCTGTGTTGCCTGTTTTTACCTGGAGGAACTTCAGCTCATTCATTGGCTGAAAGTTCCATGGGCATCAGAGTCCCACGTGGGTTATTCGGCCCTACCAGTCCCTGATTGGTTGATCAAGGTGAGATATGAGTCACTTACTCCTGACACGTAGGAATGCAGTCCAGATGTCCATCTGGCACTCCCTAGACAGATAGGCGCCAATGGATGACCATTGATCATGATAGCCAGGCTTAGCTAAGTGCATCCCCCTTTGGGAGCTGTCCTAGGAAACCTTATCAAAAGAAACCTTAAATCAGCCTGCATGAATAGTTTCTCTGTGGCTGCACCACAGAGATGAACAGAGAGATGAGGCCTAATTTGGGAAAACTCAGAAACACTTAATTCTTTCTTATTAATAAGCCTCGCCGCTAAACCCCTTTGGGAGCTGTCCCTTATCAAAAGAAAACATCTTTAAATCAGCCTGCATGAATAGTTTCTCTGTGGCTTGCACCACAGAGATGAAGAGAGAGATGGGGCCTCATTTGGGAAAGCACCGCAACACTTCTTTCTGTCTTATTAACAAGCATTGCCGCTACAATGTCCTCTCAAACATTTTATAATATCTCTGGAATTACAAATGTAATTATACAGTAGAAGTGTACAGTATACAGTAGAGTCCTTAAATTTCTTATATGTCTTACTGTGTCTTCTCACCAGACAGAAATATCTAGGACAAACAAAGAAACATATTTTGTTTTCAATTTTCCAAGATCAATTTTTCAGGTTGTGGCCCTGTCAGCCAGCTGAAAATGCTTGTAGACATTGCCCCATCTGCACAAGTTTGGATTAAACATTGAGACATTTTTTACGCACCCAGATAGTCTAGGGGTATATGGAGTGCAACATTAATGGAAATTCAGGTGTGCAGGGAGAAATCTTTGGTGTGGGAAAAAATAGTTGTAATGAATTATAATAGGTAACAGGAGTGAAATATGTACATTTTGAATAGGTGACTGGTATTGGAGAAGAGGAAATATGAGTGGTGCCAAAGGAATGAAAATAACAAACAAAATGGAGCTGGGTAATAAAGTGAGGGGAAGCTGACCTAACTACAAAACCTGACACACTCGGTCTTCGGCGTCGTCTAACGCCCTACCCAACTTCACTGACTACTCAAACCATACAAGACAAAAGGCAGTCATCCCATACTAAACTAGTATTTCTAATAATACAAAGACCAACTACGTGTGCACAATGTTACCCGACAACCTTAATTAACCCTTTACATAAAAGTTCACAGAAATACAAATACAAAAAGTGAGCTACGAATACAAATAAGGGAAAACGAGGAATAGGGTACAAAAGAGCACAGAGGTTGATATAACCCGTTTGGGCAAGGTAATGGCCAAATAAAGGATAAACACAAACAAATGAAAGTACAAGGAGGAGATGAATGCAAACCAACAAAGCCGAAGCTATACGGAAACAAACACACAAAGCAAAACGAATGAAAACGAAGAGAGACAAAGCCAAAGCAAAACGAAATCGAAACGAAGCCAAAGCTGAACCTAGCAGAACCAAAGTCGAGCGAAAGGCTGCTTTATTCTGAAAATCTCAAGTTAAATACCGAAGAAGTTGAGTTCTGATCGGTCAAGAAGCTGATTACGAATGATGTAATATGGCGACAATGGTGTAATGATGGACCAATGCGGGGGGTATCTGAATACAGGAAGTGGAAAAAAAACAAAACATACGGAAACACACGGGGACGTAACAATTAAACATTGAAAATTCTACATAATTTTTGTGAAGACAGGATTTGGAATGATAATCTTCACATACCCAGATTTTTAAAAAATATATTAAAACTCTTAAAAGCTATAATAGCTATTGTAATTACTATATAATCCTCTAGGGAGTGATAGAGGAGTTTTAATAGCTTTTTTGCACTGCCAGCTTATTAGAAGGGTGAGTTGTTGATAATAGATGACCCCTGGTTGCTAAGTAAGCAATCCAGTTGCTGAGGGTTCTTTTCTCTCCTGAATCATGATAACAGAGACAGTGACATCTCCTAGGGCTCTGAATGGTCCATAATGAATGAATGACAGCAGTTGGAACCAGACCCCCCTTTTTTCAGAAAAGTGGTCAGCCAAAGATTTACTCTTTCGGTTTTCATTGACCCAGTGGTTTAGCAGGTACAGATGCAGCCATTCAAAAGGCACGGTAAAACCCCATACTGCGGCAAATAATCTGCGGCACGTGATTGGCTGGCCAAAATGACTGACAGGGGCACTCGTGGTGCATTGATCGGTAGTGAAAAGATTTAATCATTTAATTTCTTTACTATGCACATTTTAATCCACTTAATATTGAATATGTATATGGAATTTTACAACTAAAGGGAAATTTTAGTAGCCGAGCATAAAAAGAAGAGGAGCATAACGCTTCTGAGTGTCCTAAATGAGATTAGTTTAGGAACATAAACATTATGTAAACTGTACTGTATATGGCTGGTCTCGGTACTTTAAAGAAAAAATACACACCAGTATTCCATTTCTCCCTAAACATTTTAAGCATCAAAGTCTTACATATGGTTATTTGTCCTTCTGACCATATTACGTTTTTTTTGTAACGCATACAGCCACCAGTGAGTGTGTAAGAGCCTGCTTACCAGAGCGGTGACATCACCGCCCTCCCTTGTGAATAGCAGGGCCTGCAGCCGCAGGGCTGATGGGAGATCTTCCTTTGACTCAAGCGACTGGGTCCCTGTTGAGCTACGCTGGCGGCCCGGTTCGAGTCCCCGACAGTGGGGGGGCCAACCAGAACCCTGGAGCGTTACAATATACTTTGTGAAAAGTGATAGTTTTAACCTTTTCTGTGAATACGCTCGTTATAGGAGTAAACAAAAGCATGCTTTTAGAATTTGATTAATAGGGAATATAATATGGGATCTCATATCTAAAGAAATTAATAACGATATAATTATATTCATGTACTGTAGCACAAACAGTAGTATAAGACTTTCTATTGATATGTGTACAGCTGTTTTACAGCTTGCTACATGACTGCATCTGTGGTGTGATGGCTTAAGTAACTGACTTTTAAGACTGAGGTTGGGTGTTCAAATCCAGCTATTGCTATGAGTTTTCTTTTAACAAATAAACATTTAGTTGAAAAACTAAAATAGCAAATATTATGGACACTATATTGACATGTTTTATATTTCTAAATATCACAGCATGTTCGTACTGTATGTACACAGCGGTACCGCAGGGTGTAGGGCGCAAACCCACGTGAGCCCGAAAGCCCTAGATTCATGTAGGGCATTCGCCCGGCGCTGCGGTCGAAGAGAGCCCGGCTGGGGTACGTGGTGAGGGTTAGGACAGGAGGGGTAGTGGTCAGGGCGGGGATTAGGAAAGCCGCTGACCAGTGCAGCTGACCCACGGTGAAACGCGCGTACAGTCTGGGGAGATTGCCCATTTTCATGTAAATAGTTCCCTGGTTTCGCACCCCTGTATTTCGCTCTCTCTCTTTTCTCAATTCAATTCAATTCAAGGTGCTTTATTAGCATGACCGATGGGTACAATCAGTGTTGCCAAAGCAAATGAAAGTAATGATCTTTACATCAAACAAAACAAAAAATAAAAGTAAAAGTAAAATAAAATCTACAGACATATTATAGACATTTACAACAAAGAGATATTATAAAATATTGACATATACTGTAGGCAGCTGGAGCATTATTGGGAGACAGACTCACTGTTCCTCAGGCTGTGACAGGAGATCACATACTGGGCTGCCAGTTCAACTGAGTTCCCTCCTCCCTCTCCCAGTAGGATTGAGACCAATTGGTATTCTGGCAGGTATGGGAACTCTGGGATTAGATTTCTGAATTTCAGGAAGAATGTTTCTCTAATCCCAGAGTATCTGTCACAGTGCAGTAGGAAGTGCACCTCTGTCTCTATTTCTCCCCGCTGGCAGTGGGAGCACAGCCTGTCCTCTCTGGGCAGCCAGGTCTGCCTGTGTCGCCCAGTTTCTATGGCTAGGCTGTGGTCACTGAGCCTGAACTTCGTCAGGGTCTCAAGAATTTGTAATGCGAAGAAAAGAAAGAAAGAAATAGTCATTTTGAGGGGTTTATAGAAATAGTGTAGTGGAGCTAGTTTGGACATGGTGATGTCATCGCCCTCCCTGTGCGTAGCAGGGACCTCAGCCGCCTGGGATGAGGGAGGTCTCCTTTAGCTCATGTGGCTGGTTCCCTGTTGCGTTATGCTGGAGACCCAGGTGTTGCAGGACGAACCGGCGGGGTGGAGCGCCAGAGGGCACAAGCCCACGCGGAACCTTGACGGTCACAATAGCATGGGACCCTGACTTTAATCCACATAAAATAGACATTTTAGTAATGGTCACTGAGAGGCATAAGGAAGGTCTGGAACAAGACAGAAATCCTGGAAGTACCTTCATTCTTGCTGTCTTCATCCTTCTCAAGAATTAGACAGGCAGCAGTTTCCATCTATTGAAGTCTTGCTTGAGCTGATTTTCTAGCACCTCTTAATTATATTTTAATGTGTTTTCTAGGTTTCTGGGTATTGCAGTTGATCAACATTTTATCTTATCCCAATCCTATTGTAAATTAAATGTATTTTTGACCTCCAGGGATATAGATTCCCCAATAACATTGCTTCAGAATTAATCCCTATTCTGAAAAGTTGCTGTAGTCTGTGATTACATCTATGAGAACAGGAAAAGATGTTGAATTTCTGCTGTATATAATAACACCATCTTTATAAAGAGCCTGATTGTGTGTTCTCCTGCTATATCACCTCCCTCGGTATCGTTCTGTAGACGTACACTCTGAGAGAATAAATCAGTGGTGACAAGCATCTCCTTGTTTTGTTCCCTGTATGAATTAAAGGTGTCTGACAGAATACCATCAACCTGTTCCTGTGCATTTGGTTGCTTTTACATTGCATGTAACAATAAAACCATTATGAAAATCCTACAAGTTTCAAATACAAAAGGCTTTAGTACCCTGTCAAATGCCTTATCTGGACCCAGAATGTATTAATTTCAGTTTTCATTATTTGTGTTTAAAGATACAGTTTAGTTTAGCATGATAAGACTACCAGCCAAATAGTCATTTTCCACCTGGAATGCTGTCCTCTCAAATATTTTATAATACCTCTAGAATTCAAAAAGTGATTATGTAGTAGAAGTATACAGTCAATAATAGAAGCCTGCGCTAGGTCAGCAAGGAGCTTTCCATCCCGGGCTGTCCTGATCCTACTATCCAGGACTCTGAGTACACTGATGACATCATGGTCATGGCTGGGATGTCAGGCACTGTGAGAAACCCTAGAGGACTCTCAACTGTTGTCATCAACTGCTCATGGCCTGGCCTTGTGTCCTGCAGAATTGAGCGCAGGAGACCTCAAACTCGCCCTGGTCCTCTTTCTACTGATCACCTGTGGGGTTGACCTGTCCCCACTGCCTCCTTTTCTCCTCAGTCTGCTAGAGGAGTGGTGCTTTCTGTGTGTGTAGAGAGCAGGAGACACCCAGTCTGTCCTGGACTCCACTGTTTCTAATTCAGGGTCATGAGTGAGCCAGAGCCTATGCTAGCAAGCAATGGGCCCAACACAGGAGCCTGTACTGGTTGTCAGTCCATCAGGGGTTCGACAGAGGAAACAAGTGAGAACACAGAGAGAACATACAAACTTCACACAAATATCTCCCCAGGTCCGGAGCTGAACCAGGGTCCTGGCACTGTGATACAGCCATGTTAACCACTGTGTCCCCCTGGGTCTCCCCTCTTAAACAACCCATCAGCCACAGTACTAGAATGGAGACAGAGCTGGGCCACTTCTTATTCTTTACTAGCAGACTGGTCTGAGCCATTGTCCCCCAGTTACAACACCTGCTAGACATGAACCCAGGCTGCTGGCGCTGTGTGGACTGGATGTGAGCTACTTTGGGACTGTATTCCCTGCAGTGTACATGCAGATATTCATGTCAGACTCTGTGTGCACTACATCTCGGGGAATGCTGTTAATATAGGGTCATCTCCCTGATATGCTCCCTGTTTTCCCTGGCCTGCTGGGAGCTGAAATAGTCTCATACTTTAGAGGAATGATCTCTGGCCACAGCTGAGGGGAAAGCTCTGTACAGGCTGTGCACCTTTCTCAGCTGCCGTCTCTCCCTGACACTTCATGGAAACATGTGTGGGGATACTGAGAGCCCTGCATTAAAAGTTCAAGTGGCTGATTAAATTGTTCATCTTAGAACCGTGTCGAAAGCTTAATAGGCAGAGGCGCACAACTTTTCTCTCTCTAACTTGAATTTTTGTTCTCATCTCGACAGAGCTTTATCAATCATTCCTAAAATATTTAAACCCACGTTTTAATTCAAGACAGGCACTTTGTCTTCTTCGGAGATATCAGACAGTTAGCCGGTGGACCCCACACTCCCAAACACCCCGCATTGTCCAAAGCTGACAACTCACAGTGGGGAGTCTTGTGCACTACCATTGTTGTCAAGTAGTTTGTGTCTGTTTTAGATCCAGCAGAGTCTGTCTGTCCCTTCTGGAATCCTGTGTGAATTTATGTAAACAGTTTTAATATGGATTTTTTGTTGTTTTAGTACAGTACAGTATGTGAATATAATGTTAATGTAAACATGTTCAGGTGAAATGCAATTTACATTGTAGTTCAACCAGGATAAATAAACATGTATTGTGCTCATTGAATTGGAGGGGCCCCGAGGCTATGTGACCCGAGAGAAAAAAAAAGAGAGTGAGTATCTCACCAGCACTGTGGAGAGATCCGGAGTATATAGATTGGCTAGTGAGCTCGGAGGGGTGAGTTTAAATATAATGAACAAGTGGAGGAAAAGAGTAGAGATTATCGGGAAAAGAGAGAAACAGATTGGGATTGATAAAACGTCCGGAGAGGTTGAACATCATGCAAGGCATCCACTTTCATTCTCAAAACATTCGGGATCTGCGGAGCGCAGTAAAGAGGCAGCAAGTTTCTCGATCATCAGAGGCTGCGAGTAAACCTGATGATTTACAGCTGAGAACAGTGCACAAAGGATACACATTATTCTCGCTTGATTTATTGTAGTGAGGACTCAATCTATTTTCATTTAGACAAGCGTACCAATGATTTTTTTTCTTTTGGTTTAAGAGACTCAGTGAATACCTTAAATTAAGATTTAAATTACAGAAAGTAAGGAGGTTATTTGTTGGTTGTAATAAACTGCACGGTAAAGTGAAAAACTGGGCACACAAACCTTCTGAAGTCATCTTGTGATCACTGTTAGAATTACAGTTGAAATTCCTGAAGAGCCTAATTTCTTCACAGATTGATTCATGGCTGTTTCAGGAGGAGCCACTGCCAAATTAAAAGTTTATTTTTTTGTGCAATTGACCGAAGTGGGCCACAACATCGGTCAAATTAAGAACTTAGGTCATCCCATATCATATATACTGTATGAATTTAATGTTATACTTCTAATTATAGTTACACTTCCTTGCAGCGAAACAGGTTCACTTTCACTGCTACAATACCTGCTCCCTGACTCCCATGATGAGTCTCTTCTCTAACCTTAGTCTGGCCTTCAGCAGCCCTGCTGTTGTGTTCAAGGTGAGTTATGTCAGGAAGAAGAGAATTGTACCCAGTGCACTTTCTGCTGGGCCAGACCCAACAGTTAAAGATGGCGACAAGTCAGGCACCCAGAGGTGGGGGGTGCGTCTTTCCGCCTCCATAACTAAAATGCCAAATAGGAGTGGCGCAGCACGGTTTTCATCACTCTCTGTGCTGGCTGTGACGAATTAAACCGGTTTCACAAGTATTTTCAAAGTAGAAGGGGGCGAGTCTTCCAGCGATTGCAGATCAGATCAGATTCCCTTCTCCCCACAGAAAGACAGACAAATGTTTTCACTGCTTATTAGTCGCTATTCACCGCGAAGCAAGCAGCTCCAATTTCAGGCGTACAGTAGGCGATAAATACTGTATATTTAGCTGAAAAGCTGTATAACACAAGAATTTCGTTACCCTAGGAGGTTTCGTGAAACGTGCCAATTGCAATCGTTTTGATTTTTAAACACATTTTAGCAAAGTCATGTACCATAAAAGTATGGTAATTTAAAACCATTAATACTTTCACTTGGGTTTAAATAAAGTCGATGTTTTCTCTTTTGGCTAGACTTGACTATTTAGCCATGAGATATACAATAGATTGTCATTGATGAGTTTCAAAGGACAATCACAGCTGTATGAGCTCCACCGGTCAGGACAGGAGGCTCTACTGTACACAGAGAGGGGCGGGAGGGGGGAAACAAGCCGATACCTTGGCCTGTGTCTCCAGACACAGCTGGATGAGCTCCACCAGTAAGGACAGGCAAATAAGATACACTCTACAGACAATCACAACGGCTACATATCATAAAACATTTGCACATATTGTTAAATTATTACTTGTTTTCAGGAAGTTAAAAAACACTTGAATTACTTATCCAGTCTCTCTAAATAAAATTATTTTTCAAGCAATGTAACTTACGTCGGGCAGTGTGTTTTTTTTTTAATCTAACATTGACAGCCACATCTTAAATCTTGTCAGTCAGCTCTTTTTTCTCTATTTGAATTGTGGTGATTCAAATAACTTGGGATAACAAGTGGTCTCAAAGTCACCGAGCTCACAGAGCTTCAACAACAGATGACAACTTCCTTAGTCCTTCCTTAGTCTTCCTAAAATTGTTAGACGGGGTGGGGGGCACTTGGGAATGTGAGTTATGCGAGTTAGATTATGAATGAATAAAAACATTTTATTAAAAACACGTTTGCGTTTGTTTGGGAGCTATATTATGTATTTTTCATATATAAGATATAATGATGTGTTCCTGCTTACACATTGCACGACTTTAAAAGCTATAAAAACAGGTTTCGATTTGTGTCTTTTTCACATTATCTGGGGAGCCTTGTTTTGTCAAAGAACCAGAGATCATCTCGCTTTCAAAGGACAGCACAGACTTTCAAAAGTCCGCAAATGTATTAGCAAGGGTTAATTGCACTATGGACCGCACATAGAAATGTAAAATAGTCTTCTTTAGGTGTGAGGGCAGGAGTGGATCGCAGCAGGCATACACAGCAAATAACAAGGAAACAAAGAACAGGGCAGGTGAGATGAGTATCCAAACAGTGAGTGATCAGAAAAAGGAAACAATTGTTACGCCCGGCTTTTCGATGCAATTTTTTTTTAACTTGCTAATGTTATGGAGGCGGAAAGACACACTTCCTACCTCTGGGTGCCAGACTTGTTGTCATCTTTAACCATTCCATGTTCGAGTCGCAGTAGGTAGAGACACGTTTTCAACCATGTCATTTTGTAAAAAGGGGAGATATGTGGACAAGCCAAAGCCCAAACATCCACTGAAGGTTCACGTCTGGGGGGATATATCTAGATCTAGAAGTGGCCCGGGGCCACTTCTTATTTTCAAAGGAATTATGGATCGTGAATTCTTCGAGGAAGTCGTGGTGAAACAGCATGCCACCCCATATATCAGGGAGCACTTTGGATCAAGTCTCTTTCAAGACAACGATCCGAAACACACAGCAGCAAGGGCGAGGCTTATAGCAGAAGGAGTGAACTGGGTGAAAACTCCAGCCGAATCCCCAGATTTAAATCCTATAGAGATGGTTTGGCATTCGCTGAAAGACTATGTTCGGAAAACTGCTAAACCCACCACAAAGCAAGAACCGATCAATGCGATCTACAAATTCTGGGAGGAAGAACTGACCGAACAAAATTGCAACAATTTTATTAACAGGCTGTTTTGTTTTCTTCCTACGATTGTTGAGCGGGGCGGGGGGCATTCGGGAATGTGAGTCTGATTAAGAATGAATAAAAGCATTTTCTTAAAAACACGTTTGTGTTTGTCTGGGTGCTGACAAATTAAAAAACAATTACTTTTTGACAATGAAAAACTCTCTCTCTCTCTCTCTCTTCTCTCTCTCTCTCTCTGTGTAATTGTTTTTATTTTTAAATACATTTTAGCAAAGTCATGTACCATAAAAGTATGGTAATTAAAAACCATTAATGCATTTGCTGGACAGAGAGGTGAACATTTTTACGCAGAAGACAAAGGTAGCGATTTACGTTGCATTGTGCATTGTGCTGCTGTAATACAGTTTAAAATAATTAAAAGTCTAAACAGTATCAGCTTTATTTATGGGTTGTAATTTAAAAAAAGTCAAAAACCGCACTCAAAATGCAATTTAGAGCTTTCTGGCAACAGGAGACACCCAAACTAACAATGTAGCATGCTACTGTTTGTGCATGAACATAGTTATACTGTTATTTCTTTAGATACGCGATTGCATGTTTTTTCTTAAATCCCTGGTGGGACCGGGCGTCCATAAGAATCAAGTAATAGGTTTCATTGCGCTTTGACAGATCGTCTTTAAATCAATTGCTGATTTAAAGTTTGACAGTAAATGTTTATATTGTAACGCATACTGTACAGCCTCCATTTCTCTATAAAAATCTAACAGATTGTTTGCACAGCCTAAGAGGGGGGTCTGCTCTCAGTGACAGCTGACAATCGTCCATACACTCAAGTGAAAAAATTAATAATGCCAATGTAAACGTTGTATTTACAATTTACAACTATTCATTGTTATTAAAAAATGACTTAAATTCGAACATGTTGTGATATTTAGAAATATAAAAAGTCAATTAATTGTCCATAACATTGCTATTTTTTTTTAAAGAAATGTTTAAAAAAAAAAAGTCATGGCTCCAGCTGGAGAACACCCAACCTGTGGTTTATAAGTCAGGCACCTAGACCACAGTACCACCCGCAAGGTCACATGAGGAGTGGTGAAACAGCCCTACACAAACAGTATCAACAGACATTGTACAGCGTGTATTATTGTGTTGTAGTACATTAATATAATTATATCGTTATTAATTTCTTTAGATACGCGATTCCATATTATATTCCCTATTAATCAAATTCTAAAAGTATGTTTGTTGGCTCCAGTATCGAGCGTATTCACAGAAAAGCTTAAAACTACCACTTTTTATACAGGTTATTTCACATGTTAGTTAAAGACTTCGATGCTTAAAATGTTTAGGGAGAAATGGAATACTGGTGTGTATTTTTTTCTTTAAAGTACTGAGACCAGCCATATACTGTAATACGGTATGTTTATGTTCCAAAATTAATATTGTTTATGGTCTTCACACGCGTTATGCTCCTATTCTTTCTATGCTCAGCTACTAAGATCTCCCTTCAGTGGTAAAATTCCATATAAATATTCAATACTAAAACGGGCACAGTAAAGACATTTAAATCTTTCTACAACCGACCAACGCACCACGAGTGCCCGTCGGTCAACCAATCACGTACCGCGGTGTGACGCACGATGGCGTAGCCAATTACCAGCGGTACGTGTCTGTGCCGTGCACTTTGAATGGCTGCATCTGTACCAATAGAAAATAAATGGGTTTTGACATCGTAAATCAGTATCGATCAAGGTCTCCAAAACAAACAAGAAAAGTAGCATTTTCAGAGAGCAATTACTTTGTGTTATATAGAATATAGAGTAAGTTAGTGGTTCTCAAACATTTTGGACCAAGTACCACCCCTGATCAAACCAAAGCATCCAACTACCACCTACTTTAACTACTAAGTCTTCTTCTCATAGGAACCACAGAAAATCTCAGTGACCAACATGAGCACGCATGCGCGCACACACTCACACACACATATAATAAAAATAGCACTGAGGACTTACCATTTCAGTGAGAGGGATGAGCCTGTTTAATGGAGCAAAGCAGATGTGAATTCCTTGGTTGAGCCTTGATAGAATTCACAACTTTGACAGCAGAGTCTAACAGTTTTTAAATCCTCTGGCATTTTCTTGACAGCCAAGGCCTCGCAGTGGATGCTGCAGTGCGTCCACTTCATATCTGGAGCACTCTCTCTCTCTAATTCGTGCAACTACACTGCTGTGTCTGCCTGTCATCACTCTAGTACCGTCTGTACAAACTCCGATGCATTTTTCCAGTCGATGCCATTCTCTTCGATAAATTCATTCAGAAGCTAAAATATGTGCTCTCCTGTAGTTTTTGTTGGTAGCAGCTTACGGAACAGAAAGTACTCATGGGACATGCCTTAAAAATCATATCTAACGTAAACGAGCAAATTGGCCAAATCAATGGCATCTACAGGCTAATCTAATTGCATTGAAAAGCATTTGCTCATCTTAATGAGCTCTATCAGTGTACTTTTGACATCATCTGCCATATCAATAATTCTACGAGTGACAGCAAAGGGGCACCAGGTCGAGCTGTTTAGCAGCTTTATCTCCACACATAATATTTGTCAGCTCTTTTGCCAACAGTAAACAAAGTTCTTCACCAATAGTGTGGGGCTTACCTGCTTTAGCAATCCGCAAGCTTGCATTTTCCCCCTTTTCTGTTTCAGGAGTCGGTCTCAGAAGTTAAAAGAAGTTAAAAGAAGTTTTATTTCATGCGCATGGGAGCGAAACACAGAAACGCTCGTGTATTTTTCTCAAATTAACCTAGAACAGTCCTTAAATATTTTACTGTTATTACGCTTTCCTGTGCCCACAAGATTGGCATTGTTCCAAAATCACGCACATTCTCCTACCTCCCTATTTGCTGAAGATAACTTTTTTAAATACAAGTGGTCACTTACGTTCATAACAAGCGTTCCGATACAATGGTATAGAATCACATAGTAGCACTTGTGTCCACTCAAGTACAAGCACGAACTGTATTGTAGTACGTAGGCTGGGTATTTGACACTCTTTTTATTAAAATAGAAAATATTAAAACCAGACCCAATTTTTCAGTGCACACAACAAATTTCCAGGGTCATCTGGCGTACCACCTGGGGGTGCGTCACATACCAGCAGTGGTACGCGTACCACAGTTTTAGAACCATGGAAATAAGTCATTGGATTTATGAGCAATCTAATTTCTTATTCTTTTAAACAATGAAATTTCAGCTGCAAAAGCTTGCACCAGAGACAGCACCAGCACTGCTTGCCATAAAAGTTCAGGAAAGGGTGAATTAAGCCATAATACAGTTATTTGGTAATTAGTAATAACAGTTTAAAATGTACATAGATTAATGGAAACATGCTGGAAACTTCACAATTAAAGAGCTCTGTAGGACAAGAAAAAAAGATAGAGATACCTTAAGCTTTTTAAGGCTCAAACTAAAATTCAGTCTAAAGAATTATGGCAAATGAAAACTTAGGACATCTAAGTGTTAGAGATGTAAATAAATACAAAAATGCACATGGGAAAAAAGTTTTAGAAATTGGGCTGGTTGTAGGGGTTTTGTGCATTTACTGGGACAATTATTAATTGTAGCAGTAAGTCACAGAATGATTCTTTGCAGAATAACTCAGCAACACACACACATTTACTAATACACAAGAATACATTATTAATATATAAAATGTGCATATAAACATAACAGATCTTAAGAGTGAGGGTTAGCAGAATACATAAGGTATAAAACCAATCATGAAGAGTAACAAATCAAGAGACATACATTCAGTATACCAGTCATTTATACTGTTTCTTTAATGAGCTTTGATTACAACTTCTACACTAGATACTTAAAAGCAAGTACGTCAATCATAGGAATTAAACTGATATCAACTGGGGTTGAGGTAACAATTGAATTCTCAAGCCATAATGCAGAATGTTGAACACTCATCCAATTTATGTGGATTCAGATCTCCCGCAGACGCAAAGGAACACCGACAGGCTATTGCTGCATCCAATCGGCATCCTCTGGCCTGGTGCCAGGCAGTCCTGGTGTGAGGTGTGGGAGAAGGAGGGAGAGATTCCTGCTGCGGTGCACTGGCAGTGGGCTCTCTGAAGACCGGCTAGTTAGTCCCGGTTTAACTAACAAGAGTTTGTGCACATGAAAAGTGACTGTGGGTCCAAGCAAGTCGCACTCTTTAGGTGGGAAGAAGACCAGTTCGTTCCCGATGTAGCGCTAGTCCTAAATACTAAGATTCAGTTGTCAACAGTTCCGGCCGTAGTTCACTTGTTGATCAGGTGAGCATTCACGGTGGGGTACTGGCGGTTCTCGAGGCTTTCTGCTGGGCTAACCTCAGGCGGATCCTTTGGTTACGCGCAGGCGACCTCCGATCTCGACTCTTAGAACAAAGTAAAGTCCTGGCACTCGGACACACTGGCCGTCATGTGATTGTCCGAGCTGAGTCTGAGAATGTCCTGGAGGGGCCCCTTCCTGGAGGAACTATGGTTGTTCATTGGTTGAAAGTTTTGTGGGCATTCGAGACCCACGTGGGGTTACCCTGCCCTACCAGTTCCTGATTGGCTGATCGAGGTGGAGGATGAGTAACCATGCTCTCTGACATTAGGGTTTTAAACAATCTGGGATGAGACTCTCCCAAGGAATCTCCCAGACAGTAAGGTGCCAGAATGACCATTTATTATAGGATGGATGGAGAATTTCAGACTTGGGAGTTGTTCCATATCAGGAAACTCTATAAGATAGAAAAACACTTTAAATCTGAACCAAATGGAATGGCCTCTCTGTGTCCAACACCACTAAGATGAGGGAGAGAGAGACTGGCAAGGGAGCAGCAAACTTAACTCCTATATTTAATAAGCCTTGCCGTTACATGGTTTTACTTTGAAATAAGTAAACAGAAAAAAGTCATGACCAGACATAGTGCAGAAGATGCAGGGACACATGCAAAACCTTAGATATACAAAAAATCACAGAAAGCCATGTATTACAAAGAACATGTGAACCTGAAGCAGATTTGGCAGAGAGTGAGGGGCTTGAATAATCAGGTGCATTTCTGGCAGGGTGAAAATTAAGGTTTGATGGGTCAGAAAGAGTCAGAAAATTAACACATGAAAAAAAGTAATTTTACAGTATATGAATTAGTAGCAAACAGTTTCATGGAAGGCTTCTCAAATAGTTGAGCATTCAGGTAGATTGTGAGGGGAAATGTTTTGTAAATATATTGTGTTAAAGCAAGTCAGTTTATTTTTGCAACACATAAAAGACATTTTTCAAAGAAAGTAATTTAGCCTGTTACTAATGGAACCACTAAATAAAGAAATAAATATAGAAATCTAAAGATTTTTTATTCAATGTTGGTAGCAGGATGAATTTAGGACTCGGCAGCTGTCAAGTTAAGATCAGTATATATTTTGTCACTGTGTTGGTGGTAGATGGTAACAGTGAAAACAGGTATTTAGAAATGACTCATTTTGAGAAGAAGATTATAATTATAAATCTAACAGGATGGGGAAAGCTCAGAAAATATGTATAGTAAGATTGATCAGATCAGTATGCAAAGTCATTTAGCAAACAGGGTGTGAGTGACAAACCAGTATAATTTAGACCCTATTTTTTTCTGAACCAGGGAAAATCTGATCATGTTTCTCTATAACAAGAACAAGAAACTTTATTTAATATAGCACATATCCAAGTATCTCAAAACAATATAGCAGGTGTAAAAACAGTTATGAGGACCACAAGTTACAAAGTAAATACAAATAAGAAAGACAAGCAGTTAGAAGTGCTACCAAAGTTAGAAAATGAAGCAGATACAGACACTAAAAAACAGCCTTTCTAAAAAGAAAGGTTTTGAGGTTAGATTTCAATGCACTCAGTTTAAGTGACTCTAATATCACTGGGGATAAAAATCCAGAGCCCTGGGGCGTAGCTAGAGAAGGCCCTGTCACACACAGAATGTAGATGTTCTTGAGGACAGCTAGAAGACCAGAGTCAGGGGGACAAAGGTTGCAAGGTGGGGAGTAGACAGGTAATAAGCCAGATAGGTATTGAATGAGGAGGAGGATTTTGAAGTTGACTCGAAACCTGATAGGAAGCCAGTGCAAGGACTTGAAGACAGGTGTAATGTGATTGCTTGCTTGCGACCTGGTCTAGCTGTCAAATTCTGAACAAATTGGAGTGGGTTTAATTACCCTGAACAAGATGTGCAGAGATCAATTCTAGAAAAAGAAGCCCTTTTGGTTTCTCTAGTTGCCTTTAAAAGAAACTAAATCAGTGTGATGTTCCATAATGCAACTTTTTTAATGCTATACATGGCCGGTATTTACATATGATGTTTGTGATTTAAACACATTAATACAAGCAGTTTTTGAGGATTTAAGTTAGGCTGAGTTATTGCAGGGAGCAAACCATTTGGAGTTATGTTCAGGCTAGTAACAGCGTGTCTGAAGAGCTCTTGTAAAAAAAACAACATATGTAAAATAACAGAATACAGGTGTATATTAGAAATGAATGCAAGGTATATGGATATTCAAGGTATGGCTAGAATAAGAGATGCCAGGTTGCAGACACTGAAGGAGAAGGATGGAAAGTTTGAAAAAGAAGCAAGGGAGGATGTATGGACAAAAGATCTACTAGCAGTAAAGAAAGTAAGAGGAGCTTTGAACAGTGAGGAAGAAATAAATGAACAACCGAGAAGCTGGAATGTGGACCTGAAACTTCCTGTAGTAACAGTATAGTTGAAATGAAGAATGAAGAGGAGTTGGGACAGGGATGAAAATTACAATGGGATTTTCAGTTTCTCAAAGAAGTAGAAAAGGTTTCATCTAGAATAACTGAAAGTGTTATCTGCAGGCTGCAAAAAAATTGCAGGTACTATAAAATTAGACAAAGATTGTTTGTTACCATGTGGTAGATGAAAAGGCACAGGTTAGAAGTAAGTTCTCATGGAGCATTATAAGACTAGAGATGTAGGTAGGAAAAAGATAATTTGGGGAAAGTTGAGGAATACACTGATAACAAGGACACTTCCTTAGAGGCTTAGGCATACTTTTGACAAATGGACAGGAGATGTTACAGGCTGCAGAGGAAGATGATAAAGTTAACAGACTGTATGTTTACATAGATGCTGAAGTGAGGATTGTATTTTAGATTTTGTGAAATTGCTAGCGTTCAACTGTGTGTAGGATGCACATAAATTGAAGGAATGGGCAAACATAGCTGATGCTGATCCAGAGCCAGCATCTGAAGATATTTATATTTAGAGGCAATTTGTTTATAGACTAGTTATGGATACTGATGTGCCATAGTGGAAAAGCTGTTTTGTTAAGCCAGCACTATAAAATAATTTTTATAATCTATATATATAATTCTAATCTCTTTATGCAGTACAGGATAGCTGAAGCTTATCCCAGCAAGCAACGGCCCAAGGCTGAATACACCCAGAATACACAGAATACTGTACATCACAGGGTAGACAAACAGATACACACACACTCACACCAGGGCCAGTATTTGCATAAGCCAGTTAACCCTACCAGTATGTAGGTACCTGTAGAGTACTTGGAGAAAACCCACATGAACCCAGAGAGAACATGCAAACTCCACACATACTGTACCCCAGAAAGTTCGACGTTACATTCAGAAATACAATCGAAATAGGTTTGTGGTATTTGTTTTGATGACACTTTGCTAAAATTGATAAAAACCTAAAGGTGATTAAAATGTATAATCTTTCCACATGTCATGTCATTAGGAAGTACAATAAGATCCCGCTTTGTTTAACAATGGTTTAAAAAATAAATATAATTGGTGAGAAAGTAGTTCTCCTTACTGATAATTAAAGGACTTAGAAGTCAAAGGAAATGATTTACGTTGCTTAATTTAAAAAACTAAGTTATACAGGCAGACGCGATCTGTGCCTTAAGCGTTCTAGGCAGACGGCTCATTCTGTATTATAGAGCTCCATGCCTCCTCCCTCTCTCAGTGCCGCCGCTTCTCTGACACAGAGCAGTGGGCGGGGAGTTATTTTCCCAGCCTCTGATTGGGGAAAAAAAGACCTACTGATCTGCTTCATACCATAGGAAAATAGTAGAATATGTTTTTCTTTGTGTTTATGAAATTCAAGTGTTTTAAACGTTTAATTAAAAAGTAACTTACATTGTAAGTTTCCAGCTGTTCACGAGGAAGAAAAATCATCCATTTTAATGTGCATAAAAAGTGTTTCTTTTTAATAGCTTTTAAAAGTCATCCAATTCCAAAGTTAGGCAGGGACACGTCGTTGTTTTTTTTCTTAATATAAAAATCAGTCGCCCATGGTGCCTCCAGTTAAATTGTAGAGATTCTTGTTTGAAGGTGTCGGTGTGTTTTGACTATGTTACATGTGGGAGTATGTGTAGTCACATGTAAAAAGTGTGCAGTGTTGTATATTTTTGGGAGGAATGGGGTTTGTTTAGTTTCATTATTGTTTTTTTTTCTTTTTAGTGGGATTTGTATAGTATATAGGGGTTGTGTTTGTGTACCGTATGCTGTTTATTGCTTCACATTATTATTGTTTATTATTTTTATTTTATGTGTTGTTATGCTTAAAACCCTGGTTGTTTTTTTTTTCTTCAAATGGGAATTTTGTTTTTCTCAACATATCTACAATCAACAATAATAAGATCTCCAGTTCACTTACTCCAGTGTTGGTAATTTACATTGAGATTAATTTGAAGAAAACAACAACAACCCTATAACTAATTAAAATAACTATAAGAAGATAACATAATAATAAAATATACTAATATTTGTGAAGCAATTTTTATTATGGTTAAAAGTCAAAGTCTTTCTTTCTGTTTTCCTTTTCATTGTAACTCTGTGTGTCTCCCTGTTTCCCACTGTCTCCCTTCCTGACAGTTTCTTCTTCCTTCTGGACCCCAAAATTTGAAGCAGCAGTTATCTTCATCATCCTCCTCCATGGACACTCTGAGATGATAATGACATGATGTTATATATTACTGCTGAGCTGGGTGTTGTAGTGAAGACTTAAACAGAAAGATGTGGATGAGCTGTGCAGATGTTCAGCTGTGCTCCTGTCTTTTTGTCTGCAGGATGTGGAGCTGTGAACTAACAGAGAGATGCTGTGAAGATCTGGCCTCTGTTCTTCAGTCTCAACACTCCAGTCTGACAGAGCTGGATCTGGATCTCAATAACCTGCGGGATTCAGGAGTGAAACTGCTGTCTGCAGCTCTGAGGGATCCCAACTGTAAATTAACAACCCTGAAGTAAGTAAACACTGGTGATTTCTTAGTTTTTTATTGTTTTATTTAGGTATCCTGAGACACACAACATTCCGTTTTTCCCATGCATTAGAAAAGAAATACATAGGAAGTAAGGAACAAAAAAGAAGGGGGGCATCTAGAAAGACAAAAAACTGCTGTGCAATTTTATACAAGTTCTTGTTTGTGGCTTCTTTGTTAATATCTCATTACTGAGAGACTCGACATGCAAACTTTCCCATTTCGCCCATCTTTTTTACATGTGTATACAGTATGTTGTTGTTGATTTATAATTCTGTGAGTAATATTCTTCATGAGATTTCATTCACAGAGTCCTTCTTCATTTGAACACAAGGTCTGTCCAGCTTTAACCAGTTTCTAGTGATTTATTTTATGGCTGCAGTTCTGACAGTTCTAAACAAGTATCTTCCTTTCTCTGAAGGCAGTTCATCTGGTGTTTGACCAAGAAATAAAAGGACTCCTAATGAGGATTTTTTTATATTTCTTCAATAATATTTCACCAATTTATTTTCATACCAAAAGGTGTTTATAATATCCCAGGTTTTCCTTGCAATTCGTCCAACAATTTGTGATTCCAAATTTATAATATTTTGTTTGTAATTGGTGTTTCTTTCAATATTTAATATGAACTTTTTGCTCATATTCTCTCCATGAATGGGAATTGCTGGATTTATGCAGATTTGAATGGTATTAGATTCTTCAATTGCTGTGGAAGTACCAACCTCCTCTTTTCACTTGTGTCTTACTCTTGTATTCCTCCTGTATATTCTGATATTTTATACACATCTGAAAGGATGTAGCTATGGAAATAAGTTAGGTATGCAAAATGTATCAATTTTTTAATCTCTTATCTTAGAGTCTCATTTACTTCTTCTCAGCTTTGAATTTCCCCAGTGTTTTCTCCTCTGTCTCTGTACTTTGACTTTGCCTGTTTGACCACATCTTGGACTGATCCCTGTGCTTTGAACCCTGCATGTTAAAGACTCTCCTTCAGACTCTCCCTGGTGCTTTAATCAGTTCCTCTCAGCTCAACCCCTGCCTTTTCGATTGCGTCTCTAGTTTCACTTTCGCCTGCCTGCCCTGCTTGCTACCAGCAGAACAAAGCAAAGCATTATGAAAATAAATTCTACAATTTAAATACAGTAATCCCTAGAATTTGTATTATGAAGAAAAGAAAGAAAGAAATAGTAATTTTGATGGGTTTATAGAAATAGTGTAGCGGAGCTAGTTCGGACATGGTGACGTCATCACCCTCCCTGCGCGTAGCAGGGACCGCAGCCACCTGGGCTGAGGGAGGTCTCCTTTAGCTCATGTGGCTGGTTCCCTGTTGCGTTACGCCAGAGACCCGGCTTTGCGCCCCCAAGTGTTGCAGGACGAACTGGTGGGGTGGAGCGGCAGAGGGCACGAGCCCGTACGGAACTGCAATGGTCACAATAGCATGGGACCCTGACTTTAAACCACATAAAATAGATGTTTTAGTAATGGTCATTGAGACGCATAAGGAAGGTCTGGAACAAGACAGAAATCCTGGAAGTACCTTCATTCTTGCTGTCTTCATCCTTCTCAAGAATGAGACAGGCAGCAGTTTCCATCTATTGAAGTCTTGCTTCAGCTGATTTTCTAGCACCTCTTATTTATATTTTAATGTGTTCTCTAGGTTTCTGGGTATTGAAAGTGCTAAACATTTTATCTTATCCCAATCCTATTGGAAAATAAATTTGTTTTTGACCTCCAGGGATATAGATTCCCCACTAACATTGCTTCAGAATTAATCTCTAGTTGCTGTAGTCTGGGATTACATCTGTGAGAACAGGAAAAGTTGTTGAATTTCGGCTGTATATAATAACATCTCATTTTTATAGAGCCTGATTGTGTGTTCCTCCTGCTATATCACCTCCCTCTGTATCCTTGTGTTGTCTTATGCTCTGATAGAATAAATCAGTGGTGACAAGCATCTCCTCGTCTTGTTCCCCTGTATGAATTTAAGCTCTCTGACAGAATACTATTAGCCTGTTCTTGTGCTTTTGGTTGTATATATAAAAATAAACATTGTGAAAACCTACAAGTTTTAAATACAAAAGGTTGTAATACCCTGTCAAATGCTTTTTCTGGATCCACGTATTTTTCATTTCGGTTTTTGTGTTTGAAGATACAATTTAGTTTAGCCAAATAGTCAATTTCCACCTGGAATGATGTCCTCTCAAACAGTTTATAATAACTCTGCAATTACAAAATATAATTATACATCCGAACTATACAGTATACAGTAGAAGTCTTAGATTTCTTATACTATATGTCTTACTGTGTCCTCTCAACAGGTAGAAATATGCAGGATGAAAAAAAACAAAAATATTTTTTTCTTGGTTTTCAAAAGATCAATTTTTCACGTTGTAGCCTTGTCAGACAGCTAAAAATGCTTGTAGACGTTACCATATGTGTACTAGCTTGGATAAAACATCAAGATGAATTTGAAAATATAAATAAAATTACATAATCTTTGTGAATACATGACCTGGAATGATAATGTTCACATATCCAGAATTATTATTCAAAAATATGAAAAGCTATAATAGTTACTGCTATATTACTATATAACACCCCTCCCCCAGTGTGTTGTGTATATTGAATTATGTATTGCCTTGTAATTTGCACTATCTGCACTTTGTGCTATGTGTATCCTGACTACAATCCTATCTACATTGTCTATGTCAGTGTCCTGTCTCTCCTGCCTATATTTGGATCGTGGACCAGGAGGAATATCATTTCATTCTACTGTATACTGTTCAAATAAACGTGAACTTGAACTTGAACTAGTCCTCTGGGCAGTGCTTGAGGAGTTTTAATTGCTTTTCACTGCCAGCTTATCAGCAGGGGTGAGTAGTTGACAATAGATGACCCCTGGTTGCTAAGTAAACAAACAGGTTGCTGAGGTTTTGTTTTTCTTTCCTGAGTCATGTTACAGAGGCAGTGATGTCTCCTAGGGCTCTAAATGGTCAATAATGAATGACAGCAATTTGAACCAATTAGATCCCCTTTTTTCAGACTTTTTTCAGACTTGGTCGTAGTGGTCAGCCAAACCAAAAGGGTACTCTTTTGGTTTCCATTGACCCAGTGGTTTAGCAGGCATGTAACCTGTTTCTCAGTGCACATAACATCTATGGCTGTGATTGTGCCAGTGAATATGCCAGCAGCCATATAACCCTGCAAATCACAACTGGCAGCTCACTGAAGCTCAGCGGGTGTGAGCCTATCCAGTACCTGGATGGGAGACCTCCTGAAAAAAACTAAGGTTGCTGTTAGTGGAGCCAGTAGGGTGCGCTCACCCCACAATCTGTATGTATTTTAATGCCCCAGTATAGTGATGGGGAGACTGATAGTGATGGGGAAAGGATATACTGTAAACAGGCTCTATCCTTTGAATGAGACTTAAAACGGAGGTCTGTCTGTGGTCATTAAAATACCAGGGTGTTTCTAGAAAAGAGTAGGGTTGTTACTGTTACTTAGGGTTAATTTCCCATTGGCCTTTACCCATCATAGCCTCCTAATACTCCCCATCTATGAATTGGCTTCATCACCCTGTTCTCCTCCTCACTGAGAGCTGGTGTGTTGTGAGCGTACTGGTGCATCATCCAGATGGAGGTTGTATATTGGTGGTGGTGAAGGGGATCCCCATTATCTGTAAAGAGCTTTGAGTGGAGTGTCCAGAAAAGTGATATAAGTGTAAGCAATTCTTATTAATTATTGTCTAATTTTATATGTTTTCATCAGCTTTTGATTTTTAGGTTGCATTTTGGTGTTTGAGATCATTGTTATTATAGGTTTATGGTAACGGCATCTGTAGTAAAAATGCTGTACTACAGTGAAAGAAAACTTTTTGTCTGTTCCAGTCTTATGGTTTGTTTTAGAAAATATTGGAGGTGACTTGTAAGTTGTAAAAAATAACCTGATTAATTCTGATTAAAATTAATTTATGTTTTAGTGTGCAGCAGATGCTGGAGCCTCAGTTGTGTCACATCCTGCTAGAAAGCTTTCCACATGATGTAGAATAACATGACAAGTCTTCAACATTAGGGTTTACTGTTCTCCATAAGTCTAAGAGTCTATTAGATTGTATCCTCTTCAAATAATTATCGGTATTCCTGTAACATCACCTGCCAATAACTTTGCACATTAAGATGTGTCCTTCTTCATTTACACTTACACCACGTACATATACTGTCCGTAGTGTAGTGTACGTGTATACTGTATGTACTCTTTCATCAGTGTTATGTCAGCATGTCCAATCTTTCCAAGGACATAATATATAGTCACAGTAACAGGTTTATTCCATGCTGAAAAACAGAAGAAAGAGAACACAATGTTTCGGCCGTGGAGCCTTCTTCAGGTGTGAGAGAGACATGGCAGTAGGCAAAGGTAATGTAGCAGGAGAACAAAGGCTGGGAGGGAGGAGGAGTGAGAGGCGGGAGCAGGGGACAGAAAGAGAGGCCAATCAAGAGGTGTGAAGTCAGAATGGGTGTAGAGAGGTGTGAGATGAAACTTCCAATGAATGGAGAAAATTTAAAAGAACAGTAGTCTGTCATAAAGAGAGGGGAGAAGGTGTGATCCTAGCTGCAGAATCATTTTGGTTTCGGTAGTCTTTCTGATGTATGAGTTCGGAAAACCGTCTTTGAGAACACAGACAGAGAGATAGGAGTGATCGTGGCCGTCAGAGGTGAAATGAGAAACAGTGGGCTTGGAGAGATCTTTAATCTTCACAGCAAACAGGCCATACAGTATTGAAAAAAAGAACAATCTGCCAACCAACTAAAACACACTCATATTTATTTTCAAGTTTTGGCTTCTTGGTCGCTTACATCGACTAGTGAGCAGGAAGGGCCAGTTTTATATCACAATCCTCGCAAACTCTTGCTCTCGCCAGGGGTGAGATCAGCAGATTCTCGTCTTCCTTCTCCAACATGGCAACCATGCAGTACTTTCACTTAGTTCATGATTTTGAACTGAAATTTGCAGAATTTTGCAATACTACTTTGATACCAAGAGTTAAAACCCTGTCTGAGAGCTTGGGACCTCTGAGTGAGGTGTGGATCAATATTGCAGGTGGGGTCATGATTTTGATTAGGAGCAAGTGGGAATTAAATAGAAAGAAAAGTTCCACTCAGTGCTCTATATTCAGACACATCTTTCTACAGTCTTCTTCATCCCACTGTGTCTCACCTTCCCCGTAATAAAACTGTGATGAGAAATATAAGATGCCTGATCTTGTAAGAAAAGCTTCCCCTCTCATTTCCTTGTCTCGCAGGTTAAAACCTGCTCCTCACTCTCTTGTTCCTCTTTAACTTTGTCCCTTTCTTTCTCTTGTCTGTTCTCCATCTGTCTCAATCACTCTCTTCACAGCAGCAATGCCAGCTAGACCCTTTTCTGTAGTGCTGCTCAGTCAGTATAGAAGTGGCTATTCAACAGTAATACCAGAGTGGAGTAAGGAACACTCTGCTTCAACAGTGTGGACAGTGTTGCACACACCTTTTCCCAAAAATCTCAAACTCTAAAATATCAGTGCTTTCCCAGACTACAGGAGAGAGTGTGCCTGTGGCTCCCTGGGACCACAGTATGCACTTTGGGGAATCAGTAATAAGCATTGAAACTGACTCCGAGACAATAGATGTGTCCTAGGAATAAAGTTAAAAAGGATCAGCTGGTGATTGGGATTTCTCAAAGCAAAATTCAGATCACTCCAAATAGTGTCCAATGAGAAGTGTATCCATGAGAGACATGTCAATTTCCAGCTGTTATAGATCCTTAAGGATTTATATCAGGATCCAAGTAACACAGAGTAACATTAGGACACTATTCACTAAGCTGTGTCCCCTGCATCTATTATCTTACATAAGGGGTGACCCAGATATCCATGTCCCAGGTAACCCCATAAAAACACACAGCAGAGGGAAGTAACAAAGAACATTTTGTATATTATCCCTAACAATGACAGATGCAAATGTTATTTCCCTTATTCAACAATTGAAGAAAAAGAAACGGGCATCCATCAGATAAAATACAAGTTTTTATGAAAAACTGGACAGTGTGAGCCCCATGTAGTCTGATTTTAATATGTCTTTCCACTAGGCACCACACTGTAATTGGGTACAAAACAATGGGGTTTAATTGTCATTCTTTAAAAGTCAATTTTCTAAAGTTGTAGCTAATGAAAATACCCAGATTTTTTCCAGTGCTACTCCAGTGTCTTCTACTGAAACTGGGGGAACAAAGACAGCACATTCTGCATGAGGTTTTATAAAACCAGGTCCAAGGGTCTCAAATCCTCTCCATAATCTAAAATTATACAAATACTTACGTCCAGTTATAGACACACAGACACACAGGGAGCTCAGTTATAAATTTCTTAAAGATCAGAGTTTGCAATCCAAATTCTTTTCTTTGTAGTGCACAATTTCTTCCAAAATGTGGACTTTTTGAGAGGTTTGAGGTGCCTGAAGTGTATGAACAATAAGTAGGCATAACACACACCCTCATTTCATACACCACAGCTGTCACACACATCTCTCACTCTTTCTATAAACTTCGTAGCCTTGATATGTATTTCCATCAGTACAACTAGTGACATTACTGACCTGACAAGGTCTTAGCCTTTCTTAGCCTTTCAAAATAAAAATAAAATTAATATAAAATTCTGGAAATGTCCATTATTATTATCAGTGAGCTACTGGCAGTGACACTGACAAGGCAGACCTGTGTTGTGTATACACAGAGTGGCATCAGAGTGAGGAGCCAGGGAGGTTGTGTATTTGTTTTTTATAACGGAAAGTGTGTTGAGTCTCAGCACGAGTGGGATGTGATGAAGAGAGACTCTGGGTTGTTAGTGTGAGAGGTCTGAGTGCGGGAGTGAGTCTCTAGAGACAGTGTGTGTGTGTGTGTGTGTGTGTGTGCGTGTGTGTGTGCGTGTGTGTGTGTGACTCAGCCTGGTGGTGTCAAGTGAGGATGTCAGAAGCTGGAGGAGGACCTGGAAGTCGGAGTGCTGACTGGTCGTGAGGGGACCAGTGAGTGTCATGTGGGAGCAGGAGGCTCCAGATCAGGGAAAGGAGGGTGTGTGAGAGATCAGGCTCGTTGAGTCCAGGAATCTGCGACAGAAGGGCTTGGCTCAGTGAGGGACCTACATTATGATCTCGGAGGTGATCAGATAGAAAGGACAGTGGAGGGAGTGAGCTGGAGACTCAGGGCCTGAGAGTCTGCAACCAGGGGACCCAGAGGTCTCTGAGGATGTGTGCCCCATGCTCTGGTGCCATGATGAGGGGGAGAGTACATCACCACTCTCAAAGGAAAAGTTCCCCAGCAGGCTATGAGGGGTGTGTCTGGAGTGGTGGACATGCCTGTTCATGGGGGTCACTACCACTGTGATAGCACGGTATCATGAAGAAACGTTGTTAGTTTTCTAACTAACCTGGTATCTATTTCAGTGGTTGTTATGGTCCTCAGTTGGAGAGTTATTTTTTCCCTAATTGTTTTCTCCTTTTTCTCTGGGTGCTGCCAATTAATATATTACGCACATGAGGAAGAAGCATTTAAAAGGGGAAAATTAGACTTCAAAAGGGGGAATACTGAGAGATCGGAGAATGTGAATGAGGTTAGTTGAGTGGTGTGTTTTAGGGATGGGAGAAAGACATGTTGTGTGCTTTTCTTTTTTGCTTTTGGTTTTTTTGGGCTGTTAGTTTGTCGGGAGGGGGGGGGGGGGGTCTTTTCTTTGTCTTTCCCCTCCCAATTGGAATACAAATGTGCTCCTCTGCCTCCCTAATAAAGTTGATTTGTTTTCTCAAACATAATTGACTCTCACACATTATAATAGTAATTTTAACAGAACTAATGTACAGTACTCTATTGACAATGGAGTCCAACTGTATTTATATTAATGGTATTCAAGTGAAATGTACAGATGGATCCCAAGTCTAAAGATTTCCCCTGTGGTAGACAAAGTCTGAGGCAGAATTCTGGTTCATACAGACTCGCTCTCTCTTGACCTGCTGTTTTGTTCTGAAGTTCAGTTTCCTGACTCGTACAAAGTGGATGCAGTCACATGGTCGATTCCTCTGCCAGATTTTGATTGAGATTGTTTATTGCTTCACATTTTGATTATGTGTTGTTATAGTTATAACCTTGCTTGTTTTTGTTAAAATTGTTTATTTTCTTCAAAAGAGAATGTTGTTTTCCTCAACACATCTACAAATAACAATCAAAATCTCCAGTTCTCTTTCTCCAGTGTTGTTAATTTACATTTTGTATTAATTCAACCATGTGAAGAATAACAACCAAAGCTATAACTTTAACAAAACACCATAAAATGTGAAGCAATTTCTATTATGGTTAAAAGTCAAAGTCTCTCTCATTCTATTTCCCTATTCCAATCATTGTAGCTCCATGTGTCTCCCTGTTTCCCACTGTCTCCCTTCCTGACAGTTTTTTCTAATCTTTCTTCTTCTTTCTGGAGCCCAAAATTTGATGCAGCAGTTATCTTCATCATCCCCATCCATGGAGACTCTGAGTTGGATAATGACTTGATGTTATATATTACTACTGAGCTGGGTTCTGTAGTGAAGACTTGGAAAGAAAGATGTGGATGAGCTGTGCAGATGTTCAGCTGTGCTCCTGTCTTTGTGTCTGCAGGATGTGGGGATGTGGACTAACAGAGAGATGTTGTGAAGATCTGGCCTCTGTTCTTCAGTCTCAACACTCCAGTCTGACAGAGCTGGATCTGAGAAGCAATAACCTGGGGGATTCAGGAGTGAAACTGCTGTCTGCAGCTCAGAGGGATCCCAACTGTAAATTAACAACACTGAAGTAAGTGCACACTGGTGATTTATTTTTATTGTTTTATTTAGATATGTTAAGACTCACAGCATTCCGTTTTTCACATGCATCAAAATGTAACACCTAGAAAATACAAAACAAAAAAGAAGGGTGACATATAAAAGTATTTTTTGTCTAATTTTATACAAGTTCTTGTCTTTGGGCTCTTTGTAAACATATGATTACTGAGAGGCTCAAAACACAACCTTTCCCATTTTTTAAAATATATACTGTATATGTTGTAGATTTTTAATTCTGTAGGTAATTTTCTTCTTGAAAGTTATTCTAGATTTGAACACTAGGTCTGTCCAGCTTTAACCAGTTTCTAGTGATTCTCTCCAGGAAGGTGAATTAGTGGATTTATGCAGATTTGAATGTTTTTAGATTCTTCAGTTGCTATGGGAGTGCCAGCCTCCCTTTCCATTTGATTCTTACCCTTATCTCTTATATTCCTCCTTTTTTTATAATATTTTATATACATCTGAAAGGAAGTAGCTATGGAAGTGAGTTAGATTTGCAATATTTATCAATTTGTTTATCTCAAGGTTCTTCCGGATGCTATTATCATATTTTAATTTGCATGCAGTATGATGCGCCACACCCAACGCGTTTTGACGCAGTGTACTCCATGCATTTTGAATGGCTGGATCTGTATATTAAATACAGGGGACCTGCGATGCTTAATTTACATTTTGGGATTATAATGAATCTGCAATGATGAGTGCATTTCAAATCATAAGGAATCTATCAAGTACAAGAGAACATGTACCATAACAATCTCCAATTTATATCACAAAACAGATGAAGTGTCAATGTATGGGTAGTGCCATATTGCCATCATTGTCTGTGATTCAGAATGAGGCATGCCTTAGACCAAGTGAATTTTGCTACTATGTTAATTCTAAATATTTTCATTTAACCGACACATACAAGACAACATGTTTTAGATTATTTTAAGTATTGCAAAAAAGAAACCTGCCAACCAACTAAAACACACTCATATTTATTTTCATTTCATTTCTTGTTCACTTGCAGCGACTAGTGAGCAGGGAGGGCAGGGTTAATGGCACAATTTGCCCAAAATCTTGCTCTTGCCCTTGGTGAGACCAGCTGATTCTCATCTGCCTTCGACAACATGGCAACCAGGCAGTACTTCCACAGAGTTCATGATTGTGTACTTAATTTGAAATTAGAAATTTTGAGATACTATCAGTTTATTTTGTATCGGATATTTAAAACCCAGTCTAAGAATTTGGGACTGCAGTTCCCCTTTTAGATGGTGTGGATCAATAATGCAGGTGGGATCATGATTTTGATTGGGAGCAAGTGGGATTTAGTTCCACACAGGGCTACACACTCAGACACATCTTTCTAAAGTCCTCCTCATCTCAGTGTGTCTCACCTTGCCCAGTAATAAAACTGTGATGAGAAATATAAGATACTTGATCTTGTAAGAAAAGCTTCCCCTCTCATTTCCTTGTCTGACATGTTTAATCCTGCTCCTCACTCTCTTGTTCATCTTTTACTTTGTCCCTTTCTTTCTCTTGTCTGTTGTCCATCTGGCTCAATCATTCTCTTCATAACGGTATCTGCCAAATATAACAACAAACAAACACAATCTGCCAGGTGTTTGTCAATTAATTTCTATCTAATGTTTTTAATTTTGTTTGATGATTCCCCAGTGTTTGCTAATCCAACTAATTTGGTATCATGAAGAGATCATTGGTATAAATTAAGAAGAGCAGTGGTCCTAGTACAGATCTCTGTTGTACTCCAATAATTACATCACTGCAGTTTGACTCTTATCTTATTTCCTTTCTCTATTTATTAAATAATTCTCAATACAAACACACATTCTCTTTGCCTGTATTTTATGAATTAATATTTTATATTGAACTTTATTAAAAATCTTCTGAAAATGTAAATACACGGTATCATATCACCAAGCTTGGTTATGTAAGACCTACATTCTCTAAATCCCTGTTGACTTTTCCATGTATGTGATCATCTAGTTTAGTTTTTATAATTTGGCCTTCCGTGTAATAAAAATCAGACTTTATTGGTCTATAATTGCTTGGTTCAGTTTTGTTATCCATCACGTGGATTGGCACTACATTTCCATTTGTCCAATCCCTGGTTTTAGTGTCTGTTGGAAGAGTTGTGACAGTGGCTTCAGAATACATGTACTCTGACATAATATAATATGATTTAAGCATTAATATAATTAGCCATAAACACTGTCATGCACAAATCCTTAAATGAATAACAATAATAATAAAACAATGACAATCTGCACGAGTTCAATTTTTAGATCCATTCATTGTGTTTTTTTGTTCTTACAGAACCGGGTGGAAATAAGCCTAACATTGAAGAAGATTCCTTAGTGGAGCAAGGTGGCAGAATTCCTTATCTTTAAAGAGACAGAACAAGCTCCTCCAGATGTTCATCAAACACCACAGTCTGCAGACCTGCTGATCAAACCCCTCTGAGCAGACTGTGTGAAGGACTGTGTTTCCATTGTGTTCTAGTATATGTGGAAGGTAGAGACAGGTCTCTCTCCTGCTCTGGGTCTGGACAGTGTGTAATTGGATGAGTATGAGTTTGTTTCTAATCTCTAGAATTAAAAAAGATTGTCTTAAATATATAATTAGTTCTGTTGGTTTGTTATGCAGATTTTGTCTTAATAAAATTGGATTTTGCATACAGTACATGTAAGTTTTTTATTTTGTGCAGTTAATTCCTAGGAAGACGGCATGGTAGCACACTGGTTAGTATTGCTGCCCAACATCACTGGGACCCTGGATTGAGTTTCAGGATGCTATCTGTGTGAGGTTTTTATATTCTCTTTGTGTTTACATGGGTTTCCTCCAGCTGCTCCGGTTTCCTCCCACAGTTGTGTCCCATCCAGATTGTACCCTGCTTTGTGCCCATGGATTTCTGTGATAGGCTCTGGCTCCCTCATACAATTTCAGTAATAAGATTCTTTCTGTATGTAGAGTGGGTGATTGTGTATGCAGTTTGTCTATATAAAGGGATCATTGCAGGGATGTGGATTTGGACTGTGTAAACTGGGTCCACTCTGGCTTAGGCTGGTAATAATAATGGGTTGAACATGTATTTTCAGTTTTTCCCATAGAAAGGTACTGCTGGTTCTTCTGTAGGTCGATGATGCACCTGAACCAGACATAGTGCAGAACAGGAATGCATGAACATTTGCAAAAGCTTAAATATAAACAGTGTGTTACAAAAGAACATGGTTCCTTGAAGACCTTCCACAGGTCCCCGAAGAGGAGAGGGCAGGGCTAGAGAGGCCTCTGTCCTTGGAGGAGCTCTCCACTGCACTCAGTGGCTTGAGCAATGGCAAGACCCCTGGCCTCGATGGCCTGCCGGCTGAATTCTATCGTGCCTTCTGGGCTGTGCTGGGACCTGACCTGCTGGATGTATATTTGGAAAGTCTGGAGCAGGGGGACCTGCCACTGAGCTGCAGGAGAGCTGTTGTCACCCTGCTGCCTAAGAAAGGGGACCTGTGTGACATTAAGAACTGGAGGCCTGTTGCCCTGCTGTGTGTGGATTATAAAATCCTGTCCAAGGCTCTGGCCAACAGGCTGAGGGTGGTGCTGGGGTCCGTGGTGCACTCCGACCAATTGTACTGCGTGCCCGGAAGGTCAATCTTTGATAACATATTTCTGATTCGAGATGTTTTGACCACCTCCAGACTATTGGGTTTAGATACTGGTCTCATTTCGTTAGACCAGGAAAAGGCCTTTGATAGGGTTGAACATCAGTATTTGTGGAGGACCATGAGGTCCTTCGGGTTCAGCCCTGTCTTTGTTGCCATGATTCAGGTGCTGTACAGTGACATCTTCAGTGTGCTGAAGGTCAACGGAGGGCTGAGTGTTCCGTTTCCAGTGCGGAGGGGAGTCAGGCAGGGCTGTGCACTCTCAGGAATGCTCTACTCCCTTGCCATTGAGCCTCTGCTACATCAGCTGAGCCGGGTCATCAGGGGCCTGTCCATCCCGGGCCTGTCCATCCCGGGACCATCCCGTGGTCGGAGGAGAACAGGATGTCAGGGCGCTACAGACAACTCTAAATGATTTCCAGCGGCTATCATCAGCCAAAGTAAACTGGGCCAAGAGTAGCGCCCTACTCCTGGGGGAGTGGAGCGAGATGGGTCCCCCAGTCTTGCCAGAGAGGCTCAGCTGGACCAGAGGGGGACTCAAATACCTGGGGGTGCACCTGGGGGACGAGGCCAGCGTGAAAAAGAACTGGGAGGGGCTCCTCGAAAAAGTGAAAGGTCGTCTGGACCGCTGGCGCTGGCTGCTCCCCCAGATCTCCTACAGAGGCTGGGTTCTGATTGTCAACACCCTGGTGGCTTCGATGTTGTGGCTTCGCCTGGTGTGCCTGGAGCCACCAGCCGGACTGGTCGAGGAGCTCCAGGCCACGCTCCTCGACTTCTTCTGGGACGGACTGCACTGGCTGCGGAGGGGCATCCTCTATCTGCCCAGAGAGGACGGAGGGCAAGGATTCATCGACATCCGGAGCCGGGTGGACGCCTTTCGCTTGCAGGCAGTGCAGAAGCTGCTGTTCGGCCCGGCCTCACTGTCCTGGAGGGAGCTGTCCTTCACCCTGCTGCGTCGAGCAGGACACCTCGGGCCCGACTGTGTGCTCTCCCTGATGGACACCAGCAGGGTTGACCTGTCTCCACTGCCGCCTTTCCAGCGCAGTCTCCTGGAGGCATGGCGGCATCTGCGCGTGCAGAGAGAAGAGGAGCGGCCCAGTCTATACTGGACACTCAGGGAACCGTTAATACACAATCCATGAATGGACATAAAACCGGGCCACTCCTTGGACTTTACCAGCAGACTGGTCCGCGCCAACATCACACAGCTCCACCACCTGCTGAACGTGGATCAGTGCTGCTGGCGCAGCGTGGAGTGGGCATGTGACGCGCTGGGACTACACTCGCGGCGGTGTGTAGACAGGTTTCTCAGTCAGCTTCGCTCTGCTCTGCCTCTTGAGGAGATGCTGCTGATCCAGGGTCTGTTTGAGGATCATCGCATTCCAACCACACAGCCTCCTTTCCCTGGTCTGCTAGTGTCTCCTGCGCTCTGTCCCGGACCGACGGGATCTCTCCTTGAGCCCCTTGCTTCAGAGGAGAGGTCTCTAGCTGGTGTTGGGGGAAAATGTCTGTACAGACTAGTCGTAACATCTAGACACCAGGCCCAGCTGTCCGCACTCTCTGACACTCCCTGGAGGGCTCGTCTGGGAGTGCCGGATGACGTCCAGCCTGCCTGGGGTAGCCTCTACAGATTTCCCCTCAACAAGAGGGCTAGTGCAATGGAGGGTCCCGCACACCATCCTGGGGGTCAACTCATTTGTGTCGGTTCTGGACCCGGCGGTGTCTGACGCCTGTCCCTTCTGCGCTCAGAGGGAGACGGTGTTCCACTGCTACAGCGCCTGCCCCCGCCTGTCACCCATGTTTGCCGTACTGATCCGGCTTTTTACCAACTTTGGCCTGGCCTTCAACTACGTTATTTTCGTGTTTGGGGTGGGTTGTACAAAAAAACGGAAAACTCAGACCCTCCTCAACAATTTTCTGCTGGGCCAGGCCAAACTCACCATCTACAAGACTCGGAAAAATAAGATCGCTGGTTCCGGGTCTGTAGTTTTTTCTGTCAATAAAGTTTGATTGAACTCTCTCTCTCTCCTCTCTCTCTTTTCCACTCTATTCTTCCTCTCTCACACTCTTCCTCTCCTCTCTCTCTTTTTCACTCTATTCTAGAAAGCCAGGACCAGCTACTGGAAAGCTGTCTGATCAGGGTGAGTCTGTGAAGTCTAAGGACTGGTCAGTTACTAAACTGAGAGATCTGTAGCAACTTCATCACAGGCTTGAAGCTCCGCAGTGATTAATGTTTGGGCACAACACACCAGGGTATAGTGCTGCACATCTGTGCCACTGACATCCTCTCTAGAGCACAGAGCTGTTGGCGTTTTGGTATTGGTCCCTCCCTGTATTGTCCAATCTGAATTTTTCTTAAGGCTTGACATCCGGCAGGTTACATCACCTCATCAGCTGTGCCTAAGGGCTGCACAGTGGTGCAGAGGTGAGCATAGCAGCCCTGCGGACCCCAGGTTCAATCCCTGACCTGGAGTGCTATCTGTGTGGAGTCTGCATGTTCTCACCTGGTCACATGGGTCTTACAGTCCAAAGCTGTGCTGGTGGGTGTGTCTGTGTGTGCCCTCTGATGGCCTGGAGTCTCCTTGCCTGACTTGTAACAGAGGTCTTAAACCCAAGCAGGAGTTGAAATATAGGTATCTAATGAACAATGTGTCAGAACTAACGCTTGCCGTCTAAAATTTCAGTAGCAGGCTGATATACAATTTTGGCTCTGCATAAAGGAGAAATGTTAAATGACGAGGATGTTGGATATGTACATGTGCAAGAGAGTAGTTCAAGACAGGGCAAACCGCCAGCGCGTGAAATTTAACTCAGTGGACATCTCAAGAATGCACAGTGAAAAACCTCCTACTGAAGCCTTCGGTGACTTTTCTTCTGCGCCATTCTTTGAGATTAAAGAGAGAATTCCCCCCGTGATGTTACCAGGTTAGATGTTTAACCAAACTGAAACAGGAAAAATACCCTTTTTTTCTGTCATTATGGTCTTAAGGCATTAAGGATCTGCGCCTGTGGCTGGAAGGGTTTGCCGGTTCAAATCCTGCAGCCGGCAGAGGAATCCTACTCCGTTGGGCCCCTGAGCAAGGCCCATCACCCCAGCTGCTCCAGGGGTGCCGTATAAATGGCTGACCCTGCGCTCTGACCCCCAGCTTCTCTCCCTGTCTGTGTGTCTCATGGAGAGCAAGCTGGGGTATGCAAAAAGACACATTCCTAATGCAAGAAATTGTGGCTGATAAAGTGATCTGATCTTGTCTTACACGAGGAAACTCCAAGGCGATGATTACAACGTTGGAGTTAAAGAGGACATTAGGCGCCCTCTCATGGCTTTGGGCAGAATTACAGGCTGCCCTGCCGCACCTCAGAACAGAAGTTACATCTTTACACAAAGGGTGGTGGGGGTGTGGAACCAGCTACACAGCCATGTTGTTGAAGCCGATACCCTGGCTTCTTTCAAGAAACAGCAGGATGAGATCCTCAGATCATGACATGGGGGTGGGGGGCAGTTCTATACACAAAGAGTAGCGGGGGCGTGGAACATGCTGTTGAAGCCAATGCTCTGGCTTCTTTCAAGAAACAGAAAATGTCCGCTATGATTTTAAGATTCTGCTGGATGATGCTCAGATGTGGGCCTAGCTAGCCTGGCGTGATTATGTTCCTGGGTGAAAAGGGAGAGTTTGGTGCCCAGCTTGTCCGTGGTTCATTGCAAACGATCACCCTGCTTACTTACAGCCTGGAGGAGGGAGGTAACTGTCAGGTCTCACCACTGGAGGTGTATATGTTCACTTTGAGCCTCTGGGCAATATGTGTATTTATAACTCTCCAGAACCTCTGCAGACTGACCATTGGGTACTATTGGCTGCAGAGTTTGTCGTGAAAGTCGTGAACTTTGCGAACATACCGTTTGTTGCAAACTCACATTCAAATTCCCACTCATTGCAACATGAAGCGGCCCTTCCTGCTCACTAGTCCCTGTGATGACTAATGTACCGAGGTGTACGAGTGAATAAGTTCAGGTTCCAGCAGAAATGTTCCAGCCTGATCCGCAGGTAGAGTTAACCAGTGAGTAGTATTTAATAATAATAATAATAATAATAATAATAATAATAATAATAGCTTACACTTATATAGCACTTTTCTGGACAGTCCACTCAAAGCGCTTTACAGGTAATGGGGACCCCCTCCACCCCCAGCAGTGTGTACCCCCACCTGGATGAGGGGCCAGTCCGCTCCCCACACACCAGCTCTCAGTGGGGAGGAGAGCAGAGTGATGGAGCCAGTTCAGAGAGGGGGGTTATTAGGAGGCCATGATGGGTAAAGGCCGGGGGGAAATTTGGCCAGGACACCGGGGTAACACCCCTACTCTTCTCAAGAAACACCCTGGGATTTTTAATGACCACAGAGAGTCAGGACCTCGGTTTTACGTCTCATCCGAAGGACGGAGCCTGTTTACAGTCTAGTGTCCCCCGTCACTATACTGGGGCATGGGGACCCACACAGACCGCAGGGTGAGTGCCCCCTGCTGGCCCCACTGACACCTCTTCCAGCAGCAGCCTCAGCTTTCCCAGGAGTCTCCCCTCCAGGTACTGGCCAGGCTCCAGGTTGATTTGCCAGTGAAACCGTCTGGGAGAGGAGAGCAGTATTTCTACTGGATTGGAAGAGCTGGATCCACAAGCCTGCTTGTTTACAGGGTCACAGGGCCGCTCCATCTCACCGGAAGTCCTTCTGCCTCATTCTGAATCCCAGGACATGGCGCTGAGCAGACCTGCAGATTTCCTCTAGTTTGTGATGTGAATTTGAGGTTTTACACGTCACTGTGACCAATTGACTTTCATTGTGGTCTGAAATGCGCCCCTCAATGCCGATCCTTTCGATCCCCGACACTATAAAAATAGCCTCGCACTGTGGATAATGGGGATCACCGACTGTTTTGTTTGGCAAGTGGTTGTTAAGGCTGGATTCGCACAACAGAGTTCCTCCAAGCCTCCTGGGTGATACCGCTTGCTGTAGCCTATTCACTGTCCCTGAGCCCTGACCAGGCTCCCACTTGGAGCGGTGGCTCTGTGGCTCAGGATCTGCGCCTGTCGCTGGGAGGTTGCCAGTTCAAATCCTGTGGCTGGCAGAGGAATCCTACTCCGCTGGGCCCCTGAGCAAGGCCCTTCACCCCAGCTGCTCCAGGGGCGCCGTATAAATGTGCTCTGACCCCCAGCTTCTCTTTCCCTGTCAGTGTGTCTCATGGAGAGCAAGCTGGGATATGTGAAAAGACACATTCCTAATGTAAGAAATTGTATATGGCTGATAAAGTGATCTTATCTTGTCTTACACAAGGAAACTCCAGGGCAGTGATTACAACATTGGAGTTATAGAGGAAATTAGGCACCCTCTCATAGCTTTGGGCAGAATTACAGGCAGCCCTGCCACACCTCAGAACAGAAGTTACATCTTTACACAAAGGGTGGTGGGGGTGGGGAACCAGCATCACAGCCATGTTGTTGAAGCCGATATCCTGGCTTCTTTCAAGAAACAGCAGGATGAGATCCTCAGATCATGACATGGGGGTGGGGGGCAGTTCTATACACAAAGAGTAGCTGGGGTGTGGAACATCCTAACCCAGCCATGCTGTTGAAGCCAATGCCCTGGCTTCTTTCAAGAAACAGAAAATGGCTCTTGATGTAATCTCAGGTGTGAAGGCCACTATCCACCCACCCATTTCCTCACTGCTTCCCCCAGTTCAGGGTGCACAGGGAAGCCGGAGCCTATCCCAGCAAGCAATGGGCACAAGGCAGGGTACACCTTGGATGGGATGCCAGTCCATCACAGGGCACACACAGTCACATCAGGGCCAAATTTTCCCCAGAATGTCCTTCCAGTATGTCTGGACCGTGGGAGGAAACCGACACGAACACGAGGAGAACACGCAGACTCCACACAGACAGCACCCCAGTTCTAGAACTGAGACCAGGACCTCAGTGCTGTCAGTATCTTATATAAATAGTTGAAGGAGGGAGCTGGGTCAGCATGACTTGGTGGCAAAGGAACAAGTAAAGATTTATTCCACGCTGAAAAGATGAGGAAAAAAACACAACGTTTCGGCTGTAGAGCCATCTTAGGGTGTACTGTTTCTTTTCTTCTGTTTTTCAGCATGGAATAAACCTTTAATTGTTCCGTTTATATAAATATACTTGTTTCCTTTACCTACAAGGATCAGAACTGAACTGTATATGATTAAGACACGGTGTCAGGTTTCACGCCACCTGCCCTGACCGCGGTTGGAGCTTTTGCCAAGTCATTGCGGGCGCAAGGGATCGTGGTGAAATTGCCCGCATCCAGCAGAAACGTAGAATGAAAACAGGTGTCCAGTAGAAGAGACGGTTACACGGTTAGGCAATAAGTACTGGCTTTTCGAAATATTGTGTTTTCTTGCTGATACCCGGCGTTTTCAGAGATTTCCCAGATTTAGCTTTGTCGCTGCATTTAAAGACGCATCGTTTTATAGTGTCCCCCTTTAAAAAACAAACTGTAAATGAACAGAGTACCAAGGGGAACCCTGTCTTTCCAGAAGCCACGCTTATTTGTATTGAAAACAAAGTTCTGCCGTTTTCTAAAAAGTCATAATTAGGCTTGTCACGAATCCTTCGACTTTTGCTGGACACAAATGACCGTAAAACATCTACCGTTAAAATCAGAAGGAATTGTTCATCTCTTTATTTTTTACTTTGTTCACGGGTTCAACCTGTAATATTTTAGCGGGTTAAAATGTGTGTTTATTACATTTAACAACATTCAATCGCAGCCGCGCCGCTTTAAGATGAAATATGTTCTTTTTTTCAGACGCGTCTCTCTCTCCCACTGTGACGAATGGAGTGGTCTGAAACCCCCTCAATTTTCTGAGTAAAATTGAAAGACGTGTCCAAGCACACCGAATAATCAACGGGCCTCCCTTTAACATGGCAAATGAACCAGCTCCAGGCGCACAGCGGTCTGAAAGTCGACTTTAACAGAAGTTAAATATTCTTTGTTATATTTTAGAGCGCAGGGTGCCTATTTTTACAGTACATCAGTGCACCTCAGGGTGGTGTTCATCAGGTACCTAAGCGATATTACCTCAGGGTGCCGCCGTAACCAGGAGCGCAGATCTTACGGTCACAGCCTGATGTAGCTCTACATTAACAATAATAATAATTGCTTACACTTATATAGCGCTTTTCTGGACCCTCCACTCAAAGCGCTTTACAGGTCATGGGGATCCCCCTCCACCCCCAGCAGTGTGTACCCCCACCTGGATGAAGCGCCAGTCCGCTCCCCACACCCCAGCTCTCAGTGGGGAGGAGAGCAGAGTGATGGAGCCAGTTCAGAGAGGGGGGTTATTAAGAGGCCATGATGGGTAAAGGCCAGGGGGGAAATTTGGCCAGGACACTGGGGTAACACCCCTACTCTTCTCGCGAAACACCCTGGGATTTTTAATGACCACAGAGAGTCAGGACCTCGGTTTTATGTCTCATCTGAAGGACGGCGCCTGTCCCCGTCACTATACTGGGGCATCAGGACCCACACAGACCCCATTACATGCACCAATATTCCAATGTATTTTTATATAGCACCTTTCACAACAAGGTTGCCCCCCAGTTCGCCAACAAGCAGGGGATCGTTAGCAATGAAACACCGGAATGTATCTATACCGCAGCGCTGTATGAGTTAGCGATGTTTTTTAAAAAAAAACTACTGCGTTGCGAGTAATTGCGATACGTCCCACCCCCTGCGTCCGCTGTGCTTCCCTGAGCTCCCAACCCAACCGGTAGCAGGAGTTTCCGTAGTTACCAGGGTTTCACAGGAGAGGGGAGTCCGCAGGGCATTTGGATGAGCAGCAACAAGTGAAAACGGCCAAGAGCCAGCTTTCACCGTCTATCTGCACACACGGGCGCTGCTGGAGCTGAACCCGCCGCGGACGCGATGTCGGACCCAGGTTAGCCTCGCCCTGTTGGACTTATCGGGGAGGGCGGGGAGTTTCACACATCCGAACCGCTGCTTCCCTCACTGCAGGCGGAAGCTAAGACAGCGATCGGTAGCGAAACGGAGGGGGGTTTCACCCCTGAAGTTGTGACAGACGGACCTGTATTCCACATATGCGCGAACAAGGCTGGGTTTTGGCCCGATCGCTTGAGGCAGTCGCTATAGGAGGCAACAAATCTTAAGCATTTTTGTGTCAGCTGGGCCCGGAGTTGTGTATTTCCGCGATATAACTTGAGTTCTATGTTGCAGGAGGCGCCGGCTGTGAACACGGCTCGCTCGGACTATGATTTGATCTCATTCAGATTGAACAACCGCTGCCGATCGCCCGTTCAGACGTTTTCACCAAAAAAATCACTCCCACCCACCTTGAAGTATATATGCATTTGTATGTTTAACGCCGCAGCTGAATCGGCCGTTTCGTTTTGCGGTTTAATACTCAAATTTTCCACCTGGGTCCAGAGCGGCTGTATTTCAGTTCCGTGCTGGTTCCGACAGTAGGCTGTTGAATTAATGTGCAGCTGGGAGAGACTGAGTACTTTCCTGACTTCAACACACGGTGTGGCACAGTAGCTCAGGTGGGGAGCCGCGTCAGCAGGCGTAGTCTGCAAAGGAACAAGTAATAGGTTTATTCCCGGCTGAAAAGAGAAGACAGATAACGCAACGTTTCGGCTGTGAAGCCTCCTTCAGGTGTAGGACAGTGTGGTGAAGTCTTGTGAATGGCAATCCTACCGCGAAACGTACTGCTCTCGTTCACCTTAACATTCACAGTCTCCATCTCGACATTCAAACGTGTACAGTATGTTGTGGGTCGCCTTTCAGAGAAGAGCATCATTGTGGTCTTCATAAATTAGTGCTTATTAATCATGTTCGCATATCCCAGTAAGTCGAGGCGGAAGCTGCAAGGGTTAACAACTGTTGTTTTAAACCACCGCTCTGTCAGTGTGTCGTAGCATCACGCCCTCAAAGATTAAGGGACGGCAGTGATTTTTATACCCGAGACGAGCGCCCCCTGGTGTTCATGTTCCACCACAATGACGAGGAAAAACGGACCCATCCAGCTTCAAACAGGTTCTGGCAAGTCAGGGGCGCCGGGGAAACCGGATCTTATCCCAGCAAACAACGGGCACAAGGCAGGGTACACTCTGGACGGGACGCCAGTCCATCACAGGACACACACAGACACTCGCACCAGGGCCAGTTTTCCCAGAAACTAATGAAACCACCAGCATGTCTTTGCACTGTGGGAGGAAACTCATGGAAAAATAGGCAGAACATGCAAACTCCACCCAGACAGATGCCCACGAATGGAACCCAGGGCCCAGGTGCTGCAAGGCAACAAGACTAACCACCCTGTCAACTCTCTTTCTATTTAATTTGTAATAATTTAGTTTTGTAATAATAATAATCATAAGAATTGCTCACACTTATATAGCGCTTTTCTGGACACTCCACTCAAAGCGCTTTCCAGGTCATGGGGATCCCTCCACCACCACCAGTGTGTACCCCCACCTGGATGAGGCGCCAGTCTGCTCCCCACACCCCAGCTCTCAGTGGGGAGGAGAACAGAGTGATGGAGCCAGTTCAGAGAGGGGGGTTATTAGGAGGCCATGATGGGTAAAGGCCAGGGGGGAAATTTGGCCAGGACACCGGGGTAACACCCCTACTCTTCTCGAGAAACGCCCTGGGATTTTTAATGACCACAGAGAGTCAGGACCTCGATTTTACGTCTCATCCGAAGGATGGCGCCTGTTTACAGTCTAGTGTCCCCGTCACTATACTGGGGCATCAGGACCCACACAGACCGCAGGGTGAGCGCCCCCTGCTGGCCCCACTAACACCTCTTCCAGCAGCAGCCTCAGCTTTCCCAGGAGTCTCCCCTCCAGGTACTGACCAGGCTCACACCTGCTCTGTGGTCCCTGCAGGCAAAGTGATCTCCTATTACGAGCTCAAGGCCCTCCTGGGGAAGAGCCCGGACCTGCTGCTGGTTGACGTGCGCACCCAAGAGGAGGTGGACAAGGGGAAAATTCCGGGCTCTATCCACATTCCCGGTAAGTCTCCTACAGCCCGGTTCTTGAATACACAAGGCAGGTCCTAACGAGGGGGGGCATTCAGCCATATCGAGCCCATTCTTGAACAATTACCAGGGTGTCGGGTTCAACAGCCTGGCTGTGCAGCTTGTTCCATACCCCCACCTCCCTCTGTGTAAAGAAGGGCCTCCTGTCCTGACTGGAGGATCTCACCCAGCTGTGTCTTGAGAGCAGCCAGGGTAGGGGCTTCAACCACAGGGCTGGGCAGCTTATTCCACACCCCCACCACCCTCTGTGTAAAGAAGGGCCCCCTGTCCTGACTGGAGGATCTCACCCAGCTGTGTCTTGAGAGCAGCCAAGGTAGGGGCTTCAACCACAGGACTAGGCAGCTTATTCCACACCCCCACCTCCCTTTGTGTAAAGGGATGCCTCCTGTCTTGACCGATGGATGGCATCCAGCCATTTCTTAGAAAGCAGCCGGGACAGAGGAGTTTTAAAGACCCCTCCCTAGTCTGGATTTATGTGTTTTGACCTCTTTGTGTAAAAAAATGTATAACATTCTGAGCCAAAAGACCATGACTAACATCATCTGGGTTTCTCACAGGCTAGAGCACAGCTGGGTCTTTCATATATACTGTCAACTCCCTTCACCATCAATAACCAATAAAAAACTCAAATCTGGGCGATAATGTAAGTTCTGCACCTATCGCAATGTTTTGCTCACATTCCACCCAGAAGCCTGAGGAGTCTTAAGTATAAATGAGCAAAAACCTAGTGTTAAGGACTGTTTTTTTTAAAACTTTTAGGTTAGATACTAAAATTAAAAGTGAATTCATATTTAAGTGCCCACACTTAATTTATGATGTTGCTGAAGCTGTGTGTCATGGAGAGCAAGCTGGGGTCTGCGAAAACACAAATTCCTAAGGCAATAAATTGTATATGGCCGATAAAGTGATCTGATCTTAAAATGATATATAAAGACAATGATTTAATTAAATAAATGGAATTTGGTTTTGTTTGACTATATTTCCATTCCCTTATGATCCTACGTGACTTCCTTTCTTGTTTTTATCACTGTGAAGGTGCCCTGAGCTTTTGCTCAGCCTCACTGCGTGTCCGCTTGCTTTAATCTCGTCTATCCAAAAAAGCCTCGTACCCAGAACCCCACCCTCGTCCCCGTTTCTTCCGGATACCAGGGACTGTACTGTACTGGGACTGTCTGACCTCCCAGCTCTGCAGTTCTGTTTGTAATGCAGTGTCACGTTTCCTCTCCCGCCCTGTAGTGGGCGCTGTGGAGCGGGAGCTGGCCCTGGACCCGGCGGCCTTCCAGGACAAGTACGGCGTGCAGAAGCCCCCCCCGGACGCCCCTCAGCTCGTCTTCCACTGTCAGATGGGTCGCCGAGGAGCAACGGCCACAGAGACAGCACGCGCCCTCGGATTCGAGAAGTATGCTTTCCTGGCGATCCATTTCGCCCTGTGCCTCTTAAAGCTATTTTAGTACAGGCCTTGCAATCAGCTGCTGAGCCGCTAATTTGCTCCTTCTATCTGATTAATTAATCGTGTTGGTTCGATTTGGTAATTAATTGATTAGCAAGCCAAATCTGGGATGGATCACCCCATCCGACAGCACCCTGTCACTGGATTAGAGGGTGTCGATGAGGAATTGCTGTCGTTGGTGATAGAGGGCGCCTCCTACTGGTCGACGCCAGGAAGTACTCCCGACAGCTTTGGTCTATGAGTTTGAGCTGGGGTCTCCTTGGAGTTTCCCCTGGGAAAGATCAGGGTTCTCCCAGGGTGGGGATGACCAGTAGGTGTGTTGGGAAGAGCGTCTCCTACTGGTGGACACTGAGAATACCGATCGGGTCAGTTCAGGCTTAGCTCCTGGGATGACTGAAAGTTGTTATTGCAGTTATGTCATGTAAGTAGTGATGAAACTAATTCAGTTCATCTTCAGCAGGGAAACCAGGATATAATATTGAGAGGAAACGGTATTTGAAGTTTCTTAAGGGAAACTTGCTCTCCAGTTCATCACAGTGCACGCCACCTGGTGTTTTTTCCTGCTGCTTCTTGAGTCCTTCGTAACTGAAGGCGTTTTCTCTCTCTCTCTCTCGTTACTTTCAGGGCCCGGAATTATGCTGGCGGGTATAAGGAGTGGGCAGAGAAGGAGAGGTGCTGAAGCTGTCAGCATCGCTATAAAAACCTGGCGGGTTTCTGGATCTCCGTATTCCGAACTTGCAACCTAGCAAAAGTGATCAACACACACACTGCTGTGGAAATGCCTTGAAGAGCTCTAATAATAATAATTAATAATTGCTTACACTTATATAGCGCTTTTCTGGACACTCCACTCAAAGCGCTTTACAGGTCATGGGGATCCCCTCCACCCCCAGCAGTGTGCAGCCCCACCTGGATGAGGTGCCAGTCCGCTCCCCACACTCTCAGTGGGGAGGAGAGCAGAGTAATGGAGCCAGTTCAGAGTTTAATTCACAATTAATAGCAGATGAACGTTTTCAGCGTCAAAAATGTACCTGACAGTTTCACTCGAGTTTTCTAGCATTTTGAACAGCTCTGATCTAGTACTGCTGCTCAGTGTGGGGAAAAGTAGGTTTCAAATCTCATCAAGTTAAATCTCAAATTCCCTTCGGCAAGACTGCTTAACGACGTGGTCACAACTCCACAAGATACACTACTAATGAGCGGCCAGCAGAAAGTGTTGCAGTGGCTGATCGCACCGGCTTTAACCATCTGATTTAATTGGCTCGTAGGCGGGTGTCCTCATTAACAGCGTCCTCTCCTCTCTACACGTTTAGAAAATGTAAAAGGCTTCTGGCTGGGCTGCAGAAACACAGGTCAGGACAGTCTGTTAGCATGAAGCATGAAATTGCAGTAGGCGATACCAGAGGCAGGGTGTAATCCGAATTCACGAGCGCATTCAGTAATTAACGAGAAACCGTAATTAACGAGCCCAGGACAGCTGCCCCTAACAAGTATAAGAACTTCCTGAGCGCCGTATCCGGAAGGAATAGGATGAAGATTCGTCTTGCTTTGACTACAGACCCTTCCGATATTGCTCATCGGTCAACACTGTTGTCTTCAATTAGGCTGTGAAGCTCTTAGCTTCTAGCAGGAATGTCGCCTTTAAATTTTATCTATATGTAATATGATTCTTCACAGCAAAGAGAAACTACATCCAAGACACGGTTTTAGTCTCTTTAAGCCTGAAATTACCAAATGCAAAATATCCCAGACATCTGCACAGCAGTGTGTATGTTCACGATGCCTGGAGATGCTAAAACGTCCTTATTTTAGATTGTTAAACTGGAACTGAAATAAAGCCATTTTCCGTTCTGGACATCTGGTCGGTTGTTTTTGTTCGACAGGCTTGACAAAACAAAACGAACGTTTTGTATTCCATACCGAAAAGAAACGAGACACCGTCGTGGTTGAGAAGGAGCCGGCCCTGTTTTCTGTTTTTCAAGGGTCTTTCTACTTTGGGCTTGGTGCGGCGTCGGAAAGCCGAGCTGGTGGCTGCTGTCGGGGCGGATCTGTTGCGACGTTTTTTTCTGTCTTTCTCTCCTGCTGGTTCTCTATAATCTATTTTTCCCCCTGGTAAGTTTTCCCATTTTTGGATCTTTGAGTCCTGGTGCGCTGTCTGCTTTCTCTTCCCGAGTTTTTTTTCCCCTTCATTAGTCTGCCCGAGCCGTTTAGTATGGAAGCGACTTAGTAGTTCTTTAGCTCAGCTGGCAAGACCTGGGTTCGAGCCCATGCAGTGAGGCACGAAGGAGGGTGGGAGAGGCGAGGGCACAAGCCCTAGAACCCGAATCCGTTACCATAACAAGAGGACAATGAAATATGGGCTTTTTCGAAGTCGCAAATGTGAGATATAAAGTCGCAATTCTGAGTTACTAAGTCGCAATTCTGAGATACCATAGCGCGTTTTTTTTTACTCCCTGGCGGAAAAGGGCTTCCATAGGTTTAGTCCAAACTTTCGCTCCGCTTGGACTTAAGCGTCCTGGGAGGGTGAATTTGTTTTGTTCCTTTACGGTTCTGCTCCTGAAGTATAACCTTCCTCCCCCCGTCTCTGCCCCCCTCGGTTCCTCGCAAGCTCTGCCACCTTTCCTTTAACGTAGCGCTTTTCTAATATTTTAAACCCTTCCTTTTTGGCTCTCTCTTTTAAATCGCCTTTAGGCCTTGAACTGGGCTAAATTTTTATTTTTTTGAAGAGTATTCTGTCATTAGAAATTGCAGTGTTGAACGGTGTTCTCCATGAGCATTGTTTCAGGGTTAAATAGGTTAAGAGTCAGGAATAGCCCATACATATTAGCTGTAACAGTTAAAAATGCCAGTGCATTACGTGCCAAACGCAACAGTTTGAAAAGCTGAAGCCTTTTTTTTCAAACTTTTGCTTTTAAGTCATCATTCCCATTTAGGGCAAAGCAGTGCAGAGAGCCATATGGGCAAGAAACAAATTGTGAAGATGATATTGAAATATCACTTTTCCTAAAAATCCTTTCCGTCCTAGAACACAACCATGCCATCAAACATCCTCCATGTTTTCTAATTATCCTAACCCTAGCTAAGGGTTTGACTAAAATCCGATCAAGTCCGTTGCCTTCAGCAGTTGGTTGAAAGGGATCGGATCAATAAGATGATCTCCTCTCCTCAGGATGAAATGTTTCCCTCCAACTTGCTCCTTTGCCACTCTGATGGTGCTGCAGCCTGCCTGCTCGGATGTCGTCCCTAGGGGGCGCTCTTACAGATAGGGGGGGGGGAGCTCGATTTCAGCTGTAGCACCCTCTTTCCTGATGCTTCCTCGTCCTACAGGCGTCTGTGTCCGTGTCAGGTGGTCTTCAGCCACACGCGGGAGGTCAGAGAGCTGTACCAGATCGCCATCATAACGGAAATAAGCTCTCTATAATGACAAGAAACACCTGCCTTTGCATTTAATAATGATGATGTTGCTTTATCGGCCCTATACAATTTCTTGCATTAGGAACGTGTCTTTTCACAGACCCCAGCTTGCTCTCCATGAGACACACAGACAGGGAGAGAGAAGCTGGGGGTCAGAGCGCAGGGTTAGTCATTTATACAGCGCCCCTGGAGCAGCTGGGGTGAAGGGCCTTGCTCAGGGGCCCAACAGAGTAGGATTCCTCTGCCGGCTGCTGGATTCGAACCGGCAACCTCCCAGCCGCAGGCACAGATCCTCAGCAACAGATTTGGAGGGGGTAGGCTCCGTTCGGGAGATGTGAACCCAGACTCTCGCCGACCGCAGACCAGCGCCCTTCACGACAAGCCACAGCGCCACAATTGTCTCGCGTTTGCCCGCATTTGTCTCAGGCGGCCCTCCTCCAGCCTTGCTCATCCAAAGGACGGTGCCTGTTAACAGTCCCCCTCACTATTCTGGGGCATCAGGACCCACACAGACTGCAGGGTGAGCGCCCCCTGCTGGCCCCACTAACACCTCTTCCAGCAGCAGCCTCAGCTTTTCCAGGAGGAGTCTCCTCTCCAGGTACTGGCCAGGGTCACACCTGCTGAGTCTCCAGTGGGGCTGCGGGTTTGTCCTTTGTCTTGTACTAATGCAGTAGCTCCAAGGTTCTGCACTGTATTTCCTGTGCTTCTAGCTCTGTTTACGTTACTTTAAGCGACACACTGACGGCAGACTCTTGCAAGAAGACACGGGCTGTATTTTGACACTTTATTGGCAAAAACGTGGAAAAGTGCAAGTCTAACAGTCAATAATAAGACTGAAGATTTAACGAGAGGGAGCAGTAGAAAAAAAAGTAGGAATCCCATATAGAAATGCAGCATAAAAAATATTCAAAATGCCCTTTATTTCCAAAGTCAGCATTTCACTTTGTCTGTGACAGGTGCAGATCAGCTTTAGGCTGCTAACAATGTTTTTTTTTAAAAGCAAGTTTTACAGATTTTTAAGGTGCAGATCTAGCAAGAGAACACAGAAGAGAAATGCCATCTTTTCACAGGATCTTTTTCATCTTGCCTATGGCTACTCCCCTAGAGTAGAAGGAGTAAGAAAAAAGACAAGACTCTCATTTCACATGCTGTGCGCTAAAACAACCCAGGAGACAGGCACAGTTGTTCAAAAGCTAGAGATATTATTCTCCATCAGGCTTTCTGCCGAGTACTTTTCCAACTTGGTGTGGAAACAGTCCAGATCTGTTACCGTTAGGGGCAATTAAAATCGATTTTTTTTTAGCTTACAGTGGATTACAAAGGATCTGTACTCTGCAGTACAAAAAAGCAGCCTTTTATCATGATCTGCAGAGAAGAGCAAAAAAAATGTTCATGATGAGGGATTGCCTGTCAATTAGGCCTGGTTGATTCATGCAATTGAACAGCTACTGCAGTACTTCCTATTGGCTGCATATGTACTGTATAGTTCACCTTGAGTATTCGAAGACTCGACTGCAAGGTAAATTAAAGGTTTAGAAGCCTCACCAGAGTGCCCTTGCATGGATAACATCCCAAATTGCTAGAATAACTGAAAACACAACTGAAGGCACCCGAGTCTCAAAGCTGATTCCTGGAGAGTGTGGTGTGTTCTGCTTTTATGCATGGATGCTCCAGCTACGGTGCTCAAGGGAACGTTTCCGCAGGTCTTTCCTCCCGGCGGCTGTCAGGGTGTATAACGCTGCCCTAGGACGAGGCTAGGACTGTTAGCCCCTCATCTGCTAATCTATGGACAGCATGGTGCTCCATTGCACTTTTTGGACTATCTAAATAAACCATATTTGCACATATTTTATTGTTTTTACAGTGACTATGATCAGCATATTTTGCACACACCTATCTATTTATTTTTATTTATTTTATATTTGTTTTGTATAATTTTTCATCTATTCTGATGTCTGTTTTTGCTTGTCTTGGGCTAGACTGTTGTAACACATCAACTTCCCTTTGGGATCAATAAAGTCTTATCTATTTATCTTATGGTCCAAACTCAGTAAGTCAATCCATTAACCTCATTATGGACTTCATTGAACTAATAAAGGTTTTTTTCAGTTTCTTAAGATCTTTCACAGTTGGTTAAAGTACACGTTGGTACACCTCCAAGGCTTGTTAGGAGCACTGTCATTATCCTGTTTGTTAAATAATTAGAGCAGGTCCTGACACCCCTATTCTAAGTGAAATGTTGATGCTCGTGTTGCCCATTGGAACTCCTGATTGTGTCTAGGATGTCTGCACTGCAGTGTAAAGAGCAGCTGCCCCAAAATGCCTTTTACAGCAATCCACTGCAGGGTGGTTTGAGAGGAGAGAAATAAGTATTACAAAGCTGACCTCAGACTGAAAGAAATTTATATTTTAAAAAAGCATGACACCTGTGCTCAACTGAGTAAATACTGCAACACTGTTTTTCATGGATCAGTTATTGGAAATAAAAAAAAGGTTACAAAACCAACTGAAAATAAGTAATTCAGTGGTTTTCAAAACTATGCATATCTGTCGGAAAGTAAGAATCACAAAGTCCACATACTTCTGATGCCTCTGTGTGCATGAGGTCACAGTTCCCAAAGGGTGACTCTCGTTGTACCGAAGACAGGAAACAACGTGTTGAATTATCAAGCGCCCTGGCATTCTTTAAGTGCTAGTAAAGTATAATAAATCTCTTTTGGTTTTTGAGGGCTCTTGTCTCAGGTGCAAGAAATCGCACTTCTTGCCTTAAAGCCAGGTCTTCATCCCCGGTCCTGAAGAGTTTCGCCAATTCACTGCTTGGAATCCAGCGATGGCGAAACACCATGTTTACTCGAACCAAGATCCTTTTAATAAGGTGACTTTTTTTTAAATAAAGCACTTAAAAGATCATTTGGCACCAAAAAACAAAAGTGAAGATACAGCATCCCTCCAGCTAGACTCGAGTTCCCTTTAATTAAACCGGTGACCTGCTTCCTTGATTAACTTACAGGTGTCACCCAGTTGAGAGACGATAAAACAGGCGATTCAAGATGACTTAGTAGACCAACTGTCAGGACATCCTGTGACCCTCGCCCCGCGCCAGAATTCCTAAAAACTCGGAATTCTCTCTTTTACCTGGACCATCATCTCTGGAGTTGAGCTTCCAGTCCAGTTTTTTTTCCCAGGTAGTCAGGAAAGGGCAGCTCTTGTCTCAAAGCGAGACAGACCTACGACCTGCCCGGACGAGAGCTGGGACGTTTTTACCTCTGTGCTCGCGGCGGCCGGGTTTGGAAGGAATCGGGCGATTTCAGTCCGTCAGTACTGGGGGAGGGGGGGGGGACGCTGCCGCCGGCGATCTGAAAAGTCGGTCCGAGCCCCCGGAGCTGCTCGGATCTTCCGAAACCTCCGATAGGGGCCCGGGATTTCAGAGTCTTTCAAGAGAAGGCACCTACGGGTAACATCCGGCACACAAAGGAACAATCTTGGTCCTCGATGTTTTAAGGTCACAAGGGGAGGGGGGAACAAACTTATTCGACCAAGGGATCAGCAGCCCTTTTTATTGGGGGTCTTTGTTTCAGTCTCTGCACTGGTCTAGGAGGGGGGGGAACTGTGGGGGGTCAGCTCGAGCAGAAAGAGAAATCCGCCAACGGAAGCACCGAATGGAAAGCGTGAGTCCCGCCCCTTGGCGTTGTCGGACGTGGCTGGGAAATGCGATTTATTCATGTTTTTGGTGTCTGTCGTACAAGACGTCTGCGCTGCGTCCAGACGGTTTTGCTTCTCTCGTCCGGGCGACGATAGGAGAACAGCCCCTTAGGAAGAGGCCTCGAGTTCAGTCAGGATTGCGGGGATGCACGCCCTGCTGACGGCTCCTTCCGGACAGGCGGCCAATCAGGACGCCGGGTGGCAGAGCCTTCTGGGAGTCGGCCATTTTAAATAAGGTACCTGGGCCGGATGCTACAATCTGTGTGCGGGCTTTTCTGCGTCTCTGCCCCGGTCCCACCCCCTCCCCGACACGACGACAGCCGGGAATCTGTGTCGCCCGTGAACTCTATCTCTCCCCTCCTCCTCGTCTCGGCAGGGCCCCAGAGGCACCCTGCCACAGGAATGCTGGGAAATGACTGGAAGCAGAAGGACAATGACCTGCTGGGAGACCCGTGAGCTGGACGAGCCTCGGGGAAGGGTGGGGGGAAGGCAGAGGGGAGCTGGGGGGAATGGAGACAGAGAGAGACGGGGGGGGGGCAAGGGGGAGAGAGAGCGCAGGCGCCCAGCGGGGGGCGCTAGGGAGCCCGGCCGCGGCGCACGCAGACGTTGGGCTTGGCGGCGTGGCTGAAGCCCTGCTTGCACAGGCACTTGTAGGAGCCCGGGACGTTGACGCAGCGGCCGTTCTGGCAGGGGTAGGCCCGCGCGCTCAGTTCCGCGCACTCGTCGATGTCTGGGGGGAGGTGAGAGAGAGAGAGGGGGGGGGGGAACACGTGTCAGCGACTCCATTTGGCACCGCCACCTCCCGAGGAATTCTCTGCTCTTTCAAATGTGTGTCTCCACAACCCTAACTTTAGACTCCACAGAACCCGTCCCGACAGTCACTGCGGGGGGGCCTGGTTTGGTAGCTTGAATACACGCAACACAGCAAAAACAGACTGAGCAGGACTGTGAAGACCAGCACCATCGCTGGTGCAAAACAGCTACAGAAGGCAGAAACAAGCAGCGCAGAGGACCAGTACAATCACCGCCCGTCATCACCTTACACAGCGGAGATCATTTCGAACAACATGACACCTTCCATCCAGATCTGTCGATTTAGACCACCTCGATTCAAGTGCAGTACAACTAGGTTATCTTTTATTCCCACAGCTATAAACCTGCTTTATTTGGAGAAAAAAAATCATTGCATATTTTATTTATATTTATATTTATCTCCTAATGCATGTCTCTTATTAGGTAATGGGTTCATGTGGTGTTAAATGTATTACGTGCTTTGTTGATTCTGCCTGCAAAGTAAATTTCGGTATCTGGGACAATAACAGGAAGGACGTTCATTTTTCGGCCCAAAACTAATCCAAAACTAAGCAGCTGTTTGTGTTGGGAGAGCCTGGTGGGGGGGGGGGTGTCTAGCCCAGTTGCTCTCTCTTAAGTGCTGGAGCACTGTTCTGCCATCACTACGGCCAAAAGAGAGGAGAGAGAGATGGATGATGGGAAAGGATGCAGCAAGAGGGGGAATGATGGGAAGGGAGGAAGAAGGAAGAGAGATGGATGATGGGAAAGGACGCAGCAAGAGGGGGAATGATGGGAAGGGAGGAAGGAGGAAGAGAGATGGATGATGGGAAAGGACACAGAAAGAGGGGGAACGATGGGAAGGGAGGAAGGAGAGAGGAGTTTGGAGGTTCTGTTCTGTAGGGTACCTACCGATGCAGCGCATCCTGGTGTGGTCGAGCCTGAAGCCAGGGTTGCACTCACACATGGTGCCCAGGTAGGAGCGCACGCAACGCCCGTTGGCACAGCTGCACTCATCCGAGTCCTCTTCCGAACTGTCTCCTTCTGGGAGAGAGGGACAGTGAAGGAGGAGGAGACAGAGAAACAGGTGGTGGAGAGAGAGAAAGGGATGATGGGAAAGGGCACAAGAGGGAATGATGGGAGGGGAGAAAGGAGGGAGACGTATAGGAACAGAGAGGAGAGAGGGATGATGGGAAGGGGCACAGCACGAGGGGGGGATAATGGGAAGGGAGAAAGGGGCACGTGAGATGGAGCAAGGGAGGGGTGGCAGGAAGACACAAGTAAATGAGAACGAGAGAGTTAGGGGGAGGGACCACATAGCAACATGCTACCTAGGTACAATTCTGACCCTGGTGTCCCGAACTCTCTCGTACCTTTAACAGTCAATGTCTTGACTTCATACGAAGTAAAAGACTATATGTATTAACTATACTATAATAAACTACAATTTACTATACTATAATATATACTATATTAAAAAATAACTCTTTAATTGACTAGTCAGGTTGAAATAAAAACCAGAAGGCCCTGCGGGATCTGGACTGGAGAGCCCTGCTTTAGAGGGATTTAACTGGTCATTAACTTGATGAGACCCAAAATCCAGGAGCACCCAGTTCTGTGCAGTAACCAAGCCCAGAGGCGCCTGGGGCCGACGGCGCCAGCTCACCGGGCTTGTAGTTGGAGAACGCAGCCAGGAACTCGCCTTCCCCGTCTGACTCGGTGTCCAGGTGCAGCTCGCACAGCCGGTTGAAGATAACTGGCAAAAGAAAGAGAGATGGTTGGCCCCCCTGTCCCCCTTCAAACGAATCGTCCGGGCTTCGCACATTCGTAGACACAGAAAGGCATGCTGGGAGGGAGGGGGCGCAAACCAGAAAACTGCGCCCCCGGGTACACCAAGCAGCTTTCCGATCATGCGATGTGTGCTGGGGACCACATTGACGATGGTGACCGGTCATGAATCCATGATTTGAACCGGCACTGATTTTGCAACACAGGGTAACAGTTCTATCCTGCCTGTACGCATTTCTTACGAACAATACATCGATAACAATTTTAAAATATATATATTTTTTTTAAAATGGGAACTGTAGTCCCAATTTCTCAGACCGGGTATTAGATCTCGGTGACAAAAATAAATCCACTGACGGTATCGCAAAATTTGACAACATTCCGAATGAGGTACAAAATACTTTTGGGAAAATGCTGGAGAGTCTCCGTGTTGTCGAGGGTTTGCACAAATTGTGACATGAAGCAGCCCTTCCTGCTCACTAGTCCCTGTGATGACTAATGCACTGAGATGTACGAGCGAATAAGTACAGGTTGTGCAGCAGACATTTCACCGCAGAAATGTTCCGGCGTGATCCGCAGGCAGAGTTAACCAGTGAGTAGTATTTGCCAGTGAAACCGCCTGGGAGAGAAGAGCAGTATTTCTACTGGATTAGAAGAGCTGGATTCACAAGCCTGCTTGTTTAGTGTCACAGGGCCTAGGTTAGGTTACCCTCATCCTAACCCTAACCTTAGCCCTAGCCCTAGCAGCAGGGCAGGGAATTCTGATAGCTTGACTGCACCCTGGGTTGCTGGGGGAGCCTGCTGTACTTCTTGGAAACTCTACCATGGCGAAGGTGCAGCAGATGGGGGTACCTGAGTTGCGCTGGGGGCAGGTGCGGCACTCGGGACCCCAGCCCCGGCCGTAGTGGCAGCAGCACTCGGAGTAGGTGACCCGCAGGCGGTTCTGGGGCATGCTGCAGATCAGGTCCTCGTCTACCTGCAGGAAGCACACGTCCTTGTGGGCAGCAGTGCGGTCTGGTGGAGGAGGAGAGGGAGAGAGAGAGAGACACAGAGACGCCTTACAGGTCTGGGAACGCCTTCCCAGAATGCCCTCGCTGCGGAAGAACGCTCGCGTCAAGAGCTACTGAATGTTCTGGGGGCGGCTTGTCAACTTGAACACCTGCTTAGCTTCACCGGCAGCCCCACTGGAGACTCAGCAGGTGTGAGCCTGGCCAGTACCTGGAAGGGAGACTCCTGGGAAAGCTTAGGCTGCTGCTGGAAGAGGTGTTAGTGGGGCCAGCAGGGTGCGCTCACCCTGCAGTCTGTGTGGGTCCTAATGCCCCAGTATAATGACGGGGACACTATATTGTAAAAAGGCAGTCCTTCGGATGAGTCTCGTCCTTCTGATGAGACGTAAAACTGAGGTGCTGACTCTCTGTGGTCATTAAAAATCCCAGGGCGTTTCTCGAAAAGAGTAGGGGTGTTACCCCAGTGTCCTGGCCAAATTTCCCCCTGGCCTTTACCCATCATGGCCTCCTAATAACCCCCCTCTCTGAACTGGCTCCATTACTCTGCTCTCCTCACCACTGAGAGCTGGGGTGTGGGGAGCGGACTTGCGCCTCATCCAGGTGGGGCTGGTGGTGGAGGGGGATCCCAATGACCTGTAAAGTGCTATATTGGTGTTGTTATTATTCAAAATGCATCTCTGAGGAGCAGGCCAGGCCAGATGGCGTCACTGAATCCGTTCTCGAACCCTGCTTCCGTTCTCGACTGCTTCAGGATCAGCTCTGAAACAAGCCCCCCTCCCCTTCCAGATCCTGCTGCCCAGCCTTTGCTGACGGAGGCAGCTCTTGACCTTTGGATCGGTCCGGTACAGCGGCCAGGCTGGCGAGACGAGCCGAACAGGTCCGCTCTGCGGTGTCATCTCTGACCTGTTTGCGGCACATTCCTGTGTTGACGAATCACCCAGAAGCCAGCAGGCGCGTGCGAGAAACCAAACAGGGCCAACGGGGCTCTTGTGCTCTGGTATGTTCTGTATTAATCAAGGGATTTCAAATCTCCTGAGATTGCATCACGAAGACCTTTAACACCTGACATTGATTCGTTTTAGCTAGATTTGTACGGCATACTGCCTTGGACTTTCTATAGGGACCTTCATTCGGATTTGAATCAAGTGTGTAGGATTGGTGTGCAAATCCACACGCATATACCTGTTTGATAAACCTGGTGACATTTTTAGCTGCTGCAACAGTACTTGCATACAGAAGATGTAGGAGAACAGCACTGTTCAGAAGCCGGAGAGAACACCCTGAGAGAGCAGGCAGGCATCTATTTAAATACCCGAATTACCTTCTGCACCCCTCCAAAGACTGCTGGAATGCACTGGAATTCAATAATGGTGGAGTGTGTGGAAGTGTTGTTGTGCTAGGCTTAAGGAATTGAAAAAAAATGCTTAAAAATCAGCCCTACATTCTTGTTTTCACGATGCAGATAAATGGTAGACATATTTCTAAATAGTAAACTGTCACATGGGAATTAGTGCTTACTGGCTCATCGCTTCTGGGTCCGGAGTTTGATTTGGGAGTGAGATACCTTCTGGGTGGTGTCTGCATGGTCTGCCCCATGTTCTTGTGAAGAGTGCATTTGTTCTTGCCCCTACTATTGGGATTCAATCCTGATCGCTCACAGCACAGCGCCCCTCCCTGGACAGGGGATAGCTCCTCCACCATGAGAGTTCTACATCTTCCACATGGCCTACATTGCAGGGGGGGGGGGTGATGTGATGTCACTGCTAGATGTGATGTCACTGCTGGAACTGGCTCAGGCGCGCTGAGGCCCGTTACAGTCAAACGGGTTGCTTCCTCTTTCTCCCACCTTCCAAAGACCTGGCGTCTCTGAATTTATCCCTGTGTGCTTGTGTGTGGTACATCGGTATGGGGTATGGGGGTATCGGCCTGCCTTAAGCCCTAAGCATCCGGGACTTTTACCAGGAATGAGAGCATTTTTTGGGGGGGAACAGGCGAACCGACAATTTGGGGATCGGATCCTTATAGCCGACAAAATCCACACATTCCACTGGAACAACAGATCCTGAAGTCAACAGACTAGCCGCCCTATTCACCCAATGCTGACCTTTGTCTTCGCAAATACAGCAGCCTCACTCATGCAGTTTTAGAGCATGCAATAAGTATTCTTGGTTTTTGATACCGAAAACACTCACGGCCAAGTCAGATTGAAATGTAGAGGGGTGCTCTCTTTCCATGGTGTTAAACTATGAGGTTAAATGACATGCGCTAAGTTAGCCGTTCCCCCCAGTTCATGAAAACATAAAGAAGTTATAAATTGTTGGCCTGCCCAGCTCATCGAGTTGCTAGTGGATACAGTAAGCGACCTACTGACCTTCAATGTGAAGAGAATCACTGCTTTCCTTAATATACCCCAATCTAGGGTCTGATGTTTATTAAAGTAGTCTGGTCAATTCTTTCTTCCAACAAGCACTCTACTGTGTCTGTCCATTTGGACTTTGCCCCTGAGCCCTACATAGGCTCAGAAGTCCTGCAGGCCAGGCCTGTTCCAACCCATAGGGGATCCCTGGTGCTCATCATCACCTCTGCCTGTGGTGTAATAGTTCTTTAGATCGACTTATCTGACCTCTTCCCACCTCTTTGCTGCTATTTTCAGTTAACAGTACCCAGAAAGGGAGGGTATGGAGGTGCAGTGGCAGGTGTTACTGCCTTACAGCGCTGGGGCCCTGGGTTCAGGTCTGGACTCGGGGTGCTATCTGTGTGGAGTTTGCATGTCCCCCTCCCCCGTTGGCATCGGTTTTCTCTGGGTGCTCCAGTTTCCTCCCACGGTCCAAAGACATACCGGTCGATGTAACTGGCTTCTGGGAAAACTGGCCCAGGTGTGAGTGTGTGTATGTGCCCTGTGATGGACTGGTGTCCATCCAAGGGGTATCCAGCCTTGTGCCCACTGCTTTCTGGGATAGACTCCTGCCCCCGCATGATCCTGAATTGGATGGAGCAGTTAGAATATGTATGCATGGTTACAAGAACCCCACTGATGAACACACTCCCGTTTTGTATTATTCCTAGTCTTGCTACTGACAGCTACTGTGTATTTAACTTGAAGCCTGCCTGCAGGATTGTCGCCTCTCCTTCACATCGAACGGTACTGCTCAGACTCCTAAAAGGAGCTCCGTAACGACACTTTCTGTGTGCACATTTCATTACCATGTAAATCCCTAAGATACCAGCACATGTGACCAGAAAACATCTTTAATTATAGATCTATATATATATAGAACCTATAAATATATATTTTCAGGTCAACAGTAAACTGGTCACTTCATCTTTTGCTAGAAATTTACAAAAAAGATTTAACAGTTTTACAAACTGTAATAACAACTCTCTGCTGAGATACAAAGGGTCATAATATTGTTAAGAAGCATCTCCAGGGTGTTTTAATTTTATGAGATTAATGGATGTTAAGGAGCTGATGATGTGGTCTTATTACAGTATCTCAGCTTTGAACGAGAAGAGTAAAATGTTCCTCTTTAACTCACATCTTTTTTGGGGGGAACTGAACTTGGCCATTGAGCACAAGTGCTAAAACCATTCCAGAAAACCAATTTAAGTGGAGGAGATGAGAGATGAACCACTTTGGGTGGGTATTAACTGACTGGAATCAGTAATGCCACAATGCTGAAGATAAGCCAAGATGATATTAGGGGTTTTCTAGAAGCAGAATGGTGTACCCAACATGAATATTCGGAGTACACTGTCTACACAAAATACAAACTTATAATTCAGTCAACAGAGCATTTTTCTGACTACCCTGTACATTCAACTAATATACTGCCTCTTCACAAGTCAACCAGATACAAACATCAAAGCAGTATATAATCTATACTGTAGTATTGCCTAATATAGTGTTTTTATAAAGTCTAAAATATGGAATATAGACTACAGGACAACACTTTGGATCAGGGATTTCAAATGGAATTTACAACTATTATGAGAGAACAGTCCTGTCAGGACCACATTCCCTAGAACCCTCTGGGGGAGTGAGCTGCTGCTCTCAAGTCACCTGACCAGTTGCAGGAAGACAATTGGTTAGGTAACGGTTCAAAACCCAGGAAGCAGAGGCGTCCTGTGTCAGTCTGTGTGAATGGAAGCCTACTGTCTTGAGGGGCTGAGGGCGGAACCCCTGTCTGCACCAAGACCTGAGCCAGGTAACTTCTGCTTACTGCTTTTTTTAAACAGTCATCTGATCCATTGTCTTTGGGCGACCAATCAGGTGACGGAGAGCAGCGCCTTACTGCCCCAGAGGATTCTGGGAAATGCAGTCCTGACAGGCCTACTTATAAGGAGCGCTAACTTATATATATATCCTGAAGCATTAACGGCGAGACCGTGATGAAATATTAACTAGGTTCTGCTGTCGACTGGAATTAATAACAACATCATAATCCTGACCACAGCCTGAATCATGACAGTCCTAACTCAAAACATCTAGTTATGCAACATTGTTTATAACTTTGCATTACATCATTAATAACATTATTTTAGACATGAATACATGCTATAATATACAACAGTATCCTATGTTATTACTTTTTATAGTAATTTATATTATGCAATATCATATTCCTATTATATTACATTGCGGCGCCCTTTCGTACTGAATACAAACTTTGAACCGTTTTTTTAACCTGAATGGTTCACCACTCAGAAAAAGGGACGCGTGACATGTTATTAACGGGCAGCGGGGCGAGCGCCTGTACGCGGTTAATCGTTTTGCGAGGCCATCACCGCCAACGGTTGACGGGTCACATCTTTTCAGAGCTCAGCCACCTCCAGATGCAGGAGAACAAGGCGCTTCAACGGAAAGCAGCGTAGCAGCGTCAAGTGCCTGGCAGGAGGGGGGTCATTAAAAGCCGTTAAATGGATTAAGCCGCAGGGCACTGATCCCAGCTGCGCCCGCGCGTGCAGAAGTGCCAGGCAGGAATAGCAGATCCAGGCTCTCTCAGCTTTCCTGCCCAGGAAGATCACAAGCGGGCGAGCCGATCACAGAGCGGGAGATCAGGTGCAAGAGAGAGAGAGACAGAGGCATGAGGACTTGAAGGAAGAGAAGGTCCTTCCCCACTTTCCATCCCTTTAAGAAGGACGAGGAAGAGGAGGGAGCTAGCCTGGCTAAAGGTGAAAGGGCAAAGGTCAAGGGGCAGTGCAGTGCCTAGGGGGTGGACTGCTACAGTATTGTAACAGACATGGATGGTGTAAAATAATTTTGCCAAAAAGGTTAAGACAATATCAGAAAACCCCTTGGTTTTAATTCCCCAAAGAGTATATAAAGATATTCATGGGGGATTGTAGATATCGCAGTCATGTTTTCATAAGCCCAGAGATACTGTAGAGTACAGGGTTCTGAATTCCCTTTCAGTGAATCATATGCAGTTTTATGACTAAAGGCTTTTGAACAAGAACTTACCTTCTTTTACCTCTCCTTCTAACTTCAGATATTTACGTGACCCAAGTTTAGTTTTTACAGGTTCTAACCTTTAGTATTTGTAATAAACGCTTTGAAATTCCTGAGAAATCAAAAGTATAAGGCTTGCGATACACTAGAGGTTAAATATGCGATGGTATAGATTCTGTGAGAACACTGAAGTACAGCATTGCAAATATTAAAGTCAATGCTATAATATGCTGTATAATATATAATGTGCTACAGTGTCTGCTGACCCTCGTCATGTCTATCAAAGCAGGTGAATATCAATATCAATATTGATTTTGATACGGCAACACCAAAACACCCTCTCCTTTAGGGCTTTCATGTCAGCTGGAGGACGGATACCCAGAATTCCAGATTATGGGGGCTGACATCCCTTTGTTCCCAGTTGCATCGGAGATCTCGTGTTCCAGTCGGAAATGAGTTAGCCAGAGTCAGACGGGTTCGAACCCTTACACCTCTGCCCTCTGCATCCGAGCAGAGGCTTTTCCGTGATGAGATAACAGCTTGGAGGCTGAGAAACACGCATGCTTGACGGGTTCTTCGGTGGGGGTAGATTCTATACTTGTTTGCTGGTGTACCATGGTAAAGGTGGATTGCAGTGCAGTAAAGCATGGTAAAACCACAGTGAAAACACAGGAAAGCTCCGCTCGCACAGGAACAAAGCTGCTGCCCATTTTTTTGGGAAAATGAACCCAAGAGCAGGGGACAGGTATACCAGATGGACACAAGCAGGGGAAAGCAGGAGAAACAGAAATCCAGAGTCTGTGGTCAGAAACTGGCTGTGGTCAAAGCTGGTACTGGACACTGTAGCGAAGCACAAACAGTCTGTACAGCAAGCCGGGGTCTAAGATGAGATTACCAGTGTAGAGAGAAACCAGAGCAGGGGGTGATCCAAAAGACATGGTAGAAAACAAAACGCTGTCAGGAATCCGAGGAAGTACAAGACAGGAGATGAGGGAATTATAAAATTGAGGGGCTTCGAGCGACACTCGTAGAGCAGACTCAGTCATAGAGGTCACCTCTGTACCCCTTTCCCAGCAAACCTTAGACATTCTGCACCACCTGGTGCGGCTGTTGATGCAAATCGCCCTGCAGGTGATGCAGGTTTACTGGTGGACTGCACTTCCCACGGTAACCAGTACAGTGTGACAGGCTCGTGGAGGGGTGGCTGGTTACTGTGGCAAATGCCAGCTGACCCTGCAGCGCTCCAACCCCCTCCACCCCACCCCACTTCCACAGTGGGAGCAAGCCTGACAAGTGACAAGGACTGGACAGCACTGCACACACACGAACACCAAGCAGCAGCCATGTTACCCTGCAATTCACATCTGGCAAACTTCTGAAGCTCATCAGGAGTGAGCCTGGCAAGTACCTGGAGGGGAGACTCCTGGGAAAAACCAAGGTTGCTGCTGGAAGAGGTGTTAGTGGGACCAGTAGGGGGCGCTCACCCTGCGGTCTATGTGGGTCCTAATGCCCCAGTATAGAGATGGAGAAACTAAACCGAGGTGCTGACTCTCTGGGGTCATTAAAAACCCCAGGGCGTTTCTCAAAAAAGTAGGGGTGTTACCCCAGTGTCCTGGCCAAATTCCCCCCTGGTCTTTAGCCATCATGGCCTCCTAATAACCCCCCTCTCTGAACTGGCTCCATCACTCTGCTCTCCTCCTCACTGAGAGCTGGTGTGTGGGGAGCAGACTGGCGCCTCATCCAGGTGGGGCTGCACCCTGCTGGTGGTGGAGGGGATCCCCATGACCTGTAAAGAGCTCTGAGTGGAGCCTCCAGAAAGGCACTATATAAGTGTAAACGATTCTTATTATAATCACAGGAAACATTCATGGGGGGGTGTTGATTTTCCAGAGTTTTACTGCGCTTTCCTCCTTTCCGCGATTCTGTCAAGCTATGAAATTTCGCTCTTCCGAGTGGCGAAACTCAAGTTTTACCGCCTGCCTCCCCGACAACTGAACAAGCACACGGCGCACAAAAACCAGCTGCAGCCCGTCCGAAATTTGGGATTGGGGAATCGGGAAAGGGAGGGGGAGAAACCCGCAATCTCGATTCCTGGTGACGACCTCCTCCCGGACGCACGCGACGCCACGCTGATGGCTTCCTGCCGGCCAGTCGGCGGCCTGAAGGAGGCTCTGTTGTGCCGAGGGTCGGCCCCGACCCCCTGGGCCCGTCACTAATGGGGGCACCCCCCCCCTCCTGCAGTCAGTACGTGGCCCAGCCTGGCCAGCGCCACTCCCACCCTGGCAGCAGCTAGCCCTCACGCTAAAGTTGCTCAGCAGCGTTTGATACCCACCGTCATAGACGCACTGTTTGAGCGCAGCGCTGAAGGTGAAGGGCTGAGTGCAGATGCAGTGATAGGAACCAGGCGTATTGATACACACTCCATTCTTACAATAGGATGGGTCCTGACATTCATTCACATCTGCAAGGGATCACCACAGACATGGGGGTTACACAAGGCAAAAACAATCCGGGTACATCGCACAGGTGTCTCTCTCTCTCTCCCTGCTGTCTTGCCCCAACAAGCGGCACGGGCAGGCAAAAGCAGGACCGCCTCGCCTGGGTCGAGCCCCAGCCCCTCCCCCCCCCGGCCATGGGGGACGTGGAAGAGGGGTGGGGGGGGTAGCAAAAGAGGCATGTGTTTCGGCCCCCAGGGCAAAATCAAAGGAGGGGCATGAAACACAACCCTTCCTCGCGCCACAGGCATGTGCGCGCACAACACTCGAGCAGACTCCCTGATCGGCTGGCTAGTCAGGCAACTGATCGCGCTGATGACTGCAGGTGGTGCAGGGCGGAAAGACGGGGCGGTCTCGTTGGGTGGAGGCAGTGTGGGGGAGCTGATGCTGAGACTCGAAGTGACGTCATAAAAAGGACAGAGAAACCAACAGGCTCTTTGATTTCTGGGGGTTTGATGGATGCAGATGCAGATCGATGCAGCATGACCACATACTGTATAACACCTGACACACACTCATTCCTGCTCTGCTCACATGTCACAATCTGGGTGTTTTGAGATACTCAAAACCTGTGCTTTTCTGCGCAGCGATTTTGCACTCTGCAGGGCCTAACGGTTGAAGTCCAAACTCAAGAGATAGATCACTTTTTTGGCCATATACAATGTCTTGCATTATGAATGTGTCTTTTCACATACCCCAACTTGCTCTCCATGAGACACACAGACAGGGAGAGAGAAGCTGGGGGTCAGAGCACAGGGTCGGCCATTTATACAGCACCCCTGGAGCAGTTGGGGTGAAGGGCCTTGCTCCTTGCTCAGGGGCCCAATGGAGTAGGATTCCTCTGCCGGCCGCGGGATCTGAACTGGCAACCTTCCAGCCACAGGCGCAGATCCTGAGCCACAGTGCCACCGCTCTGCCCGAACTGGTGTCAGGTTTAAAAAACAGCACTATAAAGCCTTTTCCTTATCTTCTGTGATAGACACAGTGTCAGGGGGGCTCTGTCTATCTGATTTTCAAGGATACCTGCTATCGAGAGTCTCCTAGCCTACTTAGAACTGACAGATAAAGACGTGTATATGCTGACGATCTCTCTCAAGACAGATGAGAGATATCTTGGTAAACTGATCATTGTCTTGTGACAGTTCTGTGGCTTTCCCATCATCATTTCCTGGGGGCCAGTACTATAGTAAGCAAGTGAAAACAGAGTAGAGACCCCCTAGAGTCCACAGCAGGAGTATGGTAAAATTGTGGTAAAAGCGCAACATTTACCAGTGTAAAGATCAATAAGAGGTATCCGGTTTGCATCCTGCATTACAAATAGTGGCCAAAACACATACTGGAACACATTTATCAAATGTTAATGACCATCAACAAATATGCATTTTTAAAACGCATATCATTATATCTCAGACATCTGTCATTATATTTCAATGTATACTGACGTTACTCCCGCAACGTTAAAAGACATATTTTAGACTGCATTCAGATTTCCAGTATCTGGGCACTGTGCAGGATGCACGTTCTACCAATGAAGTGCATTTTCTGCATTGCAATGTTTTTTCACGTGTGCATTCGATATGTTTTTATCTTGGTCATTCCATCCGTATGGCAGCAAGTGATGTACTGTAGTTTCCATATGTGTGAACTATGGAAGGAAGGAAGACTGAGGAATGTGTGATCCCTGCTCTTGATGTGGAAACCTGTTTCTCTCAACACTGCAGACAACATTCGGAATTTGCCTCGTGGTTGGGACTCGGCTGAGCTGTGTGCGTCAGTCACACTTACCTGTAACGTTCGGGAGACAGTTATCATCTCATCCTTCTGCTCTGACTGAACTGCCCCAGCTTAGATCTCCCCCCCTCCCTGGCCCTCCCTCGTTAATCGCCCATCATGGATTATTCAAGCGCAGGGGTCGTACCAATATTCATATTTTCAAAGAACCCCTTTCGCCTCTTTCAATCAGACAGGGATCGCTTGAAATTGAACGGAACCTGCCAAAACCGGGGACGGCGCAATTCGAGGTCTCCTGTCCCTCTTGTTTTCATCTTGCTGTTAATTCCTATTGGCTGACGGGTGACCTCCCTCTGTCAGCCCGACTGAGGAGATCCCCTGCTCGTCTGACGCCCCGAATCTTTTGCAGGATCGCGACGATCAATTTCTGCCTGGCTCGTCACGGGGCCAGGCAGGAAGAACAAGGGCACAAGTCGGAAACCACAGAGCAGTGCACTTAAAAGTGAGAACAGGGGGCAGGAGCCTTTACACTAAGAGGAGTGGGAGTCTGGAACACGCACCCAGCCACGTCACTAAAATGAACACCCTGGCCCCTCTTATTTGTACCTTTTTTATGCTCTTATCACAGCCTTGCTGAAACCAATTTAAAAATATACCGGAGTAACAGTACATGGCCAGAAACACATTCAAAAAGGTGTCTACCCATTATGTGAAATCTGCTTATTCCTGGTAAGAGTAGCAGTGACTCAACACCTATCCCTGGATGGGCCATCGGTTCTTAAAGGGTACGCACACACGCCCAAGCACACTGGGACATTTTAAAGACCCCGACATGCCATTGGAAGACGAGCCAACAACGGAACACCAAAAAAAAGAACATGCAAACTCCACACGGAAGATGCCCCAGTCCGGAACAGAATGAACCCCGGACCGAAGAGCTGCGAGGTGCTCACTGCTGTGCGTATTTAAATATCAGTGAACATATTTAACAATTAGAAGTTTCTACAGTTCCTAAATTCCCTAATTTGGGCCTCTTTTGTTCTTAAAAAAAGAAAAACCACAGTAAGTGCCTCACACTTGCTTATCATTGTATGTTATATGCAATGTCTATGCTGTAAGGGGCTGACTGGTGTAACATGCACCTACAGTAGTTTAAGGGATTAATTTACCCCTGTTCGCCCTCTGATCTGGGGCTCTGGGGGAGCTCTGCTACTAAACCAGGAGCCGCGATCAGTGGAAAACCACATTCAGGAAAGGCACGGATTTCAGATCGTCAGCGCTTGGTTCGTCCCGAAACAGACCCAGGGAGAAGGACATCCAGAACAGACTAACTCAAGCTGGAAATGTCTTTAGGATGCTTCACAACATTTAGAAGTCACCCCAATATAGTACTCGCACCCTGCTGGAGCTATACTAGAGCTGTGTCTAACCCTAACTCTTCGGTATGGCTCAGAACGTTAGGGCATGGCGCAGGGAGATCTGAACCAGCTCACAACACTTCATCCCACAGGCTTGGGAAGGATCCTACGCCTCTCCCGGAACAAGGACTACCTCCGGGCGAAGAAAGGCTAGCCCCCCCATGCCATCGAGAGAGTACGGCCACCGTCGGGAAGAGAAGACGGGGGAGACTGATCGCGAGAAGGGAGAACTCCATCACTAAGGCTGCCCTGCGCTGGACTCCTGAAGGGGGAAGACGCCAGCGAGGAAGACCCCGAACCACCTGGCGGAGATCTGTGGAAGGAGAACCTGCAGGCTGTGAGCCATAGCTGGGATACCATAGAAGAACTGGCTAAAGACCGACGGATCTTTTCCGCTGCTCTACAAGCCAGCAGGCGTGATATAAGAAGACCCCAGGGAGACCGGAGATGAAGGCCAAGGGAGGAGGAGGAGGTCCCGTCTTGCGGCGGTTTTCAACAGGTCCCTTTCCATTTTAAGCAACACCCGCCGGCTTAAAATCGCGCTGAAGGGGTCGGGAGGGGTCAGGGTTGGGGGGGTTGGGGGGCAGTCCTTCGAATATGAAGATGGGTACGCCCTTACTCACCACCCTGTTCCTCGGGGGGGATGCAGCTGTTGCGGTCGGTGGCCAGGGTCCAGGGCAGGGAGCAGATGCAGTAGTAGGACCCCAGGGTGTTCAGGCAACGCCCGTTCTTGCAGTTGGCCGGGTCCTGGCATTCGTCCACATCTGCAATGGCACCCTGCCGTGTTAGGAGGGGGTGGGGGTGGGGGATCGCCTCCAGACAACAGCACACAACACAGAACGGGGCTTCCCAAACTCACTTCCCAAAGTGTGTCCAGCGATGGACTGATGTCCCGTCCAGGGTGTGTGTGTGTGTCTAGTGATGGACTGGTGTATCGTCTAGGGCGTGTGTGTGGCATGTGATGGGACTGCTGTCCCGTCCATGGGATGTGAGTGTGTGTGTATCCTGTGATGGGACTGCTATCCCGTCCAGGGTGTGTGTGTGTCCTGTGATGGGACTGGCATGTCCAGGGTGTGTGTGCGTGTCCGGTGATGGACTGCTGTCCCATCCAGGGGGTGTGTAGGTGTGTTTGCGTGTCCAGTGATGGACTGCTGTCCCGTCCAGGGGTTGTGTGGGTGCATGTACGTGTCATGTGATGGGACTGGCATGTCCAGGGTGTGTGTGTGTGTCCGGTGATGGACTGCTGTCCCGTCCAGGGGGTGTGTGGGTGTGTGTGCATGTCCAGTGATGGACTGCTGTCCCGTCCAGGGGGTGTGTGGGTGTGTGTGCGTGTCCAGTGATGGACTGCTGTCCTGTCCAGGGTGTGTGTGCGTGTCCGGTGATGGACTGGCATGTTCAGGGTGTGTGCGTGTCCTGTGATGGACTGGCATCCCGTCCAGGGTGTGTGGGTGTGTGTACGCGTGTCCCGTGATGGACTGGCGTCCCGTCCAGGGTGCGTGGGTGTGTGTACACGTGTCCAGTGATGGCCTGGCATCCCGACAAGGGGGTGTGTGGGTGTGTGTGCGTGTCCTGTGATGGACTGGCGTCCCGTCCAGGGTGTGTGTGTATGTGTGTCCAGTGGTGGACTGGTGTCCCGTCCAGGGGGTGGCCTTACTTTGTGCCCTGTGCTTCTGGGACAGCCTCTGAGGTGCTGTGGCCCTGACGAGGAATAAGCATCTTTCTGACACTTTCTAAATCTCGAAGAGCCGCGCCGCGCTGCTGCAGTGTACCGGCCAGGACCGGTCTGCTGCCCTTCAGAACAGGACTTCCTCCCTTGCCACGTACCTACGACCGCGGGCATCACACACTTCTTCTTGGACGAGTCGGAGGCCCAGGGGGGGGTGCAGGTGCAGAAGAAGGAGCCCCTAGTGTTGACGCAGGCCCCGTTGGCACACAGCGACTCGTCGTGGCACTCGTCCACGTCTGGTGGCACAGAACAGCGCCCGATCAGGGCAAGCTCCCCTCTTCATCGCGGCACCGCAGCAGGGAAGACCCAACTCTCGTCGACTGGGGGGCAGGCCTGCATCTCAGGCTACCCGTGACCCCCAGCTTAGTAAACGAGGGCTTTTAAGTGACGTTTCAGAGGCGTCCCCAACACCAGTGTTTTGTTTTTTTCAGCTAGCCTAACCTTGCTCCTATACAGCACATAGGTGTTCAAACAGAGATCTTTGACACAGCTTTTAATCATACAAACAAAAAACGACATGGCCAAACGTTTTGCCCTTTCAAAAGCCATTTAGCTGGGCGGAGTGGTTGGCCTTGCGGACTGGGGTGCTGTCTGGGTGGAGTTTACATGTTCTTCATCAGTTTGCACGAGTTTCCTCCTATAGTGCAAAGACATCCTGGCTGGGGGGTTAAGCAGCTTTGGGAAAATTGGTCCTGGTCTGAGTGTGTGTCTGTGTCTGTGTGCGTCCTGTGATGGACTGGCATCCTATCCAGGGTGAACCCTGCCATGTGCCTGTCGCCTGCTGGGATAGACTCTGGCCCCCCAGTGACCCTGAATTGGATAGAGCCGTTAGCAGATGGAAGAATGGCCAGAAAAGCCCTTTAATTTGCGAGAGTCCCCAGCACAGTGCCAGCTGTACCTGTTGGTTTACGCAACGAAGGCAGAAGAGAAAAAATAAAATCTTCGTCCCCTGCATGATCGCCCCAGACGCTCAGACGACAAGACAAGAAGAAAGGCTTGTTATCCGTCTCTCTGACTGGACTTGTCAACGCTCTCCCCTGCTTTCCCAGTTACTATCATTTCCAGGTATGGAGACCGAGACCGGATAATAGCTGAGCTACAAACTGCATTGCCTTCGAGGAACGCCCGGAAGGGAAAGAAAAAAGCTATTTTCCTTTTCGGAATCAGAAGTTCACCTCATTGACAGTTCGCCTAGTTAACTAGTTAACGATTTGGCTGTTGTGACCTGTGCGGTAGTGAGTTGTTCGTTTTTCTGAGGACGTCATCCAGCTGTTTCTTGAAAGCAGTTCAGCTTCAACCACATGGCTGGGCAGCTTGTTCCCCCTCTCCCACCACCCTTTGTGTAAAGTGGTCCTGACTGTCTGGAGGATCTCATCCAGCTGTGTCTTGAGAGATGCCAGGGTATCGGCTTTAATCACATGGCTGGGCCCCCCTCCCACCACCCTTTGTGTAAAGTGGCCCTGTCCTGACTGGAGGATCTCACCCAGCTGTGTCTTGAGAGCAGCCAGTGTAGGGGCTTCAACCACAGGGCTGGGCAGCTTGTTCCACACTCCCACCGCCCTCTGTGTAAAGAAGGGCCCCCTGTTTTCGCTTTTAAATGCGTTCCCACACAGCTTTCACTTGTGCTCTCTGGTTTGGGTTTCACTCTTCAGTCGCTGACTGGAAATCAGCTGCGCTAAGGAAAGTCGGGGATACCTCAGCCCAGCTCTGGGGGTGCTCAGGCAGACAGGAGCCTGTGCTTGGGAGCAAGCAGTCAGGCCAACCAGCGACCAACAAGCTCAGGATGATGGGATGATCCTCTTACTGGCTAAGCTGATCAGCTATCACTGAGGTAAACAGACTGTGCCAGTGGATTGCAGAATGACTGCCCTTGCGTGAGACGTGTTTGATTTGATCAATGAAGGGAACTCGTCTCTGTCTTAATTCTATCTGAACCATTTAGTGGCTTAAACAGCAAACGTTTCTTCTGCAATGCTCCAGTGATTAACAGGGCAAACTCGCCACCGTTGGATGTCTGCTCCAAAATCTGGAAAAATATTCCCCTTTAATTTTGTTTTCCCAATTTGGGGTTTTATTCTGGAGGGCTAAGAAAACTGTGCCAGGACACCTGATTTTATAAAGCCTCACGCAGGATCTGTCTATGAGCCTCAATGTTTGTATCCGAAGGAGGAGACGGGGACAAGCCCTGGGAAAAAAACTGCGACACTCCACACAAGCTACAACTTGCAAAACTGACTTTCGAAGAAAGAAAACTGAATGTTGTTTGTTGTTTTGTTTTTCTCATTTCTGTTTTGGCTGTTTCTTTCTAGTGTGTGTAGTGAGACAAACATAAAAACAATCTGATGGTTCAGACCTGGTGCCCAACGTGTTCCCTTGAATTCAAGCACTGAACCGAGCCTCTTCCAAGTTAAAGGGGAGCTTCAACGCCATTTTTAAATTTTGAGGTTAGAAAAAGTCGGTAGTGATGAGTGCATTTCAAACTACGGTGAACGTAAATTGTGCACAGTAACTTGTAAAACCTCCTGTTTAGGAGCGGCCGTGTGACCCTGTAAACAAGCAGGCTTGTGGATCCAGCTCTTCTAATCCAGTAGAAATACTGCTCTCCTCTTCCAGACGGTTTCACTGACAAATACTCCTCACTGGTTAACTCTGCCTGCGGATCACGCTGGAACACTTCTGCGGTGAAATGTCTGCTGCACAACCTGTACTTATTCCCTCGTACATCTCAGTACATTAGTCAGTACAGGGACTAGTGAGCAGGAAGGGCCGCTTCTCATCTCAGTACATCAGTCAGCACAGGGACTAGAGAGCAGGAAGGGCCGCTTCACATCTCAGTACATTAGTCATCACAGGGACTAGTGAGCAAGAAGGGCTGCTTCAAGTCGCAGCTCTCATGAAATCTCGACAACATGGCAACCTTACAGTACTTTCACAAAGTTCATGATTGTAGACTTAATTTGGAATTTGTCTTTTTTTCTAAAACGTCAATGAATTGATTGCGTTACGAGATTTGCTAAACTGGTGTGAGACGTTAGGACTGCAGCTCCCCTTATATGATCAGCAAGACGTATAAAGGTGGAAACTGCCTCTAGACTGCGGAGAGTGGGTGATGTTTGAAACAGTTTTCTCTCTCTCGAGCCTCTTTGAGGTAAAGGCACTGTTCGGTACCATGTTGAGAAACCGCTGGTCGGGGCCAGGGACGAGAGGGAGAGTTCAAACAGATTGTGGCATGAAAGTGGCCCTTCCTGCTCACTAGTCACTGTAAGCAAATGAGAAACATGGTCTCCTAACAATGTTAATTATTATGAGTGTGTTTTAGTTAGTTGGCAGGTTGCTCTTTTATTCCAATGCTTAAAAGTACCTAAAAAATGTGTCTGCTTGTATGCGCCAGTTTGATGAAAATATTTTACTGCTAATATTGTAGCGAAATTCACTTGGTCTAAAGAATGTTTACACTGTTAATAGGGCTGTGTTTGTGTCAATAGAAGTTTTGTTGCCTCGCTCTGAAGCGCAGGCGATGACAGCAATATGGCATTACACATACTGCGAAACTTTGTCTCTTTTGGGATGTAAACTGGAGCTTATACACCATCTCGTGTACTTGGTAGTTTCATTGTGGTTTGACATGCATTCATCATTGCTGAAGCATCATAACCCCAAAATGTAAAAAGAGCTTTGCAGTTCCCTTTAAAGATGACCTCTATGCGCCCTCTTGTGGCTTTGGGTAGAACTACCAGCTACATCTCACCTACCTCTGACTACAGCTCAGACACCACAATAGAGAGAACTGAATTACCAATGCACTCCAGCAGGTTACTGTCGTAGTAGAAGCCTTGCTGACAGTAACACTCATACCCAGGCTGTGTATTCACACAGTGGCCTTCTTTACAGATCTCTTCCTTGAACAGCACACACTCGTCGATATCTGCCAAGACACAGAGAGAAACCAAAACACCCAGCAGGAATGAGACAAAGCATTCATGTGAGAAGAGAGAGCCTGAAACTGCACCTACTGTGTGCCAACAGATGCCCATGCCCTCAGGAGAGCTTACTCCCGTGAAGTGCTCAGTTTGGCTAAAACCATTAAGATATGTTTAATAATAATATTAATCGACTCAAAGCTCTTTACAGGTAATAGGGATCCCCTCCACCACCAGCAGTGTGTACCCCCACATGGATGATGCGCCAGAACGCTCCCCACACCCCAGCTCTCAGTGGGGAGGAGAGCAGAGTGATGGAGCCAGTTCAGAGAGGGGGGTTATTAGGAGGCCATGATGGGTAAAGGCCAGGGGGGAAATTTGGCCAGGATGCCAGGGTAACACTCCTACTCTTTTCAAGAAACGCCCTGGGATTTTTAAATGACCACAGAGAATCAGGGCCTCATTTGTCTCATTTGAAAAACCTGACCTTTTTACAGTCTAGTGTCCCCGTCACTATGCTGGGGCATTAGGACCCACACAGACCACAGGGTGAGCGCCCCCTACTGGTTCTACTAACACCTCTTCCAGCAGCACCTTTATCTTTCCCAGGAGGTTTCCCAGTCAGGTACAGGCCAGGCTCACAGCTGCTGAGCTTCAGCTTTTGTTTGAATACAATTAGACTTTGCATTTTCCACCACAATGCTGGAGAAGGGTGGCTGTTGTTGTTGACAAGCAGTTTATTGAAGCACTTATGCGGAGAAATTAAATCTGCAGGATCTCTATAGTGCACTCCAACAATCAACATGTCGGGCACATTAATTACATTAAGTAATACATTTTGTGCTGTCTAAGACAAAACAAACAAAACAGCTTGTTTTGGAGGGGGAAGTTCAGCTGTATAACAGAAATATTGGTGTGTATGTATCTCTTGTTTTAGCGAGAACCTACCTCTGTGCGCTGGCAGCCCATACTCTGTGATGCTCTCCTCGATGTAGAAGCCTCTTCCAATCGGACACAGGGAGTGGAACTCCGCTGCGGAAAACAAGCATCGGAAAGGAGCTTCAGGGAAAGAACACGACGGTGTCACAGTTTAAAGCACTGCTGCCTCGCAGCGCTTGGGCCCTGGGTTCAGATGTGGACCTGGGGTGCTTGTCTGGGTGGAGTTTGCATGTTCCCCCTGTGATCATGTGGGTTTCCTCCCACAGCCCAGAGACGTGCTAGTAGGTTAACTGGCTTCTGCCCTGATATGAGTGTGTGTATGTGTCAGTGTGTGCCCTGCGATGTACTGGCTCTTGCTGGGATAGGCCCCAGCTCCTCTGTGACCCTAAAATGGAAGAAGCTGTTTAAAAAAGGATGGAAGGCTCATTTGGGTTCACACTGCTGGTCCAGATGTACACCGTTTTTTTACTGGTTACACCTTTCCATAAGTGAATTGTTATTTCACCATTCTATTATTATTATTATTATTATTATTATTATTATTATTATTATTGTGTTCCAGGATGACTGAAACAAACACCTTAGACCGTTAGACCGTTCTCTTATGTCAAGCTAGCAGGCAGCACAACGACTTTCTCTGAAACTAGATGCTGGAATTTATATTCTCCAGGTCCATATGTTCTTCTGCCTTGTCCTGTGCTGTGCCTGTCCTCGATCTATTCATGAGAACACTGAGGGTATGCCTGTTCATACAAGCAGGGTCTCAATGTCTGCAAAATGAATGATTTAGTCTGTCCACTGGGGGGTTTGGGCTGGAATCAGAGCAGAGCTGGATAAAAATGAGACAAAGGTTGCTCATTTCAATGTCCAAATGATCTTGCACAGAAGATATGAATCTGAGATGAATCTGTAGTAGTTTCTGAGCTGCCCAAGTACCAGCAGCTCAGCCTGCACTGGAATGGACGCTCCAGGTTCTGTGTCAGCTGTATGGGGAATGACAGTTTTATTGCCCACTTCATTACAGTGGGGCATGCTGATCACAGAGCAGAGAGAGAGAGAGGGATTCACGTTGTTTATTGTAGCTGATTACTACACATTTGTGATTGCTGTTGTTTGTTTTAGTTGATCAGTTTTATTTTACTTAACTGAAAGCCAATGCATTAGTGTTTTGTTATATAAGAGCTTTACTTATGTCTTTTAAACTGAGTACTATACTATAAACTGCAGTAGATTATGTGGTGGTATAAATGACTTAGACTTAGTTGTATGTGAATCTGGCAACCGGCGATGGTTCTCTGCACCAAACCTTCGCAAATGTCTAGACCCTGCTATACCATTCTTTTTTATGTGACTGGGGTGACTGATCCTGCTCAATGATGAACAGAAGTTTAAATAGAAAGAATCACGACTAGATCTAATTTAGCAAAGTTAGAAAGCTTTGATACTGCCTAGCTTCAGAACCAATTTAATTAGGCCTCATTGCTTAGTATCAGTCTCTTATCTTTTTGCACGTTATTGGTGGAAATAAAGCTGCACTGACGTTTGAACTGATAAGACTGAATTTAATATATTTCCCCATTCATTTTAAAGGCTTGTTGCATAACTGGACACACACACAGAAGTGGGCTGAGTTAAGGGTGGGGGGAGTAGACGGTCGTACCGGAATTGTGGACGGGACAGGGGTAGATCTCGCACCTGTCCCCCCAGCCCACCCCGACGGTGCAGCAGCATTCCTGCTTGGTGATGTTGACGGCCAGGACACTGTCGCAGAATACTGTGTCGTCCAGGTTCAGATAGCACTCCTTCTTGTCGTCGTCGTCCGTCTCAATCTCTGCGGAAGAAAACAGGAGCTTGTAATGCTGGCACCCCCCCCTCTCTGGATCACCACTGAGCCCCCCAGCTAGCATTGCCACAGCATCCAGAGGAGTTTCTACTGGTTGCAGGGGTTACCTGATCCGACAGGAAGCCTGTTCCACCTGTCCACCATTTATGACCCAACCCATCTCAGGTAGAGCAGGCTTCCTGTCGGATCACGTAACCCTGGCAACCAGTATCTTAGCAGTGCTCTGGGCTCTGTTATAGAATTTTGCTCTGAACCACAGCTGAGTTCCCAAGCTTTGTGTTCCCTCCCGTGTGTTACTCTATTGGCTTCCTAGCCTACCTTTGTCTCAATTTCACCTTTCCACTTGTGCTTCGCTCTCGAGTCTACTTCGATTTCATTCTTCCTTTGTTAGACCACAACTCTGGACTGTTTGCTTGCTCGTATCCACTGTGCTGCATCCTCGAACCGCTGCTTTTCCCCCCATATAAGCAGCGGCCACTACAAAGCTGGCTAGCTTGCCTTCACTCGTGACCTCCTTGTATAAAAGCATGTTCTCCAGCTGCCCATGGTCTGAGCAGTCCTTGTTTCCTCTTGCAATTCTGTGCACTCGAAGCAAAGGTCTTGGTTTCAGAAGGAGAAGATTTGTTTCAGGGAGTCTTTAGCACTGGATCTGGTGAGGATCCTTTTAGCGGGGTGTAGCAAGGTGCCTGTTTATTCCACCCCAAGCCAAAGGAGCGCACACGTCTTCTCAGTTCTCTGAATGTGGTTCCTCTCTTAGTGAGCAGTGGTATGGAAACAACATCACCAACAACCTGCCAGCTCATGTTTCCTGTTAGCGGGTGGAAAATCCAACACTTGATTTCCCAGCTTATCGCTTTGAAACACACAGATCCAATGCATGATGAATTCCCAGCTAATCACGTTTAAAGACATGGATTGATTCAAATGCTGATCAGTTACAGAGGTGATTTTAGAGAGCTGCGATAAAAAAAATCTGCAAACACTTCTTCTCACAAGGACCAGACCAGGGTTTTGAGCTTACTGCTTTCTTAAAGGTGTAATGAAATCTGTACTTGGATGCTGGGATCAGGGGATTTTAAAAAGCAGGGACACCTGAGTGTGGCTCAGCTGATGAAAGGCAGATCAGAGGATTCAGGCATTCCTCGGGTGGTTTAGATCTGGACAGCATCATTGCGACTGGGATTCTCCCCAGAAACCGGGTTACACCACAGGGAGAGCATCGTTGGGGGTGAGCCTTATCCATAGGGAAGCAGCTCCTGTTGCTTGCAGGGTAAGTGCTAGCTTGAAGTGAAGACAGCTCCTCAATTCAGTGCTTCGCTCTACCGGATTAGAAGGCTGATGGTGGCCTGTTTGTTGAAGGACATCAAGAGGAGGTCTTTATCATTCCTTTGGAATTCCAATCCATGACTGTTAGTATCTAGGTATAACAGACCCTCCTGTCATGTAGCCTTGTGGAGGATTCAAACACATTAAACCCATCTTCTCTCAGATATTTATATGGGAGGTACTTACTAAGTTTCAGACCAACCTGATATCTTACCCTTCCTGCCTGAGTTAAGTCCTCAACCTTTGCTGTTCCACTTTCCCTGTTACATCTTGATTAAATAGATTTTTAAATCACTGGCAGATCCTGTTTGGCCAGAGGACAAGTCTTGAACTTCGGTCATCTGGCAGTTAGAAACGGCAACCTTCAGTTTTAATTTTCCTCTTTACTTGAACAGTCTCCCTTGTTGTGCCTAACCCGAGATATCACAGTTCTATCTCCCTGGGTGTGGCCACTCTCCGTCTGGTTTTGTTCTCCTGTATGATGAGAAAAATCAGCTCCCTTAAGGTGCTACTGAATCCTCTCATTTCCATGTGAGGAATGCACCCCGAGACACTTCTTTGATTCTCAAGAGTTGACACGTTGGCCCACCTGTATGAGCCCAGCTCATCACTGCACGCCTTTGTGTCACATTAGGAATGCCCGACAAAGCCGATAACATTCGGCTTTTTGATGACCCGGCCATTCCGGCATGCCTTATGGGATGGGTAGCACCGAGTGATGATGTCATGTGTTTCGGCGGGTCACCGTTTAACCAAATCGCCATGAAGGCCCTGGCTGACTAACGTTCCTCCTACCCCTTTGGCAGAATGCCTACTGCTCAGGGAATCCCAGCTACGGCAACTCAAGACGCAGGTTTGATTCAGCGTTGTCTGGGCCTAAGGACTCATGGTGTGTTCCGAGTGAATACATTTACTGGTTGAGTCCTGGCTGCAAAATAAAGAAACAAAAGCCGAAGAAACAGCGGGGAAGGTGGCAGGTCTTTTTTAGCAGATCACAGATGTAATCTACCTTCACAGCTGTGCTTGTCCTCTGAGCTGATGAAGCCCTCATGGCACAGGCAGATATAGTTGCCCTCCACATTCTGGCACAGCCCGTTCGGCTGGCAAAGACTCCTGTCGTGGGCGCACTCGTCGATGTCTACAAGGGGACAGAAATAACATGAAGGCAAGGCTGCCAAGATTTCACCTTTACAATGACCAAGAATATATATATAAAAAAAACAGTTTTCCTCAAAGCTGATCCAGACCTTACAAGCAAAGGAGGCAGAGAGTCTACGTGGCCTCCTCTTGTCTCTAAACATCGTTGTTCAGCCACAGAGCCGTACAGATCATGGACTGGAAACCGAATACGCATGGACCTTGTTTCAGAATATATTAACACAGTTAAAGATCTGTACTAGGCTGAATAAAAACTCATTCCACGCTGAAAGGGAAAGAAAAGAGACAACGTTTCGGCTGTGGAGTCTTCTTCGGGTGTCACATACACCTTTACCTGTTCCTGGACAAAAAGCAGTTGCTACGCTATGGAGGGTTTAGGATATTTCAGAAAGCTGCACAGTGCGACAGGAGTTCAGGAGGCCTCCAGTCATTGTACAAAATTTTGCTACCAGAAAGACGGCCTCTCTTTTCCTGTCTTAAAATCCAGCAAATCAAGCAATTACCCTCCCCCCCCAATTAAGACTAAGCTAATTTTGTATCAATCCCGAAGTCAGCGCTCTTAGGGGATCAACAGAGGAGACCGGACCAATGTTGATACAGTAATTAACAAAGAGAAGAAAGAAAAACAGAAGAAGGATCAGGACCACAAGAGAGCAGACCTCAACTGACAGACCGTAAGAACGGAACACCAGTTAATCTGAGCACTAAACTCTAGGCTTTAGGTAAGGGACTGCTCTCTTATCAATGTGTAAATACCGATTTCTTATAGACAGATAGGACTTTATTGATCCCGAAGGGAAATTGATGAGGGATCAATAAAGGGAAATAATGGATGATTATATGTGTGTAGCTTTCGTCTCTCGCTTGTTTAGTGATGTCAAGTTTGGAGTCGGGAAGAGGTTCCCCACTCATTTAGCGTCCATTTGAGGAAGAAATTTAGTATTGAACAGGATCTTTACTTTATAAAGAACGACATCCCCCATTTTCCTATATACAGTATTCATGCCTCACTATATAAGAGGACCCCGATAACTCGCACTTTTATTAATATCTAAACAAAATAGATGTAGATGTTGTGCTTTGGGATCTGTAAATTATCGCAAGCAAATATTAGTTGTTTTTTTTTTACATTTGCTGCCTGGTTTCTTCGCCCTGCCAGAGACAAAATAAATCATGTGCCGATAAGCCTTCCCATTTCTTCATTCCTGACCAGAGGGAATGTGCAGTTCTTAACTTTTTAAGGATTTGCTTGACAGGCAAACTTTATCCAGCAGCCCGATTTTAATCTGCTTCTCTCTCTTGTTTTTTGAATCACTACCACGTGACGCCCTACATGAAATTACTCACACCCCCTAACCCATTACGATACCTTCTGACAGACGATGAGGTTCCAGAAAACAAGAGCAGGAAGGGAAGTTTTATTTGTGCTGGAAAATGGCGGGCTTTCACAGGAAATAATAATAATAACTGCTTACACTTATATAGTGCTTTTCTGGACACTCCACTCAAAGCGCTTTACAGGTAATGGGGATCCCCTCCACCCCCAGCAGTGTGCAGCCCCACCTGGATGAGGCGCCAGTCCGCTCCCCACACCCAAGCTCTCAGTGGGGAGGAGAGCAGAGTGATGGAGCCAGTTCAGAGAGGGGGGTAATTAGGAGGCCATGATGGGTAAAGGCCAGGGGGGAAATTTGGCCAGGACACTGGGGTAAGACCCCTACTCTTCTCGAGAAACACCCTGGGGTTTTTAATGAGCACAGAGAGTCAGGACCTCGATTTTACGTCTCATCCGAAGGACGGCGCCTGTTTACAGTCTAGTGTCCCCCGTCACTATGCTGGGGCATTAGGACCCACACAGACCGCAGGGTGAGCGCCCCCTGCTGGCCCCACTAACACCTCTTCCAGCAGCAACCTTAGTTTTAACCAGGAGGTCTCTTCATCCAGGCACTGACCAGGCTCCCACCTGCTGAGCTTCAATGGGGCTGCCAGTTATGAGTTGCAGAGCGATATGGCTGCTGGCTTGAAATGAACATTTGGATTGGGACATGCTTTCTCTGCTGCACTACAATCACCGTGTCGGACACTAAGGTCGGGGAGACGGGGCCCCTGTGCCCACTAGTGTCACTGGTGATTATATCTCCTGACCAATGGCAAGCACCAGCCTACCTTGGCAGAGACGCCCACTGACCAGCTGGAAGCCCTTGGGGCACTCGCACCGGTAGGAGCCCATGGTGTTGATGCAGCGGCCCCTCTGACAGTTCGAGGGTCTCTCACACTCGTTGATGTCTGCATGGGGAGGGGGGAGGGGGGAGGGGGGGTGAGAAGCCAAACCTGTCAATCAATCAATCAATCAAAGTTGATTTATCAAATGCACAAACAATACAGCATGTAGCAGTAGTTGCTGGCAATGAAATGTCTTTTCGGCATGCTCAAAGGGAGTGGTATAAATCAGAAAATGAAAGGTTACATAATAATAGATAATAATGCAATAGAAATGGAATAAAATAAACTCAAAACAGAGCTCAATATACATAGAGCTGCGATGCGCCCAGGGTGTATGCAATACATTATGTCTAAGTATTGCAGCAGGCCGAATACAGTGAAAACTGTGTGTCAATGTAGCCATTACAGGTGATTTGCTGAAGGTGACTGCAGCTCGGCTATTTAGCAGTCTTATTACCTCTTATTGGAGGTAGAAGCTGTTCTGTAATCTGTTAATCTTTGACTGAATGCTTCGATACCGGACGGTACGTAATAATAATAATAATAATAATTGCTTACACTTATATAGCGCTTTTCTGGACACTCCACTCAAAGCACTTTACAGGTAATGGGGATCCCCTCCACCACCACCAATGTGCAGCATCCACCTGGATGATGCGACGGCAGCCATAGTGCCCCAGAACATCAGCTATCAGTGGGGAGGAGAGCAGAGTAATGTAGCCAATTCATAGAGGGGGATTATTAGGAGGCCATGATTGGTAAGGGCCAATGGGAAATTTGGCCAGGACACCGGGGTAACACCCATACTCTTTTCGAGAAACGCCCTGGGATTTTGAATGACCACAGAGTGTCAGGACCTCGGTTTTACGTCTCATCCGAAGGACGGCGCCTGTTTACAGTCTAGTGTCCCCGTCACTATACTGGGGCATTAGGACCCACACAGACCGCAGGGTGAGCGCCCCCTGCTGGCCCCACTAACACCTCTTCCAGCAGCAGCCTCAGCTTTCCCAGGAGTCTCCCCTCCAGGTACTGACCAGGCTCACACCTGCTGAGCTCCAGTGGGGCTGCCAGCAGTGAGCTGCAGGGCGATATGGCTGCTGGCATTTCAAGGCTGTGAAAGGAAAAGGGTCCCATCTAGCTCACTGACTTTCTGCTTTTTCAGACTTCACCCCTGTCTTTATGATCAGGTCAGTTTAATCTGCTGCAGGTCCCCAAACTACCTGCTCTGGGTTCCTCACTGGAACAGCCAGACAAGAAGTTTTCCACTGAGACCTTTAAAGGATCTTAACATCCTTCTCTACCAGAAAGCTGCTCAACTCCCAGTACTATAAACTGTCTGATTTCCCATCTTTTTCCTTCTTAGTCATTTTCAAGCTCCTTGACTTCTCTTTTAGCTTTTTTTTGTAATTTCTAACTGTGTGGTTTTGCGTGACGTTAATGATCCCTGGCCTCAAAGGGACATCTTGCGGATGACCGAATCCCATTGGTCTGGAACAGAGGAATTTAATTTCTCCAAGCGGTGCGTTTTTCTAGTTGAAGCGGTGCAGTTATCCTACGTAAATTTCATTTGTGCCCAATTTTTTCACGGGGCTAAGCATTTTCAATTCAACTCCAAATACTTTATTCATCTCCAGGAGGGGGTAATTTAAGCCGCAGGCATGCAACAATGACTCATTCCACATAAAATAACATTACTAAGAAAATATCAAATAAAAAACAGCCAACAGACCATAGAAAAGTTGCAGGTGGTGCTTTTGCCTGTATAGAGTACCCGGTACCATATGGGGTTGGATTAAAACTGGGCCCAATCCTCCCGGCACAAAATTGGCGCCACTTCCACGATGCAGACATGCACTGCAGATCTTGAGCGACCCTGGGAGGGACGTCACCCTTAAAATATCATGTCGAGAGGGCTCATCGCACCCCGTTATTAATATACTGTATACTGTTGCGTAGTGTCAAAGAGTATACTGTATACTATACTGTATACTATACTGTAAACAGGCGTCGTCTTTCAGATGAGACGTAAAACCGAGGTCCTGACTCTCTGTGGTCATTAAAAATCCCAGGGTGTTTCTCGAAAAGAGTAGGGGTGTTACCCCAGTGTCCTGGCCAAATTTCCCCCCTGGCCTTTACCCATCATGGCCTCCTAATAACCCCCCTCTCTGAACTGGCTCCATCACTCTGCTCTCCTCCCCACTGAGAGCTGATGTGTGGGGAGCGTTCTGGCGCACTATGGCTGCCGTCGTATCATCCAGGTGGGGCTGCACACTGGTGGTGGTGGAGGGGATCCCCATGACCTGTAAAGCGCTTTGAGTGGAGTGTCCAGAAAAAGCGCTATATAAGTGTAAGCAATTATTATTATTATAATTATTATTATAAAGAGTCAGTTTTGAAGGACATGCCCCAGTGATCTCACAGCTTTGACAGTGACGTTCCTGGCAAAGACGTGCAAACCACCCCCACCCCCCCCCAAAAAAAAAATCTCCACTTCTTTTCTTTAAAAAACACAAAATAAATGAACTGAAATGGCTAACTGGCCACATCAGAACTAGAAATCATTTTGGAAACAGTATTAAAGTGACATGTTGATACTGGGTGCTATGTAAGGGAAATTAATTCTAATGCTGTCAATGCTACAGCTTCCCGGGGCAAAATACGGCACCGTGAAATTGAGGAGATCTGTCCTTTTCTTGGAAAACCTTCTTGATGGGACAGTCTGCCTCCTCACCCCCATCTTTCTTTGTACAACTGTCTGGTAGAGGCCAGATGCGCAAAACCTGCACTTGAAACTTGCCAGCAGCCATATCACCCTGCAGTTCCCCACTGGCAGCCCCCCCCCTGAAGCTCAGCAGGTGTGAGCGTGGTCAGTACCTGGAGGGGAGACTCCTGGGAAAGCTGAGGCTGCTGCTGGAAGAGGAGTTAGTGGGGCCAGTAGGGGGCACTCACCCCATGGCCTGTGTGCCTCAGTATAGTGATGGGGATACTTTTAAAAAGGCACCGATGAGTCATAAAACCGAGGTCCTGACTCTCTGTGATCATTAAAAATCCCAGGGCGTTTCTCGAGAAGAGTAGGGGTGTAACCCTGGTGTCCTGGCCAAATTTCCCCCCTGGCCTTTACCCATCATGGCCTCCTAATAACCCCCCTCTCTGAACTGGCTCCATCACTCTGCTCTCCTCCCCACTGAGAGCTGGGGTGTGGGGACCGTTCTGGTGCACTATGGCTGCCGTCGCATCATCCAGGTGGGGCTGCACACTGGTGGTGGGGGGAGGGGATCCCCATTACCTGTAAAGTGCTTTGAGTGGAGTGTCCAGACAAGCGCTATATAAGTGTGAGCAATTATTATTATTGAAATGATTTGATCATGAGATACAGATGTTCTCTAGGTGAGAATTAAACAGAGATTGTGTCGGGAAGCTCAGGGCTGGTGCCACAGCTCGTTAATCAACCAAGTTCTAAAACAAAGGAAGGAGGCATACTCACACGAATATTTTTATTCTACAAGTGAACATCCCCGACCAATACAAGCTCTGAGTGTGTGGCTCATTCTTCCTTTATAATTCTACCTTGTTCCTGGCTGTTGTCCTAACTGTCTTCACAGACATGGTAAGGGTGTAACACTAGTTAAAGTGCGGGATAATATTCTGAGTGCAACAATAATATTGATAGACAAACTTGAACAATTTCGGACAGTGAAATGTTTTAATCTGATGATGCATGCATACGTTGAATACCCCCAATGCATTCCTAGTTTTAATCTGATGATGCATGCACACGATGGTATCGAAATCTCCAGAGATGTCTGACTTTTATGGGTTTACGGTCAAAGACTGCACAAGTCGTGTTAACTAACATAATACACCATTTCGGTTCAGTACAAAATGTTGTTCAGGAATGTTGTTCTACTGTTCTATGTGTGCTATAACTTCTCCATATGACCTCTCCATTGATAATGCATTTAAACGAAAAAAACAGTGTTGGTGAATTCTACATGCTATTACCCACAATTAGCAGTTTTGGTGCCAAACTACCCAAGCAAACTGGAAAAGTACCTAAATGCAATGGGCTGATGTCCGGTTATGATCGCTTGGAATGAAGCGAAGACTTTTACCTCCATTGAATGGGTATTGTAATGGGTGTCGCTTTCACGGGTGTTTTGCTTCTGAAAAAGAAATTTGGGCTCTAACTGCGCTCGTAAAGCTGGGGATGAGGGTGTCTATTGTCGGGACTCGTGCTTTCTTTCCCCCAGGTTATTTAGGCAGAGCTTTGCTGAAACGGGGTGAGAATGGGACAGGGCAGAGGGAGGCCTACCTTCGCAGTGGCTGCCCTCCTGCGTGGGCTGGTACCCGGGGTAACACTGGCAGTGGAAGGAGCCTTCGGTGTTGATGCAGTGCCCGTTGGCACAGAGCCGGGCATCCTCGCACTCGTTGATGTCTGTTGACAGGGAGCACAGTGGTGGTGGTGGGGGTGGGGATGGGAGTCACGGGCTGGCACAGACCATCACCACGGCGAAGGGGGGGGGGGAGTGGGCGGATCTCACCTCGGCAGCCCTTGCTGTCGGACTCGGGGACGAAGCCCTCGTGGCACAGGCAGCGGTAGGTGCCCACCAGGTTCTCGCAGTGGCCGTTGGGGCACACGCCGGGGGTCTGGCACTCGTTGATGTCTGCAAGATTCCAGCAAGGCGAGGGTTAACCCGCCTGCTTCCCCCCGCCCCCCCCCATGATTCCCTTCACCCACCCCGAAGAGAAACGTCAACCAGCCAAAATGTCAAGAGATCCGAGTCCAAGCCACCTGCCAATCCACCACATCAAACGCAGAACCACCTGGAAACATAACTATATTTTCTAAAAATATAGTTAAATATATAATAATAAAAATATTTTTATCATATTTATCTCTTTTATCTTTAAAAGAGGCTTCTTAAAGCACTTGACAGTAAGGGGAAGAAAAGCACACAGCTGGAGGAGAGAGCAGGATTAGACAATTAAAACAAAGGTTTGGAATACAGCAGGAAAGCAGAGGGACAGACACAGAACCCGTTAAATCAAACCCTTCTGAAGGAGAAGAAGCTGTGAGTTTGGATTTGAGGGAGTTTAGAGAAGGTGGCTCTCCGATATCCTTGGGGACAGAACTCCAGAGCTCTGGAGCGCAGCAGGAGAAGACCCTGTCATCCAAAATATTTACTTAACATTAGTTTGATTTAAATGTATATGGAAATGTTTCAAATATACATACTATCATGTACAAAATTATGTAAAATTATGTCTAAGACAGTTAACATTAATGTCAGTTTTCATGTCTGAAATTTCAGATTAAAATATCTAAAATTATACACTAGTGTTTCTACTTTTCTGCAGTATACTGTAGAACACTTATATTTTCAAATGGTCTTTTTTCATATAGATATAGATACGTGTTTAATACTGCAATGCTTCTGAAGTGTCCCTCTCCAGACATGTTCCTGCCGATTTTATCAGCGATTGTCAAATTGTGAAAAATGAGGAGATCTGACTGGTTACTTGGATAAGTGCCCGTAAGACAGTAAGGATCAGCGGTGGAATGGAACTGGCTAGGGAACTGGCCCTCCTTGAGGGCTGGAGTCGGCCTATCCTGATGAAAACCGTCAATCCACGCCCATCATCCTTGTTGAAAGAGCAGCCCATTTGTGATTGATTAAAATCATCAGGAAAAATAGGATATACACCTTCCAACTGAACAGGATAATTACTAAATTAAGCACCTTACATTGGGCTTTTATAAATTTTCAAAAAGTCCATGTATTTTGACATATATACGTTATTAGTATATTGACTTCAGTGGGACACTTTTCCGATCAACAGTGCAAAGGTGCTCCTTTAACTGGCAGAGGTTAAGCAAACAGTGATCAGGAATAGTCTGTAAAAATGGTGGCGATGCACAGTGTTAATCTGCAGGAAAATGACCAGCGTAGACAGTTTATTCAGTACGCTGGTTTACGTTGTGCAAACTGTTTTTTGGCATCTCCTTTTGACCTACTTCCAGAAACATCAGCTGAATTGATAACTAATCCCACTTATAAGAACATAAAAACAATCTAAGTGAGGAGATTGGCACTTTTGCCCCGTTAGGTTAATGAATCCCAGGATCTCCTCCAGCTGTCTTGAAAGAAGCCGGGGAACCGCCTTCAACGGCATGGCTGGGTAGCTTGTTCCACGCCCCCACCACCCTTTGTGAAAAGCAGCGTCTCCACACCCGGCACTGGGCAATAAGAGCAGCCCTGGCCCGGCAGACTTTGCAATAAATGTACTGTGGTAGGAACACTAGAGTCAAAAAGCCCCGAGATTATTATCGAGGGAAACGTGCAGAGGCAGTGTCTGGCTGAAAAAGAAAAGACCCTTAATTTACGAAGAGAAAGACGAAACTGTCGGAAGAGCCCAGCGTCCCACGCCATGTTTCAGACAGCTCCCAGCATCCCCTCGAAACAGGCCACGTCTATTCTACAGAGGAAGGAAACAACGTTACTGCACGTGCAGGCTGCTCCGCATTCCCCTGGAGAGAGAAGGTTATCCAGCACCCTGCCTCCTCCCTCCCGCTGGATTGCACTCACTGGCCAAAATATTAGGAACCCCCTCAACGGGTTCGGGCTTCGGCAGCAGGAACAACCAGAAATGGACTCGAAACACTTGCCGCCCGATGTTCCCCCGCAGGATCCCCTTCAGTCCAGGTTGTGAGGAGTGGGGGGTTGGACTGCCGGCCCGCCTGGATCCCGCTGGGGATCAAAGTCCGTTTTACCGCTCCTCGAGGCCCAACCACACCTTGCCGGCCACCGTGGGTGCACGGCAGGGCCCGGCCTCCTGCAGATATACCCTTCCCGGATTCGCAATCCAGTCGGGTCGAAGCCGAGCAGAGCGGGGGGCGACACCAAGCCCGAGGTTGGCATGTGCGGCGGCCCAATTAGCGCCGTGCCGGACCAGGATGGCGAGACGAAATCGAGCGAGCGAGCGAGCCTCTCCCTGCCCCCTGCCCAGCTACCCACTCCCCAGCACCCGCAGCTTAGCCTGCTCAGGGTAACACACCGGAGCCAACGCTCCAGGTTCTGTGTCAGCAGTGCTGGGAATGACAGGCCGGAGACGACTTTGCAGGCTCTCTGACAGTTTTATCCTTCATTACAGTGGGGCGTGCTGATCACAGAGGCAGAGAGAGACTGCAGGCATTCGCTGCACAGCAGAGGAGGGATTCATGTTCTTTATTTTAGCTGATTACTATCAGTTTGTGTTTGCATTTGTTCGTCTCAGTTGATCGGTTTTATTGTGCTTAACTTAAAGCTAACGCATTAGTACTTGAATTATCCGATAAGGGAGGGTTTCTGATGTCTTTGAGCCAATCAATCTATATACTGCAGTACACGATGGTGTAATTACGGTACAGGGGGGTGAATTTGGCTGTTCGCAACAGTTCACTGCACCGGACCTTCGTGGTTGTGGAGACCCTGCTGTATCCCAACACTGCGGACAGCGAGCGCGGAGTGTCGCCCGTATCGGAGCACATCCATCCGCTTCTGGAGCGAGACCTCCCCCAGCTAAAAGAGAAACCAGCCGAGAGAGGTCAAGAAAAGGCCACCCGAAACCCAGAAGGCGGAGTGTGTGCATGCAGACCCCAGCGCAGGAGCCCAGCTGCCCCCAGCGTGTCAGCTTAGAGAGGGAGACCCGGCCCGACCGAGCAGGTCCCGACGCAAACTGGCCACCCCATTCGTCACACGAGCGAGTTCAACCTGCCCGATACGTGCATCGTGGGATTGCTCAGCAACTGCCTCGTCTTCCGCCACCAGCAATGACCTACTGTATGAATCACACTCACCTCTTCAGGCTGAATAACTTACTGGATCATTTTTCTTTATTAGCTCCTTATCTGCGCAGCACTGCGGCACAGTGGTCAGCATTGCTGCCTCATACATAGCTCTGGAGCCCTTCAATTCTGGCCTTGTGGTGCTGTCTGTGTGGAGTTTGCATGTTCTCCCCGTGTTCCATGTCTCCTAAGGGGGCTCCGATTTCCTCCTGCACTCCAGAGACATGCTGGGAAATGCCTTGGCTTCTGGGAAACCGTGCTCTGGTGTGTCTGTGTCTGTGTCTGTGTCTGTGTCTGTGTCTGTGTCTGTGTCTGTGTCTGTGCTCTCTCTGCACTGCGAGCGAATCTCACAGTCTTGTGCCTTGGTCTGAAAACCTCACGCATTTGCGTCGTGTACTGGGTTGACTAAAAAAAAGCGATGAACGGAAAATTGTGAAATTGTTGTGGAGACGAGCGATTCCATTAATTAAGCCATGTGTTTCCGTTCCTGAAAAAAAGGGGGAACTATCGATATGAATAATGCGCTATTAATATTTTTGATGGAAAATTTCACACATTAGGGATTTGGACCCTGGAGAGCTGCGTTGGTCGTCAATGAAGAAAAAAACACAGTTTCCACGCAGCTGAATCACTGGGTCACAGACAAATACTGTGTACCTTCGTCCCCCTGTCACTTCATTTTCAAAACGCGTGGGTTTCCTCCCACAGTCCAAAGGCATGCTGGGAGGTGAACTGGCTTCTGGGAAAACTGACCCTGGTGGGGTGTGTGTGTGTGTGTGTGTGTGTGTGTGTGTGTGTGTGTGTGTGCGCCCTGTGATGGACTGGTGTCCCACCCAGGGTGTACCCTGCCTTGCACCCGTTTCTTCCCAGGAAAGGTGTCACCGTGCCACCTTCCTAATATTCCCAAATTCCTTCAAAAGCTGCTATGGGATGACCAGTGTGCGCCGGGGGGGGGGGGGTTGGGGGCAGGAGGCAGGCAGGGAGCTGGATCCGAGAGTACGTGCCTGGACTCCGCTGGGTAACGCTCCGGCTCGTGACACTGTGGGCAGCTGCAAACAGATGCATACGTCAGTGCGTGTCCAGAAGTGCCGTCACTACAGCAGCAAGAGAGGAATGCCCACCCACCTGCTGGTTTCCATTCCAGCCGGGCCTAATGGGGCCTTAATGGAAGTAACAGCTGGGTTGACGGGTGTCTCTGCAGGTTTTCTACATAAGAAGTGACTTGGCTTTTGAAAGGCAGTGGATAAAAGCCGGACCTCCGACGCATGACAGGGCAGAAAGGGGTTCAAATGGATCCCCCTGATTAAGTCACTTCCGGGCTGAAATGAAAACCCGGCAGGTGTGAGTGCTAGGGCTTCCTGGATCAGGATTGGGGAAAAGACGAAAACGGCTGGATTCCAGCTAAAGGAGCAGAGGGAATCATCTGGATTGCTGCCGTTGGCTGCGCCAGAGGAGTTCTGCGATGTGGACAGTGAGGCTTCTGCGATCCGGGTATCAGTAAACCAGAGATGAGCATCACTAGCTGGTAGGAACAGCCTGCCATCCCGTACTCCTATATCCGACTGGGCCAGTGCCCGTTCTTAGCGACTGCTCAGCCCTGTACCGCAAAACGCGATCTGACTTGGCCTTTAACGATGCAGAGCAGCTCTTCATCTGTCGGCTCTGCTCTCACACCAGGCTGCCGAGAAACAGGAGGACGAGACAAAAAAAAGAGACGATTTTGGGGGTCCGGGCCTCGGACAGTCGGGATGGGGGGGGCTCACCGTAACAGATGCCGTCTTTGGCGCGGTGCCCGGGGGGGCAGGGTACGCACTCGTAGGAACCGGGCGTGTTCTCGCACTGCTCGTTGGGGCAGGTGTGGGGGTCCAGACACTCGTCGATATCTGGAACCACAGCAGAGGGAGCATCTTCGTTAAAACTGGGGCGGGGGGGGGGACACACCGCTGCCCACTCTTCAAGCTTTCCTGAACCCCGTCTTTGGAATTCGCCAGGTCGCGGCAGAGCAGGGCGCCCCCGATCTCGTGCTTATACTGGTAATAAACGTTAAAAGTAGCTTCTTAAAGTTTCTTTACAGTAAGGGCACAGTGAGAGGAGACTGGAGGATTAGACAATTACAGTGAGGTTTTGGAATACAGCAGGAAAGCAGAGGGACAGACACAGAGCCAGTTAAATTAAAACCCTTCTGAAGAAGGAGGAGGTTTGGAGTCTGGATCCGAAAGCGCTCAGGCGAGGTGACTCTCTCCTACTCTTGGGGACAGAACTCCAGAGCTCTGGGGCACAGCAGGAGAAGACCCTGATCTCGCGCTTATACTGGTAATAAAACTTTAAAAGTGGCTTCTGAAAGGTACTTTACAGTAAGGACACAGTGAGAGGAGACTGCAGGATGAGACCATTACAGTGAGGTTTTGGAATACAGTCGGAAAGCAGAGGGACAGACACAGAGCCAGTCTGGATTTGAGGGAGTTTAGAGAAGGTGGCTCTCCGATATCCTTAGGGACAGAACTCCAGAGCTCTGGGGTGCAGCAGGAGAAGACCCTGTCGCCCCCAGAGTGTAGATAGGCTTGGGGGACAGACAGGAGACCAGAGGCTGTGAGGTGGGGAGGAGGAAGACAGTAACTCAGACAGGTACGGAGGTGCCGGGCCATGCAGAGCCCTACAGGCGAGCAGGAGGATTTTGTAGTCGACACGAAACCTGACAGGAAGCCAGTGCGGGGACTCCAGGACAGGAGTGATGTGATCACTGGCCCACGGACCTGGTCAGGATTCTGGCTGCCGAACTCTGGGCAGACTGGAGTTTGCCCAGTGTGGATTTAGAAACCCCAGTGAGCAGAGCATTCCAGTACTCAATTCAAGACGAGTCCAACGTGTTTTCAGCAACAGTCGAAGACAACACAGGACGTAGTCTGGCAATACTGCTGGGGGGGGGGGGGGGATGATGTTTTTACAATATTTTGCACATGCAGATGAAACGTCACCGCCCCTTCAACCCCCCACCGAGGTCTTCAATTTAGAATGTAATTCAAGTACAGCGCCGTCCGCAGACTGGGTGGTGGAAAAACGGAAAGTTAGATCAAAAGAAAAATTTAGAAAAAAGGAAGAGATGAATGAGAATGCTAAAGAGAAATAAAGCAGAAATGCGAGCCAAACCGAGAATGAGACGGCGACGAGAGAGGAAGGGAAGCGTGTTGTTATTGTTCAAGATGGCGGAGTGGAGGGGGGGCTCGCTTACCCTCGCAGACGGGGTGCCGGTGGGACTTGCTCTTGTAGCCCTCGTAGCACTCGCACCTGTAGCCGCCGGGCAGGTTGACGCAGCGCCCGCTCTCCCCGCAGGGGTTGTGCTTGACGCACTCGTTCACGTCTGGGGGGGGGGGGGGGGGACGGGACAGAGAGGAGACTCAAGAGCCGTCCGCTGTCCGACGACTGGAAATCTCCCCCCTCTCATAAAAACAAACTACCGATTTCGGCAGAGCGTCCGTGAGAGGGAAAAAAAAAACCAGCCCGTTGTTTCTGCGTTTGTAGAGGGGCTTCGCCGCGTATTAAACGCGCCTGCGAGACGTATTTCATCGGGAGTTAACGAGAAAGTTCTGTCCAGGTGCCTGATTGTGGGGGTGCGTAGACCCCCTCCCCGGGGGGGGGCACTTTCACTCCGAAACGTGCAAAAAGAGCGGGAAACGCCGATGGAATGAGGTCGACTGACGTGACGCACTTGAAATTAGTCTTCATGGCCGAACCCCCGTGATGGATGGGGCGCCCGTCGCTGCGATACCTCTAGTTTCTGGAACAGCGGAGCGTTTCAAGATGGCGTTCAGGGGGAGAGGCTGAGGAGGAATTGTGAGTTTTTCCATGACCTGAATGTTCCGTTATGACATTATTTATTATAATTATAATATAGGTGGGTAGCTGCATCAGCATGCGTAGGCTGCAAAGGAACAAGTGATTCCAGGCTGAAAAAAAAAGAAGAAAGAGAGCACAACGTTTCGGCCGCGGAGCCTTCTTCAGGTGTGAGAAAGTTACCTTTGCCTACTGGCCTGTCTTTCTCACACCAGAAGAGGGCTCCACAGCCGAAACGTTGTTTTCTTTCTTCTCTTTTTTTCAGTATGGAATAAACCTATTACTTGTTCCTAATAATAATATATAATATAATAATGTAACACTACAGGGTTCAGGTGGACACCCTCACCACTGCCACCATATGCGTTACACTGATGTTATATATATGACATATCATATGAATGTTGACTACAGAAATATAAGGACGTAACACTAGTTGTTTAGACTTCGGTAATAATTTAAGAACAGCTAATAAGGTGGTTTTTTTTTTTAAGTTTAAGAATTTTGATATGAGTAGTACCGGGAAGAGAAAAGACAGTGCTGGGTCGTCGAAAGAGAAGTCTAAGATACCTCCATCGTGTATGTATAGCACTACAAGAAAATCAATGGCAACCAATGAGAAAAGCGAAGCAACTGGAGGTGATGTGGGGAAAAAATAATGGAGATGCACTCGTACGTACGCAAGAGGAGCTCCAGACCAACGTCTCGGAGTAGATGTAATACCGTCGGAATTGAAGGTCTTAAAAATAGTCCATGGACTGTGTGTTTAAAGAGGTTGAGGAATTGAAGAATGAAGTTTTGAAATGAGTAAATACTGAACAAGAAAAGCAGATTTAAAGACCTTGAATTGGGGGAACAAAAAAAGTTTGTAGTACAGCTGCTACAGAGGCGTATGATTATTGATCTGGAGCACCTAGAGAATGCTGTTCCAGCTCGTTTCTCGTGAGTCACTAGTGTGTCCCTCCTTCGTGGGGCCCTAAAGATTTCGTAGGTCCCCAGTCTCTGTGCCTGCGGTGCCTCATGGGAAAATCCGGCGCTGGTTCTGCCATGCAGTAGTTTCCGTTTTACGTTGTCGTGCAGATTTGTTTTTATCGTGGTGTCAGTGTAAGAAAAGTTTTAACTGACCTCTGACCCCAACAGGAGTGTTGTGGTGTCTGGGGATGGGGTTTTTCTTTTTTTTTCTCTTCATTTGTCCCTGATAAAGTTTGATAACCGGCCAGGGTTATCACGTTTTTTTTTAACCTTCCCCGAGTGAAGGAAAGCTTAGGTTAGGAAATTAGTTCAATTGTACTGGAGGTTGATAGGCTTGCTGGCACAGAATACTTTTAAGACATACTTTAAAAGTCTCAGCTAAAACTGTTTTTTTTTGTTGAAATCAAATTATTTGCGCGTATTTCCCATCCTATCCTGGCTTCGCGTATTTTTCGTTGAGTATTTGTGACGTTTTCCTGCTTCAAAAGGGCTGGTCTTTCCTGGGTCTTGCCCCAGGTGGTAATTAAGGGACACCCCCCCCCCCCCTTACCTGCACAGGTGCGCTTGCCAAGGTGAATCTGCAGCTTGTAGCCATGGTTACAGCGGCAGGTGTAGGACCCGCCCGTGTTGATGCACTGGCCCCGCCCACTGCCGCAGGGCTCCGCCTCGCACTCGTTGTCGTCTGAAACCGAGAAGGCCTCCTCATTTCATCGCCTGGACCACAGTTAGTGCCCCCCCCCCTCCGGTGCAGTCAAACAGGCAGGCATCTAGTGGGATCTTTCCTCTTACTGGGCGTCCTGGCCTTTACCCATCATGGCCTCCTAATAACCCCCCTCTCTGAACTGGCTCCATCACTCTGCTCTCCTCCCCACTGAGAGCTGGGGTGTGGGGAGCGGACTGGCGCCTCATCCAGGTGGGGGTACACACTGCTGGGGGTGGAGGGGGGATCCCCAGGACCTGGAAAGAGCTCTGGGTGGAGGGTCCAGGAAAGGCGATATAGAAGTGTGAGCATTATTATTAATATTATTACTCCTATCCGTGCCCCTGTGGTTGTCACCCCCAAGTGCCACCATGCCTGTGGGCAGCCCCCTCTCCCCCACGGCGTGCCCACTCTTCAGGAGGTGGTCACAAGCTCCACTGCGCCTAACGGGAGGAGCAGCACCTGTTGAAGGACTTTGCTGAAGTCATCAAACAGCGGGCAAAAACGACAGGCGTCACCATTCAGCTGAAAGAGAACAGAGACCCTGGCTGCCCAGTGCCCAGCATAGTGCTAACTGTGAGCTGGCAGTTAAACGAATCCTGGTCCATCCATCCATTGTCTAACCACTCTATCCAGTACGGGCTCGTGCGGGAGCTGGAGCCTATCCCAGCATGCAACAGGCGTAAGGCGGGGTACACCCTGGACTGGATACCAGTCCGTCACAGCGCGTGCCCACAGACACACCTGGCCGATTGCCCCAGAAGCCGATTAATCTCCCAGCCTGCCTTTGCACCGTAGGACGCGAGCATGGCGAGACCATGCAGACTCCACACAGACAGCACCCCCAGGTCTGGAATTGAACCAAGGTCCCCAGCGCCGCCAGGCAGCAGTGCTGACCCAGGGTTCATTACGCTGTCACCAGGTCCCTGTCTGAGCTCAACCTCTGCCTTCCCAGACCGACCCACCCGGGACCAACGTTCCCTCTAATTTCTAATGGCCTGCGCACGCAGAAATTTAAAGTTGTGCAAATTTCTTCCCCAGTGACAAAAACCTTGTGCGCACTAAATTGAGCGTATGTCAAATTGTAAACCTGAAATTATTTTTTTGTTAATATAGCCATCCTCATAGAAGCATAGAGATCCAAAAGATCCGGGACAGCAATTCCATGAGCCCAGTCATAGAGACCGAGTGTCCGTGCGGACAGGAGCAGGGAGGTACGAGACTACAAGAACATCGATATTGATGATCAAGTAGCAAAAATAATGCACACAACTTTTTGTGTGCAATTCAATTTCCTATGTGCACTGATTTCATGACCTGTGTGCGCACGGGCACACGCGCACGGCTAAGAGGGAATGTTGCCCAGGACTCTCTGAGAGCCAGGGGCAGCCCTGGCTGTTCTTGTGAGCGGCGGGGCACGGGCTCCTCACCCACACAGTACTTCCTCTGGGCGTGAGCCTTGTACCCAGTGTTGCAGAGGCAGGCGAAGCCGTTGGCAGAGTTGATGCATTCTCCGTGGCCACAGATGTTCCTGTTCAGCCTGCATTCGTCCGTCTCTGGACAGGGGAAAACACAGAAGGGGGGGGGGGGACCCACAAACAATTAGTAACGGAGCAGCTGATGATCACAAGCTTTCAGGCACAAAAAAAAAACAGAGGGCACAAGCAGAAATTATGAGGAAGTGCATTTAAATGAAACAAGCTCCCATGGTGTTGAAGCAGATAGCCTGGCTGCAGTAAGGAAAGACTTTCTTTACACAAAGGGTGGTGGGAGTGTGGAACAAGCTGCCTAGCCATGTTGTTGGAGCAGGTAGCCTGGATCCCACAATGAGGAAAGACTCTCTTCTTTACACGGAGGGTGGTGGGAGTGTGGCACAAGCTGGCCAGTCACGTTCGTGAAGCAGATAGCCTGCTTTCTTTCAAGAATCAGCTGGAAGAGGTCCTGCAGTTAGGAAAGACTTTCTTTACACAAAGGGTGGTGGAAGAGTGAAACTAGCCATGTTGTTGGAGCAGGTAGCCTGGATCCTGCAATTAGGAAAGACTCCCTTCCTTACACAAAGGGTGGTGGGAGTGTGGAACAAGCTGCCTAGCCATGCTGTTGAAGCCGATGTCCTGGATGTTTTCAAGAAACAGTTTGGCTCAACAGGGCAAAAAGCAAGGTATGCTTTAAACACTTATGGAAATTCAAGTAGGTAGCTGCGTCAGCACACATAGGCTGCAAAGGAACATGCTGAAAAGAGAAGAAAAGAAACACAACGTTTTGGTTGTGGAGCCTTCCTCGGGTGTCACACATAGCCAAAATGTGTTCTAACCAACTCCTGTTCACCAGCAGCCATAACACCCTGCAACTCACCACTGGCAGCCCCACTGGAGCTCAGCAGGTGTGAGTCTGGTCAGTACCTGGAGGGGAGACTCCTGGGAAAGCTGAGGCTGCTGCTGGAAGAGGTGTTAGTGGGGCCAGCAGGGGGCACTCACCCTGTGGTCTGTATGGGGTCCTAATGCCTCAGTATAGTGACGGGGACACTAGACTGTAAACAGGCGCCGTCCTTCGGATGAAACGTAAAACCGAGGTCCTGAGTCTCTGTGGTCATTAAAAATCCCAGGGTGTTTCTCGAGAAGAGAAGGGGTGTTACCCCGGTGTCCTGGCCAAAATTCCCCCTGGCCTTTACCCATCATGGCCTCCTAATAACCTCCTCTCTGAACTGGCTCCATCACTCTGCTCTCCTCCCCACTGAGAGCTGGTGTTTTTGCAGCACAGGCTGCGTAAGGCCATGAAGCCCTTAACGCAGCTATCCCAGTGCCTCGAAGCTCCGGGTTCGAACCGGAACGGGAAGTTCAAAGGACAGTGGACTCACGGGTGAACTTGGTCTGCCCGATCTCCATTGGCATCTTGGGGTGCGGTTCCGCCGGCACGTTCACCACGGGAGAAAGGGTGGGCCTGGACATGACCTCTGCAAGAGACACAGGACACATGCGAAGAGCTCAGGGTCAGCACGCCTGAGATCTGTTCCCGCATGAGCAGGTGAACACAGCCTGCAGATGATATAAAATGGCTGAAGTGTAAATAGTGGTTGTTGTTAGTGGAAGCAAAAGAATGATCATCAGTAAATATGAACGTTTATTATATATAAACTGTATACTGCCCATGGGAGAGAGCTATGTGCTTGAAGCGCTTTGTTGCTATTTTCTGCCTGCATCAAGACATCCTCGTGTTCTTCTTGGTACTGAAGTGCTGTTCATCATATCGGGCTCATTGCGTCTGTTTTCCACTTCCGCTTTCTAACTGCTTCTTCCAATTCTGGGTCGCAGGGGGAGCTGGAGTCTATCCCAGCAAGCCCTGGTGCAATTCAGGGTAGACCCTGGACAGGACACCAGTTCATCACAGGGCACACACAGACCAGGGGCCAATCGTCCCTGAAGCCAATTAGCCTGTATTTGGAGAGTGGGAGGAAACCCACACATTTTGAAGATGATGTGACAGGCGGCGTAGGTACATAGTATTTGTCTGACCTGATGATGCAGCTTTTGTTTTCTGCGTCAGTTACTAACACAGCTCTCTCTAGGGTGCAAGACTCGAATGCACAAGATTTTTGGTCGATTATTGCGATAACAAGCTAGTTGAGGTGTGGGATTAATGAACGTCTTGCCAACAAGTTCACAACTTTACATTCGTCGCTTCATATTTTTTAACCAATCTGGAGGACTTGAGGCACGTGCGGGAGATTTTCAGACTCGGGTGAGAGACTGGGATATTCATTCCCAAGGCAGAGACTTAAAGGGGGGGGCACAGTCCCAATTTTCTCAGACGTGTTATTAAATCTCAGTGACAAAACAAATTAGTTGACGGTGTAGAAAAAAATGACAAATTTAGAATTAAGTACAAAATTGCAAACTTTGTGAAAAGTACTGCAAGTTGCCATGTTGTCGAGAGTTCATGAGAATTGTGACATGAGTGGCCCTTCCTGCTCACTAGTCCCTGTCATGACTAATGTACTGAGATGTACGAGTGTATAAGTACAGGTTGTGCAGCAGACATTTCACTGCAGAAATGTTCCAGCATGATCCGCAGGCAGAGTTAACCAGTGAGGAGTATTTGTCAGTGACACCGTCTGGGAGAGGAGAGCAGTATTTCTACTGGATTAGAAGAGCTGGATTCACAAGCCTGCTTGTTTACAGGGTCACAGGGACCGTTCACCTCACCGGAAGTCCTGCTGCCTCGTTCTGAATCGTAAAACAACGCACTGCGCAGACCTGTCCTCTAGTTTGTGATGTGTAAAACTTCTGATTTTCATTACTGTGTACATTTTCATTTTTTTGCGATCTGAATTGCACTCCTCAATGCCGATTCATTCTAACCCCCTAAATATGAAAATAGCCTAGCAGTTCCCCTTTGAAGAGCTGGCCAGTGATTTCACGATGATGCATTTCAATAGGTCTCTCGATATGGGGCTCTTGTGCCCATTTTGTCAGCTTTCCGCCATTGGGCCAGGCGGCGCCGATGTTTCTCTCTACAACTGCGGGAAACAGTGCGGGCCCCAAGGAACTCTGGGATTGGAGCATGACTGAGGAGGACTGGCTCATTCTCGGGAGTAAAGAGATGAAGGAACCATACTCTTGGCCAAGAAGGAAATATCGAACATACCTGGGAAGCTAATGATCCATTGGTACTAATATACGCAAAATACAGAGAGCGTTATTAATGCAGGATTATTGGGGGTTGCGACGGCAGACATCTTGGGATACACAAGTGGCTTTATAGTGGCTTATCTTATTTTATCTTATTGACATGAGACCAGGGGTTAGCACAGTCCAAGTTGAAACATGAAGCTCCTATTTCTTGGCGTCTCAACTCCTTTTCTCCAAACTCTTATCGCGCCAAAACCAGGTGGATCCATCAGTCATAAAAAAAAGAGGGTGTTGGGTCTAAAAATCACACAACAGGCAGCCATACACTTCAACCCCCAATGGCACAGTCACAGACAAGGAGAAATGCTTCACCCCGTCTGCAACCACAACCAAGCTCAAACCACGTCTCGTCTCCTGAAGCCCTGCAGTACTCTCTTCCCTGCTGGAGATGTTTGTCTTCCTTGTTGACTTGGACTGGGCTGCAGCACAGATCCACTTCCGTTGAATTGAACGCTTGAGTTGAACTGTATTCTTGAGTCCCTACTCCAACCAGGACTTGCAGCGGTGAAGTTCGGGTGTTGAATCACTTGAAAGCATATAGTTCTATGCAGGGATGTTGTGCGTGGCCTCTCTTTATAGGCTTGCAGCTCTAAGCAGTTGTGGAGAGACCGGCGTCTACGCCTTTATCCTAGGATTTGGCCGAGGTTTCTTTTGGCCCTCTGCTAAAATCAACGGGCCCCGCCTGCTCTGGGCGCCGTTCCCCCAGCCACCTCACAGATCAGGTTGCTGTCCTGGGATACGCTGGCGGATGGGAAAACGCGCTGACTCGACGGATGAGCTGCTTGAAGCATAAAAAGCACATTCGCAAAGGAACTGGTTCCCCCCTCTAATGGAGACGAGAAAAGCAGTCGCACCTCCCTGCTGCACATACACATACACACACGTGCACATGCAGTACACATGCATGCACACACACACGTGCACATGCAGTACACATGCATGCACACACACGCGTGCACATACAGTATACACATGCACACACACGACTGCACACACACGTACACATGCATGCACATACACCCATGCATGCACACACACCCTTTGCACACATGTACATACAGTAGATACATGCACATATAATGCATGCATGCACACACGTGTACATACAGCACATACATGCACGTACAGTACACACTTGCATGCACACATGCAGTAACACACTCAGAAAATCTTTCATCCCATCTGCAATCACACTCTAGAACTATGTCTCATCACTCTGGTGCTATCTTCCTTGTTGGAAACTTATACAGTACATACTGTATATGCATGTACAAACACACACGCACATATATGTGCATACACACAGACACGCACATGTACATAGACGAACACATGCACATGTATAGTACATACACACACAAACACCCACGTACATGTACGAACACAAACATGCACAAACACAACCACAAGCAAGTACATATGCACAAACATGCACGCACATGTACACACACAGGCAAACACACACACACGGACACACCCACAAATGCACACGCGCACACACACCGCCAGGGTGAAAAGAAGAGAACGCACACAGGTCCACTCAGAGAGTAAAGCATCTCTCTGCTGCGGGCCCTGGGCAGTGTGAGTGTGTGTGTGTGAAGCAGGGGTGTGGGGGGCTGGCCGTACCTTGCAAGCGTGGACGGTGGGTGCTGCTGGACGCCGGCTGGACCACGGTGGTCGCCTCCGGGTCCTCAGAATCGTTCTTCCGGGGAGGCTGAGGGGAGAAAAAGCAGACAGAAGGATCAGACCGCAGCACTGCAGAGACAGGAGCAACATCACCGGACGCCCACAGACACCAAGAAAGCAAGGGTCTAAAGCCTACAGCAAACAGATACTTCCACTCCCATGCCCCTGTGCGCTGAGACAAACTATCAAGCGTCTAGCAAGCAGCTATCATCTCTACTGCCCCACCAGCATCTCTGATGGCTGTGTGCACTTTGGGAAGAGTCAGAACTTTATTATTTGAGAGGGTGGCTGTGGAGCCTGTAGCATTGCCACTTGGCATGTAGGCTATTAGTTCAAAAGAAATGACATAAGAAAAAATCACTTTATTGGCCATATACAATTTCTTGCATTAGCAATGTGTCTTTTCACAGACCCCAGCTTGCTCTCCATGAGACACACAGACAGGGAGAGAGAAGCTGGGGGTCAGAGCGCAGGGTTGGCCATTTGTACGGCACCCCTGGAGCAGTTGGGGTTAAGGGCCTTCCTCAGGGGCCCAACAGAGTAGGATTTCTCTGCCACCCACAGGATTCAAACCTGCCACCTTCCAGCCACAGGCGCAGATCCTTAGCCACATTGCCACCACTCCACCCTGCATCAGCTTATACACATGATAAAATACAAGCATGTATAGGCAAGCGTGCTAAGACCCACACATATCTGTCTATGTATGCCTAGTCTGTGCATATACAGTGAAACAAATGCAAAATCAAGCAGCCCGTTATAGTGAAAGCAGTACACAGCTCTGTGTGTGCTACAGTCAGCAGAGCATGCAAAGGCTTACCGTGGGTTTGCGATCTGTGGAGGAGAAACAGAGGAAAACAATTAATTTCATTCTCAGGTTACTAGTACATAAACAGATCCAGAGCACACCATTTCGTCAAGTTACTGGCGCACAGATAACAAGCACGTGACACACCGTTTCACCACGTTACTGTCGCACAGATAACGAGCACGTGACACACCATTTCACCACGTTACTGTCGCACAGATAATGAGTACGTGACACACCATTTGACCACGTTACTGTCGCACAGATAATGAGCACGTGACACACCGTTTCACCACGTTACTGTTGCACAGATAACAAGCACGTGACACACCATTTCAACACGTTACTGTCGCACAGATAATGAGCACGTGACACACCGTTTCACCACGTTACTGTCGCACAGATAATGAGCACGTGACACACCGTTTCACCACGTTACTGTCGCACAGATAAGGAGCACGTGACACACCTTTTCACCACGTTACTGGTGTAGCTGTACACCTCTGATGTTGAAAGCAGAAGGTTGCGGGGTTAAGTTTTTATTCTGATGGAGCTGCTCGAGAGAATACGGTCTAATGTCCCGGGACAATATCCTCCTACTGACCCTTCCTGGTGATCCCGTCCCCTCCCGCTCACAGGGCCCAGTGCATTCTGGGAGGAGGGAGGAGGTGACTACTGGGTGAGGGGACGTCTCCCCTCCAGGAAGGGCCTCGTGGTTAAAATAGCAGAGTTTGAGAAAAAACACTAAGAAGTGCGCCAGAGAGTGACCATAACCATAAATTTAGGACTGTATCCCTACCATAGGAGTAAGGACTCAAGTGAATCCATGAGAAGGAGCCCCAGCCCTGCTCCCCTGACCTCTTTCCTTGTCATTTTAAGGTCACAGTGGGGCACCACCCAGACTGTGTCTTGTGCCTCTGATGGACCTGGGAAAAGAGATATTCCCACCATGGAGGGATGCTATGGTCTTTATTCTGTTGTATATATTCTGTTTCCTATACAATTATGTATGTTGCATAACAGAACTGTATGCACCACTGTCCATGGGTTTCGCTTAGCTTGTTCTGGCAAGGTGGCCTGTAATTCCACCCACAGCCACAAGAGGGCGGAAACGTCCTCTCAACCCCTTGTGATTCTCCTTAATCTCTTCCAGCTGGAAATTTCAGTGGTGGCTGTCAACTGTCACGAAGTCCCGAAGGAACCGCAGATGTGCAACCTATCGCTTTCTTGTATGCCTTTTGAGGTCAGCTGTCAGATCCGTAATAATGAATTCAAAACTGGCCCTGGCGCGTGTAGGGTGTGTGTGTGTGCCCTGTGATGGACTGGCGTCCCGTCCAGGGTGTACCCCGCCTTGCGCCCTTTGCTTGCTGGGATAGACTCCAGCTCTCCCGCGACCCTGTGCTGGATAAAGCAGTTAGAAAATACATGAATGGATAGAACCATTTATTCATTTATCCTCCTGAATGTTTTTAATTGGCAAGTTCCACTAGACTCCATCTGAAATATCCAAAAAAAGCAGTCAGGTCGTCAGTCTGAGATTGTGGCATTGAGGTGCAGTCCTTCATTTCCTCTGGAAGGATCAGCACTTACAGTTTTAGCTAATGCACTGGTCAGTAAGAAAGAAATAAACTGTTTGAAATAGACTAATGACAGAAATAGTAGGTTGATATTCTTCATTGTAGCTCCCAAATAACACAGCGTTACCCTACTGCTTTGGATTAAATTGTGTTAACTGGTCTGTGTTGACACCGAACTGGTAAGTAATGTGCATATTCAGTATATACGCAATGTGTGACACAGTGGCACTCAGGTCCAATATCCTGGCCTGTGGATCTTGTTTTCTTTCCATCAGAAGTGTCTAAGTCTTAAAGATCAAACGTGTTCCATGACACCAATATAGAGTAAAGAGAAAATTGCCCTGGCCCTTTCTATCATCAGGTTGGGCATCTGATCAAAGAGAAAATGGAACAATCTTTTGCTTTCCATTTATCAGTATTACATTTTTAAGCGGCGGTATCTCTCAGCTGGAGTCAAACACTAACTCTTTCTGCCCCTGGAGCTTCTCTTGAAAACTTGCCGAAAATGCAGAACAGCTGTGTATGGTTACAGTCTCCAGTGGAATCTCCCTTTCTCTAAAGTGCACATGAAAATTCTGCAGTTCTCGTTTCTCGGACCGGTTATGAATTCTCTCAGTTAACAAACTAAGTTGACAGTATTGCAAAATTGTATGTATTCTGTATTCAGCACGAAAAGTACTGCAACTTGCTATGTTGTTGAGAGTTTGCACAAATTGCGACATGAAGCGGCCCTTCCTGCTCACTAGTCCCTGTGATGACTGATGTACTGAGATGTCTCAGTGAATAAGTACAGGTCGTGCAGCAGCTATTTCACCACAGAAATGTTCCAGTGTGATCCGCAGGCAGAGTGAATGAGTAAGTAGTATTTGTCGGCAAAAAAGTCAACATTTCTATTGGATTAAAAGAGATGTAGTCACCCGCCTGCTTTTTGAAAAGTAATAGGGGCTTTTCACGTCACGTGCAAAAGCAAAACTCCAGTATGATAACGACAGCAGGTCTGAAAACAAGGCTATAAAGTCGGCACTGAACTATCAGTGTCACGATCGCCATCCGTCTTCTTAAGGGCGCTCCGGCCCTTTCGTAATTTAAGTTGATCATGTGCACATGCCCCCTGTTTTGTCTTTCATTATTTAAGCCCGGCGCTCCCTCTATTCCTGGCTCAGCACTGGGAGATGGACGCCTGGAAGCCCATCTACCAGCAGGTCCAGGAGAGACCTGACGGCACAGGCTTCATCACGGCTTCCTGACCATCTGAGTCTGGAGCTCGGAGCACCTGGCCTCGTCACCCTGGTTTTATTCCCTGTCCCTGTTCCGGATCCCGTTCCGGATGTTAACCTTACTTGTCTCGGATGGATCTCCCGGTTCCTGGACCCTGGACTGCGCCCCGGATTCCCCCCTTGTTTGGACTCGTTTGCCTTCTCCACGTCCCCCGAGCACCGGATCACCGCCGTCACGCCCCCCCTGTCTGTCAACCTGTCCTGATCCTCTTCGTCTTTTCCCTGTTGTCCTCATGCACTTACGTCCAGATTATACCGTCTGCATAGGGTCCTGAACTATGCTTCACGGGAGCCTGGACCAGCTCCCGTTAAAATCAGAACATTCGTTCTCGAAAAAGCTGCTGCAACATCTCCTGTTACAACGATATTGCTTATGATATGGAGGGTCAGCCGGCGATGAGTTCCATCTCAAGTGATCACATCCATGCAATGAGGAAGCTTTGTGTATTTGTAGCTCCCGTTTGGGACTATACATACTGATGGGGAAAAGAAACGCAACACGTCCTCCTCCACACTCTGGCCCTCCCGTCGGCGTGGAACAGGCTGAAGAGTGACTCGTCCGTGAGGAGGACCTGATGCCACTGCTGACGAGTCCATCACGGCCTCTGTCTGGCCCGAGCCAGTTGGGTGTGACGTCTAGCAGGTGTGAGCAGAGGGCCTCTGACAGGTCGCCTTGCTCTAAGGCCAGCAGCATGGAGCCTCACCGTCTTGTCACTGATGTGGGCATTGTGTCTGCCGGCAGTCTCAGCAGCAGTACGGGTGGCAGATCTGAAACCATCTCTCAGATGGACCAGTCTGATGTCCTGCTCTGGTGTGGTCACTTGTGGGCGACCGGATCTTGGACAGTCATCTGTCCTGCCGGTCTGCTGAAACCTTCTCTGCAGTCAGGACACAATGGAACGGCTTACTCCATAGTATCTGGCAACGCTGGCACATGACATGCCTGCCTGAAGCATGCCAATGGCCCTCTCCCTTGCTTCTGGTGACATTCAAGGCATTATGGGATGCACAGAAAACTGACTAAGCGGGGCCTTTTTCTTGCAGTGACCTAAGGTTTCAATTAAGGCCTTTTTAAAAGGTGACCTGATCAGGCATTGTTCCACCTGGACCTCGTTGGGTAGAAGTGCACTTAACCAGCTTTCATGTGATTGGCAAGTTGCGATGCCTCACTGCACAAGCTGTGTCATAGGGCTTAAAACAAATTGACAACTGTTTGTGAAAGTCCATAAGCTATAACTGTAGTATTCTAATTCCAGAACATGTTGCGTTTCTTTTTTCCCATCGGTACGGTTTATGCTGGCCCAGAATGCGTTAAGATGACGTGCTCGAATTTGTGGAACGGGGAGTTCAATGCTGTATTATGCGGCAGATATGCAGGAGCAGAGTAGGGGTGTAACCCCGGTGTCCTGGCCAAATTTCCCCCCTGGCCTTTACCCATCATGGCCTCCTAATAACCCCCATCTCTGAACTGGCTCCATCACTCTGCTCTCCTCCCCACTGAGAGCTTGTGTGTGGGGAGCAGACTGGCGCCTCACCCAGGTGGGGCTGCACACTGCTGGGGGTGGAGGGGATCCCCATGACCTGGAAAGCTCTTTGAATGGAGTGTCCAGAAAAGCGCTATATAAGCGTAAGCAATTATTATTATTATTATTAAACACAACCACTCCTGGGCACCCGCTCTCACTGTGGGCTAGCCCAGAGTTGGTGCACCTTTCCTGACGGACATCTATTCATCAAGAAGCCCGAGCAGAGAGCGTGGAATGAACTTTCACCTGATCTGCTCCTCACGCCCTTGGTCAGTTGAGTCTTGCTTGGCCAACTCCTGCTGCAATCCAGTTTATAGGAAGCTAGGGGCCACTACCAACCTCCAATCTACTGTATAGAGCACCCCATCATTTTTATTTCTAAAGCACCTTTTCTGAACCCAAGACCTCTGCACTGCCCAAACAATGCAACAAAAACAACGTGAAAAAACCAAGACAAACTGGGAGGCAATCAGACACCGAAAAGGCTGGATTTACTGTTTAGCCTTGAAGAGAGTTGTAGAATTCGGAGTCAGGGCAGTCAAAGTCGGAGAGTTACTCCCTGGGACAGTGGGCAAAAGACCAGCCTCAGCTGAACAGAGCCTACGAGAGGGACTGCACACATGGAGGAGGTCAGAGATGTGTGATGGCGCCAGATTGTTCAGAGCCTTATAAGGCAGGGAGCCCCAGGAGGCCACGCCCCCTTCGCCCAGTCCCCTCCCCCTCGGTCCCGTTTGGTCGGAGCCACGCCCACCTGGCTCCATGGGCTTGGGCGTCAGGGCAGGCTTGCCAGGCTGCTTGGGGCCCTGCTCAGCTGCTCCCGGGTGGAAGTTCTGGGGCTGAATGGACACGATTTGCCGGTAACTCTGCAGGCTGTAGCCCTTCCCTGCCGGACAGATCTTGGTGAAGGAAGCTGGGGAGCAGAGAGCAGGGAGGGAGACAGAAGAAGACCATTAGAGAGCAGTTAAGAGCTAAGTATCCTACTGTTTCTTGAAAGAAGCCAGGGTATCAGCTTCAATACCATGGATAGACAGCTTGTTCCACACTCCCACCACCCTTTGTGTAAAGAAGTGCCTCCTCTTCTCAGTTTTACACCCACTTTCCAATTCTGTCCTCGGGTGCGTTTCACTTTTTAGTCTGAAGATGCACAATGGCAGTGATCTGACAATGACAACACTAAGAGAAGATTGTTACAGTGACATCATTGCCACCGACAGAGCTCTGCTCCGTCTTACCCACGCCAAGCACAGGCCTGCTGTTGGCATGACAGGTCTGACAGCTGACAGGGCCTGAGGAGGACCAGGAGCTCATGGCTGCCTGGGGCTGAGGAGGGCAGGGAGCTCATGACTGTCCACGAGGAGGGATAGCAGCTCAGGACTGTCCATGAGCAGGTCTAGTAGCTCAGGACTGTCCATGAGGAGGTCCAGGAGCTCAGGACTGTCTATAATGAGGACCAGGAGCTCAGGACTGTTCATGAGGAGGGCAGGGAGTTCCGGACTGTCTGGGCTGAGGAGGGCAAGTAGCTCAGAGCTGTCAAAGGCTGAGGAGGGCAGGGAGCTCAGGACTGTCTGGGCTGAGGAGGGCAGGGAGCTCAGAGCTGTCCAGGGCTGAGGAGGGCAGGGAGCTCAGGACTGTCTGGGCTGAGGAGGGCAGGTAGCTCAGAGCTGTCCAGGGCTGAGGAGGACTGGGATTTCAAGACTAGCTTGGGGCCAAGGAGGTCAGGGAGCTCAGGATTGTCCAGGCCTAAGGAAGGCCAGGAGCTCAGGGCTGCCTGAAACCACAATCTCAGAGGGCATCCAGCTGCACAAAGTGACATTCACGGGCGTGACAAACACTGACCTGTGCCAACCTGCGGGCAAGTCTCGCAACCCCGGCCCCAGGCCTTGCCCACGGTGCAGCAGCACATCTCCTGGGTCAGCTCGGTGGGCAGGGCGTGCTCGCACTGGCCTTCCACCGTCACCATGCGGTAGCAAGGCCCCGTTTCTCCCGGAACGTCTGCGCGGCGCACCGGAAGGGCAGAAGAGGGAGACTGGTGAGACCCGGGGCGGAGGAGCAGGAGTCCGATGTCAAACCGAGAAGGGGGCAAGGCATTGTCACGCTGGGAAAACGTCACACTCTCCGCTGGAGCTCGGCGATGGCCGGAGCTGATCGCGTGGAACCCAGCAGCCTCTGACATTTCCCGCTCTCTGACCCTGAGGGTATCTGAGCCTGAACACTGCGATCAGACGGCTGCCGGGCATTTTGATGTTACTGGACTGGGACATCAAGGTACGGTTTCCCAGCCCAGTGCAGTGATCTTCTAAACTATTGGAATGCTGTTATTTATGTCCACGGCATTCATTTTCTAACAGCTGCCCTACAATTCGGGGTCGACCTAAGTCTATCCCAACCGGCAACAGGCGCAGGCAAGGCAGGGCACAAATACACACCAGGGCCAATTTTCCCAGAAGCCAATTCACCTCCCAGCATGCCTGTGGCCTGTGGGAGGAAACTGGAGTGCACCTGGAAGAAACCCAGGGGAGAACACGCAAACTCCCCGCGGACGGCACCCCCGGGTCCAGAATTGGAGCCGGGAGCCCCCCAGCGCTGCCGCGGGACTCAGATCGTAACAGGAAATCGGCGGGGAAGTAGACAAAGAACAACCGCTAAAAAGGGGAACAGCCCTGTTTCGCTCCGGACGGGAAGGGAAGGCGGCGGGGAGGGCGCTCACCCACGCAGCGTGCCCTCTCCTGGACGAAGCCGGGCTTGCAGGCGCAGCGGAAGCTGCCCTGAGTGTTCAGGCACTCGCCGTTCCGGCACACGCCCTGCATGGTGCACTCGTTGATGTCTGCAAAGAGAGAGAGAGAGACAAAGTGTCACGCCTGACATCCCTCCCTAGAGGGCGCTCCCCTACTCCCGGTATTGTCCCTGTGATTGAGCTCCCCAGGTGCTCTGGAGCGGGCGGGAGGAGAGCAATCGGACAATATCCGAAACAGAACCGAAACAGGCAGGGATCAATCCGGAAGGCCAATCGGACCAGGGTTCGAAACCCAGACGTCTATCCCAAGCACGGGGTCAAACGGTGGGGTTTGTTGTCCCTCCTCTAGAGGGCGCTCCGAGCCTTTTGTGTTTCTCATTATCCCGTTCACCCGCCCCCCCTGTTCCGATCTTTATTTAAACCCGGCGCTCCGGAAAGTTCGGAGCTCTGCATCGAAGACGGAACACCCGGCGGCCAGTCTAGCATCAAGTCGCCCCATAATCGCGGCTCGAGGGCGCAGACTGCCAATCGGCACCCTGACCTAGCTGAGTCCCACGTCCTTCCGACTTTAACTCCCTGTTCCCGTTCCCCCTTCCCCGGGATTTTTACCGTTCGTGTCTCGGATGGACAACCCGGCTTTGGAATGTGGACTCCTAGTTTTCCCTTTTGGACTTGTTTGCCCTTGCACCTGGATCCACTGTCGGCACCTCCCCCCGTTCGCCACCCCTTCCATTCCGCGGGATTTGAACCGGCAAACCTCCCAGCCACGGGCGCAGATCCTGAGCCACAGCGCCACTGCTCCTCCTCTCCTCCCCATGGTTCACAAACATGGGGAGAACATGCAAACAGCACCCCAGGAACTGAACCCAGGCCACTGAGCCCTCATCTGAAATCTGAACTTGGCAAGAGGACGAGAGGCAGTGTGTGATCCACAGGCCTCGCCCGACTTTGGAGGCCGTACCTTGGCAGTGCGTGCTGTTGAGTCTCTTGTAGCCCTGGGGACACGTGGGGCCCACCTCCCCGATGATGGATCCAGTCTTGGGGACTCCGGAGTCTGGGGAAAAGAGAAGGAACGCGAGTTCGGAATGGGTGTGGGGAGAAGACGGGCCACACCCTGAGAGGGGGGAGGGGGAAGGGGGTGCGCTCTGTTCTCGACAAGATCGCCAAAGCTGGGGGAGATTCTGGGGTTCACAGCTCTCCTGGCTTAGGAGATCCCAAGCTTTAAACAATTTTTAAAGCGTTAAAGTATTAAGGTGGAAAATTCCCCCTTAAAGTTGAGAACTCTGATCATCTGGCTCCTTTTGACACAGTCCTAGTGGTCACACTCCCAGTGGTCACACTCCCAGGGGTCACAGCCCCAGTGGTCAGAACCCCAGTGGTCACAGCTCCAGTGGTCACAGCCCCAGGGGTTACAGGGGTCAGATCCCCAGTGGTTACAGCCCCAGTGGGCAGAGCCCCGTCACAGTCCCAGCGGTCACAGTCCCAGCGGTTACAGCCCCAGTGGTCACATTCCCAGTGGTTACAGTCCCAGTGGTCAGAGCTCCAGTGGTCAAGAGTTCAGGTGGTCATAACCCCAGTGGTTCCAGCCCCAGTGGTCAGAGCCCCAGTGGTCAAGAGTTCAGGTGGTCACAGCTCTGAATCAGATCAGTATAAGCTTGAAAGATCACAAAGATTCATTCAGCCAGGTCAGTTTCAAGGTGTCAAGAGATCAGCGTGTGGCCGTAGAAACTCAGGGGACCACGTACTCCGTGAATAATAAAGCACATCTCGGGGAAAACACATTTTTGTTCTGAGACATCAAGCGTATACAGACATGAAAACTGCAGTAAGTTTCACGGAGCAAATTCTCTTTACCACAAATACACATCGCTCGACTTCGAATGTAAAGCAGAAACGATAGCCCCCCACCCCACCCCCAGTGCCAGCCCCCCCCCCCCGGATCTGGCATCCGCTGGCCTGTGATCACAGAGCTCCAGGCCGCGGCTCCTGACAGTGCCCGCCTTGTCTGACTCTCCGAGCTGCAGCCGAGGAGCCCAAGACAAGCGCGAAGCCAAGTTTCCAGTCATCAGGCAAACTTCCTTCCAACCGCGGGGGGGAAGCAACCCAAAAAAAAATCGTTTGATCTTCAGAGAGCAGCTCGCAATGCGATCCCGGGGAAGTCTGGGAAGCCCTCGGACTGCTCCCTGCTTGGGTTTTCCAGCGGCCTTGATGCTCTCAGTGGTGGCCAGACAGTTTGAGGTATTTCCGCGGGGGGGAGGAGGGGTGCGGGACCTGATTCAAGGGGAGTTGGGGGGGGGGGGGGGGGGCGAGTGTGCTAAATTTTCACGGCAACCGCGGAGACAGTTCTACTTGGGTCGAAGAGGCCAACAAAGCAATATGGTTCCCTCAACCACGCATGGTTCACAGTTACAGATACCTGGGGCAGTGTGTTTTATAAAGTTCACTGAGAGCACTGATGTCACTGTGAAGAGATCCCAGCAGTGCTTATACAGCCTGAGGAAACCCCTATAATTTAGCCCCGGGCAATGTTGGCTGTGCTTTTCCAAGCAATCAGCACACAACTGGCCTAACACTGCTGGGCCCGGGTTGGCCAGAGGTGTCAGTGACATCAGCGCGCGAGGCAACCACTCGTCCAATCAGCACGCACTCCCCCGTACAGCACCGTGGAGCTGTGATGGCCCCAGCTGGTTGGTACTCACACTGGAGCTTGGGGCACTTGTGGCACTTGTTCTGTCCCCAGGAATTCCCCACGCTGCCACAGCAGTCCTCCTGATTGGTGAGTCCCGGCAGTGGGTTACTGCTGCACTGGAGGACAGGAGACAGGCATGGAGAGACACTCAGGAATGAGCCACCTTAGTTTCTGCATTTCCCATTGCGGTTAGTATTGTCCTTTCGGATTTTTCTGATGTTATTTTATGCACTTTGAGCTGCACTTAATGTATGAAAGGTGGTAGATACAGTAAATAAAGTTATTAATGGTTAAAGGGCGGAGCAGTGGCTCTGTGGCTGAGGATCTGCGCCTGTGGCTGGGAGGTTGCTGGTTCAAATCCTAGCAGAGGAATCCTACTCTGTTGGGCCCCTGAGTAAGGCCCTTCACCCCAGCTGCTCCAGGGGCGCTGTATAAATGGCCGAATCCTCCTGCACTCTGACCCCCAGCTTCTCTCTCCCTGTCTGTGTGTCTCCTGGAGAGCAAGCTGGGGAATGCAAAAAGACATATTCCTAATGCAAGAAATTGTATATGGCCAATAAAGTGATCTGATCTTATCTCCAACATGTATAAGAGCTGGGAACACAGTTCAGATTAATCTTGTTATTATGAAGTCAGTGAGGAGGATTGACTGGGTTACTGAGGGCTTGGCTGGAACACAAACCAGCAGGTGTGTGTGGGTGTACGGGAATGAAAAAATTCAGCAGCAGTGTCGCCGCCTTGTAACCTGCTCTCACGAGCGCCCAGACGCTAAGCAAGTAGCAAGGGCCGTCCCAGCTCATGGGACCTGGTGGGACAGGAGACATCTATGGACGGATGCTGTATGTGTTGATGGTGGACCAGTAGGTGGCGCTCTTCTGATACAAATCCAGCTATTTTCTAAGCACTTTATGCAGTACAGGGAGGCAGGGGAGGTGGAGCCTATCCCAGCAAGCAATAGGAGCAGGATGAGATGCACCCTGGACAGGATGCCAGTGCATTGCCAGGCTCACGCAGATGCAGGCACGTAACAAAAAGCCAAGATTATAATAATAATAATTTAATTGCTTGCACTTATATAGCGCTGTTCTGGACAGTCCACTCAAAGTGCTTTACAGGTCATGGGGATCCCCTCCACCCCCAGCAGTGTGTACCCCCACCTGGATGAGGCGCCAGTCCGCTCCCCACACATCAGCTCTCAGTGGGGAGGAGAGCAGAGTGATGGAGCCAGTTCAGAGAGGGGGGTTATTAGGAGGCCATGATTGGTAAGGGCCAATGGGAAATTTGGCCAGGACACTGGGGTGACACCCCTACTCTTCTCGAGAAACACCCTGGGATTTGTCTGTGTGGCCAAATTTCCCCCTTGGTCTTTACCCATCATGGCCTCCTAATAACCCCCCTCTCTGAACTGGCTCCTCCCCACTGAGAGCTGGGGTGTGGGGAGCGGACTGGCGCCTCATCCAGGTGGGGGTACACACTGCTGGGGGTGGAGGGGATCCCCATGACCTGTAAAGCGCTTTCTTAGTGGAGTGTCTAGAAAAGCGCTATATAAGTGTAAGCAATTATTATTATTATTAAATAATTACTTGAGATCACAAAGAAGGTAATTCTTTAAAAGCTATGGAAACTTTGTCAGTGTAACGCTTCCAGATGCCTCCAATAGGAGGCGCTCCTGCTTGCCGACAGCAATTTGATCAGCGCCGGTCTCTACTTGTCAACCCCAGCCTGTGAGACCGGAAACGCGCCTCAGCGGCCTGCGCGTGCGTCCCGGGCGACGGCGGAGGGGGCGGGGCTCACGGCTTGCTTGGGCGTGGTCTCCTGGAAGCACCGCCCCCGGGGCTTGTGCGTCTGGGGCGGGAGGCGGGCCGGGGGCTTGTGGGAGGCCTTGGACTCCGGCTGCTCGAAGGGCTGGATGACGACGGAGGCGTCCGGCGGGTGGTGCACCCGCACCTTGACCTGCACTGAGACAGAGAGCGGGAGGGGTGGGCCGGGTTCGCCGACTGCTCACAAGCTCACGAGCGCCGCGCGACGAATTCCACGTCAGGCGGCCCAGAATGCCTTGCATCACTGTCACGTCGCCTTTTATCTGCTGTTACCAGTTACTGCTGCTGGCATCTTCCCCATTGTGAGTTTTCTGTCCAGACTCTGCTCTTACTTCTGCTAAATTCTCTCGAATTGACTACTACAATGCTCTACTCGCTGGGGTATCTAAATCTACTCTGCAGTATCTCCAAAATTCAGCAGCCAGAATCCTGACCAGGTCTAGTGCAAGTGTCCACATTACTCCTATCCTGGAGTCCTTGCACTGGCTTCCGGTCAAATTCCACGTGGACTGTAAAATCCTCATGCTCACCTTCAAGGCTCTGCATGGCTTGGCACCTCAGTACCTGTCTGAGCTATTATCACCCTACTCCCCACCTCGCAATCCCGCTCTTCAAATTCTGCCCTCCTTACTGTCCCCCCAAGCCCGTCTATATTGTATGGGTGACAGGGCCTTCTCCTGTTATGCCCCCAGGCTCTGGAACTCTCTGCTCAAGGATATCAGACTCCAGACCCTCTTCTTCAGAAGAGCCTTTACTGAACTGGTTCCATTCTTCACCCCTCTGCTCTTCTTAGTACCACCTTCCACGGTCTCCTCTATTGTTATTGTTGTATTGCTGTAATTATAATTGTGTCTTATCTTGTGTATTCTTCTTATTTATTGTTGTAGTCTTCTTATTTATTGTTATTGTCATCCTGTAAAGCGCTTTGAAAAGCCACCTTTAAAGGCGCTTTATAAAATAAAGTTTATTATTATTATTATTATTATAAAACCCTGAATAAAGGACAGTTATTCACCTGGCTCTGCAGCAAGTGGACGAGATGGGACTGGCGGGGGACAGTATGTTTCTTACAAGTGCAACGGGGCTCACAGCTTAGAAGCGCCCCACAAGGGCAGCGTCACTGTTTCAGGTGCTGGAGAGTAGCAATACCAGCCTGCAAAAAGTGTGATGGCATGGGGCGGCTTGCAAACGTTTGTGGAGACTTTTGATCACTCGGTTGTCTTCTCACATGGAATGAAACCTGCTCCTTGGCCATTTGGTTCAGTATTGGCTCGCGAGCTGGCTAGCCCTGCCAAAATCTGGACATTTTTTTCTGAACCGCCGACCACAGCCCGTAACGCTGCAGGCTGTCTGAATTGACACGCTATCCGGGTCTGCTGTTGCCTCCATTCACACATCAGAGGCGTGTGCACGAGTGATGCGCGGGGTCGGCCTTTTTATTTCGACCCGCCCCGCGGTTCTGGGAAACGAACCCACCCACCCCGTCCCCCGCCCCGATCTACCAATTTTTTGGGTTCGAACCCGAGCCCGCCCGACCCTAGCGGGCGAGCCCGCACCCCCGCGGGTGTGAGTCAACAAGTGTGCACCCGCCTACTGCGGCCCCGCAGCGGCGCTGTGTCTTAAAGCCCGGTGACGGGTCAGGTCTGCTACTACTTTACACTCCTCAGGAACCCTGGGAGGCGCCGCCCGGCTGTGTCCCTCCTACTCGGCTTCGGACAAGCGACCCATCGCAAGTGCCCGGCGAGAGCAGCGGGCACAGCGGCCATCTCCCGTCCACCCTGGACGAACAGGGTGGACGGTTCGACAGGGTGGAGAGAGCAATGCGCGGCATTCGTCTGCTCAATCATTTGTGGTCGCAGTGGGGGCTCGGACGTGCCTCCGCCGAGCTCAAGTTACAGAGAGAGACCCCCACGCCGGGGGGGGGGGCAGGAGACGGACGGAGGCTACCTTCTGAAGAGTGGTGTCCGGCGCCGGGCCCCATCGGCAGGGTGAAGGTGGAGTGGGTCTGTGCCAGCTGGCCGCCCGCGCCAGGCTGCTCTCCCGGGTTCTTGGCATCAGGCAGCACCTGGGGGGCGTACGCGCCGTGCTTGCCCCCCTGCTGCTCCCCCGCCCCGCCGGCCGGGCCCCCCGCGCCCGCCCCCTGCCCGCCCTGGTGGAGGGGGAACTGGCACAGGCGGCCCGTGAAGCCGGGCGGGCACAGGCAGTGACTTCGGGAGCTGCACTGCCCGCCGTTCAGGCAGGTGAGGGGGCACACCACTGCAGAGAGAGAGAGAGAGAGGGGGAGGGGGGTCACGGCACTGCTGAGGAGCCCTCCTCACAGGAGACACACCGCACAAAGCAGACAGGAGGGGCGAGGAGAGAAGATCACGGGCGAGGAGAGAGATCATGGGGGAGGAGTGAAGATCATGAGTGAAGATCATGGGTGAGGAGTGAAGGTCATGAGTGAACAGTGAAGGTCATGAGTGAGGAGTGAAGATCATGAGTGAACAGTGAAGGTCATGAGTGAGGAGTGAAGATCATGAGTGAACAGTGAAGGTCATGAGCGAGGAGTGAAGATCATGAGTGAACAGTGAAGGTCATGAGTGAGGAGTGAAGATCATGAGTGAAGATCATGAGTGAACAGTGAAGGTTATGAGTGAGGAGTGAAGATCATGAGTGAAGATCATAAGCAAGGAGTGAAGATTATGAGTGAAGATCATGAGCGAGGAGTAAAGATCATGAGTGAAGATGAAGATCATAAGTGAAGATCATGGGTGAGGAGCGAAGATCATGAGTGAAGCTGAAGATCGTGAGTGAAGAGTGAAGATCATGAGGGAAAAGTAAAGATAATGTTTGAAGATGAGTGACTAAGAATGAAGATAATGTGTGAAGATGATGATTGAAGAGTGAAGATCATGGGTGAAGATGAGTGAAGACAAAAAGTGAAGAGTGAAGAAGAATGACAATGTGAGTGAAGAGTGGAGAAGATGATGAGTGAAAAAGGGTGAAGACAATGCCTGAAGAGTGAAGAAAGCAGACAAGAGCTGTACTTCTACACAGACAGGCACTGACCCAGCATCAGGGCCACAGTAAAGACTGGGCTTTTCCACCTTCTGAGCTTCAGAATCAAGTCAATTAAAGTTTAAAGTTTAAATAGGTGCTCTATAAATAAAGTTGTTTGTGGAACTTTAGCTTAATTACATCAAACACCCTGAGGTACAAATTAAACATTGTTAGGCCTGCTGTAATTATAAAGCTAAATGTATATAATTGGGATATCTGAAATAAAACACACATCTTAGCATTTTAATAGCTGAAAGCTGTTCTGTCGCTGTTTCTAATGTATGCTTTCTGAATGTGCTAGCGTGTTCCTAGAGTCTCCTCTATACCATTCCTGGGGCAAATGACAAATATTACTGCCAAGTTTTTACTGCTGCCTGTAAAAAGGCACAGTGTTTGGGTGTAAATAAGCCTGAACACTGAGTTCACTGCAGTTTCTCATGAAATCTGAGAGAAAAACAACCAGGCCCATTGCCTGAGTTCCAGGTCACCATACTGAGAGCTTGATTTGGAAATCACCCACAGAGATTGGCGCCCCCTACTGGCCCACCAACACCACTGATGGCGGTAATCTGCCTATTAATTGTAATTTATAATTGCTTTCACTTATATAGCACTTTTCTGGACACTCCGCTCAAAGCGCTTTACAGGTAATGGGGATCCCCTCCACCCCCAGCAGTGTGCAGCCCCACCTGGATGAGGCGCCAGTCCGCTCCCCCCACACCCCAGCTTTCAGTGGGGAGGAGAGCAGAGTGATGGAGCCAGTTCAGAGAGGGGGGGTTATTAGGAGGCCATGATGGGTAAAGGCCAGGGGGGAAATTTGGCCAGGACACTGGGGTAACACCCCTACTCGTCTAGAGAAACGCCCTGGGATTTTTAATGACCACAGAGAGTCAGGACCTCGGTTTGACGTCTCATCCGAAGGACGGCGCCTGTTTACAGTCTAGTGTCCCCCGTCACTATACTGGGGCATTAGGACCCACACAGACCGCAGGGTGAGCACCCCCTGCTGGCCCCACTAACACCTCTTCCAGCAGCAGCCTCAGCTTTCCCAGGAGTCTCCCCTCCAGGTACTGACCAGGCTCCCACCTGCTGAGCTCCAGTGGGGCTGCCAGTGGTGAGCTGCAGGGTGATATGGCTGTCTTTTCTTAGTTGTTTCCTTCCCAGGGCTGAGTGGGCCGAGTCTTGCAGAGCACCTCAAACATGCTGGGATCAGGCTACAGGGTGGTGACTTTGCTATTACAGGTGGTCCCGTAGTAGCTCTTTGAGTTGAGTTGCATTTCATTTGTCTTTTTACTTTTTTTAATCCACTTACGTCTGGATCTACAACCCCGAGAATTTTCTTATTTGTGAAATTAGCCGGGTCTGCTAATACATTCCAATCTGAAGGAATAGCCCATTCTATAATATTGTGGCAGGGCGGTATATGTATATATAGAGCTTCTTGGTGTGTCGGGAGCCATCAGACAGTTTGCACTGTGTGATTAACATCATCGTACCGCAGGTTATGTGTTTAATTACTCACAGGCCTCCGGCTGTCTGACCTAAATTGCCTGGGATACATTACTCACATTGCAGAGACAGAGACACACAGGCCCTTGCCAGGGCTGGGTGTCTCACACAAACCTTTTTCATGCTAGACAGGGAGGGAGGAGGAGAGACTGCAACAGCAGTATCGGGTTTCCTCGGAGGAATGAGCAGCATTTCAAGGGAAGAGAGCAGATCACACCTCCCAGCTTAGCAAATGCACAAGTGATCCTGGTATCGTGACTTTGTCAGACACTACGTTTGGTTTCTTGTGTCTGATTAGTGGGCTGTCATAATATTTGTGACGATTCAGTGAGGGCTGTTATGAGGTCTTCCAACTCCTGAAAGGAAACAAGCACCTCAGTCCAAAGAGGTCAACAGTAATGGAAGCACTACGGAATGCCAGCAGAAACTAAAATGATCATGAATTTCAAAGAGGATAGGAGACAGTGTGAAAAAGAGAGAGATCAGAGAGAATCTCTCCACAATAAACACACCGCAGGACAGGGGACCATGACAGAGAGGAGATCACAGAGAATCGCCTTTTATACAGGCGTGAGAGGTCTAGAAGGGTGTTTTCAAGCTCTGGTCCTGTAGGACCAAGATCTCAGCCCGCAGAAGGTGACGTAGGCTCAACATGATAGGCATTATTTTTGACTGAACGTTATTTTTGACTTGAACTTGAACAGACACCGGTGGGAGTGGCACTGTATTGGACACACCCATAAGGGGGTGTGGTTTTGCAACAGACACACCCCCATGGGGGCATTGTATCGGACAGACCCTAGGGGGGGGTGGCATTGGATGATGTACATCTGTGGGGGGCGTAGCATTCTGCCAGGCACGCCCACAGTGAGAGTCATTTCCTCCTCAATTAAAGCCAGTTAGATCTGAAGTGCAGCTCTAATGGGCTGCATTCCAGGCAGCACACCCGAATGAGAGGAGTTCAGTGAAACTGAGAAACAGTGGCAGAGGTGAGACCAACTTCAAATCCCATTTGACCTTTGAAAAGGCCCTGCAGCGGGTGGTCAAAACTGCCCAACCCATCATCGGCAGTGCCTTACCATACATCCAGGAAATCTACAACACCAAGAGTCTGAAAAAAGCCACCAGAACTATGTCTGTCCCCACTCAACCCAGTCACAACTTGTTTGTCCCCCACACTGACAGACTGGAGGAACTGAGTCTCTTTAGTCTGAAGGGAGTGTCCCACACTGACAGGCTGGAGGAGCTGAGTCTCTTTAGTCTGAAGGGAGTGTCGCACACTGACAGGCTGAAGGAACTGAGTCTCTTTAGTCTGAAGGGAGTGTCGTGAGCACGTGTGTCTGTGTGTGTGCCCTGTGATGGCCTGGCATCCCATCCAGAGTGTACCCTGTGCCTTTTGCCTGCTTAGATAGGGTCTGGCTTCTGGTTAGAAAATGAATGGATGATAATAGCTGTCATAGTTGTCTCCTGTACTAGTGAGCGCAAACAGAAAAATGACACCTGGGTCTTCTTTTCCTTAACAACAATAAAGCTTGCTCCGACTCTGGCAGAAACTTAAAGGACGTCCCGGGCCACGGGCGTCAGGCCTGGGACATGCTCGGGGACAGGAGCTGTCTTGGAAAACTCAACGGCCGTCTGCTTCTCCCATTGCGAGAGCTGGCGCCAACCCGATCCTGCCCCCAGCCGGGGGGAGGGGGGCTTAATGCTTTTAGCAGGCTTCTGGAACGCCCCAGCTCCAAGGATCCGTCATATCCCAGAAGAAAATATCCATCTGTCCATTTTCTAACTGCTTTACCAGTACAGGGTTGCTGAAGAGCTAGAGCCTATCCCAGCAGGCACTGGGCACAAGGCAGGGTACACCCTGGACAGGAGGCCAGTCTGTCAAAGGACACACACAATCGTACACCCTGGATGGGACACTAGTCCATCACAGGACACAAACAGACGCACACACACCCTGGACAGGACACCAGTCCATCACAGGACACACACAGATGCACACACACCCATAATGGGACACCAGTCCATCACAGGACACAGACAGCCACACAGCCTGGACAGGACACCAGTTCCTCACAGGACACACACAGACACACACACACCCTGGACAGGACACCAGTCCACCACAGGACACACACTGACACACCCTGGACAGGACACCAGTCCATCACAGGACACACACAGACACACACACACCCTGGACAGGATACCAGTCCACCACAGGACACACACTGACACACCCTCATACCAGGGCCAATTTTCCCAGAAGGCAATTAACCCACCCAGCATGTCTGTGGACTGTGGGACCAGAGTACCCAGAGGAAACCCATGCAAACAAGAAGGGGAACATGCAAACTCCACACAGACAGCACCCCAGGTCTGGAACTGAACTCACCGCACCAGTACTGCAAGGCAGCAATGCTCACCCCTGAGCCTCCCAAAATATACATTTTGCTTATCTACAAGGTAGTACAAAGACTACTTTGTAGTAGTAGTCTACTAATGATCCTAATAATGATTAGGATCAGTCCCCGTTATCTTAATTTGTTTTAATCAGAGGACAGGAGTGAAAACGTCTGTACACGAAAGTGCATTTAACACTGAGAACCGGAGGACATTCTTTGCACAAAGGGTGGTGGGGGTGTGGAACAAGCTGCCCAGCCATGATGTGGGAGCAAATACCTTTCAAGAAAAGGCTCAGTGAGATCCTGCGATCAATTCATTCGTTTATCTATCTGACCAAGCTGGCTAAATGCGCTCCTGTCGTTTGTTATTGTCCTTCAAAACCCTTTAAGTTGGATTTCCTTCCAAAATGTCTGTTTTTTTTTTAGTTCTAGCTGTTAATCATGAGTGGCTGCTCTCTTTTGACCGCCACACTCGCGCCGAAGCCGAGAGATGGATCCGTTGTGTCACGAGTGGTCCAGCACCTTAATTAGAGTAATAATAATAATAATTGCTTACACTTATATAGCGCTTTTCTGGACACTCCACTCAAAGCGCTTTACAGGTAATGGGGATCCCCTCCACCCCCAGCAGTGTGTACCCCCACCTGGATGAGGCGCCAGTCCGCTCCCCACACCCCAGCTCTCAGTGGGGAGGAGAGCAGAGTGATGGAGCCAGTTCAGAGAGGGGGGTTATTAGGAGGCCATGATGGGTAAAGGCCAGGGGGGAAATTTGGCCAGGACACCGGGGTAACACCCCTACTCTTCTCGAGAAACACCCTGGGATTTTTAATGACCACAGAGAGTCAGGGCCTCGGTTTTACGTCTCATCCGAAGGACGGCGCCTGTTTACAGTCTAGTGTCCCCGTCACTATACTGGGGCATTAGGACCCACACAGACCGCAGGGTGAGCGCCCCCTGCTGGCCCCACTGACACCTCTTCCAGCAGCAGCCTCAGCTTTCCCAGGAGTCTCCCCTCCAGGTACTGACCAGGCTCACACCTGCTGAGTCTCCAGTGGGGCTGCCAGTTGTGAGTTGCAGAGTGACAGGGCTGCTGGATTAATGTGTGCCTTCGGCGCCCCTTGCGAATTTCACGCCGGGGTGTGTGAAGTCACGCCCGGGTGTGATGGGGAGACCGTGTCTGAGGTCATGGGGCATGGAGCTCGGAACGTGCGCTGCTCAGAATTTCTCCCCCAGGGCGCCTCTTTGCCGCACGGAGAGAGAGACAGGCTGAGAATCATTTGAACCGACAGCAGACAGCGAGACACAGGCACCCACTTGTCTTCCTGATTAGGGATTTTTTTTTAGAGTCCGAAAGAATATAATTTTGTGGAATTAAGAGCCTGTGGCCTGTCACTGCGTCAAGTAGAGGCGATTAGCGAATATGCTGTTGTGGCTCTTCATTTTAAAGATGGCTGAAGGACAGGCTTGCTTTTGTCTAGCATCAAGGCTGTTTGCCATCCAGCCATTTTTAACCACTTTATGGTAAAACTCACCCTGGACAAGACACCAGTCCATCACAGGGAACACACACACACTCACACTTTCACACTCACACTCTTTCACACTCACACTCACACACACTCACACTCTTTCACACACTCACACTCTTTCACACACTCACACACACTCTTTCACACACACACACTCACTCTCTCACACACACACTCACTCTCTCACACACTCACACACACTCAGACTAACACACTCTCTCTCACACACACTCTTTCACACACACACACACTCAGACTAACACTCTCTCTCTTTCACACACACTCTCACACACACACACAGACTAACACACACTCAGACTAACACACACTCACACTCTTTCACACTCACACTCACACACACACTCACTCTTTCACACACTCACACACACTCTCTCACACACTTTCACACACACACTCTTTCACACACACACTCACTCTCTCACACACACACTTACTCTCTCACACGCTCACACACAGACTAACACTCTCTCACACACACACACTCTCTCACACACACTCAGACTAACACACTCTCTCTCACACACACTCTTTCACACACACACTCAGACTAACACACTCTCTCTCTTTCACACACACACACACACTCAGACTAACACACTCTCTCTCTTTCACACACACTCTTTCACACACACACACACACTCAGACTAACACACTCTCTCTCTTTCACACACACTCTCTCTCTTTCACACACACTCTCACACACACACTCAGACTAACACACACTCAGACTAACACACACTCAGACTAACACACACTCTCTCTCAGATGCCAATTAACCCACCAGCTTGTCTCTGCACTGTGGGAGGAAACCCATGTGGACTAGGGGAGAACATGCAAACTCCCCCCAGACAGCACCCCAGGTCAGACGAAACAGGCTCAGTTTCTTCGGCCTGTCAGTGTGAAACACTCTGAACGCGACCAGGCAGAGACCATGCAAACTCCACACAGTATATACACCATCCGAAACTGAATGAATGTGACAATGTGACAACAGAGAAGGAGGACAGAGAAACTAAAGTTCAAGCTTGACAAGCAAGCGCCTCGAGCCCAGTACCTCCCCTTACAGATACGTCAGACACCAGCGGGTTTAAAGACCTCAATCTGGTGGTTTTGGACCAGAAAGGATGAGGATGTCACTAGAGGGTTTAAAATCTTGAGGAAGCCAGCTCGGTGAACTGTTTCAGGACACACAGCAAAAGAAAGGGTGCACTGAGGAGAGAAAGCAGGACGCGTGTTTTTACACAAAGGGTGGCGGGTGTCTGGAGCAAGCTGTCCAGCAGTGTTATTGCAGCAGTTTCCATCGGGAAAGAGATTCTTGGCAGGATTTGGATCACAGGAGGCAGAGGGAGCACACAGTCCTTTCATTTGTCTCCTTTCTTGTGGTCTAACAACCCATTCAAACCGCAGTTCAAAGTTTCTTTGGAAACGGGGTCTAGAAAATCTTACGTTTCACTGCACTTGAGCTCCACTTTTCAGCCAAGCGATCCTCTGAACTGCGAGGTCTTTCATTTTCGACTCCTGGCAGCTTTCTCTGCCCAGGCCAACATTTTCTCAAAACAAAGAAAGGCTGTGGTTAGCGAAGGGGCGGATCTGCGGACAGCCCGGGCTGGCCTGAGAGGCAGATCTGGATGAGATGTCAGAAGGCCGTCTGTGGTTTGGGGGGGGGGGGGGGTTCGTTCCGCAACAGTGCTGCAATTTCAGGATCAAGCGCATCGATTTCAGGATCAAGCGCGTCGGTTTCAGGATCAATCTCGTCGGTTTCAGGATCAAGCGCGTCGAATTCAGGATCAAAAGCTTCGATTTCAGGATCAATTGCGCCGATTACAGGATCAAAAGCTTCGATTTCAGGATTAAACGTGGCGATTTAATGATCAATTGTATCGATTTCAGGATCAATTGCATCGAATTCAGGATCAATTGCGTCGATTTCAGGATCAAACGCGTCGAATTCAGGATTAAACGCGGCGATTTAATGATCAATTGTATCGATTTCAGGATCAATTGCATCGATTTCAGGATCAAGCGCGTCGGTTTCAGGATCAATCTCGTCGGTTTCAGGATCAAGCGCGTCGAATTCAGGATCAAAAGCTTCGATTTCAGGATCAATTGCGCCGATTACAGGATCAAAAGCTTCGATTTCAGGATTAAACGTGGCGATTTAATGATCAATTGTATCAATTTCAGGATCAATTGCATCGAATTCAGGATCAATTGCGTCGATTTCAGGATCAAACGCATCGAATTCAGGATTAAACGCGGTGATTTAATGATCAATTGTATCGATTTCAGGATCAATTGCATCGATTTCAGGATCAAGCGCGTCGGTTTCAGGATCAAACTCATCGGTTTCAGGATCAAGCGCGTCGAATTCAGGATCAAACGCTTCGATTTCAGGATCAATTGCGCCGATTTCAGGATCAGGCGCTTTGATTTCAGGATTAAACGCGGCGATTTAATGATCAATTGTATCGATTTCAGGATCAATTGCATCGAATTCAGGATCAATTGCGTCGATTTCAGGATCAAACGCGTCGAATTCAGGATTAAACGCGGCGATTTAATGATCAATTGTATCGATTTCAGGATCAAGCGCGTCGGTTTCAGGATCAAACTCGTCGGTTTCAGGATCAAACTCGTCGGTTTCAGGATCAAACGCTTCGATTTCAGGATCAATTGCGCTGATTTCAGGATCAGGCGCTTCGATTTCAGGATTAAACGCGGCGATTTAATGATCAATTGTATCGATTTCAGGATCAATTGCATCGAATTCAGGATCAATTGCGTCGATTTCAGGATCAAACGCGTCGAATTCAGGATTAAACGGGGCGATTTAATGATCAATTGCATCGATTTCAGGATCAAACGCGTCAAATTCAGGATTAAACGCGGCGATTTAATGATCAATTGTATCGATTTCAGGATCAATTGCATCAAATTCAGGATCAAACGTGGCAATTTAATGATCAATTGTATCGATTTCAGGATCAATTGGGTCGATTTCAGGATCAAGCGCGTCGAATTCAGGATCAAGCGCTACGATCTTGAACGCGCTCCTACGGGAACGCGTTGCTCTTTTCCTCAACGCGCAAAGCTCAATGATGATGCAAATGGGAAGGCATAGTGGTTTTGCTGCCTTCATCGCACCAGGGAGGGCCCTGGTTTCCATTCCCAGGCATTTGTCTGTGTGGAGTTCGCATTTTCTGGGGAAAAAATAAAATTATCCTCCGTCCATTTTCTAGATGCTTCGGGAGAGCCGCTGCCAATCCCAGCAAGCAACGGGCACAGGGCAGGGAACACACCGACACGGACACACCACGGCCAGTTGTCCCCAAAGCCAGCCTGTCATTGGACCGTGGGAGTAAACCCACAAAACCATGGTGGAACACGCAAACTCCCCACAGACAGCACCCCAGGGCCTCGGCAGCCAGGATGACCTCTGTGCCACCTCACCTTTTACCTGCTCCATAAAAAATATCTTTTTAAAAACCAAATAGAAGGGAGTGACATTACTAATAATAATTAATAACACTTCTATAGCACCTTTCTGGACCCTCTGCTCAGTGGGGAGGAGAGCAGAGTGATGGAGCCAGTCCAGAGAGGGGGGTTATTAGGAGGCCATGATGGGTAAAGGCCAGGGGGGAATTTGGCCAGGACACCGGGGTAACACCCCTACTCTTCTCGAGAGACACCCTGGGATTTTTAATGACCACAGAGAGTCAGGACCTCGGTTTTACGTCTCATCCGAAGGACGGCGCCTGTTTACAGTCTAGTGTCCCCCGTCACTATACTGGGGCATCAGGACCCACACAGACCGCAGGGTGAGCGCCCCCTGCTGGCCCCCACTAACACCTCTTCCAGCAGCAGCCTCAGCTTTCCCAGGAGTCTCCCCTCCAGGTACTGACCAGGCTCCCACCTGCTGAGTCTCCAGTGGGGCTGCCATTGGTGAGCTGCAGGGCTCATATGACTGCTGACCAAACTACTACTACTGCGAGAACTAATTCCTTGAGCACTCCTCCTTCTGAATGACTCGTGTTCAACCATTAAGCGGAGTCAAATTCAATTCTCGCCCGAGGGCTGTCTTTTCCTGACCAGCGGTACGGCAAGCCCGTTTTAAAAAACGGGGACGAGATGAAAATGAGCTCGTACAACCCCTCCTGCTCTAACAGAGACCCTCAGGCCTTCCCTGATCTTCCCAAATGCCAGGTACGTTCACGTACAGAGGCGGCGGAGGAAAATCGGATCAAGACACGAGCCAGTAAACTGTCCTGCAAGCGACTTTGAGGATTCGCCTTTGAAGCTCATTTTAACGTGTCGGCAGGCAGTTCAAATACTGTTAATAAAGATCAGATCACTTTATTGGCCCTATACAATGTCTTGCATTAGGAATGTGTCTTTTCACAGACCCCAGCTTGCTCTCCATGAGACACACAGACAGGGAGAGAGAGGCTGGGGGTCAGAGCGCAGGGTCGGCCATTTATACAGCACCCCTGGAGCAGCTGGGGTGAAGGGCCTTGCTCAGGGGCCCAACGGAGTAGGATTTCTCTGCTGGCCGCGGGATTCGAACCTGCAACCTCCCAGCCGCAGATCCTGAGCCACAGACCCAGCGCCTGAGTGTGGTATTTAGTTCATCACGCTATAAGAAAGCCACAGGACAAAGGAGAGCAGGCGAGCTACTTCCCAACCCAGATCATGATCAGACCGTCTGAACTACCCCTGTTCGAGCTGGGAGTCGAGGCACGGAGGCAGAGCCCTAACTCGGATCTTCAGAATCCCGAAAAGGGTACGGGCACTGGCAAATCCGTGGGATCGTCTCCGAACTCCGCAACAAGGACTCGTTGAGCTGATCACAGCTCGGAACGCAGGAAGCCCAAAACCAGGAAGAGAGACAAGCCCAGGGCCGGACTCTTAAGGCGACCGAGAGTCCAAATACCCAGGAGATTCGATATTAAAAATCGCCAAGGACACGATCCAAAAACCAGGGTCAAGAGACAGGCCGAAATCCGGAAAATAAACAAGAAACAGCAGCTGAAGACAAGAAGGAGAGCTCAAGGAGTTGAAAACAATACTAAATGAAGGTTGAGCGAAGAGCAGGGTTTAAATAGGCGTGGGGGAGGGGCTGTGTAGTGATGTCACGACACTAGGCAAACAGGGATTGGCTACTGCTTGGCCGACGCCCCCTTCTGAACGGATGGAGTGGGCAGCGGAGGTTGAGGCACCCTCTGGTGGCGGGGATGCTGGGATTGTAACCGAACCGGACCCCCCCCCGTCAACACAGGCGCTCGTGTAGGTGCGCTCCGTCCTCGGGGGCTGGGTGCAGGGGGAAAAAATAGAGTCAAGGATCCGAGCGAGCGGCTCTTCAGTCTAGCCCACTAAACCCCCTCCCCCCCCGCGGGATGAGTTAGCGTGCTCCAGGCTTGGCATGGCCAGGGAGATGAATAAGAGATCTCCCACCTGTCACCACCTCCCTGACGAGCCCAAGCCGAGTCAACTCTATACTGTGCCTGCTTCCATTTCAGGATCGCAGGAGTGCAGAAACAGAGGGGCCCCCTCCGGCCACTTTATTAGGAACCCCTAATGCTCTGCTGTGTTACACTGCAAACTCTGATCCAAACGGGATGAAGAACGGCCCGTTCGTCCTGCAGGTCCACTGACTTGTCATTTAAAAAGCAGTTTTCATTTTCCCCCAGGACGTGGTGGGGAATCTCGTATTTCCGATCCTGCTATTAAACAGAGGAGGAGGTTCAGGAACCTCGCTCAACAGGTAGCAGAAAAAAACCTGTTTTCTCTCCCTAAAAAACACCCCTCTGTCCATCTTCAGATGTCAGAGGGGATGATAAATCCTAGTGCTGTCTATCTGTAGTCAATAAAGACGCATCCTTCAATCCATATTCTAACCAGCTGCTCCAGGGGCGCCGTATAAATGGCCGACCCTGCGCTCTGACCCCCAGCTTCTCTCTCCCTGTCTGTGTGTCTCCTGGAGAGCAAGCTGGGGTCTGGGAAAAGACACATCCCTAATGCAAGACATTGAATAGGGCCGATAAAGTGATCTGATCTGATCTCTTATTTCATCCCCAAAACCGCACACCACTCCACTATCTCCGTCCCCCATCTCTGATCTCTCGTCGTCCCCTTTTAAAACGCTCCCCCCTCATCGCCTTAATTCATTAATTGGCAGCAATGAATTAACATACCAGTTAAGGACCGTGACACCGGTTCCACTGAAGCTTAATGGAAGAAAGAATTCCCTGTGCTCTATCATGGATCAGGTGTCAGAGGGGATGTTCAACCCTAGCGCTGTCTATCTGTAGTCAATAAAGATGCATCCTTCTATCCATTTTCAAACCACCTCTTCTGGTGCACAGAGTCTATCCCAGCAAGCAACAGGCACATGGCCGGGCACACCCTGGATGGGACGCCAGTCCATCACAGGACACACACGCACTCAAACCAGGGCCAGTTTTCTCAGAAGTCAGTTAACCCACCAGCGTGTCTTTGGACTATGGGAGCCCCCCAGAGGACACCCACACAGACCCATGGAGAACATGCAAACTCCACACAGATGGTCCGGAATTGAACCCAGAGGCCCCAGCGCTGTGCCACTGTGCAGGCCTCAGTAGATTCCAAAGGAAACCCATGTAAACAGTAAGGGGGGGGGAGCAACATGCAAACTCCACACAGACAGCACGCCAGGTCAAGAACCGTGAGACTGCTGCCTATTCACAACGCAGCATCAAGACGCTCGTCAGTGCCCGGCATTTGAATTTGTTTTTATCCGAGAACAAAAGGAGAAACTACACGACCAGCGAACCGGGCGCATTTATGGAGAGACTTTTGCTGGAAAAACAGCGTTCGATTTTTCATTACTCCGGGTCGGAAGGCGCACCATACTGAGGAAAACTCTAAATGTTGGAGACAGTGTGGAAACCAAGGTGATCATTGGCATATATTCTGGAACTGCCCTAAAATAAGGCTTTTCTGGAAGGAGTTACTTGAGACCCTGGAAATTAATTTGAAAGGAATGTACCCTTTACATTTGAGGCTTTGTATTTTGGTCAACTGGATTTTGATTAATAATAATAATTGCTTACACTTATATAGCGCTTTTCTGGACACTCCACTCAAAGCTCTTCACAGGTCACGGGGATCCCTCTCCACCCCCAGCAGTGTGTACCCCCACCTGGTTGAGGCGCCAGTCCGCTCCCCACACACCAGCTCTCAGTGGGGAGGAGAGCAGAGTGATGGAGCCAGTTCAGAGAGGGGGGTTATTAGGAGGCCATGATGGGTAAAGGCCAGGGGGGAAATTTGGCCAGGACACTGGGGTAACACCCCTACTCTTCTCGAGAAACACCCTGGGATTTTTAATGACCACAGAGAGGCAGGACCTCGGTTTGACGTCTCATCTGAAGGACGGCGCCTGTTTACAGTCTAGTGTCCCCCGTCACTATACTGGGGCATCAGGACCCACACAGACCGCAGGGTGAGCGCCCCCTGCTGGTCCCACTCACACCTCTTCCAGCAGCAGCCTCAGCTTTCCCAGGAGTCTCGCCTCCAGGTACTGGCCAGGCTCCCACCTACTGAGTCTCCAGTGGGGCTGCCAGTGGTGAGTTGCAGGGTGATATGGCCGCTGGCTGATTGGAGGGGAACTGATGAATATTTGTTTGGAATATCAACAGGGAAGAAGGCTATAACCAGAAAATGGCTTCTCACAGATCTACCAACAATGAATGAATTAATAAAGGAAATATATATAATGGAAAAAAATAACATTTCCGCTAAAATCACAAATGAAAAAATGTGGTCTAGATGGGTTCAGTACCTTAAACGTTTAAGATCAGATTTTTTTCAGATGCAAAAGAACGGAAATTTAATAAGATCCATTTATATAGTCTCCTCCCTTTTCATATTCCTAAATGTATACGTCTTCCTTCTTTGGAATGTATATAGTTTTGTTAAAAAAGTTATATAATTGTAAAAAACTAAGGGAACAAACAGGAATTTGGCTGAATAATGGTTGCTCATATGTAAAACGGTTTGGTTTTGTTCTCTAAAATATTTTTTTTTTTAAAAGAACAGCGAACCGGCACTGTGAGGCACCGATGCTGGGGGGGGGAAAAACCGAAACAAAACTCGATCGACGCAAATGAAAACCCCACAGCGCAAAAAGCTTTTAAAACCTGCACGCTGGCCACACTTCTTTTAACATCTTACAGATTCTCCCTGGAGGACTTTCAGACACTCAGACTGGGGCTTTCCACAGCCCCAACTGGGGCAAATTAAAGGACCACACACAGACGCAGCCACACACACGCACACACACACACACTCTGTCTGGCCTGCTCCAAACCGCTCCAGCTCAGCCTGAGGATCAGAGCAAAGGCGTGCCTCATCTCCTGCTGCCCTCGTAAGAGGCTCTAGCTCAGGGGTGGCCTGCTATGCTTCTGATGAGCTGAATTCTGACATCGCGGATCGTGTGAAAATCTACTTGATTAAACATCGCGTGTTGGGAAACAGGACCGATCCGGCCCTGTCCTCTCTGAAGGCACGAGAAGCAGTACAAGCAGCGATCGCGCCAGGAGGGAATGAAGGGAGGAGATTGTCGGATGTGGAACGGTCAGGAGCCGCCAGAATAATCGCGATTATTTATGATTAAGCGAGAGAGGCAACCGGAACGCAGTCTCTTCGGTCTTGGACGAGTGCGGAAACAAGCCGGCAACAAGCAGAAAGGAGGATGGCTGAAAGAGAAACAGGAGGGGGTTCTTTGCACAAAGAGTGGTAGGGGACTGGAGCATGCTGTTGAGGCGGGCCCCCGCCTGCGATCCTTCAGAACCCGGCCCCATGCAGAGAAACTGCCAAAGGAACCGACGAAGCGTTTTCCCAGCCTTTCGTTCCTATCCAGCGCTGGGAGCGTATTCATCCCGGATCCATTTCCTGAAACAGAAATTCCCGGAATAGAGCCGGCTGGCCAGCTTTGTTAGCCTCGTCTTTAATTGGGACCCACAGGAATGTCGCCCAGTTGCGCAGAGAACCACAGACAATAGGACTAGGACCGTCCCACAGCGGAGGGATCCCCTCGTTCGGATCCGATCGCCCCCCACATCCTGCGGGGTAGACGGCACGGCTATCTCCCTCCCTCTTAGTGCTCGTCCTCCCCAGGGGGGTCGGCTTTGAACTCAGCAGCAGCCTCCTAGGTCTGGCTCTAATTGCGATCTGACAGCTGAGAGCCACGACCTGTACTTACTGGCCTCCCCAGTGCTCACCGTTAATTAATCCCGATTGGATAATCACTGTAATTAGAGCAGGCGGAGGACCTGAGCCTGCTCATCTGTGGCCCGGGCTTGTCAAGTTCGGCTCAGTTTTCGCCTGAAAAGCTGATGACGCCAGGAGAGAGAGAGAGCAGGAGAGCTGACTGTACAGTACAGCCAGGGACGATCGGAACTGAGGGATAGCAATGGCACCAAGGGAAGAATTTCAAACTGCACCTCATCCATCCCTCCATTTTCCAATTGCGTCTTCCAATTTAGGGTCATCCCAGCAAGCAATGGACACAAGGCAGGGTACACCCTGGGTGGGACACTAGGCCATCACTGGGCCCACACAGACACAGACTCAGACTCACACCAGCATGGCTTTGGACTGTCGGAGGAGCACCTGGAGGAAACCCACACAAACCTGGGGAGAACACGCAAACTCCACCCAGACAGCACCCCAGGTCCGGAACTGAACCTGAACCAGAGTCTATTCCAGTAAGCAGCAAGAGGAAGGCGGGATACACTCTGGAGGGGACACCAGTGACACCACTGACACAGACACACACACTCACACCAGGGCTAATTTTCCCAGAAGCCCCTGAACCTACCAGCACGTCTTTGGACTGGGGGAGGAAACTGGAGTTCCCAAAGGAAGCCCCCATGCGAACCCTGGGAGAACATGCAAACTCCACCCAGACAGCACCCCAGGTCCGGAATTGAACCTGAACCGGAGCCTATTCCAGTACGCAACAAGAGGAAGGCGGGATACACTCTGGGAGGGACACCAGTCCATCTCAGGGCAGACACTGACACAGACACACACTCACACCAGGGCCAATTTTCCCAGAAGCCACTGAACCTACCAGCACGTCTTTGGACTGGGGGAGGAAACTGGAGTTCCCAAAGGAAACCCCCATGTGAACCCTGGGAGAACATGCAAACTTCACCCAGACAGCACCCCAGGTCCGGAATTGAACCTGAACCGGAGCCTATTCCAGCAAGCAGCAAGAGGAAGGCGGGATACACTCTGGGGGGGACGCCAGTCCATCTCAGGGCAGACACTGACACACTCTCACACTCCTCCCAGGGCCAATCTTCCCAGAAGCCACTGAACCTACCAGCATGTCTTTGGACTGGGGGAGGAAACCCCCATGAGAACCCTGGGAGAACATGCAAACTCCACCCAGACGGCACCCCAGGTCCAGAATTGAACCTGAACCGGAGCCTATTCGGTTACGCAACAAGAGAAAGGCGGGATACACTCAGGGAGGGACACCAGTCCATCTCAGGGCAGACTGACACACTCTCACACTCCCCCTATGTCCGGTCTCCAGTCAAGGCAGAAGCAGTGACTGAGTGGAAACCACAACATCCCTTGAGAGGTTTGGAAACAGTTGCTCTCGTGACACCTATCCCAGCAGGAACAGTGGTGTGGGGGGACGATCAATTCCTAGGATACCACATTCACTATCAATTCCCCGAAAGCCACTTATTCCTGGGAAGAGCTGTGGCATCCTGGAGTCCGTACCTGGATGCACTGCCAGTTATAAGAACAAACTATACAAACAACAAGAGGCAATTTGGAAGTTAGCCGTGAATCCTGTCACTGGAAGTTAATAAGTCCCGATATTAAGAACAGCCGGGTAGAAACAGCTCCAGAAGAGTGGCAGCTCTTCAACACCCAAGCCATTCGGTAGCTGACTGATCCCAGGATCAGATTCTGCTCTTTCTTCAAACAAGCCGGGGAACTGGAGTCGACCACCAGCTGTTCCACGCTCCCACCCCCCTTGGTGTAAAGACGTGCCCTCTGCTCCCCTCGGGCCGGGTCCGTCGCATGCCAACAAACGCACAACAAGCACGGTCAAGACAGCTCAACCCAGCCTGTTTTCTAAAGGAAATGTTCAGCCGATCAAGCAACTTTGAGAAAGTATTACCCCAAATGCAGAGGGAAAAAAAAACACTAATTATGTGTTTGTTGGTTTTTGTTGTCTGCGTAGCACAGACGACGTATTTCATTTCAAAAGGACTGGCTGAGCGTTTTTCCCCGACTGAAAAACAAACCAAGCTGTAGCTTGTCTTTGAGAATTTCTGACACCTTGTGTGTGCAGGTGCCGACATCATAAGCAAATGAAATGCTGAAGCAGGTCTTTTTTGACGCTCGTTTTAAAGAGCTAAGTGTTGTTCCCCTCCCCAGGACTCACACTGGAGCAGACTGAAAAGAAGATCGAGATTAATTCGATCTGTAGGCCAAGCTGCAGTCACAGCGTGCGAATGGGTGAAAGGCATAATCTGCGCTCATGAATAAAGTTGTTCTCAGGTTAAAACAAAACGCCAGCGTTCTAGCTGGAGTATAATTACCTGACTGCACAGCGACTGCACATCTCTGATGCTGCTGCAGCTGATCGCTGGCGTAGTTTCTGACTTAGACGGTCCTGCCTAGTTTGGCACTGCAGCGTCTTGTGTCGTCTTGTGTCGGGACAGCGATCAAGTCGCCCCAGATTTCTCTTAAAGGAGGATTTTAAAGGAGAACTGTGGGGCTATGTTTAGATTTCAGGGTTTCAGAAGAACCAGTATGGATGAGCATGTTTCTTTCACAATGAAAGTTCAATGGAGACAGCAACTTTGCCACGTTAAAGTCTCGCCCACTTTTAACGTCTAAAAAGGCAAGTGTGACTTCAGTCCAGGGAGCACGTCTTCCTCGGTGGCCTACCAGCATGTGGTAATTGGGTGGGTTTTTTAGACCCACCAGTCCACCAACAGCACCAGCCAGATCATAAAAGTTTTAAAAGCTGCTAGATATTATCATCACTTTGCCGTTGCTTGTTGATCGAGGCAATTCGAACTTCCCGACAGCAAAACCGAAACTCCCTCCACCAGGTCCGAATTCCAAAGCTTTTTAGACAGGGAATGGATGAAAAGCTACATGTGGCTGCGATCGCCCTGATGAAACTGCCCCTGTCGAGACCTCAGAGGAGCTCAGAGCACGTGTGATCTGTCTCCTGGGGGAAAAATAGCCTTTCTTTCCGAGTCACTGGGGACGTGTTAAATGAGGGCCTCAGATCTCCAGACCACAAGGCAGGGAGACGGAGCCAGGCCAAACAGTTAGAACTGCACCAGAGCTCACAGGAGACGCCAAGATCATCGCTCTCTGGTTTTGAACACAGCCCTCTAAAACCGGCCACAACTTCCCGTGCAAGATGGACGAGAATCAGGAGAGAGACAGATATCCCGGCTGCTGTCTCCTCTTTGGCCCGCTGTTAACTTCTGTATCCCTGCTTTTCCCTGTGTGATCTTTTTTTAATTTTCTGTTCAGAGCTGTTAGGCCGGTCGACCAGTAGGAGGTGCTCCTGCCAATAGCCACATGCTGCAGGGGAAATCATCCCAAAATCCCCCTCTGAAAGCCGTCCGGTCGGAAGTTGGTTCCTCTGCCTCTGAGGTGAAGGGTGGGACGGGTTACCCTGTCTGCCTTCGTCTTCATGGACAAAAACACCTCAACTGGCCCATCAGTGTGTCTGTCTCGCGTCTCGAGCTTTCAGTTTATGGCGAATCCTAAGACAGCCCAGCTCGTCTAGCTCGTTTTGAAATCCGTAGTTAATTGATCCCTGGAAGTTTCCTTGCTGCTGGAAGAGGTGTTAGTGGGGCCAGCAGGGGGCGCTCACCCTGCGGTCTGTGTGGGTCCTGATGCCCCAGTATAGTGACGGGGGACACTAGACTGTAAACAGGCGCCGTCCTTCACATGAGATGTAAAACCGAGGTCCTGATTCTTTGTGGTCATTAAAAACCCCAGGGCGTCTCTCGAGAAGAGTAGGGGTGTTACCCCAGTGTCCTGGCCAAATTTCCCCCCTGGCCTTTACCCATCATGGCCTCCTAATAACCCCCCTCTCTGAACTGGCTCCATCACTCTGCTCTCCTCCCCACTGAGAGCTGGGGTGTGGGGAGCGTTCTGGCGCACTATGGCTGCCGTCGCATCATCCAGGTGGGGCTGCACACTGCTGGGGGTGGAGGGGATCCCCATGACCTGTAAAGCGCTTTGAGTGGAGTGTCCAGAAAAGCGCTATATAAGTGTAAGCAATTATTATTACTATAATAAAACACATTTGAGTCTTAAAAGCAGTCTATAGTGCCCCCTGGTATGGATACCACCACAGAGACCAGTCTGTTCTAAAAGGGCCCACACCACTGCTCCATAGAAAACCCACATGAACATGGGGGAGAACATGCAAACTCCACACAGATAGCACTCTGGGTTCAGATTATTAAGGCACATCATGTGAAGAGTTGAATGGCCGGAGGGCAAGGTGATGTCATTTTGTAGCGCTAACTACATTTGGGATCATTCTGTGGTTGACACTGCATAAACAGCTTGAGCCCTGCTGCTAGGTAGTAACTGTGTTTATGTTTTTTTTAAAGTAAAGCAAACATCCAAAATAATATATAGTGCATGGTTTCTGTACTGACATTTTTGACCAAGGTACTTTTGCACTAAAATATGACATGGTCTGTTTATTGCACAATTTAATCCGGCAGTATTTTGAGACATCACACTTGTAATAGGGAAGATATTGAGCAAAAATACCTTTTACAGTCAAGTAAAAAGATAAAGAAAAAAAGATTCTTATAAAATTGCAACAATCATATCTGGAAGTGAAGCTTAATAAAATGGCACCTCCACAGTAAATCTGTTAAATATACACCGTGATAAACAGGTCGACCTGTGTTCAGGCTGTTTGTTTTAACCCTGATGCCAAGGAAATTTCTCTTTCAAGGGCACTGGGAGTCCAATCCCGAAAACATCCGTGCTCAATGCTAAAGCTCGCTTACTAACGATGTGTTTATCGGAATTCTATTTTCTCATGACGCCGAAATGTCAAATTGTCCGAGCCGCTCAAAGACGAACGAGGAACGTTTCCATCACCCAGCCCAACCGAAAAACAACTTTGCTCCTCTCGCTGTCGACTCAAGTCGAATTGTGTGATCTGTCACAGTGGTTCTATCACAACTCCTGGAGATGCTGTGGCTCCTGGCTTCACGTCCACATTAGTTCTGCGTCACAAGCTCTGTGATTCCAGTTTTCTGTTACAGTCCAACACTCCCTCCATCTTTAACCACCAATCATCCATTCATTACTCCATCAATTCATCCATCTTCTAACCACCCATCATCCATCCATTCATCACTCCATCATTTCATCCATCTTCTAACCACCCATCAACCATCCATTCATCACTCCATCATCCATCTTCTAACCACCCATCATCCATCCATTCATCAGTCCATCGCTCATCCATTCATCACTCCATCATTTCATCCATCTTCTAACCACCCATCATCCATCCATTCATCACTCCGTCATTTCATCCATTCATCACTCCATCATTTCATCCATCTTCTAACCACCCATCATCCATCCATTCATCACTCAGTCATTTCATTCATTCATCACTCCATCATTTCATCCATTCATCACTCCATCATTTCATCCATCTTCTAACCACCCATCATCCATCCATTCATCACTCCGTCATTTCATCCATTCATCACTCCATCAATTCATCCATCTTCTAACCACCCATCATCCATCCATTCATCACTCCGTCATTTCATCCATTCATCACTCCATCATTTCATCCATCTAACCACCCATCATCCATCCATTCCTCACTCCATCACTCAACCATTCCTCACTCCATCATTTCATCCATTCATCATCCATCGATCATCCACCCATCATCCATCCATAACTCTGGCCATCATCCATTCATCAATCCATCACTTCATCTCTCATCCACTCATCATCTGTCGGTCATTCATTCATTAGTTCTGAGTCACAGGCCCTGTGATTTCAGTTTTCTGTTACAGGTGTGTGTTTTGTTTTTAAGATATTTTCTGTCAGGTCTCCAAACGCCGATCGAGATTTCTGATCAATAATTGAACACGAAACCCGGTGCTGATGAGGGCATTTCGGAATGTTACAAACCCCGAGACTTAATCCAGAGAGCAGATTGCGAATGATAGCGCCGTTTTAAACTCAACCACTGGCCTGCTGTCCCTAACCCTGTGGGTACACTGGCTCAGATCGGAGCATTCCTTTCTGAACTTAAAATAGCTGCCTTTTTTTTTTCCTGTTCCCCCTGCAAGAGCTCTTTCAAGTCCTGGAGAGCGAGTTGTGTGCGTGTAAGAGAGTGTGTCACAGCCCGTAACTGCTCCCTTCAGTAAACCCGCGAATCACAGGCTCGGCCTGACCACAGCAGAGAAAGGAGAATTAACTCTTACTTAGGGCCGTAAACAAGACTGTTTTTGTCTCCTGGCCCCAGCTGACCCCGGGATGTTTTTTTGAACGGAACTACAAAAAGGTTTTCGAATCTAAAACAGGGAGACGCTCAGACTCCACTACACGTTAACAGGCAGCGGATAAACAGTCCTGCTCGACAAATCTAGCTGACACTCCGGAGTTTCACGGTATTTGAACAGGTTTGCCCTGTGATCCCCCTGTTTCATTACAGCTACACTCTCCAGCAGCTGAGGTGCAGGGAAGTGGAGCACAAGGGGTTAGAGGTGTGGTGGAACAGTGATGGGAGATTCATCCATTCATCCAGCCTTCACTCCTGCATTCCGGCCATCTGTCACCCACTCATCACTCTGTTTAACACTCTGTCCATTCATCCATTCATCCAGCCTTCACTCCTGCATTCCGGCCATCTGTCACCCACTCATCACTCCGTTTAACACTCTGTCCATTCATCCACTCATCAATCCATTTAACAGTCTGTCCATTCATCCATTCATCACTCCAACACTCCCTCCATCTTTAACCACCCATCATCATCCATTCATCACTCCATCATTTCATCCATCTAACCACCCATCATCATCCATTCATCACTCCATCATTTCATCCATCTAACCACCCATCATCATCCATTCATCACGCCATCATTTCATCCATCTAACCACCCATCATCCATCCATTCATCACTCCATCATTTCATCCATCTTACCACCCATCATCCATCCATTCAGCACTCCATCATTTCATCCATTCATCAATCCATCATCCATCCATCAATCCATCATCCATCCATTCATCACTCCATCACTTCATCCATTCATCACTCCATCATCCATTCATCACCCATCGATCATTCATTCATAACTCGGTCCATCATCCATTCATCAATCCACCACTTCATCCATTACTCCATCCAACCTCCATTCATCCATCCTTCCACCCATCCATCACTCCATCCATCATCATCCATCACTCCATTCAATATCCATCCAACCTCCATTTATCCATCCTTCACTCTATCATTCCAGTCATCCATCGCTTCATTCAACACTCTGTCCATTCAGCCATTCATCAATCCCTCCATCTTCTGGCCACCCATCATCCACCCATTCATCACTCCATCATTTCTTCTTTTCATCACTCTGTCATCCATTCATCACTCCATCACTCCATAATCAGAAAGTCACTTAACCCTGGGACAGGAGGAAGTGAGAGCCAGCCCACAGGCACACGCTGGAACTACATCAGCCCACTGACAGGAGTCATCCCCAGCCAGCTGGTCTCTGGGACGAGGGAGACACACTGGGACACACTACAGACAGGAGTCAGCCCAGCCAGCTGGTCTCGGGGACGAGGGAGACACACGGGGACACACTACAGACAGGAGTCAGCCCAGCCAGCCAGCTGGTCTCTGGGACGAGGGAGACACACAGGGACACACTACAGACAGGAGTCAGCCCAGCCAGCCAGCTGGTCTCGGGGACGAAGGAGACACACGGGGACACACACTACAGACAGGAGTCAGCCCAGCCAGCCAGCTGGTCTCGGGGACGAAGGAGACACACGGGGACACACTACAGACAGGAGTCTGCATAGGGTCCTGACCAACGCATCGCTCCCTAACTCTCTTGATTTGCATGGTGCACTGCGTATACCCATGGTATACTTATTATTGTGTAGTGGTATTCCTGCTATCTGCGTTTTGGGTTATCCACAAACCCTTCAGGGCCGTATCCCCCGTGGATACGGGCTGGACGTATGTAGTAAATAGTAATTCCAAATGTAAAAAAAACACCTGGGGCAGGGCAAGGCGTTACAGGTGGTTCCTGGTTTGAGTCCCAGGGCTGTGCCACTAGCTCAGTGCGCGATGAGTGATCCACTTTGCTCTTCGCCCTTTAGAGGAGACATCGAGCCGAGGGCTGGCTGTTGTACTGTTGCCTCAGATCGGTCTGTAGCCTCGGCAAACAGCTGCGGATTAAAGTCTCAGTGCCTAATGATTATTTATCATTCAGCAGCCTAGGAATTACCAAGTCAGTTTGAGCTACGGCTGGTAATGATCCCCTCAGACAGCGTTAATAGATAACAGATCAGCTGTGCTCCCCCAGCCCAGAGGCGGGTCCGGCGCTCTGTTGTTTATGTCTTGTGCTGTATGTCCCATAATAACAGTGGATATTATCACATAATGACCGTATGGCTCGAGCAGCATGCACATTATGATAGGGTGCTTGCTGTCCTGGGTCGGTGCTTAGAAAGGGGAGCAGCTAAGGAAAATCATTTTCCCAGAGAGGTTTAAATTGGACTTCTTTTAGTACTGGAGGAAAAGTCAAGAAATCGCATACGCATTCCCACTCAGTAGTGGGAATCTACTGAGGCCTGCACAGTGGCACAGCGCTGGGGCCCTGGGGTTTGACTCCGGACCATCTGTGTGGAGTTTGCATGTTCTCCATGTGTCTGTGTGGGTGTCCTCTGGGAGGCTGGGGGGCTCCCATAGTCCAAAGACACGCTGGTGGGTTAACTGACTTCTGGGAAAACTGGCCCTGGTTTGAGTGCGTGTGTGTCCTGTGATGGACTGGCGTCCCATCCAGGGTGTGCCCGGCCATGTGCCTGTTGCTTGCTGGGATAGACTCTGTGCACCAGAAGAGGTGGTTAGAAAATGGATAGAAGGATGCATCTTTATTGACTACAGATAGACAGCGCTAGGGTTGAACATCCCTTCTGACACCTGATCCACGATAGAGCACAGGGAATTCTCTCTTTCCTTAGGCTTCAGTGGAACCAGTGTCACGGTCCTTAACTGGTATGTTATCTTTTTTTTTAATTGCTTTCTCCTCTTTCCTCAGGCGCTGCTAATTAATTAATTAAGGCGACGAGGGGGGAGCGTTTTAAAAGGGGAAGACGAGAGATCAGAGATGGGGGACGGAGATAGTGGAGTGGTGTGCCGTTTTGGGGATAAAATAAGATCACGTTATCGGTCCTATACAGTTTCTTGCATGAGGGATGTGTCTTTTCTCAGACCCCAGCTTGCTCTCCAGGAGACACACAGACAGGGAGAGAGAAGCTGGGGGGGTCAGAGCGCAGGGTCAGCCATTTATACAGCACCCCTGGGAGCAGTTGGGGTGAAAGGCCTTGCTCAGGGGCCCCAACGGAGTAGGATTCCTCTGCCGGCTGCAGGATTTGAACCGGCAACCTCCCAATCACAGGCACAGCCACAGATCCTTAGCCACAGAGCCACCGGGGGGAGGTGCAGAAGGTTTAGGGCTCCACGAAGGTGTAGAAGGCGGGAGACATTTTTTGGGGGGTACGTCTTTATCACTTAGGCACGACCACCTTCCCCCCCGGTTCCAGTCAATCACGTTTGCTTAGTTTTCTTTTACAGTCAGTTAGCTTTGTTTGGGGTCTTTATTTTCTTTGTGTTTCTCTTTCCCGATTTCTAGTTCCCTGGATGAGCGGCGCACATGAAACAGAGTTGTTTTCCCAGGGGAATCCGATCTCTCGGGTGCTCGTTTTACGGTGCGGCTTTTGGACGAACCCTAGCTGTGTCTTTAAGGTCGCATCACCAGCATGACAATGTCATCATACCCGCCCACAAATCTGCCATGCCTACCTCATTCATAGCTGTTTCTGACTATTGTTAAAAAAACACATACCCAGCGCATACTGTATGTTTTAACAATAATAAAGAGGGTGGAGTGGTGTCTCTGTGGCTGAGGATCTGTGCCTTTGGCTGGGAGGTTGCCAGTTCAAATCCTGTGGCTGGCAGAGGAATCCTATTCTGTTGGGCCCCTGAGCAAGGCCCTTCACCCCAGTTGTTCCAGGGGTGCTATATAAATAGCTGACCCTCTGCTCTGAGCTTCTCTCTCCCTGTGTGTGTGTCTCATGGAGAGCAAGCTGGGGTCTGTGAAAAGACACATTCCTAATGCAAGACATTGTATATGGCCGATAAGGTGATCTGATCTTATAGTCCAAGCTCTCATTTCACTTAACCCTAAGCCTAACTCTCACCACACCCCATAGCTTTCTGAAACATACATACTCTAGAGTCTACAACACTCTGATCGCTTTTGGGTGTAACGAATGTTATCACCTCTAATTTACCGTCAGTGGAAATACCACTATTCCTAGTCCAAAGCAAAGATCACCCCCCCCCCCCCAGATCACCACCGATCAACGATTTGATTCTCCGCCACTGACCAGACCCAGCTTGGCTGAGCTCCTGCGAGCTGACAAGCAGGAGCAATGCGCCATTATAGCAGTGCCCGGGACAGAAAAATGCGTACTCTCATTTCGACGTTGAGAAACCCTGGCAAAAATGCAGAAAAAAATTAAAGAAGTGTAAAATAAAAACAATTTGGAGAGACTATTATTGAGTATAGACTAGCTATTCTAGACAGTTAGTGACCCTAAGGAGCAGGAAGTGAATGTTTGCTTGCTGATGTGTCCAAATCGGAACAGCTAGGGAAGAAATACGCCTGAGGTTTCGATTTTTCAGAAAAAAACTATTGGGAGGGTGACGGCACGTTTTGGAGGGAGAAGTTCGCTCCTGTATCTCAAATCCACAGGCAAGGAAGTGAGATAGCTTGTTACCTGCCTACAGGGAGCTACTGCAGGAACGCTTTGGGAAAGATGCTGGAGAGAAATACCTTTTGCTGAACATTGTGTAATGCTTTGGGGATAAAGGGGAGGTCTGAGTGCTCCGTTTATTTAGCACCTTCATTTAAGAAAGGACACTGGCTGGCACACACTGCCCTTACCAAACTGCGGGTGTAGTCTGAGCCAGCAGCCATATCACCCTGCAGCTACCCACTGGCAGCCCCACTGGAGCTCAGCAGGTGGGAGCCTGACCAGTACCTGGAGGGGAGACTCCTGGGAAAGCTGAGGCTGCTGCTGGAAGAGGTGTTAGTGGGGCCAGCAGGGGGCGCTCACCCTGTGGTCCATGTGGGTCCTAATGCCCCAGTATAGTGACGGGGGACACTAGAATGTAAACAGGCGCCGTCCTTCGGATGAGACGTAAAACCGAGGTCCTGACTCTCTGTGGTCATTAAAGACCCCAGGGTGTTTCTCGAGAAGAGTAGGGGTGTTACCCCGGTGTCCTGGCCAAATTTCCCATTGGCCCTTTCCCATCATGGCCTCCTAATAACCCCCCTCTCTGAACTGGCTCCATCACTCTGCTCTCCTCCCCACTGAGAGCTGGTGTGTGGGGAGTAGACTGGTGCCTCACCCAGGTGGGGGTACACACTGCTGGGGGTGGAGGGGATCCCCATGACCTGTAAAGTGCTTTGAGTGGAGTGTCCAGAAAAGCGCTATAGAAGTGTAAGCAATTATTAATTATTATTATTATAGTCTGTGCACAGGAGCGACCCTGTCCTGTCCTGTCCTAGTGAAATGGCTTTTGTCCCATTATTCCTGAGGAGCGTCAAGCACCATCAGACCCGTCACCTCATGCTGCATGATTGCCAGGCACACGTGTCTGGCGTGTGAAGAGGGACATGTATATATCTGACTTATCCAGCATCAAAGCATCACCACTTAAGCACATTGTGGGAGGTGTTGATGGGGTCTTGATGGGGTGTTGATGGGGTCTGTCAATGTAGCCTCAAACAAAAGTTACACTAAGTTACGCATATAGCTGATTTGCTTTAGCAACCCCAGTGGCTTAACGCTACAGGACAAAAGACAGGAACAACACCCACAGACAGGATAAAGCAGACCAATGTCTGCTGCATATCAAAGGACAGAGCAAGACAGAGTAGGACAAGGGGTAATTACATATCGAAGAACAGGACAAGCTCTCAGATTGTGAAACAAACTTTCTTCTGACTGTATATAAGAGCTGGGAGACCCTTGCAGTTGGTCTGTTCTGCGGGGCAGACCCGGCGCGCGTTCTCGGACTTATCGAACTCCATAAAACTGGATCCGCACGAGATCTGTGTCCTGCTCCCTTGAGGAAGAATTTCCCACAACACGCGCGTCGCGGAAGGCAACAGCAGACCCGACCCCTGCGTCAGCTCAGACAGCCCTAAGGGGTTGACAGGCAGGGAATACTCAGTGCGCCAAACCGTCAGATCTCTTCTGGGGTCACTTACAGCTGCTGGTATCTCCCTGGCACAGCACGCTGAGCAAAAGGACAACCTGCAGGCAAGACTGGACTCACCACGTGCTGGATCACTCCCATTGATACCACTGTACAACACTCTGGAGGCAGGGACCGGATTGTGGGGGTGCGTAGGCCCTGGGCACTTTCACTCCGAAACGTGCAAAAAGAGGGGTGAACGCCGATTAAACTGTTCTTAATGCCGGACCCCGTGATTGATGGGGCGAGCCGAGCGCCCGTCACTACGAGACCTCCAGTTTCTAGAACAGTCGCTAGAGAGCGCAGGATTATTGATCTGGAGCACCTACAGGAGCGAGTTCCTTACTGTCCCCCCCCCCCAGCCCATCTACACTCTGGGGGTGACCTCAGGGCCTTCTCCTGTTATGCCCCCAAGTTCTGGAACTCTCTGCCCAAGGATATCAGAGAGTCACCTTCTCTAAACTCCTTCAAATCCAGACTCCAAACCCTCTTCTTCAGAAGAGCCTTTACTGAACTGGTTCCACTCTTCACCCCTCTGCTTTTCTTAGTACCACCATCCACGGTCTCCTCTGTGTATTGTCATTGTGTTTTATCTGGTGTGTTCTTCTTATTTATTGTTGTTGTCATTCTGTAAAGCGCTTCGAGAAGTCACTGTTAAAGGCGCTATATAAAATAACATTTTTCTTCTTCTTCAGGGATTGATAAGCTACAGTAACATAGTTCAATTGGAATAAAAACCAGAAGCTACCAGGGTATCTCAGAACCAGGACTGGGAAACAGTGATGTGGAGGAGGCTATATGATGGGTGGAGCAGTGGCTAAGGCTCTGTGCCTGTGGCTGGGAGGTTGCTGGTTCAAGTCCCATAGTTGGCAGAGGAATCCTACTCTGTTGGGCCCCTGAGCAAGGCCCTTAACACCCCAGGGGTGCCATATAAATGGCCGACGCTGTGCTCTGACCCCCAGCTTCTCTCTTCTTGTCTGTGTGTCTCCTGGAGAGCAAGCTGGGGTCTGTGAAAAGACACATTCCTCATGCAAGAAATTGTATAGGGCCGATAAAGTGATCATCTGTGTTAGTCATACAGCAGCATTGCATTTAAGAGCCTGTTAAAAGCTCATTTGTAACTCTCAATAGGTAACACCATGTCAGTTTAAGTAGTCTAATCTACTTTATCCAAGATAAAGCAGGGGGTAACCACAACAGAGAAAGCATGAATGAGGCTGATGACATCACGTCAGGGTTAAACAGATGAAGGTTTGGGAAGCAGATCAGGCAAATTAGTTGCTTCTTAACGTTAATCAACCAACACCTGGGATGCAATTAGGCCAATTACAAGACAATTTAAGATTTAAGACAGGGAAAGATATCTGGCAAATTAAATTGAATGTAAGTAAAGAGGCACAGTGGCCAGCATTAGTGCCTCAGGTTCAGTTCCGGACCAGAGGTGCTGTCTGTGTGGAGTTTGCATGTTCTCCCTGCGTCAGTGTGAGTTTTCTCTGGGTGCTCTGGTTTCCTCTCACAGATCAAAGGCATGCTGGTGGGTTAATTGGCTTGTGGGAAAACTGCCCCTGGCGGGACCGCGTGTGTCTGTGCGTGTCTCGAGATTGACTGGCGTCCCACCCAGGGTGTACCCTGCCTTGCGCCTGTTGCCTGCTGGGATAGACTCCAGCTCCCATGGGACAAAGGCATCTTTCAAGTGGGATCAGTGGATCTGGAGAAAAACACTCAGTACACTCAGTATGCCAGCAGTCATATCACTCTGCAACTCCCCACTGGCAGCCCTACTGGAGACTCAGCAGGTGGGAGCCTGGCCAGTACCTGGAGGGGAGACTCCTGGGAAAGCTGAGGCTGCCGCTGGAAGAGGTGTTAGTGGGGCCAGCAGGGGGCGCTCACCCTGCGGTCTGTGTGGGTCCTAATGCCCCAGTATAATGATGGGGATACTAGACTGTAAACAGGTGCCGTCCTTCGGATGAGACGTCAAACCGAGGTCCTGACTCTCTGTGATCATTAAAAACCCCAGGGTGTTTCTCGAGAAGAGTAGGGGTGTTACCCCGGTGTCCTGGCCAAATTTCCCCCCTGGCCTTTACCCATCATGGCCTCCTAATAACCCCCTTCTCTGAACTGGCTCCATCACTCTGCCCTCCTCCCCACTGAGAGCTGGGGTGTGGGGAGCGGACTGGCGCCTCATCCAGGTGGGGGTACACACTGCTGGGGGTGGAGGGGATCCCCATGACCTGTAAAGCACTTTGAGTGGAGTGTCCAGAAAAGCGCTATATATGTGTAAGCAATTATTATTATTATTATTATTATTATAGTACTGACTGTTTAAAAAGGCCTGTTCTGACCAACAGCACCTTCCGTGCTCCGATGCTTTCTGCACGGTGTAGCTCAGCAGAACAGCCGAGAGGAATGCAGAATAAAGAGTTAGAGAGATGAATTCCACCGTCAGGAAAACACATTATGTGCGCGGGTTGGATCCAGACTAGGTGAGGTCACGAGGAGAAACGGATCATTTCTCACCTCGCAGGATTACGGCGGTCAGGGTGTGGGTCGTTCGAGTGGAGAACTGCAGCCTGCTGACCTGGAAGGTGTCCAGGACCGTGAAACCACAGTCATGCTTGGATTCTGAGGCACGGCCGGGAGGGAGACTGAAAACAAATTTACCCAGCCGCTGGACGAGCTGAATGTTTCAAAGGAGATCTAGAGAGAGATTCAGATTTCAGCCTGGAAAGAGGAAAAAGATGAGCTTGGATGAAAATGAAGGCCGAATGGGCGTTGGTATGGGGGGATTGCATAGCAAAATACTAGGGTTCTAGGCAGCATGGTTCAGTTCCAGACTTGGGGTGCTGTCTGGGTGGAGTTTGCATGTTCTCCCCCAGGTGTCTTGGGATTCCACTAAAAGCTTCGTTTCCCTCCCACAGTCCAAAGACTGTGAACAAAGGTGGGTGAACTGGCCCTGGTGCGAGTGGGTGTGTGTCCGTCTTTGCGCCCTGCAAGGACGTTGTTAGAAAACAGATGGATAGGAATATCGTTCAAACGAACCAGTCTGACCCGAGTTACAATACTGGGGACTATTCCAGGTCACCACACATCACTGCCCCAGAAACGGCGCAAAGAACAAAGCAACCGGAAGAAATCCAAGTCTGAAAGGAGGGCCCGACGCGGATTAAAAGGAACTGAATCTCTTCAGTCTTGCGCGCAAGAGATAATGAGGACGCTGGACTGAAGTATTCAAAGAGCTGAGAGGTTATTAACACCAACGTTATTAGTCCCACACCATCTCAGGGGCAAAACTGCGGGTAGTGTGGCGAAGGCGGAGAAAAAGGGAGGTATGTCTGTACACAAAGGGTGGTGGGGGTCTGGAACAAGCTTCAAGAAACAGTGAGACGAGGCCCACAGGAGACAAATACTACTAGCAACCAGACATGACCGGAAGTGCCTCTCCTTGTCGGAACCTTTCTTCTGATACCTTTCTTCTGATTTTTAATGACCACAGAGAGTCAGGACTCTCTCACACACACACACACTCTCGCTCTCTCTCACTCTCTCTTTCACACACACACACACTCTCACACATTCTCACACCGCTGTCAAACCGTGACGTAAGAACGCAAGACCCACCGCCGGCTGGGCGGTGATGACGTCAGGGCACGATACCCTCCCGCCCCAAAGCGGCACTTTTTTTCCCTGTTGTAAATCCTCAGCGCCAAACAGGGTCTGGCCGCTAGCGACCGCAGTGGAAACTCCCCCCCCCAATTAACACGGGCTGTGAAGTCAGAAAACAATTATATTCCGCGCCGCCGCCCGCCCGACCCTGAAAAGCGCGCACACGCCCCGGCTCAGAGCCGCGGGATATACCGGCGCCAACGACGTGACGGGTCGGAGGGAAGGAGGGAGCGGGAAAACCTGTGGAAAACCGTGGAGGACTGGAGCTCAAGAATCGCAATTCCCCGGGGAAGGGGAGCACCTCGGTCCTGTGAAACTGCCCCCCCGAACAGGAGAAACCTTCGTCGCGTCACTGTTGCCGCGTCTAAACTCGATGTGTTCGTACGTAATACATTTTTTTTAATAATAAAAAAAAATTTAAACGTATGAAGAATTTACAAATACAACTACAACCCGAGGATCAAAAACAGGTACAAGAGAAAAAACACAAACAGAAAAAAAACACCATTTATGTGTAAATTATGTGATCAAATTGTATTTTTTACATATATGTTTTCCTTGCGTTATTATTGATCAATTTTTAATAGAGTTTAAAAAGCGTCTCAGCTCCAACTCAGAAGTACTAGAAAGGGGAGTATTATTAGACCCTTTTGATTTCTGGATGTGAAATTTACCCAGAACGACTCATAAATTGACTGTAAATAAATGCTCTTTGTCCAAATTTTCGATTGAACGGTACAATGAAATATCAAGATCCTTCAATCTAAATAAACACCTTTAACACCACTGCAGGTGGTGCGAGCCGGCTTACCAGCGCGGTGACGTCACCGCCCTTCCCTGGGTGTGACGCCGGAGACCCGGGTTCGAGTCCCCATCGGTGAACCCGAGAGCGCTATAATATAGTGTTTTAGGTGTGTCTATATGTATTAATGTAAAGTTCAGGTGAGTAGCTGCGTCAGCAGGCGTAGGCTGCAAAGGAGCAAGTAATAGATTTATTCCCTGCTGAAAAGAGAAGACAGAAAACGCAACGTTTCGGCCGTGGAGCCTTCTTCAAGGTGTCACCCGGCCGAAACGCGGTGTGTTCTCTCTTCTCTCTTTTCAGCCATGGAATAAACCTTTCACTTGTTCCTTAAGGGGACGTTTTCCATTTGGCGATTTATCCGGCTTGATCCGTGAAAATAAAAATAGCTCGTCATTCAACACCGAGATCGGCTCGGATCTGTTCACTGGATCCGTGGCTTTTTCCGCCCCCACGCTGGGAAACGGGACGCGTTTTCTCGACACATCGGAGTCTGTTGCACGGCGCCCCCACGCCCCCCATAAACTGGCGCAAGAACCGTTCTCAGCAAAGCGATTTATTTCTGAATTTCATTCCCCTTGAAGATGAAGATGAGTGATGGCAAACGCCGGCTTCCCAAACGAGAGGGAGATATCGAGAATCGTCCTGAATCCCGGCTCACATGAGGTGGGGGCTACACTTTCCTATCCTCCTTCTCAGTTGCAGTGGTGTGGTAGTGGTGATATACGCGCTCTGATGAACAAGGATAAACGACAATAATTATGAGTACAGGTGTCAAACGAGGGTGAGACATATTATTGCTTACACTTCTATAGCGCCTTTCTGGACCCTCCACTCGGAGCTCTGTACAGCTCATGGGGATCCCCTCCACCCCCAGCAGTGTGAACCCCCCACCTGGATGAGGTGCCAGTCCGCTCCCCACACCCCAGCTCTCAGTGGGGAGGAGAGCAGAGTGATGAAGCCAGTTCAGAGAGGGGGGTTATTAGGAGGCCATGATGGGTAAAGGCCAGGGGGGAAATTTGGCCAGGACATCGGGGTAACACCCCTACTCTTCTCGAGAGACACCCTGGGGTTTTTAATGACCACAGAGAGTCAGGACCTCGGTTTGATGTCTCATCCGAAAGACGGCGCCTGTTTACAGTCTAGTGTCCCCCGTCACTATACTGGGGCATTAGGACCCACACAGACCGCAGGGTGAGCGCCCCCTGCTGGCCCCACTAACACCTCTTCCAGCAGCAGCCTCAGCTTTCCCAGGAGTCTCCCCACCAGGTACTGGCCAGGCTCCCACCTGCTGAGTCTCCAGTGGGGGGTGCCAGTGGTGAGCTGCAGAGTGACAGGGCTGCTGGCACTGATCGCTCATATGCTATGATCTCGGCGCCTCTGGAGAGGACGATGCTATTAGGAGAAGTTGCGTTGGGGTGGCAAATCTTTGACCCCTTGACCATTACTTATAATCAGAAACAAGAATAATCATGAAACCAATTGCCAAACAAGAGATGGTCCGAAATACGGTGTCTGAGGAAAGCTCTAAGCATCATCAAAGACCGCACACACCCCAGCTACAGACTGTTTGACCCTCTACCCTCTGAAACACGGTCCCAGAGCATTCGGGCCCGGACTACCAGACTCGGAGACAGTTTCGACCCCTGCACTATCAAACTGTTAAACTCCCAGCCTCTCTCACCTACGATCTGAACCCTCACAGTGCCTTCTCTCTTACAAGAAAACTCAAACACACACTGAAATCTACCTCCACCTCACACGTCAAGAAGCTCACTCTCCATAATTTTTCTATTATATCTCATCCTGTTGATACGTGTTTTTGCACATCTGATGTTGTTTCGCACATTACCTGCTGTTGTTTCACACACTGCCTGTTATTATACAATTGTATTGTTGTTGTTTTTGTACCACTTATCGTCTGAGAGCTAGCTAAATAGCATTGTGTTATACCTTATACTATAATAATAAACTATTTTATATAGCGCCTTTAAAGGTGGCTCCTCACAGCTCTTTACAGGATGACAACAACAATAAATAAGAAGAACACACAAGATAAAACACAATGACAATACACAGAGGAGACCGTGGATGGTGGTACTAAGAAAAACAGAAGGGTGAAGAATGGAACCAGTTCAGTAAAGAAGAGGGTTTGGAGTCTGGATTTGAAGGAGTTTAGAGAAGGTGACTCGCTGATATCCTTGGGCAGAGAGTTCCAGAGCTTGGGGGCATGACAGGAGAAGGCCCTGAGGTCACCCCCAGAGTGTAGACGGGCTGGGGGGGACAGTAAGGAGAGCAGAATTCGAAGGTTGCGAGGTGGGGATATACCTATATATGAGTTTAACGACAACAAACCTGAACTTGAAATAGGATCTCAGCACCTACGGAGAGACCGGTTCTATTCAGCAGCTGGGGCATGTTAAATTGCACTTTGCAATTAACAAGAAGAAAATGCAGTTGCCACACCAGAGTGAGACATCAGGGAAGTCTTAGCCCCGACGCTAAAGGAGAAGACTTATCAGTTTCGCAGTGGCGCTGGTGCGGCAGTGGGTATTATTAACCAGGACGCTTTGGGGCGCTCCCATTAAGAAAAAACAGAATTATTCTGCCAGAGGAGAGTGAGATACGAACATGTAGCCCGTCAGCATGTATGGAGAGGACAGTTTAATCGGCAGACGCAGTGGTTTCAGTCTGGTAGCGGTGATACAGTACTGTACAAGCGCGATCATTTGCACCTCCTTGGGTGTGCTCCCATTAACAACGAGAAGAATTCTGAACACCTGCCCTGTCTTTCCCACACCAGAAGAAGGCTCCACAGCTGAAACGTCCTGTTTTGTCTCTTCTCAGCCTGGAATCAACCTACTTGTTCCCAATTCTGAGTACAGTTGCCAAAGGAGAGTGAGATACAAACAAACAGCCCGTCAGCACGTATGGAGAGGACAGTTTAATCGGCAGAAGCAGTGGTTTCAGTCTGGTAGCGGTGGTACTGTACTGGACCAGCGCGATCATTTGCACTTTCTTGGGTGTGCTCCCATTAACAGCAATACGAAAACACCTCAAGAATAATTCTGAACACCTGCCCTGTCTTTCCCTCACCAAAACAAGGCTCCACAGCCGAGACGTTGTGTTTTCTCTCTTCTCAGCCTGGAATCAACCTACTCGTTCCCAATTCTGAGTACAGTTGCCAGAGGAGAGTGAGATACGAACAAACAGCCCGTCAGCACGTATGGAGAGGACAGTTTAATCGGCAGAAGCAGTGGTTTCAGTCTGGTAGCGGTGATACTGTACTGGACCAGGGCGATCATTTGCACTTTCTTGGGTGTGCTCCCATTAACAGCAAGACGAAAACAGCTCGAGAAGAATTCTGAACACCTGCCCTGTCTTTCCCTCACCTGAAGAAGGCTCCACAGCCGAAACGTTGTGTTTTCTCTCTTCTCAGCCTGGAATCAACCTACTCGTTCCCAATTCTGAGTACAGTTGCCAGAGGAGAGTGAGATACGAACAAACAGCCCTTCAGCACGTATGGAGAGGACAGTTTAATCGGCCGAAGCAGTGGTTTCGGTCTGCTAGCGGTGATACTGTACTGTACAACTTTTGCACTCTCTCGTTGGCGCTCTTATCAGCGGCCACCGTGACAGCGCGCCGCCGGCTCACTCACCCACTCTGAAGCCGTTGCCGGTGAGCGTGTCGGCGGACTGGCCGTTCTCGCCGATGAGCGTGGTGTTGCTGCCCTGCTCGCAGGTGTCCTGGCACTGGCCCTTCAGGCAGGTCCGCTTGCAGATGAGCGGCGCGATGACCACCTTGAAGCGCTCCCGGGCCGAGGGGCGCTCGGCCGCCCGCCCCAGGCGCTGCACGCCCAGCCACAGGAGGAGGAGGAGGAGGAGACGGGGGCTCATGCTGGCATCCTCGGCCCGCCGATGCGGGGTGAGATCGGGGGGGGGAGGAGGGAGCCTCGCCGGAAAGAGAGCCGTACGACGGCCTCTCCTCTCTCTTACGGTCCCTTCTCAAGCCAGCCTCGGGCTCCCCGCACCACCCAAGCTCGGTTCGGGGAGGCTGCCTCCCGCGGAAACTCTCCGCCCGTCCAAACACCGGCTCCTGCCAAAACCAACCCGCCTCCCCTCTCCCCTCAAGCTCGGCGGCGGCTCCTTCACGCCAGACGGAGGGGCAACGGGACCGTCCGCGCCCGGCGGTCCGTCCGCATAGCGCCGTGCGACGGGTCGGGTCGGGTCGGGTCCGGTCCGAACTTCAGCAAGTAAGTGAAGAAAAAAAAAACTTGTGCCGTCTCCCCTCCTCCTCCTCCGCGCCTCTCAGGGAAAATAAACACCACGAACCGGGAGAAATGACAGCCCTCAGGCAGACAAGCGGGGAAGTTTTCCTCCCCGGCTGTTGCGGAATCCCGTCTCGGCTGTTTTTTGAGTTGGCCTCTTAGCCCGGGGGTGTTGTCTGCCTGGTGTGTTATGTGCGTATCTCTGGGAGCCGGAGAAAAACGAAGAGTGAGAGTGAGAGAGAGAGAGAGAGGGAGGGGAGGAGGGAGAGAGAGGGAAAGACGAGCCAATCCTTCGCGGAGAACCGTACCCCCTGGCCGGGGGCCAGGCAGCGGTAGCTCGGCTGAAGTGGCTCCGTTGTTGCTCTCTCTCTCCCCACACACTGCCCTGGTCCTCCCTCTCTCTCTCTCTCTCCTACAGGGAGCGATAATGATACAGCTGGACATGTCACTCCCTGCCAGGAGCCCTTTTCCTTTCAGTCGTGCCGGCGTCCCAACACCGAGGGGAGGGTAAACTTTTCGCCGGGGGGGAGACGCGACGGCCTTGCCGGCTAAGTCAGCTCGCGTCTCGTCGTGACGCACTTTTATAAAACCCCACAGACCGGGGGGGTCGTACGCCGCCTCAGGTTGGACCGAGTTACCCCCTGATTCGTGTCGTTGAGGAGGCACTGTTGAAGTCCGCTTATAGATAAAAGTTTTCGGAGCGCGATGGCTCCACAGGACGGGGGACGGGGGTGTTTGGCGCTCGGAGGAGCGAAGATTGTTCCAGAAAACTCCTGTTTCCCCACTTGGTTGACCGAGATGCCGGCCTCATTCATTCCCATATTTCGCCTTCCTCTTGGGATTCTTACTACGACTCACTCGAATGATTCGGTTATCGATCAATTCGGGGGGGGTTGAAATACGTTTCTTACGTGTGGATAACCACGAACCTCTAAAACGCAGTCTTGAAACGGCCTAAGCGTGAAACGTCATTTTCAGATTTTCGGCTGACACAACCGCAGATTCTACCCCCCCCGTCTGGAGGCGAAAGACATGCTGTCCTGGTAAATTGGTGCCTCATCTTGCACTGGTGTCCCACCCTGATCATAGTCCAGCTTTTGTACCCTAGGAGTTTGGGATAGGCCCAACATTGGTGTCACCCATAGCAGGAAAAGGTGCCTTTCTGCGAACAGGTGAAAGGGGTTAGCGTAACACAATTGAAGGCTGAGAAGCTTGTCCGATCTCCCTTCTTTTCCCTGCCTTCAGGCCGATTCAGGTCAGGGCATCTGCCAGGTGGGGCAGTGAAAGTTGACTGTGGCGTGTGCGAGCATTTGAGCTGTAGCCAGAAAACGCCTGGTTTCGAACCCCGGTCACTGCTGAGGGACAGTCTTAGGCCAGCAGCCATATCACCCTGCAGCTCCCCACTGGAGACTCAGCAGGTGTGAGCCTGGCCAGTACCTGGAGGGGGAGACTCCTGGGAAAGCTGAGGCTGCTGCTGGAAGAGGTGTTAGTGGGGCCAGCAGGGGGCGCTCACCCTGCGGTCTGTGTGGGTCCTGATGCCCCAGTATAGTGACGGGGGACACTAGACTGTAAACAGGCGCCGTCCTTCGGATGAGACGTCAAACCGAGGTCCTGACTCTCTGTGGTCATTAAAAACCCCAGGGTGTTTCTCGAGAAGAGTAGGGGTGTTACCCCGGTGTCCTGGCCAAATTTCCCCCCTGGCTTTTACCCATCATGGCCATCAGTTATGTTGGTGTGGCAGGGCTGTTAAAAACATTTTAACCTTCACCATTAAAGCCCTCGTGCGTTTCCTTTTCACCACGCCTGCTGTTTTCTCCAGCTCCTACCAGGTCGCAGAGGGTCTGCTACAAGACCCGGCACGGATCTCGGTCCGTGCTCGTAACAGAGGGGGGATTCTCTTGTGTAAAAAAAACCCCCGCTGGCTGACCTCTCCTCGGTCCTCCCCAGCTGACAGCCGAGAGACGATGAAGCCCCCAGCCCCCTGCCTTTCCCAGATCGCCTCTCTGCGCTGAGCAGCGACCTGCCAGATACCTCGCCCGCTCTCCAAATAACAGCTCTCCAGTGTTTTCCATGGGTTTTTTTCTTGTTTTTACATTCCAGCCCCTTTCTCTTTGTTTTTTTCCAGCATTCCAGAGGGTTGGAGCTTTTTTTGTTCCCAAGTTTTCAAGGACTCAAGGGAACAGAACAGTCTTTCTAATAATTTCCCTCTAAGGACAAGACAAAAATAAAGGAAGAGATGGACTGCAGCCCGCCAGGAGACTGTCGAGCCCATCTGGGGATTTTTAATCTTTATCGGTTTCTGCCGCAGGGGCAGTAAGATGGCTCAGAGCTGGAGACCCTGGCTTCCAACTTGAACCTGGGACACAGTCTGTGTGGAGTTTGCATGTTCTCCTCATGTTTGCGTGGGTTTCCAGTTTCCTGTCACAGTCCGAAGGTGTACAGGAGGGTAATTTGACTTCTGGGAATACTGGCCCTGGTCTGAGTGTGTGTGTGTGTGAGTGTGTGTGAGTGTGAGTGTGTGTGTGTGTGTGTGTCCTGTGATGGACTTGTGTCCTGTCCAGGGTGTGTGTGTGTCCTGTGATGGACTGGTGTCCTGCCCAGGGTGTGTGAGTGTGTCTGTGTGTGTCCTGTGATGGACTGGCGTACTGTCCAGGGTGTGTGAGTGTGTGTGTCCTGTGATGGACTGGCGTCCTGTCCAGGGTGTGTGAGTGTGTGTGTGTCCTGTGATGGACTGGTGTCCTGTCCAGGGTGTCTGAGTGTGTGTGTCCTGTGACGGACTGGTGTCCTGCCCAGGGTGTGTGAGTGTGTGTCTGTGTGTGTCCTGTGATGGACTGGTGTCCTGTCCAGGGTGTACCCTGCCTTGCACCAAGACTTGATGGGATACCCCTCCACCTTAAATCGGAAGGCGTGGTTGAAAACGGATGGATTGTAAAGAGCAGGCACGTTCTGAACAGAAATTGGTGGGGGGGGGGGGGGGGCGCGTTTCTTTACACAGAGAGTGGCAGGTGTCTGAAACGAAAAACCTGGCTCACTGGAATCTTTCTACTGTAATGATGATGTTGCTTTATCAGCCCTATACAATGTCTTGCATGAGGAATTCGTCTTTTTACAGACCCCAGCTTGCTCTCCAGGAGACACACAGACAGGGAGAGAGAAGCTGGGGGGTCAGAGCACATTTATACGGCACCCCTGGAGCAGCAGGGGTGTTAAGGGCCTCGCTTAGGGGCCCCACGGAGTAGGATCCCTCTGCCGGCCGCGGGATTTGAACCAGCAACCAGGCGCAGATCCTCAGCCACAGAGCCACCGGTCCAGAAGAACTGTAGCGCGATTTGATCATTAAAATCCACTTGCAACTGACTGCCCCCCCCCGCCCCCTTGTGCTTTTCTCTGTGTTGGGTCCTTAATTCTCAAGCAGCAGCACGCCTGAGATCAGAGCAGTGACAGATGAGCAATCCCCGCCACACACACATTTTGTTGTCGGGGTTCTGGACAGTCTGGGGGACGCCTCCTGGCTTGTAGCCGAAGTGGGTTTTTTTTACAGCTTTTAACAACGCGCCGTGGTCTGGATGAGCAGCCTGATGGCAAACGCAGACCGGGAGAGAGCCGGGCCCGGCGACTCAGACCTGGGAGAGTGAGGGGGGGGGAGAGAGAGAGAGAGAGAGAGGCTTGAGTCATTTCCTTTCTGAAAGTGAGAGTGTTTGTTTTCAGTCGCTAAGGAAATGACTGCACCGCGCTGGAGTCGGTTCACAGGCGGCTCTCGGTGTTGTGTTTTGGCGGGGGGCTGGGGATAGGCGGGTGGCGGAGGGCAGAGGGCAGTCTGGCCTGCAGTGCCCACCCATGGGAAAACCGCACACTCCCTGGCTCCTGCAGACTGGGGTTGAGCTGCTCGGAGCCGGAGGATCAGAGCACTCGCTGGCGAACGCTGCTGTTTGCTTCGAACACGTGCAGGCCGGGAACGACGTGCCCTGCACAGCTGGGCCTGGATCAATCAGTCGATCGATCGATCAATCAGCCAGTCAGTCAGGCAATCAATTAACCGAACGATCGATCAGCCAATCAATCAGTCAGTCAGTCAATCAGCCAAAACGATCGACCAACCAATCAACCGAACTATCGATCAGTCAACCAACCAGCCAGTCAATCGATCAACCAACCAACTGATCGACCGACCAACCGAACGATCAATCGATCAATCAACCAATCAATCAGTCAGTCAGTCAGTCAATCAATCAATCAGCCAGTCGATTAACCAACCAACCAATCAACCGAACTTTCGATCAATCAACCAACCAGCCAATCAATCAATCAACCAACCATCTGATCAACCAACCGACCGATCAACCGAACGATCGATCAATCAACCAATCAATTGATCGATCGATCCTACAGTCCTACTGGCAATTAATTTTTGCCAGTCAGGCAGGCAAGCAAGCAAGCATTCATTCAATCTACCAATCAATGAAACATTCATTCATTCAATCAATCGATCAATCAAACAAGCAAGCAAGCATTCATTCAATCTACCAATCAATTAAACATTCATTCACTCAATCAATCAGTCATTCTAACTGTCTGCCCAATTCACTATAGGCATGAGTCACTATAATGACAGAGAATAGATCGAGCAGAATAATCAATAATTACGATAAATAATCACAACTCCCAAACTGCATAAGATATTTTAAGAACACCTGGACAGTCGGTATCGCTGGGGGCAATGGAGATCTGTGTTCTGTGGCACAGCTACAATGACAAGAGCAATAAACCACACACACCGAGATAAACAAATACTTCTTACTAGTGACAAGGTAACACACAACACGTTCTCTTTGTGTGTGAGTGGGTTTTTTCCCTGGGTTAAGAGGCTTCTAGGAAAACTGGCCCTGGTGTGAGTGTGTGTCCTGTGACAGACTGGTGTCCCATCCAGGGCGTACCCTGCCAGGCACCTGTTGCCTTCTGGGATAGATTCCAGCTGCCCTGCGCCCCTGTACTGGATAAAGTGAAAACCAGAAAGATGTGCAGTTGGATGGATCGATGAGCAACTATCTACTAACTGGACTGAGAGACCCCCTCTCCTGTGGAACCTTTCTTTTTCATTCTATGTTAAGGCTGAGGGCAGGAGGCCGGGCTTTACACAAAGGGTGGCGGGAGAAGGGAGCGCGATGTAGGTTGTTGTCTAAAGGCTGGAGGAATTGGCTCACTAGAGTTTCCACCCTCTCCGGGGTGGCACGGCTTTAATCTGGGGGGGGGTTTCCGGAGTTGGTGGGGAACATGAGCGTTTTGTCCCAGCTGACAAATGACTCACAGGCGTTGTCCTGTAAAAACACGAAGGGATTTTTAAAAGCGCCGCCGGTTGTTGTCGGTTCAGTGGGATCTGGCGCCTTCACCACCACAGCCCACGAGGCGTGTAAACAGTGCGTAGAGCTGTTTGCTCTGGAAAATGTCTGGGTCTGGATGGCGGGGGGGTTGTGTGTTTATGTGGTTAGCGTGCAGTGATGACTCCCGATGCCGGTTTGGTTCCAGTGTTTTTCTGAGGGGGGGGCGGAGACAATCCGTGACGGGCGAGGGATTCTGGAGCTGCCCCCGCCTGATGGCAGACGTCGGGAGCTTTTGAGCCCTTTTTTTATGTCACTGACCAGAAGTCGGTTCCTGTCTGGGTGGAGCTTGCACGTTGCCCTCGTGTTTGCCTCCCGGTCCGAAGACATGGCGGGAGTCGAATTGGCTTCTGGGTAAATCGGCCCTGGCGTGAGTGTCTGTGTGTGTCCTGTGACGGACTGGCGTCCTGCCCACGGTGTACCCCGCCCTTGCTTGCTGGGATAGGCCGCCCGCCGCGACCCCAGAATTGGAAGAAGCACCGAGCACATAGAAGGCAGTCAGAGGAATCGGGGCTCCCCCCGACTGCAGCTCCGGTCTCCCGGTTTGGTAGTTTGGGAAGACGAGGGAATGTGGCCGGACTGGCTCCGGACCTCGGACGGATGGGAACGAGGAGGGGGGTGTCTGGGAGTGTGTGGGTCACGAAGCGGTTTTTCAGGACCCTATGCAGCCGACATGCAGAATCCGGAGGGGAGTGAGACAAACACAGTGGGGGAGGAGACTGGGATCGGGGCTGGTAGACGAACAGGGGGGGGCGTGTCGACGGGGCGCTGGTGTTCGGGGGGGGCTGTGATCCAAGGTAAACAACTCCGAAGGGGAAATCCAGAGTAGGCAGGAGAGTCCAGAGCCGGGTGATCCATCCATGACAGAGACACGACAGAAGTTGAAAGCCGGAGCGGGATCCGGCTAAGGATCAGGGGGGAATAAAAACAGGATAACGAGGCCAGGCGCTCCCAGCCCCGGACCCAGACGGTCAGGACGCTTCAGGGCGTCCATCTTCCAGAGCTGAGCCAGGAATGGCGGGAGCATCTGGCTTCTGTAGGGAAAGGGCTGGGACAGGGAGCAGGTGCCAAAACTCAGGACAAACGAGGAGGGGCCGGAGTAACCCCTTAAGAGGAGGGGCTTCCGATCGGGACAGTGTGTGTGTGTGTGAGACGAGTCCCGCACACACGCACGAGGAGTGGGAGACATTTGGGATCCAGACAAAAGTGAAGCAGGAATTTTCGGCTCTATCTGTCTGGACCTGCAGGTATAAATGTATTTGTATATATGTATTCATAATCCATACCTTTATAATAATCCTAAACAGAGATCATTTGTGATTCATGATATACAATATGATATATAATCATTTCTAATAATACACGCATAAAATATTTGTGATTTTATATATTGGTATACTGTATTCGTAATATCTACAAATGTATCCTAATACTTCTATTTATTACAGAGTATACATTGTTTTCAAGGTTTAGGAAATTATCATATATAATGATTTGTATAGTATATATTATTTTATAATATATATTCCAAACTAGAGGTCCATCAATGGACAGCGTCTCCCAGCCCCTCTGTGACCTGCTTGTGGAAATGAAGAGCACATTCAGCAATAGACTGATCCATCCCCAGGGCGACAGGGGGCGCTATGGGGGTCATTCTGGCCCTCTGCCACAAGACTGTACAACGCCTCCACCTTGCGTCTGGGCAGAGGCAACACTGACAGGGACCTGTGTCTGGACTGAGCAGCAAACTGATACATCTGCTCTTTTTCTTTCCTGTTTACAACCGTTTTTGTGCAGTAGATGCCAGGGACCTGTGCAATACATTTATATTTATATTCAGATTGTGCGATACGACTTTTTTGTGGACTGTTCTGTTCTGGTGTGTTCTTTGTGTGTTCTGGACTGCGAGTAAGTCTTCTTAGTGCACTTCTCACTGTTCTGATTGTATTGTATGTGTTGTATTATTATTATTGTATCATTCCATATCACTCTGCAGCTTCCCACTGGCAGCCCCACTGGAGACTCAGCAGGTGGGAGCCTGGCCAGTACCTGGAGGGGAGACCCCTGGGAAAGCCGAGGCTGCTGCTGGAAGAGGTGTTAGTGGGACCAGCAGAGGGCGCTCACCCTGCAGTCTGTGTGGGTCCTGATGCCCCAGTATAGTGACGGGGGACACTAGACTGTAAACAGGAGCCGTCCTTCGGATGAGACGTCAAACCGAGGTCCTAACTCTCTGTGGTCATTAAAAATCCCAGGATGTTTCTCGAGAAGAGTAGGGGTGTTACCCCGGTGTCCTGGCCAAATTTCCCCCCTGGCCTTTACCCATCATGGCCTCCTAATAACCCCCCTCTCTGAACTGGCTCCATCACTCTGCTCTCCTCCCCACTGAGAGCTGGGGTGTGGGGAGCGGACTGGCACCTCATCCAGGTGGGGGTACACACTGCTGGGGGTGGAGGGGATCCCCATGACCTGGAAAGCGCTATATAAGTGTAAGCAATTATTATTATAGCAATGATAATAATAATAGCAATTATTAATTATTTGTTACACTGTTGCTGTGTTGACTGTGTTAAACTGCAATTTCCCTCACGGGATCAATAAAGTATCTATCATAGTTTCAATAAATATCTCAATCATGTATTTAAAATAATATTAATGTATGTATAAATGTGTTTATGTAGAAGTGTCCCAACCTAAACCCCAGCCCTACCTCAACCCTAACCTTAACCTTCTGACGGTGCTCCCTGTGGTACGAATCGCAGGCGGATCTGACCTCGCTTCTCCCTGAGAGAGTTTCAACCGCGCCAACGTGTGACATAACATCTTCCCCGTCGCTGACTCTACGGCACCATCCTGAACGACAGCGGGATGTTTCATTCACAGAGAGGCCCGTGTCTCCCTTGCTCGCGAGATGCCTTCGCGTCCGAAGAATGCAGAACATCCCAGTCCAAACATTCCGTCACAAGGAAATGATTTGAATTTGACGTCACTCCGCCATGATACAGTGGGAAACATTTCTCTCAGACACATGGGTTTCATTATTGCCTTGACGCTAGGTTTTTTTTTCGGGTTCTGGCTGGGCAATAGCTTTTTATGACTGGATTTCTTCTTTTGTGAGTGGGGTGGGTCTGGAAGCAGCGATACTCCAGCACCGGGCAGCAGCGGAGCGGAGCTGGGGGTGTATAGCGATCCGATCTCCCGAGAAGCTCAGACGGGACAAGCTTTGTTTTTTTAAAAAAAAACAAAAACAAAATGAATGCGATTTCCGGCCCGATTCCAGATTCTCCTCATAATCCATCTCTCTGTAGCGCACTCTCTGGTCCGCCCTCTGGCAAGTGGACCTGACTCACTCACAAATTATGTACATCTGCAGCGATTTTCCGAGCATAGGTAGTGAAACTTTCGGGCTGAGCCAGGAAAATGCTTTCGCTGTGGAAATTACAGAAAGGGTGCAAGCCGAGCAGATCCGTAATCCGCACAGGGATGAGGTTCTGTCTCTGTAAATACCTGTCGGACGCAGGATGAAGGAAAGTCATCTCGTTCGTTCTGTGACCGAGGCACCTCTCTCGAGATCTCTTCGGTCTTTTCCCGGGAGATTTGTCTCAAAACCTCAGAGGCAGAAGAGTCAAAGAGGGCCCTGGTGCTGTAGCACGTGAATCGCGAAGACTGTGGACCGCGAAATCGATCTGTGGACCGCGAAATCGATTCAAACCCATCGGATCGTTTTGGACCGATATGTACAGCCACTTGCTGACACAATGTGTTGCGAGATCTAGGACAAACTGCTTGAGATATCGTGCCCTGCGTGTCGTGCATCTGGGTCGCGCTGGACTCGCAGAAGAGAAGAGAAAACCAACAGTCTGAATGGGCACACACATCCTTCAAAGGCATCGGTCAGCCCTGGAGGGGTTGGGCTCAGGTGGAAGGAGAACCAGCCGACACCGAGCTCCCGAAGGACCAGGGCTCGGGACCACTAGGCTGGACCGCTGATCGTCTTGATCACCATGTGCCTTTGATGCCCACGGAAAAGCCATATCATAGCCAGCAGCCGAATCACCCTGCAACTCACAACTGGCAGCCCCACTGGAGACTCAGCAGGTGGGAGCCTGGCCAGTACCTGGAGGGGAGACTCCTGGGAAAGCTGAGGTTGCTGCTGGAAGAGGTGTCAGTGGGGCCAGCAGGGGGCGCTCACCCTGCGGTCTGTGTGGGTCCTAATGCCCCAGTATAGTGACGGGGGACACTAGACTGTAAACAGGCGCCGTCCTTCAGATGAGACGTCAAACCGAGGTCCTGACTCTCTGTGGTCATTAAAAATCCCAGGGTGTTTCTCGAGAAGAGTAGGGGTGTTACCCCGGTGTCCTGGCCAAATTTCCCCCCTGGCCTTTACCCATCATGGCCTCCTAATAACCCCCCCTCTCTGAACTGGCTCCATCACTCTGCTCTCCTCCCCACTGAGAGCTGGGGTGTGGGGAGCGGACTGGCGCCTCATCCAGGTGGGGGTACACACTGCTGGGGGTGGAGGGGGATCCCCATGACCTGTAAAGAGCTCTGAGCTCTGGAGGGTCCAGAAAGGCGCTATATAAGTGTAAGCAATTATTATTATTATTAAAGTGTGAGCCTTACAGGTTGCTGTACTTCACAGATGATGCAGTACATGAATATGTAAATAGTTTGTATATATAGAGAGAGAGAGTAGTAGATTGAGGGGCAGTCACAGAGTTATGTAGTAAGAGTTTTAGCGCACTGTGTGGATAAAGCGTCCGTTCCTCATTAAGAAGCTGTGTGATTCATGACAGCCCTTGAGAACATAACAGGAGCCGTGCGATGTTTTAATGTGGTTATAGTCCTGGAAAAACAATCCCTTAAAGATGTCGGTGTCGTACCATTTGAAAGCCACGGTGTCCTGTTTGCGTAAATAGCGCGTATGCCTTTAAGGCGGCCCGTCTCGCCGCGACGCGCTTCGACGTGAACATTCTCGAAGTTTTGAGCGTTCAAAAAAAACCGGGAGGGAAACTGAAGCGCAACGGTTCTCACCGTGTCTGTGGGGGGCGCAGAGTTTCGTTTACTGAAATTTTGAGGAGCAGTTTTTTTTTTTTTGGTTCTGTGGAAAACGTATTTTTGTTTGTCGGCGAAACCAAAGTGCATCTGAATTAAAAACCCGTCTTGATTTTTCCCAACCTGGCGAAGTATTGTGTGTATTGTGGTCTAGTCAGCCATAAGCTCTCATTTCTGACGGTGGAATTTCGGAAACTACACCCCCCGGTATTGAACATATACAGCGTCCTTACTCATGAATCCATCAATTTGGGGGGAAAATCTGGCCTTCAGCAGAGCCTCAGGAAAAAAAATAAAAAAAAACGCGTTTTATATTCCGCAGAAAATCAAGCTTCCGGAATTGTACGAACTGGAAAACTGTTCCGACTCTCGTCCACTAGAGGGCGCACTGCACCCAGAAACACCCGATTGCAACTAAAGTTCGTATTTACTTTTTTTTAAAGCTTCCCAGCTCACCTACGAACTTAGAGGTGCGGCTCCCGGCGCCCATTAAGTCAAAAACGTAAAAAGAAATGACAAATTACGAGGTGCATTTTTACTACAGCTGTTGGGAAGTCTCCATCTGGTCCAGATATAGCCAGCAGCCATATCACCACTGGCAGCCCCACTGGAGACTCAGCAGGTGGGAGCCTGGTCAGTACCTGGAGGGGAGACTCCTGGGAAAGCTGAGGCTGCTGCTGGAAGAGGTGTTAGTGGGGCCAGCAGGGGGCGCTCACCCTGCAGTCTGTGTGGGTCGTAATGCCCCAGTATAGTGCGGGGGACACTAGACTGTAAACAGGCGCCGTCCTTCGGATGAGACGTCAAACCAAGGTCCTGACTCTCTGTGGTCATTAAAAATCCCAGGGCGTTTCTCGAGAAGAGTAGGGGTGTTACCCCGGTGTCCTGGCCAAATTTCCCCCCTGGCCTTTACCCATCATGGCCTCCTAATAACCCCCCTCTCTGAACTGGCTCCATCACTCTGCTCTCCTCCCCACTGAGAGCTGGGATGTGGGGAGCGGACTGGCGCCTCATCCAGGTGGGGGTACACACTGCTGGGGGTGGAGGGGATCCCCATGACCTGGAAAGCGCTTTGAGCGGAGGGTCCAGAAAGGCGCTATATAAGTGTAAGCAATTATTATTACTATTAAAGTCTCCTGCTACAAATAAACAGGTATGTTTCACAGGGGACCGCATGAAAACAGTTTGCGTTTAGATTTCAGAGAAATCGACGTGTCCTTGGGTTCGACACAGTCCAATTGCGCGACCGACAGGTCTGACCGCAATCTACATTCCTATGCAGACCACAGACTGTATGGGTAAATATCGCACCTTCAATACTGTTTTGTGGTATCTAAGCGCCATTGTGAATTCAGGAAGTGGTTAACAACACGCTGCTGGCCTACGTGTGGCTCAGAACAAGGACTGGGGGGTAACCGCGGCTCCCAAATGAAATGTTTGCTTGCTAGTTGGGACACATTTTAAAATGGGCTTCCAGATGCTGAAACGTGTGAACGGGATTGTAGTCAGCGTCGGCCTCGACCCACGGTTCGGTTAGCGGTGTCCCTTGTCCCGTGACCTGCTGGATTCACGCCCAAGGTAAAAAAAACTCAGCAGCAGTGGTTGGCCTTGCTGGGTGCTGTCTGGGTGGAGTTTGCACGTTCCTCCCTGTGTTTACATGGGTTTCCTCCCACAGTCCTAAAACAGGCTGGTGTGTTAATTGGTTTCTGGGAAAACTGGCATGTGTGCAAGTGTGTGTGTGTGTGCCCTGTGATGGATCGGCGTCCCGTCGAAGGTGTACCCTGCCTTGTGCCCGTTACCTGCTGGGATAGAATTAGAAAGTGGATGGATGGAAAGAAACTCATTAAGGGCACACGATTACAGTGTCCCTCTCACTCTGATAGTCATCCCCATTATGACTCCTAGCCGAGCCCTCATCTATAGCTCTATAGGGCTAAGGACGGGAAATGTGTCTTTACACAAAGAGTGGTGGGTGTCTGGAACAACCTGCCAGTTACAGAATTAAAGCCGATTTCCCTTGGTGCCCTTTCTGGAAATTAGTGAATGGAGAAAACGGCCCCTCTCATTTGCAAGTCTCACTTTGAGCTTTTAGTTATGTGTGATTTTATAAACTGCATTCCTGTTGTGTCTATTTTAATAATGAGTCCCATCAGAAATTAACAGCTGCAGGTGCATGCAACACTGAAAACTAAAAAAAAAAGAGTAGTAAATGAGATTTGCGTTGTGTAGCTAAATGTGGGATAACATTACTCCATGAAATGCAAATCATATCCCACTAGTAACCTCAGATGTCTGAATACTAAAATTTCGAAAGAGCTTTGTTTTTCCACGGCAGAATATTTAGCCATCTGCTACACAGTGGGGGGGAGACTGTGGCTCCAGGCAGAATTAGGAATTGTTGTGTGTTGGCCAGCAGCACGCGAGAGTTAGCATTTCTAACAGATGTCACCACAGAGCAGTGGGAATCGGAGCAAAGTCGCCCAAGGACCTCAAGCCTCCCCCTGTGCAGTCTGGGAAACAGCCGTTACAGACGTCAAGTGTCAGAACCAGTATCGTCGTGGAGAAACTGGCACAGAATAACAACAGTACTTTATGAAGCAGGCAACATGGCCTGAGATATCAGAATTAACTTTATTAAAACAATTGCTCTCTTTTTGGCAGCCCTGGTCAGACCTGCGACTGGCACGTGACGCAGGCAAGCGGACAGGTTGGACCGGAAGACTTCCGAGATCGTGCCAGGTACCAGGACTCGGGAACACTCACTAAGGAGCCTTTTGGGGGCAGAAACCAGGAGACGTCTCTTCTCCGGGATCGGAATCCCTCGAGAAACGATGGCCCTCTCGGATCATTAAGACATCCGTGACGGAATAAGCCACGCCGACCCGGTTTCTGACATTCCACCTGTGCCCGTTTCCTGAGAGCACCGTCTGAAACGGGATGAGTCTCCACCCCCCCCAGTTCCTCCCTGGGGATGATGAGGGGGTTCCGGAGCCATACGGATCGACTGGGACCCTAATTTCCAGATCATCTGGAATGGCGGCCATCTCTAGCCAAGATCATTACCGCACTGAGAGACATGACATGGCTGAGCAAGAAATCAGGGAAACGGGTTCGGAGGCTCCAATCGTTTTACCCGATTGAACCGTTGAGCAGGAATTTAAAAATCACCGAGCCCCTAAAGAAAGTTCAGGGCTTTCCGATTGAAAGAGAGAATCAGGGTTTTGCATCGGGGCTGCAAAAATCACTGGACTGAGCTTCCAAGAGGTGGATTTAAGGCATTTAAGGCATTTCAATGTGATTGGCTTTCCAGACGACGTCGCGCGCGGGTGGGGGGTGACGTCATCGCCCCCCCAAGGAGCGTGACTGGAGACGTCTCGGCCCCTCAGGGCCGCTCGGCGTAGAAGAGGCCCCAGCGCTGGTCCCCCATCTCGCAACGCTGCAGTTTGTCCCTCCAGCCGGTCACGATGGCGTTGTAGTCGTCCTCTGAGAACTCCTGCAGGCATAGCCAGACACGGGCACGCCCCCTCTTAGATCGCCCCGCCTCTACAGCTCAGAGGGCAGGAGAGCTGAGGGAGTGGGGGCCGGCCGAGTCTGTCAGTGGGAAACACTAGGGGGCGCTCTGCGACTTGATAGGTCAGTGACTTCCACTCTGATTAACTTGATGGGAGAGATATTCCTTCTGTTAACACTCACTGGCCTTATACTGCAACCCCCCGGTCAAATCCTCTCTCTCTAAACTTTCTATCCCTGCTACACCTTCCTCTTCCTCTCTCTCCCAGCTTTCTATCCCTGCTACACCTTCCTCTCCCTCTCCCAACTTTCTATCCCTGCTACACCTTCCTCTCCCTCTCTCCCAGCTTTCTATCCCTGCTACATCTTCCTCTCCCTCAGCTTTCTATCCCTGCTACACCTTCCTCTCCCTCTCTCCCAGCTTTCTATCCCTGCTACACCTTCCTCTCCCTCTCTCTCCCAGCTTTCTATCCCTGCTACACCTTCCTCTCCCTCTCTCTCAGCTTTCTATCCCTGCTACACCTTCCTCTCCCTCTCCCAACTTTCTATCCCTGCTACACCTTCCTCTCCCTCGCTCTCCCAGCTTTCTATTTCTGCAACACCTTCCTCTCCCTCTCTCTCCCAGCTTTCTATCCCTGCTACACCTTCCTCTCCCTCTCTCCCAGCTTTCTATCCCTGCTACACCTTCCTCTCCCTCTCTCCCAGCTTTCTATCCCTGCTACACCTTCCTCTCCCTCTCTCCCAGCTTTCTATCCCTGCTACACCTTCCTCTCCCTCTCTCCCAGCTTTCTATCCCTGCTACACCTTCCTCTCCCTCTCTCCCAGCTTTCTATCCCTGCTACACCTTCCTCTCCCTCTCTCCCAGCTTTCTATCCCTGCTACACCTTCCTCTCCCTCTCTCCCAGCTTTCTATCCCTGCTACACCTTCCTCTCCCTCTCTCCCAGCTTTCTATCCCTGCTACACCTTCCTCTCCCTCTCTCTCAGCTTTCTATCCCTGCTACACCTTCCTCTCCCTCTCTCTCCCAGCTTTCTATCCCTGCTACACCTTCCTCTCCCTCTCTCTCCCAGCTTTCTATCCCTGCTACACCTTCCTCTCCCTCTCTTTCTCAGCTTTCTATCCCTGCTACACCTTCCTCTCCCTCTCTCCCAGCTTTCTATCCCTGCTACACCTTCCTCTCCCTCTCTCTCCCAGCTTTCTATCCCTGCTACACCTTCCTCTCCCTCTCTCTCCCAGCTTTCTATCCCTGCTACACCTTCCTCTCCCTCTCTCTCCCAGCTTTCTATCCCTGCTACACCTTCCTCTCCCTCTCTCCCAGCTTTCTATCCCTGCTACACCTTCCTCTCCCTCTCTCCCAGCTTTCTATCCCTGCTACACCTTCCTCTCCCTCTCTCCCAGCTTTCTATCCCTGCTACACCTTCCTCTCCCTCTGTTTCTCAGCTTTCTATCCCTGCTACACCTTCCTCTCCCTCTCTCCCAGCTTTCTATCCCTGCTACACCTTCCTCTCCCTCTCTCTCCCAGCTTTCTATCCCTGCTACACCTTCCTCTCCCTCTCTCTCCCAGCTTTCTATCCCTGCTACACCTTCCTCTCCCTCTCTCTCAGCTTTCTATCCCTGCTACACCTTCCTCTCCCTCTCTCTCCCAGCTTTCTATCCCTGCTACACCTTCCTCTCCCTCTCTCCCAGCTTTCTATCCCTGCTACACCTTCCTCTCCCTCTCTCCCAGCTTTCTATCCCTGCTACACCTTCCTCTCCCTCTCTCCCAGCTTTCTATCCCTGCTACACCTTCCTCTCCCTCTCTCCCAGCTTTCTATCCCTGCTACACCTTCCTCTCCCTCTCTCCCAGCTTTCTATCCCTGCTACACCTTCCTCTCCCTCTCTCTCCCAGCTTTCTATCCCTGCTACACCTTCCTCTCTCCCAGCTTTCTATCCCTGCTACACCTTCCTCTCCCTCTCTCTCCCAGCTTTCTATCCCTGCTACACCTTCCTCTCCCTCTCTCTCCCAGCTTTCTATCCCTGCTACACCTTCCTCTCCCTCCCTCTCCCAGCTTTCTATCCCTGCTACACCTTCCTCTCCCTCTCCTCCCAGCTTTCTATCCCTGCTACACCTTCCTCTCCCTCTCTCTCAGCTTTCTATCCCTGCTACACCTTCCTCTCCCTCTCTCCCAGCTTTCTATCCCTGCTACACCTTCCTCTCTCTCAGCTTTCGATCCCTGCTACACCTTCCTCTCCCTCTCTCTCTCCCAGCTTTCTATCCCTGCTACACCTTCCTCTCCCTCTCTCTCCCAGCTTTCTATCCCTGCTACACCTTCCTCTCCCTCTCTCTCCCAGCTTTCTATCCCTGCTACACCTTCCTCTCCCTCTCTCTCCCAGCTTTCTATCCCTGCTACACCTTCGTCTCCCTCTCTCTCCCAGCTTTCTATCCCTGCTACACCTTCATCTCTCTCTCTCCCAGCTTTCTATCCCTGCTACACCTTCCACTCTCTCTCTCCCAGCTTTCTATCCCTGCTACACCTTCCTCTCCCTCTCTCTCCCAGCTTTCTATCCCTGCTACACCTTCCTCTCTCTCTCTCTCCCAGCTTTCTATCCCTGCTACACCTTCCTCTCCCTCTCTCTCCCAGCTTTCTATCCCTGCTACACCTTCCTCTCCCTCTCTCTCCCAGCTTTCTATCCCTGCTACACCTTCCTCTCCCTCTCTCCCAGCTTTCTATCCCTGCTACACCTTCCTCTCCCTCTCTCCCAGCTTTCTATCCCTGCTACACCTTCCTCTCCCTCTCTCCCAGCTTTCTATCCCTGCTACACCTTCCTCTCTCTCTCTCCCAGCTTTCTATCCCTGCTACACCTTCCTCTCCCTCTCTCCCAGCTTTCTATCCCTGCTACACCTTCCTCTCTCTCTCTCTCCCAGCTTTCTATCCCTGCTACACCTTCCTCTCCCTCTCTCCCAGCTTTCTATCCCTGCTACACCTTCCTCTCCCTCTCTCTCCCAACTTTCTATCCCTGCTACACCTTCCTCTCCCAGCTTTCTATCCCTGCTACACCTTCCTCTCCCTCTCTCTCAGCTTTCTATCCCTGCTACACCTTCCTCTCCCTCTCTCCCAGCTTTCTATCCCTGCTACACCTTCCTCTCCCTCTCTCTCCCAGCTTTCTATCCCTGCTACACCTTCCTCTCTCTGCCTCACAGCTTTATCAGTGATCAGTGTACAGGAACTAATATGATTAAATTAAAGTCATTAGTAATACACTGCATCAAAACCCAAGCATTCCAAGTAACAAAAGCTACCGTTCCATGTATATATAAGGCAAGGCCATTTTCTGTGAATTCGTCTTCCACACTTAATCAAGCTTGAGTTTCTTGGCCTTTATATCAAGAGGCATCAAATCTGTAGGATGAGCTGCAGGATGATTTTCAAAAACCCGAATGAGTTCTGTGGTTTCTGTGGTTAGGTCAGCATTGCACGTGGTCTCTCCTGCAGTGAGAGATGCGTCTAATTTCTGTTTGCATCAGGTGCAGAGTGAATGGCTCTTAAAAGAAAACTTTAAAGTGAAACGCGCTCCCAGGAAACACTGTGTGTGCAATAAGTACTGGTCTGGGAGGCAGCAGGAACAAGGGTGTGTGACAGCCGGATGGCGAACTCTGACCTCGATGAACTCCTGGCGCATTCCCTCGGCTCTCTCCAGCTCCGCCTTGATGACCTTAATGAACTGGGCCGTCCTGTCCTCCGCGCGGACGTGTCCAAACCCTGCCTCCTCCAGGAACTGATGTCACAGGGGACAAAAACCACGCGCGTGAACAACTGCCTCAACAAGGACCATTGCTCTGTCCATCTGGAGCTCTTTTTCAGAACACCGTTGGAAGTAGCCGTTAATGTGTTCCAAAATGGTTAGATCTCCTATACTTGGACAAGGGAAACGAGGAAATTCAGAAGTGTTTCAGCCTTCTGCCTACCTCGAGCCAAATCATCAAGCTCCATAATGCCTGACAGGAGAGTTAGTGCTGACTGGCTGAGCCAATCACTGAGCTCCATAATGCCTGACAGGAGAGTTAGTACTGACTGGCTGAGCCAATCAACGAGCTCCATAATGCCCGACAGGAGAGTTAGTGCTGATTGGAAGAGCAGCATGGCTCTCGGTGATGTCACATACAGCAGGCGAACTGCCAGTCACCACAAGCCGAGACAGACTGAGCGATGCTCAGACTTAGCGAATGACGCAACGTTAAGTCGGTTTCGACACAAAAGGACACTCTGCCCAAGTGTCCAGAAAAATCCGTACACAACACCAGCCGGAAACAAGATGTTCCCCAAACCCACATAATATTCCACTACTTCACTTAGCTACAAAACAGCGGGCTCCTACCTCAGAGAAATCCTAGGGTGCAAACATGCAAGAATTTTGTCCATTGCAAGGTTTTACCATGGTAAACCACAGTTTATCCCAGGGGGGAAAACACAGGCCAAGCAGGAATTGAGCCCTGGTAAGTTACCGTCTTTTCCCTGAGGAATGGAGGTTTACCTTTCCGTAGCGCTGGGGTGTGTAGAGTGTGTAGCCCCGTTGGCAGACGTACGCCTCAAACTGGGGCGACCAGGGCTTCTCCCCGCAGCAGTAGTCGCTGATCAGCAGCTTCCCTCCCGGTTTCAGCCACGACTGTGCAGACGAACCCCCCCCCCCCACGCCAACAGTCAGAACACCTTTACACAAAGAGGAGCGGCTGCCTGGAACAACCTCCCGCGCCGCGCCAAGTGTGCGTTTGGACTTGGGGAGGAAACCGGAGCAGGAAAGCCACGCAAATGCAGAGGAGACCATGCAGACTCCACACAGATAGCGCCCCCGGCCCCAGAACTGAACCTAGGGCCACAGTACTGCAAAAATGCAACGCTTGTGTTGTTTTCCTGTCCCCATTCACTGCTTGGAAACCCCCGTTTCTGTTGTGCAGCGAAGCCGGCTGGTACTTGTATTTGTCCCAAGTTTTGATTTTTTTGCCACAGCTGCTATTTAAGAGGAGACTGAAGCCGGGTTTACGAGCTGGCCTGCTGAAGATGTGAAAAGGAGAGCCGACTGCCTCAGGTGACCCATTATGGGATGGACTCCAGGGTTCTGCGCGTGTGTGTGTGTGTGTGTGTGTGTGTGTGTGTGTGTGTGTTCTGGCCTGTCTGGGTGGAGTTTGCACGCTCTCCGTTGCTGGGAGTGGGGTTTTCTCCGGCTCCTCCAGTGTCTCTCCCCCCACTGCAGAAGAGTTTCCCCCCCTCAAAGAGACGGTTTTGGGATTCGATCCCTGAATTCCCCCCTCCCTCCCCACGAAGACCTCTAGTCAGAGTCAGGCATGGGGCTGGAGCCTGAAGACTCACGTGGAAACGTTTGAAGAGCTGCAGCTTGTCGGCGATGTGCAGGATGGTGTCCCGGCTGTAGACCACGTCGAAGGAGGCCCCTGGGAACAGCCGCTTGGTGGCGTCGCCAACCTCGAACTGCACCTGGAGGGGGGTAAGGAGCCGGCGTCGGTGAAGGGCGGACGCAAGGCCACCCTTTCGCACTTTCCTGTGCGTCACGCGAAGTGTCATCGTGAGATCCCGGCGCTAACCGAGATTAATTTTGGCGGCGGTAAGCGCAGTTATCTGCTTATCCCTGTCATGCCAGATCCTATGCTGGCTGTACGAGGTGCGAGGTCGGAATTGGGATGGGCGCACACCCCAGCGCATGAGGGACACCGTTGAGGGACACCCCTTACCCAGCATGCCCGTGAAAGGTGGAAAGAGACCGGCGCGCCGAGTCAAAAACCCCCCAGTGTCCCCTCTGTGGGTGCATGCGAGCTCCACCCAGAAAGTGCCCCAGTTCAGAACTGAGCCCCAGAATTGTGCGGCACCACTGCTCGGCTCTCATCGCCCTAGGTGTTCGTCCACTCATCCCTCCATCCGTGATGCCAAGACATCATCTGATCGGGGTTCCTAATCTGTGACAGTTGGGATTGGCACACAGGACGATGTATTGCTGAGAAAAACTCTTTCTTTCAGGGCGGAGAGGTGGCTCTGTGGCTGAGGATCTGCGCCTGTGGCTGGGGAGACTGCCGGTTCAAATCCCGCAGCCGGCAGAGGGATCCTACTCCGTTGGGCCCCCGAGCGAGGCCCTTCACCCCCAGCTGCTCCAGGGGCGCCGTACAACGGTTGACCCTGCGCTCTGACCCCCAGCTTCTCTCTCCCTGTCTGTGTGTCTCCTGGAGAGCAAGCTGGGGTCTGTGAAAAGACACATTCCTAATGCAAGACATTGTAGATGGCTGATAAAGTGAGCTGACCTTTACTAAAATCATGACCATACTGTTAAACCCGCTTTTAAATGAAAAACCTGATGCAACACACTCATTCGAGCTAAGATGCAATGCTTAATGGAAACATGAATTTCCTTCAGGTTAAGGACAGACTGCGATGATCCCGTCCTGCCCCGAGGTGTCCTGCGGGCAGTGCAGGCTCTGCAGCTGCTCTCTCACCAGGGGCAGGTGCTCCTCCTGGGCCCTCTCCATGGCGATCTCCACCATGTTGGAGGACAGATCCATTCCCAGCACCTGCGCGCCAAACGTCTACAATGGGCCCAAAAGCAGAACGAGAACCTTTTAGCCAAAGCACAGTATTTTGTTGATTGTCACATGGAGATTCAATGACTAACCCCACAACCAACCCCAACCTTGACACCAAACCTACCCCTAATCTTGATCTCAAACCTAAACCCAACCCTAAGATTAACTTTAACCTTAACCCCAAACCTAACCTCAACACTAATTCCAACCCCAAACCTAAACTCTAACTCTAACCTCAACTCTAAAACTGTCCCTAAATCTAAACATAACCATCATCCTAACCTTAGCCTCAACTCGAAGAGCTTCATTACCATAACCCTGAGCCTAAACCAAACCTCAAACCCAGCCCTGAGATTAATGCCAAACCCAAAACCCAAACCTAATCCAGATCCCAACCATACCCCTAACCTCAACTCTAAAACTGTCCCCAATTCTAAACATTACCATCATCCTGAGCTCAACCCCAACTTCAACCAAAACCCTGAGCCTAAGCCTAACCTCGAACCCAAACCCTAAGATCGGCTCTCACCTTGGCCATGTAGAAATCGCCGCCCCCGATCCCACAGCCCACGTCCAGCACTCGCTGCCCAGGCGACAGATTCAGCAGGTCCACAAACTCCTTCCAGGTCAAAGGTCAGGTCGGCGGGGGGGGACGGCACAAGTGACAGGTTATGGGTTTGCCAAATGCTGGTCTTCCCCTACCATTTCCTTTCTTTTTCTTCTCACTGAACACCACAGGACGGGTCAGCACTCCATCTTGGTTTTTAGCTGTTGTTTCTTTGTCTGAATCTGCCCCTTGTGACATTTTTAAGAGGGCGGCAAGTTCAAACAAGATGGCTGCCCCACATCTGGACTACATTTCCCAGAATGCTGCTGGGACTGAGATGCTACCCTCAAATCACCTGACCAACTTCTGCCAGACAAGTGGTCAGGAGACGGTTTAAAAAACCAGGATGCAGAGGCTTCCAGCGTTGGTTAGATCTGTAATCCTTTATGGTACGCTTGCACCACAGGAAAATCGGGTTACCAGACGAGGAATTTGCCCATCATTCGCTAACCCCTAGCGAGGAACACTGCACAGAACCTGCAGTCGAGACTGTCATCTCACGTGGAGCCACTGTTTGGGCCAACAGGAGCATCAGTAAAGTAGGGAACATCTACATCACCCTTGGAAATCCTGACCTTTGATGTGGAGCATCTAGAGTCGATCGCAAGCACATTGTTTCAGCTCGTTTCTTGTGAGTCGCTAGTGTTTCCCTCCTTCGTGGGCCCTAAATATTTTGTAGGCCCCTAGGCACTGTGCCTGCAGTGCCTGATGGGAAGTCCGGCACCGCAGTCACCAATTAAACCTGTTACTGGGAGGCAGCAGGAGCTCGTGGAACCCTGTGTGTCTGGAAGCCTTGCAGATACAGGCTGGGGACGGGCTCCAGCACCAGCCGGGTGTAGATTTTCCCCCTAGACTTCCAACCACAGGCCCTGGCAGCGTTGTGTGGTTATGCCCAGAGGGGCAGGGGCGGTGGAGGGCGGTCCTCACCTTGGTGGTGCTGGGCCCGCCGGTGCTGACGTAGCCCCGGCCGAAGATCTTCTCGTAGCGCAGGATGCCGCGGCGCGAGTACTGCTGGCTGTCCAGGAACTGCTGGAAGGTGTCGAAGCCCCCATTGGCCGAGCGGTCGCGAGGGAGCTTCTGCAGCAGCCAGCACAGCTGGTTCTGGTTGTTCTTCATCTGGAAAGGGGAGGGGAACATGCCAATCAGGCAACAGTACAGGGGGATCTGCAGCCCCTCCCTCTGATGGCCAGAGGTTAGGGGAGGATCTCATGGACATGTTAGACCCTTCGTAGCAGCCATATCACCCTGCAACTCATAACTGGCAGCCCCACTGGAGACTCAGCAGGTGTGAGCCTGTTCAGTACCTGGAGGGGGAGACTCCTGGGAAAGCTGAGGCTGCTGCTGGAAGAGGTGTTAGTGGGGCCAGCAGGGGGCGCTCACCCTGCAGTCTGTGTGGGTACTCATGCCCCAGTATAGTGACGGGGGACACTAGACTGCAAACAGGCGCCGTCCTTCGGATGAGACATAAAACCGAGGTCCGAGGTCCTGACTCTCTGTGGTCATTAAAAACCCTAGGGTGTTTCTCGAGAAGAGTAGGGGTGTTACCCCAGTGTCCTGGCCAAATTTCCCCCCTGGTCTTTACCAATCATGGCCACCTAATAACCCCCCTCTCTGAACTGGCTCCATCACTCTGCCCTCCTCCCCACTGAGAGCTGGGGTGTGAGGAGCAGACTGGCGCCTCATCCAGGTGGGGGTACACACTGGTGGGGGTGGAGGGGATCCCCATGACCTGTAAAGCACTTTGAGCGGAGGGTCCAGTAAAGCGCTATATATGTAATAATAATAATAATAATTGCTTACACTTATATAGCGCTTTTCTGGACACTCCACTCAAAGCCCTTTACAGGTAATGGGGATCCCCTCCACCACCACCAATGTGCAGCCCCACCTGGATGATGCGACGGCAGCCATAGTGCGCCAGAACGCTCACCACACATCAGCTATTAGTGGGGAGGAGAGCAGAGAGTAATGAAGCCAATTCATAGATGGGGATTATTAGGAGGCCATGATTGGTTAAGGCCAATGGGAAATTTGGCCAGGACGCCGGGGTTACACCCCTACTCTTTTCGAGAAACGCCCTGGGATTTTTAATGACCACAGAGAGTCAGGACCTCGGTTTTACGTCTCATCCGAAGGACGGCACCTGTTTACAGTATAGTGTCCCCATCACTATACTGGGGCATTAGGACCCACATGGACCACAGGGTGAGCGCCCCCTGCTGGCCCCACTAACACCTCAATAATGTAAAGCAATTATTATTATTATTATAATTAGCAGGGTCCCGAAAGAACATCAGATTGAAGGAAACTTTGGCCTGTCTTGCTGAAAGCTAACCGGGCTAATCCCCTCATCCAGGAGCTGGGTGACGAATCCCTTAAACAGGATTCAACAGACCGATCCCAGCAATGCACGAGATCCAGGATACCACACAGGTCGTTTTCGCGAACGGCTCCTCTTGCACACGAGTGCCAACTGTGGGAATATTTCTCATCCCGCCCTGCTCCAGTTTCAGCTGAGAGCCTTGAGAAAGAAAGGATTTGATCTTGATATAGCAGCTCGGGATACGCTACTGAGCCCTCTCCTGATCTTGGTCACACGCGGGGAGGGGGGGATATTTTAAAAACAAGGGGCTTAAGGAAATCCTTCCGAGGTGTTAAGGGAAAAACAAACCCTTGTCTTTCTTCGGGTTCAGGTAGTGCACAATCCTTTTGAATATACCCCCAGATCCCGAACTAGCACCCTCTGGTTATTAGTCTTTGGCAACTACAGGCTACCGAAAGAAGACCAAATCACCAAATATTGTTCTGAAAGCATGGACATCTGACACTGTACAGAGCTGACCTCTTCAATTACAATGGAGGGTACTGGTTTCCTGTTGGACAGGAGCTGTGGAGCAATTCTTTAGCGCCTGGGGTCTGCCAAGTGAATGCTTCTTTGCAAAAAGAAGGCCTTCACTGGAAAATAACTAATTTAAGGGGATTCTACCACTCCTTAAGCAGCCATATCACCCTGCAACTCACAACTGGTAACCCACTGAAGCTAAGCAGGTTTGAGCCTGGCCAGTACCTGGAGGGGAGACTCCTGGGAAAGCTGAGGCTGCTGCTGGAAGAGGTGTTAGTGGGGCCAGCAGGGGGCGCTCACCCTGCGGCTCATGTGGGTCCTAATGCCCCAGTGTAGTGACGGGGACACTAGACTGTAAACAGGCGCCGTCCTTCGGATGAGACGTCAAACCGAGGTCCTGACTCTCTGTGGTCATTAAAAACCCCAGGGTGTTTTTCAAAAAGTGTAGGGGTATACCCTGGCATCCTGGCCAAATTTCCCCATCGGCCTTTATCAATCATGGCCTCCTAATAACCCCCCTCTAAAAATTGGCTTCAATTGGCAATTCAGTGGCTCTCCTCCCCACTGATCGCTGATGTGTGGTGAGCGTTCTGGCGCACTATGGCTGCCGTCGCATCATCCAGGTGGGGCTGCACACTGGTGGTGGTGGAGGGGATCCCCATTACCTGTAAAGCGCTTTGAGTGGAGTGTCCAGAAAAGCGCTATATAAGTGTAAGCAATTATTATTATTATTATTATTATTACTCCTGTGGAAAGTGAATCCTTGTACTGGACCTTTGCAGCCAACCCCTCACACAACCACCTGCTGTGAACTTCAGTCACCTTATCAACACTTACAATGACCCTCTGTTGATGCAAACAACTTTGGATAAGATCAGATCACTTTATTGGCCCTATACAATTTCTTGCATTAGGAATGTGTCTTTTCACAGACCCCAGCTTGCTCTCCAGGAGACACACAGACAGGGAGAGAGAAGCTGGGGGGTCAGAGCGCAGGGTCGGCCATTTATACAGCGCCCCTGGAGCAGCTGGGTTGAAGGGCCTCGCTCAGGGGCCCAACAGGGTAGGATTCCTCTGCCGGCCACGGGATTTGAACCGGCAACCTCCCAGCCTCAGGCGCAGATCCTGAGCCACAGAGCCACCACTCAGCCCCAATGGATCTCCGTGACATTTCATTCTGCACATGACCAACTAGAGTGCTGTCCACATGAATCTCCCATGTACTGTACACAGCCTCAAGGAGCCCAGATCTGGGGATCAATATGCTAAGATTCTAACTACACTGAAGGGTGATTATGGGAGGGACAGAGAGAGAAGGATCACAACACAGCAGGCCAAATAGTTGCTCTGACCAAATGGAGAAGTCTTTGCCTACGAAGGGGCTGTGGTGCAGAGGTTACGAAGCTCAACTTGCCTTAATGTAGGTCTGCACGGACTTCGTCATGACAATCTCGAACCCGTAGCTCCGGCTGCTGGGCCCCGGCTCCGCCCACACCGCTGACGTCACCAGGTGATTGTAACTGGCTGGCGTCCGGTAGAGGGAAGGGTCGAAGCTTCTCTTCCTGTCCCCTGTAGACGAGAACATTCTGTCATGGCCAGACCTGAAGGGATATAAAGCTGGGAGAGAGGGAGAGGAAGGTGTAGCAGGGATAGAAAGCTGAGAGAGAGGGAGAGGAAGGTGTAGCAGGGATAGAAAGCTGGGAGAGAGAGGGAGAGGAAGGTGTAGCAGGGATAGAAAGCTGGGAGAGAGAGGGAGAGGAAGGTGTAGCAGGGATAGAAAGCTGGGAGAGAGGGGGAGAGGAAGGTGTAGCAGGGATAGAAAGCTGGGAGAGAGGGAGAGGAAGGTGTAGCAGGGATAGAAAGCTGGGAGAGAGAGGGAGAGGAAGGTGTAGCAGGGATAGAAAGCTGGGAGAGAGAGAGAGAGGAAGGTGTAGCAGGGATAGAAAGCTGGGAGAGGGAGGGAGAGGAAGGTGTAGCAGGGATAGAAAGCTGGGAGAGAGGGAGAGGAAGGTGTAGCAGGGATAGAAAGCTGGGAGAGGAAGGTGTAGCAGGGATAGAAAGCTGGGAGAGGAAGGTGTAGCAGGGATAGAAAGCTGGGAGAGAGGGAGAGGAAGGTGTAGCAGGGATAGAAAGCTGGGAGAGAGGGAGAGGAAGGTGTAGCAGGGATAGAAAGCTGGGAGAGAGAGAGAGAGGAAGGTGTAGCAGGGATAGAAAGCTGAGAAAGAGAGGGAGAGGAAGGTGTAGCAGGGATAGAAAGCTGGGAGAGAGGGAGAGGAAGGTGTAGCAGGGATAGAAAGCTGAGAAAGAGAGGGAGAGGAAGGTGTAGCAGGGATAGAAAGCTGGGAGAGAGGGAGAGGAAGGTGTAGCAGGGATAGAAAGCTGGGAGAGAGGGAGAGGAAGGTGTAGCAGGGATAGAAAGCTGGGAGAGAGAGAGAGAGGAAGGTGTAGCAGGGATAGAAAGCTGGGAGAGAGGGAGAGGAAGGTGTAGCAGGGATAGAAAGCTGAGAGAGGGAGGGAGAGGAAGGTGTAGCAGGGATAGAAAGCTGGGAGAGAGAGGGAGAGGAAGGTGTAGCAGGGATAGAAAGCTGGGAGAGAGAGGGAGAGGAAGGTGTAGCAGGGATAGAAAGCTGGGAGAGAGAGGGAGAGGAAGGTGTAGCAGGGATAGAAAGCTGGGAGAGAGAGGGAGAGGAAGGTGTAGCAGGGACAGAAAGCTGGGAGAGAGAGGGAGAGGAAGGTGTAGCAGGGACAGAAAGCTGGGAGAGAGAGGGAGAGGAAGGTGTAGCAGGGACAGAAAGCTGGGAGAGAGGGAGAGGAAGGTGTAGCAGGGATAGAAAGCTGGGAGAGAGGGAGAGGAAGGTGTAGCAGGGATAGAAAGCTGGGAGAGAGGGAGAGGAAGGTGTAGCAGGGATAGAAAGCTGGGAGAGAGGGAGAGGAAGGTGTAGCAGGGATAGAAAGCTGGGAGAGAGAGAGAGACCTACACAGACCAGCCAGCCTCAGGACAGCACTGCTAGAGCACCACAACCCAGACTCAACCACATAACAGCACAGATCAAACAGCAATATCTCACACACTGGGACACACACACACAAACACAACATAAACTGGAATGCTACAGAACCCTAAACAGACAATACACACTAGCTGAATATTTGACCAAAATAAGAAACAACAAACAGAAACAGACCCTGACGAAGTACAGGCTCAGTGACCACAGCCTGGCCATAGAAACTGGGCGACACAGGCAGACCTGGCTGCCCAGAGAGGACAGGCTGTGCTCCCACTGCCAGCGGGGAGAAATAGAGACAGAGGTGCACTTCCTACTGCACTGTGACAGATACTCTGGGATTAGAGAGACATTCTCCCCGAAATTCAGAAATCTAATTCCAGAGTTCCCACACCTGCCAGAATCACAACGGGTCCCAATCCTACTGGGAGAGGGAGGAGGGAACTCAGTTGAACTGGCAGCCCAGTATGTGATCTCCTGTCCCAGTCTGAGGAACAGTGAGCCTGTCTCTCAATAATAATAATACAGTGTGTGATCTCCTGTCCCAGCCTGAGGAACAGACAGTGAGCCTGTCTCTCAATAATAATAATACAGTGTGTGATCTCCTGTCCCAGCCTGAGGAACAGACAGTGAGCCTGTCTCTCAATAATAATAATACAGTGTGTGATCTCCTGTCCCAGCCTGAGGAACAGACAGGGAGCCTGTCTCTCAATAATAATAATACAGTGTGTGATCTCCTGTCCCAGCCTGAGGAACAGTGAGCCTGTCTCTCAATAATAATAATACAGTGTGTGATCTCCTGTCCCAGCCTGAGGAACAGTGAGCATGTCTCTCAATAATAATAATACAGTGTGTGATCTCCTGTCCCAGCCTGAGGAACAGACAGTGAGCCTGTCTCTCAATAATAATAATACAGTGTGTGATCTCCTGTCCCAGCCTGGGGAACAGACAGTGAGCATGTCTCTCAATAATAATAATACAGTGTGTGAATTGAATTGAATTGAGAGGAAGGTGTAGCAGGGATAGAAAGCTGGGAGAGAGGGAGAGGAAGGTGTAGCAGGGATAGAAAGCTGGGAGAGAGGGAGAGGAAGGTGTAGCAGGGATAGAAAGCTGGGAGAGAGGGAGAGGAAGGTGTAGCAGGGATAGAAAGCTGGGAGAGAGGGAGAGGAAGGTGTAGCAGGGATAGAAAGCTGGGAGAGAGGGAGAGGAAGGTGTAGCAGGGATAGAAAGCTGGGAGAGAGGGAGAGGAAGGTGTAGCAGGGATAGAAAGCTGGGAGAGAGGGAGAGGAAGGTGTAGCAGGGATAGAAAGCTGGGAGAGAGGGAGAGGAAGGTGTAGCAGGGATAGAAAGCTGGGAGAGAGAGGGAGAGGAAGGTGTGGCAGGGATAGAAAGCTGAGAGAGAGGGAGAGGAAGGTGTGGCAGGGATAGAAAGCTGGGAGAGAGGGAGAGGAAGGTGTGGCAGGGATAGAAAGCTGGGAGAGAGGGAGAGGAAGGTGTAGCAGGGATAGAAAGCTGGGAGAGAGGGAGAGGAAGGTGTAGCAGGGATAGAAAGCTGGGAGAGAGGGAGAGGAAGGTGTAGCAGGGATAGAAAGCTGGGAGAGAGAGGGAGAGGAAGGTGTAGCAGGGATAGAAGGCTGGGAGAGGAAGGTGTAGCAGGGATAGAAAGCTGAGAGAGGGAGGGAGAGGAAGGTGTAGCAGGGATAGAAAGCTGAGAAAGAGAGGGAGAGGAAGGTGTAGCAGGGATAGAAAGCCGGGAGAGAGGGAGAGGAAGGTGTAGCAGGGATAGAAAGCTGAGAGAGAGAGGTGATGCTGAAGCCGATTCTTTCAGGAAATTGATGGATTTGATCCTCAAATCACGACAGGGAAGGCAGAGGACAAGCATGTCTTTACACAAAGGGTGGTGGGAGTGTGGAACCAGCTGTCCCGCCATGTTGTGGAAGCCGATACCCTGGTTTCTTTCAAGAGATGGCTGGATCAATCAACTACACGGTAAGAAACCAGCTCCATGGGCAGAGCTGGCTGCACTCGTGTTCTCGTTACTGAAGACCAACTGTCCATGCTTACTTTTGTCAGGGATAACAGAACCACTCATTATCTAAACCTTCAAACGCTGAGGTTTAAAACAGGGAAGGACAGAGGGCTCTTGCAGAAATGCGCCTTGGAAAATCCAAAACAGCAATTTCGGAAATGAGGTTGTTGTTGTGTTCCTATAGTTAGTTTACTGTCTCTTGCTACGTTGCATCATAGGAATTTGTTTCTAAAGGAATTGTATTCTAGTTTACCATTAATGTCATGCCAGATAACAGAAAATGATGACATCATAATGGCAATGACATCACAATGCCAATAGCAGTGGCATTATGAGGTCACACAAGTTTCCAGTCAACCCAGGTTATTGGAAACACCATAGAAGTGTGTGGCTGTGGCAACATCACATTCCAAGGGCCAGGATACTATGGTATTTATTAGGGTAAACTATTATCGGACAGAGAGACAGAAAAGGGCAGGGGAGTGTTCACCTGATTTGTGGAAACAAGATTCCCTGAAGAAGAAGTATCCCCCAGGCCTCAGCCAGCCCAGCATTCTCCTGGTGAGGGACAGCAGCTCGGCGTCGCTCAGGTACATGAGCAGCCAGTTGGAGAAGATCAGGTCGAAACTGGGGAGAGGGAGAGAGAGGGCCAGTCAGGGGGAGTGGGAGGTCAGCGCTGGGCTGGGACGCACGGGGCAGAGTCTGCAGCCCAAGGTGCCTGTGGCTGGTCGCCTATAATCACCTAATTCACCTTAGAGCTGCCAGCAGCCATATCACTCTGCAACTCACAACTGGCAGCCCCACTGAAGCTCAGCAGGTGTGAGCCTGGCCAGTACCTGGTGGAGGGACTCCTGGGAAAGCTGAGGCTGCTGCTGGAAGAGGTGTTAGTGGGGCCAGCAGGGGGCGCTCACCCTGCGGTCCGTGTGGGTCCTGATGCCCCAGTATAGTGACGGGGACACTGTACTGTAAACAGGCGCTGTCCTTCGGATGAGACGTCAAACCGAGGTCCTGACTCCCTGTGGTCATTGAAAATCCCAGGGTGTTTCTCGAGAAGAGTAGGGGTGTTACCCCGGCGTCCTGGCCAAATTTCCCCCCTGGCCTTTACCCATCATGGCCTCCTAATAACCCCCCTCTCTGAACTGGCTCCATCACTCTGCTCTCCTCCCCACTGAGAGCTGGTGTGTGGGGAGTGGACTGGTCCCTCATCCAGGTGGGTACCATTCAGAGCAGTGCGCGAGGTATCGACAACCAGTAATGCCAAGGTCATGCCGACTTGAGATTTGATAAGATCAGATCACTTTATTGGCCCTATACAATGTCTTGCATTAGGGATGTGTCTTTTCACAGACCCCAGCTTGTTCTCCAGGAGACACACAGACAGGGAGAGAGAAGCTGGGGGTCAGAGCGCAGGGTCGGCCATTTATACGGCGCCCCTGGAGCAGCTGGTGTGAAGGGCCTTGGAGTAGGATTCCTCTGCCGGCTGCAGGATTTGAACCGGCAACCTCCCAGCCACAGGCACAGATCCTGAGCCACAGTACGAACCGCTCCGCCCCATCATTTGGCAGCGGTGGGATTCAAACCCACGCCCCCCGGTGAGACTGGAGCCTTAAGCCAGCGCCCCAGACCGCTCGGCCACATGGGAGACATGACTCCCTGCTTTGAGCACCCCAGGGCTTTGACGAGACCCCCCATCTCCAAAGAACCAGAGAAGGAGCCCCAGTGGTAAGCGGGCAGGTGTGGTGGAGCACGGCCCGCTCATCCCCCCCCCCGCCCCGTTGCTTAGTCACCGTCTCGGGAGGCGGGTACCTGTTGTCCGGGAAGCGCAGCTGGGTGACGTCCGATTGGATGAAGTCGGCGTTGCCCTGGTGACCGTTCTCCTGCCGGTTCCTGTCCACGAACTTCTGCATGAAGTCCACGGTGGTCACGTGACGCACCTTCTTCACCAGATGTGCCGTGTACCGCCTGCAGGACCCAAACACAACCTGGTCACTAGGACATCGGTGAGTTTCCCAGCATGCTCCCTGCTCTTGGCGCTTATCTGGTGTGCTGTGATGAACTGAGATGCGATTACTGAAGTGTCCTTGAGAATCCACATTCACTGGTCAACACCTGGCTAAGGTCAACCAGAGGCATTTGCTCTTCTGAAGCTCCCAGAACGTCAAAGCAAACAAAGAACTGCGATAATAATAATTGCTTACAATTATATATAGTGCTTTTCTGGACCCTCCACTCAGAGCTCTTTATAGGTCATGGGGATCCCCTCCACCACCAGCAGTGTGTACCCCCACCTGGATGAGGCGCCAGTCCGCTCCCCACACACCAGCTCTCAGTGGGGAGGAGAGCAGAGTGATTGAGCCAGTTCAGAGATGGGGGTTATTACAGTGAGCCTGTCTCCCAATAATAATAATAATAATAATACAGTGTGTGATCTCCTGTCCCAGCCTGAGGAACAGTGAGCCTGTCTCTCAATAATAATAATAATAATACAGTGTGTGATCTCCTGTCCCAGCCTGAGGAACAGTGAGCCTGTCTCTCAATAATAATAATACAGTGTGTGATCTCCTGTCCCAGCCTGAGGAACAGTAAGCCTGTCTCTCAATAATAATAATACAGTGTGTGATCTCCTGTCCCAGCCTGAGGAACAGACAGTGAGCCCGTCTCTCAATAATAATAATACAGTGAGTGATCTCCTGTCCCAGCCTGAGGAACAGACAGTGAGCCTGTCTCTCAATAATAATAATACAGTGTGTGATCTTCTGTCCCAGCCTGAGGAACAGACAGTGAGCCTCTCTCTCAATAATAATAATACAGTGTGTGATCTCCTGTCCCAGCCTGAGAAACAGACAGTGAGCCTGTCTCTCAATAATAATAATACAGTGTGTGATCTCCTGTCCCAGCCTGAGGAACAGACAGTGAGCCTGTCTCTCAATAATAATAATACAGTGTGTGATCTCCTGTCCCAGCCTGAGGAACAGTGAGCCTGTCTCTCAATAATAATAATACAGTGTGTGATCTCCTGTCCCAGCCTGAGGAACAGACAGTGAGCCTGTCTCTCAATAATAATAATACAGCGTGTGATCTCCTGTCCCAGCCTGAGGAACATTGAGCCTGTATCCCAATAATGCTCCTTCTGTCTACAGTATATGTAAATATTTTATGATATGTCTTTGTTGTAAATGTCTGTAGATTTTATTGTACTTTTATTTTTTCTTTTGTTTCATGCGAATTTCATTATTTTTATCTCCTTTGGCAACACTGATTGTACCCATCGGTCATGCTAATAAAGCACCTTGAACTGAACTGAATTAAATTCAGCTGTAGGTCATATTCTGTTGGTCTAGAAGAAAGGTTTATTTTTTCTTATGGGCCCGTGAAGGTGTTATAGAGGACTCAAATACAGTCAGTTTTTTTTTTCTGGGTAGCTAAGAAATAACAACAAAATATACTGCATCCTTATCACATTTGACCAAATGTGTTTTTTTTCTTTTATGTGGTGCCACTCAAAATGCCTAGATACAAATTAATCAAATGTTCCATCGGGACATAAAGCAAAGGATACTGGCCTCTGGGCCACCCAGAGTGTAAGTTTGTACACAGCGGAACTTGTGTGTTGTATGTGTATGCTGCGTGTTGTTTAGCGTTTATTGTTATTTTTAAGAAATATTTGTTTAAGCTAGTGTGTCTGATTTATTACTTTTTTCCCCAACAAAGTTGTGCCAAAGAGCAAAGAACTCAGGTGCCTCTAATTATATCAACCACACGGTCATAATCTTGACAAAATTCTTACAAATTGGGTGTTATGATCATTTAATTTAATAACTGGTTAATCCCCTTGGCCTTCTGCTAAATTCAGTATTTACATAACCCCCTAGTTCTAACAACTGCATGGCTACTGGACACTTTTCATCTCTTAGTCATTTCAGAATGTAGACACAGGTATGGAAAGACAGTCAGAGAATCACAGAGAGAGAGAGACCAGGAGCTGAAGACGAGGAGAGACTCAGTGCCAGACAGAATTAGCACACACAAAAAGTTACAAAAACGAGAGGAGGCTGTTTTACCCATCTAGCCCGACTGCTAATTAGTAACTAATTGTGCCGAGAGTCTCCATCGGCCGTTTCTTTAAAGAATACAGGATATTGGCTTCAACAACATAGCTTGTTACAGACCCCCACCACCCTTTGTGTAAAGAAGCGCCTCCTGTTCTGCATGTATAACCGGGAGCAGGCAACGCTTCTTTACACAAAGGGTGGCGGGGGTGGGGAACAAGCCACCCAGCCATGTGGTTGTAGCCGATACCCTGGCTTCCTTTAGACACAAGCCGGATGGGATTCCTGGTTCATTGACCTAGCTCTCCAATGGACTAGACGAGCTGAATGCCCTCTAGCCAGAGAGACCCACAAGCCCCGAGCGCCCCTCTCACCCGATGCCGGCCCCCAGCTCCAGCACGGTCAGGCCCTCCAGATCGGGCAGCAGAGCCAGGATCTCGGGCAGCTCGTGTTGGGTCAGCAGCTGGGCGTTGGAGTCCAGCATCATCTCCTCCACCGTGGCCTGCTGGGAGTGCTCCTGCCAGAACTCGGTCATCTTGTGCCGAACGACAGCTGGGCGGAGACAGGGGGGACAGCAGGGAGACGTGGGTAATGGTCAGAATGGACTGCTGGAGGGGCAGAGCCTTGGGGCGGAGCGGGGGCTCTGTGGCTCAGGATCTGCGCCCGTGGCTGGGAGGTTGCTGGTTCAAATCCCACAGCCGGCAGAGGAATCCTACTCCGTTGGGCCCCTGAGGCCCCTGGGAGCCTTTCACCCTAACTGCTACAAGGGCGCCGAATAAACGGCCGAACCTGAGCTCTGACCCCCAGCTTCTCTCTCCCTGTCTGTGTGTCTCATGGAGAGCAAGCTGGGGTCTGTGAAAAGACACATCCCTCATGCAAGAAATTGTGATCTGTGATCTTATCTCTTAGATCTGGTGCACTGGTCATCTTTAAGAGCTAGCCGACCACATGAAAGCTAGCAGAAAGACATAAAAGAATAAAAATGGCCATTTCTACCCTATACCCACACTGGATGACTCCACCCAGAGTGAAAGATGAGAATTCTGTTGTCCAAAATAAACTTTTTAAAAAAAAAAAATTCAAAACAGGGTGTGTGTCCTTTTCATTTGTCTCCCACTTCCTCTGTCAGGACGGGCCGTTAAGCGCAGCGCAGCGCCCCCTATTGGAAACCCACAGACCCAGCACCTATTTTTATTTCTTTCTCCCGTGTTCTGGAGATCAAACGAGCAGTTTTGTGATCTTGGGGAGGTTTTCTTTTGTTTGGGACTGAAGTGGGACGTGTAAAAATCGAAACTGAAAAATCCTTGGGGTTATATTTGATTCTGGCTTAATATTCAACCCACATGTGCAGCATACTGTCCAAACAACACTTTTTTTCACCTCAGAAATATCGCTAGACTATGCCCTGTGCTATCACTAACTGTGGGCTGAAAAGCTGATCAACACATTTGTGTTCTCTCGAATCGACTACTGTAATGCTCTACTCGCTAGGGTATCTAAATCTACTTTGAACAAACTGCAGTAAGTCCAAAATTCAGCAGCCAGAATCCTGACCAGGTCTAGTGCAAGTGTTCACATTACTCCTGTCCTGGAGTCCTTGCACTGGCTTCCAGACAAATTCTGTGTGGACTGTAAAATCCTCATGCTCACCTATAAGGCTCTACATGGCTTGGCATCTCAGTACCTGTCTGAGCTATTATCGCCCTACTACCCACCTCGCAACCCTCGCTCTTCGAATTCTGCCCTCCTTACTGTCCCCCCAAGCCCTGTCTACATTGTAGGGGCGACAGGGCCTTCTCCTGTTATGCCCCCAAGCTCTGGAACTCTCTTCCCAGGGAGATCAGAGATTCACCTTCTCTAAACTCCTTCAAATCCAGACTCCAAACCCTCTTCTTCAGAAGAGCCTTTACTGAACTGGTTCCATTCTTCACCCCTCTACTTTTCTTAGTACCACCATCCACAGTCTCCTCTGTGTATTGTCATTGTGTTTTATCTTGTGTGTTCTTCTTATTTATTGTTATTGTCATTCTGTAAAGCGCTTTGAGAAGCCACCTTTAAAGGCGCTATATAAAATAACGTTTTTTTATTATTATTATTATTATTATTATCTCACATGTCCAGTGTTGCAATATGACCCCTTCAGCACACTGTGGATAGGGGTTGCTGGGGTCTGTTCATTAAGCCTTCAAACAAGAAGTAGGCTGAGATGCCATAAAGCTTGTTTATGGCATCTCAGCCTTGTTTTACCGGCTTGTTTTACCGGCCCCAGTGACCTAACGCTACAGAACAAAAGACAGGACCCAGACCCACACCCCACACAGGATAAAGTAGATCAATGTCTGCTGCGTGTCAAAGGACAGAACCCAGAGCAGGACAGGAAGTAATTATATATCAAAGAACAGGTGAAGAATACCTGAGCCGAAACGTTGCGTTTTCTCTCTTCTCTTTTCAGCCTGGAACAAACCTATTACTTGTTCCTTATCAAAGAACAGGACAAGCACTCAGATTGGGAGACCCTACATAAGCGCTGGGAAGCCCCTGCAAGGTGTCTGTCCTGTGGGGCAGACCCAGTGTGGGCTGGGGTCTTTATTGAGGCTCAATCACACTGCATCTGCACAAGACGTGTGTCCCCGTCTTCCTCTGATGAAGACGTTCCCCCACAACAGCAGAGGGGGGGGGGGGGAATCGTCAAAAAGGAGTGGAGTCATTTTACTCAGGAGAACCACATTCTCCGGATTCCTTCTGGCTGCAGCTGGAGACCCTCCCTTTCTGCAGGTGGTCAGCAGAAAAGGAATCTGGTCTCTCACGCCCATGGGTAGGGGAAGAGACGCAGAGACGCTCAGTGTGTTTTTTTCTCCTCGGGGTCATTTAACCAGAACAGTCCTGAAATATCTAAAGGTTATCAAGCTCTCTTCCCTGCTCAGGGCTCCAAAATCATGCAGGTCCTCCTACCGATGTGCTATAGACCCCTTCTTTTAACACAAGGGGGTGGCTAGATCAGATCACTTTCTTGGCCAGACACAATTTCTCGTGTATTATTCAACTAGTTGTTCTAAGTAACGCAACCAGTCCCTTCACAGCCAGACCTGGATGAGTTCAAACCTCGTTTTTCTCCTCCTGTCCTTAATCAGATCACTTTATCGGCCCTATTCAATGTCTTGCGTTAGGAATGTGTCTTTTCGCAGACCCCAGCTTGCTCTCCATGAGACACACAGACAGGGAGAGAGAAGCTGGGGGTCAGAGCGCAGGGTCGGGCATTTATACGGCGCCCCTGGAGCAGCTGGGGGTGAAGGGCCTTGTTCAGGGGCCCAACGGAGTAGGATTCCTCTGCCGGCCGCTGGATTCGAACCGGCAACCTCCCAGCCACAGGCGCAGATGCAAGCAGCTCCTCTTTTTCCCCCAGCCTGGACCCCGTTAAATGTAGTAATAATAATAGCTGCTTACACCAATATAGCGCCTTTCTGGACCCTCCGCTCAGAGCTCTTTCCAGGTCATGGGGAGGTCACCCCCAACAGTGTGTACCCCCACCTGGATGAGGCGCCAGTCCGCTCCCCACACCCCAGCTCTCAGTGGGGAGGAGAGCAGAGTGATGGAGCCAGTTCAGAGAGGGGGGTTATTAGGAGGCCATGATGGGTAAAGGCCAGGGGGGAAATTTGGCCAGGACACCGGGGTAACACCCCTACTCTTCTCGAGAAACGCCCTGGGGTTTTTAATGACCACAGAGAGTCAGGACCTCGGTTTGACGTCTCATCCGAAGGACGGCGCCTGTTTACAGTCTAGTGTCCCCCGTCACTATACTGGGGCATTAGGACCCACACAGACCGCAGGGTGAGCGCCCCCTGCTGGCCCCACTAACACCTCTTCCAGCAGCAGCCTCAGCTTTTCCCAGGAGTCTCCCCTCCAGGTACTGACCAGGCTCACACCTGCTGAGTCTCCAGTGTGGCTGCCAGCGGGGAGCTGCAGGGTGACAGGGCTGCTGGCTGCTGCTACTACTACTACTAGAAAACGACAAGCAGTAGTAGACGAAAGAGGCCTCAGTCTAAGTCCACACCTCAGGTCACCGTAAAGACCCCCGAGGGGCAGGAACTCAAATTAAAAGAGGAAAAATTAAAAGAGGAAGGCAGCCCCGTGTCCCTGTCCCGTCAGTCTGAAGGGGTCGCCTTTCTCTCCCCGCCCCCGCAACGGGGTAAAATATATTTCCTGGCGTCGGGGGTCCGAGATGGTCGCCCCGGATCACTGCAGCCTTGAACAAGTTGCGTTTCCCTTTTCCTCCACCCCCCCACCCTCCTCGAAAAATTCAGAGTGACGCCAGAAATCTTACCTTCGTCCATTCTCCCACGGATGGGGGGGGAGACGTCGATGATTTTATTTGACAAAATAAAATAAAAAGGAGGCACAAAAGTTCGCCGGCAGCCCTTAATCAATCAGATTAATTGATTAATTGATGCGTGAATGAATCCCCCACTCTACGTCGCCTGGTCCAGTTCGACGGGGACCGAGTCTCTGGAGCGGTCAGCGTGCGGGGCCGGGTCCGGGTCCGGGGGAGTGGGCGCCGGGCAGGGGCTGGTGAGATCACGGAGTGGATGGCCACTCGCGTCCGGCTGTAGCTGCGGCTGCTCCTGTTGCACAACCGACCCGTCGGCTGCATGTGGAGGGCGGAAAGGGAGAGAAGCAAAAAAGAAACGCCAACGGGGGCGCGCACACACACACTCCCCACCTCAAAAAAATAAATAGCTTAAAAAAACAAAAGAGGAGGATTTGGGCTTATTGACACAGGCGCTAGCAAAATCGTACCTTTAAATAAACCCTGATAAACTCAACCTCGCAGGTGGGTGGCGTCATCCGGCTGCTGATTGGCCAGGGCGGACGTAGGCGGGCCGGGCCGGGACTCCGCCATTGGCTGAGAGCGATAGACCGAGGGCCGGAGCTCTTCCTGCAACAGTAGGGTGAGCCGGCAGGCTCCCCGCTCATTGGCCCCGGTGTGAGACGTGTGGTTTTCTCTCTCTTAACTTTTCGGGATGCCCTTGCAGAATCAACCGTGCGGGACACTACGCTACCCCCCTCCCTCAAAAATAAAAAAAACACGCTGACTTGCAGAATAGACTGCAACCGCTGGCTGAACCCCTGCCCGTAAAAGCCGGGCTGTCGTGCCAGATGCCGCGTCGAGCGATCAATCGATAGGGAAGCCAAAGTTCAGGGGAGTTGGACCTCCGACATGTCATTTGTGAGGCAGGACGCAGCGAGACCCGTCTTTAAAGGTGTGAGGCGTTGAAGCGCGAACGACAGATAGCTCAGAGCGATATGCCAGCAGCCATATCACCCTGCAGCTCCCCACTGGCAGCCCCCACTGGAGACTCAGCAGGTGGGAGCCTGGCCAGTACCTGGAGGGGGAGACTCCTGATGCCCCAGTATAGTGACGGGGGACACTAGACTGTAAACAGGCGCCGTCCTTCGGATGAGACGTCAAACCGAGGTCCTGCCTCTCTGTGGTCATTAAAAATCCCAGGGTGTTTCTCGAGAAGAGTAGGGGTGTTACCCCGGTGTCCTGGCCAAATTTCCCCTCTGGCCTTTACCCATCATGGCCTCCTAATAACCCCCCTCTCTGAACTGGCTCCATCACTCTGCTCTCCTCCCCACTGAGAGCTGGTGTGTGGGGAGCGGACTGGCGCCTCATCCAGGTGGGGGTACACACTGCTGGGGGTGGAGGGGATCCCCATGACCTGGAAAGAGCTGGTGAGGCTCTCTCACCTGCTGAGCTTCAGTGGGCTGCCAATTGCAAGTTGCAGGGTGACATGGCGGCTAGCCAGTAAACCAGGAGATGAGGACATTACAAACACATGTTACGTGTTGCTTCACGTGACGGAACTGTTTCATTGCACAGTCCGTGTGCCCTGTACGCTTCTGTGCGGGTAAAACAGAAAGCTGCTTCAATGCAGGACCGATTTCTGAGACGTCAGACAAAGTGATACCAGAGCACCCCGAGGAAACACACAGAGAGAACATGCAAACTCCACACAGACAGCACCCCCCAGGAATTGATCCCAGGACCCCAGCACCGCAATACCAACCACCATGCTGGCCTGTGTATAGCTTGGATGGACTACATTAAAAAAAAGGACCACAGGACTGAATCAGCTTTTCATGTGAAATAAGTTATAAGTCGTTTTCGGACAAAACCCATTTGTCCTCTGTTGACACGCGCTGGAGAATGTGTGCCAGGCCTTAATCCCTGCTTAACTCCCAGGGCAAGCTTGGTGTTTGTCCTCTGTTGTTTGTGTTTCCATTCCCTGTAGCTTATCAGTAAGCGCTTTCCAGAAATCGCCAACACAGGGTTTGGAGTTGGTCAATTGTGGTGAATATAAAGGATTTACACAGGTACGGGAATGCACAGGATGATCATTGATGCACATATGCGCTTCCCAGTAAGTATGGGTTGGATTCTATTCGAAGATGAACAGACTGAAGTGATGAAGGCAATGCACAAACTTGGCATGGGGTGACAGTGTAGCGAGGTCAAGTGTATTTTCCAGCATGCCAGCTTCCAACTGTGCAGATCCAAAGGTCATTATTAGTCAATAATTGATTCGCAAGGGGCTCGGCGCGGGCAGCAAACAGGCTCGTTTAATTTACTGCCCCTGTCTGAGCCATCAGACTGAAGGCGCGGCATTTATGCCTTGACTAGGACACGTCTCCGTTTGGGAAGCACGAATCTACTGTGTACGCAGGCAGCCAAAGCATTCGTTCTGTACATGAGCGGTCCTTCAAGAATGTTTGTTGATGGGAATAACCAGAAAGACAAAATAACCACTCTGTGGTTTTGAAGCTTTCTCGGGCCTTATCATCCATTCATCCATTTTCTGATCGTTTAATCCGATTCAGGGTCGCAGGGGAGTCTATCCCACCAAGCAACGGGCTTGAGGCAGGGTACACCCTGGATGGGACGCCAGTCCATCGCAGGGCACACACAGACACTCACACCAGTTTTCCCAGAAGTCCGGTTAACCCACCAGCGTCTCTTTGGACTGTGGGAGGAATCCGGAGCAGCTGCAGGAAACCCACACAAACATGGGGGGGCGGGGGAGAACATGCAAACTCCACCCAGACAGCACCCCCGGTCCAGAATTGCACCCAGGGCTCCAGAGCTGCAAGACAGCAACGGTGACCCCCTGTGCCACCCATGTGATCGTAATCAAATGATTTGATTTATTTTGTCGTTAAAAAAAAAATCATTCTTACCAGGATCCAAGGTTTTCTCTGCAGGCGACTGTGTCTTTGATGAACTGAATGCTTTGGATCTGTGGAAGACCTTAAGAAACAACCCATAAACATCTTGGACGTCACGCAGACTCACAGCGGCCCCAACTTGCGCGGGGAGAACATGCAAACTCCACACAGACCGCACCCCAGGTCCAGAATTGAACCCAGGGCCCCAACATGGGGAGGCGGCAGCAATCCTAGCCACTGTGCCACTATACCATAACCCCTGGGGCCTGAGCAAACCTTATATTCATAGCAGGGAATGCCACCCCAGATGCTGGTGACGTCACCAGAAGTCCGGTCGGCTTTTTTGGGGGTCACTGTTCAAACACACCTCCGTTTTGATCATCTGTGCAGCTTGTGTGCTCAGTCACGGCTCAGTCAATGGCCAGCTTCTCTGGCCGTTCGTGATCTGGACTGAACCAACTGACTTATTACAGTATAACTTATTGTCTTGTCGCAGGAGACTGATCGCGTCTCACAGGCTCCAGCTACAGGTCTTCACAACCGGCTGATTTAAGGTGGACATACTGTAGATATTATAATAATAATAATGGCTTACACTTATATAGCACTTTTCTGGACCCTCCACTCCAATTTACAGGTCATGGGGATCCCCTCCAACACCAGCAGTGTGTACCCCCACCTGGATGAGGCGCCAGTCCGCTCCCCACACCCCTGCTCTCAGTGGGGAGGAGAGCAGAGTGATGGAGCCATTTCAGAGAGGGGGGTTATTAGGAGGCCATGATGGGTAAAGGCCAGGGGGGAAATTTGGCCAGGACACCGGGGTAACACCCCTACTCTTCTCGAGAAACACCCTGGGATTTTTAATGAGCACAGACACAGGACCACAGAGCAAAGGACCTCAGTTTTACGTCTCATCCGAAGGACGGCGCCTTTTTATAGTATAGTGTCCCCACCACTATACTGGGGCATTAGGACCCACACCCACACATTAGGACCCCCTGCTGGCCCCACTAACACCTCTTCAAGCAGCAGCCATCAAACCAAGTTTATGCCACACATTGACTGGACAGTCTGGACTGGAAATGCTGGGATTAGTGAGGCTGACTGGACAGACTGGACTGGAATAAACTGGGATTAGTGAGGCCGACTGGACAGACTGGACTGAAAAGGCTGGGATCAGTGAGGCTGACTGGACAGACTAGACTGGAAAAGCTGGGATCATTGCGGCTGACTGGGTAGAGTGGACTGGAAAAGCTGGGAGCAGTGAGGCTGACTGGATGGACTGGACTGGAAAAGCTGGGATCAGTGAGGCTGACCGGATGGACTGGACTGGAAAAAGCTGGGATCAGTGAGGCTGACGTGACTGGAAAAGTTGGGATCGGTGAGGCTGACTGGACTGGAAAAGTTGGGATCAGCGAGGCTGACTGGAAGCCTGGGGATTCAAGGAAGGGAGGACAGCCTGGCTGTGGGACAGCTGACAGGACAGGAAAAGACGCTCAGTACAGCGCTGCTAGCGAGCAGCATCAGGAGGCTCAAAGCAATGCAACGGCTAGGAGATCTGGGATCTCGCAACGCCAACCTCCTGACGCAGGCAGGGAAGTGCGTTATTCAGGGCAACCCAATGTCAGAGACACTCGATCACCGCGGTCTTGGGCTAGTTCCCTCTAAGCCGAGCACGTGTGCGCACACAGGAAATTGAATGCGCCCCACAAATTCAATTCCCCCCAAAAGATGCTGATAATAAAATGAACACGGTCGTCAATTGAATGATGCTCTGGATGCGAGAGGTCCACCTTGGCTGTGTGTATTATTCTTGCTACTCAATCATCGATATTGATGCTCTCGTAGTCTCATACCTCCCTGCTCCTGCCCGCTCGGACACTCGGTCTCTATGACTGGACTCGTGGAATCGCTGTTCCTGATCTTTTGGATCTCTATGCTTCTATGAGGATGGCTATATTAACAAAAACAAATTAATTTCAGGTTCGCAATCTGACATACGCTCAATGTAGGGCGCACGAGGTTTTTGTCACTGGGGAAGAAATTTGCAGTCCTTGAAATTTTGGGGCGCACAGACAATTAGAAATTCGAGGGAAGAGTGGTCTTGGGGCTTCACTGTGGTGATTAATTAGACGGTCCATTGGCTGATGGGGGAGGGTTGGTAGGATTGACCGACCGCAAGTGCTCATGGGAATGCTATGGTTACCCACGACAGCCCCAGGCAGCATCGTTCCCAGCCCGGATGCGACACCTCAGGTGTACTTATGTGAATGACTTCCCTGACTCTTCACCTCTTAAAGGACATTTCCCAGGGCAACCAAACTCTAAGAGCTCCTCGTTTTTGTGAGGAATACATGTTACTTTTACACATTTATAAGCGAAAGGGGCCCCATCTGGGTCATTTGATCATCAGCGGCTAATTGATCTAAAGATCTCATCCACCTGTTTCTCAAAGGAAGCCAGCAAATCGGCGTCAGCAATATGGCCGGTACAGCTTGTCCCACACTCCTACCGCTCTTGGTGTAAAGAGGGGCCTCCTTTCCTGACGGGAGGATCTCATCCAGCTGTGTCTTGAGAGAAACCAGAGTTATCGTCTTCAGCCACGGGGCTGGGCGGCTTGCTCCATCCCCCCACCCCCCCTTTGTGTAAAGAAGCGCCTCGTCTCCTGACTGGAGAATCTGACCGGGCTGTTTCTCGAAGAAACCCAGATTTCAACAACGTGGCTGGGCAGCTTGTTTCGGGACTCCAACAATAAACAAACAAAAAAATAGGATCAAACTTCCAAGCTCTCTCTCGAGAGCAGGCCAGAGGATGGATAAATATACAATATAGGTGAAAACCTTTTTTTGTCCACGAAACACAAATTTACAAAGGTAAAACGTATTGATTTCTAACACATTTCGACAGTATAGAAACTAAAATTGGACTTCACTGTCCTCACAGTTAACTCTTTTCACTGTGTGCTCTAGGGAATACGAGGGATTTCAAATATTATCTATATGAAACAATTATCTGAAATACGAAGAAGCCAATATTTACAGTCTGTACGCTCTCTTTTTTCTTAGAAGTTGGTAATTAACCCACAAATGCGAGTCAGCAAGTGGTACATTAATAACGTACCGACCACATCAGTTTCGATTTCAGGGTGAGAATTAGGTCAGTTTATCAGATACGCGTTAGTGAAGCTGTTAAACTAAAATTTAGGTTAAAAAGGGACATTATTATTATTTTATAGGCGCCTTAAAAAAGTAATTGCCGTACGTTTTCTTGAGCACTTGTACGAGTATTTTTTTTAATGAAAGCGGACGGGGCGCATTCCGCGGACGCCTCGTCAACAGACGGTTGCTTAGCGACACAGTACCTGGAGGACCCGCTCGCCGGTATTTTCGTCGTCTCCGATTGGCCCGGCTCACCGAGCTCTTCCGTTACGCGGCCGCCGCCGCTGCCCAATGACATCGAGAGGCGTCGGGACGAGCGTCCAGGCGGGCCAATAGCACTTCGACTTCCGTTTCCTCTGGCCCCGTGATCGGGGCGTGGCTTTTGACAGGCACGTCGCTGATCCAATCGGAGGCTGCGAACGCGGGCAGCTGGAGGGCGGGGTGGGAAGCGCGAATTAGCGAAGGGGGAAGAGAGGCCATTTTTTTTTTTACAGGGGTTTGGTTGCTGAGGTGCGTGAACTGAAGGTAAATCAACCGATTAGTTTGGCGCTTCTTTTTTTCCGCTAAAACATGGTTTTCAGAGCTTTGGTTTATTCTGTGGATTCTGAAAAGGGGACGCAGTGATGAGAGTGTTTTCCTGTTGTTTTTTCTTCGGGGGGAAGTAGCCGTTTACCGTATTACAATTGAAAATGTTGAAACTACGCACTGTGGGCTGTGAACTTTAGACTGCGTTTTAATTACTTAGTATACTTAATGAAGTGCTCCCACGACTGCTGTGGTAAGTTTAATGGAGGAATTTCAATTTTTAAATAATTGGAGACAACGTAGCTTGATATTATCGCTTTCTAGACGGGGTTTCGTTAATTTAGTCCTGACCAGGCCGTCGTTTATGGATGCGATGTTCGTGTCATTTTGGGGAGTTTCGGCGATCAGATCTGAAGTGAATAAAATGGCATAATACCTGTTTTTTTTCTTTTAACTTTGAAACCCGAGTTTCGTTTTTGCTTTCGGTGGTGTTTTCCAGGCGAGGCTCTCGGGTTGAGTAGTTGGTATACTTTCCGGCTGAACTTTTCGGGGGAGAAGCGCAGAAGTTTGGCGCTGTATACGAAGCGATCGGTACAAAATGGCACGGTTTTACCTTGTCCGAGTTGGGTTTTTTGTTGTGTCGGATTTGGATTTATGCGCACCCTGAAGCTGTTTGGTGATTCGAGTTTGTATCCGGTTGAAACGCGGAAGTGCGCTTAATCGCTGCTTCGCGCAGCCCGACGGCCGGCGGGATCGATGTTGGATCGATTGGAAAGACATCGAGGTCGGGGCGGGTGGGCTCGTCGGTGGCTACTATTGACGCTCCCGGGAGGATTGCGAACCTGGATCGGCCGCCCTTTGCCTCATTTCCTCGTTCGCCGAGATCGGAAAGTGAAACCAGGGAGAGAGTTGGGGGCAGCTCTGCATGCTTCGAGGCATGGAGTCTGACCACCCGAAGGCTTGGAGGCAGGAGTCACCTAAAACAACTTCCGCCGCCTTGCTGCAAGCCCCATAGCGCTTTGGGGGCCCTGGGTTCAGTTCTGGGTCTGGGGTGCTGTCTGGGTGGAGTTTGCATGTTCTCCCCCATGTTCGTGTGGGTTTCCACCCGCAGTCCAGAGACATGCTGGTGAGTTAATTGGCTTCTAGGGAAAGCGTTCCTGGCGCGCGCGAGAGTGTGTGTTTGTGTCTCCTGTCTCTCTGTGACGGATTGGCATGTCCTGTCCAGGGTATGTGCCCATTGCTTGCTGGGAGAGACTCTGGCGCTGAATTGGATGAAGGGAACATTCTTCCTCACAGACAGCGGGCCTTAACGATTCATTAGGCAGCGCGGAGCTGGGACGACAGCGTTAAGTGTTGTACGAAGTAAAATCTTGTTTTTAGGCTTTCGCCTAAAGGCTGCTCGCTCTCTGCACTGTTTTTTCCAGTTATATCGGATAAAACCGTGCGGCTTGTGGGTTCGAACCCCTTGCGGGATATTTCCGCACAATCCAGGTAGTGGTCAAACAGGTGGAAACACCAGTGGCAGGCCACTTTTAAGAAAGCACTGGGCCAGTGGGGCTTGTACACGCTGGGGCACGGAGTACCAGCGTCTGGAGGAGGAGAATTGCTCGGTATGAAACTCTCTCGGGCATCATTCCAGAATAATAATAATCCTTACACTTAATATAGCGCTTTTCTGGACCATCCACTCTCAAAGTGCTTTCCAGGTCATGGGGGATCCCCTCCACCCCCACCAGTGTGCACCCCCACCTGGATGAGGCGCCAGTCCGCTCCCCACCCACCAGCTCTCAGTGGGGAGGAGAGCAGAGTGATGGAGCCAGTTCAGAGAGGGGGGTTATTAGGAGGCCATGATGGGTAAAGGCCAGGGGGGGAATTTGGCTATCACTCTGCTCTCCTCCCCACTGAGAGCTGCTGTGTGGGGAGTGGACTGGCGCCTCCTCCAGGTGGGGCTGCACACTGGTGGTGGTGGTGGAGGGGATCCCCCATGACCTGGGAAGCACTTTGAGTGGAGGGTCCAGAAAGGCGCTATAGAAGTGTAAGCAATTGTCTTGGACACCTGGTGAAACATCTGCACACAGAGACGTTTTGGCCTCTGAAACTCGTGCCCAACACTCCCCAAGAATCAGCCCTCTTTACAAGACACTGAATCCTCTTGCAGCCATTATGACCTGGCCTGTCCAGCAGTCTAATACAGGCCTCGAAGCATGCAGGGATGTCATTTGCTTAACATAAGAGCCACGCCTCTGTGGAAGCCTTTGCTTTCAGTATGCTTGGTGTCCCACGTCTGCTCGGGTGTTTCCATTTTTTTGGCCACTCCCTGTACTTGACTCGGATTGCTCTAGCAGACCCAGGTGTGTGTATAAATGTATGTCCACATTGGCGTAGAAACACCCCCACATTGATTTTCGGGCATTTCCCCAGGCCCCCCCTGCTGATCAGAAATACCTCACGCTCCAAAGCAGTGATCAGGAGGGTGTGATTGAAACCGTTTTGCCCCTAAACTGCCGCCAGTTAAATGGGTTTCGGCTTATTCTTTCATTCAGTTGAGAGACGTTTCATGCCAGTGTTTTATATCTGAGAAATCTAAAGGACGCAGCTCCACATAGTTGTTACTCTGATGTTTATTTCTTTTTTAACCTGATGTTTTTTGCTGCAGTATCAGTCTGAACCAGGGGGGTACCAGCTCGAGCCTCGGTTTTGCTGTCACGCCAAAAAAAACTGTCCGTGTAACTATATCTGGATCTAGGATTGCTCTGGTTTGTTTTCTCGTTTTGCCCTGATGTCTGAATATTGGTAGTCTGTCCGAAGAGCACTGGGTGTACTGTCTACTGCACTTCTTTTGCATTAAAGTATACTGGGCAACGTAATTTAGATCATTTCGATGGCCTTCTTTGCGTTTGACAGCCCCAGCAAAAAGAGTTAGCCATTTGGCGAGGTAAATGCAGTGCTTACAGAAAGTCTACAGACTTCCAAAGTACCATATGATGTTGCCTAACAGCTTGAAACCAAGACACAGTAAATCAGAATTTGTTAATACATTGTAACACACAACCTCCAAGTGAAAGACAAATGTTCAGACATTCTAAATGGAAAGATGAGAAAAAACGAGTTGAATAAGTGTACACAACCCTTAGTTATTAGCAATGGGAAATGATCTCTGGTGTATCCTGTTTGCTTCCAAATCACACAACAACTTAATCCCCTCCACACCCCTGTGGTCAACTGGAGTGATTCGGAATGATTTCGGAATAAAATCCGCTGTTCCTCGAGGTCTCCTCTGCTGGGTAATGCATCTCAATGTGAAGACTCAGCTATGGCCAAGGAGGAGTGATCATCCCTCTGGGATAAAGATGTGGAAAGGCACGGAGCAGGGGATGGGTACAAAAAGATCTCTAAGGCCCTTGGAGTACGGTCCAGACGATTATTAAAGGGGAGCTGTGACACATTTTAGGTTTCAGGGTGAGAAAGAACCGGTATTGATGAGCGTATTTCAGACCACAGTGAAAGTCAAATGGACACAGTGGCGTGTAAAACCTCCAATTCATATCACAAACTAGAGGAAATTTCCAGGTCTGCTCAGCGCCATGTTCTGGGACTCAGAACGAGGCAGCAGGACTTCCGGTGAGGTGGAGTGGCCCTGTGACACTGTAAACAAGCAGGCTTGTGAGTCCAGCTCTTCTAATCCAGTAGAAATACTGCTCTCCTCTCCCAGATGGTTTCACTGGCAAATACTACTCACTGGTTAACTCTGCCTCCGGATCACGCTGGAACATTTCTGCGGTGAAATGTCTGCTGCACAACCTGCACTTATTCGCTTGTACACCTCAATACAGTGCAGGGACTAGTGAGCGCCGGGGATTCTGAAGCCGTATGGAGAACAGGTTTGGTTCTCTGTAGCAGGGGCCTGGGCAGAAATGCTGTTGCCCTTTGCAAAGAAACAGGGAAGGCCGTTCACCTTTTAGCATGACAATTACCCCAAGCACACAGCAGTGGGAGAATAGCAAGGTAAATAGCTAGCAGCCATATCACCCTGCAACTCACAACTGGCAGCCCACTGGATCTAAGCAGGTGTGAGCCTGGTCAGTACCTCCTGGGAAAAATTAAGGTTGCTGCTGGAAGAGGTGTTAGTGGGGCCAGCAGGGGGCGCTCACCCTGCGGTCTGTGTGGGTCCTGATGCCCCAGTGTAGTGACGGGGGACACTAGACTGTAAACAGGTGCCGTCCTTCGGATGAGACGTAAAACCGAGGTCCTGACTCTCTGTGGTCATTAAAAATCCCAGGGCGTCTCTCGAGAAGAGTAGGGGTGTACCCCGGCGTCCTGGCCAAATTTCCCATCGGCCTTTATCAATCCTAATAATGGGCCTCCTAATAATCCCCATCGATCAATTGGCTTCATTACTCTGCTCTCCTCCCCACTGAGAGCTGGGGTGTGGGGAGCGGACTGGCGCACTATGGCTGCCGTCGCATCATCCAGGTGGGGCTGCACATTGGTGGTGCTGGAGGGGATCCCCATTACCTGTAAAGCACTTTGAGTGGAGTGTCCGGAAAAGTGCTATATAAGTGTAAGCAATTATTATTATTATTATTATTATTATTAAATGTCTCCGAGGGGCCCAGTGGGAGCCCTGGCCTCAGTCCAATCGATAATCCGTGGATTGCCTTGGGAGTTGCAGTTCATCAATAATCTCCCCACAATGTGACCATGCATGAAAAGGTCTTAGAGGAACGGCCCCAACATGGCCAAACCGACACACCTTTCCAAACTGAAGTGGGGGCTGTGACTCAAGTCAAAGGGGATTTTCATTTTTAATTGATTTTCAGAACGTTAACGCGTCTGCCCGGCGCTTGGAGGTTGTGTGTCGCGCCGCGTACGTAAAGGTCAGATACGTTCGGGTTGACTGTGTCTCGGTTTTGGGCCGCCAAATGCGTGACTTTGGAAAGGCCGTGTGCACGTTCTGTTGGCGCTGTACCTTCTTTATCGCCTCTTTGCAACATCCAAAGACTGTAAAACTGACGGTCTTCGCAGGAAGAACCGCAGGTACGTCACCTGCCGAAAGCTTTTCCTAGCTTGTGAGTGAAAGTGCCGGCCGTGGAGGTGGAGGAGGAGGGAATGTCTTGGGGGGGGGGCACGAGTGGTGCTCACTTGTGCAAATTTGCTCTCTCCTTTTGTGTAGCGAGGCACTGAAAGATGGTGAAGGTCTTCGTGGGGAACCTGCCCTCGGAGGCGACGACGGACGAGCTCCAGGCCCTGTTCTCCCAGTATGGCACGGTCACGGAGTGCGCCATCATCAAGAACTACGCCTTCGTGCACATGGAGGACCGCAAGGCCGCCACCAAGGCCATCCGCAGCCTGCACCTCTACAAGCTGCACGGCCTGCCCATCAACGTGGAGGCCAGCCACGGCAAGAACCAGGGCCCCACCAAGCTGCACGTGGCCAACATCGACAAGGCCTGCACCAGCCAGGAGCTGCGCGCCCTCTTCGAGGAGTACGGCACGGTCACCGAGTGCGACGTGGTGAAGAACTACGCCTTCGTGCACATGGCCAACTCCGAGGAGGCCACGGACGCCATCAAGGCGCTGGACAACATCGACTTCCTGGGTAGGGCGCGGGCGCGTCATCCTCTGTTGTCTGTCTTGGGCTTAGGCGTGCCTGGCGAGAGCCGACCGTGATGCTGGATGCCGTACGGTCATAGCCGTTGCCTAAGGGACCAGAACCAGTGGTGGTATTGTCTACCCATGTAGAGATATAATGGAACAAAGGCAGTTGGGAGCCATGAACTCCCCTTGGTGGAGAGGTAGCTGGGATCATTCGCTGCAGGTGCCTGGTTAAGAGGTATGAGCTCTTTTTGGCCCGCACTGAAGTCAGTGTGAATGTTGCCGGGTGCGTTGATCCATGTCAGCAGGTGAGCTGACGGTTCTTTGAAGACACTGGTTTCTTAGAGAGGTGGCGAAGGAACGCCGAGCTGGAAAACGTGACGGTTTGGTTTGGAGCGGCACGCTGGTCAATCTCGCAAAGGGGCTGGAGAGCGGGCAATCGATGTTAACTAAGTTCGGCGGTCTGAATTTTCCTGCTCGCGTTTCCCGCGCGGATGGGTTAGCCGCGTGCTCGCAGAGGTCTTGTCCAAACCTGTTAGCTTAACTCTGTCAGCTAGGGGACGCCACCAGGGCGAAGGATTTTGCGTTGAAACGAATTGGGCGTGTCCAAGCTTAAGAATACGGGTTTCTTGAAAGATCAGAAGTGGTCGGGGGGGTTCAGTGGGCGCCCGGCATTGACTCCTGTTTCTTTTAAAGGCAAACGGATTCACGTGCAAATCTCTACGAGTCGCCAGCGAACTGGGGAGGAGGAAGATGGACAGTACCAGCAGGGGCCGCCAGGGAGGCCAGGGTTCTGGGGCCCCAAATGGCCCGACCAAAGGCCTGACCCTGGCCCGTCTGGCTTCTACGGAGGCCGATTCAATCACCCGCCTGCTTCCTACGGCCACACGTACCCTCCGCCCCCACCTCCTCCTCCTCCTCCTCCACCCCCTCCCCCGAGAAGGGTGCCCTACCCAGACCGCGCCTCGGCCTACGAGCGAGAGCGGTACGGGGTGGTGGACTACTACGAAAAGTACCGGGCCCGCCCTTACGGCATCACCTCTTACGAGGAGCGGCGCCTAGGCTCCATCCCCCCACCTCCGCCCCCTCCTGCTTCCTCGGCCATAATGAGGGAGCGCTTGCCCTCCTCCGCCCCAGGTCTCTACGAGCGCCGCCCGCTCCCTCCACCGCCGCCGCCTCCCCCCAACTCCGGGGGCCCGGGCTCGGGCTCCTCGTACTACCCGCGGGACCGCAGCCCCCTCCGGCGGCCGGGCCCGGCCTCGGCGGCCCCCGCGGGGAACGGCTACGCGTACGAGCGCTCCCGCCTCTCCCCGGTGTCGTCGTCGGTGCCCAGGAACCCCGCGTACGGCCTGCCCAGAGCCAGGGACCCCTACGCAGACCGGGCGCCGCCCCCGCCCCCACCGCCACGCTACGCTTACTAACCACACGCGCGCACACACGCGTCCAGACAAGGTGAGAAGAGGTCCACGCCCGGGCTGGGTCCGGGCGGGTGTGGGGTTGGGTTGGGGGGGGGGGGGGATTGTGGGCGAGAGGGGGGTGGGGGTTCGCTGCCGATCGCGTGTGCCAGCAAAGCCAAGTCATGCCTCTCCAAAAGCTACGTCCCTGGAGAAAGCAATCAGGTGCCTTTGTGAGCGAGCCATCGCAGAGATCGCCGTAGGTCGGGCTTTGGCAGAGCTCTGGGGAAAAAAGCCCTGCAAGGTGTCAGGGCACCCGAAAGTCTTCATCGGCCTGTGGAGGCCCAAAGACGCCTAGTTGTAAATATTTAAACACAGGCCGAACTACAGTGCCTGCCTTTTAAAACCTCGTCACCCCTCAGAATTAATTGCTTAATTAATAGTCAGTTTTTTTAAAATATAAGGTCTAAATCTTAAAGTGTATTAACCGAATCCAAAAAAAGCAAGTTTTCTTAATGGGATGGTTTTAAACTTCTTGCTCCGGGCCTTATAAAACGGCGGGGAGTCCTGCTCTGAGGTTGCACCAGTGGCCTTTTCCTTGGGGGACGAAAGCGTTCATTACACTTCACTCAACAGGTCTCGCTTTATTCCAGATCTGAATTTACAATATGGGCTCTTTTATTTTTTTTTGCGCCGTGTAAGTGCGGCATCTCTTTGCCGACGTCTGGTGGCCAAACGCAAAGAAGCTCGACTTAAAATAACCCCCCCCCGCGTGGCTTCCTTGAGTCGAATCATCGTCGTGCCATGGTTCAATTTCCAAAACGAATCCAATTTAAATTGTTCAATGTCAACAACAAAAAAAAACACCGCGCTTTTTTTCTTTGTCGAAGACGCGCACTGTCTTGGCAACATCTACCACACAAAAAAAACAACAACAACGGCAGCAAAACCCCGGTTGATTTGAATTTGATCTGCTCTCGTTTCAGGTTTATATTTACCGCGCCGAGATCGTCGTTCCCTGATGCACACGCGACGCACTATCGCCCCCTTGTGTTGAGGCGGACCGCTCTTTTGTTTTTTCCGTTCTCCTGCGGCTCGGAACGGGAAGGATAGTGGCACCCGCCTGCTCGTCCTTAAAGATGTTTTTTTGGGGTTTTTTTTTTAATGTATATTTAAAAACTCTCGTTCCCGTTGGCTTCTCGCGAACATGGTAGACGTTAATTCTGCCCTCATCCTCTCTCTCTCTCTCTCTCTTGTGTTCATTCCTTTTTAAGTCGAGAGCTCCTGAGCCGGCCGGCCGGTGCTCTGCTCAGAGGTCAGGGCAGTTCGCTGAGCTTCATGTAAAACTTGTCCCACTCCTGGTTGAAACCGGGCATGTCAAATCTCAGTTCTAGTTTTTACCCACTTTACTTAATTGGTTAAAGCAACAGCCCTGTGCAACATGTTGAGCGGGCGTCAATATCAAATCTAATAATTTAAGGGATGCCTCTTCTCCAACGAAAGATCTAAAATCAGTGTCAAATTCAGCACAATGTTGACCCAGTTAATTAACTTTCAAATGGAATCAAACCTCGGGTTTGACAAGTCTAGTTTTATACCTTTGGTGCAAGAAATGTGTTGTTTTTTTTACCTACCTGTTGCGAAATTGTCATTTTTTTTTTATTGTAAGGAGTCGCTTAAACGCCCTGAGAGAGTCAACCAAAGATCTGATCGCCTTCGGCCCAGCAGATAAGCAGGCCTTTCAGTTCTTCAAAGCCGGTGCGATTCGATAAGACGGCGACACACAGTTTTCAGCGCGAAAAAAGGCGTTGCATTTGTCCAAAAGTGCCCGATGTAGCTCTGAATTCACGGGGTTTTGCAAAGTCGAGAAAACAACCAGTCACTCGGGAAGCATCGTTTTCTGAACTGGATCGTTTGGGGTTGTTTTGCTTTTTTTTTTGGCTTTAACGTTTTCAGTTTTTAATAAAAATGGATTTAAAACGAAACCGGCTGCGGTTGCGTGCGCCTGACTTAATTTCCCTTCTGTCTTTCGACCCCCCCCCCCGCCTGAAACAGTTGAGCGAGTGCGGAGGAGCTCAAGACGCTGGCTGTCTCGGTGTTCAAATCCGAAAAGAAAAGGGGCGATTTTTCTCATTTTCAAATATTGGCAGGTTTATTTCAGCGCAGCCTGCGGCGTGCCGAGAAAAGTGAATTTTAGCGTCTCCCGTCATCATGAATCCCCTCTTTGTCCCGCACTGAGCTGCGTCGCTGTCAGTCCCTTGATTTCTCTTAAATTGCTTAATGACTCCATCCTCCAATGACGCAAACTCGTGCTCGCCCCGACTTGGCAGCACATCCCAGCGACGCCTCCGACGAGCTGTTTAAAAAAAAAAATGCCCGTCGTCACACGTGGGGGGGGCGGGGGTGGGGAGGGCTAATCTATTAAAAAGATCGATTTTCTCCTCCCTGTTTGCATGGCCCGAAAAAAAACCCAAACCAAACTTATCTCCGAGGCACCGAACGCTGCAAAGCCTGGAGCGCTTCTGAGCTGGAATCATGGAAGACGGGGACGAAGGTCGCTAGGCTCGATCTCGGGCTACCGCCCCATGCGTGGGGGTCCCCTCCTGGAGTGAATTTCCCTTCGCACGTCATCACCTGAGCCCACCCCGCGTCTCCGACAGCCGGCAAAACTGGAGGTAAGTTGAGCGGATCTGTAGGCGCGGGTCTCCCCCAGTTCAACCGGAAGTGTTGGGAGGGGAGGCGCCACTCAGGTAAGATTGACTCCTGTGCCGTTTGCAGGAGGTTTCAGCATGCAGGCTGCATGCTGGGATGGGGCTAGCCCATCAGGATTTCTGTGTGAAGGCAGCGCATTGCCGTTCATCCCCTGAATCCGTGTCGGTCCGAAGGGGAATTGAGGCATCTTCCGTCGGCGAGAGGTCCAATCTCGAGAGGGGTTTTCCGAAGAACGCTTCCAAGCCTCATCGACACTTGGATGCGTCCAAGACGGCTCCTCTCTGAGAGCGCACAAAAGAGCACTCATCTGCGTATCGCAGCCAGAGCCCATCTGGAACCCAAGGCCACGATTGTCTTTTGCTGCCCCCCCCTGCTGGTTGTAACGAAGGTCTCTTGGGTGTGCACCATTTTGAATCTCCTTGCAAAACAGAAGCCTGTAGCGTGGGCAAACCAAAACTTGCGTTGAACCAGGATGTTGATTCCATGCGGTTCCGGATGGATTGGGATCATTCTACCCCTGCTTTTTCTTCTTCTTCGCCGGATCTGGTAAAGAAAGCAAACAGATTAGCTGCCTTCATGGCCTGTGCCCCTCTTTTTTAAGTGAGGTGATCCAGCGGAAGCAGTCTTGAGACTTGTCTCGCGGCTTGTTAAGAGTGTGGAAAACTGCAGGATTCCCTCCTCTCTTTCAGAGGAGTCTCTCCCATCTGCCCGCGCCAGGCCGCCGACTCAACAAACGAGAAAAACGTCAGGTGTCTAAACAAAGGGGTTCAGGTGGGGAGCTGCGTCAGCTGCTAAGGAACAAGCAGTAGGTTTATTCCAGGCTGAAAAGAGAAGAGAGAAAAATCGCGGCATTTCGGCTGTGGAGCCTTCTTCAGGTGTGAGGTGTGAATCATGTCACAAAGTTCACATTTAAGGAGTAAATTGAGGGCAGTGACCCTGCAGTCTGTGTGGGTCCTAATGCCCCAGTATAGTGACTGTAAACAGGCGCTGTCCTTCGGATGAGACGTAAAACCGAGGTCCTGACTCTCTGTGGTCATTAAAAACCCCAGGGCGTTTCTCAAAAAGAGTAGGGGTGTTACCCCGGCGTCCTGGCCAAATTTCCCATCGGCCTTTATCAATCCTAATAATGGGCCTCCAGATAATCCCCATCTATCAATTGGCTTCATTACCCTGCTCTCCTCCCCACTGAGAGCTGGGGTGTGGGGAGCGGACTGGCGCCTCACCCAGGTGGGGCTGCACACTGCTGGGGGTGGAGAGGATCCCCAAGACCTGGAAAGAGCTCTAAGTGGGGGGTCCAGAAAGGTGCTATATAAGTATAAGCAATTATTATTATGATTAGTGTCTGGAAAACCTCTGGAACCAATATGGGAAAGACCCAGTTAATTTTTCCGGATCCTTAGGATGGGGTTATAGGTGTCTTCTATGTGCCTTTTCCCCATGTCTCACTTTCCCTTGGCTTTTGCAAGAGGGCTCTGGTTTCTTCCTACCTTCCAGAGTCGGGCTGTGGTATTTAATTGGCATCTCCAGATAATCCCTGTGTGAGCCCTGCTTTGGACTGGCATCCCGCGTGGAGCCAGGTGGATTCCCAGACAGATGTTTTCCTATTTCCTTGCCAGGAAGAAGTCGTTTTCTGATGACAGGCGGTCTAGAATTCGGTCAGGGCTAAATATTTCTGGCCAAGGGTGCATCTGCTGATACTCGGCTTTATTTCCTGTTTGAATGTGGAGTAAGATCCTCCGTTTGCCAGTTGTTGTCCTGACCCCGGATTCAGAGACTGGAGTGAAAACTGAACTTCCGCCACCCTGGCTTTGTCATTTCTGCCCTCGGCGGACGATTTGGAAGATGAAAGTTGCGCATTGTGCCACTTGATCTTACTGGGAAAACTGCACCAAAAAAAGATAGCGATTTCCTTCCCTTTTTTCGAGAACACACCCGACTTGTGCATGTGACATTGTTTTAATTCCAGAAACAATAAAAATGCCTTTTAAATGTCATTTCTTTGCCTCAATAAAAAAAAGCTAAATCTTCCTCTTGTTTGCATTGTATTCATTGTCGTTTCAGCTGGAGAGGGATGCAGGAATCTGCCTGGGGCATTCTGGGATCGTTTGCAAGACGATGTTTTTCTGCAATTTTATAGTTTTGTTTTTAAAGCCAGTTTCTGGTTAGGAATTTTTACAAATTTCTGAAAGTTTGTTTAACAGAGACCTACCAGTCTTAGTTAGGACAAAAGTATTCAGACCCTTGACCAATTCTCTCATCTTACTGAATTACACATCCTACATTGAAATTTTGTCTCTGTGGTATTATTTCAAAGCACTGAAACTCAAAATGAATTATTTTGTGAAGCTGTTTTATGTGAGAAAATATTTTAAAAATCCATCCATCCATTTTCAAACGGCCTTATCTCAATTCGGGGTTGCGGGGGGGGGGGGGAGTCGGAGCCTATCCCAGCAGGTAAATGGCACAAGGCAGGATACACCTCGGACAGGATGCCAGTCCATCACAGGATAGACACACATTCGCAACAGGAGCAGTTTTCCCCCAATCTGAGAAGAACATGCAAACTCCTCACAGATACCAGCCCAGGAAATGAACCCAGGGCCCCACTACTGCGAGGCAGCAATGCTGACTCCTGCACTGCCATATTAAAATATTTCTTATGAGGTCCCATGGTGTTCTTGGAAAACAGGAATGAATTGATAGATAACTTGGTAGAGAAGTCAATAGACCTCTGAAAACAGCTTTTATAAAAATGATAATAATATAGCACATTTCTGGACACTCCTCTCAAGGCACTTTAAGGGTAACAGGAACTCGCCACCACCATTCCATTGATCAAGCCAGTTCAGAGGTGGAGGTTATTAGGAGGCCATGATGGGTAAAGGCCAGGGGGAAATTTAGCCAGGACACCTACTATTTTCAAGACACGCCTTTTAATGACCACAGAGAGTCAGGACCTCAGTTTTACGTCTCATCCGAAGGAAGGTGACTTTTTACAGTATAGCATCCCCATTGCTATACTGGGGCATTAGGACCCACACAGACCGCAGGGTGAGCACCCCCTACTGGCCCCACTAACACCTCTTCCAGCAGCAGCCTCAGCTTTCCCAGGAGTCTCCCCCTCCAGGTACTGGCCAGGCTCACACCTGCTGAGCTCCAGCAGTGAGCTGCAGGGTGATACTGCTGCTGGCTAGATCAATCGGTAAAGAAAGCTTTAACACATTTATCATTCAGGTTTAACAAGTATCGCTTTGAGACTTGCAAGGTGACCCAGAATAGTTGGAAATTAGCTAGTATTTTCATCTTAAAAAGTGTAATAAATTAATTTAGCCGGTGTCTTTAATCAGGGGGAGTTCAATAAAATCACAGTCTGTAGAATCCAGTATTCCAGACTCATTTTTATGACTGTAAAAGCAATAGTCTCATAATAAAGATAGTTGCAGTCTTTTTTTTTTCTCCAGATTTATACCAGAGTAAAATGCGGTAGATTTAAATCAATCCATTTTTTTAAGTTGCTTTAATGCTGTAAAGGTTCACAGGGAAGACAGAGCCCGTCCTGAGGAGCAACAGGCCCAGGGCAGGGTACACTCTTTAGGTGGGATAGGTGGGATGCCAGTCTATTGCAGGGTGCCTACAGACATGAACACACACGCACACCAGGGCCACTTTTCCCCAGAAACCAGTTCACCAAGAACGTGTGTCTGGACTGTGGGAGGAAACCCACACAAACATGGGGGAACATGCAAACTCCACACAGACAGCTAGGATTCGTGAACTGAGCACAGGGCCCCAGTGTTGCAAGACAGCAATGCTTAGCAATTGAGCCACAATGCAGCCCAAGTATATTTCAACGTACGATCAAAACATTTTAGACTGGGGATTCTTATGGAGGCAGGATCCGGTCCCCTTGTTATGTAATGCCTCTTTTCTGAGCATTGACCTTTATGTTTACTTTGGAATAATATGCCCCTTTCTCCTTTTTTTTCTCCTCTCTTTAAACGACTGACTTCCGGGCCCTGGAAGCAGTGGGCTAAAAAAACAAGTCCGTCTCATTCAGACGCCGGAAACGGGGCCTTGATTGACAACGCCTCCAGCCTTTGACGTCCCGGTATCGCCCAGCGGCAGCCAATGGGGACGGTGTGAACCTCGCCGATGGGCGGAACCGGAAGTGCCCTTGCCGGCGAGCTCCCGGAGCGAGGCCATTTGCCAGTTCAGTGTGCCAGTTGCTGAGGTCTTATCCGGTAAGTCCGCGACAAAACAATTGATTAAGGTACGCGAATTTATGATTTTATCGTTGGGGATTTCGAGGAAGAGAGCAAAAGCACGTAACCGATCCTCCTTTTAGCCACGTAGATTGCTGTTGACAAAGGGGGGAAAATGGATTCGGAACGTCGCTGCACGGCGCACGTAAATTTCCGCCTTTTATCTAAATATCGCAGCGGCGGTTAGCAAGCTGACGCCGTTTCGTCATGCTTTATTTACCGATTGCGTGACTGCCGATGGTAAAAAGAAAAGAGGGTGGTGGGAGTCGAAGGGGCTTTATTTAGCGGGAGGCATGCGTGCTTCACGGCGAGCGCCAGCTGGTGAAAAACGTGTAAGATGGTCGATTCGCGCCGTGCAGCTTCGAGGCAGAGAGACAGGTGGAGACGGTGAGGGCTCGTATTTTGCACACCGGCCGCTTTTGTGGCAGGGAAGCGGTGAGTTGGACCTGTCTTTACTCGGCCGGGGCCTAGTGCCTCCCTCTCTCTCTCTCTCCCCGGCGGTGTCTGATGTGTGCTCTCTCTCCTGGGGCAGCGTAGTCGCCTGAAATGTGTGTGTGGTGGGGGGAATTCGCCTTTGAAAGACGGATCTGGCTCCATCAGGGGTCGTTTTTAGTCGATACGTTGAGCTACGTGTGCGAGAAGATCGCGGTTTCCGCGCCGCCAAACCGGCCTTTGTTGTCGCGGAACTGTCGTCTTTACGAGCCGACGAACCAGCCCGGAGCTTGTCCAAGCGACACCCAGCGCCTCCCCCCCTTCCAAGCTGGTGGCTGTAACTTGAAAATTAGGTACAGGGGCTGTTTTCTGGGGGGGACAATCATTTCGATGGCGACGTCACATCCGGTGCGGAACAAGGCGGTGATGGGTAGTGTAGTTCCAGTCGCCGTGTTATCTGAAAAACGGCTCGAACCCGTGTCAAGGGAGTTCTTGTTTCAAAAGGGCACTTTTCGTGATGTATTGGATCACGGGGCCGATGCAACATCGTCGGTAGTCTCATGGAGCGGCGCTCAGACGCGAGTTTTCGGCGGCGGTGAAGCCAGTATTGTGTCACGGTAGAAAGGCAGAGATTTCCGCTAGAGTTAATGATCGTTCTCGGCACACACACACACACAAAACCCCGATTTAACTAGAAATAATGTTGTGGATAAGAGATAAGAAGACAGTTTGGCGTGCATTTGGAAGAAAACACAATTCACAGCAGTGGATCTGAGTTATTTAGTTATTTCTGTGTTTGGGTCAGAGCAACACAGGGGCCACTGGGAGGTGAGGGTATGCATTACGCTCAGGGCACCAGTCCAAAACACAGGCTCGCTGGGACGGGTACGAGACGCCAGTTAACCCAGCGGCATGTCTCCGAGAGGTAAGGGGCAGAAAGACACAGAAAGAGTGCAGTCTGCAGTCAAACCCGGGACAGGTGGGCTATGGGACGGCATCTCTGTGCACCAACCCAGACCAGAGTTCAAGAAAATAAGCTAGAAGCATCATTAAACTCGTAATAGCAAACCTGCACAATGTTTAATTAATGTGTGGTGCTGTCTGCCTCCGAGGTTCCCAGCCCTGGTCCTGCAAGAACTGAGTCTCTACAGGTTTTCCTTGCAGTTGTGCTCTGCCCGTCCAGTGCTGACGGATAACTTCATTGATCTGCTGGCTTGTTCCATTTAAAGTGTCAAAACCAACTGACTCCGAGGTTTCAAGTTTGTATTCGTAGAAACTTCAGCTGGCAGGAGTTCGTGTAGCCTCGTCTCGGGCTTGCTGGCCCGATCAAACAGGAAGAGCTGATTGAGGTTCATGCTCACGATGAGCGGTGCAACGAAGGGGGCGTGGCTGTGTGTGGGCCACACCCACAGACAAGGCGTGGCCGACAAGCGGTCCACCCATAAAGGGGAGGGTCGGTATATCGGACACGCCCATGTTTGGGGGTGGTCTCCTCTGGGCTATAGGAATTCATGAGCATATAAGAGAGAGACAAGAAGGGGGCCGTTCAACCTGCTGGGTAGTTCAGATCTTTATTAGCCATCTACAATTTCTTGCATTAGGAATTTGTCTTCCAAAGATAAGGGAGAGAGAACCTGGGGTTTATACGGCGCCCCCGGAGCAGCTGGGGTGTCAAGGGCCTGGCTCGGGGGCCCCAATGGAGTAGGATTCCTCTGCCGGCCGCGGGATTCGAACCGGCAACCTCCCAGCCACAGGCGCAGAGCCTCTGCACCGCCCCAAGAGTTAGTAGCTCGTTGATCTTGGTGGGGGGGGGGGGGGGGGGATCTACAGATATTTCCTGGAAGGAATCCAGGGTTTCAGCTTGATCGGCATAGCCGGGCAGCATGTTGCCTGCTCCCACAACTCTTGGGGTAAAGACGTCCCTCCGGTTCCCCAGTCGTGTGTGCCCTACCCGTTTTTGTTTCCCCCCCCCGATGCGCGTGACCGTGCGGTCAAGCCGGTGTCGGGCCCCCGAGCTCACCGGCGGGTGCATCCTCCCCCGCAGCGCCGAAGACGAAGCCACCGCCGCCATGGTGAAGCTCTTCGTGGGCAACCTGTCGCCCGACACCACGGCCGAGGAGCTGCGCGCCCTCTTCTCCCAGTACGGCAAGATCTCGGAGTGCGACATCGTGAAGAACTACGGCTTCGTGCTGATGGACAGCAAGGCGCAGGCCGACGAGGCCATCCGCAGCCTGCACCACTACGAGCTCAACGGGCAGCCCATGAACGTGGAGTTCAGCCGGGGCAAGGCCCGGCCCTCCACCAAGCTGCACGTGGGCAACATCGGCAGCGGCTGCACCAACCAGGAGCTGCGGGCCAAGTTCGAGGAGTACGGCCCCGTGGCGGAGTGCGACATCGTCAAGGACTACGCCTTTGTGCACATGGAGCGGGCTGAGGACGCCATGGAGGCCATCAAGGGCCTCAACAACACGGACTTCCAAGGTGAGGGGGCCCGGGGGGAGGCGGGCGCAGTTCTTGTGGTGGGAGATGCTTTACACAGAGGGTGGCGGGGGTGGGGAACAGGCCGCCCGGCCTTGTGGTCGAAGCTGGTCCTCTCACAGCACAGCCGGGAGAGATCCTGCAGTCTGGGCAGGAGGCTGTGCCTTACACAAAGGGTGGTGGGGGTGGGGAACAAGCCGCCCGGCCTTGTGGTCGAAGCTGGTACTCTCACAACCACAGCCAGGCGAGATCCTCCAGTCTGGGCAGGAGGCTGTGCTTTACACGGAGGGTTGCGGGGGTGGGGAACAGGCCGCCCAGCCTTGTGGTCGAAGCTGGTACTCTCACAACCAGAGCCAGGCGAGATCCTCCAGTCTGGGCAGGAGGCTGTGCTTTACACAAAGGGTGGCGGAGGTGGGGAACAAGCCACCCACGCTTGTGGTTGAAGCCAATCCCCTTGCTTCCTTTACAAACTGGCTGGATCAGATCCTCCAGTCTGGACAGGAGGCTGTGCTTTACACAAAGGGTGGTGGGGGTGTGGAACAAGCTGCCCACGCTTGTGGTTGAAGCCGGTACCCTGGCTTCTCTCACAGCACAGCCGGGCGAGATCCTCCAGTCGGCCAGAAGGCTGTGCTACACATAGAGGGTGGTGGGGGTGGGGAACAAGCCACCCATGCTTGTGGTTGAAGCCGGTATCCTGGTTTCCTTCACAAACTGGCTGGATCAGACCCTCCAGTCAGGACAGCAGGCTCTTCTTTACACAAAGGGTGGTGGGGGTGGGGAACAAGCCGCCCATGCTTGTGGTTGAAGCCGGTGTCCCGTCTTCTTTCAGTAAACGTGTGGCTGCGATCCTCAGATCGTGACCAGGACTCTCAGCTTCCGTTGTTACGTTCTTGATACAAGAACCTCCAGACCTTAGAAATCCACTTTTTATACAACGAATCTGTACAGGCATTTAAACACCATCAGAAACTGCTGCTTCTTACATTTTCAGAAATTAGAAAGCAGCATTAGAAAATGCTGCTTCTTACATTGTCTGTGTGTCTGCCCTGTGATGGACTGGCGTCCTGTCCGAGGTGTATCCTGCCTTGTGCCATTTGCCTGCTGGGATAGGCTTCACAACCCTGAATTGGGATAAGGCCGTTAGAAAATGGACGTATGGATTTTATTTTCAATATTTTCTCATATAAAACAGCGTCACAAAAAAAATCATTCTTAGTTTCAGGAGTCTTTGTATGGATTCTAAAGATGCTTAAAGGGGAGCTGCAGTCCCGATTTTCTCAGACCTTTTATTAAATCTCGATGACAAAATAACGCAATGTTATCGACAATTCCAAATCCAGCACAAAATCGGGAGCTTTGTGAAAGTACTGCAGGTCGACGTGTGACAGAGTTTTCACAAATTGTGACATGAAGCGGCCCTTCCTGCTCACTAGTCCCTGTACTGACTAATGTACTGAGATGTGAGGCAGCCCTTCCTGCTCACTAGTCCCTGTGCTGACTAATGTACTGAGATGTACAAGTGAATAAGTACAGATTGTGCAGCAGACATTTCACCGCAGAAATGTTCCAGCGTGATCCGCAGGCAGAGTTAACCAGTGAGTAGTATTTGCCAGTGAAACCATCTGGGAGAGGAGAGCAGTATTTCTACTGGATTAGAAGAGCTGGATCCACAAGCCTGCTTGTTTACAGGGTCACAGGGCCGCTCCACCTCACCGGAAGTCCTGCTGCCTCGTTCTGAAGCACAGGCCTGTAGATTTCCTCTAGTTTGTGATGTCAACTGGAGGTTTAACAAGTTACTGGTGTCGAAGAAAACAGGTTAGGAGGCTGTCAAACAGAGATCATTAATTCAGTCGCCCGAAGGGAAGCACATCACAGAGAAAGGGTTTCCCCCTGCCACCCAGGAAGATATGCTCCCTGGACTGAAGTCACACTTGCCTTTTTTTACGTTAAAAGTAGGCGGGACTTTTAACACGTCAAAGGAGCATACAGGGAAAGTGTCCGAAGTCTGTCAAACAGAAACCAAACAGAACAGGAAGACGCCATGTGGCATCTGGCAATGTTTTATTTTTGTCTCTGGTGGAACACACACACGGTGAAGAATCACGGTGGTCTTGGGTGCAAACAGAAAACCTCCCCCCCCCGCATAGTCACAGTCTTGACCCTTCCCCCTCTGTCTTCCACACTGGGGACAGTTGACTTCCCCTGTGGTTTGAAAGGCGCTCATCAAGTCCCGATTCCTTCGAACCCCCCCGAAATACTAAACTGGCGTTGCCTGTGACACCCGGGGTGGCTCCAGGGGCGGAGCTGGCGTTTCCCAGCATGCCGCTGGTGTTTCCCAGCATGCTGCAGCCTGGCCAACGTTGTCTTCTCTCTCCCCTCCCTCTCTCTCTCTCCCCTCCCTCTCTCTCTCTCCCCTCCCTCTCCTCTTTCTCTCTCTCCCCCCTCCCTCTCCTCTCTCTCCCCTCTCTCTCTCTCTCTCTCTCTCTCTCTCTCTCTCCCTCTCTCTCTCTCTCTGTCGCCCCCCGCAGGCAAGCTGATGACGGTGCAGCTGTCCACCAGCCGGCTGCGCACCGCACCCGGCATGGGCGACCGCACCGGCTGCTACGTCTGCGGGAAGGAGGGCCACTGGTCCAAGGAGTGCCGCCGGGGCCAGAACGGCGGCTTCGCCGGCAAGGGCGCCGGCGGCGAGTTCCCGGGCGCCGGCGGCGGGGGCTTCCGCGACGGCCGCGGGGGGGGCTTCCCCCGGGTCGGGGGGGACGCCGCGGCGGCGGCGGCGGCAGCGGCCGCGGCGGCGGCGGCGTGGTTCAGCGGCGGCGGGGCCGGGCAGGGCTTCGGGGCCGGCCAGGGCTACCCCCGGGCGGGGCCGTACCCCGGGGGGGCGGCCTACGGGGCCGGGGCGGCGGGCTACGGCATGGGCGCCCCGGCCCTGGGCTCCTACGGCACGGAGAGGGGGTACCTGGGCGATGGGGGGTACGGCGGCGGCGCGGCCGGCGGCTACGCCGAGCAGACGGCCGCCTACGCCGCGCAGGGCCACTACGGGGCCGGCGCCGACCCCTACGAGAAGTACCGGGCGGCCGCGGACGGCTCCGGCTACTACGACGAGCGGGCCCCGCCCCCCGGGCTGGCCTCCCCCGCCGTGTCGTCCCCCTACGAGCGGCGCACCCTGCTCCCGCCGCCGGGCACCGCCCCCTCGTACTACCCGCGCGACCGCAGCCCCCTCCGCCGGGCGCCCCCGGCGGCGGAGGGCTACGCGTACGATCCCGCGCACCTGTCCTCGGGCTCCGCCCAGCCCCGGAGCTCCGCCTACGACATGGCGCGGGCCCGGGACCCCTACGCCGAGCAGGCGCGCTACGCTTACTGACGGGCCGCCGCGCAGCTCCTCTGCCAGGTGAGAACCTCCTAGCAGGCGCGGTTACCGCCGACGGCCACCGGGGCGGCGCCGAAGAAGGGGGGGGGTGTGTGTGTGTGCTACAGATGGGGTTTCGTTTGGCAAAAACGAGGTCCCCCCCCCTTGAGTACCGGCGCTTCCTGCGGCCGCGGGTCGATCTCCAGCGTACCGGCGGCAAGCGGGTCGCCGGAGAGAGAGGCCTACCCAGAGTGCTCAGCGGGTGTTGGCGTCTTTTTTTTTTGGCGCCTCTATGGATGTGAACTCTGTAGAGGGTGGAGGGTACATAGGTCCCGCACGTGTTGAGCCATGTCGGGACGCGGACTATCTGTCGCAGGAGGGGCGGGGAGGCCCGGATCGTTCTGCGCCCCGGTTCCGGTGAGGGCTGCCAGAACCGATCCCGGTCCCTAAGACCGGCGGCCTCCGATCCGTGCCCGGGATCTCGCCAGGAGCCGCGGGCTGGTCTGCCTTGGTTGGCGTGCTCGGCTGAGTCCGGGTTCAGGGCTGTAGCGGAGTGGGGGAGGTTAATGGGAGCACTGGAACGATGCTGTTGGGCTTGATGCTGTGTGAGACGAATGTAGCTAGGAATCTGAAGTTGGTGGGGTTGGGGGGGGGGGAGGGGGCAAAACGGGAATTCAAAACCACTCATGTGATCTGCTCTCTTTCCAGGTGTAAATATACCGCAGGGAGGCCCCTTGATGTGCGCGCCGCGAAAACTGACCCCGCCCCCTCCCGGTCCAAGCCCCGCCTTCTGCCCCGCCCCCTCTCTCTATCCCCGCCCCCCCCACCACCACCACCGCACCATTCGCTCTGGGATCCTGCCACGCCCCCCACCCCCAGGCCCGCGGCGCGCACACACACGCACGAGACGACCGGTGCGGCGGGGACGGGGGAGGGTGGGGTCGCCCGCGATCTCGCCCGCGGGGGGGGCGAGCCGGCAGCTCTCTCTCCAGCGTCGCGCGCGCGTGTGCGTGCGGCCTTCCTCTGCCTGCTTCCGGCCCGATCCGACTCGGACTTGTTTCCCGCACATCTGGTGGGGGGGGTGACACCCGTCGGGTGGATCAAGCAGTACTTCTTGCCTGCATTTTGTTTCCCGGTTTTACTCAACCTTGGCTCTCAGTTGTTTTTCAGGGAGGGCAGGGGAAACGGAAGGCGAGAGAGGAGAGGTGGCCTTTGCAGTGTCTTCTGTACCCTTATTGCATTTTATTGGCTAGCGGGATTGTGTTAGACATAGCGTTTCTCGTGTCTGCCACTGTAAAGAGGGGCGTTTCCCCCCGTCCCCCGTCCCCTCTCCTCCTCCGCTTCTGTAGCGTCTCCGAATTTCCTCCAAACCGCTCTGAAACTCTGGGAGGGGGTGGGAGGTGCGTGTTTGCACCCACTTAGGCAGATCCTCACCAGCGGGTGCTGTCGAGAGAGATAGCTGGCGCGACCTGCGGGCGCCTTTCCAAAACAGAGGGCGGCGGAGCACTGAATGTTTCAGCTTGCTACTGGATCTTACTGTTGTAGATTTTGAGTTCTTCTGTTTGTTATTTTGGGATTCCAGAATCGAAAGCGTTTTGTTTTTTGGCGGGGGGGGGGGTGGGTGGGTGGGTGAGTTGATTTTCTGCCGAATCATATTTGGAGCTTCCCTATGGGTTGTGTTTTTTGTTTTTGTGCGCGTTTGTTTTGTATCCACTAATAAAGCCACCTTCGGTTTCGGATTCTTTTCCGCCTCGATCTTCTGCCGTATGAGGTCAATAAAACTCCCTTTGGATTTATTTCACGATCATCTTGTCTCAATTTTTCCCACGTAGAAAACAGCGTTGTCTCAGGGCCTACTCCATTATGGGCAGTACGAGGTAATGGAGCAGAGTTTAATAGGCCATTATCATAGGATCCCCAATAAAGTGTCTGCCAGCGAGCGTTCCCTATAATCTATAAAATATAATCTAGAACCTTGGAAGGCCGCAGATCGCTTTCCCCAGAAGGGGTTAAAACCGGGACCCGGATTTCCGGTAGGGATCACGGTGCGGCACGGCGGCGTGGATGAGCTATTTCTTGAGCCGTACTTTGGGAGGACGCCGACACGGAGAGCCCGTTTTTTTTGGGGTGGCGTTTTAGCGCCTGCTGGGGAAAGCGTTTCCGAGGCCTTCCGAGGGAGGTCGGACTGAAGGAACTAGTTCCGACAGAACAGCCAAGAGGAATTGGGAAATTAGATTATAGACAAAGCTCATTGGCATACCCTTTAATTGGGGATCCTATTATAATGGCCTACTAAATAATTGGCGTACACTTTAATTGGGGATCCTATTATAATGGCCTATTAAATTATAGGCAGTGCTCATTGGCATACCCTTTAATTGGGGATCCTATTATAATGGCCTATTAAATTATAGGCAGTGCTCATTGGCATACCCTTTAATTGAGAATCCTAATATAATGGCCTATTAAATTATAGGCAGTGCTCATTGGCATTCCCTTTAATGGGGGATCCTATAATAATGGCCTATTAAATTATAGGCAACGCTCATTGGCATACCCTTTAATTGAGAATCCTATTATAATGGCCTATTAAATTATTGGCGTACACTTTAATGGGGGATCCTATTATAATGGCCTATTAAATTATAGGCAGTGCTTATTGGCATACCCTTTGATTTAACTATTAGAATGGCCTGTTGTAGTTCTTAAAGCCTAGATGTGGTTTTCTGCCAAGACACTCTTCACTTGTCCCGTAGGTGTCTTGCAGTGCTTCGAAGCTGTGTGAGCACACAGGGGAAGCTCTTTTGAGTGCCCATGGGGGTTAGTCTCCAGTCGTGGGAGCCCTCCGGTAATCTAGTGCAGGGTGCTAGTCTTCTACGCGCCCTAAGGGGGGGAGAGGGGGGCACTGGTCTCGGGCCAACAAGTCGATTGTACTTGTGAGCGTTTCGTGTCTTGTCTTCGGGGATAAGGTGGCATTCCTGAGGCTGGTGTGCCGGAGATCCGATATTTCCCCCCCCCCTCCTCCCATTCCACAGAGAGTTCTTCTCCTCCCAGTCTGGGGGCTGCGGTGTGGGCGTTGAGGGGGCCGCCAGCTCGGAGCACCTGTGAGGTCTCGTCTTGTTTCGGGGTTGTTTTTATTTTCTACGATGTAAATAAAATGTAGGAGAATTTCAAGCCCTGCGCACATCCTCGTTTTTCTGTACTTTTTGATTATATTTTTTAAATAAACCAAACTTCTTTGGCTGGGAAAACCGGTGTGGAGTGCGTTTTCTTTAAACACCTTTCTGCGTGTTGGCCTCTCTCTAACGGGCACGTTAACCTTCAGAAATCGGGTGCCTTTTTACCTAGTTCTCTGGGAAATGATGTTCCAGATTTGTGTCCAGTGTTGGTATCAAAATTTGTATTAATTAGTATTATTAATTAATTAAATATTTGAATTAACAATTAGCATTGTCAGTATTAATAGTATTAGTACTAATCATTAATACTATATATATAGTTCTTAAAGCACTTTTGAGTAAGATCATGAAATACACTGCTCCAGCACTGAGAGAGACAGAGAACAGGCAGGTGAGCCACTACAGACGTCATACTGTCTCCCCACTGCATCATGGGAAATACACTGCTCCAACACTGAGAGAGACAGAGAGAACAGACAGGTGAGCCACTACAGACGCCATACTGTCTCCCCACCACATCATGGGAAATACACTGCTCCAGCACTAAGAGAGGACAGACAGGTGAGCCACTACAGACGTCATACTGTCTCCCCACTGCATCATGGGAAATACACTGCTCCAACACCGAGAGAGAACAGACAGGTGAGCCACTACAGACGCCATACTGTCTCCCCACTGCATCATGGGAAATACACTGCTCCAGCACTGAGAGACAGAGAGAGGACAGACAGGTGAGCCACTACAGACGTCATACTGTCTCCCCACTGCATCATGGGAAATACACTGCTCCAGCACTGAGAGAGACAGAGAGAGAACAGACAGGTGAGCCACTACAGACGTCATACTGTCACCCCACTGAATCATGGGAAATACACTGCTCCAGCACTGAGAGATGGAGAGAGAACAGACAGGTGAGCCACTACAGACGCCATACTGTCTCCCCACTGCATCATGGGAAATACACTGGGAAATTGAGATGGGGAAAAAGATCATGAAGACAACTGATTATGAAATCAGCTCAGTTAAAAACAAGGGTTTAGAATGCAGTAGAAGAAGCAGGCACAGATGCCAATGACATAAAGTCCTTCTGATAACGGAGAAAGAATGGAGTCTGGATTTGAGGGAGTTTAGAGAAGGTGGCTGTGATATCCTTGGGGACAGAACTCCAGAGCTCTGGGGCGCAGCAGGAGAAGACCCTGTCGCCCCCAGAGTGTAGACGAGCTTGGGGGGGGACAGACAGGAGATCAGAGTCAGAGGAGTGAAGTCTGAGGGGTGGAGGTGATGGAGACACCATGAAAGTATTGCTGGGAGTCTTACGAATCTTAATCTTTAATCTTAATCTTACGAATAGTTTAGTAAAGAACTATTCTTAAAATGTATGCATACAATATTTTATTTAGTTAAATCTCCATTTGGCATCCTGGCCAAATTTCCCCCCTGGCCTTTTCCCATCATGGCCTCCTAATAACCCCCCTCTCTGAACTGGCTCCATCACTCTGCTCTCCTCCCCACTGAGAGCTGGTGTGTGGGGAGTGTCCAGAAAAGCCCTATATAAGTGTAAGCAATTATTATTATTATTATTGTTATTATGTTTTGTTAATGGTTAGAAAGCATTTAAAAAAAAACCGTACCTAAGCAATATGGCCGTTGGATTCGCCCACCGAGTCTTTTACCTATCTAGGCGTCTTATATCGATGGTCTGGGCCACGCCGGAAGCGCGGCGTTCTGATTGGTTGCTAGGGGAGGTTGTCGTAAAGCGTGACGACGCCGGCGGGAGATTCTCTTTTCGCGGCAAGAAAAAAAAGAGAGAGGACGGTGCAGCTGGGTTTGTAAGAAGGAGCATTGCAAAAAAAAACGATTCCAGAAACAGGCTGTAATTCGCAGACTCAGCGCAGGTCGTGAGCGGTCGCCTCCCTGCAAACGGCGCGGAGAATCGCCCCCGTCAGGGTCCGGATACTCGCAGCCGAGCTGGGCGCCCTGCAGCCGGGCGGAAGATGGCAGCCGTCACGGCCGAGAGCATCGACACGGAGCTGAAGACCTTCGATATCGACTGCGGCGAGGGATCGGCGGTGCTGGACAGACGTGAGCGATTCGTCTTCATTGCTGGGTCCAGTTATGGGGTGATCTTGCTAGATCGCTGCGCATTTTTGGGGGGGGGGGGGGTGTTTGACCTCTCACCCGCAGTTAAACCCCCCTCTCGTTGCTCGGGGTGCGGGGGAGTCGTTTTTTTAAAAAAAAATATTGATGCATAAGCAATCACAACGATTAGAATACAAGCAAGTCACATTTCAAGACAAAAACATCGCCGGTGGGGGGCACATAGGACCAAATAAATTCAAATTATAGAAAAAGTTGGAACACATAAAATAAAGATCACGTCCGCACCGCTTTCATGTTTTTTACATCCAGTTTTAAAAATGCTCAAGCAGAGGAGTCTTCCCAGACCGCTGCATTTTGTGTATGAAATAACGGGCCGTTATACGTTATTATAATTAAATTGATGACGGATGATGTTTTAGTATTGCTTCCGATGGGGCTGAAACTTAACATCGTTTTCTTTCAAACAAATGTCAGTATTGGGCTCTTTTTTTCATAGGAGTGTGCGACTCCGTCCAGAAAGTTTTTTTTTTCTCCATGGGACTGAGGCGCCCTCTGAGCGAGTGCCTGTGCCTGAAACAGGGACAGCTTTTCTCTTCGCCGTCCGACAGCATCGATGTCATAACTGGAAACTTCTGACTGAAAGCAATACTGCCAGCAATACATTAGGCTTCAGTCAGTTAAAAATATAGTGCTGGAGCAGTGTATTTCCCATGATGCAGTGGGGAGACAGTATGGCTTCTGTAGTGGCTCACCTATCTGTTCTCTCTCGGTGTTGGAGCAGTGTATTTCCCATGATGCAGTGGGGAGACAGTATGGTGTCTGTAGTGGCTCACCTGTCTGTTCTCTCTCAGTGCTGGAGCAGTGTATTTCCCATGATGCAGTGGGGAGACAGTATGGCGTCTGTAGTGGCTCACCTGCCTGTTCTCTTGTCTCTCTCAGTGCTGGAGCAGTGTATTTCCCATGATGCAGTGGGGAGACAGTATGGCTTCTGTAGTGGCTCACCTATCTGTTCTCTCTCGGTGTTGGAGCAGTGTATTTCCCATGATGCAGTGGGGAGACAGTATGGCTTCTGTAGTGGCTCACCTATCTGTTCTCTCTCGGTGTTGGAGCAGTGTATTTCCCATGATGCAGTGGGGAGACAGTATGGTGTCTGTAGTGGCTCACCTGTCTGTTCTCTCTCAGTGCTGGAGCAGTGTATTTCCCATGATGCAGTGGGGAGACAGTATGGTGTCTGTAGTGGCTCACCTGTCTGTTCTCTCTCAGTGCTGGAGCAGTGTATTTCCCATGATGCAGTGGGGAGACAGTATGGTGTCTGTAGTGGCTCACCTGTCTGTTCTCTCTCAGTGCTGGAGCAGTGTATTTCCCATGATGCAGTGGGGAGACAGTATGGTGTCTGTAGTGGCTCACCTGTCTGTTCTCTCTCAGTGCTGGAGCAGTGTATTTCCCATGATGCAGTGGGGAGACAGTATGGTGTCTGTAGTGGCTCACCTGTCTGTTCTCTCTCTGTCTCTCTCAGTGCTGGAGCAGTGTATTTCCCATGATGCAGTGGGGAGACAGTATGGCGTCTGTAGTGGCTCACCTGTCTGTTCTCTCTCAGTGCTGGAGCAGTGTATTTCCCATGATGCAGTGGGGAGACAGTATGGTGTCTGTAGTGGCTCACCTGTCTGTTCTCTCGGTCTCTCTCAGTGCTGGAGCAGTGTATTTCCCATGATGCAGTGGGGAGACATTATGGTGTCTGTAGTGGCTCACCTGTCTGTTCTCTCAGTCTCTCTCAGGGCTGGAGCAGTGTATTTCCCATGATGCAGTTGGGAGACAGAATGACGTCTGTAGTGGCTCACCTGTCTGTTCTCTCTCTGTCTCTCTCAGTGCTGGAGCAGTGTATTTCCCATGATGCAGTGGGGAGACAGTATGGCATCTGTAGTGGCTCACCTGTCTGTTCTCTCCAACTCTCTCAGTGCTGGAGCAGTGTATTTCCCATGATGCAGTGGGGAGACAGTATGGCGTCTGTAGTGGCTCACCTGTCTGTTCTCTCTCAGTGCTGGAGCAGTGTATTTCCCATGATGCAGTGGGGAGACAGTATGGCGTCTGTAGTGGCTCACCTGCCTGTTCTCTCTCTGTCTCTCTCAGTGCTGGAGCAGTGTATTTCCCATGATGCAGTGGGGAGACAGTTTGACGTCTGTAGTGGCTCATCTGCCTGTTCTCTCTGTCTCTCTCAGTGCTGGAGCAGTGTATTTCCCATGATGCAGTGGGGAGACAGTATGGCGTCTGTAGTGGCTCACCTGTCTGTTCTCTCTCTGTCTCTCTCAGTGCTGGAGCAGTGTATTTCCCATGATGCAGTGGGGAGACAGTATGGCGTCTGTAGTGGCTCATCTGCCTGTTCTCTCTGTCTCTCTCAGTGCTGGAGCAATGCATCTGTCACCGCCTGCAGGCGGACACTATCGTCCTGGAGTGGGTGGCCTTCAGCACGACCAAGAGCGGCCTGACCCTCAGCTTGGAGAACCTGGAAGTCTTCGAGCATGAGGTGAGCGGACCCCCGCCTGTGCGCGCTGTCGGCGAAGTCCACACCCCTTGAGGAGAGGGGAGAGGGCAGCTCCTGGGCGTGACGTGTGTCCGTTCTCTCCCTGCCTCCCAGGTGCTGAACAAGAGGACCTCCAAGTCGCGGCCCAGCCTGGCCAAGAAGGACCTGCGTCTGGACAAGCCCAGGGACTTGCACTCGCTGCAGGAGATGTATCCTTCCAGCCAGGCGGCAGCCTTTCTAGGGAGATCCGGGGTCTCCGGGTTAAATGATCCTTTCATTTGGCCAGCTGAATTGGTTATGGGGATTTGCCGAGTCATCAACAGTCTTGGATGGAGTTGGCTAGTTGAACAGGATTTATCAGAGTTTGCTGAGTCATCAGTAGGTTTGGATGGTGTTGGGCAGTTGAATGGGATTGGTCAGAATTTGCTGAGGGCCACCAGGCTATGCTTCATCATTTCAGTAGGTGGTTCGTATTTGAGCCAGAGCTCATCCAGTTTTCTAGGCAGGAAAATCCCAGGGCGTTTCTCGAGAAGAGTAGGGGTGTTACCCCGGTGTCCTGGCCAAATTTACCCCCCTGGCCTTTACCCATCATGGCCTCCTAATAACCCCCCTCTCTGAACTGGCTCCATCACTCTGCTCTCCTCCCCACTGAGAGCTGGGGTGTGGGGAGCGGACTGGCGCCTCATCCAGGTGGGGGTACACACTGCTGGGGGTGGAGGGGATCCCCATGACCTGTAAAGCGCTTTGAGTGGAGTGTCCAGAAAAGCGCTATAGAAGTGTAAGCAATTATTATTATTATACCAGTCAGATGCGGGGGCATCTAGGACAGCGAGCTCGTCCCTTTTCTCTCAGGAGAGTGAAGAACTAGTGCAGTTGGCCTGCGCCGCAGTCTTCCGGCGCTCAGTGTTCAAAGGGCAGCTGTAACGCTGTTTTTAGATTTCAGGGTTAGAAGGAGTCAGGGCTGATGATTGCCTCTCAAACCACAATGAAAGTCAGTTGGACACAGTGGCTTGTAAAACCTCCAGTTGACATCACAAACGAGAGGACGTTTCCAGGTCTGCGATTCAGAACGAGGCAGCAGGACTTCCGGTGAGGTGAAGCGGCCCTGTGACCCTGTGAACAAGTAGGCTTGTGAGTCCAGCTCTTCTGATCCAGTAGAAATACTGCTCTCCTCTTCCAGACGGTTTCACTGGCAAATACTACTCACTGGTGAACTCTGCCTGCGGATCACGCTGGAACATTTCTGTGGTGAAATGTCTGCTGCACAACCTGGACTTATTCACTCGTACATCTCAGTGCATTAGTCAGTACAGGGACTAGTGAGCAGGAAGGGCTGATTCACATCTCAGTACATTAGTCAGTACAGGGACTAGTGAGCAGGAAGGGCCGCTTCACATCTCAGGACATCAGTCAGTACAGGGACTAGTGAGCAGGAAGGGCCGCTTCACATCTCGGTACATCAGTCAGTACAGGGACTAGTGAGCAGGAAGGGCCGCTTCACATCTCGGTACATCAGTCAGTACAGGGACTAGTGAGCAGGAAGGGCCGCTTCGCATCTCAGTGCATTAGTCAGTACGGGGACTAGTGAGCAGGAAGGGCCGCTTCACGTCGCAGTTCTCATGAGCTCTCGCCAATGTGGCGACTTGCAGTACTTTCCCTAAATTCACGGTTTTGTGCTGCATTCGGAATTTGTCAACATGTTCTAGAACTCATTTTATTTTGTCACGAGAGAAAGTAACCGGTGTGAAAAACTGGGACTACGGTTCCCCTTGAGCGATCGAAAGGCGACAATTTCAGGATCCTCCCGGAAAATCACTCTGCCTCTGCCACTGGAGTCCAGGCAAAAATCTGTCGGGAGCAGAGGGACTGAGACACGCTATCACAGCCCCGGACAGAAAAACGCCCAGATAATGAAAACTGCTTGGGTGTGTTCCTCCCAGACAAGCGATCAGAGGGCAGAGTGGAGAAAAACACTGCATTTTATTTGGACTCGCGATTTTTTAAAAGATCTGTGCCTTTGAGTTTGGTGTCCGCCCCAAGCGGGAGGGGCTACTTTACCCCAAGAGTGGCGGGAGTCTTGAACAGATGAACGGATTGTCACTTTTTTGATCTTCCGGTCCGGTGACGAAGCTCCATCGCTGTTCCAGACACCCGCTACCCTTTACGTTGAGAGGGGAGTGTGTTTGTGCAAAGACCCGTTCCTGAGAGTTTGTGCAGGGCAAGATCTGCATTTTCTTTAACTTTGGATGCCAGGATCCAGGCAGAAGAAGAAGATGAAAGCCTCATGGATTATTATTCCACCCCAGCGAAGGTGAGAGTCCAGGCAAACATAGGGAGCACCCACGAGATTGTCATTGGTGTCGTTATTGATCCTTTGATTCAGGTGCCAACACCTGGATCCCGAACCGCATATTTGTCGTAAGGCATAGAAGGGACCGTTTATGTGTTGGTATCATTCTTTTCAGGCTACAGCATCTTTTCAAAACATTTTTCTAGCTGGTGCAGGACGTCAGTGTATTTGGAGGTGAAGTCTGCCTGTTCAGACACGCTCCATCTTTACATGAAGAGTAGAGGGTGTCTGGAACAAGCTGGACACACTGGAGCACATCTGTATTGCAGAACACACGTGTATGTCAGGGCTCTGAGAACTATCTGACCGAGTGTGTGTGTGTGTTTCAGGACTCTCAGGACTATCTGACCGAGTGTGTGTGTGTGTGTGTGTGTGTGTGTTTTAGGACTCTCAGGACTATCTGACAGAGTGTGTGTGTGTTTCAGGACTTTGTGAGTGTGTGTGTTTTAGGGCTCTCAGGACTATGTGTGTGTGTGTGTGTGTGTGTGTGTGTGTGTTTCAGGGCTCTCAGGACTGTCTGACTGTGTGTGTGTGTGTGTGTGTCAGGGCTCTCAGGACTGTCTGACCGTGTGTGTGTGTCAGGGCTCTCAGGACTGTCTGACCGTGTGTGTGTGTGTGTCATGGCTCTCAGGACTGTCTGACCGAGTGTGTGTGTGTGTGTGTGTGTGTTTCAAGGCTCTCGGGACTATCTGACCGTGTGTGTGTGTGTGTGTGTGTGTGTGTGTGTGTGTGTGTGTGTGTGTGTGTGTGTGTGTGTGTCAGGGCTCTCAGGACTGTCTGACCGAGTGTGTGTGTGTGTTTCAGGGCTCTCAGGACTGTCTGACCGTGTGTGTGTGTGTGTGTGTGTGTGTGTGTTTCAAGGCTCTCGGGACTATCTGACCGTGTGTGTGTGTGTGTGTGTGTCAGGGCTCTCAGGACTGTCTGACCGTGTGTGTGTGTGTGTTTCAGGGCTCTCAGAAGCGCCCCCTCTCCACTCCAGAGAACCCGCGCTCCAAGAGGAGCCTGCCGGCGCTGCCCAGCCCGCGGGCCCTGCTCTCTCCCGCCAGCTTCTCCCCCAGGTAGGGCAGACTCGGGTTCGACGCCGCAAACTTTTCCACAGATCCGGATATCTGTGGCCGGCGATGGATGGGATGAAATGAAAATTAACACAACGCAGGCCATTTCCCAGTTCTGCGGCAATTCTCTATGGCACAAGAGGAGGAGCCAGCCGATGCCAGCTGGATAAAATGCCCTTAAAAGTGCCCATTAGGGCTGAAATGATTATTTCCGTTGTCCCTTTTTCGTTTATATTTTCAAACGGGCTTCCAACCTCCAGCGAGTTAAGGACTTGATCTGAAGAGGGTGGCTCTAGCGTCGTTAAGTACAGAACAGGTTGAAAAAAAACAAGCAGCGATAATGGCGGGAAACCCTGATAGCCTGGTTAATAATAATAATAATAATAATAATAATAATAATTGCTTACACTTACACTTACACTTCCAGCAGCAACCTTAGTTTTTCCCAGGAGTCTCCCCTCCAGGTACTGACCGGGCTCCCACCTGCTGAGCTTCACTGGGGCTGCCAGTGGGGAGTTGCAGGGTGATATGAGACACACACACCCACTCGGTCAGACAGTTCTGAGAGCCCTGAAACACTCACTCACTCACATAGTCCTGAACACACACACACACACACACACACACACACAAACTAAGGTTGCTACTGGAAGAGGTGTTAGTGGGGCCAGCAGGGGGCGCTCACCCTGCGGTCTGTGTGGGTCCTGATGCCCCAGTATAGTGACGGGGGACACTAGACTGTAAACAGGCGCCGTCCTTCAGATGAGACGTCAAACCGAGGTCCTGACTCTCTGTGGTCATTAAAAACCCCAGGGTGTCTCTCGAGAAGAGTAGGGGTGTCACCCCGGTGTCCTGGCCAAATTTCCCCCCTGGCCTTTACCCATCATGGCCTCCTAATAACCCCCCTCTCTGAACTGGCTCCATCACTCTACTCCTCACTGAGAGCTGGGGTGTGGGGAGCGGACTGGCGCCTCATCCAGGTGGGGCTGCACCCTGGTGGGGGTGGAGGGGATCCCCATGACCCGTACAGAGCTCTGAGCGGAGGGTCCAGAAAGGCGCTATATAAGTGTAAGGAGTTGTTATTATTAGAATCCTCTCTTCCCCGCAGTGTGGCCTCCTCCCAGAAGTACGGCGCCCGCGCAGGCCGCGGGGACGTGGTGGCCTCGCTCGGCGCGGTGGAGGGCGCTTCCTGGTCGGGCAGGGGGGGCCCGAGGGTCGCGGTGAGGCCCCTGGGGGGGGCCGAGGGGCCCCTCACCCACCCCTACAAGTTCATGTTCCAGAAGCTCCGGGATATCCGGGATGGTGAGTCTGGATCGGCGCCACCTGGTGGGCGGTCGTGCTTTGCGCCGTCAGTTAGCCCTACTAGGGGCCCCGACACCCCCAGAATAGAAGATCTGGGAGCTGGGGCAGCACACATTGGGGCTCTCGCATATCAGAGGTTACAGGTGAGGGGAGGTCCGTTGATCCATCGAGCTAAATTCACGGATTGACCTAAGAATCTCCTCGTCTGGAAGGAAACCTGAGTCTCGGCCTCAACAGCGTGGCTGGGCAGCTTGTTCCACACTCCCACCATCCTTTGTGTAAAGAAGTGCCCCCCCCTCCCCCATTCTGGGTTTGAAATGTGCTCCGTGTAGCTTCTATGTGTGTCGTCTGGGTTCGTGTTTCAGAGTTTGTTCCTAGTGTGGGACTTCAGACTAAAGAGACTCAGTTCCCTCAGCCTGTCAGTGTGGGACGCTCCCTTCAGACTAAAGAGACTCAGTTCCTTCATCCTGTCAGTGTGGGACACTGCCATCAGACTAAAGAGACTCAGTTCCTTCAGCCTGACAGTGTGGGCTACTCCCTTCAGTCTAAAGGGACTCAGTTCCCCCAGCCTGTCAGTGTGGGACACTCCCTTCAGACTAAAGGGACCCAGTTCCTCCAGCCTGGCAGTGTGGGGATACTCCCTTCAGACTAAAGAGACTCAGTTCCTCCAGCCTGTCAGTGTGGGACACTCCCTTCAGACTAAAGAGACTCAGTTCCTCCAGCCTGGCAGTGTGGGGCACTCCCTTCAGACTAAAGAGACTCAGTTCCTCCAGCCTGGCAGTGTGGGGCACTCCCTTCAGACTAAAGAGACTCAGTTCCCTCAGCCTGTTAATGTGGGACACTCCCTTCAGCCCTGAACCTAGTCTTGTTACTTTAATCTGGCCTTCCAGCGCAGAAACATGACCAAATACATACACAGTATTCTAAATAAGGCCTGACTAGTGTTTTGATATCATTTTAACCTTCTTCGAACTCCATGTCCTATCATTCTGTTTGACCTTTTGGCGGTTTCTTGTGTGCAGACGATGTAAACGATAATCAGAACATTCAGTTCTTTTTCATACGTCCACAGACAGGCAGTTTCCAAGAAAGGAACTTGATGAGATCATCGCTTTCTCTTAGAGGGCTGGTTTTTAAGTCGCAGGCGAGAGGCACAGGCAGTTGATTCCTGTTCTGGAGTGCTGCTTGTCTGACCTTTACTGCACAGTAGTTTCTCCCTCACAGCTGTCCTGTTCTTGAGTGGAACTAATCATTTTTAAAAATGATTTTATGTAGCACTTTTAAAAGTAGGGTCTTGTAGCTTTAAATCGGAGGGAGATACCATTTTTAAATAGGGCTGGGGGGGGGAGGGGGGGTTACTTATGTTGTCATAGTGTTTTGGTTTCGAAAACTTGAGACGAATAAATACCCTTCTAAAAAGAATCCTGCTGCTCGGCGTTTGATCTGGCAGTAGGACCTCCGCAGTTGCTCTCCTGACAGGTTTATTGGAGAGGCTCTGCCCCTCTGTGCGCTCCCCGTTCTGGAGGTGGGAGTTGGTTTGTCCCCGTCGGTGTGTGTGTTATAGCGCTGTCCTCTGCCTTCTGTCTCTCAGTGCTGCTGGACAAGATCGAGGAGCTGGGAGAGGAGCTGAGAGCGCACTTCAACATCGAGGAGTTCTCCTCTGTCCGTCTTCCTGCGCAGGTACGGCTCTCTCCTGCTCTCTCGATCGTCGGCCCCCCTGAGTTTCATCCCTTGATCCGTCTTCAGAAGACTGTGCCACTCCAGATTCTTTCGTTGTGCTGCTGTTTGTCAAGGAAAGGCGAATGGCCTTTCAAACGCCCGTTATTCAGACTGTTAAAGCGTCGTCTGCAGCCGTATCGCCCTGCAGCTCACCGCTGGCAGCCCCACTGGAGACTCAGCAGGTGTGAGCCTGGTCAGTACCTGGAGGGGAGACTCCTGGGAAAAACTAAGGTTGCTGCTGGAAGAGGTGTTAGTGGGGCCAGCAGGGGGCGCTCACCCTGCGGTCTGTGTGGGTCCTAATGCCCCAGTATAGTGACGGGGATGCTATATTGTAGAAAAGGTGCCTTCCTTCAGATGAGACATAAAACTGAGGTCCTGACTCTCTGTGGTCATTAAAAATCCCAGGGCGTTTCTCGAGAAGAGTTAGGGGTGTTACCCCGGTGTCCTGGCCAAATTTCCCCCCTGGCCTTTACCCATCATGGCCTCCTAATAACCCCCCTCTCTGAACTGGCTCCATCACTCTGCTCTCCTCCCCACTGAGAGCTGGGGTGTGGGGAGCGGACTGGCGCCTCATCCAGGTGGGGGTACACACTGCTGGGGGTGGAGGGGATCCTGTACAGAGCCCCTGCACATGGAGGGTCCAGAAAGGCGCTATAGTAGTGTGTTTAAGGAATTAATAATAATAATAATAATAATAATAATAATAATAATAGCATTTGAGTTCTAAACCATTCATTTCTCATCCGGGTTCTGAAATGGCCACCTTACCCCTGCGCTGTGTCGCTCAATCCCACGATCCCCCGCTCTCGCCCCCCAGGACACGGTGACGGTGCTGGGCCAGGTGGGCTGCGACAGCAACGGGAAGCTGAACGCCCAGTCGGTGGTCCTGGAGGGGGATCTGGAGCACTCCAGCGGGGGCCGGGTGCCGCTGGAGCTGTCCGAGCTCCGGGAGTATTCCCTCTTCCCCGGCCAGGTGAGCGCCCGCCCGCCCGCCCTTCCTCTCCGTGCTGCTCGGGAACGGGCTCTTTCCATGTGCAAATCCAGCCCCGGCGTCTACTTGTTCGGAATGATAAGGGAGAGAGCCCCCCCCCCCCCCTTTTTAAGAACTTTCGGAACATCGTAGAGATGGCATGACTTCAGGTTCAAGTTTTAGTGTAATATAATAATAAACTATTTTATATAGCGCCTTTAAAGGTGGCTTCTCAAAGCGCTTTACAGAATGACAACAACAATAAATAAGAAGAATACACAAGATAAAACACAATTACAATAAACAGAGGAGACTGTGGATGGTGGTACTAAGAAAAGCAGACAAGACACTGACATAGATAAGATCAGATCACTTTATCAGCCCTATACAATTTCTTGCATTAGGAATGTGTCTTTTCGCAGACCCCAGCTTGCTCTCCAGGAGACACACAGACAGGGAGAGAGAAGCTGGGGGTCAGAGCGCAGGGTCGGCCATTTGTATTGTGGGGGACCTGCAGTCTATCCCAGCAAGCAACAGGTGCAAGGCAGGGTACACCCTGGACAGGACGCCAGTCCATCACAGGACGCACACAGACATACTCACGCCAGGGCCGATTCTCCCAGAATTCACCCCGCAGCAAGTCTTAAGACTGTGGGAGGTAAACTGGAGCTCCCAGGAGAAACCCCGATAAAAAGTGGGGAGAACATGCAAACTCCACACACACAGCACTCCAGGAATTGAGCTCAGGTCTCCAGTGGTGCAAAGCAGTAATGCTAACAACTGCACCACCCTGCTTCCCTTTCAGATTTCCAATATTACTGTCATGAAATCCCACTTTTCTTATTTCTATGTTGATATGTGCCAGCAGTCTGCTTATTTAGCAGCACAGAGATCAGCTCACTTTATCGGCCGTATAATTCGCAGACCCCAGGTTGCTCTCCATGAGACACACAGACAGGGAGAGAGAAGCTGGGGGTTGGAATTGGAGAGGATGCCAGTAGGTAGCAGGGTGTTGAGAAGCCAGACAGCCTGTGGGGGGAAAAGCTGTGACAGAGTCTGGTGGAGCTAAATGTTTGTTTTGTCAGGAAAAAAATTCAGCCCATCAAGCTTGTATGGTAGTCAGTATTTCCTTGGTCTCAACTAGCTGTTTCCTGTTTGTTTGTTGGTAGCTTGTTCCACTCTCCCACCACCCTTTGTGTAGAGAGGTGCCGCCCGTTATAAGGCTCTTATCACACCATTTCTTGAAAGTAGCCAGGGTACCGGCTTTCATAACGTGGCGGGGCGGCTTGTTCCACGCCCCCGCCGCCCTTTGTGTACAGGGCTGTCCCTCCCCCGTCACGATTCAAGGATCGTGTCCAGCCGTTTTCCGGAAAGAGGCCAGGGCATTCTCTTTAATAATGTGGCGGGGCAGCTTGTTCCACGCTCCTGCCACTCTTTGCGTAACGAAATGCCCCCCCGTTCTCACTTGTGTAGGGACGCGAGATGGGGCAGTGCAACTCAAGTGAGATTTTAAACCAGAGTTAATTCTACCGCTTGCCTCACGCAGCACAAGGGGGGGTTCCCGCCAAAAGCTTATCCTCCGAAATCGATCGCCGTCCTTCCTCTCTCCCTCCTAGGTGGTCGTGTTGGAGGGAATCAACACGACAGGCACGAGGCTGGTGGTCTCCAAGCTGTACCAGGTGAGTAACAGACAAGACTAGAGAGTCAACAGCTTAACCTCGCCCCCCCGCCTCGTTTCCCCACAGCCATTCTTGAAGATGAGCGAAATTTCTGGGCAAAAGCAGTTTACGATCGCTCAGTAACAGCTTTGGTGCCCTACACCCTGTAAACCAGGTCAGAAAATTGGGCAGTTAGGTCAGCCCTGGGCATTGAACCAAGACCGTTAATTAGCTAAGACCCCTGTTCCCTGTCATGTTGCTGAATCTAGAGTAGATTCTAGATGAGTGACACCTCCGGTCGAGAGACCCTGGAGAAGCGTGGCCAGCTGGGAACGCGCACAACAGCAGAACGGGTCTTGAGGGCTCCCAAAACAGACCCGGGTTCCTACTGACCGGATCTCTGCAGGATCCGTCTTGCCGCGGATCCGACCGGCTCAAACTCCTTCGAGGGCTGCCGGGGCGAGGGTCCGGCAGGCTGTGTGTGTGTGTGCCAGGCCGGGAGTGAGCTGTGCGCGTTTTTGAGCGCTAGCGTAGGAGAGCCGCTCCTGTGACGCGGTTTAAAGGGAAAAGCCAGGATTCACAAAACTCTCCGCAGCCTGAGCAGCTCAGGGGGTCGGCAGTCGAATCGGTCGGCTGCAGCCGCTCGTCGATTTTAAGCGCCTTGGCGCAACCTTGTTGTGAAAGGCGTGTAGGGAAAACCGGTTCAGGGACGCCAAATATGTAATCATAGTGGCTCTCTGAAGGCACCAGTTCTGTAGGGTTTGGGCATTTACTGAGACAATTATTAATTGTAGCAGTAAATCACAAAGTTGATTCTTTTGATGGCTTTAGAATCCAACCATGCGACATAACTCAAACAACGCGCACACACAGGTACTAATACACGAGGATACATTTATTAATACATAGAATATGCATATAAAACTAACAGATCTTATCGAGAGGGTTATCAGAGTACAAAAGGTATATATTCAGTCAGTTACAAAGTGTTACACATCAATAGGACATACGTTCAGTATATCATTCATTAAGACCGTTTCGTAAATGAACTTAGTTATAACTTCTACATTAGATACTCAAACAAGTACATAACTCTTAGGAATTAAATTGATATCAACTGGTTGGGATAACAATTGAATTCTCTAGCTGTAATGCAGTGAAGTTGAATACTCATCCAATCTCTGGGGATTCAGATCTCCTGCGGGCACAAAGAAACAGTTGCAGGCTGTTGCTGTCCAATCCGCGCTCTCTGGCTCCGTGCCAGGCTGTGCTGTGCGGCTTGCGACGGTGCGCTGCTGATGCTCATTGTTGGCTTTAACTAGCAAAGTTTGTGCACAGGAGAAAAGATGACTGTGGGTCCCAGCAAGTCAGGAAGAGGACCGGTTCGTTCCCGATGAAGAGCTAGTTCTGAATAGTGATTCAGCTGTCCACAGTTCCGACCTGTTCACGAGGCCTGCTGCTGGTTACTCTCTGGCAACCTCCACTCTAGACTCTTAGAACAAAGGAAAGTTCTGGCACTCGGACACACTGGCCGTTCCGTGGTTGTCCGGGCTGAGTCTCAGGATGGTCAGGAGGCGCGCTGCGAGAATGTCCTGCCCTTGGGAGCCTTCTGCTCCTGGGCCGTCCTGCCCTGGAATTCTCCTTTGAATTCCCTTTTGAACAGTCCACAGAATCCTCTCCAGAATCTTACTGAATCTTGTTGAATCTCCCTTTCTGAATCTCTCAGGCTCTCTGTGTTGCCTGTTTTTACCTGGAGGAACTTCAGCTCATTGATTGGCTGAAAGTTCCATGGGCATCAGAGTCCCACGTGGGTTACTCGGCCCTACCAGTCCCTGATTGGTTGATCAAGGTGAGATATGAGTCACTTAGTCCTGACACTTAGTAATGCAGTCCAGATGTCCAACTCGCACTCCCTAGACAGATAGGCGCCAATGGATAACCATTGATCATGATAGCCAGGCTTAGCTAAGTGCATCCCCCTTTGGGAGCTGTCCTAGGACCTTAAATCACCCTGCATGGTTTCTCTGTGGCTGCACCACAGAGATGAACAGAGAAATGGGGCCTCATTTGGGAAGCTCAGAAACACTTAATTCTGCCTTATTAATAAGCCTCGCCGCTACAGGCGCTATATAAAAAATCAGTCGCTTTGATTTCATCACGGACCGCCGGGCACAAGAGGAGGGGGGAACTACGGGGAAGTGCGTGTAAGCCCGACGAACCACTCGCTTCTTTACGCAGAGAGTGGTGGGAGCAGAGAACAGCCAGACGCTTCGTGAGGGCTTAACTGTTAGCTTCTAACAGGCACAGGTTCCGTTCCAGCGCATCCCTGGTTTAGCGCTGAAAACAAAGTACTTAAAGGGACTGTAGCCAGCAGTCTTAGTCTTAGTCTTAGTCTTAGTCTTAGTCTTAGTCAGGTTGCTTGAGAGAGCCAGCCAGTGTGAGGGCTAACCTGATTCCGATTTAATTCAGCCCGACTAGAGCGCACTGTCTCTCTCCTTCTGTCTCTGGATTGTCAGGGTCTCCCACTGCCGTTCCACAGTCCTGAGGAGCCTGCGGAGGAGGACCTACCCAAAGGTGAACTGCCCTTTTATTGAGTTCGGGAGGCCCTGGGTATCTGTCACTGTGAGCACTGTGCCTGGTCTGTCACGGTGTCCACTGTCACAGTGGGGTCTCATCCTCGTCTCTAGGGGTCTAATTCAAGCAGTCTGTCTGGGCTGAGGATTCAGGGGTGTCCACTGTCACAGGGGGTCTCATCCTCGTCTCTAGGGGTCTAATTCAAGCAGTCTGTCTGGGCTGTGGATTCAGGGGTGTCCACTATCACAGGGGGTCTCATCCTCATTTCTAGGGGTCTAAATCAAGCAGTCTGTCGGGGCTGAGGATTCAGGGGTGTCCACTATCGCAGGGGGTCTCATCCTCGTCTCCAGGGGTCCAGTTCTCTGTCAGGAATGCTTGAGGATTCAGGGGTCTCGGCTCTGAACCGTTTTCCGCTCGGTCTGCTCTTGACGTGATGGATCCGTCTCGGGGAAGTGCTCATGAATTGCAAACCCCCCTCTGGCCATCCCATCACCCCGTGAGCAGACCGTCGCTGGCGCTCCAGCCGTTGGCGAGAGCTTTCCTTGGCCTGCCTCGGCTGGAATCAGCCCCCCAGTCTCCATCACAGTAGGAGAGACCTCCATCGTCCTGACCGCCATTGAAGGCCGGGGGGGGGAGAGGTCACGAGAATGGGAGACCGCACTGGCCCGCGCCGCGCGGTGGCAGAGCCGCGTTAACCCCCATCCCCCCCGTGCTGTGGTGATCGCCTCTGCCCCTCCTCTTCCAGAACCCGGGCCGCGGATGGTCCTGGTGGCCTGCGGACCTTACACCCCCTCGGACAGCCTGAGCTACGAGCCCCTGCTGGACCTGATCGACACCATCAAGAGGGACCGGCCCGACGTCTGTGTGCTGGTGAGGGTCCGCGCGTTTTCTTTGACCCGTGACCCTTGACCCCTGACTTGTGACCCTTGACCCTTGACCCGGCAGGTGTTCCTCTCCGCTGATCCCTGCCGGGGGAGCAGATGTGGGCTTTCTCCAGCAGGGGGCGTGCAAGAGAGTCTTACCAGCATCGTCCTTCCCTTCCAGTGTTTGCTGGGCTGCAATGCGCACTTACTGACGTGCTCTCCTCTCTCTCTCTCTCTTTCTCTGGTGCAGCTCGGCCCTTTCCTGGATTCCAAGCACGAGCAAGTGGAGGTGAGGTTCTGCTCGGTTCTTTCCCGATTTCTCTCCCGCTGCGTCCGTTGATGGGCATTTGCCAGACCAGCACTCACGCACACGATCCATCTTGTAGGCGGTTCAGAATAATAAACCGAGAGAGAGTTCGGTGGACTTAGGCCAACCCTGGGCAAGTTTGTGTTGCAGGGAAGAGTCTATACCCATCGTGAGCTCCCACGCCTTTCGAAACCCTCTGATCAGGTTCCCCCCCGACGAGTCGCCCTGTCTGCAGATAGAATAATCCTGACAGTTATATAGCGCCTTTCTGGACCCTCCACTCAGAGCTCTTTCCAGGTCCTGGGGATCCCCCCTCCACCCCCAGCAGTGTGTACCCCCGCCTGGATGAGGCGCCAGTCCGCTCCCCACACCCCAGCTCTCAGTGGGGAGGAGAGCAGAGTGATGGAGCCAGTTCAGAGAGGGGGGGTTATTAGGAGGCCATGATGGGTAAAGGCCAGGGGGGGAAATTTGGCCAGGACACTGGGGTAACACCCCTACTCTTCTCGAGAAACACCCTGGGATTTTTAATGACCCCAGAGAGTCAGGACCTCGGTTTGACGTCTCATCCGAAGGACGGCGCCTGTTTACAGTCTAGTGTCCCCCTTCACTATACTGGGGCATCAGGACCCACACAGACCGCAGGGTGAGCGCCCCCTGCTGGCCCCACTAACACCTCTTCCAGCAGCAGCCTCAGCTTTCCCAGGAGTCTCCCCCTCCAGGTACTGACCAGGCTCCCACCTGCTGAGTCTCCAGCAGTGAGCTGCAGGGCGGTACTACTGCTGGCTAGATCAATTGGTAAAGAAAGCTCATCTGTGAGCTGACGTACCAGCTCGCTCCACCTGTGGGCAGTCATGTGCTGTCTGGTCCCGATCTGGCTCAGAGGTAGTGAGTGTTCGCACCCGGGACCCTGGCGGGAGGGGGGGGTGGTGGGTCGTGATGCCGGCGGTCTCAGCGGTCTCTCTCTGTTGTCCCGCCACAGAAGTGCCAGCTGACGGGCACCTTCGAAGAGGCGTTCCGGAGCTGTCTGAGGAGCATCGTGGAGGGCACTAGAAGGTGGGTGAGGTGGTGGGAGTTGGGTGGTGGCGCCCGGCTTCTCCTCTAGGGGGCCCTCTTCCCACCTGCCCTCTGTGTCCTGTCAGCCAGGAGGGCCGAAGACTCAGGGGTGTCACTGTCTTGCCCCTGGGAAGCCGGCATTACATGGCAGGGGATAGAACGCCCTTAGGGCTGTCTGAATTGGCGCACTGCATTGGCCAGGTGAGCTACTGGCTTCCATGGGTTCACGAGTCGCCCTGCTCCAGCAATCAAGTGACCTGCGAGGTCAAGTGCGCTGGACTCGTTTTCATGTGCCTTGGCATGAAGCGTCACGCGGGGTGCATTAGAAGATGCTTCTTTTCCAGTGCACAGAAAGCTAAGGAAAAAGGCCTGATCTGCTACTGCTTTACTGCTTTAATTGTCCTGAACATTCTCGCTCTCCCTTTGTGAGAGGGCGATTGATTGATTGGGTCTTGCACCCTCTCCCCCTATCTGACGGTGGGATTGACTGATTGGGTCTTGCACACTCGCTCTCTCTCTGATGGTGGGATTGATTGATTGGGTCTTGCACACTCTCACTCTCTCCTTAACTGTGGGAGTAATTGATTGGGTCTTGCACACTCGCTCTTTCTCTGATGGTGGGATTGATTGATTGGGTCTTGAACACTTGCTCTCTATCTGATGGGGGGGGAATGATTGATTGGGTCTTGCACACTCGCTCTCTCTCTGATGGTGGGATTGATTGATTGGGTCTTGAACACTCTCGCTCTCTCCTCGACTGGGGGATTGATTGATTGGGTCTTGCACTCTCTTGCTCTCTCCTTGACAGTGTCAACACTCACCTGGTGATTGTGCCCTCTCTGCGGGACATCCATCACCACTTCGTCTACCCACAGCCCCCCTTCAGCGTCCCAGACCTCAGCAAGGAGGACAGAGAGGTGAGCAGCTTTCATCTCTGAATTAGCATGCGGTGTGTGAGGCCCCTGTTCCAATATCTAGTGGTTCATTGCTTTCTTGGTGGGCTGACATGTCCCTGAGGACTAGCGCTGTGCTGGGACCGTTGTGTGTCCAGTGGTGGACCAGTCCTGTCCATTCAAGCACAGAAAACCAGCAAACAGGACAGGAGCTCTTTGTAAAACACGCCAGCAGCCATATCACCCTGCAACTCACCACTGGCAGCCCACTGAAGCTAAGCAGGTGTGAGCCTGGTCAGTACCTGGAGGGGAGACTCCTGGGAAAAACTAAGGTTGCTGCTGGAAGAGGTGTTAGTGGGGCCAGCAGGGGGCGCTCACCCTGCGGTCCGTGTGGGTCCTGATGCCCCAGTATAGTGACAGGGGACACTAGACTGTAAACAGGCGCTGTCCTTCGGATGAGACGTCAAACCGAGGTCCTGACTCTCTGTGGTCATTAAAAATCCCAGGGCGTTTCTCGAGAAGAGTAGGGGTGTTACCCCGGTGTCCTGGCCAAATTTCCCCCCTGGCCTTTACCCATCATGGCCTCCTAATAACCCCCCTCTCTGAACTGGCTCCATCACTCTGCTCTCCTCCCCACTGAGGTGGGGGTACACACTGCTGGGGGTGGAGGGGATCCCCATGACCTATAAAGCGCTTTGAGTGGAGGGTCCAGAAAAGCGCTATATAAGTGTAAGCAATTATTATTATTATGATTATTATCTCTGGTAGCTTACAGCCGGTGATGATGAGGTGCGCTGACCTCACCACCCTCTGTAGTACTTTGTGATCCTGGGCGGAGCAGTTCCCATTCCGGGCAGTGATGCAACCAGTCAGGATGTTCTCAATAGTGCACCTGTAGCAGTTGGCCTGGATATGTGATGGCATTCCAAACGTCTTTAGCCTACGAAGAAAGAACAGGCGCTGTCGTGCTGGTCTGACCACGGTGTTGGTGTGGTGGGTCTAGGTTAAGTCCTCTGAGATGTTAACTCCCAGGAACTTAACTTGATGTACGATTTTGCACGTCTGATGTTGTGTTTGCACACTGCCTGTTGTCTCTGTCTTTCTTTTCTCATACAATTGTATAGTTGTTGGGATTTTTTTTGTACTTCTTACTGTCTTGAGAGCTAGCTAAATAGCATTTTGTTTTACCATGTACCTGCGTATGGGTATAATGACGATGAACTTGAACTGTCCGGGCAGCTGGTAATGGTTTCCTGTGTGTGTGTGTTTCAGCGGGTGACCTTCGTCTCTGACCCCTGCACTTTGCTGATCGATGGCGTGACGTTCGGTCTGACCTCTACCGACATCCTCTTCCACATGGGAGCAGAGGAGATCAGCAGGTGAGGGACGCCTGGGGGTATCTCCTTTACCCCCAAGATCTGATCGCAGCCCTGTCACCCTGCAGCTCCCCGCTGGCAGCCCCACTGGAGACTCAGCAGGTGGGAGCCTGGCCAGTACCTGGAGGGGAGACTCCTGGGAAAGCTGAGGCTGCTGCTGGAAGAGGTGTTAGTGGGGCCAGTAGGGGGCGCTCACCCTGCGGTCTGTGTGGGTCCTAATGCCCCAGTATAGTGACGGGGACACTAGACTGTAAACAGGCGCCATCCTTCGGATGAGACGTCAAACCGAGGTCCTGACTCTCTGTGGTCATTAAAAACCCCAGGGTGTTTCTCGAGAAGAGTAGGGGTGTTACCCCGGTGTCCTGGCCAAATTTCCCCCCTGGCCTTTACCCATCATGGCCTCCTAATAACCCCCCTCTCTGAACTGGCTCCATCACTCTGCTCTCCTCCCCACTGAGAGCTGGGGTGTGGGGAGCGGACTGGCGCCTCATCATGTTTTAGATCAGAAAATGGGATGGTGTTCTTTACGTAGAGAGTGGCAGGATTTGGGAGACACACAGTGTTCATTCTGCACCAGCAGCCCCACCTGGGAGAAGCACAGTGATCATTCTGCACCAGCAGCCCCCACCTGGGAGACACACAGTGTTCATTCTGCACCAGCAGCTCCACCTGGGAGACGCCCAGTGTTCATTCTGCACCAGCAGCCCCCACCTGGGAGACGCACAGTGATCATTCTGCACCAGCAGCCCCCACCTGGGAGACGCACAGTGTTCATTCTGCACCAGCAGCCCCCACCTGGGAGACGCACAGTGATCATTCTGCACCAGCAGCCCCGACCTGGGAGACGCACAGTGATCATTCTGCACCAGCAGCCCACCCACTGGGAGACACACAGTGATCATTCTGCACCAGCAGCCCCCACCTGGGAGACGCACAGTGACCATTCTGCACCAGCAGCCCCCACCTGGGAGACACACAGTGTTCATTCTGCACCAGCAGCCCCCACCTGGGAGACGCACAGTGTTCATTCTGCACCAGCAGCCCCCACCTGGGAGACGCACAGTGATCATTCTGCACCAGCAGCCCCCTCCTGGGAGACGCACAGTGATTATTCTGCCCCAGCAGTCCCACCTGGGAGACGCACAGTGTTCATTCTGCACCAGCAGCCACCCCACTGGGAGACACACAGTGTTCATTCTGCCCCAGCAGCCCCCACCTGGGAGACACACAGTGTTCATTCTGCACCAGCAGCCCCACCTGGGAGACGCACAGTGTTCATTCTGCACCGGCAGCCCCCACCTGGGAGACACACAGTGTTCATTCTGCACCGGCAGCCCCCACCTGGGAGACGCACAGCAGCCATTTTGCACTATTAACACCCACTGTGCAGCAGGTCAGGATGAGGAGCGAGAAATTGCCTCACCAACTAAATTAGGGGAGATCAGGAGGCCAGATTGTAAAATTGATCTTGTCTCTTTGCAGTCTCTGCTGTCCTTAGGCTGCAAATAGCCCGACGATCCATGTGGGCCAGTAATAGTCACCTCTCTGTTGTAACCATTAGTATAGTCCCATAACCTGGGAGAAAACATCATGTCTCGATGAAGAAAAGTCGTTGGTGGTTTTAAATACGGCCTGAAGCAAGACGGAGCTCAACATGTTAGGTGCTGGCCGGAAGATGTGGAGCCCCCAGGGGCTGGAATTGGGGTTCGGGGGACCCCCAGTCTTTTAGAGACGTGCTGAACTCTTGTCCTTCTCTCTCTCTCTCTCTCTCTCTTCTGATTCTTGCAGTGCTTCTGGATCGGACCGGTTAATCCGCATTCTGAGACACATCCTGACCCAGAGGAGGTGAGATGCCACCCTGTACCCCCAAATTGGCAACAAGTGTTGACTGGGAGGGTCCTAATATTTTGGCCACTCCTCATTCGGCTGATCGGTAGCAGGAATAATGTTAGGAGTGTGCAAATAAAGGAAACATCTTATTAATAATAATAAAATAACATTATTATTATTATTATTATTATTATTATTACAAATTAACAGATTTGTAGCAAAATGTGTGTGGGATTGTGTAGCAAAATCTGTAGCAATACTAGCAGCCATATCACCCTGCAACTCACAACTGGCAGCCCTACTGAAGCTAAGCAGGTGTGAGTCTGGTCAGTACCTGGAGGGGAGACTCCTGGGAAAAACTAAGGCTGCTGCTGGAAGAGGTGTTAGTGGGGCCAGCAGGGGGCGCTCACCCTGCAGTCTGTGTGGGTCCTAGTATAGTGAAGGGGGACACTAGACTGTAAACAGGCGCCGTCCTTCGGATGAGACGTCAAACCGAGGTCCTGACTCTCTGTGGTCATTAAAAAATCCCAGGGCGTCTCTCGAGAAGAGTAGGGGTGTTACCCCGGTGTCCTGGTCAATTTCCAATTGGCCCTTACCAATCATGGCCTCCTAATAATCCCCCTCTATGAATTGGCTACATTACTCTGCTCTCCTCCCCACTGAGAGCTGGGCTGTGGGGAGCGTTCTGGCGCACTATGGCTGCCGTCGCATCATCCAGGTGGGGCTGCACACTCCTGGGGGTGGAGGGGATCCCCATGACCTGTAAAGCGCTTTGAGTGGAGTGTCCAGAAAAGCGCTATATAAGTGTAATTAATTATTATTATTATTATTAAATTATTATTTATATACAGTGCCTTGCGAAAGTATTCCCTCCCCACCCTGGACTTTTTCACATTGTATGTGTTCCAGCACGGAGCCCAGATGTATTGGACTCTGTATGGTGCTCTGTGAGGGGCGACCAAACCCCCCAATCCAGACATGTCACGACACGAATTCAAAAGCAAAACCAGAAAAGAATTGGAAAAATTAAAGTGCATCATGGTTCCGTGCTGTAACACAGAGGGTGAGGGGGGTGAATACTTTTGCAAGGACGCTGGATGTGTGGCAACTTGATAGAAATTGTTCTTTTTCATTTGAATCGGGCGTTGTCACAAGGTTTTTACACATTGTGGGTAAAAAAAAACGCCAACTTGAAACATTTTCCGGGCGGGGGGTTATGGGATCAATAGGCTTCAGAGCCCTGTGCAGCGCTTATTTCCTTCCCCCGTCACGCATCGGCCAGGCTCCTTCAGTTCCCCTCACCTGCCTGTGCCCGCAGCTACTACCCGCTGTACCCCCCTGCGGTGGACGTCAACCTGGACTACGAGCACTTCCAGTCCCACGGCCAGATGCCCGTCACGCCCGACGTACTCATCGTGCCCTCCGACCTCCGCTACTTCGTCAAGGTACAGAGCTCCTTGCCCTCCCTCCCCTCTTCCTCTGCGAGCCACCCTGGCACTGTCAGACACACATGGATGTGCTCACCACCCCAGGCAGGAGAGGGGCTGTGGGGTGCCAGCCTGAGCAGGAGGGGGTGTTCGGTAATTCTGGCACTTGCTGGTAGCGGCTCTGACCACCAGGGGGCGCCGTTCAGACCGAGCCTGGGACATTGGAAAGGTGTTTCAGAAGCTTCTACATGTTCAGTGGTGGTGATGCATCTGCGGCGCGTGATCAGATTTTAGGAGATAAGAAATTCGTCTGTACCTTTTTTTGAAGGGTTAAAGTTGCACTGTGTATGTTTCAAGTCTCTACTCTGATTTGTTAGGCCCTAAGCTTCGCGAGAAACTGGCAGGCTGGAGGAACTGAGTCTCTTTAGTCTGAAGGGAGTGTCCCACACTGACAGGCTGAGGGAACTGAGTCTCTTTAGTCTGAAGGGAGTGTCCCACACTGACAGGCTGGGGGAACTGAGTCTCTTTAGTCTGAAGGGAGTGTCCCACTCTGACAGGCTGGGGGAAGTGAGTCTCTTTAGTGTGAAGGGAGCTTCCCACACTGACAGGCTGGAGGAACTGAGTCTCTTTAGTCTGAAGGGACTGTCCCACACTGACAGGCTGGAGGAACTGAGTCTCTTTAGCCTTAAGGGGGTGTCCCACACTGACAGGCTGAAGGACATAATCCTTTTTAGTCTTGAACAGAGAAGACTATGAGGGGCCTGATTCAGGTTGTCAAGATTATAGAAAGGTCACAGTCAACACATCAGATTGTCTGGATTCTCTGGAGCTGTGCATTTGAAACGGAGCACATGAGAGTGGGAACAGGCACGTGGAGCCCATCCGAGAGCTTTCTGGCTTCTCGTGAAGTTCATCGCCAGCTGATCCAGCCCGCTTTTCAGCGGCATCTGGGCAGCTCGTTCCACACTCCTACCACCCTTTGTGTAAAGATGTGCCACGCAGATGCGCATTTAAAGTTCAGAATAGGGAAGTACTGAAAGGGTGGTGGGAGTCTGGGACATGCTGCCCAGCCGTTTTGCTGAAGGCTTCTTTCGAGACGCAGCTGGCTGTGGTCCTGGGATGAATTAACTGCCCTATGGGCTGGATGACCCGAATGGCTCCTCTTAGCTGTGATCCTTCTTATGTCACAAGAAGTTTAGGATCTGGGGAGATCAGGGTCACTATTGGGACTGATTTATCAGTTTTCCATTGGTCCTGCAGTGCTTTGCAGGAGGTGCACCAAGCGAGTCGATTTCAGCTCGACTGGCCCCCCTACAGTGCGCCTCTCCCCTTTAAGCTCCCCTCTTACCGAAGACCCTCCCCCTCTCTCTCCCCCGCAGGACGTGATTGGCTGCGTGTGCGTCAACCCCGGCAGGCTGACCAAGGGCCAGGTGGGCGGGACCTACGGGCGGCTGCTTGTTCAGCGCGGCCCCCCATTGGCCGGGGGAGAGAGGCGGAGCCCGTGCCTCTCCAGCCAGGTGGTGAAGATCTGACCCCGCCTCCGACACGCCCCCTCTTTCTGCCACGCCCCCTCCACCCCCGTGCCAGACTTAACCCTTCACCTTACCATCGGGGCGAGAGTCCAAGATACATGACATGTATCTTATCCGAACGGTTCCAGTAAAACTTTATTCACATCCGTCCGATGACCTAAATATTCTCCGACAGCCGAGGAGAGCTCTGGATTCACCTCAAAAGAAAGTCTTCAAGCGCTGATCCAGCCGTGGGGCATAGAAAAACTGATAATCCCACCAGCAGGTGGTCCTGTTGATTCAGGAGCACTTAACTTTAAAGTACCGATGAGGCCAAGAAACAGGTTTGAGTGCGGTAGGATACCGTACAAATTGATTCACGGGGGCTACTGAGCAACGAACCCGATAAGAGAGCAATGAACTCGTTGGGCAGCAGGAGGTATTTTCTGTGCCGGTCGGGAAGGGATATTTCTGGAGCTGCTCCAAGGCGCGAGATGAAATCTCGGGAGCCGGTCAAGTAAAATCTCCGACTACAGAGATGCGCCGAAACTCCAGAGTCGGGCTAATTTTTTGGAGCTCACGGTTTTTGTTTTGGGGCTTTTCTATCAGAAGCAAAGGTGGCAACTGGTAAAACAGTTTTTTTTTTTTTTTATATCATTGTTACCGGTTGGAAAGATGGCGCAGGGTGGGAGTTTCGAGAGATGATGGCCTGCCAGGTTGTGCACCCAGGTGATTGTGGGGGAGGACGGCCTGCAGAGGAGGACCTGGAGTCTGAGGGGACCCTGCTAGGGTGCGAAAAACACCCCTGCAGACTCTTCAACGCCTGTAGCCAATTTTTCGTCTGCAAAGTCTGGAAAATGCAAAACCGGTCGATTTAATTACACCTCCGAAAGGATCCGGCTCTCTCAAGTCTGTCTGAGCTGAGGTGGCGGGGGCGAGGCGTCAATGGTATCCCAGCAGTCTCAGCCGGGTCATAAGCGACCTGCGTGGTTCCCGACACGACCTTTCCAGAATTGTTGTTTCCTTCCCATAGAAATCCTCCAGCCGATTCTGACCTGTCGGGGAAAAAAAACCCCTCCGGGCCCTCCTGTTTCTTCGCTCGGCGTTTTTGATTCGAATAAATTTTTTCACGTCCGAATTGAAGGCTCCTTTATTTTATTCTTCTTGGGCTTTATGTCTAAAATATGATATGGCAGCAGCCATATCACCCTGCAGCTCACAACTGGCAGCCCCGCTGAAGCTCAGCAGGTGGGAGCCTGGCCAGTACCTGGAGGGGGAGACTCCTGGGAAAGCTGAGGCTGCTGCTGGAAGAGGTGTTAGTGGGGCCAGCAGGGGGCGCTCACCCTGCAGTCTGTGTGGGTCCTAATGCCCCAGTATAGTGACGGGGGACACTAGACTGTAAACAGGCGCCGTCCTTCAGATGAGACGTCAAACCGAGGTCCTGACTCTCTGTGGTCATTAAAAATCCCAGGGCGTTTCTCGAGAAGAGTAGGGGTGTTACCCCGGTGTCCTGGCCAAATTTCCCCCCTGGCCTTTACCCATCATGGCCTCCTAATAACCCCCCCTCTCTGAACTGGCTCCATCACTCTGCTCTCCTCCCCACTGAGAGCTGGGGTGTGGGGAGCGGACTGGCACCTCACCCAGGTGGGGCTGCACACTGGTTGTGGTGGAGGAGATCCCCATTACTTGTAAAGCGCTTTGAGTGGAGTGTCCAGAAAAGCGCTATATAAGTGTAAGCAATTATTATTATTATTATTTATTATTATAATAAAATCCATCCATCCATTTTCAAACCCTTTCTTCCAGTTCAGGGGCAGGGGAGAGCCAGAGCCTATCCCATAGTGCAACAGGCACATGGCAGGCTACACCCTGGACAGGGACGCCAGTCCACTGCTGAGCACGCGCAATCTATTTTTCACTGGGTGGGGAAAAAATATGAAGTTAGCCTGTAACCAGTGGGATTAAGCCATTTACTTGTGTCACAGCTTTAATAATGATCGTAAAACGTGTGCACTCTTCGCCCTTATCCAGGGTGTCGGCGTGATTACGGGCTCTGAGTAACACCCTTAAATTTCAGGGTCGCAGAAGGGAGTGACCATGGAGAAATCGCACTTTTTATGAGCGTGTTGATCCTCTCTCAACTTCTCCCGGCCTTGAGCCAGATCCAGTCTGTGTTTTAAACCGAGCCTATCAAACAGGGTGAGCCAGCAGCACCAGGCAGGAGTCGGGGGGGGAGGTTTATCTGTGTCGCACTGGGTGAGTTAAGCTTGCCAGGAGCTGCGGTGCGACACCGATTTGTTTCCCCCCCGCTTCCTGCAGCTGAAAGCCCCTTTTTTGGCCTGAAAATTCCTTCCTCGGCTCACAGCGCCCACGCGTCTCCAGCTTTTTTTTTTCTCCATATAGCGCCTTGCAAAGGAAGCACCCTTCCCCAAACGCTGTACTTGATACAGACAACAGACGTCTCTTCCCTTTAACCTGCTGACCCAGTTTCTCAGACCTCTTATTAAATGCCGGTAGCAAAATCAATTCATTGATGTTTATAGAAAAGATTGACGGGTTTTGAATTGAGCACAAAATTGTAAACTTTGGGAAAGTGCTGTAAGGCTCCATCTTGTTGAGAGTTCATGAGAATTGTGATGTGAAGTGGCCCTTCCTGCTCACTAGTCCCTGTTATGACTAATGTAGGATAAGATCACTTTATCGGCCCTATACAATTTCTTGCATTAGGGATGTGTCTTTTCACAGACCCCAGCTTGCTCTCCAGGAGACACACAGACAGGGAGAGAGAAGCTGGGGGTCAGAGCGCAGGGTCGGCCGTTTATACGGCGCCCCTGGAGCAGCTGGGGTGAAGGGCCTTGCTCAGGGGCCCAGCGGAGTAGGATTCCTCTGCCGGCCGCGGGATTCCTTCCAGCCACAGATGCAGATCCTTAGCCACAGAGCCCTCTGATGTAATAATAACTATAATTAATAATTGCTGAAACTTCTATAGTGCTTTTCTGGACCCTCCACTCAGAGCTCTTTCCAGGTCCTGGGGATCCCCTCCACCCCCAGCAGTGTGTACCCCCACCTGGATGAGGCGCCAGTCCGCTCCCCACACCCCAGCTCTCAGTGGGGAGGAGAGCAGAGTGATGGAGCCAGTTCAGAGAGGGGGGTTATTAGGAGGCCATGATGGGTAAAGGCCAGGGGGGGGGAATTTGGCCAGGACACCGGGGTAACACCCCTACTCTTTCCTATAAGTTTTTTTTCCCAGGAGTCTCCCCCTCCAGGTACTGACCAGGCTCCCACCTGCTGAGTCTCCAGTGGGGCTGCCAGTGGGGAGCTGCAGGGCGATATGGCTGCAAGTATAAGTCAATAAGTCCAGGTTGTGCAGCAGACATTTCAAAGCAGAAATGTTCCAGCGTGATCCGCAGGCAGAGTTAACCAGTGAGCAGTATTTGCCAGTGAAACCGTCTGGGAGAGGAGAGCAGTATTTCTACTGGATTAGAAGAGCTGGACTCACAAGCCTGCTTGTTTACAGGGTCACAGGGCCGCTCCACCTCACTTGAAGTCCTGCTGCCTCGTTCTGAAGCACAGACCTGCGGCTTTCCTCTAGTTTGTGGTGTAAATGGGAGTTTTCACATGTTCCAGTCTCCTTTTTCCTGTTCTGGTGGTTTGAAATGCCTTCATCAGCGCCGATTCCTTCTGACCCCGAAACCGAAAAATAAAGAGTAGTGGCTCCCTTTTAAAGAAAGATATTTCAGCTCATTTTCTACTGCCGTTTCTTGCCACCTTGAATCCTCCAGGAGTGGGTAGACCTGGAGAGTTCCCTCCGTAGAAATACATCGGAAACTGAACGGGTGGGTGTACGGCTCTATGTAACATCCATCCCTCCATTTTCAAATTCCTTTATCCAGTGCAAGGTCACGTGGTGGGGGAGATCTATCCCAGCATGCAACAGGCACAAGGCAGGGTACACCCCAGACAGGACGCCAGTCCATCACAGGAAAAGACGAGACGCACTCACACTCACACCAGGGCCAGATTATCCCAGTAACCAATTAACCCACCAGACTGTGGGGGGAAACCCAGGTGAACATAGGGGAGAACGTGCAAACTCCCCCCAGACAGCACCCCCAGGTCTGAAATTGGGAGCCGGGACCCCAGGGCTGTGAGGCAGCTGCGCGTGCGCCACTGTGCGGCCCTAAACCCCTCCCGTTAGGGACTGTTTTTACTTCCTTTAGAGAGTTCTGGGGTGTCACCGCCCGCCCTCCCCTCTCAGCCCCCAACAACAACAACAGAAACGTCAGCTGCCTGGTTATGAAACGGGTGCGCGCTGCCATCGAAACGTCTCGTCGTTACAGCGAGAAACGGAGAGGACTGACCCCGCGGGGCATCGGGAACAGCTCGGACCCCCCCACACCCCCTCTCCTGTCCACATCCACGTCCAGGGAGAGCCGGTTGCGGGGCGGGCTCCACACAAAGCGCATTGATGTCTCCCCTCCGGCGGGGCCCTCGGCCCTCGCTCGCCCCCCCTCACCCCCCCTCCCCGGGGAGAGCCCGGACAATAGCTGGTTCCCAAGCGACCGTTTCAAGCGCCCGGGGTGGGTGAGGGGGGGTGTCAGGGGGGGTGGGAGAGACGCCACTAGAAGAGTCGCATTGATCCGCGTCCTCACGCTATCGATACGGACCAGACAGACCGCGCAGGAGGTCACGGCCGCGCTTCTGCTAACCAGTAAGGTGCGTGAGTAGCTGTTTTTTTTCCGAGATCGTCATCAGAACTTTCCTCTGTTTAATCGCCGTTTCAATTCAAAGTGTGTGTGTGTGGGGGGGTGCGTTTTAATGCCGTTTTTCTGTTTCTCTCTCCCGGTGACCCGTGTTGTCCCGGTTATGCGCGTTAGGGGGGGAGAGATGGAGGAATAGCAGAACTTCTGCGTGTGGACTTCCATCGCAAGTCCACACGCCTCCCTTCCCCTCTGACCGTAGTTAAAAGAGCCGCGGAGGGGGCCGGCAGCTGTATCCCCCGGAGGTCCGGTAACCGGACACAGCGCCGCGGTGACGGCGACGCCACTGGGCGACGCGCCGAGAAATTGTGAAATTAACCGCGCTCTCCTCCTCTCACTTCGGTTCCCCCTCGTCAGAAAGCCTTCGAGAACCTCAAACTCCTTTTTTCACGGTCATTTTTGGTTGTTGTTGTTGTTGGTTGGCTTTCTTTTCGACTCCGGCGCTGGCGAAACCGGTTCCTGACGCGCTTTGTAACGAAACCGGTTCCTGACGCGCTTTGTCACCCGCGGGAGAGGAAGGGGGGGGGTGTCTGGGCACCGGTTTCGGGGTCCCCCCCGACCCGGTGTTTTTGTTGTCCCCCCCCTCCCCAGTTGTCAGGGCGACGCGCTCGAAAGTTGTTGTGTTTTTGTGGTCGGGACTGGTTCGAACTCGCTATCAAACTCGAGGTACAGAAGATGTGTGTTTTCTGAGCTTCTGGTTCCTGGGGTCCGGTCCCCTCATCGCCTCCTCACTCCTCTGAAACTCTGTGAATGATAAGAGTAGCGGTGTAGCTGGACCAGATTTCTCGTTTATGTTTCAGAAACCACCTTTATACAAAAGCTTTGTGGAAGGATATTCAGTGAAGTCTTTCATAACCCGATCTGCTGATCTGAAAGCACTGTGTGTCACAATGTTGTAGTACATTATTATTATTATTATTATTATTATTATTATTATTATTATTATTATTATTATTATTATTATTATTGTACAGATTGGTGTCCCCCATCACAATAGCAGGGCATTTGCCAGCAGTTATATCACCTTGCAGCTCCCCACTGGCAGCCCCACTGGAGACTCAGCAGGTGGGAGCCTGGCCAGTACCTGGAGGGGAGACTCCTGGGAAAGCTGAGGCTGCTGCTGGAAGAGGTGTTAGTGGGGCCAGCAGGGGGCGCTCACCCTGCGGTCTGTGTGGGTCCTGATGCCCCAGTATAGTGACGGGGGACACTAGACTGTAAACAGGCGCCGTCCTTCGGATGAGACATCAAACCGAGGTCCTGACTCTCTGTGGTCATTAAAAACCCCAGGGCGTTTCTCGAGAAGAGTAGGGGTCTTACCCCAGTGTCCTGGCCAAATTTCCCCCCTGGCCTGTTCCCATCATGGCCTCCTAATAACCCCCCTCTCTGAACTGGCTCCATCGCTCTGCTCTCCTCCCCACTGAGAGCTGGGGTGTGGGGAGCGTTCTGGCGCCTCATCCAGGTGGGGGTACACACTGCTGGGGGTGGATGGGGATCCCCATGACCTGTAAAGCGCTTTGAGTGGATTGTCCAGAAAAGCGCTATATAAGTGTAAGCAATTATATAATTATAAGACGCCTGTCCATCACAGGGCACACACTGACAATCTTTTAACTGTGGGAGGAAACTGGAACACCCGGAGGACACCAAGCCTGAATGCAGAGAGAACATGCAAACTCCCCACAGATAGACCCCAGAAAGTGCACCCAGGGCCCAAACGCCACTACAGCGCTCGTTCTGTAAGTCAATTTAGATAAAAGTATAGGACAAATAAACATGCCTAACTTAATGTACTCCCAGATCGCTTTCCTAGATAAACTCAGTGATGGGTGGTGTTTCAAACCAGGGTATTCAAAAACAGAGAGGGGGGAAAAAGGCTAAGAGTCTGGATTGTTGTTACTTAAGGTCTGTTTTCTCAGCATTTTTCCCTGGGTTTAAATGCAGGCAAGTTTACTTCTCCACAGAGCAGATCTCATGTTGTTCCAGAGTAGTGCACTGTTAATCCCGACAGCTGAGGAAACACAGCAGAAAAACATTTTTCTCCTCAGACCTCAAAAAGCCTAACCTCTGGTGAAGAGCTCACTTTAGACATGGAATTACTCGGGTTTAATTTCGGTTCCCCTCTCCCTCGTTAAAAGGGCCTGTTGTAGGTAGATACAGATGGTTTAATAAACATGCATGATCCTGGGGCTTAGTTGCATAACTCAGCGAAATATTAAATTCCTGAAGGATTTACACATGCACACCTTTTCACACAACTGCAGTTCTGACCTACATGCATTCAGCCAGAAATACTGAAACTCCAGAAAGGCTCAAGGGGATATTTCAGGCAAGATGGGACAGGAGACTTGCTTGTTTTAACTGGCCGGTATTTATCGGCTGAACTGGGTTCGCGTTCATGTTCCTGATCAAAATGTGCAGGCTTTGTAAGGCCACGTACATCAATACCTTGCTCACACCTGAAGAAGGCTTCACAGCAGAAACGTTGTGTTTTCTCTCTTCTCTTTGCAGCAGGGAATACACCTACAGTATTACTTGTTCCTTTGCAACGTACATCAATGTATACCCTCCTGGTCCAGGAGGGGGCGCTGTGTCTCCAGGTTTTCCAGGTCTCTGAAGAAGCAGCCATCTGAAGAGCTCAGTTGATCCTGTTCACCTATCTCATGACCACTTTATCCAATTCAGGGTCATGGGGGACAACACGAGCAACAAGCGATAGGCGCAGGGTGGGGTACCCCCTGTAGGGGATGCCAGTCCCTCATGGTGCACAGACACAGACACACACTCGGACCAGGGTCAGGTTTCCCAGAAGCCAGTTAACCCCACAGCATGTCTTTGGACTGTGGGTGGAAACCCCTGCAAACATGAAGAGAACATGCAGACTCCACCCATACAGCAGCCCGGGTCTGAAATTGAACTCGGGGGTCCCAGCACTAAGAGGCCAATCACTGTGCCACCATTGTGCCCCTCTGTTGGCGTCATTAAGCCAAAAGCCACAGACACATCAGCCATAATATTTCATTATTATTAAAGGAGATATTATTCGTTCTAATTGAATTCTCATTAAATTGGATCTTGTGGAACATTTTCAGTCCTTTGGCGCCTCCTTCCGGGCACCGTTGATAAAGCTGTGCTGAGGGCAGAGCACCTCAGGGGTACAAGGGTGGGGTTTGTGTTGGAGACTTGAACCCGGATCAATGGATGTACAGAAATGCGCAATCTTCTCATTAGGGCGTTGGTGGGGCCAGCAGGGGGCGCTCACCCTGCGGCTCATGTGGGTCCTAATGCCCCAGTGTAGTGATGGGGACACTATACTGTAAACAGGCGCCGTCCTTTGGATGAGACGTCAAACCGAGGTCCTGACTCTCTGTGGTCATTAAAAATCCCAGGGCGTCTCTCGAGAAGAGTAGGGGTGTTACCCCGGCATCCTGGCCAAATTTCCCCATCGGCCTTTACCAATCATGGCCTCCTAATAATCCCCATCTATGAATTGGCTTCATTACTCTGCTCTCCTCCCCACTGATAGCTGATGTGTGGGGAGTGTTCTGGTTCACTATGGCTGCCGTCGCATCATCCAGGTGGGGCTGCACATTGGTAGTGGTGGAGGGGATCCCCATTACCTGTAAAGCGCTTTGAGTGGGGTGTCCAGAAAAGGCGCTATATAAGTGTAAGCAATTATTATTATTATTAATTACTGTTCAAGGAACATCATATGTCCTACTTGCTATACTTCCCTTAGTGGAAGTTGACAAACCCGGTCCAAAGAACTCGTAGTAGGAAAGCTGCAGCAGGTGCTACAACCCATGATCCCCGAGGACTGTAAAGTAGTAGCAAACCTGGCCTCTCCCTCTAGGGGGCTCGATTGTTGGGTCAATTCAGACAGCATCAAGGGTTGCAGCTGGGGCTAACAAACAAACGTGGAAGACGTTCCAGATCAGGGCTCTCCCCAGCGTGGGGGTCCGGTGACTTGTGTTCTGACCTGGGCCGGTTCTAATTCCTGTTTAGACACATCCAGTTGCCCCTGAAGGTCTTTTACAGCGGACTACTGAAATGATTCACTTTGTGGAAGATATGAGTCCCTCAAAACAAGCCCAAACACACGAGAGCTGGTTACAGGTATTCGAGTTCTGCGGTTAAATAATAATAATAATTGCTCACACTTCGGTTTCTCTGGCATGTTCCTCCAAAGATGTATTTTTCTCATTGAAACATTAGTTTGGACGGGTTTTTAGGGAACATGGATGCCGCCCTCCCTCTTTCGTTAACGTTTTCCCGCCCGGTTTGGAACTTTGGGCCTCACTTTGGAAGTGTTTCTTCCCCCTCCAGGGCAGATTCCCGAGACCATATAATAATAATAATAATAATAATTGCTTACACTTATATTGCGCCTTTCTGGACCCTCCACTCAGAGCTCTGTACAGGTCATGGGGATCCCCTCCACCCCCAGCAGTGTTTACCCCCACCTGGATGAGGCGCCAGTCCGCTCCCCACACCCCAGCTCTCAGTGGGGAGGAGAGCAGAGTGATGGAGCCAGTTCAGAGAGGGGGGTTATTAGGAGGCCATGATGGGTCAAGGCCAGGGGGGAAATTTGGCCAGGACACCGGGGTAACACCCCTACTCTTCTCGAGAAACGCCCTGGGGTTTTTAATGACCCCAGAGAGTCAGGACCTCGGTTCTAATTCTCATCCGAAGGACGGCGCCTGTTTACAGTCTAGTGTCCCCGTCACTATACTGGGGCATCAGGACCCACACGGACCGCAGGGTGAGCGCCCCCTGCTGGCCCCACTAACACCTCTTCCAGCAGCAGCCTCAGCTTTCCCAGGAGTCTCCCCTCAGGGTACTGACCAGGCTCCCACCTGCTGAGTCTGCCAGCAGTGAACTGCAGGGCGATATGGCTGCAGGCATAATAATAATATTAATAATAATTGCCATCATCATCATTTTTATTTTATACAGTACTTTTAAAAGTGGCTTTACAGTAAGAAAAAAAAAACAAGCACACAGAGGAGAGAGCAGGATAAGACAATGACAATACCTTCTGGGTGGAGTCTGCATGTTCTCTCCAGTGGGTTTCCTCCAGTTTTTCCCCCGCCGTCCACAAAGGTGGGCGAATTGGCTGCTGGGAAACCCGGCCCTGGTGCGAGCGGGTGCGTGTGGGTGGGTTCCGCGGCTGACAGGCGTCCCACCCAGGGTGTAGCCCGCCCTGTGCCCATCGCTTGCTGAGTTGTGCAGGGCCTGCAGAAATATTGCTTTCCATGAGGGCTCCACAGACTCTCTCACTTCCACATCCCCAGGGCAGCTACAGGAAGTGGGCCGAGGCTGGCTGTGAGCCACAGGGGGCAGAGCAGAGGTCCAGAGTGACTCCCTGATCTATTTCTTCTCCCTTTTCATCAGAGTTTTTTGGTGTTCAACCCCCCGCGGCCTAAAAGGCTAAAAGGCGCGTCCCCCTTGCCATCAGGCAAACTCTAAAATGATAGCGCCCTCGATGTCATCCTCTGGAGCGCTGCTGGGAGCAAAAAGAGCTGTTTCTTTAGCCTGTGGATGTCAGACTACAAACAGCCACAAGAAGGAGAAAGGCTCTTAAAAATCTGGACATGATGTACTGGCTGGCAGCCATATCACCGCTGGCAGCCCCACTGGAGACTCAGCAGGTGGGAGCCTGACCAGTACCTGGAGGGGAGACTCCTGGGAAAGCCGAGGCTGCTGCTGGAAGAGGTGTGAGTGGGGCCAGCAGGGGGCGCTCACCCTGCGGCTCGTGTGGGTCCTGATGCCCCAGTATAGTGACGGGGGACACTAGACTGTAAACAGGCGCCGTCCTTCGGATGAGACGTCAAACCGAGGTCCTGACTCTCTGATCTCTGGGGAGCGTTCTGGCGCATGGAGGGGATCCCCATTACCTGTAAAGTGGAGTGTCCAGAACAGCGCTTTATAAGTGTAAGCAATTATTATTATCATTACTACCCAAACCCCCACTCCCGTGTACCTGGAACTAGAACGGTCTATGACTGGTTCTGAAAGAAAAAACAAAATGTGGTCCAGAGGCACCACCTGCTGACAATCTGACAGCATGACATTTTTTTTGAAGATCTTGACCAGGCTCCACCTTGCTGACCTGCAGAGATCTGAGCAGGTGAGGCTCTGTCAGCGTGGCAGAGTTATGCACAGGTCCTGCCTCGCCCCCAGTGCCTCGGGCTGGAGGAGCAGGGCTGTAGCTCTCACGTTTCTCCCGGGGTGAGACAGGATACACCAGGCCAGACAGCTGGTAATTCCATACTGGCAGGGGTGGAGTAGAACACAAGTGGGGATCATCCCTCCAGGCGTTTCCTAAGCGCTTTATCCAGTACAGGATACAGAGCCAGAGCCTATCCCAGCAATCAGTGCCAGGAAACACCCTGGACAGGACGCCAGTCTATCGTAGAGCACACTCTGACACAGACACAAATACACACTTAATCGCAGCAGGGCCACTTTTCCCAGAAGCCAATTAAGATCAGATCACTTTATCGGCCCTATACAACTTCTTGCATCAGGAATGTGTCTTTTCACAGACCCCAGCTTGCTCTCCAGGAGAGACACAGACAGGGAGAGAGAAGCTGGGGGTCAGAGCGCAGGGTCGGCCATTTATACGGCGCCCCTGCAGCAGCTGGGGGGTGAAGGGCCTGGCTCAGGGGCCCCAACGGAATAGGATTCCTCTGCCGGCCGCGGGATTCGAACCGGCAACCTCCCAGCCTCAGGCGCAGATCCTGAGCCTCAATGCCACCACCAACATGTCTTGGGAAGCAACCCACAGCGACCAAGGAGGAACATGCAAACTCCACACAGACAGCACCCCCCAAGTCCGGCATTGAACCCAGGGGCCCCCAGCGCTGTGAGGCACCAATGCAGACGACTGTGCCACCATTTGTCCCCAAAAAAACCCCAAACAAGCACGTTCTGATTCAGCGAAAGATCGGTTCTGTTACCAGTTGGAAAGCTGAAGCATCGTGTGACTGGGACTGGTGGGGCCTGTAGCCTTTTTCCCCCCTGAGGCTAGCGGTGTGCCAGCCAGAATCGCATTTGAATCCTTCAGATGTCGGAACAGGCATTTGTGATCAGGCTTGTTTCCATATTCGTGCTTTTTACCTCTGAATTTCAACGAACCGTCCCCTTTTCCTCAGATCCCCTCTATTTGAATAATTTCAGATGCTATTGCATCACCTGTTCCTTCAGGGCAGTTTGCCGGAACATGAAAATGCAGTCTGAGCCCTGGAAACTGCAGGCAGATACCAATATTCAGGGCTGTATTTTGCTATTTTCTTGGAAATGCTGCTTCCCGTTGAGGGCAGCCTTAAACTGAATCGCTGATCCAGCGCTGGTCAGGTTCCTCGCCATGTCTTCCTGCTCCACCTCCTTCCTGTCCTCTTGGCAATCAAACGTATTTTAACTTCTGGAAAGAACTGAAAAGTGCAGAGGGGGAAGGCGGAACCTATCCCAGCAAGCAGTGGGCACAAGGCAGGATACGCCCTGGGCAGGACGCCAGTCCATCACAGGGCACACAGAGACACAGACACACACACTCGCTCACTCAGGCCAGGGCCAGTTTTCCCAGAAGCCAGCTCACCTCCCTTTGTTCCTCCCACAGGCCAACGGGGGGAACATGCAAACTCCACACAGACAGCACCCCAGGGCCAGAATCAAACCCTGGGCGCCACAGAAGCCAGCAGTGTTAACCCCTCCGCCAACCATGCTCCCCCCCACCCTAATTTAGTCTCGGACCCGAAAGCTTTTCTTATTCTAAGTAACGAAACCAGTCCCATCACAGCCAGACCTGGATGGGTTCAAACCTCATTTGTCTCCTCCTGTCCTTAATCAGATCACTTTATCGGCCCTATACAATGTCTTGCATTAGGGATGTGTCTTTTCACAGACCCCAGCTTGCTCTCCAGGAGACACACAGACAGGGAGAGAGAAGCTGGGGGGTCAGAGCGCAGGGTCAGGCATTTATACGGCGCCCCTAGAGCAGCTGGGGTGAAGGGCCTCGCTCAGGGGCCCCCACGGAGTAGGCTTCCTCTGCCGGCTGCTGGATTCGAACTGGCAACCTCCCAGCCACAGGCGCAGATCCTCAGCCACAGGTTTGGAGGGGGTAGGCTCAGTATTCTGTGAGCCTTCTCCAGCCTCTTGCCCTTTCCCAGGCTCTCCCAGGTGGGCTGCTCCTCAAAAGGAGGGCGTCCACAGCTTTCTTCCTCCGGGGAAGAGCCGGGAGACAGGGGCTGCGCCGGCTGCGTGTGTGTTAGCGAGGCCCGAAGAACAGACTGAACTCCCAGAGGGCAGCACGGCGGCCCAGGGCCGGATTGTGGGGGTGCGTAGACCGATTGAGGGGGCACTGTCACTCCGAAACGTGCACAAAGAGGGGGTGAACGCCGATGGAGTGACGTCGATTGACGTGACGCCCTTGAAACTGTTCTTCATGGCCGAACCCTGTGATTGATGGGGCGAGCCGAGCGCCCGTCACTGCGAGACCCCTAGTTTCTAGAACAGTCTCTAGAGAGCGTGTGATTATTGATCTGGAGCCCCTAGAGCCGATCGTAAGTCACTTCGGTACCTCTAGTTTCTAGAACAGCCTCTAGAGAGCGTGTGATTATTGATCTGGAGCACCTAGAGCCGATCGCAAATCATTTCGGTACCTCTAGTTTCTAGAACAGCCTCTAGAGAGCGTGTGATTATTGATCTGGAGCCCCTAGAGCCGATCGCAAGTCACTTCGGTACCTCTAGTTTCTAGAACAGTCGCTAGAGAGTGTGTGATTATTGATCTGGAGCCCCTAGAGCCAATCGCAAGTCACTTCTATACCTCTAGTTTCTAGAACAGTCTCTAGAGAGTGCAGGATTATTGATCTGGAGCCCCTAGAGCCGATCGCAAGTCACTTCGGTACCTCTAGTTTCTAGAACAGCCTCTAGAGAGCATGTGATTATTGATCTGGAGCCCCTAGAGCCGATCGCAAGTCACTTCGGTACCTCTAGTTTCCAGAACAGTCTCTAGAGAGCATGTGATTATTGATCTGGAGCCCCCAGAGCCGATCGCAAGCACGCTGTTCCAGCTCGTGTCTCGTGAGTCGCTAGCGTGTCCCTCCTTCGTGGGGCCCCTCGACGTTCCCTAGGCCCCTAAGCTCTGTGCCTGCAGTGCCTCATGGGAAATCGGGCACTGACAGTGGTGCAGTAGTGAGCGTTGTTGCCTCACAGTGCCGGGGCCCTGCGTTCATTGCAGACCAAAGTTGATGTCTGTGTGGAGTTTGCATGTTCTCCCTTTGTTCTCATGAGTTTCCTCCTACAGAACACAGACGTGCCGAGAGGTGAATTGGTTTCTGGGAGAACTGGCCCCGGTGCAAGTGCGCGTCCTGTGATGGACTGGTGTCCTGTCCAGGGCGTACCCCGCCTCCCGCCGGTTGCTACAACTCGGGTTCCCCTGTAACTCTGAACTGGATAAGGAAGTTAGGAAATGGATGGATGGGTGAATTATTTATCTTACTGCATCAATCGTAGCCTTTTGATCCAAGAAATCCAAGTCCTCTTCAACAGCATTGCAGGGTGGCTTGTCCCAGACACCTACCACTCTTTGTGCAGACCTGCTCTTTTCGATTCTAATGGCACTTAACAGTGGCCCTCTTCCTCTGCCGTCTGTTTGCAAGTATGCTCTCAGGGTAGTTAATAATCAGAGAGGGGGGTTATTAGGAGGCCATGATGGGTAAAGGCCAGGGGGGGAATTTGGCCAGGACACCGGGGTAACACCCCTACTCTTCTCGAGAAACGCCCTGGGATTTTTAATGACCACAGAGAGTCAGGACCTCGGTTTGACGTCTCATCCGAAGGACGGCGCCTGTTTACGGTATAGTGTCCCCCGTCACTATACTGGGGCATCAGGACCCACACAGACCGCAGGGTGAGCGCCCCCTGCTGGCCCCACTAACACCTCTTCCAGCAGCAGCCTCAGCTTTCCCAGGAGTCTCCCCTCCAGGTACTGGCCAGGCTCCCCCCTGCTGAGTCTCCAGTGGGGAGTTCCAGAGTGATACGGCTGCCGTTAACTCTAGAAAACAAAAGTAGAGAGTGTTTACTGAAGAATTTTTGTAGCTGGTACCTTCTGAACGCAGGATCAAAACTTATCACGATTCCGAGGAAAAGAAAAAAACTGACTTCATCGGGAATCTTTTTTTTTCCCCTACGTAATGCCTCCGAGAGACGTGTGCCAGAAATCCTTGGGAATGTTGGCATCAGTATCCGGCAACATTGTTGTCGTGTTTTGTTTTCCCTGGAAACGACCGAGATATTTCGTTGGTGTGAGTGTGAGTGTGTGTGTGTGTTTTATTTTTCTGGAAACGCGTCCGCCCGTGTGTCAGCGGACGCTAACGGCGCTGTTGGAACGGCTCAGCGACCCGGCGGGGTGAGATACCAGCCCGGATCTGAATGTTCCTGCAGGAGTTTCCAGCGTTTCAGGAAGAAACAAGCGAGCCTCCCGGAGCCCGGGAAACCGCGGTCAGGAATCCCGGGATCGGGATGGGTACATGTTATAAGATCAGATCACTTTATCGGCCTTATACAGTTTCTTGCATGAGGGGTGTGTCTTTTCTCAGACCCCAGCTTGCTCTCCAGGAGACACACAGACAGGGAGAGAGAAGCTGGGGGTCAGAGCGCAGGGTCGGTCATTTATACGGCACCCCTGGAACAGCTAGGGGGTGAAGGGCCTGGCTCAGGGGCCCAGCGGAGTAGGATTCCTCTGCCGGCTGTGGGATTCGAACCGGCAACCTGTCTGTCTGTGTGGAGTTTGCATGTCCCGCGTGTTCAGAAGGGGTCCCTTCGGAGTGAACTCCTGGGGGAAACCGGCACAGATCCGTGTGTGTGTGTGTGTCCCGAGATGGACGGGTGTGTGTCCAACCCAGATCTGTCCCTCCCCCCCGGTTAAAGGGGGAGGGGGGGCATTTTTAAGGGTCTAAACCTTCCTAGATAGTGACGCTGCCTCGAAGCTTAAAACTCCGTAAGCAACGCAGCGGCTCCAGACGGCGGCTGGAATCCGGCTCCGGGGTTTGCGGCGAACTCGCCCACACTGTCACTCGAAGGGCGAAGCGAGAGAGAGAGACAGACTGTCAAAGTACAGCTCCGATTCGGCTGGTCAGCACTGGTGATCAGGGGAGCTGGTGTCAGGTTCGAGGTTCGTATAATTTAGCCACAGCACACGACCACCGCGGAAAAGGGAGGAGGGGGGCAGGTTTCACGCGGTCTCGGCGCTGCGGGACACTCGTGAGGTTTTAAACCCACCCCACACACACACCCACCCACCCACCCAAGGGTGCATCGATGAAGGCTACCTGCGCGGAATCGCGGCGGACACCGGTCGGCTGAGGTGCACCCTCCTCCTTCTCAGGTAACTGCAGATATTATTACGCTTCGTTTGGAAATTATTTGGTGGGGTGAGGGGTGGGGAAAAAAAAACACGAGTGGAATGAAACCGGGGCTCTGCGTGTTGCCAGAACCACGGTCCCAGAAGTCCCCCCCATGAACGTTGCTTCTAGTTGTCCGTTTCGTTGGTTGTTTCCCGACGAAGCAGGTCACTTCCCTCCGGATCTCGGTCCGGCTCAGGTGAGAGCCGAACAGGGCCCGGCTCGGCCGCCGGACTTGGTGCCGAAACACGCCGAGTTCGAGCCGGGGAGCCGCGGACATCATAGCCCGCAATCTCTCTTTCTCCCTCTCTCCCTCGCTTCCCAGACCAAAAAGCGTTTCCCTGGGAGAAATGATTAACCGGATCTCCATCTTTTTTTTTTGGAATCGAGGGGAAAGGAATTCAGTTCAGGTGAACCTCCGTTCATCTCCGTGGGAAGGCGAGTATATGAACTCGTCCCTACCATGCTGTCCTAGGGGACTGACTGGCGTCCAGCGACTAAAGGTTTTGAGGCGTATTTGAAGGCCGTTTCAGCTCCCAAATCGATGATCGGGATTCGAAATGGGCGTCTCTCCTGTCCCTATTTCAGGAAATTCGGCTCCACGCAGGTGTGCCTGCGGAGATCCAACCCAGTTGCGCGTCTGGGGACAGAGAGAGAGAGACGCGCTGAAGGTTTTGATCCATTTTGAATCCCTCAACAGCTACTCCCATTGACCAAAAAAAAAAAAAAGGAGGTCACGATCATCAGAGAGAAGTGTTTCGACACACACCTGAGGGAGACCGATCTTTAAAACGCCGGCGTGAAACTCTGCACGCATGGGTAGGAGCGAGACGCTTGAAGTCGGTTAATTCAGAGCTGATCAAGTCGCCCGGGTTCACGATTTTAATCAAGGTGCGTGAGATTGTAATCTGGGGAACAGCTTGCTTCAGGTAACACGCGGATCATACGTCTTCATCCTTTTTTGCTGTTGTTGCAATACAGGATACCTGTGTCACGCATGAATCGGAACTGTTAAGATGCGTTAAGAGGTGAGACGTAGCTCACTTCCTATGTGAAATATGCAAGATGTGTCCGTGCGAAAAGGTGGAAAATCGGCATCGTTTAATGTGATGTAATAATGTTGCTTTATTACCCCTATTCAATTTCTTGCATTAGGGATGTGTCTTTTCACAGACCCCAGCTTGCTCTCCAGGAGACACACAGACAGGGAGAGAGAAGCTGGGGGTCAGAGCGCAGGGTCAGCCATTTATACAGCACCCCTAGAGCAGCTGGGGTGAAGGGTCTGGCTCAGGGGCCCAGCGGAGTAGGATTCCTCTGCCGGCTGCTGGATTTGAACCGGCAACCTCCCAGCCACAGGCACAGATCCTGAGCCCTGTTTAAGTGTGAATATGCCGCTTGTGAAGACCGATCTTGATATGATGTGCTATTAGTAGTTATTTCTGAGTAGTCATCACATTGGCCAGGGGTATTTAGCGAAGTGACTGCTTTATAGAATTGGTTTCGGGCGGGGAATTAGACGGGAAATTATTTTCAGCGCTGCCCGTGTACCATTCATGAACATTTTCTTAGAGGGGGAAGAAAAAATGTTAGGCTAACAGGCGGTAGGGTAATATCTACAGTAACCAGCGGGATCAAATCAGATCAAAGTTGATTTATCCAATGCACAACAGTACGGCGATGCAGTGTCTGTTCTGCGAGCTCACAAGAATCACAAAAATCACAAAAGTGAGCTTGCGTTTTTTTGAAATGGAATAAAACTCAATGTGAGTGGAGCTGCTATGTGTTCAAGTTCCCGTTTATTGTCATTATACTCATACAGAGGTATATGGTGTAACGAAATGCTATTTAGCTAGCTCTCGGACGATAAGTAGGACAAAAAAAACAACAATACAATTGTATAATAAAGACAGAGACAACAGGCAGTGTGCAAAACAACATCAGATGTGCAAAAACATGTATCAACAGGATGAGATTAATGGATTGAAAAATTATGGAGAGTGAGCTTCTTGAAGTGTGAGGTGGAGGTAGATTTCAGTGTGTGTTTGAGTTTTTTGGTGAGAGAGAAGGCACTGTGAGGGTTCAGATCGTAGGCGAGAGAGGCTGGGAGTTGAATAGTTTGATAGTGTTCGGGGGTCGAAACTGTCTCCGAGTCTGGTACTCCGGGCCCGAATGCTCTGGGACCTTGTTCCAGAGGGTAGAGGGTCATACAGTCTGTAGCTGGGGTGTGTGGGGTCTTTGATGATGCTTAGAGCTTTCCTCAAGCCCCGTCTGTCATAAATAGCACCCAAATAGTGTCCATGGTGTATGCGATATATATCCAAGTAGTGCAGTTATGCTGAATACAGTGAACACTGTGTGTCCGTGTAGCCATTACAGGTGATCTGCTGAAGGAGCTGCAGGTGGGCTGTTTAGCAGTCTTATTGCCTGGAGGGTAGAAGCTGTTCTGTAATCTGTTAGACAAACCGGCGGCGTGTTTGGATTATAAAGTAAGAACACCTGTGTTTTTTCTGGGCCGGATTAATACACGCACTTGTTGACCAGGACCATCGAACACGGGTGTTATTACACGCTGTCGGTTTGCGGGGGGGGGCGCGTCAAATCTTCGGCGTATTTTCCCTAATCTTGAAAATCGAGGGGTTGGTTTTTTTGTAGGATATAGGGCCGGGATGCGGTCGAGTCTCGGATGAATCGGTCTTGGTTGAAGCTGACCTGTGCTGCTGGCGGTGAGATCGCAGTTGGGTGGGGCTCAGTTTGATTTTATTATAATAATAATAAACTTTATTTTATATAGCGCCTTTAAAGGTGGCTTCTCACAGCGCTTTGCAGGATGACAACAACAATAAATAAGACGAATACACAAGATAAAACACAATGACAATACACAGAGGAGACCGTGGATGGAGGTACTAAGAAAAGCAGAGGGGTGAAGAATGGAACCAGTTCAGTAAAGGCTCTTCTGAAGAAGAGGGTCTGGAGTCTGGATTTGAAGGAGTTTAGAGAAGGTGACTCTCTGATATCCTTGGGCAGAGAGTTCCAGAGCTCTGGGGCATAACAGGAGAAGGCCCTGTCACCCCTACAATGTAGACAGGGCTTGGGGGGGACAGTAAGGAGGGCAGAATTCGAAGAGCGAAGGTTGCGAGGTGGGGAGTAGGGCGATAATAGCTCAGACAGGTACTGAGGTGCCAAGCCATGCAGAGCCTTATAGGTGAGCATGAGGATTTTACAGTCCACGTGGAATTTGACCGGAAGCCAGTGCAAGGACTCCAGGACAGGAGTAATGTGAATACTTGCACTAGACCTGGTCAGGATTCTGGCTGCAGAATTAGACGAGGGAAGGTTGCGAGGTGGGGAGCAGGGCGATAATAGCTCAGACAGGTACTGAGGTGCCAAGCCATGTAGAGCCTTGTAGGTGAGCATGAGGATTTTAAAGTCCACGCGGAATTTGACCGGAAGCCAGTGCAAGGACTCCAGGACAGGAGTAATGTGATCACTTGCACTAGACCTGGTCAGGATTCTGGCTGCAGAATTAGACGAGGGAAGGTTGCGAGGTGGGGAGCAGGGCGATAATAGCTCAGACAGGTACTGAGGTACTGATTTTGGAATCTAAAACCTGTTTTTCTTTTTTTAAAGAAGTTTTTCAGTGTATTTTATTTCATCCGCGTGAAGCCACACCGCCCGTCTTCCTGTGCACACAAATGCGATTTCGAAAAAAAAAACGCCTAACAAAACGCGATCACCGCTTGCAGGTTTACGGCTTCAGCCTCGTCAGCCACTCCCGGAAGGTAATTTTCAACAGTCCCGACTATCGGAATTAGACGGTTGCGTTACAATTTAACCTTTATCGACCTGGGCGTTTGCAGAGTCACAGTGGGGAGTATTGTTTCACGTTAGCTCAGATAGCGCCGTCTTGTGTGTGTGTGTGTGCCCTGTATCTGAGAAAAGCAAATATCTCCCTATCTGGACAGCGTGGGCCTCCGCTAACCAAACAGTCTCGGGCGTAGGAAAGACAAGTTTGTCCAGTCTGGCGTGAGGCTCGTCTTGGCCGGTACGTCAGCGCGGCCAGAAACTGGCGGAGGGTCTCTCTTCAGCAGATCTTACAACCTGAGTGGGCTTTTTTTTTTAAAAAAATTGACAGCAGCTATATCACCCTGCGCTGGAGACTCAGCAGGTGGGAGCCTGGTCAGTACCTGGAGGGGGAGACTCCTGGGAAAGCTGAGGCTGCTGCTGGAAGAGGTGTTAGTGGGGCCAGCAGGGGGCGCTCACCCTGCGGTCTGTGTGGGTCCTGATGCCCCAGTATAGTGACGGGGGACACTAGACTGTAATCAGGCGCCGTCCTTCGGATGAGACGTCAAACCGAGGTCCTGACTCTCTGGGGTCATTAAAAATCCCAGGGTGTTTCTCGAGAAGAGTAGGGGTGTTACCCCGGTGTCCTGGCCAAATTCCCCCCTGGCCTTTACCCATCATGGCCTCCTAATAACCCCCCTCTCTGAACTGGCTCCATCACTCTGCTCTCCTCCCCACTGAGAGCTGGGGTGTGGGGGGAGCGGACTGGCGCCTCATCCAGGTGGGGGGTACACACTGCTGGGGGTGGAGGGGATCCCCATGACCTGTACAGAGCTCTGAGTGGAGGGTCCAGAAAGGCGCTATCGAAGTGTAAGCAATTATTATTATAAGATCCTGAAAACGACTTGAACACTACTAGCTGCTGCTGGAGAAAACTATGAACGGAATGGACTGCCGTGCAGTCCACAGTAGCCAAGAATGTCGTCACTCTCATGACGCTGTCGTTTCAATTTAAATCTGCTGACCTTCGCGTCTTGCCGGTATCTGCTCGGTCTCCGCACGGCCCGCCCCCGTCAGCCTGAACAGACGCAATTTAAGAATTTCACGGCAGTAAAAAGCATTTATGACGGGTAGTCGTTATCTGTTTGTGAGTGTTTTTTTTTTTCCTGGCTGCTCTTCAGCAGTGACAGTTCTGGGAAACGTCTTGTGGTGAACTGCGCCGTTTTGATAAGAGAGAAGTGGGATTTCTCAGTCCTCTGTAGCGCGGGTCCCGCCGCGTTGACGTTCTCGGGAAATCTACAGGAGGGACACTGCCCCCTGGTGGCTAAACACTTGCATGCATTTCCCCCCACCAACACACACACATTCTCTGCCAACGGGAGAACCTTCGATATTGTTTCACGATTAAAAGGTTCATGCCTAATTTTTGGCTCAGTCCAGGAGCACTGGTATTCATGTGTATATCAAAGGGCAGCTTTTTGTGAGAGTGATGGGGCTTAAATATCTCCCACCCTCATCCATCGTGGGATATTCACTCTCGTGCTGCCTCACTAATATCACACACTTACACTCCCCCCCCAATGATCCCACTCTCTCTCACTCCCTTACTAATACCACACTCTCACTCTCTCAAACGAGCACCACCCTCACAACTTGCTTTTTTTCACATTTACCAGACACTAGTGCAGTATTCTCTCACTAGTATCTCACTCTCGCTAGTGCTGCATTCTCTCAAGCTCACTAGTATCTCACTCACTCTCACTAGTGCTGCGTTCTCTCACTAGTGTCACACTCGCTCACTCCCTCTCTCAGTGCTGCATTCTCAACCTCTCAATAGTGCCACCCTATCACTAGTGCTACATTCTCCTACTAACTAGTGCTGCATTCTCTCACTAGTGTCACACTCTCTCACTCAGTGCTGCATTCTCAACCTCTCACTAGTGCCACCCTATCACTAGTGCTACATTCTCCTACTTAACTAGTGCTGCATTCTCTCACTAGTGTCACACTCTCTCACTCCCTCACTCAGTGCTGCATTCTCAACCTCTCACTAGTGCCACCCTATCACTAGTGCCACATTCTCCTACTCACTAGTGCTGCATTCTCTCACTAGTGTCACACTCTCTCACTCCCTCACTCAGTGCTGCATTCTCAACCTCTCACTAGTGCCACCCTATCACTAGTGCCACATTCTCCTACTCACTAGTGCTGCATTCTCTCACTAGTGTCACACTCTCTCACTCCCTCACTCAGTGCCACTTTTACTATTGCCACAACTTGCTTTTTTCACAAATACCACGCTCTCTCAGTAGTATCTCCAGTAGTACCACACTCTATCTCACTCACTAGTGCCACTCTCTCACTCCCTCTGTAGTATCTCACTCTCTCTCACTCGTTCCAAGGTCTCTGACTTTCATTCCCTCCCTCACCAACCCCATCTTGGTCTTGTTATTGTGATTGTGCTTCTGGGATTCTCGGAGGTTATTTCTGTTCCGGATCTAACGCCCTCAGTGCTGTGGTGGGCAGAGGGGGGGAGATCCACCGGCTCTCTTCCAGGCGCTGGGGTGTTGACTCTTCGGGTGTCACAACTGAATCCCGAAATAGATCAACTCTTTCCTGCCAAAAAGCCCAGCCTAAATCATTCGAAGTGAATGCCTGTTTCCTGCTGCGACCCCAGTCCTAAAAAGAGGTATGAACTGGACCTCCTGGCAAATATATGACAAAGAAGAACACTATTCCAGCAACTACAGCCAAATCAGGAGGAGCTCAAGACCACCCCTGGCACGATGGGCCACATCAATGCCTAACACTTCCCCTCCAGGCTTCAGAGTATCGCGCCACATCAAATTCCTTCCCCCCGGAAACGCCTCCCTGTTACCACAGGGCACCTGCTTTTTGTAAGAGTGATAGGGCTTAAATATCTCCCACCCTCATACATCGTGGAATATTCACTCTCTTGCTGCCTCACTAATATCACACACTTACACTCCCTCCCAATGAACCCACTCTCTCTCACTCCCTCACTAATACCACACTCTCCCTCACTAGTGCCACAACGTGCTTTTTTCACAAATACCAGACACTCGTGCCGCATTCTCTCACTAGTGCCACCCAATCACTAGTGCTGCGTTCACTCACTCTCACTTACTAATACCACACTCTCACTCTCTCAAACAAGCACCACCCTCACAACTGGCTTTTTTCACAGATACCAGGCACTAGTGCAGCATTCTCTCAAGCTCACTAGTATCTCACTCACTCTCACTAGTGAGATCCACTCTCAGCAACTACAGCCAAATCACGAGGAGCTGAAGACCACCCCTGGCACGATAGGCCACATCAATGCCTAACACTTCCCCTCCGGGCTTCAGAGTATCGCGCCGCATCAAATTCCTTCCCCCCGGAAACACCTCCCCGTTACCACGGGGCACCTGCTTTGGTCTGGATCACGGCTGTCGGGTGAGATTTTGCAGGTCTGGGAGTATCGCCAGTCTGGGAAAGCTCTAGTGTAAAAAAAAAACAAAACAAAACCTTGTGTTCACAAGTTGGAGTGGAGTAAAAAAGGAGGAAGGCTCAAACCACAAGGTCTGACTTAACGGCCTGACCTCCCGGCTGCATTTCTGCGGTGTGTCACAGCCAGGGTCATGAGAGCCTGAGATCGCTCACATGCCCCGAGACCGGACAGTTATAGGGCAAATAAAGACCAAAGCAATCCTGCATCCTTAATCTGTTATCTAACTGCTGTGTCTAGTTAAGATCAGATCACTTTATCGGCCCTATACAATTTCTTGCATTAGGGATGTGTCTTTTCGCAGACCCCAGCTTGCTCTCCAGGAGACACACAGACAGGGAGAGAGAAGCTGGGGGTCAGAGCGCAGGGTCGGCCATTTATACGGCGCCCCTGGAGCAGCTGGGGTGAAGGGCCTTGCTCAGGGGTCCAATGGAGTAGGATTCCTCTGCCGGCCGCTGGATTTGAACCGGCAACCTCCCAGCCATAGGCGCAGATCCTGAGCCACAGATCGTGATTGAAGCTCTTCACCGGCTTTACAATAACCAGATGGATGCGGACGGCTTGTTCCCTGCTCTTACACACATTGGAGCTTTAACCAAACAAAAAAAAGCAAATATTCAAAGAGGTTGCTTCATAGGATCAATTAAGGCTTCGGTGATCATCAGTTATAATGTAAAATCCTTCACTTTCTATAGCGCTTTTCTGGACACTCCACTCAAAGCTCTTTACAGGTCATGGGGATCCCCTCCACCCCCAGCAGTGTATACCCCCACCTGGATGAGGCGCCAATCCTCCCCCCACACCCCAGCTCTCAGTGGGGAGGAGAGCAGAGTGATGGAGCCAGTTCAGAGAGGGGGGGTTATTAGGAGGCCATGATGGGTAAAGGCCAGGGGGGAATTTGGCCAGGACACCGGGGTAACACCCCTACTCTTCTCGAGAGACACCCTGGGATTTTTAATGACCACAGAGAGTCAGGACCTTGGTTTGACGTCTCATCCGAAGGACAGCGCCTGTTTACAGTCTAGTGTCCCCCGTCACTATACTGGGGCATCAGGACCCACACAGACCGCAGGGTGAGCCCCCCCTGCTGGCCCACTAACACCTCTTTTCCAGTCTTAATTGCACCACCAATTCTTCGACCAGTACTGTACTTCCAGACAGAACCGTGCCTTCTTGTTATTGTTGTTTTTTGGGGGGGAGACACAGGCGTTCAAGCCGCAAGGTCTCTGCATAGCTCAGGGCCAGCCACAGCCACAAAGAGGAAGTTCTTGCATGTGATCCACAAGCCCAAAGTCTTGCAGCGGATCATGCACCAGGGAGGGCAGTGTCACGCCGTGAATTGAACGCAGGTCACGTGGCGTTGCCCAAGGGGCTTACTGAGGACTCGGCGCCCGATCTTCAGACGTTCGAAGGGAGGGTGTCATTAACTGAAATGCGAGCGAGAAAACCACAAGGCGAGCAGGGCGCTATCCTCTCGCAATCACTGAGAGTCATTAATCCAGCCCTCTCGCTGTACAGTCAGAGTAGCGGGGGCGTGGAGCCGAGACTTCACTGCAGAGTAATGAGGGTGAGACTGTGCTGAAGAGCTGGCCTCATACTGTGAACTATAGGGCCTTCTAACTGTGCTGAAGAGCTGCCCCCATACTGTTGAGCTATAGGGCCTTCTCACTGTGCTGAAGAGCTGGCCTCATACTGTTGAGCTATAGGGCCTTCTCACTGTGCTGAAGATCTGACCTTATACTGTGAGCTATAGGGCCTTCTCACTGTGCTGAAGATCTGGCCTTATACTGTTGAGCTATAGGGCCTTCTCACTGTGCTGAAGATCTGACCTTATACTGTGAGCTATAGGGCCTTCTCACTGTGCTGAAGATCTGGCCTTATACTGTGAGCTATAGGGCCTTCTCACTGTGCTGAAGATCTGGCCTCATACTGTGAGCTATAGGGACTTCTCACTGTGCTGAAGATCTGACCTTATACTGTGAGCTATAGGGCCTTCTCACTGTGCTGAAGATCTGTCCTTATACTGTGAGCTATAGGGCCTTCTCACTGTGCTGAAGATCTGGCCTCATACTGTGAGCTATAGGGACTTCTCACTGTGCTGAAGATCTGACCTTATACTGTGAGCTATAGGGCCTTCTCACTGTGCTGAAGATCTGGCCTTATACTGTGAGCTATAGGGCCTTCTCACTGTGCTGAAGATCTGACCTTATACTGTGAGCTATAGGGCCTTCTCACTGTACTGAAGATCTGGCCTCATACTGTAAGCTATAGGGCCTTCTCACTGTGCTGAAGATCTGGCCTCATACTGTGAGCTATAGGGACTTCTCACTGTGCTGAAGATCTGACCTTATACTGTGAGCTATAGGGCCTTCTCACTGTGCTGAAGATCTGTCCTTATACTGTGAGCTATAGGGCCTTCTCACTGTGCTGAAGATCTGGCCTCATACTGTGAGCTATAGGGACTTCTCACTGTGCTGAAGATCTGACCTTATACTGTGAGCTATAGGGCCTTCTCACTGTGCTGAAGATCTGGCCTTATACTGTGAGCTATAGGGCCTTCTCACTGTGCTGAAGATCTGACCTTATACTGTGAGCTATAGGGCCTTCTCACTGTGCTGAAGATCTGGCCTCATACTGTAAGCTATAGGGCCTTCTCACTGTGCTGAAGATCTGGCCTTATACTGTTGAGCTATAGGGCCTTCTCACTGTGCTGAAGATCTGACCTTATACTGTGAGCTATAGGGCCTTCTCACTGTGCTGAAGATCTGACCCCATACTGTTGAGCTATAGGGCTCACTGTGCTGAAGATCTGACCTTATACTGTGAGCTATAGGGCCTTCTCACTGTGCTGAAGATCTGACCTTATACTGTGAGCTATAGGGCCTTCTCACTGTGCTGAAGAGCTGGCCTCATACTGTGAGCTATAGGGCCTTCTCACTGTGCTGAAGAGCTGGCCTCATACTGTGAGCTATAGGGCCTTCTCACTGTGCTGAAGACCTGACCCCATACTGTTGAGCTATAGGGCCTTCTCACTGTGCTGAAGATCTGACCTTATACTGTGAGCTATAGGGCCTTCTCACTGTGCTGAAGATCTGGCCCCATACTGTGAGCTACAGGGCCAGAACAGGACCAGAGAGACGTGAATGGATGCATTAGGCATATTCATATTCCTCCTAACAATAGGAGGCATTTGAATCAACAGGATGGAGCTGGGCAGCCTGGCACCCCTGTCTGGCCTGATTTGCATGCCCGCCTGTGATCGAGTGCCTCGTGTGCTGGTCCAGGCTCCTAGCGTGTTACAAGTTCCAGGTGGGATATAACAGGTGCCCGCCGACAGTTAGACCACAGGCAGACAGTCAGCATCTCGCCTTCGGGGCAGGGTGTGGTAGATCTCCTTTTCCAAACCCCCCCCACCGTGTCCTGGTTTGCCATTTCAGTTTTCGGGACATAAAAGCCAGCCCGCCAAGATTACCAGCAGGGATCGATCCGAGTATCCAAAGTCCTGAAAGGAGTGCCCATCCAACTGATCTTGCCAACATAGCTTTTCAGTTGAGCTTTGAGTTAAAATGGTTCTTTGCTCTTTCTCTTTCTCATTGATCTTTTATTGTTCTCGGTTCATTACGACTTTCCTCATTTCTGTTTCTTTCTTTTTCAAGCATAAATGGACATTTATGTCGCCTTACTGCATTACCGTGTTTTCCCTGTATCTCTTCATTTTAAGATGTGATTTTTCCGCGTGGTTTGTAAAGCACTTTGAGCCGCTGCCTGGACGAAAGGTGCTCGATAAAGAGAGTTTATTATTATTATTATTTTCGAACGGCTTGATCCAGTCCAGGGTCGCCGGGGAGCCAGATGCCTATCCCAGCAAGCAATGGGCGCTAGGCAGGGTACACCCTGGGCAGGACGCCAGTCCATCACGGGACACACACATACACCCAACACTCCCGCCAGGGCTAATTGAAGAAACTCATGCAAGCTTGGGGAGAACATGCAAACTCCCCCCAGACCGTACCTCAGGAATTGAACCCAGGGCCTTTGCCACAACAATCCGAAGGGGTGGGCATTTGGTTTTAACCCGTGGGGGGGCCGGGATTGAGCGCCAGTTTGAGACGCGTGACTCTACAGACGATCGTTCCCTAATCAACGCTACAGTACAGGAGCCAAAGTCAGACGTGGTTCAGCAAAGATGAAGATGGTGGCGGCTGAAGATGGTCCCTTGAACCATTTTGAGAGTACCGCCAACCCGGCTTTCCGACGAACGACACGCTACGAAACCGCCTGGCGTGTCGCGTTATAAATCCTGTCCCGAAACCTCCCGACGGGACACAGGGCCCAGCTACGGAGCTTTTTTCCACATCCATCATGAACCAAAAAAAGAAAATACAATCAGAATGTTAGAGGAGTTACATTTTCCGATATTTCTCAAAAATCACCAAAAATATTTTTTCTCCGCTTTATTAGAAAATTCCTTTTTTTTGTGTGGGGGGGGGTGGCACTGTCCCCTAATACCCCACCTTAGCAATGGCTGAGCCCCGTGAGGATTATGACGAAGTTTATTTGACATCCCGTGAAGGCATCAGCAATAAAACGAAGAGGCCGCGGTCACACAGCGAAATCTGAGAAGTTAGAGCATTTAAGACGTCGAACAGGAAACATTAAGCATCCCATCCATGTGGCTACAGCTAAGTCCATCAATAATAATAATAAACTTTATTTTATATAGCGCCTTTAAAGGTGGCTCCTCAAAGCGCCTTACAGAATGACAACAACAATAAATAAGAAGAACACACCAGATAAAACACAATGACAATACACAGAGGAGACCGTGGATGGTGGTACTAAAAAAAGCAGAGGGGTGAAGAATGGAACCAGTTCAGTAAAGGCTCTTCTGAAGAAGAGGGTTTGGAGTCTGGATTTGAAGGAGTTTAGAGAAGGTGACTCTCTGATATCCTTGGGAAGAGAGTTCCAGAGCTTGGGGGCATAACAGGAGAAGGCCCTGTCGCCCCTACAATGTAGACGGGCTTCAAGGGACAGTAAGGAGAGCAGAATTCGAAGAGTGAAGGTTGCGAGGTGGGGAGTAGGGCGATAATAGCTCTGACAGGTACTGAGGTGCCAAACCATGCAGAGCCTTGTAGGTGAGCATGAGGAATTTGACCGGAAGCCAGTGCAAGGACTTCAGGACAGGAGTAATGTGAACACTTGCACTAGACCTGGTCAGGATTCTGGCTGCTGAATTTTGGACATACTGCAGCTTGTTCAGAGTAGATTTAGATACCCCAGCAAATAGAGCATTACAGTAGGCGATTCGAGAGAACACAAATGTGTTCTCTCGAATAAGGAAACAGCAGGTCGAGATCCTCCGACTCACTGGTACCTGTCTTCCGTCCGTACATTAAGGAATCTATTTTAAATACTCTCCCAGGCACCAGATCAGATGTGCCTCCACTCTTCCATCTGAAATCGGATTTCGTCACAGGTGCGTTCCGACCTTAAAAATCGGTCCGGGGCTTCACCAAAAGCTTAAAAAAAAACGGAACACCTGAGCGATCGGATTCCCCGGGGGGAAAACGAATCGATTTCGATGATCGTCGCAAAATCCAGGGAACCAGAAGTTCGGATTGAAATCGGGAGAGGAAAACCTCCCCCCAAAAAGACCCCCAATTAAAGCTAACTGACTGTAAAAGAAAACTAAGCAAACTTGATAGACTGGAACCGGGGGGGAAAAAGGTGGTCTAAACGATAAAGCCGTACCCCCCCAAAAAAAACAAAGTCTGCACCTCTCTACACTAACCAAACCGAAACGAAGACAAAAAGAAACGCACAACACGTCTTTTCCTCCCCTCCCATCCCCAAAAAACCACACACCGCTCCACTCTCTCCGTCCCCCATCTCCGATCTCTCGTCTTCCCCTTATAAAACGCTCCCGCCTCGTGGTCTTAATTAATTAATTGGCAGCGCCTGGAGGAAAGAGGAGAAAGCAATTCGAAACAAGAAGAGATGACGCTCCCAATTAAGGCCCGTAACGAGGGTGGTATTTTTCTTTTGCAGGTCCGCCGGGACGCACCAGTTCGCCGCTCGCGGGTCGACGCCGGCCCGCGCCCCAGCGCCGCCGGAAACTGCAAGCCCGGATCGCGCAAGTTCCCGCCTCCTCGCCCCGACGCCACCAGCGGCCCGGTACCGCGGCGATCCGATTCCCCCTCGCCCCTTGTTCTAAGGGGGGACCGGAAGGCCGGGCCCGTTCCCGTTCTGCGGTTTTATTCCCCCCAACTTCCTCGGGACCCCGGACCCCTCGGCGTCCCCTGTTCCCGGGGGATGACGGGTGGACGGGCCGGGCCTCGGGTGACCCTTCCCCGTCGAGTCGTGCTCCGGATCCCCTAGCCGGGAGCAGATCCCAGATCCCACCCCGCCGGGCCGATCCCAGGGAAATGTCGGCCAAGGCGCCCATCTACCTGAAAAGGGGCAGCCGCAAGGGGAAGAAGGAGAAGCTCCGGGACCTGCTGTCCTCGGACATGATCAGCCCCCCCCTGGGCGACTTCCGGCACACCATCCACATCGGCAGCGGCGGCGGGGAGGGCGACCTCTTCGGGGACCTGTCCTTCCTGCAGGGCAAGTTCCACCTGCTGCCCGGCCGGCAGCGTCCCGGCGAGGGCGCCTTCGAGTTCGCCCGCACCGCCAGCGTCTGCGGGGGGCACCCCGTCTCCCCCTCCTCCTCCTCCTCCTCGTCCGAGAGCTCGCCCCTCCTGAAGAACGCCATCTCGCTGCCCGTCATCGGCGGCGTCCAGGCCCTGACGCTACCCGCCGCCCAGCCCCCGCCCAAGCCCCCCCGCCTGCACCTGGACGAGAGGCCGGCCCCCCCACCCTCTCCTCCCGTCCCCGAGCCGCTCTCCTCCTCCGAAGAGCCCCCCCTGTCCCACGCCGGCTCCCTGCTCTCCCTCCACCTGGACCTGGGGCCCTCCATCCTAGAGGACGTCCTGCAGATCATGGACAAGCACCGGCTGGGGGGGGTGACCGGCGGCTGCCTGCCCAGCGGCCGGCAGGAGATCTTCACCTGAGAGGACGCCCCCCCCCACCCCCCAACCCGCGAGGCTCGTACCGTCCCTTAGACGACCGAGCGTGACCGTAGAGTAGGCGAGAGCTCCGATTCCCCTTCCGGGTGTAGCGAGACCGACGTCCCCCCTGCGGGGGTGAGCTGGGAGAGCTTTTAAAGCCCCGCCCCCACCCCCTCCACCAATCCCCGGCTTTGAAACCCTCCCGGTGGGAGGGGCTGACCTTTGACCCTAGACCGTGTCCCCTCCACTCCGAAAGGAGAGAGCTGGACAAGGCGGAATCTTTGCCTTTTGGGTTTTTTTCTTCTGTTCCTGGAATGGAATTGGCGAGGTTATCGGGGGGGCGATGAACGCACTGGAGCTGCAGTTTTCGGCTGGGGCGATTTGTAGCATTACCAGATGCAGGATTCGCTGGACGTCATGCTCACCCAGAACACTTTTCTACGGCCCTTACAAGCAGTGGGACTCTTTGGAAACCAATGTTTTTCTTTTCCGGGGATCTTTAGAAACAAATTAGGACGGGTACGTCTCTCTAGCGCTGGAATGAAGTGGAGATCTGCTTATCTTTTCTACTAACTCTCCGAGAAACGAGATCGTTGCGGTTTCTTTTGATGACAACATGTTTTCTAAGAAGCACTAATATAACTTCTGAATTAAAGGAAGCAAATCAGGTTGCGCTGTATGATTTATTTTCCTGCTTATGTGTCACCCAACACCCGACTTTGTCTACAACAGCCTCGATTGTGGAGCAAACAGGACTCAAAATGGAATATTGTTTTGGGATATGTAGGAAGAAAAAGTCAGTGTAAGATCCACTCTTTCTAGATATGCATGTAAGCAATGTAGAGCTGGTCAGAGTAATAATAATAATAATAATTGCTTACACTTATATAGCGCTTTTCTGGACACTCCACTCAAAGCACTTTACAGGTAATGGGGATCCCCTCCACCACTACCAGTGTGCAGCCCCCCCTGGATGAGGCGCCAGTCCACTCCCCACACACCAGCTCTCAGTGGGGAGGAGAGCAGAGTGATGGAGCCAGTTCAGAGAGGGGGGTTATTAGGAGGCCATGATGGGTAAAGGCCAGGGGGGAAATTTGGCCAGGACACTGGGGTAACACCCCTACTCTTTTCGAGAAACGCCCTGGGATTTTTAATGACCACAGAGAGTCAGGACCTCGGTTTTACGTCTCATCCGAAGGACGGCACCTGTTTACAGTCACTATACTAGGGCATTAGGACCCACACAGACCACAGGGTGAGCGCCCCCAGCTGGCCCCACTAACACCTCTTCCAGCAGCAGCCTCAGCTTTCCCAGGAGTCTCCCCTCCAGGTACTGACCAGGCTCCCACCTGCTGAGTCTCCAGTGGGGCTGCCAGTTGTGAGTTGCAGAGTATTGCAATCAGTACTGGACTTCATTAATTGTATTAATACACACTGATACAATAGCGGCACAGTGGCGCAATGGTTAGTATTGGTTCATTGCACCTCTGGGGCTCTGGGTTCAATTCTGCACCTGGGGTGCTGTCTGTGTGGAGTTTGCATGTTCTCTTCGTCTTCATATTGGTCCCACGGTCCAAAGACATGCGGGTAGGTTATTTGGCTTCTGGGAAATTTGGCCCTGGTGTAGACAGTAGACAGGTGTCCCATCCAGGGTGAAGCCTGCCTTGTGCAGCTGCTTGCCAGGATAGACTCCTGCTCCCTGAATTCGATACAGGGGTTAGAAGATAGACAGGACAAGTCTATGCCACGTTTTATTCTCATGCTGAGCTCACAAACTGTCTTCAGAGCCAGGCACAATCCCAACCTCTGTGACGGCAGAGAACCGATTTAAAATTCCTGTCAGACTTGCAATGACTACTATGCCTTATAAGAAAGTATTAATGATGATATGAAACAGGCATAGATGACTGCCTCGTTTCTTGTCAGCCAACATCTTAATTACCCAACCCCCAAAGAAACACTAGCAAAGCAGGTGTCTGCTCTTGGTTAAGACTGGAATTATTGCACAATTATTGCTACTCTCTCGGGACATTGTCATTAAGAGAAGAGTATACCATCTTTTATCTACAGCACCAATGGAATTGCGGGAATCAATCCACTGTGTTTTTTTTTTTTGGACACTTTCTAATCAATAGCACAGGAAATATGAATGTACTTTGTCTGCAGCACTAACAGCTGTGGCTGTTGGTTCAAAAGCGACTGTTAGCAAGTCATTAAAAAAATCGTTTCAGAGTGGGTTTTGGACAAAGGGCTCTCTTCCAACTACCGAAGAAGGGCTTTTGTCGGAATCCCCCTAAAAGAAAGGGTTTTTTTTTTTAAAGAAATCGTTTAAGCCTTGTGTATACAATACCAGTCTTCTGCTTTTTTTTTCAGGTCTGTGCATGTGCACTGCAGTTCAGCCAACTCTTTAAAAAAAACCTACATTTCCCAGACTTCAGTTGTAGTTTTCTCGTTTAAAAACAGTAGAATAGTTTCCTAGTGACTGATTGATACGGCAGGTAAAACAATCGTTTTAATGTTGTTTCTTCTGTAACGGTTAACTGCTGTTTGTGACAGGACGTTCCGGGATTCATCTGTATTAACTATGTTAATGTTCAACTATATCAAGCCTTTAATTAAAGCCTTCTTCCTCATAGGTGTCTTCTGTAGCTTTAGCAGAACAGCTTGTAGACCAGTCTTTTTTAACTTCAGTTTCTCTTTTAGAAGCTGCTGAGAAAGCAGGCTCGTTTCTTTTTTTTCCCCCTCAGCGCTTCCTTAAAGTGCTTACAGGTGTGGTCGTGAATTAATTAAGAGTATCAGTGAATACCACTGATGGCGAGTCAAATTATTGTTTTTGTTGGCCTCCGGTGACGAGCCCAGTGATCGTCATGTTTGTGTAAGTGCGCTGGAAGTTCTGCAGTTGTTTCCTAAAGTTTCGGCAGGCCTCAACTGAGCTACACTACACTAGACTATGAATTCGACGTTCTTCTGAAGCAAATGTGTCGACGCGTCTGTATTATGTAATATCCCATACTGCCTTATAAAAGAGAAAGGGTCCTAGTGTCAGTCCGGTCCATTTGCATGGGGAGGAAAAGCAAAAACACTTTGTGGCACTAATTCCAAAAATATCACAGGTCTCTGGGGAGATAGGAGACCCCAGTAGCGGTTCAGGAACTGCTATTCAGCATTCATATTCAGTGGTTTTAAATCACTGGGGCAGTGTGAGTTGACCCATTAGCCAGGTCTGCTGTTGCCTTCAGCAATGCCCGAGAGACACTTGCGACAACAGTTAGGCCTTTTGTAAAGCCACTTAAATTAGCCTTCATTTTCTCACTGAAGCACTGAAAACGTCTGATCTTTTTTTTACTAAGGTTTGTGGAACATGCCTACTTTGGATGGGTTGAAGCGCTCTCGTTTTGACAGGGCAGGGTAATATTCTCGTATTGGTGGAGTAAAGCAAAGCAAAACATAATGGGAAATCACAGGAAAAGGGGGCTACAGCATTTTCAGTATCTACCTTTAGAAATTGCCGCCTCAGCTTCAAGAAAACCTGACTGTTTTTTTTTTCTGTGGCTGAACAGTCCGAGATTCTCGGCCGACTTGAAGTCCTTCGAGCAGAGGGCTCGAAACATCACAAAAAGATATAATTAAGCTTCCGTGATAGTTCAGGAGACAAAGGAGGCCCTGATCCAATCAGAATAGCGAATTCTAAAAGATTCCCCTAACAGTGGGTCCCTCTGTGCCTACAACCGGCACGGGACAAAAAGAAAGAGGAGAGTGGGTTTGGAATTTGCAGCCGTCGTGCCGTTTTCTTCCTTTTGAAAACGGGGGAAATTATCCGGCAGCCTCCCACTTGTGAAGGGCCAGCTGGTGAGCGTGTGGGCTTGGTGACCGGAGTCTCTGAACTGCGTGGGCGCGATCCGTTTCTCCGACACGCCCACCTGCCAACGCCGCTGGTCATGTGACCGGCCGCAAGCTCCCCAGCGCCTTGCAGGAGAGTGAGCCCCGATTGGAGGAGCCGCGCTGATGTCACTGCCGGCTCACCGGTTACCCAGCCGACGCTGCCGTCAGACCTGCCCGTGACGCTCAGGTTTTCCCGGCTGGGCTTGACCAGAAGTGGGTCACCGCCTCCCGAAACCCAGCTAGGTGGGTCACCTCCGTGACGACAGCCTGGACTCGAACCCGCAGCTTCTGGGATAAAGGGATCGGCTGGAGCCCGGAGCGAGTGGAGCACCTGTAGGTGGAGTTGTAAAGCCATCCGAGACGAGGAGAGCTCAGTTGGCACAGGTTGAGCCGGGCTCTGACTGTCAGCCAGGTGGCGGGCAGGATTCTAAAGTGAAACTAAGAGAGGGGCGATTCGAGCTGGATTTGAGCCGAACGGGAGAGATTGCAGCGCAGGGGGTAACTGAATGGTTGGTAAATACCTGGTTGCTCTTCTCTGCACCAATTCTGAGCACCAATATCTTTACCAGAAGGTAACGTCCTCTCGGTTTGCTCCGTCGATGCGTTACAGAGAAATTCTAAAGAGACAGGGGGTCGGGTCCCTGCGAAAACCAACCCGAGGCTGTTTTTCATACCAGCAAGCTGACTCTGGGGTTAACGAGATCGGGAGGGCAGGTGATACTTCGGTCTCACTTTTGTACCCCCCTTTCTGAACGCACTGCTACAGCGCAGTTAGGGATCTATCCCACAGGCCCCCTGTCAAGCCGCTTGGCCAGCCCAAAAACCGATCTACGATGACTGAAAATGGTAAAAACAAATTGATAATTGAGTGAAAATGAAAAGGCAACACCTGCCACAACTTGACAACCCACAGGCAGCAGGACAAAGGAATTAAAAAAAAAACTAAAGATTGAATAATACAGGCAGATGTCAATTAGTAGAGCTGTCCACCCTGAGAGTACTGGATTGTTCAGCATTATTACAGATGTATTCATGCCTGGGTGGGGATATTCCCTGACGTCACAGAAGTGCCATGCGGAAATAACGCCCATCTAAACTCGTGGCCAAAACGCACGGCCACGACCTGTGCTTTGTGACTGAGCTCTTTACCGCAGGCTTCAAGTGGCGTTCGGGGCTATCGGAGCTCTTACTGACCCTGTCGCTGAGGCCGATGCGGCGATTGAGGGAGGGGGGGAGAGGACAGTGGGGAAGCCGGCCCTCGTCTTGAGCCTACAGCTGGAGCCCGCTGTCACTGACACGAGAGGGCTTCATCTTTCTCTGTGAGCAGGATTTAGCGAGTGTGTGTATGGGAGATTATGTGACAGAGTTAGTGAGTGCGTGTGTGTGTGTGTGTGAGAGAGTTAGGGATTGTGTGAGAGCGTGGGAGATTGTGTGTGTGGAGATTGTGTGTGTGTGAGAGTTAGCGAGTGCGTGTGCAGATTGTGTGTGTGAGTGGTAGCGAGTGTGCGAGAGTTAGTGAGCGCGTGTGGCGATTGTGAGAGTTAGCGAGTGTGTGTGCAGATTGTGAGTGGTAGCGAGTGTGTGAGTGTTAGTGAGTGCGTGTGCAAGTTAGTGAGCGTGTGTGGTAATTGTGTGTGAGAGTTAGCGAGTGAGTGTGAGTGTGAGTTAGCGAGCGTGTGTGTGACTGAGAGAGAGTTAGCGAGCGTGTGTGTGTGACTGAGAGAGAGTTAGCGAGCGTGTGTGTGTGAGAGTGAGAGAGTGTTAGCAAGCATGTGTGTGTGTGAGTGAGAGTGTTAGCAAGTGTGTGTGTGTGTGAGTGAGAGAGAGAGAGTTAGCAAGCGTGTGTGTGTGTGTGTGAGAGAGAGAGAGTTAACAAGCGTGTGTGTGTGTGTGAGAGAGTTAGCAAGCGTGTGTGTGTGTGAGTGAGAGAGAGAGTGTTAGCAAGCGTGTGTGTGTGTGTGAGAGAGTTAGCAAGCGTGTGTGTGTGTGAGTGAGAGAGAGAGAGAGTTAGCAAGCGTATGTGTGTGAGAGAGTTAGCAACCGTGTGTGTGCGCGAGACTCAGTGAGGCCGAGCGTCTCTGGCCCTGTCCTGCCCTGTCAGCGCCGATGCTCTGTCCTGTTTGAACAGTACTGGGACACCAGCCAGCTCGGCCTTTTGTTAAGGGAGGGACTCCGGAAAAGCACAGCTCCTGACCCCAGGAGGGGGTGGGGGGGGGGCCTGGGAACTCAGGGGGAGAAGGAGAGGGAGCAGAAGAGGGACAGAGAGGGGGCGACGCAGTGTGAGAGGAGGACCGACGCAGAGCGGGCGAGAGGGCGAAGAGAGAGACTCAGGCCCAGTGAGGAGAGAGAGTTTCTCCTGTTAGCAGAGGAGGGGAGGATGAAAGAGAACTGAGACGCTCTTTCTACATTCTGGGGTTAGAATGAATGGGCAGCGATGAGGGCATTTCAAACCACGACGAAACTACCATGTGCACGACCGCATGTACAACCTCCCAATTGACATCACCGAAGAGACAAAGTTCCAAAGTACGCGCAACGCCATATTGCTGCACTCGCCTGTGCTTCAGAACGAGGCAAAAAGACTTCTAATGACGCAAAAGGAGCCCTCTCAACACCGTAAACGTGCTTTAGACCAAGCGCATTTTGCTGCGATAATGGCAATGAATATTTTAATCAAACTGACATGTTTTTTAGGCACTTTTAAGTATTTAAAAAAAAAAGACCAACCTGCCCACTAACTAAAACAAGCGAATAATAATTCATGATGTTAGTAGACCCTGTTTCTCATTTGGTTACGGGAACTAGTGAGCAGGAAGGGCGAGAGTGAGTCACAATTTTACGCTTAATTTGAAATCTGTGCGTTTCCTGCCGTGCCGAACTTATTTTGTTTTTACGGAGATTTCATACGGGTCTGAGAAACTGGGACTGAAGCACTTCTTTCATGGCCAGAAAGGGGGAGAGGAGAGACAGTGAGAGAGAGGAGGAAGGACAGGATTTTTCCACAGGAGCCGAGAGAGAGCTCTGGCCAATTACTCCCACCCCACTCTCAGCCTGTGGTGCCCCCCCTGTGGCCACTCGCGGTCACCGCCAATTAGGGCCACGATCCACTCGAACCCGTGCTCACAGCACGAGCCTCTATGAAAGCCCTATTACTTTGAGTAATAATAATAATAATAATAAAATAATAATAATAATTGCTTACACTTATATAGCGCTTTTCTGGACACTTCACTCAAAGTGCTTTACAGGTCATGGGGATCCCCTCCACCCCCAGCAGTGTGTACCCCCACCTGGATGAGGCGCCAGTCCGCTCCCCACACCCCAGCTCTCAGTGGGGAGGAGAGCAGAGTGATGGAGCCAGTTCAGAGAGGGGGGGTTATTAGGAGGCCATGATGGGTAAAGGCCAGGGGGGAAATTTGGCCAGGACACCGGGGTAACACCCCTACTCTTCTCGAGAAACACCCTGGGATTTTTAATGACCCCAGAGAGTCAGGACCTCGGTTTGATGTCTCATCCGAAGGACGGCGCCTGTTTACAGTCTAGTGTCCCCCGTCACTATACTGGGGCATCAGGACCCACACGGACCGCAGGGTGAGCGCCCCCTGCTGGCCCCACTAACACCTCTTCCAGCAGCAGCCTTAGTTTTTCCCAGGAGTCTCCCCTCCAGGTACTGGCCAGGCTCCCACCTGCTGAGCTTCAGTGGGGCTGCCAAAAAAACATTAAAGTCTTAATTAGTTTTCACTGTTGACGAGCTTGTGTGAAGTCTGTTCCCTTCATAGTTTAAGGAACCGTCAGCGTTTGAGCTGGGAGAACTGGCAACAAGTTAACTCCTGTGCCTCCGATGAACTGTGTTGCTCTGAAAAACAGCCCAGATTTAAACAAGAATCTCTGTTGCGTGCGAGGGCTTCCATTCAGGGACATACGGTTTTTCTGTTGGAGACGACAACAACAAAAAAAAGACCGTTAAGGAGGCAGAACACACACGACACACAGAGGCCTCTTCTCCAGCTCAGTGTGAGGCCTGCTCTCCCGGCCGGCGGTTGCCACGGTTACCGCACAGCTAGGCCACAGGCCTTGTGTTTTTGCTTTTCGTACAAAAAAAGACAAACCAGGATTTCCTTTTTGTCCCGAACTCCCCTTTTCTTTGGCTTTCGGCTTTCCAGCCAGCATTTGACACCCCCCATCCCCCCAACCCGAACTGAATACATACACTGTTACCGTTGGATAAACGGCGATTTTAAGGACTTGAACGTAACGGCACACCGCAGAACTATATTTATATGACCTTTGTTTGAAATTGAAATACATACCGAACCGTTTGAATTTTTCCCTTTACTTCGCTTCATTGTTTTTCCGCTTAAAATGATATTTTGATCCCCCCCATTCTTGAAAACACAGCAAACTACGGAAGCCCGTTCCCGCCAGGGAGTAAAAAATAAACGCGCTATGGTATCTCGCAATTGCGACTTAGTATCTCAGAATTCCGACTTTATATCTCGCAATTGCGACTTTGAAATAGCCCACATTTCATGGTCTGTCCTCTTGTTATTGTGACGGATTCGGGGTCAAGGGCTGGTGCCTCTCTGCATGGGCTCGAACCCACGTCTTGCCAGCTGAGCTAAAGAAGACCTTCTTTTTTAAAGTCAAAAAGGACAATGGAAATATGTAAAAAGTATCAGTTTCAGCTTCTATAACTGTGAATTCAACTGGATGTGAAGTTACTATTTCTGTATCTTTTTTCATATTCTGTCTCCGTTTTTGTATTTCTGGCGTTTAAAAACTTTTTTTTAAAAGCCCACCGTCCACTATTCCATCTGGGTACTATGGAAGCCTCACTGGCGGAAATGGGATTCAATACAAATTATTGTAATTAATTTGATTTTTTTATCAGGGCACTGTACAAGACAAGTCTTCAGGCCTATAGATCCTACGATCCTGTACAGTTTATGAATATAGTGTAAGGGACCGGCCGACACACAGGTTGAACGATCTGGTTGCAGTGTGGTGACGGCACCGCCCTCCCCTGCGCATAACAGGGATGCTGGCCGCCGGGGATGAAGAAAATGTTCTTTAAAGAAAGTGTTCTTTAGCTCAGCTGGCAAGACCTGGGTTCGAGCCATTACAGTGATGCACGAAGTAGGGTAGGAGCGGCGAGGGCACAAGCCCTAGAACCCGAATCCGTTACACTAACAAAGGGACGGACAATGAAATATGGGCTATTTCGAAGTGGCAAATGTGAGAGAAAAAGTCGGCATTTTGAATGTTCAAGTCGCAATTCTGAAATACTAAGTCACAATTATGAGATGTGAGATAAAATGTGAGATGAAAAGTCGGAATTTTGAATTTTCAAGTCGCAATTCTGAGATACCATAGCGCGTTTTTTTTACTCCCTGGTGGGAACGGGCTTCCATAGGGCAAACCATTCCCAATGATTGTGAAGATAACTCCCCTACATTCTTCCAGTGTCCTTAAGCAGCGGACGAACTTTAAAAGAGCTTTTCCCAGGCAAATACTGATCTGCGACACCGCCTCTTTTTAACGGATTTATAACGTCGCTCGAACAGCTTTGCTTCAAAGTGACGGGCCAACATGCTGCCAACTTATTCAGTGAAATGAACAAAAACATGTTTTGTCTTGACACTGAAAGTGAACTGGAATTGTTTGCCAGGCCCAGAAAATACAGATTCACCTGAAAGCTTCTAGGTTATCAAGCCATATTTGGCAATAACCCTTATATATTTACTATTTGCTATTTATTATATGAGTGATTCAACATGTGTGAAATATTTTCCCCGTCAAGACACGCCATTTAAACGTCTGCGATGTCGATATTCACGCGGGATTAACTAACCCCCTTACAGTGCAGGCTTCACACATCTCAAAATGAGGAGTGTTACAGTACAAACGCGGTCTTAGTGACCCAGTAATAAAACAATAAGCCGAAGAGCGCCCCTCAGAAAAGAAAAGACGATGTACTGCAGGACAGTGACAGAGATTAAGCTCTGATATAGATACACAATTTCCTCTTGCACACTGCCCTCTGCCGGACGGCCTGCGTCCTCGGCTCACCTGGTTAACAACAAGGCTATACTGGGTAAGCGCGTATCGTCACTGATACTCACCGATTTACTCCCCAAGTCAGCCTTTTTTGACTGTAAAACAACAATTTCGAGTTTTATTTTCTTTAAAAAGAAAACTTCGACGTGTTGGGCATGATATCAGTTTGGTTCTATTTGCATATTGGGCGCTACTTTGGGATTTTCTGATAGGGCGCTTCTTTCTGGGGGGGAATGAAATCCTTAATTCACCGAGGGAATTGTGTGAGACCCTTGTGTCTGCTGGTCTTTAGCTCCAGGTGATGAGTGCTTCTCCGTGGTGGTTTGGAAGTTTTTTCAGCAATTACCCGGTCAAAGTGCATTCGTTTCCACACCTCCCCGCATCAAGAAATACACATTTTCTCCTCTACTTACTCATTTCCTCTCTTGTTGAGGACTAAAACGCTCTCAACCTGCCGTCATCGGATAATGAACGATGCTCTCAGCGCTCTTCGTGCACACCTGCCGGACACCTATACTAAACAATTAGGGCTGAAGGCCAGAATAATCAATGACCGATATGCCCACCCCTCGCACTATGAGTCTGAACTTCTCCCAAGCTCATTATTTTCCTCCTGTATGCATCTTACGTATCTGTTTCACTCACCAGACGATTCAGCTTTTTTATTCATCTATTTAAAGCTTGTGATGTTTTTAATCTGCCGTTTTTTATCTCTGTTATTGGCCTCAGGTTGTGATCAGTATATGATGCATCTCATTGTATCTGCCTGCAAAGCCAGTTCCACATCTGGCCTCCATTAAAGGAGAGTGGCACTGTAGCTACAGCGGTTTGGCACTGCTGCCTGGCAGAGCTGGCCCCCTAGGGTAAACATCCTGACTCGGGAGTGCTGTCTGTGTGGAGTTTGCATGTTCTCCTTGGGTTTGCATGGGTTTCCTCCCACAGGCCAAAGACATGCGAGGAGGTGAATTGGCTTCTGGGACAACCGACCCAGGTGTGTGAGTGTGTCTCTGTCTGTGTGTGTCCTGTGATGGACTGGCGTCCTCTTTACAGTGTAGCCCGCCTTATTGCATTCCTGGATAGGATCTGGCTCCTCCACAACCCTGAATTGGATTGTTGTTGTCGAGTGAGTGTCGACTCATCTCTTGTCACTATCCATAGAGTTTTTCGGGGAAGGATATCTTTCGCACAGATGGTGCTAGTGTTGTTGTTGTTGTTGTTGTTGTCACGGAAATGTGGCCCTCTGCCACCAACACCGCCCCCTACTGCTGCTGCCCAGTATGGGTTATTAGAGAACCTGGCGCCTGACGTGGGACACGAACCCACTACCCCGAGATTATGAGTCTTATGCTCTACCAACAGAGCTTGTCGGGGACCCTGAATTAAATAAAGCAGTCTAAATTTATGCCAGCAGCCCTGTCACCCTGCAGCTCACCATTGGCAGCCCCACTGGAGCTCAGCAGGTGGGAGCCTGGTCAGTACCTGGAGGGGAGACTCCTGGGAAAGCTGAGGCTGCTGCTGGAAGAGGTGTTAGTGGGGCCAGCAGGGGGCGCTCACCCTGCGGTCTGTGTGGGTCCTAATGCCCCAGTATAGTGACGGGGGACACTAGACTGTAAACAGGCGCCGTCCTTCGGATGAGATGTAAAACCGAGGTCCTGACTCTCTGTGGTCATTAAAAATCCCAGGGCGTTTCTCGAGAAGAGTAGGGGTGTTACCCCGGTGTCCTGGCCAAATTTCCCCCCTGGCCTTTACCCATCATGGCCTCCTAATAACCCCCCTCTCTAAACTGGCTCCATCACTCTGCTCTCCTCCCCACTGAGAGCTGGTGTGTGGGGAGCGGACTGGCACCTCACCCAGGTGGGGGTACACACTGCTGGGGGTGGAGGGGATCCCCATTACCTGTAAAGTGCTTTGAGTGGAGGATCCAGAAAAGCGCTATAGAAGTGTAAGCAATTATTATAATTATTATTAATTACTCAATTAACACGGGATATAATACAAGCCCAAGTCAACACCTGTGCCAAGGAACGGATAAAGATTCATTTCATGTTAAAAGGGAAAGGAAAAAAAAAAACATACTACTTTTGGCTGTAGCTTCTTCAGGTGATATTTTACACACACTCACACCCCGACAAATTTTCCCAAATTTCCCTGCAGAGGAAACCCCACGCGAACACAGGGAGAACATGCAAACTCCACCCAGACAGCACCCCAGGTCTGAAACTGATCTCAGGACCCCGATCCTGACCCCCTATGCTACTGCGCCGCCCTTTCTCCATCTTTTCCTCTTAATCGCTATATTTTAGTCCGCTGTTTATAATAATAATAATAATAATAATAATAATAATAATAATTGCTTACACTTATATAGCGCTTTTCTGGACACTCCACTTAAAGCGCTTTACAGGTTTATAGCGCTTTCCACCACCACCAATGTGCAGCCCCACCTGGATGATGCGACGGCAGCCATAGTGCGCCAGAACGCTCCCCACACATCAGCTATCAGTGGGGAGGAGAGCAGAGTAATGGAGCCAATTCATAGAGGGGGATTATTAGGAGGCCATGATTGGTAAGGGCCAATGGGAAATTTGGCCAGGACACCGGGGTAACACCCCTACTCTTCTCGAGAAACACCCTGGGATTTTTAATGACCACAGAGAGTCAGGACCTCGGTTTTACATCTCATCCGAAGGATGGCGCCTGTTTTACAGTCTAGTGTCCCCCGTCACTATACTGGGGCATCAGGACCCACACAGACCGCAGGGTGAGCGCCCCCTGCTGGCCCCACTAACACCTCTTCCAGCAGCAACCTTAGTTTTTCCCAGGAGGTCTCCCATCCAGGTACTGACCAGGCTCACACCTGCTTAGCTTCAGTGGGTTACCAGTTGTGAGTTGCAGGGTGATATGGCTTATCTAACTTTGACTAGCTGTACATACCCCCGGGGTAGATCCGTTCTGTGGCATCAGCCAGAATCTCTGCTGCTGATCTAGCCTGACGCACCCTTAGCTCTGCCAAACTGCTTCCAGATCCGCTTTCCTGAAAACGGGTCCGAAAATGGGTGTGACCCGAACGCAGGGGTCGAACTGGCTGAGCCGCTACAGAGTTCAGCCACTAGAGGGCAGCATAGAGACACTCCCGAGCGCCCTACTCCTACTTGACAAACAGGTTCACCAAAACGACTCTGCTTTTGCTTGATTGCAAGAAAGCGTTTGACACGATCTGGCCCCAAGGATGGTTTTACAAACTTCGCCCGAGGGGTGAAATAAAATTAAATTAACCGGCGCAGCGCAAAAATCAGAAACAGAAGGACAGAACTCTGTCTAATCCTAAATCCCCACAGCTGCCAGCATCAGAACAGCTCCCAGTGCTACAGGGGACTCAACAGTGCTGGTAGCCCCGTAGGGGATCTCCCATCACAGCCTGAGGAACAGCGACTGACCCTCTCAAATAACTGTCTCTCCTGTGTGGCCTGTAAATAGAGTTTGTACCGTGAATTTCTTGTCGATTGTTAATGCTTTGCAACACCCTAATCCGTCGGGCGAGGACACAAATGTTTGAATACCGCCAACACAGAGAGACACAAAAGGACGCACAACTGCGCGGTGAGATTTCAGCGTTTATTGATCGGCGGCGGCAGGGGGAGGAGGGAGACCGCTAGACGAAGGACCGCCGGAGCAGGGTGGGGGTAGATCTGATCTCGTTGTAGCACCCCTCCTCCTCCTCCTCTCCCCCCCCACCTCTCCTGTGGCCCCATTTCCTCTCGCGGGCGGAGCGGTGGAGCCACAGCACCAGGGCCAGGAGCGCCAGGAGCACCAGGGCCATGCACAGGGTGAGCAGCACCCCCTGGAGGATCCCGGAGGAAGGGCGGGGGGCTGGAACAGGAAATGACATACAGAGAGTGAGGCGGAGCAAGGGGGATGACACCCCATGAGCCAAGGTGTCGGATTGGGCCAGAGAAGGAATGGGGCGGGGCAACGTCAGGAATGACACATTGTCATTGGCTGATCAGTCAATACATCGACCACCTGTGGCAGTCACATTGTCCTGTAAAAACAAATATCTTAGTTCCAGGGTAGAGACAGAACTTCTGGCCTTAGCTTGCTGATATGTAGGACCTAAGCTTGGCTTCTTATTTGACTCGTTGACTTCAGAATTAAATTAAATAACTAAGAGCAGAGGAGACATGAGAACTGCCAGCAGCTCACTGCTGGCAGCCCCACTGGAGACTCAACAGGTGTGAGCCTGGTCAGTACCTGGAGGGGAGACTCCTGGGAAAGCTGAGGCTGCTGCTGGAAGAGGTGTTAGTGGGGCCAGCAGGGGGCGCTCACCCTGCGGTCTGTGTGGGTCCTGATGCCCTAGTATAGTGACGGGGACACTAGACTGTAAACAGGCGCCGTCCTTCAGATGAGACGTCAAACCGAGGTCCTGACTCTCTGTGGTCATTAAAAATCCCAGGGCGTTTCTCGAGAAGAGTAGGGGTGTAACCCTGGTGTCCTGGCCAAATTTCCCCCCTGGCCTTTACCCATCATGGCCTCCTAATAACCCCCCTCTCTGAACTGGCTCCATCACTCTGCTCTCCTCCCCACTGAGAGCTGGGGTGTGGGGAGCAGACTTGCGCCTCATCCAGGTGGGGCTGCGCACTGCTGGGGGTGGAGGGGATCCCCAGGACCTGGAAAGAGCTCTGAGTGGAGGGTCCAGAAAGGCGCTATAGAAGTGTAAGTATTCTTAATCTTATAATTATTATTAGAGAAGTGCTAATTGGAGATTTGTCCCATGCCTGGAGCAGACTATCTGCTCAGTGAAAACAGGGTTACAGTGAGCCAGAGCCTAGCCTACTCTATCACAGCCCCCAGAGCTCAGAAAGAAGAAATCCCAGAGTGTGTCTCACTCAGGGTCTGACCCGAAATGCAGATTAGCTTTTGGAAATGCGTTAGTCAAAACACCAAAGGACTCAACTAAGCTGAAGAGCCGTCTTTAAAAAAAAATGATGCTTATTGCACAGAAGCCTAGTTTGTTTTTTTTACTCGTTAAGATGCTAGCTGACTGGAAGCAGGAAGGTGGTGTGGCTGGTGAGCATTGCTGCCTCACAGTACTGGGACTCCGGGTTCAAATCCGGACCTGGGGGGGGGTTGTCTGTGTGGAGTTTGCATGTTCCTCCGTGTTTGAGTGGGCTGCCTGTGGGCGCTCAGGTTTCTTCCCGCAGTCCAAAGGCATGCTGGGAGGTTAATTAGCTTTGGGGGGGGGAACTGGCCCTGGTGCGTATGTGAGTATCTGTCTGTGTGTGCCCTGCGATGGACAAGCGTCCCATCCAGCGTGTACCCCGCCCTCCGCCCATTGCTCGCTGGGATAGGCTCTGGCTCCCCCTGCAACCCCAAACTGGAACAAGCAGTTCGAAAAACTTGATGGATGGATGGGTAATATAATAATAAACTATTTTATACAGCACATTTAAAGGTGGCTTCTCACAGCGCTTTACATGATGACAACAATAAATAAGACGAATACACCAGATAAAACACAATGACAATACACAGAGGAGACCGTGGATGGTGGTACTAAGAAAAGCAGAGGGGTGAAGAATGGAACCAGTTCAGTAAAGGCTCTTCTGAAGAAGAGGGTTTGGAGTCTGGATTTGAAGGAGTTTAGAGAAGGTGACTCTCTGATCTCCCTGGGGAGAGAGCTCCAGAGCTTGGGGGCATAACAGGAGAAGGCCCTGTCACCCCTACAGTGTAGACAGGGCTTGGGGGGACAGTAAGGATATTTTAATGGATCGGATAGGAGTCTGCCAGTCGCCCTTGGCAAACGAGGAACTGGCAGAGCGTGGATACTCACAGCCGTGAACGGAAAGATGCAGCAGGCAGGCCCCTGTCCCCAGGGGATTTGAGACGGAGCAGCGGTACAGCCCGGCAGTCTGCGAGGAGACGTTGAGGATCCGAACGGTCCCTTTCAGGTCGCCTGGGATGGGTTGGGAATGAAGAAGCAGCAGCAGCACTTGATCAAGTTCATCAAAGCAATTTTAAAAAGCCCCTTTTCGGAGCGCAGTGCCCGTCGCTATGATTGCACGGACAAATCAACAATCGCTCGATGATTTTTTCCAGAGTGCTCCCAGGCATTCTGGGATGTATGTGTTGTTTCTACGGAGATTAAGAATTCTTGGAGCTGGACAGGGACGTGATTTTCTTTACTATGCTGTAATTATTCTACGGTATTATTGCCGTTATTAGATACAGTATTATAATAATAATAATAATTGCTTACATTTATATAGCGCTTTTCTGGACACTCCACTCAAAGTGCTTTACAGGTAATGCGGATCCCCTCCACCCCCAGCAGTGTGTACCCCCACCTGGATGAGGCGCCAGTCCGCTCCCCACACCCCAGCTCTCAGTGGGGAGGAGAGCAGAGTGATGGAGCCAGTTCAGAGAGGGGGGTTATTAGGAGGCCATGATGGGTAAAGGCCAGGGGGGAAATTTGGCCAGGACACCGGGGTAACACCCCTACTCTTCTCCAGAAACGCCCTGGGATTTTTAATGACCACAGAGAGTCAGGACCTCGGTTTGACGTCTCATCAGAAGGACGGCGCCTGTTTACAGTCTAGTGTCCCCGTCACTATACTGGGGCATTAGGACCCACATGGACCACAGGGTGAGCGCCCCCTACTGGCCCCACTAACACCTCTTCCAGCAGCAGCCTCAGCTTTCCCAGGAGTCTCCCCCTCCAGGTACTGGCGGGGTCCCACCTGCTGAGTCTCCAGTGGGGCTGCCAGTTGTGAGTTGCATGGTGATATGGCTGCTGGCCATATCAGATCAGTCTAATTAAGATCAGGAATCGCTCATCTTTCCCAGACAGCAATGGTCAGGTCAGATGATCTCCGGTCTGACTTCAAACTACCAATCTCCAAGCTGTGGCAATTGCTATAGTGTCATATTCAGTATTCGAACCTGGGTGTGCGCTACCTCTCTCGTTATGTCCTGTCCTGTCCAAACATTCGGTTCACATGCTTCGAGCACGTGACTCCACTGACATTTCATTTTTCTAACGGAAAGCTGCCAAATAGGTTCAACCAGCTAGGTTCAACCAGCGCGCTTGGAAAGCTTGTAACGTTCTGGCCTTGCCGACATGGCCACCATCTCGTTCCAGACCCCTGCCACTCTTCACGTACAGCCCCCTTTTGTTTCCCGCCCCCAGTACATGGCATATTTTCCTTTTCCCCCACTTTGTATCCCCTTGGTTCAGTTGTATAAACAACTCAGGAGTGACAAAGACCTTTTATGGCCAGCAGCCATATCACCCTGCAACTCCCCACTGGCAGCCCCACTGGAGACTCAGCAGCTGTGAGCCTGGCCAGTACCTGGAGGGGAGACTCCTGGGAAAAACTAAGGTTGCTGCTGGAAGAGGTGTTAGTGGGGGCAGCAGGGGGCGCTCACCCTGCGGTCTGTGTGGGTCCTGATGCCCCAGTATAGTGACTGTAAACAGGCGCCGTCCTTCGGATGAGACGTAAAACCGAGGTCCTGACTCTCTGTGCTCATTAAAAATCCCAGAGTGTTCCTCAAGAAGAGTAGGGGTGTTACCCCGGTGTCCTGGCCAAATTTCCCCCCTGGCCTTTACCCATCATGGCCTCCTAATAACCCCCCTCTCTGAACTGGCTCCATCACTCTGCTCTCCTCCCCACTGAGAGCTGGGGTGTGGGGAGTGTTCTGGCGCACTATGGCTGCCGTCGCATCATCCAGGTGGGGCTGCACACTGGTGGTGGTGGAGGGGAGACCCCATTAACTGTAAAGCGCTTTGAGTGGAGCGTCCAGAAAAAGCGCTATATAAGTGTAAGCAATTATTCTTATTATTTTAGGACTGGAAATCTCCTTTCAAGAGTGTAGGACTTTTTGGTTTCAGACCCACTATAGAGCTGAGCTGGTTCCAATCGGCTGTCTTTTTTCTGTTTGTTTTTTTTAAAGCAACGTGGCGTTTGTATCCTCCTAAGGGGAGATCGCGATCCTAACATTCCCCCCAACGGCTGCGTGTTCTTACCTTCCTTGTTAACGGGCAGAGAAACGTGTTCGGGTTCCAGCTTGTCCCAGCTCATCTGCGGAGTGGGCACCCCCTCGTCCACATAACAAGACAGAGTCACACTGCCTCCTTCGTCCGGGTGGCCATCCGGGAGACAGTGGGGGGTTGAGGGGGGCGCTGGGGGAGGAAAAATCGTTGAGCGTGCTGTCGGAACTTCTCACAGGCGCAACTGCAATTTGCAACGACCGGTTTTTCAGATTCCGGAAATGGAGGGGCATCATGGGAATGTCTGGCTACTGCGGTGGGACTGGAGAGCCGGGCGAGAGGCAGCCGAGTCAAGAAAACCTCAAGTAGCACACGGGAAATAACCCAGCGCTGTGGGCTTCTGGGACCAGGCTGAGCAAGGGGAGCACACACACACACACTCAGTAGTCCCAAGTCAGACCAGCTGTGATTGATGTTCAGGAGCTGTGTCGTCGCTGGCTGCCCCACTGGAGACTCAGCAGGTGGGAGCCTGGCCAGTACCTGGAGGGGGAGACTCCTGGGAAAAGCTGAGGCTGCTGCTGGAAGAGGTGTGAGTGGGGTCAGTCGGGGGCGCTCACCCTGTGGTTTGCGTGGGTCCTACTGTCCTCTACAGTCTCAACACAATTCCTCATTACCCTAACTCCTGCCAAAATTCTGCACGCGGCGTTCTATCCTGGAACAGCCCTGCTCTCTGAAGGCACACTACCTGGATGGGAGACCTCCTGGGAAAAACTAAGGTTGCTGCTGGAAGAGGTGTTAGTGGGGGCCAGTAGGGGGCGCTCACCCTACGGTCTGTGTGGGTCCTGATGCTCCAGTATAGTGACGGGGGACACTAGACTGTAAACAGGCGCCGTCCTTCGGATGAGACGTCAAACCGAGGTCCTGACTCTCTGTGGTCATTAAAAATCCCAGGGTGTTTCTCGAGAAGAGTAGGGGTGTTACCCCGGTGTCCTGGCCAAATTTCCCCCCTGGCCTTTACCCATCATGGCCTCCTAATAACCCCCCTCTCTGAACTGGCTCCATCACTCTGCTCTCCTCCCCACTGAGAGCTGGGGTGTGGGGAGCGGACTGGCGCCTCATCCAGGTGGGGGTACACACTGCTGGGGGTGGAGGGGATCCCCATGACCTGTAAAGCGCTTTGAGTGGAGGGTCCAGAAAAGCGCTATATAAGTGTAAGCAGTTATTATTATTATTATTATTATTACTCGAGCTTAAACTGAGAATATGGTAGTTGCATGCTCTTTACTCATCCCTAAAAAGACATTCATTGAAATGTCTTTGTCTGACCCAGTGCACTCTGTAATTCATATGAGTGATGTATGGTACCAAGTAATCATTGATTAGATATCCAGTCCAGGGATATTTAGATTTGGTAGCTGCCTGGTTCTGTGAAACGCATCGATTTCTTTGATTGATCTGGCCCTAAATTTAAACACTATTGATTTGGAGACGTACTGTATACAGTGGCTCTCTGCTCTCTATTATTGAGAAACTCCCCAATTAAACAGGAAAGGAGACAACCTCATATAACCAAATACGTTATATTCTGGGTAAATCTAAAATATTGTCATTTTACACAGTTGCACAGTATAAAAAGTCATCAATAAATGAACAAATTCAAGCAGAACGGTCACATTTATTCACACCTCTACGTATAAGGGTCTCTAGGGGTTCATGATTTGGGGGGTATTAGAGGAGGTAACACACACACAGAAGACATTCCCCAATTCCAGAAGGCAACCAGTCGTTATCGTGGTTGTCAGAGAGCTCTCTGAAGGTCACGGGCAAATGCTAACTAACCTCCACAAGCTGGGAGGCGTTTGTAAAAGAATCCACAAAAAGCTGGACACAACATCTTCCACTGTAGTTACAGTAGTTACCAGGAAATGTAAAGATCATGTCCCTGCACTAACCTGGTACGTGCCGTAACTGAAAGATGGGGGATTTAATCCAATAGCTGGGCTCAGATTAAATCCACAAGCAGGCAGGTGAAAGTCAAACTCAAGGAAGTCGCTCACGACCAGAAACCAATGGGTCTGAAGGACATGGAGAGCTTCGACTTGGAGGGAAAGTTGATCAATTTCTCCTGCGAAGTGTCAGCCACTCGCACTACGGGAGGAGTCTTGGCAGTGTAAGCCCTGCCAGAGGAGGATTTACAAAACACCAACACGGATTGCAGCGCTGTGCATCACAGCACTGACATGCAGCTCCCAGCCCACAGCAAGATCCAGAAGTCATGGTCAAAGAGCAGGCCGGGGTCTAGCTGGGATCACAAGAGGTCGCCAACGTGAAGGAAATCTGGAAGCGTGGTCGAGGGTACGAGGGCAAGGGTCAGTACACAACGGGCTGATACTAGGAGACGAGCCGAGGTTGTAAGAGAAGCTGGAAAATGCTTGTGGGTGAAGACAAGCAGTGATATGGGAAACTCTGGTGACTCAAGGGGATAAACTCGATGACTGAGCGCTGAACTGGGGGATGAAGCAAGACTTTAATACCAGAGACCATGGATAATGAAGAGAGTACTTAATTCGAGGCAAGTGTAACTGATCATTTCTCATTCCACGTACAGACAGCTCCAGTAGCATTCCCCCCTATGTTGAGATGCGGCATTTGGGAGTACGAGCTGGAAATTACTCTGGGATCACATGTAGCCTATACGAGATAACTCCAAAGGCAACAGTTGGAGATCTCCAGCACAGACGGGCTCTTTCACTATAAGGAGTCTTAATAATAATCTTTCATGGTCAGGTGGCAAGGAATAAGCCTAATCCCAGAGTGAACCTCAAAATATTAAATAATAATTGCTTACACTTATATAGCGCTTTTCTGGACACTCCACTCAAAGCGCTTTACAGGTAATGGGGATCCCCTCCACTACCACCAATGTGCAGTATCCACCTGGATGATGCGACGGCAGCCATAGTGCGCCAGAACGCTCACCACACATCAGCTCTCAGTGGGGAGGAGAGCAGAGTGATGGAGCCAGTTCAGAGATGGAGATTATTAGGAGGCCATGATGAGTAAGGGCCAATGGGAAATTTGGCCAGGACACTGGGGTAACACCCCTACTCTTTTCCAGAAACACCCTGGGATTTTTAATGACCACAGAGAGTCAGGACCTCGGTTTTACGTCTCATCCTAAGGACTGCGCCTGTTTACAGTCTAGTGTCCCCGTCACTATACTGGGGCATTAGGACCCACATAGACCACAGGGTGAGCGCCCCCTGCTGGTCCCACTAACACCTCTTCCAGCAGCAACCTTAGTTTTTCCCAGGAGTCTCCCCTCCAGGTACTGACCAGGCTCACACCTGCTGAGCAACTGCCAGTTGTGAGTTGCAGGGTGATATAGTATTCAAATTTGCCTAAATAAAATTTGAATCACAATTTTAACGTCTTATGGTCACATGCCATGAAAAAGGAACTTTGAGACATGCTGAGTAGGGTTTGGTGCAAGAACAGTGAGGCTCATGTGGAGAAAACACTCATGCTCATTGCCATATATTGCCTGAGGTCCGTTATGTTTTGTATGGATCCTGGAGCTCGTCAGGATAAGGGAAAATCATGAACTTGAACAGATATCCGGACATTCCGTTTCCTCTTGGTAAGTTTGCTTGAACTTGGCCAAAAAACAGACATTCCCGCATGACAGTGGTCCAAAGCATGCACGGAAATTGACAAGGGCATGGTCAACTGCAGACCAGCGTTATCAGTTGGCCATCTCAGTTGCCACACTTCTTTAATCCAACCAAATCTTCGGGATTCTGACTCGAGAAGGTCGATCACAGACTGAAGCCGATGGATCCCAGTGAAGTGGAGAAACTCTTCATGGAGGGGGGGGGGCTTGAGTGGTGATCAATTTCTGCTGTGAAGTGCCAGAGGAGGCTTCTAGCAAGTGTAAGTCCTGCCGGAGGAGGATTTACAAAATACTTAACTACAGAGGTGTGAAGAAATATGACCCTTCTGGATTCCCCACTCCCCCAACTTGCTCTGGACAGGAGGATTACAACCACAGGACCCTTACAGATTTCCTTCAGCAAGACCCAATCTTGTCGATATTTCTGCGCAGCGCGGTGTTCTTAATCGGTTCGGGGGGATGAACAGATCCGCAGGGCACTGTACGGACAAGCAGGGGTATTCAGGGAGGAGGGCAAAGGAAAAACAAAAGGAGGAGGAGGAGGAGGAGAATTACCAAGGACCGTCAGGCTCAGCTCCCCGATCCCTGGGGACCCGGGTTCTGGAGGGTTGCTCACCACACAGCGGTACGTTCCTGCGTCAGAGAGCCGCGTGCCGTTCAGGATGATGTCGGCGCTCCACGGCAGAGCGACGAAGCCTACGCGACCGGCGAAGGCAGGGCTCTCAATCACTTCCCTGTGATCGTACACTATTACCTAGGAGAGAGGGGGGTAGAGGGGGGGGTCAGACCGGTTTACAGGAGGACTAGATGAGACCCTTGGACCCCTTAACTAATCATTCTGATCCAAATAACACACGCCCAGAAAACACAAAAGGTTGGACTCATTCACACCTCTGTAGTTAAGCATTTTGTAAATGCTCCTCTGGCAGGGCTTACACTTGCTGGACATCTCCTGAAGTATTGTGACGTTTTGGCGCCTCACAGGAGAAAATGTAGGGAATGTTCGGTTAGCGAATGACCTTCTTGGGTCTGAACATCGGTGATTCAGTTAGCATGAGGTGTGGGGACGGAGATGGCCTCCCCTCTCTTGCAATATAGCTCATAACCTCAGAGGATCCGTCCAGTCCCAGAGCACTAGTGCAAATGGTAGCACTGATAATAATGGTGCTTTAAAAATGCAAAAAAAAGTGCCTCGGCTCAATAGTTAGCCGCAGGACGGCGTTTTAGGTTTCTCGGTATGCTGGAGCACAATGATCACTGTGTGGAACTTGATCAAAATTAATTTCGCCTTTCTCCTACAGCTGTGCGTCTTTGTTGAACTCCATTCTTCTGCTGGAAGAGGTGTTAGTGGGACCAGTAGAGGGCGCTCACCCTGCGGTCTGTGTGGGTCCTAATGCCCCAGTATAGTGACGGGGGACACTAGACTGTAAACAGGTTCTGTCCTTCAGATGAGATGTAAAACTGAGGTCCTGACTCTCTGTGCTCATTAAAAATCCCAGGGCGTTTCTCGAGAAGAGTAGGGGTATTACCCCGGTGTCCTGGCCAAATTCCCCCCTGGCCTTTACCCATCATGGCCTCTTAATAACCCCCCTCTCTGAACTGGCTCCATCACTCTGCTCTCCTCCCCACTGAGAGCTGGGGTGTGGGGAGCGGACTGATGCCTCATCCAGGTGGGGGTACACACTGCTGGGGGTGGAGGGGATCCCCATGACCTGGAAAGAGCTCTGAGTGGAGGCTCCAGAAAGGCGCTATAGAAGTGTAAGCAGTTCTTATTATCAATCTGTCGAGACCCGTCCTACCTGCGAGGGAGAGCTGGGGTCGGAGAGTGGGGCGACCGTCCAGATGATGTTGAGACGGCTGAGGGGGGCCATGGTGAGGAAGGAACAGGGTAGCACCACGGAGTCCCCGCGCACCACTTCCACGCTCGTTTCCCGGACTGTAACCCTCACACCGCCCCCTGCAGGAGGGGCAGATGAAATCACGTTAACATTCACGAGAGAAGACCAGCCGGCCCATTTTAGATCTAGAAGCCTCTTGACCCGCGGATCTCACCCCACCACTTCGTGACAGAAGCCAAGGTATCTGCTTCAGCAGCAGGGCTGGGTCACTTGTTCCACACCTCCACCTCCCTTTGTGTAACCCTGCTGAACTGTGGGAGCTTAATCACAGCTCCCCGTCTGCTGTTATAGTGACTGTTACTACCCCGGTGGAACGTACCAATTAAGCACATGGCCAATAAGCTGATCCCTTTCCTGCCTGTGGACACCCTTTCCAATCAGTCAATCAGGGCAGGTGTGTCCAATTTACTGCAGTGAGGGAAGAGGCTTTAACTTAGCCTCAGCTTGTTCCATCACAAGGACTCTCCCTTCCGACTAAAGAGACTCAGTTCCTTTGGCCTGTCAGTGTGGGACACTCCCTTCCGACTAAAAAGTCAGTTCCTCCAGTCTGTCAGTGTGGGACACTCCCTTTAGACTAAAGAGACTCAGTTCTTTCAACCTGTCAGTGTAGGGACACTCCCTTCAGACTAAAGAGACTCAGTTCCTTCAGCCTGTCAGTGTGGGACACTCCCTTTAGACTAAAGAGACTCAGTTTCTTCAGCCTGTCAGTGTGGGACACTCCCTTCAGACTAAAGAGACTCAGTTCCTCAAAGAGAACAGTTCCTGCTGCAGACACAGAGCCCCTTCCTGGACCAGGACTGGACACCCCTGCTGCAGAAACACTGACCCCCTCCTGGACCAGGACTGGACACCCCTGCTGCAGACACACTGACCACCTCCTGGACCAGGACTGAACACCCCTGCTGCAGACACACTGACCACCTCCCAGACCAGAACTGGACACCCCTGCTGCAGACACACTGACTCTTCCTGGACCAGGACTGGACACCCCAGCTGCAGACACAGAGTCCCTTCCTGGACCAGAACTGGACAGCCCTGCTGCAGACATAGAGCCCCTTCCTAGCCCAGGACTGGACACCCCTGCTGCAGACACAGCGCCCCCTACTGAACCAGGACTGGACACCCCTGCTGCAGACACAGTGCCCCCTCAGTAATATGATGCAAAACCATAAATACTCGTTTTTTTTTTCAGTTAACAACTGAATCTCTTGATAATAAGTTCCATTGTGCTTTATTTGGGCAGATCAAGGCTGCGGGCTGTCTGTCTCGCCTCTCTCGGCCCCGGTTTGAGGCGAGGTGTCATGTCTGATTAACTACGGACGGCACTGACCGTTTCCCACACAGACACAGACAGCGAGCCGCGGGGCGCCAAGTTAAATTAATGAGACCGAGAGAGAGAGAGAGAGACTGTGAGTGTGGGGGGGATCGAGAAATAATGAGATATTCACAACGCGACCGCTTTTCCACGGCGCGCCTCGCCTCCCAGCCGGTTAGAACCGACGAATTTGACGTCTTTTTTCCCCCATTGTCGAGTCGTTCTGGGCGCTTGCCAATCGCCGGCTGGGTTTGTGAAACCAACCGCCCCTCTGGAGGTCTTCACGAACCTTGGAAATAATTATAAACCCCCCCGAAAACACACGAAAAGTAGTCGCGAGAAAAGACAGGAGAAATTAAGAGATCGGATCAGGCGGGAGGCTACTGATCCAAGTTTTATGTTTGAATACATATACGGTATCTATCTGAGCGACAGTGTGCTGTTCGAAAGACGTTGATAACATTTGGAAATAGATTTAAATGCGCAGTTTGGAGCATTTTGGAGATCGGACCAAGCCACGTTAAGCGAAGAAGAGAAAGAACTGCTCGATTCTCAGTGAGATTTGCTCATTTTTTAATTCGGTCTGGGGCAGGACTGGAAAAGCCTGCCCACCCCTGGGTGTACACTGGAAACGCCCAAGAGCACTTCCGAGACACCCCTTTCACCAAGCTGGGATCACTGGCAGCCGGAGGGACCTGCTTACAATGCCTGTGAACGTGGAGAGCAACATGCAAACTCCACCCAGAAGGTGGTTAAGTCCAGAATCGAACCCAGGCCCCAGGAATAGCAGTTCTATCCAAGATGCACCCCCTGTTTGCCAACATAAATTAACTCAACAAGCTTATGCAGGGTCCACAACAAGGTCACGAGAATTGTTTTGGCATTGTCTCACCAGCTGTGCTCCTGCACAGTTCTGTAGCGCAAATGACAAACAAAAACAACTAAACTGACTTGTTTTTTTGAAGCTGTTAGCTGCTATATTTCATTGATGCTGCGTCTCAGGAATGAAGAGACGTGCTCATTAATTCATCCGTTCATTTAGGTATTATCGCACCACCATGGCCCTTTCAATAAGTTTCTCCAATTCAGAGTCACGTGTGGGGCCGGAGGGCCTATCCCAGCAAGCAACAGGATGAAGGCAGGGTACACCCTGGACGGGACGCCAGTCCATCACAGGACGGACACACACACACACACACACACACACACACACGGTCAGATAGTTCTGAGAGCCCTGAAACACACACACTTGGTCAGATAGTTCTGAGAGCACTGAAACACACACACACACAGTCAGATAGTCCTGAGAGCCCTGAAACACACACACACACACACACACTCAGATAGTCCTGAGAGCCCTGAAACACACACACACACACGGTCAGGTAGTCCTGAGAGCCCTGAAACACACACACACGATCAGATAGTTCTGAGAGCCCTGAAACACACACACACACACACACACACACGGTCAGATAGTTCTGAGAGCACTGAACACACACACACACACACACAGTCAGATAGTCCTGAGAGCCCTGAATCACACACACACACGGTCAGATAGTCCTGAGAGCCCTGAAACACACACACACGCACACACACACACACACACACACACACACACACACGGTCAGATAGTTCTGAGAGCCCTGAAACACACACACTTGGTCAGATAGTTCTGAGAGCACTGAAACACACACACACACAGTCAGATAGTCCTGAGAGCCCTGAAACACACACACACACGCACACACACACACAGTCAGATAGTCCTGAGAGCCCTGAACACACACACACACACACACACACACACACACACACACGGTCAGGTAGTCCTGAGAGCCCTGAAACACACACACACACGGTCAGATAGTTCTGAGACCCTGAAACACACACACTTGGTCAGATAGTTCTGAGAGAACTGAAACACACACACACAGTCAGATAGTCCCGAGAGCCCTGAAACACACACACACACACACACACACTTGGTCAGATAGTTCTGAGAGCACTGAACACACACACACACACACACACACACACACACTTGGTCAGATAGTCCCGAGAGCTCTGAAACACACACACACACACACCCACACTTGGTCAGATAGTCCTGAGAGCCCTGAAACACACACACACACACACCCACCCCAGAAGCCAGTTAACCCATCAGCCCACCAGCGTGTCTTTTGGACTGTGGGTAAAAACCTGGAGCAGCCGGAGAAAACCCACACAAACCCAGGGAGAACATGCAAACTCCACCCAGACAGCACCTCCCGGATCTATTCAGTATAAATCCTATAATACTATACCAGTATTATTCCTTTCAATGTACCCCCAATAAAATAATCCCTGAATGTGTTAACCAGCCCAGGATGGCTGCCCTTCCTCGGAGCGGAATGGAATCTAACCCCTTATTCCATCCCCCACCTACACACTACCAGCACAATCCCAACCGGAGCAGCACGGTGTCCGGACCTGGGTGACGACGACGATCCCCCACACTCACCCTTCCGAAGAAAGGAGTTCGCCAGGCACGCCGTCCAGAGCAGTAACTTTCTGAGGGCACCCATTGTCACCCGGCTCCGTCCTCTTCCTCTGGCTGGTGCTGTCGGGAGTGTGTCCCGATCCGATCCACAGGGTGGGAGGAACAGAGCTGCGGATTGACCTGGGTGAACAGGCACGCACGCGCACACACACACACACACACACACACACACGGTCAGATAGTCCTGAAACACACACACACACGGTCAGATAGTCCTGAGAGCCCTGAAACACACACACACACACACACGGTCAGATAGTCCTGAGAGCCCTGAAACACACACACACACCCGCACCCCCACACTTGGTCAGATAGTCCTGAGAGCCCTGAAACACACACACACACACACACACATGGTCAGACAGTCCTGAGAGCCCTGAAACACACACACACTCGGTCAGATAGTCCTGAGTGCCCTGAAACACACACACACTCTCTCTCTCTCTCTCTCTCCCTCTCTCTCTCTATCTCTCTCGTTCCAGCCTGTCTGTCCCCCCCAAGCCCGTCTACACTCTGGGGGCGACAGGGTCTTCTCCTGCTGCACCCCAGAGCTCTGGAGTTCTGTCCCTAAGGATATCGGAGAGCAACCTTCTCTAAACTCCCTCAAATCCAGACTCACAGCTTCTTCTCCTTCAGAAGGGTTTTGATTTAACGGGCTCTGCGTCTGTCCCTCTGCTTTTCCGACTGTATCCCAAAACCTCATTGTAATTGTCTAATCCTGCAGTCTCCTCTCACTGTGTCCTTACTGTAAAGTACCTTTCAGAAGCCACTTTTAAAGTTTTATTACCAGTATAGGCGCGAGATCAGGGTCTTCTCCTGCTGCGCCCCAGAGCTCTGGAGTTCTGTCCCCAAGAGTAGCAGAGAGTCACCTCCCCTGAGCGCTTTCGAATCCAGACTCCAAACCTTCTTCTCCTTCAGAAGGGTTTGATCTAACTGGCTCTGCATCTATCCCTCTGCTTTCCTGCTGTATCCCAAAACCTCATTGTAATTGTCTAATGCTGCAGTCTCCTCTCACGGTGTGCCGTTTTCTCACTGTAAAGAGCTCCTAGTAGCCACTTAATGTGGCACTGCATAAATAAAAGTTTCTTATTGATGCTCCTGGTAGGCTCCTGTAAAGAAACGGTATTCCTTCTGGTTTCTTATTCCATCTTCCTTTGTGCGAGAAACAAAGTCCAATAAATATTGCTAGGGCCAGGTCAGCTCACCCCATTGTGCCTTGAAAGATAATAATAATAATAATAATAATAATAATAATAATAATAATAATAATAATAATAATAATCATTTTCTGGACCCTCCACTCAGAGTTCTGTACAGGTCATGGGGATCCCCTCCACCCCCAGCAGTGTGTACCCCCACCTGGCTGAGGCGCCAGTCCGCTCCCCACACCCCAGCTCTCAGTGGGGAGGAGAGCAGAGTGATGGAGCCAGTTCAGAGAGGGGGGTTATTAGGAGGCCATGATGGGTGAAGGCCAGGGGGGAAATTTGGCCAGGACACCGGGGTAACACCCCTACTCTTCTCGAGAAACACCCTGGGATTTTTAATGACCACAGAGAGTCAGGACCTCGGTTTGACGTCTCATCTGAAGGACGGCGCCTGTTTACAGTCTAGTGTCCCCTGTCACTGTACTGGGGCATCAGGACCCACACGGACCGCAGGGTGAGCGCCCCCTGCTGGCCCCCACTAACACCTCTTCCAGCAGCAGCCTCAGCTTTCCTGAGCTCCAGTGGGCTGCCTTCGGACTGTGGGAGGAAACCCTTACAGCCGAAACGTTGTGTTTTCTCTCTTCTCCGTTCAGCAGGGAATAAACCTATTTCTTGTCCCTTGAAGAGAGACAGGTTATGGCGTAGCACAGGACACCTATTTGAGGATTTTGGAATAATGGAAACTCCGGCAGAACAAGGACATTGGTTGCTACATAAGAGGGGCTCCAACCCCTCCACAACTCGAGAATCAAAACCGAATAATCATGACCAAGGCATCGTTTTTTTTGTTTACACTGAATCTAGTGTGAGGTCTGACAAGATGGCGGCTCTTATCTGAACTACATTACCCAGGAGGCAGTGGGGGGGGGAGGTGGCTTTCATCTTCTGGTTAAAGGAGAACTTCCTAGAAAATTATAATACTATATATCAACAGCAAGATCAGACACAAATAAAGGCTGGGTCATTAAACGTCTTTAATCTTGTTTTAGAAGCAGCATCAGGAAGACCTCCTTACACATGGCGGCAGGCTGCTGCAACTTTAAAAGTGAGAACACAGGAAAGTTTTGAAATGTGAGGAGTTCATCTAGCCCGTCGACCTCGTTCAGAAGTGAGGAGCTGGTTGGTCTCATCCAGCTTGTTCCACGCCCCCACCACCCTCTGTGCAAAGACAGCGGCCTCCTGTTCTGAACGGAGGATCTCGTCAGGCTGCGTCTTGGAAGAAAAACCGAGGGACCGGCTTCAACGGCATTGCTGGGCGTCCTGTTCCATCCTCCCGCACCCCTCTGTGTAAAGGAGTGGCTCCTGCTGCGATCAGAGGTTCTCGCCCGGGAGTTTCCTGGAGTAAGCCAGGGCAGCGGTCTCAACAGCACGGCTGAGAAGCTTGCTCCCTGCTCCCACCACCCTTTGTGCAGGGGGGGGGGCGGCTTGTGCCTTGCTCCCACCACCCCATTTCCTCCTGTTCCGCTGGGAGGATCTGGACCAGCTGCGTCTCGCAAGACGCGAGCGTCTCTTCTTCTAAGCTCTGAACGCAAAATCTCTGCTACGTCCATCTCTTGTGTTGCATCTTCTTACTTGAGAGAGCAACTGTGATCACATGGCTCAACGGTTCTTTTTTAGGGGGACCGTCGCGAGCCAGATGCAAGACTCGTTGCACAGTAAAGAGCTCAGATTTCTCGGTGCCAACACGTGGCAGCGTCCTATGGCGCAGAAGCGTTTTCGGGAAAACAGGACGCCTAAACCAGCACAGCCAGTTCCAATTCCGCACCTACACCGGGGAGCTACAGAGTTCGAGCCGATCCCACTGCTGACACCAGTAAGGATGTCTCGGAGGGACCTACGGGTTCCGCACTGGAGTTCCTGCCACCCAGGCGGATTCGGGGTTTGACTCGCGGCTGGGCTCTGGGAGACGCGCCAATGGGGGGTCCCCCCCACCCCCCACCCAAACGCCGAAGTGAATCCGACCCGCCCTGCTCCTGCACCCCCCCACCTCCCCGGCCTGCAACGTTGCAGGTTTCTCCAACCGGGTAGACTGGGCCAGGTCCAGTCCCTCGAACCCACTCTGCCTCCGGTGAAGGGCACGGGGGCCCGGTCTCGACAGCGCCACCTTGTGGATGGCAGTGGAATTGCGGCGAACGTCATCATCATCATCATCATCATCAGCAGCAGCACCAGTGCGATTCCTAGGCTTGAACCGGATAGGGGCAGAGGGGCCCTACAGCCCCCCAGGGGCCCGGTCGCGCAGGTGCGCGGCGTGGTGCTTCTTCAGGCACACCAGGCGCATGAAGGCGTCATCATCATCATCATCAGCAGCAGCAGCGCGATTCCTAGGCTTGAACCGGATAGGGGCGGAGGGGCAGAGGGGCCCTACAGCCCCCCAGGGGCCCGGTCGCGCAGGTGCGCGGCGTGGTGCTCCTTCAGGCACACCAGGCGCATGAAGGCGTCATCAGCAGCAGCAGCAGCAGTGCGACTCCTAGGCTTGAACCGGATAGGGGCGGAGGGGGGGGGCCCCTACCGGCCCCCCGGGGGCCCGGTCGCGCAGGTGCGCGGCGTGGTGCTTCTTCAGGCACACCAGGCGCATGAAGCGCGTGCCGCACTGGGCGCAGCCGTAGGGCCGCTCGCCCGTGTGGATGCGCTGGTGGGTCTTCAGGCTGTTGGACTGGTTGAAGCGCTTGCCGCAGTAGGGGCAGCCGTAGGGCCGCTCGCCCGTGTGGATGCGCAGGTGGCGCTTCAGGTTGCGCAGGTGGCCGAAGGCCTTGCCGCACAGGCCGCAGGGGTGGGGGCGCTCGCCCGTGTGCACCCGCAGGTGGGTCTTCAGGCTGTCCGGGTGCAGGAAGCCCTTGCCGCACTGGGGGCAGATGTTGGGCCTGGCGGGGGCGGCCGGGGGGGCGGGGGCGGTCCGGAAGCTCCTGGTGACGCCGTGGATCTGCTGGTGGGTCCGCAGGCGGCTGAGCTGGCCGAAGAGCTTCCCGCACAGGGCGCAGGGGAACGGGCCGGCCCCGGATCCGGCTTCGGCCCGCCGCTGGGGCCCCGGGACCCCCGGCGGGCCCCCCCGGCAGGTCCCGCATTCCAGGCAGGACTCCCCGGCGATCGGTTCCCCTCTCCCTCCCGTCCGGCCCAGAAACCCCAACGGCCCGATCTGCTGGTTCTGATCCGGCTCCAGGCCGCCGCCACCCTGGGGCTCGGTCTCCTCTTTGATGCGGACAGGATCCGGCTCTGGATGCGCACCGGGGGCCCCGGAGCAGGGCTGCGGGATTCTCTCGCCGGGCCCGCTGGGGTTCGAACGGAGGGGCTGTGGCTCGCCGTGATCCGACCAAAACCCGATGCCCTGCTCCTTCAGTACCTCTTGGTCCTGCCCTGTGGTCACCACAGTTCCTGCTGGGCTGCAACGCTGTGGTTGGAGACCAGTGTGGCTGCTAGCCCCCTCTAGACCGTGCCCATATCCCAGCGCGTTGAGTCTCTGGGTCACATTCCCGGTTCCTGGTTCTCCGACGCACGCGGACCGCGGTTCACCGATCTCCTCCTCACTCCGGGGCCCCAGCCACTCCTTCTCGCTCTCCGGCGGCACAGGGTGGGGATCCTGCCTCAGACTGGGGACCCACAGCCCCTCGCAGCCCGGCTGCTCGGCTGGGGCCCGTCCAGCGTCGTCACCGGGGCCTAGGGACGCCGAGGAGAGAGGTCAGGGGTCAGGGGTCAGGGGTCAGGGGTCAGGGGTCAGGGGTCACAGGTGGCCAATAGGAAGGTGTCAGGAAAGCAGAGCAGTTCAAACTGGAGGAGGTGGTACAAATAAGCGAGTTCGGCGACTTAGACCGAAGAAGAGGCCATATATTCCCTTCTCTATGGGATATCGAGAGGAAACCCACACGAACTACTGGAGAACGTGCAAACTCCACCCAGACAGCCCCTCAGGAAGTGAATCCAGGGCCTTGGAATCCCAGTTATCCTCGGAAATATTCCTCGGACCCAGGCCGCAACCCTCCCAGCAGTGAAATCTTATCTTTAGCCGCTAATAATAATAATAATAATAATAATAATTAATTATTGCTTACACTTCTTTAGCGCTTTTCTGGACACTCCACTCAAAGCGCTTTACAGGTCATGGGGATCCCCTCCACCCCCAGCAGTGTGTACCCCCACCTGGATGAGGCGCCAGTCCGCTCCCCACACCCCAGCTCTCAGTGGGGAGGAGAGCAGAGTGATGGAGCCAGTTCAGAGAGGGGGATTATTAGGAGGCCATGATGGGTAAGGGCCAATGGGAAATTTGGCCAGGACGCCGGGGTAACACCCCTACTCTTTTCGAGAAACACCCTGGGACCACAGAGAGTCAAGACCTCAGTTTTATGTCTAATCCAAAGGACGGCGCCTGTTTACAGTCTAGTGTCCTCCGTCACTATACTGGGGCATTAGGACCCACACAGACCGCAGGGTGAGCACCCCCTGCTGGCCCCACTAACACCTCTTCTAGCAGCAGCCTCAGCTTTCCCAGGAGTCTCCCCTCCAGGTACTGACCAGGCTCCCACCTGCTGAGTCTCCAGTGGGGCTGCCAGTGGTGAGCTGCAGGGCGATAGAGCAGCTGGAATCGGAATATTCCCGATTCAGGGAATCACAATAGCAGACAATGGGAAAAAAAACATTTCGGATCCGAAACTTGATCAATTTTCCTTGCACCAGCTCAAAGGCCCAAGTAGCACTTAACACGCGGTGCAAACTGAACTGTGCCTGCTCTCGTCATCAAACACGTGCTCAGGACGTTCGTTAGTTAAATTCCTCTTACTTTTGCCAGAAGTCAACAGCCCTCCTTCAGGATCGCCGCTGTCGGACTCCTCTTCCAGGTCCTCTTCTTTGAGAAGGAGAGACTCTTCCAGATCTGCAGCCTGGGACAGAAGAGCACGTTTTACTCTGACAAAATCAGCCAACAAAGATCAGGGCCCTGTGACCAGTCCAGATCGCACTTCATAATATATCAAGTCTGGATCCTTTGCCAATTATACCCAGCGGCCATATCACCCTGCAGCTCCCCGCTGGCAGCCCCACTGGAGACTGAGCAGGTGGGAGCCTGGCCAGTACCTGGAGGGGGAGACTCCTGGGAAAAGCTGAGGCTGCTGCTGGAAGAGGTGTTAGTGGGGCCAGCAGGGGGCGCTCACCCTGCGGTCTGTGTGGGTCCTGATGCCCCAGTATAGTGACGGAGACACTAGACTGTAAACAGGCGCCGTCCTTCGGATGAGACGTCAAACCGAGGTCCTGACTCTCTGTGGTCATTAAAAATCCCAGGGTGTTTCTCGAGAAGAGTAGGGGTGTTACCCCGGTGTCCTGGCCAAATTTCCCCCCTGGCCTTTACCCATCATGGCCTCCTAATAACCCCCCTCTCTGAACTGGCTCCATCACTCTGCTCTCCTCCCCACTGAGAGCTGGGGTGTGGGGAGCGGACTGGCGCCTCATCCAGGTGGGGGTACACACTGGTGGTGGTGGAGGGGATCCCCATGACCTGGAAAGACCTCCGAGTGGAGAAGCAATAGAGCTGAAGAGGTTTCTGTTTATGTGCCGACAGTGGAAGGGACAATAATCATGAGATCAGAGCAGTGCAGACGCTCTGAGTTCAGGGGCTTTGGCACCCCTGGGTCCTTATCCACACCTGGGGTGCTGTCCGTGTGGAGTTTGCATGTTCTCCCTGGCCTCCATTAAAGGAGAGTGGCACTGTAGGTACAGTGGTTTGGCACTGCTGCCTGGCAGTGCTGGGGCCCCCTAGGGGAAACATCCTGACTCGGGGGTGCTGTCTGTGTGGAGTTTGCATGTTCTCCTTCGGTTCGCAAGGGTCTCCTGCAGGTGCTCTCGCGTTCCAAAGACCTGCTGGGAGGCGAAGTGGCTTCTGGGAAAACTGGCCCTGGTGTGTCCGTGTGTCTGCCCTGTGATGGACTGGCGTCCCATCCAGGGCGTGCCCTGCCTTGTGCCTACTGCTTGCTGGGATAGACTCCAGCTCCACGTCTGTTCTGATCACGTACCTCCTGTTTAATGGTCTCGGCACGCTGGTCGGCAACCCCATCCATGAAACCAGCAGGATAGAGATCAGCCATGTCCTCTTCAGCTGCAACGGAGGCGGTGTCTCTATCCCCAGCAGCCCCCACGCTCCTGTCGTCCGTGCCTGTGGACAGAAAGAATAATAATAATTGCTTACACTTATATAGCGCTTTACAGGTAATGGGGTCTCCCCTCCACCCCCAGCAGTGTGTACCCCCACCTAGATGAGGCGCCAGTCCGCTCCCCCCACACCCCAGCTCTCAGTGGGGAGGAGAGCAGAGTGATGGAGCCAGTTCAGAGAGGGGGGTTATTAGGAGGCCATGATGGGTAAAGGCCAGGGGGGAAATTTGGCCAGGACACCGGGGTAACACCCCTACTTTTCTCGAGAAACACCCTGGGGTTTTTAATGACCACAGAGAGTCAGGACCTCGGTTTTATGTCTCATCCGAAGGACGGCGCCTGTTTACAGTCTAGTGTACCCCGTCACTATACTGGGGCATCAGGACCCACACAGACCGCAGGGTGAGCGCCCCCTGCTGGCCCCACTAACACCTCTTCCAGCAGCAGCCTCAGCTTTCCCAGGAGTCTCCCCTCCGGGTACTGGCCAGGCTCCCACCTGCTGAGTCTCCAGTGGGGCTGCCAGTTGTGAGTTGCAGGGTGATATGGCTGCTGGCTGATAATGAGTCTGAGAATGACGACTCAGAAGCGCGACCAGAAGGCACGTCTTTGCACTAAGGGTGGCGGGGAGAGGGAACAGGCCGGCCTGCCATGTTTTCATAAGCCCCCCTGAGATCCTCAGCTCATGGCACTTGCTGGTCTACAGAGATCTGCATGGAGTACTGACACACAGAAGACATGATGGATGGATTAATACTCGTATTCATTTCTTTCCTTTTTTTAAAATTCTATAACGTTAGCATGCCCAAAGGGGTTGGGCAGCCAGTTGCCCTTGGACCCCCTAGAGGTTTTTTTTCTCCTTGTTAAGACTGTTTTAGTTCCTCTCCTCCGTTGTCTTCTGGTCTTTTCTGTTCTGTCTTCACAAAATGTGTGGTCCCTTGCATTGTTAAGCGCCCTGGGGCAACCGTGTTGTGTGCTATATAAAAATAAACCGAAGCGAATCGAGCGCTTTACACGAAGGGTGGTGGGAGGGTGGAACAGGCTGCCCACAACGTCGGGCTTCTTCTGAGAAAATCAGCGAACCACCAGACCCCACGGTTTATTAGACAGGCCGAAAGGGTGGGGTGGGCTCGGCGTGACTCCAAAAAAAAAAAGACTTGAGCCGAGTCCGATCTGAGAAACCCCCCCACCCGTCTTGATCAAACCCACAAAACCAGTTCGCTTATCTGCGATGTAGGGAAATAACAGGAGAGACGGGGCGGGCTGGCAGAAGGGCCAAAGATGAATAAAACACGACGCAGATAACGACCGGACGAACGGGCGGAGAGGAGGGGGACCCATGATAACGCCCCGTCTCTGAACTGCCCGGGGTTTGAATGAAAGGACCGGGAGAGATCCGGGTTTTCACCCGTGAAGGCGATCTTACCGGCAACGGGGCGCCGGCAGACAACCTCCCCCGCCTGCCCCACCGCCGCCGCGCTCTGCCACAGCTGCAGGCGCCACCTCAGGGTGTCGTTTTCCTCCTTGATTCGCGCGATCTGGACCTCGAAGTCGGCGAAACTGCCCCGGACGAGCTCGGTTATCTCGCACACGGCGGCCCGGACGAGGATCTCCAGGACGGAGGCCAGCTGGGTGTGAAACGCTGCGGCGGTATCCGACATCCTTGCTGGGAAATCCGGGCCGAGCCCAAGTTCCCCCCCCGCCCTCCTTCTCCTCTTCCTCTTGTTTGAGCTTTTATGCTTTTCAACGCTCCAGCTGTTTCTGGGCTTAGGAGGGGAGCCGCTTCTGCATCGTCACCCAGTGTTTCTTTATGGTCGGCCGGCGCCTCCGCGGCCGTGGCCAGTGCGCATGTCCGTGGCTGTGGGCGGCCTAGCGCGACTCCGCCGCGCCGCCTCCTGGGCGCCCGGCCGTGTCCGCAAAGAGACGCCAAGCGGAAAACAGTAGTTTTGATTAATTTTTGGTCGGCGTGAATAGCCGCAGTTCTTTTGAAGGTTCCCCATCTCTCCTTGTCGCGACGTGACGGTTAATTCCCCTTACAAACGCGCCCCCCCCACATCTCTCACAAAACCGGACGCGCAGGGCAGGCGGTCCGATTTTTATCGAATTAAAAGTCCCAACCCGCCGAAAGTTCATCAAATAATCATGAGATTTATACTTCGACACAAGCCTGAGGCGACCATTTAGTGCGTCTGACATGTGAAAGACGGCCGATAGTCTTTTAAGTACGAGTAACTCATGGGGCGGCACAATATTTTGGCTTTCAAATTCCCCAAACTGAGCAATGTCTACCTGCAGGAAACATCGAAATTCCTTTACTCTCCACAAGTACAGTGACCACTGCGATATTATATAATATATAAGTTTATATATTATATAATAATAATAAAAAAACTTTATTTTATACAGCGCCTTTAAAGGTGGCTTCTCAAAGCGCTTTACAGGATGACAACAACAATAAATAAAAATAATACACAAGATAAAACACAATTTCAATATATAGAGGGAACCGATATTCAGCTGAAGAAGAGAATCACGGTTTTTCAGAGTTATAATTCAGAACTTGTTCTGAGTTGAAACGTTTCTTCGGCTGAAATTGTAAATGGTTTCATTTTGCGAACCATTTTCATTTTTGAATACAAGTCAGTGTGCTCAATGTTTAATCCCCCGCAATATAACATAAGTTTCGCGAGCCTGTTGTGTTTTCGTCTAAATAAACTCTGAAACGTTGAAGAACAGGTTATTTTTGTGTATGAATGCGCTGGAAATTACATTTCTAGGGGATATTTTCTCTTCATTAAATGATGGATTTTTTTTTTTTCTGTAGAGACAATTCGTTCGCAAAAAAAACCCAGTATAGACCTTTAATAAAAAGACACTTTTAAAAAGCATGACGACAAATAACGTACGTAATGAATTCCGGCTTAAACTCTCATACTGAAAACATTCTAGTGAAACCTGATGTCTGTCAATATGAACATTAAATGAACTGGATTACTCTATTTAGAAGTGTGACTAAATTCATTACAATCCGCCATGTAACAGGTAAAACCTTTTTATTTTTCACACCTGACACTTCAGAGATGTGACTGCTCTTAACAAGAACAGTCGAATTCAACGACTCTCCACCCCCTGTTGTTTCATATAGAAACGGACATAGTGGCACTTCGGACAGCCAGATGGAGATTATTTAGGTCAATGGGAAATTTTGCTTCTTTTGTTTTGAAAGGGATATTTTTTCTTCAGGGGGTGGTAGCACCATGTGCCTATGGGACCAGGGGTGAAGGACAGCGAGTCACAGGGACAGGGGGTGAAGGACATAGTCACAGGGATAGGGGGTGGACAGTGAGTCACAGGACAGGGGGTGAAGGACAGAGAGTCATAGGGACGGGGGGAAGGAGAGAGTCACAGGGACAGGGGATGAAGGACAAAGAGTCACAGGACAGGGGGTGAAGGACAGGGATTCACAGGGACAGGGGGTGAAGGACAGAGTCAAAGGACAGGGGCTGAGGGACAGTGAGTCACAGGACAGGGGGTGAAGGACAGAGTCACAGGGACGGGGGTGAAGGACAGAGTCACAGGGACAGGGGCTGAGGGACACTGAGTCACAGGACAGGGGGTGAAGGACAGAGTCACAGGGACAGGGGGTGAAGGACAGAGTCAAAGGACAGGGGCTGAGGGACACTGAGTCACAGGACAGGGGCTGAGGGACAGTGAGTCACAGGACAGGGGATGAAGGACAGAGTCACAGGGACAGGGGGTGAAGGACACTGAGTCACAGGGACAGGGGATGAAGGACAGAGTCACAGGGACAGGGGATGAAGGACAGTGAGTCACAGGACAGGGGATGAAGGACAGAGTCATAGGGACTGGGGGTGAAGGACAGAGTCAAAGGACAGGGGCTGAGGGACACTGAGTCACAGGACAGGGGGTGAAGGACAGAGAGTCACAGGGACAGGGGGTGAAGGACAGAGAGAAATAGGGACAGGGGGAAGGACAGAGTCACAGGGACAGGGGCTGAGGGACAGTGAGTCACAGGACAGGGGATGAAGGACAGAGTCACAGGGACAGGGGGTGAAGGACACTGAGTCACAGGACAGGGGATGAAGGACAGAGTCACAGGGACAGGGGCTGAGGGACACTGAGTCACAGGACAGGGGATGAAGGACAGAGTCACAGGGACAGGGGGTGAAGGACAGAGTCACAGGGACAGGGGATGAAGGACAGTGAGTCACAGGACAGGGGATGAAGGACAGAGAGTCACAGGGACAGGGGGTGAAGGACAGAGAGTCACAGGACAGGGGATGAAGGACAGAGAGTCACAGGACAGGGGATGAAGGACAGAGAGTCACAGGGACAGGGGCTGAGGGACACTGAGTCACAGGACAGGGGGTGAAGGACAGAGTCACAGGGACAGGGGGTGAAGGACAGAGAGTCACAGGACAGGGGGTGAAGGACAGAGAGTCACAGGGACAGGGGCTGAGGGACACTGAGTCACAGGACAGGGGGTGAAGGACGGAGGCACAGGGACAGGGGGTGAAGGACAGAGAGTCACAGGACAGGGGCTGAGGGACACTGAGTCACAGGACAGGGGGTGAAGGACAGAGAGTCACAGGACAGGGAGTGAAGGACAGAGTCACAGGGACAGGGGGTGAAGGACAGAGAGTCACAGGACAGGGGGTGAAGGACAGAGGCACAGGGACAGGGAGTGAAGGACAGAGTCAAAGGACAGGGGCTGAGGGACACTGAGTCACAGGACAGGGGGTGAAGGACAGAGAGTCACAGGGACAGGGGGTGAAGGACAGAGAGAAATAGGGACAGGGGGAAGGACAGAGTCACAGGGACAGGGGCTGAGGGACAGTGAGTCACAGGACAGGGGATGAAGGACAGAGTCACAGGGACAGGGGGTGAAGGACACTGAGTCACAGGACAGGGGATGAAGGACAGAGTCACAGGGACAGGGGCTGAGGGACACTGAGTCACAGGACAGGGGATGAAGGACAGAGTCACAGGGACAGGGGGTGAAGGACAGAGTCACAGGGACAGGGGATGAAGGACAGTGAGTCACAGGACAGGGGATGAAGGACAGAGAGTCACAGGGACAGGGGGTGAAGGACAGAGAGTCACAGGACAGGGGATGAAGGACAGAGAGTCACAGGACAGGGGATGAAGGACAGTGAGTCACAGGACAGGGGATGAAGGACAGAGAGTCACAGGGACAGGGGCTGAGGGACACTGAGTCACAGGACAGGGGGTGAAGGACAGAGAGTCACAGGACAGGGGGTGAAGGACAGAGGCACAGGGACAGGGGGTGAAGGACAGAGTCACAGGGACAGGGGGTGAAGGACAGAGAGTCACAGGACAGGGGGTGAAGGACAGAGAGTCACAGGACAGGGGATGAAGGACAGAGGCACAGGGACAGGGGGTGAAGGACAGAGAGTCACAGGACAGGGGGTGAAGGACAGAGGCACAGGGACAGGGGATGAAGGACAGAGAGTCACAGGACAGGGAGTGAAGGACAGAGTCACAGGGACAGGGGGTGAAGGACAGAGAGTCACAGGGACAGGGGGTGAAGGACAGAGAGTCACAGGGACAGGGGGTGAAGGACAGAGAGTCACAGGACAGGGGGTGAAGGACAGAGGCACAGGGACAGGGGATGAAGGACAGAGAGTCACAGGACAGGGGATGAAGGACAGTGAGTCACAGGACAGGGGATGAAGGACAGAGAGTCACAGGGACAGGGGCTGAGGGACACTGAGGCACAGGGACAGGGGGTGAAGGACAGTGAGTCACAGGACAGGGGGTGAAGGACAGAGTCACAGGGACAGGGGATGAAGGACAAAGAGTCACAGGACAGGGGGTGAAGGACAGAGATTCACAGGGACAGGGGGTGAAGGACAGTGAGTCACAGGGACAGGAGGTGAAGGACAGAGGCACAGGGACAGGGGGTGAAGGACAGAGAGTCACAGGGACAGGGGGTGAAGGACAGAGAGTCACAGGACAGGGGGTGAAGGACAGAGGCACAGGGACAGGGGGTGAAGGACAGTGAGTCACAGGACAGGAGGTGAAGGACAGAGTCACAGGACAGGGGGTGAAGGACAGAGAGTCACAGGGACAGGGGGTGAAGGACAGAGAGAAATAGGGACAGGGGGAAGGACAGAGTCACAGGGACAGGGGCTGAGGGACACTGAGTCACAGGACAGGGGATGAAGGACAGAGTCACAGGGACAGGGGGTGAAGGACAGAGTCAAAGGACAGGGGCTGAGGGACACTGAGTCACAGGACAGGGGGTGAAGGACAGAGTCACAGGACAGGAGGTGAAGGACAGAGGCACAGGGACAGGGGGTGAAGGACAGAGAGTCACAGGACAGGAGGTGAAGGACAGAGTCACAGGACAGGAGGTGAAGGACAGAGGCACAGGGACAGGGGGTGAAGGACAGAGAGTCACAGGACCGGGGGTGCAGGACAGAGAGTCACAGGACAGGGGGTGAAGGACAGAGATTCACAGGGACAGGGGGTGAAGGACAGAGTCACAGGGACAGGGGGTGAAGGACAGAGAGTCACAGGACAGGGGGTGAAGGACAGAGGCACAGGGACAGGGGGTGAAGGACAGAGAGTCACAGGACAGGGGGTTAAGGACAGACACAGGGACAGGGGATGAAGGACAGTGAGTCACAGGGACAGGGGATGAAGGACAAAGAGTCACAGGACAGGGGGTGAAGGACAGAGATTCACAGGGACAGGGGGTGAAGGACAGAGGCACAGGGACAGGGGGAAGGACAGAGTCACAGGGACAGAGGCTGAGGGACACTGAGTCACAGGACAGGGGATGAAGGACAGAGGCACAGGGACAGGGGGTGAAGGACAGAGTCAAAGGACAGGGGCTGAGGGACACTGAGTCACAGGACAGGGGATGAAGGACAGTGAGTCACAGGACAGGGGATGAAGGACAGAGTCACAGGGACAGGGGGTGAAGGACAGAGTCAAAGGACAGGGGCTGAGGGACACTGAGTCACAGGACAGGGGGTGAAGGACAGAGTCACAGGACAGGAGGTGAAGGACAGAGGCACAGGGACAGGGGGTGAAGGACAGAGAGTCACAGGACAGGAGGTGAAGGACAGAGTCACAGGACAGGAGGTGAAGGACAGAGGCACAGGGACAGGGGGTGAAGGACAGAGAGTCACAGGGACAGGGGGTGAAGGACAGAGAGTCACAGGACAGGGGGTGAAGGACAGAGAGTCACAGGGACAGGGGGTGAAGGACAGAGAGAAATAGGGACAGGGGGAAGGACAGAGTCACAGGGACAGGGGCTGAGGGACACTGAGTCACAGGACAGGGGGTGAAGGACAGAGTCAAAGGACAGGGGCTGAGGGACACTGAGTCACAGGACAGGGGGTGAAGGACAGAGTCACAGGACAGGAGGTGAAGGACAGAGTCACAGGGACAGGGGGTGAAGGACAGAGAGTCACAGGACAGGAGGTGAAGGACAGAGTCACAGGACAGGAGGTGAAGGACAGAGGCACAGGGACAGGGGGTGAAGGACAGAGAGTCACAGGGACAGGGGGTGAAGGACAGAGAGTCACAGGACAGGGGGTGAAGGACAGAGAGTCATAGGACAGGAGGTGAAGGACAGAGTCACAGGACAGGAGGTGAAGGACAGAGAGTCATAGGACAGGAGGTGAAGGACAGAGGCACAGGGACAGGGGGTGAAGGACAGAGAGTCACAGGACAGGAGGTGAAGGACAGAGTCACAGGACAGGAGGTGAAGGACAGAGGCACAGGGACAGGGGGTGAAGGACAGAGAGTCACAGGACAGGGGGTGAAGGACAGAGAGTCACAGGACAGGAGGTGAAGGACAGAGGCACAGGGACAGGGGGTGAAGGACAGAGAGTCACAGGACAGGAGGTGAAGGACAGAGTCACAGGACAGGAGGTGAAGGACAGAGGCACAGGGACAGGGGGTGAAGGACAGAGAGTCACAGGACAGGGGGTGAAGGACAGAGATTCACAGGGACAGGGGGTGAAGGACAGAGGCACAGGGACAGGGGGTGAAGGACAGAGTCAAAGGACAGGGGCTGAGGGACACTGAGTCACAGGACAGGGGGTGAAGGACAGAGTCACAGGGACAGGGGGTGAAGGACAGAGTCACAGGGACAGGGGGTGAAGGACAGAGTCACAGGACAGGGGGTGAAGGACAGAGAGTCACAGGACAGGGGTTGAAGGACAGAGTCAAAGGACAGGGGCTGAGGGATACTGAGTCACAGGACAGGGGGTGAAGGACAGAGAGTCACAGGACAGGGGGTGAAGGACAGAGGCACAGGACAGGGGCTGAGGGACATTGAGTCACAGGACAGGGGGTGAAGGACAGAGAGTCACAGGACAGGGGGTGAAGGACAGAGAGTCACAGGGACAGGGGGTGAAGGACAGAGAGTCACAGGACAGGGGGTGAAGGACAGAGAGTCACAGGACAGGGGGTGAAGGACAGAGTCAAAGGACAGGGGCTGAGGGACACTGAGTCACAGGGACCGGGGGTGAAGGACAGAGAGTCACAGGACAGGGGGTGAAGGACAGAGTCACAGGGACAGGGGCTGAGGGACACTGAATCACAGGACAGGGGGTGAAGGACAGAGAGTCACAGGGACACAAGTCTTGTGCAGATTCAGTGTGATTGAGCCTCAATAAAGACCCCAGCCCACACTGGGTCTGCCCCACAGGACAGACACCTTGCAGGGGCTTCCCAGCGCTTATATAGGGTCTCCCAATCTGAGTGCTTGTCCTGTTCTTTGATAAGGAACAAGTAATACGTTTATTCCAGGCTGAAAAGAGAAGAGAGAAAACACAACGTTTCTGCTCAGGTGTTCTTCGATATATAATTACTTCCTGTCCTGCTCTGGGTTCTGTCCTTTGACACGCAGCAGACATTGATCTGCTTTATCCTGTGTGGGGTGTGGGTGTGGGTCCTGTCTTTTGTTCTGTAGCCTTAGGTCACTGGGGCCGGTAAAACAAGTCAGCTTAATGCATCTCAGCCTACCTCTTGTTTGAAGGCTAAATGAACAGACCCCAGCAACCCCTATCCACAGTGTGCTGAAGGGGTCATATTGCAACACTGGACATGTGAGATGATAATAATCAACTTTATTTTATATAGCGCCTTTAAAGGTGGCTTCTCAAAGCGCTTTACAGAATGACAACAACAATAAATAAGAAGAACACACCAGATAAAACACAATGACAATACACAGAGGAGACCGTGGATGGTGGTGCTAAGAAAAACAGAGGGGTGAAGAATGGAACCAGTTCAGTAAAGGCTCTTCTGAAGAAGAGGGTTTGGAGTCTGGATTTGAAGGAGTTTAGAGAAGGTGACTCTCTGATATCCTTGGGCAGAGAGCTCCAGAGCTTGGGGGCATAACAGGAGAAGGCCCTGTCACCCCTACAATGTAGACGGGCTTGGGGGGACAGTAAGGAGAGCGAAGGTGGCGAGGTGGGGAGTAGGGCGATAATAGCTCAGACAGGTACTGAGGTGCCAAGCCATGTAGAGCCTTATAGGTGAGCATGGGGATTTTACAGTCCACACGGAATTTGACCGGAAGCCAGTGCAAGGACTCCAGGATAGGAGTAATGTGAACACTTGCACTAGACCTGGTCAGGATTCTGGCTGATGAATTTTGGACATACAGTACTGCAGTTTGTTCAGAGTAGATTTAGATACCCCAGCAAGTAGAACATTACAGTAATCAATTCGAGAGAACACAAATGTGTTGATCAGCTTTTCAGCCCACAGTTAGTGATAGCACAGGGCGTAGTTGAGCGATATTTCTAAGGTGAAAAAAAAAATGTTTTGACAATATGCTGCACATGTGGGTTGAATATTAAGCCAGAATCGAATATAACCCCAAGGATTTTCAATTTCGATTTTTACACATCCCACTTCAGTCCCAAACAAAAGAAAAATGTCCCTTTTCATTCTTGTATGTATTTTCCAGCGCTATAGCTGTGAACTATGAACTATGACTTAATCAGACCATTTAATAATTATAATAATAATAATAATAATAATAATAATAATAATTGCTTACACTTATATAGTGCTTTTCTGGACCCTCCACTCAAAGCGCTTTACAGGTCATGGGGATCCCCTCCACCCCCAGCAGTGTGTACCCCCACCTGGATGAGGCGCCAGTCCGCTCCCCACACACCAGCTGAGCTTCAGCAGGTGTGAGCCTGGTCAGTACCTGGAGGGGAGACTCCTGGGAAAGCTGAGGCTGCTGCTGGAAGAGGTGTTAGTGGGGCCAGCAGGGGGCGCTCACCCTGCGGTCTGTGTGGGTCCTGATGCCCCAGTATAGTGATGGGGACACTAGACTGTAAACAGGCGCCGTCCTTCAGATGAGACATAAAACCGAGGTCCTGACTCTCTGTGGTCATTAAAAATCCCAGGGTGTTTCTCGAGAAGAGTAGGGGTGTTACCCCGGTGTCCTGGCCAAATTTCCCCCCTGGCCTTGACCCATCATGGCCTCCTAATAACCCCCCTCTCTGAACTGGCTCCATCACTCTGCTCTCCTCCCCACTGAGAGCTGGTGTGTGGGGGGAGCGGACTGGCGCCTCATCCAGGTGGGGGTACACACTGCTGGAGGTGGAGGGGGGGATCCCCCTGACCTGGAAAGCGCTTTGAGTGAAGGGTCCAGAAAAGCGCTATATAAGTGTAAGCAATTATTATTATTATTATTATCTGGGTTCAAACTTTTGTTTTATTTCTGAACCTTTTCCTTCTCTCCTGCGTTCAGTCAGATAATAAATAGGCCACTACATAATGCAATACTGCTGACAGCGGGAAAGATCTGCTTTTGTATTCGGCAGAGTTTTAAGAAGGACATCCATGAGGTTTCAACAAAGTGCTTTACATAGTAAACATGAAGAAATTGTCAAGGGTCAGGGGTTAATTATTATTATTATTTTTAATTTTTAACCATTACACAGGCAATAGTGTGGGATAAAGGGTGCTCTTCATGAGTCAATAGCTCTTTCGCCACAACAGTCAAGATGATCAAACAAAGCGTTTGATGCAGTAGGTAGGCCCCCTGACCTCTTACCTTCCTTTAATTTGTAACTTTTATTTTTTTGGGGGATTTGGGGAATATGGCACAGGCAATACGCTGGGAGAGGGGGGGTGGTGCTCTTCATGAGTCAGTATCTTTTTCCGTTCAGCACCCAAGAATCTCATACAGATCATACAGAACACAGCAGACCCATCACAAACTTCACAGACACCCTAAAAGACATCACATTGGGCCTGACCCCACTTGGCTCTTACAACCCACTTGAGTGGGAGATGTTTCGTGATGCGTTCGAAATGTTACATGTCGTTATGTATTAGACAGGTGCAGTAGAGTGAGGGGCAATGTTTTTCTTATTTTCTGTAATAGAACAATGTAATAATAATAATAATTGTTTACACTTATATAGGGCCTTTCTGGGCACTCCACTCAAAGCGCTTTACAGGTAATGGGGAATCCCACTACCGCCACCAATGTGCAGCCCCACCTGGGTGAGGCGCCAGTCCGCTCCCCACACCCCAGCTCTCAGTGGGGAGGAGAACAGAGTGATGGAGCCAGTTCAAATAGAAAAGAGGCAGTTTTCTCCCTGGTTTCGGATTCAACACAAGAGGCAGAAAGGTTACTTGTAGTACAGAAAAATGCATCTGCCTTAGCTCGGGTCGTGCGAGTCGAACCCTTGCCAGTGAGCGAGCCAGCCCCGAGGATCAGTCCGGACAGCTCTGTAGTAAATCCCTGAGCCAGGTTCAGAGAGAGGATTAGGGGTGTTGAAACCTGGAAAGAGAGAAATACTGTAAGATGTAGGTCTGGCTACCTAATAACCAGATTCTGCTGCTATGTCCAATTCAAACTGCACTGAAATAATAATTTATAATTGCTCACACTTATATAGCGCTTTTCTGGAAACTCCACTCAAAGCGCTTTACAGGTAATGGGGAATCCCACTACCGCCACCAGTGTGCAGCCCCACCTGGATGATGCGACGGCAGCCATAGTGCGCCAGAACGCTCCCCACACCCCAGCTCTCAGTGGGGAGGAGAGCAGAGTGATGGAGCCATTTGCAAAATGTGCCATGTTTTTCTTTTCTGCCTTGTCTTTGTTGTTGAAACGTACAGGAGTGCTGGGGGCGTCCATCACAAATTTCCCCCAGGGGACAATCAAATCGTATGTTATCTTACCATACGGTGTCGCGGAAAAGCCGGCGCCTACCCGGCAAGCAAGGAGCGCAGGGCAGGGTACACCCTGGATGGGACGCCAGTCTGTGGCAGGGCAAGTGCAAGCCAATCCTACATGGGGACAATTTGGAGGCCATGGTAAAGGCCGAGGGGGGAAATTTGGTCCGGACACCGGACCCTACTCTTTAATGACCACTGAGAGTCAAGGTCTCATCTGAAAGACGGAGCCCACTACAGTCTAGCGACCCTACCACTATACTGGGGCATCAGGACCCACACAGACCGCAGGGTGAGCGCCCCCTGCTGGCCCCACTAACACCTCTTCCAGCAGCAGCCTCAGCTTTCCCAGGAGTCTCCCCTCCAGGTACTGGCCAGGCTCCCACCTGCTGAGTCTCCAGTGGGGCTGCCAGTGGGGAGCTGCAGGATGACAGGGCTTAAGATGCATTTCCGCAGGTCTTTCCTCCTGTCAGGGTGTATAACGCTGCCCTAGGACTAGGCTAGGACTGTTAGCCCCTCATCTGCTCATCTATGGACAGCCTGTTGCACTATTGTACATGTTGGACACTGCATTAATATCCTATGTATACTGTGGTACTTTCAATCTGTATATACCTATGTGCATTTTGCCCATATTTTATTGCTTTCCGGTGACTATGAGCATATTCTGCACACACCTAACTATATATATTTCATTTTGTATTGCTGCACTTCACTGCTGAAGTATTTCATTGCAGTATTTCATTGAAATTCATCAAATTTCATTGCTGTACTATGAGATTTTTCTCATATGCCAGCAGCCATATCACCCTGCAATTCACAACTGGTAACCCACTGGAGACTCAGCAGGTGTGAGCCTGGCCAGTACCTGGAGGGGAGACTCCTGGGAAAGCTGAGGCTGGTGCTGGAAGAGGTGTTAGTGGGGCCAGCAGGGGGCGCTCACCCTGCGGTCTGTGTGGGTCCTAATGCCCCAGTATAGTGACGGGGGACACTATACTGTAAACAGGTGCCGTCCTTCAGATGAGATGTAAAACCGAGGTCCTGACTCTCTGTGGTCATTAAAAATCCCAGGGTGTTTCTCGAAAAGAGTAGGGGTGTTACCCCAGTGTCCTGGCCAAATTTCCCATTGGCCCTTACCAATCATGGCCTCCTAATAATCCCCCTCTATGAATTGGCTTCATTACTCTCTGCTCTCCTCCCCACTAATAGCTGGTGTGTGGTGAGCGTTCTGGCGCACTATGGCTGCCGTCACATCATCCAGGTGGGGCTGCACATTGGTGGTGGTGGAGGGGATCCCCATTACCTGTAAAGCGCTTTGAGTGGAGTGTCCAGAAAAGCGCTATATAAGTGTAAGCAGTTATTATTATTATTACTTAATTGATTTTAATTTTGAGTCTATTCTGATGTCTGCTTTTGCTCATCTTGGGCTGGGCTGCTGCAACAGTTCAATTTCTCATCATTTGGGATCCATAAAGTCTCCTAGCTCTATCTCTCTCTCTCTGTCTGTTGTAAAGGTCTGTAGATTTTAGTTTTATGGTAATTGTATTGACACTGATTTTACAGGCAATCTGGAGCTGTGCTTGAGGCAGGTCAGGGCTGGTTGAGGACAGACCAGCTGGATTCAGCTCTTATCTTGTGTTTGAGTGCCATCAGCCCAGGCAGGAAGTCAGGGGATATCTAAACAGGCTCTCTGGCATAAACGTTTTGAATACCATCACCCTTTCAAAAACAAGGGAAATAAAAAAGGGAGAAATTTTTCCTATTGATGGTTTTTCTGAAGGAAAGCAGTTTATCCTTCCTTTTCTTTCTTTTGTTATTAGTTTTGTATTCCTCCTGTTTTGTTCCTTTTTATAATAATAAAACAGAACTTTATTTTAGATAGCGCCTTTAAAGTTGGCTCCTCAAAGCACTTTAGAGAATAGTTACAGAATTTTGGTGCTGTTGGCCTCCTCAAATTTCTGTGGGCTTCTCCTTGTTTTTCCATTACCTCTATGGTTTCATGGGGGAGGTCATGGGGATCCCCTCCACCCCCAGCAGTGTGTACCCCCACCTGGATGAGGCGCCAGTCCGCTCCCCACACCCCAGCTCTCAGTGGGGAGGAGAGCAGAGTGATGGAGCCAGTTCAGAGAGGGGGGTTATTAGGAGGCCATGATGGGTAAAGGCCAGGGAGGGGAATTTGGCCAGGACACTGGGGTAACACCCCTACTCTTCTCGAGAAACACCCTGGGATTTTTAATGACCACAGAGAGTCAGGACCTCGGTTTTACGTCTCATCCGAAGGACGGCGCCTGTTTACAGTCTAGTGTCCCCCGTCACTATACTGGGGCATCAGGACCCACACGGACCGCAGGGTGAGCGCCCTACTGCTGGCCCCACTAACACCTCTTCCAGCAGCATCCTTAGTCTTTCCCAGGAGGTCTCCCCTCCAGGTACTGACCAGGCTCACACCTGCTGAGCTTCAGTGGGGCTGCCAGTTGTGAGTTGCAGAGTGATATGGCTGCTGGCTAACGTGTCTTTTCACAGACCCCAGCTTGCTTTCCATGAGACACACAGACAGGGAGAGAGAAACTGGGGGTCAGAGCGCAGGGTCGGCCATTTATACAGCACCCCTGGAGCAGCTGGGGTGCTCAGGGGCCCAATAGAGTAGGATTCCTCTGCTGGCCGCGGGATTCGAACCGGCAACCTCCCAGCCACAGGCACAGATCCTGAGCCACAGTGCCACAGCAACGCCTGTCTTGGCCCGTGAGTCTCTTGCAGTTTCTCCTCAAACGTCTTTATCGGGTGGCGTCAGACCGTGCCTTCAGTTCTCGAGCTGTCTGGTGATGAATTCTGGCATTTTATTTCCCCCATCACCGAATCCAAATCAAATCCAATCAAAGTTGATTTGTCCAACGCACAACGATACGGCATGCAGCAGGAGTCGCTGGCGATGAGACGTCTGTTCTACGAGCTCACAAAAATCACAAAATTCACAAAAACACAAAAACGAGGTTCCGAAGATAAGGTTACATAATAGATGTAATAGAAATAGAATCAAACTCAATATGAATAGGGCTGTTATGTGTCCATGTTGTGTGCAATATATATCCAAGTAGTGCAGTTATGCTGAATACAGTGAAAACTGTGTGTCCATAGAGCCATTACTGTTTACCAGTCTGTAGGAGGGAAAACAGTTTGTGACTGGGATGACTGGGGTCCTTGAGAATGGACCTGGCTTTCTTCTGAGATCTAGCTGAGTAGATCCCCTGGATGTCTGGTAGCTCACAGCCGGTAAGGAGCTGCCCTCAAGTGCTCACATTCCAGAAAATACACGGAAATCTTGAAACAAAATTAGGTGCTCATCTCCCCGCCCCCAGTTACTGTCATGAACCAGTTTCAACTTTTTTGCCGCCTCTAAATTCAGGCCTTAAAACCCTGGGATTGTTTTACAAACTCCTTCAAAGTGGTGTCGGGGCTCAAGTCTACCGGGTAATTAAGTCAGTGTTTTGGGAGGAAATCGTTAGCAAAAGGACAGAATTCTTCATTCAGGTGAGACAGGGCTGCAGTCAGACACTGTCCGATGCCTGTATAAATGAGTTACCGGAGAGCTGTCTACAGCACAGCCTGGAACAGTCTGTAGCAGCTGTGTTCACACTACACGACACAGAGATCACGGTCCTGGTCTACGCAGATGACCTGGTGCAGCTGTTGCCCGCAGAACAGGGGCTGCAGCAGAGCCTGGCACTGCTGGAGCAGTACTGTCAGACCTGGGCACTGCCAGCCCATCTGGACCCAGAACAGGGGCTGCAGCAGAGCCTGGCACTGCTGGAGCAGTACTGTCAGACCTGGGCACTGCCAGCCCATCTGGACCCAGAACAGGGGATGCAGCAGAGCCTGGCACTGCTGGAGCAGTACTGTCAGACCTGGGCACTGCCAGCCCATCTGGACCCAGAACAGGGTCAGGAGCAGAGCCTGGCACTACTGGAGCAGTACTGTCAGACCTGGGCACTGCCAGCCCATCTGGACCCAGAACAGGGTCAGGAGCAGAGCCTGGCACTACTGGAGCAGTACTGCCAGACCTGGGCACTGACAGTCAATCTGGATCCAGAACAGGGTCAGGAGCAGAACCTGGCACTACTGGAGCAGGACTGTCACACTTGGTGCAACTTCACCCTGAAGAACAACACATTGGAACACACAACTTACTAAACACACCTCAGACTGACAATCCCCCATAAAATTCTGGATGTGAATATATGAAAGTCTCATCCAACCCATTGCCCTATGTGGCAGTGTGGGGCACACTCACAGATCAGGCTTATACTAAATAGGACAAACATCCCATAGAAACTGTGCGCATGGTGTTCTATAAAAACGTCCCCCATGTGCAGAGAAAAATCCTGTGTCTAGGGCTGAATTAGGCCAATAGCCATAACTAATCAACATACAGAAGAGAGCAATCAGGTTCCACCAGAGAAACACTCACCAGAACCCCTACCATCACAAGGCCCTGCTGAGCCCAGAGCTGAGCCCAGAGAAGAGGCCTCTGAGCCAGCTGGTCCTGAGGCTCACTGACACCAACCAGCCTCAGGACAGCACAGCTACAGCAACACACAGCATAGCACAAGACACACAACACTGTTTCAGCCACTGGGACACACACACAACACACAACACACTGGACAACACTGCCTCACCCACTGGGACACACACACAACACACACTGAACAGCACTGCCTCACCCACTGAGAGACACACAACACACAACACACTGGACAACACTGCCTCACCCACTGGGACACACACAACACACAACACACTGAACAACACTGCCTCACCCACTGGGACACACACAACACACAACGCTCTGGACATCACTGCCTCACCCACTGGGACACACACAACACACACTGAATAGCACTGCCTCACCCACTGAGACACACACACTGGACAACACTGCCTCACCCACTGGGTCACACACACACAACACACACTGAACAGCACTGCCTCACCCACTGGGACACACACAACACACAACACTCTGGACAACACTGCCTCACCCACTGGGACACACACAACACACAACACTCTGGACAACACTGCCTCACCCACTGGGACACACACACACAACACACACTGAACAGCACTGCCTCACCCACTGAGACACACACAACACACAACACTCTGGACAACAGTGCCTCTCCCACTGGGACACACACACTGGACAACACTGCCTCACCCACTGGGACACACACACAACACACACTGAATAGCACTGCCTCACCCACTGAGACACACACACTGGACAACACTGCCTCACCCACTGGGTCACACACACACAACACACACTGAACAGCACTGCCTCACCCACTGGGACACACACAACACACAACACTCTGGACAACAGTGCCTCTCCCACTGGGACACACACACAACACACAACACACTGGACAACAGTGCCTCTCCCACTGGGACACACACACAACACACACTGAATAGCACTGCCTCACCCACTGAGACACACACACTGGACAACATTGCCTCACCCACTGGGTCACACACACACAACACACACTGAACAGCACTGCCTCACCCACTGGGACACACACAACACACAACACTCTGGACAACAGTGCCTCTCCCACTGGGACACACACACAACACACAACACACTGGACAACACTGCCTCACCCACTGGGACACACACAACACACAACACTCTGGACAACAGTGCCTCTCCCACTGGGACACACACACAACACACAACACACTGGACAACAGTGCCTCTCCCACTGGGACACACACACAACACACACTGAATAGCACTGCCTCACCCACTGAGACACACACACTGGACAACATTGCCTCTCCCACTGGGACACACACACAACACACAACACACTGGACAACACTGCCTCACCCACTGGGACACACACACAACACACACTGAATAGCACTGCCTCACCCACTGAGACACACACACTGGACAACATTGCCTCACCCACTGGGTCACACACACACAACACACACTGAACAGCACTGCCTCACCCACTGAGATACACACAACACACAACACACTGGACAGCACTGCCTCACCCACTGGGACACACACAACACACAACACACTGGACAACACTGCCTCACCCACTGGGACACAAACAACACACTGGACAACACTGCCTCACCCACAGGGACACACACACAACATGGCTCAGAACTTCAATACAAAGGAACAGCACAGTAGAAGTTTTGTTCTGTAAAAACACCACATAATGTCAAAGGCTCTTCATATTAACACATGGAATGTACTGTATACCCAGCAATATTTCCATGCAAACATACAAAAATACAGATAATAGTGGTGACTCTTGAATCTTGAAAACTTCTTATATGGGAGTTACTGTACATGTCCGAAGTTTTAAAGACTTTGGAATGACAAAACTTAAAATAGTTGAATTAATGATAAACGTATCTCCCCCGAATTATTGTAATAGGTGTCTTTTCCGACAGTGTGACAGTGTAGAGTATCTGCCTCTGGTTTAAAGGGGTTGTGTTTATTAGGTGAGGTTAAACATAATATATTTTGGGGGGTTTTAAATAGCATTCAACTGTATAAAAACTTCATGTTCCCAGGAAAACCTGCTTCAGGTGGGTTGAGCCCATTGTGAGCACAACCCTTTCCATAGTAGTCAAGTTGTTTGAAGTTGTTGTTTGCATTAGGAGGGTGATAAATGAGCTGTAGGCAGTGTCTGTGTCTTTTGCTGCTTCTGATCTGCTGCTGTGGACACAATCTCACATCCCAAAAGCTGGGGGAAAAAAAGTACTTTTTTCTCAATTATACCACTGATGCCCAATCCATAAGTAACCTCTAAAAGGCCGAAGGATTATCACCACATCTGCTTTTCCAGCTCTCTGGGACACAATTAACGTTTTTTTCACCGATTAAGTCAAGGACAACAACAAAACTTTGCTCTTCCCAGAACTGTAAGTACCCTTTCCAATTGCATTAACTCGTCTCTGTGTTCATCTGTATTTTACAGTGGCTGTTGGAGATTATTCTGTTTCTAAATTTCTCCCAGTTCTGAAACTGGTTATTCATGGGCTGCAGCCCGTTTGAAATCACTAAATGCTTCAAGACTTCAACATGTATTAAAACTGAGGTCAAACGCTGACTTTGATATTCCACCCAACCATCAAAAGAGAGATAAAAATACAAGTTTCTCTGAATAAGAATCCAGTTCTCTATTGTACCATCTACCTGTTTGCAAGTGTTTCTAAATCTACACTACTGATATATTACAATATAACTAGTGAGTATTATAACATATTATATGAAGTATATAATACATCCAGTATAATAACAATAATATAAATAAATAATAATAAACTTTATTTTATATAGCACCTTTAAAGGTCTTCTCAAAGCGCTTCACAGGATGACGACAACAATAAATAAGAAGAATACACCAGATAAAACACAATGACAATACACAGAGGAGACCGTGGATGGTGGTACTAAGAAAAGCAGAGGGGTGAAGAATGGAACCAGTTCAGTAAAGGCTCTTCTGAAGAAGAGGGTTTGGAGTCTGGATTTGAAGGAGTTTAGAGAAGGTGACTCTCTGATATCCTTGGGCAGAGAGTTCCAGAGCTTGGGGGCATAACAGGAGACGGCACTGAGGTTACCCCCAGAGTGTAGACGGGCTTTGAGGGACAGTAAGGAGAGCAAAATTCGAAGATCGAAGGTTGCGAGGTGGGGAGTAGGGTGATATTAGCTCAGACAGGTACTGAGGTGCCAAGCCAAGCAGAGCCTTATAGGTGAGCATGAGGATTTTAAAGTCTACTTGGAATTTGACCGGAAGCCAGTGCAAGGACTCCAGGACAGGAGTAATGTGATCACTTGCACTAGACCTGGTCAGGATTCTGGCTGCTGAATTTTGGACATACTGCAGTTTGTTCAGAGTAGATTTAGATACCCCAGCGAGTTGAGCATTACAGTAGTCAATTCGAGAGAACACAAATGTGTTGATCAGCTTTTCAGCCACAGTTAGTGATAACAGGGCGTAGTCTAGCGATATTTCTGAGGTGAAAAAAAATATTATATACAGTATATTATATGTACATATATTATAAAGAGTATATAATACATCCAGTATATGTACATATATTATAAAATATGGAGTATATAATATTTACTTATCTGGTCTTTGAGAAAATCCTTTTAAACCACAATGAACCATAGCAGGCTTTCAATCATGGAGACATCTCACAAGAAATGTTCTCCAATTAATCAATCAATCAAGGTTTATTGATCGATGCACAACAATACAGCCTACAGCGGTGGTTGTCGGTAATGAAATGCCTTTCCTGCAAGCTCGCCTCGAGAGACAGGACAGAAGCTGATTAGAATTAAGGTTACAGAGTCGGATACAACAAATTGCAATTGCCAAATTATTATTATTGCTTACACTTATATAGCGCTTTTCTGGACGCTCCACTCAGAGCTCTTTCCAGGTCATGGGATCCCCTCCACCCCCAGCAGTGTGTACCCCCACCTGGATGAGGCGCCAGTCTGCTCCCCACACCCCAGCTCTCAGTGGGGAGGAGAGCAGAGTGATGGAGCCAGTTCAGAGAGGGGGGTTATTAGGAGGCCATGATGGGTAAAGGCCAGGGGGGAAATTTGGCCAGGACACTGGGGTAACACCCCTACTCTTCTAGAGAAACACCCTGGGATTTTTAATGACCACAGAGAGTCAGGACCTTGGTTTGACGTCTCATCCGAAGGACGGCGCCTGTTTACAGTCTAGTGTCCCCCGTCACTATACTGGGGCATTAGGACCCACACAGACCGCAGGGTGAGCGCCCCCTGCTGGCCCCACTAACACCTCTTCCAGCAGCAGCCTCAGCTCTCCCAGGAGTCTCCCCCTCCAGGTACTGGCCAGGCTCACACCTGCTGAGTCTCCAGTGGGGCTGCCAGTGGGGAGCTGCAGGGTGATATGGCTGCTGGCTAAATATACTGACGTGCTGAGCTCCGTCACAAAATTATTCCTTTGAATACCTTTATTTGTAAGCCATCGTCTTGATTAAATCATTCAACGGCCTCAATTTTTAAGGGCTTGGGATAGAAGCAGGATTTGCAGAAGAGTGTGTGTCATTTTTAAATACACCGCCAGTTGTGAGTTTCAGAAGAGACATTTCTAACCTCTTATTCCTACCATATCTCCTTGTGTTACTTATTTGCGTAAATCTTGTAATTTGTAAGCAGGTGTGAGTCTGGTCAGTACCTGGAAGGGAGACCTCCTGGGAAAAACTAAGGTTGCTGCTAGGAAAGGTGTTAGTTGCTCCAGCAGGGGGCGCTCACCCTGCAGTCTGTGTGGGTCCTAATGCCCCAGTATAGTGACGGGGACACTAGACTGTAAACAGGTGCCGTCCTTTGGATGAGATGTAAAACTGAGGTCCTGACTCTCTGTGGTCATTAAAAATCCCAGGGTGTTTCTTTGAAAAGAGTAGGGGTGTAACCTTTGTGTCCTGGCCAAATTTCCCATTGGCCCTTACCAATCATGGCCTCCTAATAGCCCCCATCTCTGAACTGGCTCCATCACTCTGCTCTCCTCCCCACTGAGAGCTGGTGTGTGGGGAGCAGACTGGCGCCATTATCCAGGTAGGGGTACACACTGCTGGGGGTGGAGGGGATCCCCATGACCTGTAAAGCGCTTTGAGTGGAGTGTCCAGAAAAGAGCAACAGAAGTGAAAGCAATTAATATTATTATTATTAAATGTGGCCTGTCCCAACACAACAAAGATGATACTGTGATGTCTATTATAGAAATGTTGATTTCTGTCCACTATTATTTGATTACAAATGGTAGGGAACTGTTAAGTCTATAAAACAAGCTAGGGATAAATTAGAAGATCATACTACGATGTTTATTATAGCAATCTTTATTTCTGTATATTAATGAGTATAAACAGTAATAATACAAAACTAGCTAGGAAAAACAGATATATTGGTTTGCTGCTGCCTACATGTGATAACCCCATACATACATATCTGTAAATGATAAATAAGCTGTCCATAATAAATATCCATATACCAGATAATAATGTTATTAATGCACGGAATACCGTAGTTGTAAACTAAGTAATCAGTATTCAGTTTTAATCATGCACATTTAAGTACTGTTCAGTGATTAAGAGGAGTGATTAATACGAGTCGCTGCCTGGGGGGAGAAACGTTATATTATAATATTATACTATTATTATATTACATATTGAAAACGATGATGGCCAGGCTGAGAGGCGTCTGCGACGATCCTGCCAGCACACTTCTTAGTCCTGGAGATGTAAAGGTCCTGGAGGATAGGCAGGTCACAGCCTGGCCGAATAAATACCTTGTTGAATGGAATTCAAAATTCTGGTCCGAGATGTTTTCATCCTAGGCCACTGAAACAGCAATTCTGTAATAACTCCCATAATAAAAGGGTAGGGTCCCGCAATAGGGAAAGACAGAAACAAGATAATTATATGAACGGCTGTCGCACTTTTTCACATCCATGTGGTGTTGAAAGTCAACGATGTCTCGGCTTCGCTCTCCCATGTGCTTTTGGGATTTTGCAGGTCGGCCGCGATGCCACATGTTGGCAGAGGACGGGGGTCAGGGAGACCAGACCGCTGGGCCCAGGCCGGTGGAGTTCGGAATCTGATCCGCGAATTCCTGAAGTGCTCCAAGCTGGAAAAAAGAATGCACTGGCAGGAGAGTATGTGGTCCGCACTGGCACAGCGAGTCTTTGGAGAGGTCAGTCTCAACCACAAGAAGTGGTTGTCGGTGGTCTGGCACGAGGACAGGAAACAGGTCAGAACCCAAGTGCTCAGGGCCTGGGAGCAGAGGAGGAGGATCAGTAAGGATTCCGAACCGGAGGATAACGCACAAGCGGAGCTCCAGAGATCATCGGCGGATACGGACGATCCACAGGCAGGCGTGAGCCTGGAAGGCACTGACAGCAGTGGACCGACCGAGGCAGAGAATACGGGTGTAGCACCGGGAGGGAAGCACGCGGAGCACGGAGAAAATTCCGGGAGCGCGGGCGTGGCTGGGGAGTCACCGCAAGGAAACAGGGAGTCGGGAGAGACAATCCGGGGGCGGAAAACATTCCAAATGTACCTGAAGGCCGACCAGTGGAGACAAATCGCGCCTGGGAAAGGCACGACTCAGCTGCGACGGCCCTGGACCCAGGTCTTGTATCGCGAGTTCCAGAAGATTAACACCGGCTGCCCAATAGCCTTCAGGCACCAACACGTCAGGACACCGCACAGCAGGGGAAGGACGGCCTTCCTCGTGGTTAGAGCCATCTGTACCTCCCGAGCTTGTAAGGCCAAATACGTCCTGACAATGAGAGAGAAGCCAGCGGGCGGGGACGACCTCGCGCTCGATGTTGTCCGAATCGGGCAGACCCAGCACAGCCGGGGGGGGGAGAAATCCCAACAAGCCCGCCGATGTTGGGGGAGGACCGCCCGTGGCACAAGTCCGGCTGCCGACACTGGGACCGGCTCTCCGCCTGAGCCACCAACACGGGATACCCTGAATGCCGCCTTATCGGAGTTCCGGAGCGCCGCGTGGCTCCAATATGATCTGGCTCTGGAATTGATTTTGACTCGGGAGATCATGAGGGACTACGACCTAGATCACGTCTGGTGGCCGGGATACATCCAGGTTTTGCTGATCAACCCGTTTACCACCTATCTTTACACCGAACAGGGAATGGGGATTCTGGCTGCCCATCTAAAGAAGGAGGAAAAGGTGTGCCTTCACCTGGGGGTGATGGGAGGAGTAGCCAGACCACTTCCCCTGCAGGAACAAAGGATTCTGTACTACGGCCTCACGTTACCAGGAAGGGGGAAAAACAAGCCCCCGTTGCCGGTGTCGGAAATGTTGACGGAAGACCACACCGTGGTCCCTGTGAAGAACTGGCTCCAAAAATTCCTGTTCGACATGGACACCTGCGCCGCCGAGAGGGTGCAGCAAGTCGAAACCGACTACCGCTGGGTCCTGATCCACAGCGTGCTCGATGCCTTCAACGGCGACACCGTCCCGGCATACCTGGCCCGCTCCATGAAAGTCTGCCGCGGGGAACTGATGAGCGCAGAGCTGCGGACCTTCACCGTCCTGCACCTGTGCCCCGCCCACCTGCTGAAGGCCGTCGCCCGCGCGGTGCGGGAGAGGACCGCCGACGCCGGGCGGCGAGACCTGGCCCGATCGTGCTTCGCCCTCCTGCAGAACAGCGCCTCTCTGGACGTGGCCAAGACCGTCTTCCGGCACATGTGCATCGTCTTCTCCGCCCGGCGGTCCACCGGCCCAGTCGAGGCCAGCCTCGCCTTCCTGAACGCCCACGCTTCCCAGACACGGACGCCGGAGCTTGCGGAGACGGAGGGCGAGGTCGGGAACGCGCCCACAACGAAGAGAACCATCATGGGCCGCTCCCCTTTCACTGCCGAATTTCAAGCTATATACAAGGATAGCACATCGGGTGAAAGAGAGGAAGACGCTGGAACCGCCACCAGTGCAAACCCCTATTTCTTTGACGAGATCATTCCTTTCCTGTTGGACAACTACATGGGATTATTTCCCCTCTGGAGCGGAATTTTGCTGGGGGACTTGGGAAGGTACGCTTCAGACCGCGAAGAGGACGTCCCAGAGGAGAGGGAGGCGCAGGCAGGAGGCTCCGCGGAGTGTCGGTGGGGGACCTGGTCGACAATCGTCAAGCATTCGATCCTTCGGCCCAGGAAGAAACGGAGTCCAGCAGAGTTTATCCAGACAATGAGGAAGGCCCTCCAGGGCCGGTACAGGGAACACGTGCTTCGGAATGCCCTCCCAGAGGAGGCCTTGAGGGGGCCCCCTTTCAGCGGGCTCACTCCGGCACCCGAAGAAAATCTGGAACTCTGAAAATGATCAGTGGGCAACGAGGGTATCGGAGGTAGCACGCCGACATTCGACAGCGCACCGCTCGCAATTCCCATCATCCCCCACCCCGCCAGAAGAAGAGAGATAAGGTAGAAGGAGACGTCGATTTTAAACATTGAAACGAGGGGCCCGACAGCAACTGCATGCAAGTACAGCGGGGGACAGCAGCAACCCCTGTCAGTAGCCGTATCGCCCTGCAGCTCACCGCTGGCAGCCCCACTGGAGCTCAGCAGGTAGGAGCCTGGCCAGTACCTGGAGGGGAGACTCCTGGGAAAAACTAAGGTTGCTGCTGGGAGAGGTGTTAGTGGGGCCAGCAGGGGGCGCTCACCCTGCGGTCTGTGTGGGTCCTAATGCCCCAGTATCGTGACAGGGACAGGTGTTACATTTTACGTCCTGTGCTCATATGCAGGTGGTTCACAGGGATACGTGTTGAGCAGTATTTCTCGCGTTGTGAATTTCATGTTCCGCAGTATTCCAGTTGGTGCGGAAGTGTGTGTTTTCCTTGCAGAGGTTTTGACATTAGAATCTTTGTGTCTGGAAAATGGCGCAAAAATTGAAAAATCTCAAAGGCGTTTCAAGCAAACATTACTGACGTTCCAGAATGAATATTGGACTTCGAGCTAACTTTACCGCGGTCAACACGACCGAAGATATTTTCCCAGACAGAATAATTGTGGTAGCTGTGCGCTGTATGTCTGCCTCACACAAAAAATATATATATATATTCGGGTGTAATTGCCTTGTATGCGAAATGCTAACTAGGAGACAGATTGTTGATTACGAGCTGGCCATCAGTGGTGTTCAGAATATTTAGATTTTATAGAACTGTTTTTCCTCGAAATTGTATGCCTTGTCTTTTTGTCAAATTGCATTTCCTGAAAATTGTGTTAATTGAAAATTCGTCTCGCTTGGGAATCTGCACATACGGAGGGATTTAAGATAACGTGTATTGGATCACGCTGGAGGAAGGGGTAACTCCCCGGAGGTTTCCTTACAGTTAAAGGAGGTTTTTCCTCCGTCCAGTGCTGTGCGGCATGTTTCTGTAGACAACAAATGAGTGGCAATGAGTACTTCAACAGACATCGCAATAAATCTGATTTATTTGAAGAAATAATTGTGTTTTCTGTGTTTTATTTAAATGTTAGTGCAGATTTACCATTCACTGCACGTGCCAGTCTGGAAACAGGGAGGTGTCTGCAAACAGCAGCAGCTTTAGCGAAGATGCAAGTCTGATCAAATCAAGGTGATTTTTTAATTATTTGTGGGTCTACAGATTACATTTCATCCACTTTTGGCAACCCACATTTTTTTGTTTGGTCGGGCAAGAGACTTTTCCCTATCCAGCGCTGTTGCGTCAATCAGGCAAGAGCAAGTGACACAAATACACCAAAGACATTGGCCAGGACGCACAAGTGAATGAATAAAAAGTTTCTATCAGCCGTGGGTCTCCAGATCGCATTCCACCCTGTTTGGAGGATGCACACAGTTTTTGTTGGGCCAGAAAGATTGTTTTACAGGCTTTAAAGAACAAGTTGTTTTTTAAAAAAAGTTTTTAAACCGGTTTAAAAAAAGTGGTCAGCCTTGCTGCCTCGTAGTGCTGGGGCCCTGCGTTCCAATTCCTGGGGTGCTGTCTGTGTGGAGTTTGCGTGTTCTCCACCGGTTTGTGTGGGTTTCCTCCCGAGTGCTTCTGTTTTCTCCAACAGGATATAAATAATAATAATAATAATAATAATAATAATAATAATAATAATAACAACAACAATATATAGCGCTTTTCTGGACACTCCACTCAAAGTGCTCTACAGGTCAAGGGGATCCCCCTCCACCCCCAGCAGTGTGTACCCCCACCTGGATGAGGCGCCAGTCCACTCCCCACACCCCAGCTGTCAGTGGGGAGGAGAGCAGAGTGATGTCTAGATTCGCATAGCAACGAATCTTAATCTAGAAGCTTCCGGTGTGAGCCGGAAATGGAAAGAAATTTAACGGTTAAACACGTTTTTTCTTTGACTCTGACACCACTCGGGAGACCTCTACAACAATTATGTGAGGAAACTTGACGCTTTCTTCCATTTTCTCCTTCAACAGACGACCCTTTCTGACAACAACATCAAAGAAGCCGAAATAATTTTACGGCTAACGGCTCCACATCATTTCCCCCTTTATAACTGACCTCCTCAGATCCCCTCAGACCTCAAGACGGCTCCCCGGCCAAAACCCTGTGTTTCCTTCTCTTTTCATCAAATGGAGTAAACATTTACTTGTTCCTTTATTTATCCAATTCCATGTATTGCCCTCAGAGCGCAGATACCCATAACCGATCTAAAAACAAAACAGCTTTAAATTCTCATTTCTACCCGCGGCTACGCCCTTGCTCTGCAGTCCCACACAATTATATGTATCTTATGTGTGTTTTCCCTCTAGCCTGCTGTTGTAAAAGAAATTGCGTTATTGGGGATAATAAAGACTCTCTCGTCTCTGAACCAGGGCTGAAGCAAATGTTTGAAAAGGCTCTTAGAACTGAGGTTATCTCCTAATTAATAAAACGAATGATTTTGGGACAGGAGGTTCAAACAGTTGAAAACGCTGCACAGCTCATGATCGTAGAAAAAAAAAGGACAGAAAACAAAGACGTAGTGAAGTGGTTAATGGTTAATGAGCGCATGGGGTCTCACCGCGAGCAGGCATGGTGGGCGCCGACGACTGATTGTAGACGGTTATAGAGCTTTTCTGAGAAACACACATCTGCGAGAGCAACTGCCCAGAGATGAAAAACTTTTTTTACACGTTTTATTTCTGGAAGGCCCTCGTCTCCCGTGACACCTGCTGTTGTGTGTTTATTTTTTTTGCGCGAATTCAGCTCCGAAAATTGCTCTGCCCTAAGTACGTGCTGCAGCACCCGATTCATACTGTATGACAGCCGACGACGAGTAAAACATTTCAGCGACACCTGTAGCAGATTGAGGATACTGTGTGCACTTTTGGCTGCCGTGTGACGAAAAAAGATACTGTTTCTCTGGTAGCAGTATAGACGCATTCTGGGGCTAGAAGCAATATATCCTGCTCATAAGAGCTGAGCATTTATAATCTTGAAGAAGACCACAAGGGACCAGGTATTCAAAATCTGCAAAGACAGAAAGTCGAACTAGCAGTGGTCTTCAGAATGAATAGTGAAACACTGCTCGTTCACTGTCTGATTCACTGTCAAACACTGGTCAGAGGACACACGTGGAAACTATGTGGAAGTGTTTTCTTAAACTTGAGAACAGGAGGCACTTCTTTACACAAAGGGTGGTGGGAGGGGGGAACAAGCCCCCCTTGCCATCTCGTGGAAGCCCACACTCTGGCTCCTTCCAAGAGCTGGATGAGATGCTCCTGGATGAGATGCTCCTTTTTTTACACAAAGGGTGGTGGGGGCGTGGAACAGAACTTAATCTCTTTAGTCTTGAACTGGGGGGAGGGTACTATGAGGGGCACTTAAGTATTAAGTCCCCCTCAGGGCACTACTCCGAAAAGGCCTAGACAAAGACATCCAGGGGAGGAATACATTGGAATCAACATTGAAACAAGGGCACACGTAGAACATCGAAGAGTGGCCAGGCGGCACTTCTTTACACAAAGGGTGGTGGGTGTCTGGAACAAATCCAGGCTAGCCATATTATTGAGGCAGATGTCCGGGAACAGCTGGGTAAGAGCCTGTGATCAATAAGGTTCTAGCAACTAAAATAAACTAGTTGGACTGCTTTGGCCTTTCTCTCTCTCTCTCTCTCTCTCTCTTCCTCGAACAGAAACCTCTTCGCTTCTCTCTCAAGTGAGGGAGGGGGCGGGCGGAGGCTCGCTGCACCCCCCCGTGCACAGCTCTCGTCGGCTCTCTGCTCTGAGAGAGACTCACAGCGCGGATCTCTCTCTCTCTCTCTCTCTCTCTGGGTCCCTGCTCCTCCCCGAAGGACCAATGGCGCAACAGGGTCTCTACTCCGATCTGCAGAGGCCGACGCAGGACCAGTACGAAGTCGTGGGCAAGAGGCCGAACGCAGAGGCAGGAGAGGAGACAACCAGTAAGTGAAGATCCCTTTCCTTCTCTATCGCTTTGCGTCGCAGGTAAAGACTCAGCTCCTGTCCGGCTCTCTTCCCCCTTCGGTTTCCCTTCCCCTGTCCGCCGCAGTCAAGCAGCGAGGCTCAGTTCTGCTGCCTAGTTCCCAAACGAGCTCGGGTCTTCGTAACTCTCGTTTCTGTTTCAAGTCTGAATTGCACGGGGACGTCTCTTCAGTCTCCCCCACGCACACAGCCGGCTGCACGTTGTGAAGCTGGGATATTTCTTGACTCCGGTCTCACGAAGGAGGCACGGCTCACTTCTGGCTTTAAAAGGCGAGCCGGGCACGGACAACGGAGAGGAACTTAATCTCTTTAGTCTCGAACGGGTAAATATTAAGTCCCCCTCAGGGCACTAACCCGAAAAGGCCTAGAGAAAGACATCCAGGGGGAGGAATACGTCAGAATCAACTTTGAAACCTTGAACCCTTTACATTTACAACGGTGAACGCTTTACACGAAGGGTGGTGGGTGTCTGGAACAGATCCACCCTAGCCATATTATTGAGGCAGATTCGCAGACAACAGCTGGATAAGAACCTGTGATCAACAAGGTTCTAGCAACCAAATAAGCTAGTTGGACTGCTTGGGCTTTCATGTATGAACCTTTTTTTTTTTAATAGGGCTTATTTTGTATAATAAACCTGTGGCTTCGCTTCTAAAGCGTCTTCGTGCCAGAGGGGTGGTGTTTAGGTGCTCTTGTTTTAATGCTTATTTTAGAGGCTGTGCTGCTCATACGCGTGCTTGAGTAATGATTATGGACACAGGTATAAACAAGCTCTACATCCGTTTTTCACTATTGTTTTTATGTGCTCTTGGTCTGATCCAGAGCAGGTTAATTCCAGGTCCAGACTCCCAGCCTTCCCTGACACCCTCAGCATTGCTGGGTCCTAAGGGGAGTTGGGTTAAGACCATAGCCCCTGCGTGATCACACCACAGCCTTCTCCTGTAACCATATAACCTGATCTATAAGCATGGGTCCATGTAGTCTGTATTAGCTATATAAACCTAGCCTGGAAGGAAAAAAAAAGTTTACACAGCTTATCCTGTTTGGCCAGGGACATTAACCAAAACCTTAGCCGGGTTTGCTACTACTTTCCCTAGGTGCTCTAGGTCACTGGACAGAACTATTATGCCCAATCCTGCAGCTAAGGCTTCCTCCAGAGAACAACTACTCCTTATTATCCAGAGGGCAGCTCCTTGCCTTTGGAGCTACACTATGGGTAGGGCTAAGCTGTGCTCCTTGACAACTCAGATTGCTTCCGAGACGGTGTATATGTCCTAACCCTTCATAATGGACAGATGGCTGTTAATCTTTTGAGCTGGGAGACTCAGCTAGAGGCCGGTCTCAGGAGTCACAATTGATGATATTCATGATGATCATATTCTCTCTGCTTTCCTCTCAAAGAGTCTCCGGGCCTTTGGGATCTTTGAAATAGGTGGGATCGGGCCAACAGACACACCGAACACACGACTGGAGGGTTACAAAAACACCAGCGTGCCTTATTTCACAGTGCAAAATGAAATAAAAAATGTTACTTTCAATAAAATTTGAAAAAATTAAAAGCCATCACAAGCAAACAGCAAGACGAAAATCCGAGCTCATCTGCGAGCTTCTGCCTCAACTGCCTCATCTCAAAACTCCTAAAAGAAGAAGCCACTTCTTAGAAACTCCCCCTGAGAAACTTTACAAAATGTCCAGTTCACAAGATCACAGTTTCTGCGGTTTTTGATCGGCTTCAATCCTGGGTTCCCCTCCCTGACCTTCCAACAGCAGATATCCACTGGCTAACCAGCACAGGGCGTCGCCTTCTTCCTGTTTTTTAAGCAGTCTCCCGACCAATTGTCTTCCTGCAACTGGTCAGGTGACGGAGAGCCGCCGCTCGTTCCTCCCAGAGGATTCTGGGGAATGTAGTCCTGTAGTCCTGTAGTCCTGCCCAGAGCTGTTGCTCTGAAATGGAGATTGTAAGGGAGACCACTAAGGAACATCCGCTGCAGCAGGGTCTAACTCGTACGTGCTGATGCGTGCCCGTTTGCCCCGATCTCTTTCCCTGAACACAAAAAATAACCTCCAAGGTGCCTCCACCAGCTACACTCTTGTCTAGACGAAAAGGTTTGTTGCGATGGAAGGCTCGCGTTTGCCGAAACGATGGCGTGCAGTCTTAATAATCGTTCAAGATCAATGGGAGCGTGTGCTCCCGGTCGATTGTGCTCTTTTCAGCTCCAGTCGCAATTCGGTGATCGACTGCTTTGGTCTCCATCTCTGTCTGTCTCTCTGTTTTAGCTTAGGTGCGGCGTTGGTGCTTTGCACAGCCAGTGTGTGTGAACGAGAATCTTTCTCTCTCTCACTCTCTCCCGCAGGGTCCAGCTCTGGAGCACCGATCCACATTGCTCTGGGGATTGTAGTATGTGTCTTACTGGTCGTCGTCATCGCCATGGGGGCAGTCTGTAAGTCGATCGCCAATAATAATAATAATAATAATAATAATAATAATAATAATAATTGCTTACACTTATATAGCGCTTTTCTGGATCCTCCACTCAGAGCTCTGTACAGGTCATGGGGATCCCCTCCACCCCCAGCAGTGTGTACCCCCACCTGGATGAGGCGCCAGTCCGCTCCCCACACCCCAGCTCTCAGTGGGGAGGAGAGCAGAGTGATGGAGCCAGTTCAGAGAGGGGGGTTATTAGGAGGCCATGATGGGTAAAGACCAGGGGGGAAATTTGGCCAGGACACCGGGGTAACACACCTACTCTTCTCGAGAAACGCCCTGGGATTTTTAATGACCACAGAGAGTCAGGACCTCGGTTTTACGTCTCATCCGAAGGACGGTGCCTTTTTACGATATAGTGTCCCCCGTCACTATACTGGGGCATCAGGACCCACACAGACCGCAGGGTGAGCGCCCCCTGCTGGCCCCACCTCTACCAGCAGCATCCTTAGTTTTTCCCAGGAGTCTCCCCTCCAGGTACTGACCAGGCTCACACCTGCTGAGTCTCCAGTGGGGCTTTCAGGTGTGAGTTGCAGGGTGATGGCTGCTGGCACTATCACAGATTATACATGGCAGCATTTCGGCTCTCATGCAACTGACTTTGCTGCAACATTCTGGCCTGATGACGCTGTCTCAGTAGCCAGCCAACACAGGGACTCCAGTGAAATCATAGTGCAATTGCATCATGGGAAATGTAGTTTTTTTTAGGTTACTCTGTAGTTGTGTTTGCCCTCCTATCTGTGGTCTTGTGGACAGGGCGCATTGAATTCAAAATTGAATTTCAATGTAAAACAGGTGTGAACCAAAGTTCTTAACACATCTTCTTCTTTCATACTGCTGTTTTAACGTTGCCAAAACGGCCCAAAATTTCAATGGTTTAAGGAAGACATTTCAATTCGATTTCTTTCTTCAAAGCTACGAAATTCTATTAAATTGTCATTTGCATGACTTGAACGTGTTTCTATTTGGCTTTTTAATGGTGTAAAAATAAACGTTATTCTGCATGGAGCCTTTCACGGGACTGTTTGTAACCCTAAGAACATGAGCCAGCAGCCATATCACCCTGCAACTCACAACTTGCAGCCCCACTGGAGACTCAGCAGGTGGGAGCCTGGTCAGTACCTGGAGGGGGGACTCCTGGGAAAGCTGAGGCTGCTGCTGGAAGAGGTGTTAGTGGGGCCAGCAGGGGGCGCTCACCCTGCGGTCTGTGTGGGTCCTGATGCCCCAGTATAGTGACGGGGGACACTAGACTGTAAACAGGCGCCGTCCTTTGGATGAGATGTAAAACCGAGGTCCTGACTCTCTGTGGTCATTAAAAACCCCAGGGTGTTTCTCGAGAAGAGTAGGGGTGTCACCCCGGTGTCCTGGCCAAATTTTCTCATTGGCCCTTACCAATCATGGCCTCCTAATAACCCCCCTCTCTGAACTGGCTCCATCACTCTGCTCTTCCCCCCACTGAGAGCTGGGGTGTGGGGAGCGTTCTGGCGCACTATGGCTGCCGTCGCCTCATCCAGGTGGGGGTACACACTGGTGGTGGTGGAGGGGATCCCCATTACCTGTAAAGCGCTTTGAGTGGAGTGTCCAGAAAAGCGCTATATAAGTGTAAGCAATTATTATTATTATAACAGTTACATTCATAACAGAGAGGAGGAAAAATGACAAATTGCAAAAATGTGAAATATTGGGCACTCGCAGAGTATTTGAATTTTTTTAAAATTTGTGGGGGAAAACGAAAGCTGGTAACCACTTGAAGATTTAAGGTAGAAAAGTAACAGTGCGCATCGTAGCTATGAAGAACAGCAGACAATTTGCATTTGTAATTTGGGGTTCCAAAATGATCTGGTATGAAAGATTTACGCATCTCTTGCAATCGGGCGATATAGACACCTCCCTGCATTGTGTAGATGGCGAGAAACCTGACGATGCGAGCTGACAGAAAGCACATCAGCTTTGGAAGCTGAATGCTTATTTAAAGAAACTCGTTCACAGCTCTAAATAAAACATTGTCGCTTGTGTCGCTGTGTTATGTAATGCTTTCTAATCTACAGTTCAGGGGAATTTAGCCCAGTATGTCTGCGGTCTTTGTCTATGTAACATTTGGGCTCAATCATTTCATTTTTTGGTCCTTCTGTACTTTGGCAATGCGATTAGAATGCAATTCGATTTAAGTTTATTTGTTGATCATGTTTAAAAGCCATTACCCAAGATGAGCACAAAGAAAAGGCTTGCAAATTGATCTCCACCAACCCAAGAGCAAAACTATATGCTCAAAAACTCAAACACACACAGAAATCTACCTCCACCTCACATGTCAAAAAGCTCACTCCCTATAATTTCTATCCTTTATCTCATCCTGTTGATGCGTGTTTTTGCACATCTGATGTTGTTTTGCACACTGCCTGTTGTTTTCGTTTTGCATACTGCCTGTTGTTGTCGTTTTTGCACACTGCCTGTTGTCGTTTTGAACACTGCCTGTTGTCGTTTTTGCACATTACCTGTTGCTGTTTTGCACACTGCCTGTTGTCTCTGTCTTTCTTTTCTTATACAATTGTATTGTTGTTTTTTTGTACTACTTATCGTCCGAGAGCTAGCTAAATAGCATTTCGTTATACCTTATACCTGTTTATGAGTATAATGACAATAAACTTGAACTTGAACTTGATATTGCCCATTAAAAACTTTAGTTAAAGGAGTTTTGTGAAGGTCCTCATTCACAGAATCACAAATGGACTTGGGCACCTTCAGAGGAATGTTACTGAGTCCGACTGGCTTAGAAAATGGATTTGGCCACAGCTTCATGAGTAGAACTGTTCTTGATGACAAAGACTACACACAAACACACCAGGACTGTTTTTTTCTTGAAAGGATTTAATGTAATCTTGAGGGGTAGAAGCTCAGCTACAAATCGAGCAACCCCATAGTCACCCCCAGCTATGAACAAGTCTAGGTTCGTGGACAAGACACCAGCAACTTGTGCACAATATTTATGCTAGTCTCGAGCAAAACATTTTACGATGATCATTTGTCAGTGTTTTCTACTTATATTATTGTACCTTTTATTGACACATTTTGGGCTGCTTGATTTGGGTTTGTAGGGGTCAGAGTCACTGCTGGGACACAGAAACGTGTTAGGTCTTCGATTGCCAGCAGCCCTGTCACCCTGCAACTCACAACTGGCAGCCCCACTGGAGACTCAGCAGGTGGGGGCCTGGTCAGTACCTGGAGGGGAGACTCCCGGGAAAGCTGAGGCTGCTGCTGGAAGAGGTGTTAGTGGGGCCAGCAGGGGGCGTTCACCCTGCGGTCTGTGTGGGTCCTAATGCCCCAGTATAGTGACGGGGGACACTAGACTGTAAACAGGCGCCGTCCTTCGGATGAGACGTCAAACCGAGGTCCTGACTCTCTGTGGTCATTAAAAATCCCAGGGTGTTTCTCGAGAAGAGTAGGGGTGTTACCCCGGTGTCCTGGCCAAATTTCCCCCCTGGCCTTTACCCATCATGGCCTCCTAATAACCCCCCTCTCTGAACTGGCTCCATCACTCTGCTCTCCTCCCCACTGAGAGCTGGGGTGTGGGGAGCGGACTGGCGCCTCATCCAGGTGAGGGTACACACTGCTGGGGGTGGAGGGGATCCCCATTACCTGTAAAGCGCTTTGAGTGGAGTGTCCAGAAAAGCGCTATATAAGTGTAAGCAATTATTATTATTATTTTTATTAATTGTCTTCACTCCAGGTGTTCCATAGACATGGTGGAGAGTTAAAGCTATCCCAGCAAACTACCTCTGAGCCTGGAGGTTTTACAGTATGTTCTAGCGAAAGTTCTGCACTTTACGAACACCAGCCCATTTAAAGCTACGATTCTTAGGGCACTCAAAAAGAGGAATCCCATATTTGGTCACTTTCAAACGTCTCTGTTCCTGGAGTCTTAAGAGAGTAAGATCCCTGCGTGGGTCCAGAAACACACATAAACTTTTTACGTTTTTATTTAAATGTGAGAGACTGCTCAGAAAAAGCCCACTCCTTCTTCATAAGAATTCCGAAACAGCGTTAGGAAGATTATGTGCCACCACCACTCAGAATGTCATTAATAATTAAGAACTCCTCTAATTCTGCTCTCCTTACTGTCCCCCCAAGCCCGTCTACATTGTAGGGGTGACAGGGCCTTCTCCTGTTATGCCCCCAAGCTCTGGAACTCTCTCCCCAAGGATATCAGAGAGTCACCTTCTCTAAACTCCTTCAAATACAGTCTCCAAACCCTCTTCTTCAGAAAAGCCTTTACTGAACTGGTTCCATTCTTCACCCCTCTGCTTTTCTCAGTACCACCATCCACGGTCTCCTCTGTGTATTGTAAAGGAACAAGTAATAGGTCTATTCCAGGCTGAAAAGAGAAGAGAGAAAACACAACGTTTCAGCCTTCTTCAGGTGTGAGGGCTTCACAGCCGAAACGTTGCATTTTTTCTCTTCTCTTTAGGAATAATCCTATTACTTGTTCCTTTGCAGACTACACATGCTGACTCAGCTACCCATCTGTGTATTGTCATGGTGTTTTATCTTGTGTATTCCTTTTATTTATTGGTGTTGTCATTCTGTAGAGCGGTTTGAGAAGCCACCTTTAAAGGCGCTATATAAATAAAGTTTTTTTATTATTATCAATTATTCTAATTTAAGTTTAACCCACGCGAACGAATCCCCTGTTTTAGTTTTGGCGGCCTCTAGTGGCAGGACTGTGGAAATGACAACCCTTCTATGGGGACGGTCTGCCTCCTGAACTCCTGTCCCAACGCCCAGGACTGCTGTCCTGTGCTGTCTGTTCGAGTCTCACAGTCCCTCTGCCTTCTCTCTCTGGCAGGATTTAAACTTGGGCCACATTGTCGAACAGAAGCCATTTTTTTTGCGCCACCTCAGTATAACGGACTGTAGCTTGGCTTTATATGAGAGCCTCCTGAGTCCATCCCCAGCTATTCTGGAACGGCATCTTCCAATTGAAGGCCGCGGGGAAGTCTATCCCAGCAAGCAACAGGCGCAAGGCAGGGTACACCCCGGATGGGACGCCAGTCCATCACAGAACACACACACACACACCAGGGCAAATGAACCCACCAGCCCGTCAGTGGGTGGAAACACCCACGTAAACACAGGGAGAACATGCAAACTCCACACAGACAGCACCCCAGATCCCAGGGGTGGGAGACAGCAAAGCCTAACCACTGCGTCACCCTCGTCACCTCGGTTCAATTTATAGCGAAAGAGCACTGTTAAGGAGGTCCTGCTGCAGGTCCTCTGCCAGGGTATTCGTCAGTGCAGATCGCGAGAGGAGAGGCTGACTGGGTGTGATCTGCAGGGGGGCACAAGTGCCGCCAACCGGGCGGGAACGTGCACCTGGAGCCCAGACCGGGAGACCCGGAGCAGCCCCCCGTGGACAAGGATCAGGAACGGGAAAGATGTGCGGATCCGACCGAGAAGGAGCCCGAGTTGCTGAATGATCTCAGGAGGTTCCTCTGCATGGATCCGGTCACCGGAACGACAGGTAACGTCGCCAGTAGAGGGAAATGGGGAGCTCCGCGGGACCCCAGCAGATACTGCGCCCTAAAACCCAGACACAGAGATCAGAAGAACAGTCCCAGTTGAGTGGAGGCTCCGTTTTCGGTAGTTAATTGATCTGAGGGTCAGCGTCAACCCCATGGCTGGGCGGCTCGTTCCACGCTCCCGCCCCCCCTTTGTGTAAAGTAGTGTCTCCTGGCCCGACTGCAGGATCCCTTCTAACTGTTTCTTGACCAGAAGCCAGTTTACTGCCTTCCCCCACATAGCTGGACGGCTTGTTCCCCACTCCCACCACCCTTTGTGTACAGAGGAAGTGCCTCCTTTTTTTCGACGTTTTAAATGCACTTCCCTAAGGTTTCCACCTGTGCCCTGCGGGGTGTGTTTCATTGGTCATTCTGAGGATATACAGTGCACACAACGCATGCTAAATACTACTTTTTGCACTAAAGTTAGGGTGGATTCCGTCTGAAATGGAAATTGATTGTAGCAGAAATACATAAAGAGAAGAAACTACACTAGCCATAAGCCAGCAGCCATATCACCCTGCAACTCACACCTGGCAGCCCCACTGGAGACTCAGCAGGTGTGAGCCTGGTCAGTACCTGGAGGGGGAGACCTCCTGGGAAAGCTGAGGCTGCTGCTGGAAGAGGTGTGAGTGGGGCCAGCAGGGGGCGCTCACCCTGCGGTCTGTGTGGGTCCTGATGCCCCAGTATAGTGACGGGGGACACTAGACTGTAAACAGGTGCCGTCCTTTGGATGAGACGTAAAACTGAGGTCCTGACTCATTAAAAAACCCAGGCTGTTTCTCGAAAAGAGTAGGGGTGTCACCCCGGTGTCCTGACCAAATTTCCCCCCTGGCCTTTACCCATCATGGCCTCCTAATAACCCCCCTCTCTGAACTGGCTCCATCACTCTGCTCTCCTCCCCACTGAGAGCTGGGGTGTGGGGAGCGGACTGGCACCTCACACAGGTGTTGGTACACACTGGTGGGGGTGGAGGGGATCCCCATGACCTGTAAAGCGCTTTGAGTGGAGGGTCCAGAAAAGCGCTATATAAGTGTAAGCAATTATCATTATTATTATTATTCCACCCAGATGGATTTGATTCTATACAATATCTTATATAGATATTGGGTTGGGAAATAAGTTCGGCATCGCAGGGAACCCCCTAAATGTATATAACCGTTCTCAGTCAGAAATAACTAAAACAAGCAAACCCTGAAATGTACAGATCCAGTAAATTCCGGAACGTACAGAGCTCTCCGTCATCGGATACTTCTGTGCAAAGTTGTGTATTCTGTGCACAGGGCATTGTGGGAAAACTCGTGTGACCCTGCTAACAAAGGGGGCTGTGATAAGATCAGATCACTTTATTGGCCATATATAGTTTCTTGCATTAGGAATTTGGCTTTTCACAGACCCCAGCTTGCTCTCCATGAGACACACAGACAGGGAGAGAAGCTGGGGGTCAGAGCGCAGGGTCAGCCATTTATACGGCGCCCCTGGAGCAGCTGGGGTGAAGGGCCTCGCTCAGGGGCCCAACGGAGTAGGATTCCTCTGCCGGCTGTGGGATTCGAACCGGCAACCTCCCAGCCACAGGCACTCTGCCCCTTTTATTTTTATAAGATAATTATCAGATAAGCTGTGAAAGAGGGAGACATTTCCATTTAAGCTTAGTATATTTCTACCCCCAGATGGGTGGAGGGCTGTCTGGGTGGAGTTTGCATGTTCTCCCCTGTGCTTGCGTGGGTGTCCTCCAGGTGCTTAACTTTCTGTCCCGCAGTCCATAGGCATGCTGGGAGGTTAGTAGGCTCCTGGGAAAACTGGTCCTGGAGTGTGTTGGTGTGCGTGCCCTGTGATGGACTGGCGTCCTGTCCAGTGTGTAGCCTGCCATTGTGCCCGCTTCGTGCTGGGATAGACTCTGGACCATGTCAATTTCTTTGTCTTTTAGGTACACCAAACGTCCACATCTCTGTCGAAAACGTGGAATGTGGAATAAATTCCTTAGCTCTTTTCCAACACTTAATAGTGTTAATAATTCTGGCTTATAGTTCAGCAAAACTATATAGTATTGTCAACCTTTTTATAGCTAAATATGCATGTTATTTGGGGAAATGTATGAAGTGCTGTTATTTAAACATAATATTCTTATTGCTAAACCTCTGTGTCTGAATCTGTTCATATTTTTAAAGATGCCCGTCTTCCTGTGTGTCTCTCTAGGAGAAGTGTGTGAAATCTGTCCCTCCAGTTGGCACAGGGGTCCCAATGGGACCTGTTACTTTGTCTCATCTGAAGGGAAATCCTGGGATTTTTCCTATAATGCGTGTTCTGTCCTGGGGGCTCATCTCGCTGTGATCCAGGACAGAGAAGAGCTGGTGAGGACCCACAGACGGATTCATACAGAGCCGACTCTGCATTGGGGATCCATATTGATATGCATGGAAAAAAAAACACTAACCCTTTTAATACTTGAAAGACCACAAATTAAAATGTGTGAATGTGAACAAACAATCCATTAATTTTCTAAGAGCTTTATCCAGTTAGTTTTATTCAGTGAAACGGAGCTCTCACTCTGCTACTCCTGAGCTCTCACTCTGCTCCTCCCGAGCTCTCACTTTACTCCTCCCGGGCTCTCTGCTCCTCCTGAGCTCTCATACTGAACCTCCTGAACTCTCACTCTGCCTCCTCCTGAACTCTCACTCTGAACCTCCTGAGCTCTCACTCGGCTCCTCCTGAGCTCTCATACTGAACCTCCTGAGCTCTCACTCTGCTCCTCCTGAGCTCTTACTCTGAACCTCCTGAGCTCTCACTCAGCTCCTCCTAAGATCTCATACTGAACCTCCTGAGCTCTCACTCTGCTCCTCCTGAGCTCTTACTCTGAATCTCCTGAGCTCTCACTCAGCTCCTCCTAAGATCTCATACTGAACCTCCTGAGCTCTGACTCTGCTCCTCCTGAGCTCTCATACTGAACCTCCTGAGCTCACTCTGCTCCTCCTGAAATCTCATACTGAACCTCCTGAGCTCTCACTCTGCTCCTCCTGAGCTCTCATACTGAACCTCCTGAGCTCACTCTGCTCCTCCTGAAATCTCACACTGAACCTCCTGAGCTCTCACTCTGCTCCTCCTGAGCTCTCATACTGAACCTCCTGAGCTCACTCTGCTCCTCCTGAAATCTCATACTGAACCTCCTGAGCTCTCATTCTGCTCCTCCTGAGCTCTCATATTGAACCTCCTGCGCTCTCACTCTGCTCCTCCTGAGATCTCATACTGAACCTCCTGAACTCTCACACTGCACCTCCTGAGCTCTCACTCGCTCCAATCTTCCCAGCTAAGAAAATGTCTTTTTTCTGTTCTGGCAGATGAGGAGAACTGTTTCTCTATTGGCTTTGCAGGAGATGCTCCGTGAGGTAACTGTGACTGGTTTTCGGTACTGGATTGGGCTGAGCAGTAACGGCAGTGCTAGGTGGCGCTGGCTTGATGGGACACAGCTACTCACTAATGTGTAAGTGCCTGTGCAGGCATGTGTGAAAGATGAGTATGTTCACACTTTTAGGAGGTAAAATCACTGCCACTCTTGCAGTTTCCCCTATAAGGAATTGTTATCATTTCCCCTGATCTTGTTTTTAATCCTGTTATTCATATCCTAATTCTGCTACTTCTTAATCACCAGTTTTTAATTGTCTTGTTATTAATATTTGAGAAGAAGAATAGGGTGGCACAGTGGTGAAGTGGGCAGCATTGCTACCTTGCAGTATTGGGGCCCTGGGTTCAATTCCTGGGGTGCTGTCTGTGTGGAGTTTGCATGTTCTCCCCATGTGGGTGTGGGTTTCCTCCCACAGTCCCAAGACATGCTGATGGTTTAAATGGCTTCTGGGTAGAGTTGCCCTGGTGTGACAGTCTGTATGCCCTGTTAATGGACTGGTGTCCTGCCCAGGGTGTATCCCACCTTGTGCCCATTGCTTGCTGGGATAGGCTCCAGCTCTCCCATGATTCTTCACTGGATAAAATGGTTAGATACTGGTTGAAGGGAGAAGAGGTGTGGTTGAGAATGCACAGCACTATTGACATAATCACCCTTTAAACATCTGATGCTCCACAGACTGTGACCATGTTCACTTAACCCTCCCAGCTGTGGGGTTGTGTGCAGAGATATTTTATATCGAGCACTGACATTCTTCATGGTCTTATTGGTGATGTCAATACTATTGAAAAACTGTATCAGGAGCATGTATAGGTTCTATAAAGATGCATGTTAACTTATGTTGAAGATGAAGGTGCGTTGAGGTCAGTTGAAAGTGTGTGGAGATGTGTTGAGCCGTGCAAGATATGTTAAGATCAGATTGGCCTGTGTTGAGGTGTGTGTCTGTGACGTGTGTTAAGGTCGGATGAGGGCGTGTTGAGGCGATGCTGAGGTCAGTTGAAAGTGTGTGGAGATGTGACGTGTTGAGCCGTGGGAGATATGTTAAGATCAGATGGGGCTGTGTTGAGGTGTGTGCGTGTGACGTGTGTTAAGGTCGGATGAGGGCGTGTTGAGGCGATGCTGAGGTCAGTTGAAAGTGTGTGGAGATGTGACATGTTGAGCCGTGGGAGATATGTTAAGATCAGATTGGGCTGTGTTGAGGTGTGTGTGTGTGACATGTGTTAAGGTCAGATGAAGGCGTGTTGAGGTGATGCTGAGGTCACTTGAAAGTGTGTGAGATATGTAAAGATCAGATGGGGCTGTGTTGAGGTATGTGTATGACGTGTGTTAAGGTCGGATGAAGGCGTGTTGAGGTGATGCTCTGCTGAGGTGTTAAGGAATGGAAACGTATCTATGCATTCGCAAAACAATAGCGAATTACTTTTATAAGCGTGAATGTTCATCAGCAAAAGTTATCATAGGTTGGTTTGTGTTTTTGCTTTGTTTTGTCATATGTGAGATCCAAATTGGGCTTTGCGCTAGACATTGTCCACTTTCTAGTGGCTTCTTTTAAATCGGCATCAAGCAGTTTAACCACAAAGGAAATAATATAAAGACATGGGACCCTGGGTCAGCTCAGGGTGGTAGCCTAGCAACAGGCAAAAGAGATTGAAAGATTTCCCACTATGGCATATAAGGGTTTTCTTCTCTCTGTTTAATCAGACACCAGCCCATAAACGAGTGCTCTGGACCTTCCTGCCTGTTGAGGGGTGCTGGTGACTGTTTCATGTCACACAGGTTCCTCCCAGTGCTGAATAAATAAACAATTTTCAGTTGACATTTTACTTTGAACTACTGTCTGGTTATTTTCGGCTATTCGAATGGGATTTCAAGTCTGTTAAGTACAGGATGTTCAGTTCAGTGTGCGTTGAGGTCATGTTTGTGTTGAGTTGAGGTGTGTGTCCAGTATGTTAAGGTGCATTGAGGGTGTGTTGAGGTGATGTTGTGTTGGGTTGAGGTGTGTGTCTAGTGTGTCACGGTCAGTTGAGGGTGTGTTGCGATGATGTTGTGTTGAGTTGAGGTGTGTGTCTAGTGTGTCACAGTCAGTCGAGGGTGTGTTGAGGTGATGTTGTGTTGAGTTGAGGTGTGTGTCTAGTATGTTAAGGTCAGTTGAGGTTGTGTTGAGTTGAGGTGTGTGTTTAGTGTGTTACGGTCAGTTGAGGGTGTGTCGTGTTGAGTTGAGGTGTGTGTCCAGTATGTTAAGGTGCATTGAGGGTGTGTTGAGGTGATGTTGTGTTGAGTTGAGGTGTGTGTGTCTAGTATGTTACGGTCAGTTGAGATGATGTTGTGTTGAGTTGAGGTGTGTGTCTAGTGTGTTACGGTCAGTTGAGGGTGTGTTGAGGTGACGTGTGTTGAGTTGAGGTGTGTGTCTAGTGTGTCACAGTCAGTTGAGGGTGTGTTGAGGTGATGTTGTGTTGAGTTGAGGTGTGTGTCTAGTATGTTACGGTCAGTTGAGATGATGTTGTGTTGAGTTGAGGTGTGTGTCTAGTGTGTTACGGTCAGTTGAGGTGATGTTGAGCTGTGTGTCTAGTGTGTTACGGTCAGTTGAGGGTGTATTGAGGTGATGTTGTGTTGAGTTGAGGTGTGTGTGTCTAGTATGTTACGGTCAGTTGAGATGATGTTGTGTTGAGTTGAGGTGTGTGTCTAGTGTGTCACGGTCAGTTGAGGTGATGTTGAGCTGTGTGTCTAGTGTGTTACGGTCAGTTGAGGTGATGTTGAGCTTTGTGTCTAGTGTGTCACGGTCAGTTGAGGGTGTGTTGAGTTGAGGTTTGTGTCTAGTGTGTTACGGTCAGTTGAGGGTGTGTTGAGTTGAGGTGTGTGTCTAGTGTGATACGGTCAGTTGAGGGTGTGTTGAGGTGACCAGACTCTCACAGTGACTCTACTCCTCCTCTTGAAGGGTCACAGATGGTGATGACAGCCACAGAAGCTGTGGATACTTAAGAGGGACCATAAGCACGTTTCATTCCGATTCCTGCAGCACAGAACTCCGCTGGGTCTGTGAGCGAAGCTCTGTGCGATTGTGAGGAGCTGCACCGCCATCTCTAACAGCTGGACATCACAGAGCTCACCGCCTGCCATGACAACAGGCTACCACAAGGTGGAGACAGAGAGCAAAAACCGGGTCCCACGACAGACCACAGCAGGGTCCTCCAATCCTGTTTCTTATAACCCTGGCATCCCCAGGAATCTCCCAGTCTGGTTTTATTGAATTAAAAATGATGTCTAACGTTCTTCCTCCATTTAATCAACATACAGTATGAAGGTATACAATGCTGTTTGCCGTTTTGTACAATTAAAGATGATCCAGTCACTCTTCAGTTGTGTGTGATCTTTGCCATTAAACGCCTGTGATCATGACTGTTGGACAGGTGGGGAGCAACTGGCTGAAACACAGGGGGCGATGTCAAGGTTCACAATCATTTTCCATTTCTTAACAGACATTTCTGCCTGAAACCGTGCAACGCAGTCGTTAACATGGCTCTCGCGCTGTGCTAAGGGCCCTGGGTTAGACTCCTGACTCGGGGTGCTGTCTGTGTGGAGTTTGCATGTTCCCCCTGTGCTCACATGGCTTTCCTCTGTTTCCTCCCACAGTCCAAAAAACATTCCGGGAGGTGAACTGGCTTCTGGGAGAACAGGCTCTGGTGCGAGTGGGTGTGTCCTGGGATGGACTGGCCCAGGGTGTAACCTGCCCTGTGCCTGTTGCCTGCTGGGATAGGCTCCGGTTCCCCTCCAAAGACTTATGTGGAGTACTTGTTAAGGAGCACATAAGAATCTCTTTCATAAGAATCAAGATTGTGACACTACAGGGACAAACAGGTCTTGCTGGAAGACAAGGGAGCAACAGCATCTATTTCAGAAAGGGCTTCAGTGCGGAAGACTATTTGCAAAAGACACAAAACAAAAGGCAAAAGAAATCCACCGAACCTGTAGCTTTTCAGAGCGTTCGGTCCCCATATTTGCAAATCTGATGCTCTGGAGAGAGCAAATTTATAGTAGCACACAGACCAGGATACTTTACACCTGAAGCCACAACTAAACTATTACTGGCCACTACAACGTGAAAGTTATTTTAATCTCCTTTTCCTATTCGGAGCATTGAATGCTTCTGCTCTGGAGGCCCAGACCGGTGCAATATCACCTCCCATCGCTGTTGGGTGAGGTCTGCATAGCTCAGGGCTGGAGGTTTGAGAGTAACAGGACCCAGTTGCACAAATCTAACCTGATAACCTGCAGCCAGCAGCCCTGTCACCCTGCAGCTCCCCACTGGCAGCCCCCACTGGAGACTCAGCAGGTGGGAGCCTGGTCAGTACCTGGAGGGGGAGACTCCTGGGAAAGCTGAGGCTGCTGCTGGAAGAGGTGTTAGTGGGGCCAGAGGTAATGATCAGCTGTGACAGCTTGCTCCACGCACCTACACTTCTGCGTGTAAAGAGCTGCCTTCTGCCCTTGATGCTATAAAAGATCTCTCCACTCCCATTACTTTCCCTAGAGGCAGCCTTGATCCAGGTGTTGATCTTGATAAACTGAGACACTTTTGGTTTTGTGGATTTTCAGTCAGTTCCCTGTGTTCTCTGTTTTCACTGTGAATAATGTCTGCAGTGCATTAGGGTTCATGCAACATGTTTTGACAATATTTCACCAGAAGCTACTTTCCTGTCACACACAGGACAAGGGAATGGTGTCCTTAAAGACTGACAGGGCTGGCTAACAGAAAATAAAGCACCAGAGAATCTGCTTTGAAACGTTTTTTATTTTTTAGCAAATGTACATCACATACATTGAATGTACTTTTCTAAACCCAGACGTCTATCCGTCTTTGGAACTCACTGACCTTATACAAACCCTTAAAAAAAACGTCTGAGACCCAAACACCCCTTGTAGCACCAGTTGCGTTTCATGCTTTCAATGGGATTTTTTTTACTTTTTTCTAGAAATCCACTCCCCCCCTTGAATAGGACTAAATGCTCTGTGGCTGGCCTGAAATGACAACTAAAGTATCCTTCCGTCTTCTTGTAAAAGATACAATCATATTAAAAAAAAAAGATACAGTACTGCAGCTCATCGAACCTACAGCATTCGTGACTTCAACTGCCTAGAAAGAGCACGTCTTCAGTCTCTCTCTATAAACTTTGCAGATTTCCACATATCGTTTCTAGATTATAATAATACTGGACACCCGGTATGAAACAAATCGTAGTATAAAACAGAAGAAATAAACAGCAAGCACAACGCACTGTAATGACCCTACACCTACATATGAAAATACGTTTTTTTTTTAATATTTTGGCCTGGCTGTTGTTTAAAGCTCGGTCTTTAAGTGATGAACGGCTTTGGCGGCCGCGTCGTGGTTCATACGCCGGGCCGCCCTCAGGGCGGACTTCACCGACGTCTCGATCCACGCGTGGGGCAGGGCGGTGTGCTCTCCGGCGAAGTAGACCCGCTGAGAGGGCGCGGACAGGTCCCGGTGATAATCCGTCAGCTGGAAGGGGGTGAAGAGGGCGAAGGCGCCCAGGCTGTACTCGTCCAGGCTCCACTTCTTCACCACCCCGCCCTCGTACAGAGCGCGGACGCCCTCGCCGTGGAGGGCCGCCAGGTCGCTCAGCGCCGCCTCCTGACAGGCCTCGTCGCTCATGCCCAGGAAGAACAGGGACTCGTCCGCCCAGGTGTAGGACGCCAGCACCAGCCCGACCCCGCTCTCGAAGGCTTCGCTCCCGTAGTAGATGAAACGCGACGGGCGATCCGTGACGGACTTCCCCCCGCGGATGCCTTCCTTCTCCCAGAACCGCTCCTTGAAGACCAGGAAGATTTTAGTCGCGCTGTCGTAGTGGACGCTGCGCAGGGCCTCTCTCTTCTGCAGGGGGAGAGAGGGGTTAAATCTGACGTTCAGAGTCGCCTTGGCCGTGCCGGTGAACAGGAGGTAGTCGGCCGCCGCCGTTTGGACCGCGTTGTCCGGTTTGTGTCTGTAGGCCACCCGGACACCCTCGCTGGTCTGATTTATTTCCAAAACTCTTGACTCCAGCTGCACACGGCTGCGCCGCAGGTCTTGTCTCAGAGCCTGCGGCAGCAGATCCGTGCCTCCATCGATTTTGTAAAACCTGGCGGGAAACAGATCAAACGGACAGGTCATTTTGGGGTTGTTGTTTCTTTTTTCCAGCCCTGTCAAAATGAAAACACCCGGAACATGAGTGTGGGTTCCGTATTAGAATAACTTCATAGCTGAAGACTCTACAATTCAATTTATTGCCACACTTTGCGATCACAATTCCGTTTGTTTTAGGGATCAGCCGCGAATTTGAATTCAAACTTCGGAGTAGCAGGAATTCCCCCTGAAATATTCTCTCGGGGATCGTACTGGTTATATCACATCATGTTAGAGGCTGCGTGAGTAAGGGACTGCTTATCAAAACTGAACAGGAAATCGAGGGTGTGGGATGACTTTAAGAAAGAATGAGGTCTGTTTCACAGATCTATGTACAGTAGGTGACGCTTCTTTACACCAAGGGTGGTGGGAGTGTGGGACAAGCCGCCCAGCCATGTTGTTGAGGTTGATAATCTGTCTTTTTTCCACGAAAACGCCGCCGATTTGCAAATCTCACTTGACGTCATCGCTGATGTCAGCCTCATCTCGCAGGTTCTCGCTGAAGGCGGTGTAAAACAGGGACTGGCTGTTCAGAATGTCTCCAATCATCTGGATAGCGTGTCTGCTGAGGTTACTTTCTCTCTTGAGGTATTCCTGTGGGGTCACAACCGCGAAGCGTCAAAAACACAATGCTCACCACTGTGCCTGTCTGGATCTGTAACCAAACGCTGAAGTAACTTACCTAGTTGTTTGTTCAACTGCAGTTTCCGAAGCAGCTGTATTTTGCTTTATGCACTTATGTGTAGAATAATAATAATAATTGCTCACACTTATATAGCGCTTTTCTGGACCCTCCACTCAAAGCGCTTTACAGGTCCTGTGGATCCCCTCCACCCCCAGCAGTGTGTACCCCCACCTGGATGAGGCGCCAGTCCGCTCCCCACACCCCAGCTCTCAGTGGGGAGGAGAGCAGAGTGATGGAGCCAGTTCAGAGAGGGGGGTTATTAGGAGGCCATGATGGGTAAAGGCCAGGGGGGAAATTTGGCCAGGACGCCGGGGTAACACCCCTACTCTTCTCTCGAGAAACACCCTGGGATTTTTAATGACCACAGAGAGTCAGGACCTCGGTTTTACGTCTCATCCGAAGGACGGCGCCTGTTTACAGTCTAGTGTCCCCGTCACTATACTGGGGCATTAGGACCCACACAGACCGCAGGGTGAGCGCCCCCTGCTGGCCCCACTAACACCTCTTCCAGCAGCAGCCTCAGCTTTCCCAGGAGTCTCCCCTCCAGGTACTGGCCAGGCTCCCACCTGCTGAGTCTCCAGTGGAGCTGCCAGTGGGGAGCTGCAGAGTGATATGGCTGCTGGCCTTTGATCTCCACTGAACTATGATAATCAACCACATCTACATCTCATTACCCCCCGGGGATAATTAATACTAGAAATGATCAGGATCAGAACCCAAACCGAGCAGCACCTTTACGGAATAGACATCGTATTTCTTGAGGATACACTGGCACTGGGATGGATCCCTCTCGATTTCATCGATGACCTAGAAGAAAAAAAATATGTCTCAGAGATCAGAGGCCGTGGAAATCTCACGATTTCAGAGATCACATCAGAAAGGGTACTGAACTCGCAGCCGAGCTCTTCAATTCAAGCTTTATCAACTTCTGCGGGGGGAGATGAGTTCGACAGCAGAGTCCACCACAACAGTACCACAGAGACCACCAATAAAGAATTCATTCCAGCCGTGTTTCGGGAGATAAGCGTTCAGAGGTATTTTACGTTGAGAACGAGACAAAATCACTTCTTGTTCAAATCTTCACTTGTGTAAAAAATAGCGTTTTCCAATGAAGACATTAAACAAGTATGGAGGAATAATGATCCCACTGGCATGTTGCGAAAAGGTGGGGAAGAGCTACCAGCCACACTGGCAGGGCTGATCAGTGAGTTTAGAGTCCGGCTGTGGTTTCATGAAATCGCTCGGAAGCTTCAAGCTCCAAACACTCCTGATCTAAAGGTGGAGGGATATTTGATCTGGGGTGCTGTCTGTGTGGAGTTTGCATGTTCTCCCTGTGTTTACGTGGGTGTTTCCTCCCACTGACGGGCTGGTGGGTTCATTTGCCCTGGTGTGTGTGTGTGTGTTCTGTGATGGACTGGCGTCCCATCCGGGGTGTACCCTGCCTTGCGCCCGTTGCTTGCTGGGATAGACTCCCCCGCTTCCTTCAATTGGAAGATGCCGTTCCAGAATTGCTGGGGATGGACTCAGGAGGCTCTCATATAAAGCCAAGCTACAGTCCGTTATACTGAGGTGGCGCAAAAAAAATGGCTTCTGTTCGACAATGTGGCCCAAGTTTAAATCCTGCCAGAGAGAGAAGGCAGAGGGACTGTGAGACTCGAACAGACAGCACAGGACAGCAGTCCTGGGCGTTGGGACAGGAGTTCAGGAGGCAGACCGTCCCCATAGAAGGGTTGACATTTCCACAGTCCTGCCACTAGAGGCCGCCAAAACTAAAACAGGGGATTCGTTCGCGTGGGTTAAACTTAAATTAGAATAATTGATAATAATAATAAAAAACTTTATTTATATAGCGCCTTTAAAGGTGGGTTCTCAAACCGCTCTACAGAATGACAACACCAATAAATAAAAGGAATACACAAGATAAAACAACATGACAATACACAGATGGGTAGCTGAGTCAGCATGTGTAGTCTGCAAAGGAACTAGTTATAGGATTATTCCTAAAGAGAAGAGAAAAAATGCAACGTTTCGGCTGTGAAGCCTTCACACCTGAAATAGGCTGAAACGTTGTGTTTTCTCTCTTCTCTTTTCAGCCTGGAATAAACCTATTACTTGTCCCTTTACAATACACAGAGGAGACCGTGGATGGTGGTACTAAGAAGAGCAGAGGGGTGAAGAATGGAACCAGTTCAGTAAAGGCTCTTCTGAAGAAGAGGGTCTGGAGTCTGGATTTGAAGGAGTTTAGAGAAGGTGACTCTCTGATATCCTTGGGCAGAGAGTTCCAGAGCTTGGGGGCATAACAGGAGAAGGCCCTGTCACCCCTACAATGTAGACGGGCTTGGGGGGACAGTAAGGAGAGCAGAATTAGAGGAGTTCTTAATTATTAATGACATTCTGAGTGGTGGTGGCACATAATCTTCCTAACGCAGTTTCGGAATTCTTATGAAGAAGGAGTGGGCTTTTTCTGAGCAGTCTCTCACATTTAAATAAAAACGTAAAAAGTTTATGTGTGTTTCTGGCCCTTACCAATCATGGCTTCCTAATTACCCCCCTCTCTGAACTGGCTCCATCACTCTGCTCTCCTCCCCACTGAGAGCTGGGGTGTGGGGAGTGTTCTGGCGCACTATGGCTGCCATCACATCATCCAGGTGGGGCTGCACACTGGTGGTGGTGGAGGGGATCCCCATTACCTGTAAAGCGCTTTGAGTGGAGTGTCCAGAAAAGCGCTCTAGAAGTGTAAGCACTTATTAATTATTTAAGGGGATGGGAAAAACCCTGCATCGAATTGGAGAAATGGTTTGTTCCAGAGGGGGGAGGGGCTTACAAGCTATTTAAGCTGGCTCTTCAGCCTAGGAGGGGGTTGGTTGTTATATCAGGTAGTGCGACTGAAAACAGGGAGAAAGCAATAAGGAGGATTTATCTGCATTTGAAGACTTAGTTTTGTTTCTTTTTGGGGTTTTGTTTTCTGGTGAGGGAGGACTGGGAGCACTGTAAATAAACTGCACCTATTTTACTTGAGTGTTTTTGTGGCGGAGCCATTCTGTTATAAAACGGACCTGCTTTGGCCATTGTGTGACAGAGGGTTTTGTTATCAAATACCCCTGTCGGGGTTTATTGATCGTCACCTTTTGTATGGCCTCAGAGTACAGCTGCTCAGGAGACCTCCCCTTTTCCGATTTCTCCAGCGGGTAGCCCAGAAGGTCGGGGTTCTTGTTAATGTCGAACGCCCTGTGGAGCCCGCCGTTGGTGAAGTACCAGGCGCTGTCGTCGGCTTGGATGAACTCGGATAATTTGAGCCCGTAGTGTTGAACGTAGTGATGGACGAGTCTGGAAAGGTCACAGGAGACGCAGAACGTCTAAACGCGGAGGCGAGACGCGATCGCGTGGTAATATTGCAGTCCGATATAGCTCCAGCAGAGTTTTGTGCTCAAATCCAACAGCGGTACCAACCAGATGTGCTGAGGGTGTTGTTTGCTGCAGATATTTAGGAACTTGGGGGTGTGGGTACTGGGAAGAAGTCACAGATGACTAAGGAATACGGATCTGCACAGAGGAACAGAGTGACACGGTGTAAAAGGAATATGACTTTAGATATTTTGCCCAGAGCTACGTTTCAATCCCAGGATCATTCTAGCCTTTTAATGGGTGTAATTGCAACACTGCCCCCTGTCTGCACTGCTCTGTTACTTCATAACCCTCCTCCTCCTGCTGTTAGGCAGGAGTAGGAATGCAGTGTTTAAATTTGCATACCTCTTTTCCCTCATGGTAAATATTTACAGTTTGACCACCTTGTCACATTTGTCAGAAGTCAATCCAACCTGCCTAGTAGCTTGTCAGACGAGTAAATGAATGTAAAAAGAATTCGACATAATGCTTTCGAATGTGTTTGGGAACATTGTGGAATTCTGGTGGAACAGGAACTTTCTGGGTTTTTAATCCACTGCTGTTTTTTTTTTTTAAATCACTGTTCATTAACGCAGAAATGCCAACCACTGTTCATTAACTCCAAGTACACCTTGAATGCAGTGTAGACGCCAGAGGCTGGCATCCCTTTTTGGCAGGAGGGCCAGAAAAATGCCATCTGCCTATAAAGGTGTTGGCAGGCAAAGTGTTATGCCTCTGGGCTCGTGCACATTAGGGATGACAATGACAAGGCAATGACAATTCACCCTTCACTGGCTGGGAAATTTTGCAGCTGCTGCAGGAATCACAGTTACCTTGTTCTGCCAATGTGTTAAATTGTTAAAAAATAGTGAAGCACTAGAGCTTCTTCAGCTGGTTCATCTCACGCCTCATCACACCCTGAAACGAGCACTGCAGGGAAACACTCACTCGTGAGTCGAGGGAATTCTCATGGCGCCCAGCTCCGCGTACCAGCCCCTGGTCTTGTTCCTGTGGGTGAGAATGCGCCCCCCGACTCGGTCACTGGCTTCCAGGATCTGCACCTGTAGGAAAACGCACCACTGTGGCATCAGAGGAGAGCAGTAACAGCACTTAGCTGCTGATTGATGAGGCCTGAGCACATACAAAAATCACACTGGAAAGCTCAATACTGTGCAGAGACCCCAAAACAAGGCAACGAGCCAGATGACCCTCTGTGTGTCTCTTTATCTGCCAGACAAAATTGAAATGAACACCGAGTGAAAATGTGATTATCTAATTCGTCCAATGATGTGCACCAAAAATAAAAAAAACTCTAATGACTTCTAGTGTCAGGCCAGCTGAAACTATTATCCTGATCACTGCTGACCTGCTGTAATGACCATTTCCTGCTGCGATGCTGGGATTTGATTGGCTAAAATATTCCTGTTATTAAAAAGCAATAGGAACTGCTCCTTATCCCAAATCCCTGTTCCGATTGTCAGCGAAGTCTAAACATATACAGATCTGAAGGTGTTGGAGACTGGATGCGCACGTTTGTGTCCTGTCCTGGACATTTTATGGTACTTTTGCTGAGCACCATTCTGTGGTTAAGTTTACGTCTGCGTAGTATTAACAAGCCCAGACAGGGATCTGTTCCTGAATGTTTTCTGTGCTGGAGTATTTATGCCCTGGTGCTAACATTGCCTTTCAGCTCCGGAATCAGAACTGGACAGTTAAACAAGTCGACTGCATGTAAAAACATTTTAAGCAGGTTCTGAAAGCTGGTCTTCCTTAATAATAATAATAATAATAATTAATAATTGCTTACACTTATATAGCGCTTTTTCTGGACACTCCACTCAAAGCGCTTTACAGGTAATGGGGATCCCCTCCACCACCACCAGTGTGCAGCCCCACCTGGATGATGCGACGGCAGCCATAGTGCGCCAGAACACTCCCCACAAACCAGCTCTCAGTGGGGAGGAGAGCAGAGTGATGGAGCCAGTTCAGAGAGGGGGGTTATTAGGAGGCCATGATGGGTAAAGGCCAGGGGGGGAATTTGGCCAGGACACCGGGGTAACACCCCTACTCTTCTCGAGAAACACCCTGGGATTTTTAATGACCACAGAGAGTCAGGACCTCGGTTTTACTTCTCATCCGAAGGACAGTGCCTGTTTACAGTATAGTGTCCCCATCACTATACTGGGGAATTAGGACCCACATGGACCGCATTGTGAGCGCCCCCTGCTGGCCCCACTAACACCTCTTCCAGCAGCAGCCTCAGCTTTCCCAGGAGTCTCCCCTCCAGGTACTGACCAGGCTCCCACCTGCTGAGCTCCAGTGCAGGGCTTCCAGTGGTGAGCTGCAGGGCGATATGGCTGCTGGCAAAGGTGCTCTTTTCACAGGGAATGCTTTTGAGGGTGTTACTAACAAGACAGAACCTACGGATGATCCCTGTTTTGTGAACTGTGTTGGAATCTGTCTTTAACTTACTTAAACACCATGCCTCACATACAAAACACCCGGCCCCATAAAGAGGACAGGATTTTAAAGATGAAACATAAACATGCGAAATGACTGCTAAATCTTTGCTAAATCAAAATTGCAATTTGAAGGGGAACTGCAACACTGTTTTGGAGTGAGAAAGAATCATTATTGATGAGAGCATTTCAAAACACAGTTAAAGTAAAATGTACACAGTAACATGTAAAACCTCCAATTTGCATCACAAAATAGACAAACATTTTACAGGTACACGCAGCACCATGTTCTGGGATTCAGAACGAGGCAACAAGACTTCCGCTGAGGTGAAGCGGCCCTGTGACCCTGTAAACAAGCAGGCTTGTGAGTCCAGCTCTTCTGATCCAGTAGAAATACTGCTCTCCTCTCCCAGACAGTTTCACTGGCAAATACTGCTCACTGGTTAACTCTGCCTGCGGATCACGCTGGAACATTTCTGTGGTGAAATGTCTGCTGCACAACCTGTACTTATTCACTCGTACATCTCAGTACATTAGTCAGCACAGGGACTAGTGAGCAGGAAGGGCCACTTCACATCTCAGTACATTAGTTATCACAGGGACTAGTGAGCAGGAAGGGCCAATTCACATCTCAGGACATTAGTCAGTACAGGGACTAGTGAGCAGGAAGGGCCGCTTCACATCTCAGTACATTAGTTATCACAGGGACTAGTGAGCAGGAAGGGCCGCTTCACATCTCAGGACATTAGTCAGTACAGGGACTAGTGAGCAGGAAGGGCCAATTCACATCTCAGGACATTAGTCAGTACAGGGACTAGTGAGCAGGAAGGGCCGCTTCACATCTCAGTACATTAGTTATCACAGGGACTAGTGAGCAGGAAGGGCCTCTTCACATCTCAGTACATTAGTCAGTACAGGGACTAGTGAGCAGGAAGGGCCGCTTCACATCTCAGGACATTAGTCATCACAGGGACTAGTGAGCAGGTAGGGCTGCTTCACATCTCAGTACATTAGTCAGCACAGGGACTAGTGAGCAGGAAGGGCTGCTTCACATCTCAGTACATTAGTCAGTACAGGGACTAGTGAGCAGGAAGGGCCGCTTCACATCTCAGGACATTAGTCAGTACAGGGACTAGTGAGCAGGAAGGGCCGCTTCACATCTCAGTAGATTAGCCAGTACAGGGACTAGTGAGCAGGAAGGGCCGCTTCACATCTCAGGACATTAGTCAGTACAGGGACTAGTGAGCAGGAAGGGCCGCTTCACATCTCAGTACATTAGTCGGTACAGGGACTAGTGAGCAGGAAGGGCCGCTTCACGTCACAATCTGTGCAAACTCGATCTCTTGACCAGTGGTTTTGCGACAACATTTTTTAAATTTGGGTCAAAACATTCATCGAATGTTTTCCTCTCAATGAATTAATTTTGGGACCAAGATCTAATAATCGGAATGAGAAATTGGGACCGCGGATCCCATCGGAGGAATTATTTTGAGTGTTGTCACGGATCAGCGGTTCCGGAGGAACCTAATTATGAAAAGCAAAAGCTTGGAACAACGCCACCCCTCCCCCCCAGGAGCTGAGCCCGAGCCCGAGCCCGAGAGAGTGTTGGGATACCGTACGTCGTGCCCGGCGTCCTCCAGGAGCTTCGCCGCGATCAATCCGGAGATCCCCGCCCCGACGATCAGGAATTTCTTCGCCGGGCCTTTCCGGATCAGGCCGTGCTTTGCGATGTCCAGCAGGAACTCGGAATCCTTGTCGTGGAAGCACCTCTGGATGGCGCTGCTGTACGCTTGCCCCTGCGCCAACAGCGCCAGGACGCAGCCCAGCAGGGTGACTGGGGAGAGAAGAAGCAAAAACAGACTCGATCTTCATTTAGGCAAGCGACACAGAAGGACTAACATGTGCCATACAGGACAAAGGAGTTATAATAATAATAATAATAATAATAATAATAATAATAATAATAATAATAATATAAAATATGATAAAATAATAACTAATAAAATATTAACCTGGGATTATACATATAATAATAAATTATAATAATATAATAAGTTGGAATCACCTTTGCAATTATTACACAAATACTTGTCTCTGTGAGTTTGACAGACAATCCACTAGCCCCGGGCACTCAGACATCCTAGGAGATCTCAGCTTTCTACTTTTGCTTGCGAGCTCAGGTCGTGTGAACGAAACTGATTTCCTCTGTGCGCTTTTGTTTGAGGGTTCACTCCCAGCGATCGGCCTTGCTGCTGTTGGGGGGCCACAAAGGTAAGATACAGGACCAGGGCAAATACAACCCACTGTGCCGTGTGGCGAACGGCTAGCTCTGGCGACAGCGGGCGATTTAGAATTGAGATGCTTTGGGTTTTATTTATTTTTAGTCCTGCGAATTCCCATTGCATTGTACTCTGCCACCATTTCCTGTGTAATAACGTCCAGGACTGCCCTTCAGTCATGTGCTTAGACAGATGGTAGCTGTGTGTGGGCGTGGCCGGTTCAATAGTTTTGTTAGGAAGGGCGAGGCAGTGTTAAAAAAAAAATCTTCCATTCCTGAGTGGGGCTGGTTTCATCTTGATGCGGGTGGGCGTGACGTGCAGAGGCAGGGTAATCTGAAGGCGCTCGGCGGCTGATTAGCATCGCTGACCATTTGAGCAAATCAGTTCTGCGTTGGCTGCTGTAAAGAGACCTGGGAAACCTCCAGTTCAGACACACCGAGTCTGTGGGACTCCAGATTGGCCAGCCTTCGAATGAGATAACCCTCCAGTTATACCCCCTGTACTGCAATCGGAAAGGACTGTACTCGAAAGAACCAGGTAAAGGTTTATTCCATGCATCTATGAACTGGCTTCATTACTCTGCTCTTCTCCCCACTGAGAGCTGGGGTGTGGGGAGCGTTCTGGCGCACTATGGCTGCAGTTGCATCATCCAGGTGGGGCTGCACATTGGTGGTGGTGGAGGGGATCCCCATTACCTGTAAAGCGCTTTGAGTGGAGTAATAATAATTGCTTACACTTATATAGCGCTTTTCTGGACGATCCACTCAAAGCGATTTACAGGTAATGGGGATCCCCTCCACCACCACCAATGTGCAGCCCCACCTGGATGATGCGACGGCAGCCATAGGGCACCAGAACGCTCACCACACACCTCAGTGGGGAGGAGAGCAGAGTAATGAAGCCAATTCATAGAGGGGGATTGTTAGGAGGCCATGATTGATAAAGGCCGATGGGAAATTTGGCCAGGACGCCGGGGTACACCCCTACTCTTTTCGAGAAACACCCTGGGATTTTTAATGACCACAGAGAGTCAGGACCTCGGTTTTACGTCTCATCCGAAGGACGGCGCCTGTTTACAGTCTAGTGTCCCCCGTCACTATACTGGGGCATCAGGACCCACACAGACCGCAGGGTGAGCGCCCCCTGCTGGCCCCACTAACACCTCTTCCAGCAGCAACCTTAGTTTTTCCCAGGAGTCTCCCCTCCAGGTACTGACCAGGCTCCCACCTGCTGAGTCTCCAGTGGGTTGCCAGGTTTGAGTTGCAGGGTGATATGGCTGCTGGCCATAAAAGTGCTATCTAAGTGTAAGCAATTATTATTATAATTATTATTAATTAAAGGAAAAGAGGCACAATGTTTCGGCTGTGGAGCCTTACTCAGGTGTCATTGTGAGTATATGATGCTCACTGCATCAGCGAACTCATTCAGATCACAACCAGCCTCCTTAAAAGATGCTGCAGTCAGTGATCTCAACACAATCACTGAGCACATTCTTAGTCTCAGATGATCACTGTTTTACAGTTCCTAGACTCGGTTGACATGCTTTAAATCTCTGTCTGTAGTTTGGGACAAGAAAGACCATATTATGATCCGATTGACCAAGAGGGGCGTGGACAAACGCTCAGTATATCTCAGAAATGCATCAGCTTGCGTAAGCTATAAAGGAACAGGTAAAGGTTAATTCACACACCCAAAGAAGGCTCCAGACCCGAAATATTGTGTCCCTTTTCTTTTCAGCCTAGAATAAACCTTTACATGTTCCTTTGCAGCCTACGCCTGCTGCCGCAGCTCAAAAGAACCAGCCTGAGTAACTGTTGTCCTCACATTGTACACTAATTATTGTGTAAACGCTGACAACTGTTCGATTGTCAAGTTTGTGGCTGCATGTTGCCTTGATTGGACTTTTGAGTGAGGACAAAAAATCAATTACAGACAAGAGATGCATCTCTTTTTTTTTTAATAGCTGGTGTCAGGATAATTCCCTGTCTTTAAACGCCAACATAAGAAGTCTGATAAGCAATGATCATTGAATTTAGAAAGAAATGTTCTATTCCTATGAACCCTGGAGCTGTGAATGGAACTGATATTGCACGAGTAAATGAATATAAATACCTAGCACAATACAGAGGCAAGGGTGCAACGCAGGTTGTATTTTTTAAGAAGGTTAAAGAGGTTTTGTGTAATAGCATAATGGTGGCACTTTTTATAAGAATTTTAGTGGGGAACATTCCAACCTTTTGCATTCAGATCTGGGGATTTGTTCTGGCAGAAAAACAACATGTTAGAAATGCCCTCTGGGTGAAAGTACCAGATCCCCTGTCTAAAGACTCTTTTACCAAAAACTTCCTTTATACCAAAAAGCATTCAGGAGTTGAACAATGACAAAAAAAATGTTTGCAGGGAGGGGTCTTATAGTTGAGGAAGAATTTTAGCATTTATCTTTTTTTTAAGTGTATAAGATAGTGACTAGTTGGCTTTAAAAAATGCTTTTTACCCAGCAACAGTATGAGAGAACAATTGCAAGCATATTATTTGACATTTAATGGTACAACCGCAGAATGTCTAGCTCATTTCATACCTTTTATTTATATACTTCCTTTTGTCTGTTTGCAAGGTAGAACTGTGGTCAACTACAAAGAAATGTTTGTAGAGAGAAAAAAACAACTCCTAATATGGAAACTTAGAAAGAGCTTCCTGTGTGAATTTCCTGTATAAAACTCATTGCATTTATCATCTCGGTGGAGAGGTTACTCACAGATCTGTATGAGAGGCTGCTCTAAGGTCGGCATGATTAAATCCTCCCCATGCGCATGTATAAAGGGACTCTGCTTGACCACACCTAACCTGAGTGAAGACTTTTCTTCGACATAGTGATTGTCTGTTTTTCATCTGATGGTGCTGGAAGAGCTCTGACTGAGCAATGTTGGTGGTAATAATAATAATAATAATAATAATAATAATAATAATAATAATAATAATAATACACTTTTTTTATATAGCACCTTTAAAGGTGGCTTCTCAAAGCCCTTTACAGGATGACAACAACAATAAATAAGAAGAACACACAAGATAAAACACAATGACAATACACAGAGGAGACCGTGGATGGTGGTACTAAGAAAAGCAGAGGGGTGAAGAATGGAACCAGTTCAGTAAAGGCTCTTCTGAAGAAGAGGGTTTGGAGTCTGGATTTGAAGGAGTTTAGAGAAGGTCGCTCTCTGATTTCCTTGGGGATAGAGTTCCAGAGCTTGGGGGCATAACAGGAGAAGGCCCTGTCACCCCTACAATGTAGACGGGCTTGGGGGGACAGTAAGGAGGGCAGAATTCGAAGAGCGAGGATTGCGAGGTGGGGAGCAGGGCGATAATAGCTCAGACAGGTACTGAGGTGCCAAGCCATGCAGAGCCTTATAGGTGAGCATGAGGATTTTACAGTCCACACAGAATTTGACCGGAAGCCAGTGCAAGGACTCCAGGACAGGAGTAATGTGAACACTTGCACTAGACCTGGTCAGGATTCTGGCTGCTGAATTTTGGACATACTGGAGTTTGTTTGACAGGCTCACTGTTCCTCAGGCTGGGACAGGAGATCACACACTGTATTATTATTATTATTATTATTGAGAGACAGGCTCACTGTTCCTCAGGCTGGGACAGGAGATCACACACTGTATTATTATTATTGAGAGACAGGCTCACTGTCTGTTCCTCAGGCTGGGACAGGAGATCACACACTGTATTATTATTATTGAGAGACAGGCTCACTGTCTGTTCCTCAGGCTGGGACAGGAGATCACACACTGTATTATTATTATTGAGAGACGGGCTCCCTGTCTGTTCCTCAGGCTGGGACAGGAGATCACACACTGTATTATTATTATTGAGAGACAGGCTCACTGTCTGTTCCTCAGGCTGGGACAGGAGATCACACACTGTATTATTATTATTGAGAGACAGGCTCACTGTTCCTCAGGCTGGGACAGGAGATCACACACTGTATTATTATTATTATTATTATTGAGAGACAGGCTCACTGTTCCTCAGGCTGGGACAGGAGATCACACACTGTATTATTATTATTGAGAGACAGGCTCACTGTCTGTTCCTCAGGCTGGGACAGGAGATCACACACTGTATTATTATTATTGAGAGACAGGCTCACTGTCTGTTCCTCAGGCTGGGACAGGAGATCACACACTGTATTATTATTATTGAGAGACAGGCTCACTGTCTGTTCCTCAGGCTGGGACAGGAGATCACACACTGTATTATTATTATTATTGAGAGACAGGCTCACTGTTCCTCAGGCTGGGACAGGAGATCACATACTGGGCTGCCGGTTCCACTGAGTTCCCTCAGGCCGGAGATCTCTCTCAGGCCAGAGGCTGGGGTCCCTGCTATCCACAGGGAAGTGCGGTGACGTCACCCGGCTCGCACCACCTGCAATATCGGCCGTATGCATTACAATATGGTGTTGTATGGCAATTGTGCTATCGATGCGATGATCACATACACTCCATGGGAATGCACTACCTCATTATTACGAGATAATCGGCTCTCCGAATTACGAGATCATCCGCTATCTCGTTTTTGCGAGTTAACTCAGGGGGGGTCCCCCTTGATGGCTGGAACGCTTTCCTGAGTTTCGCCTTCCCTGTCACTTAACCCATCTTTCCGGGCCCAGGGTCTCTCCCTCTCTCGAACCCGAGCTCCAGGGTCCTCCACACTCGGGGAGCCCCGCACCCCAACAGGTCAGCCTCCTTAATACAAGACATGCCCGCCCACAGACAAAAACAAACAAGGTATTTGGGTAGTTCAAATGGGAGAAAGAGAGACGAGTCATAGAATAATAATAATAATAATAATAATAATAATAATAATAATAATAATAATAATAATAATAATCAACTTTATTTTATATAGCGCCTTTAAAGGTGGCTTCTCAAAGCGCTTTACAGAATGACAACAACAATAAATAAGAAGAACACACCAGATAAAACACAATGACAACACACAGAGGAGACCGTGGATGGAGGTACTAAGAAAAGCAGAGGGGTGAAGAATGGAACCAGTTCAGTAAAGGCTCTTCTGAAGAAGAGGGTCTGGAGGCTGGATTTGAAGGAGTTTAGAGAAGGTGACTCTCTGATCTCCCTGGGCAGAGAGTTCCAGAGCTTGGGGGCATAACAGGAGAAGGCCCTGTCGCCCATACAATGTAGACGGGCTTGGGGGGGACAGTTAGGAGAGCAGAATTTGAAGAGCGAAGGTTGCGAGGTGGGGAGTAGGGCGATAATAGCTCAGACAGGTACTGAGGTGCCAAGCCATTCAGAGCCTTATAGGTGAGCATGAGGATTTTTAAATCCACACGGAATTTGACTGGAAGCCAGTGCAAGGACTCCAGGACAGGAGTAATGTGATCGCTTGCACTAGACCTGGTCAGGATTCTGGCTGCTGAATTTTGGCCATACTGCAGTTTGTTCAGACTAGATTCAGATCCCCTAGCGAGTAGAGCATTGTAGTAGTCAATTTGAGAGAACACAAATGCTTTGATCAGAATGTCATTAATTGCTCATTTGCTCTTACTGCGCGATAAGAACTTGATGCTGAACTTGAGAAGGTTGAAACAAAGATGTTACGGAGCGGCAAACAGCAGCAAGCAAGAGCCATACTGAAACACGTACAGTTGCCATCAAAGGGGGAAAAAATCGTTCATGTTAACGCGAAATTACGGGATAGTACATTATTTTATATGATATGTATCAAGATGGCAGAATTGTCTTAGAACACCTACAGTATCATTATGCATCGTTAGTTTTCAGCAGCGGAACCGACTGCACGGTACAGTCTCTCTAGTTTAAGGATACGCCTGTCCGCACGTTCATGTTAAAGCCCGAATATTAACATTGCATTGTGAATAAACCCGGCGTTTATTTGTGTAGCGCTGAACAGACACTGCCGCAACACTAAACGCACGGTCTGAGCTGAGCTGAGCTCTCGGTAGCTTTATAGGGTGTTCGTACACTCAAATCGATCGATGCTATCGGCTAATTAGGAGGCATTTTACTATATCGCCTAATTAGGAGGCAATTTTTTCGTAAGTACAAGCGCCTCCTACTGGCCCCACTAACACCTCTTCCAGCAGCAGCCTCAGCTTTTCCCAGGAGTCTCCCCTCCAGGTACTGGCCAGGCTCCCACCTGCTGAATCTCCAGTGGGGCTGCCAGAGGGGAGCTGCAGGGTGATATGGCTGCTGGCATACGATAACTGAGACATGCTGGGGATTTTGGTCAGGAGGAGGCAGACATGAGCAGGAGAAGGGTGAGAGCTTTGTGCTCGCTCCTCGCCTGCCTGATCGAACAATTCTGCAGAGTAAGGAAACGAACACAGCACCTGGGGCAAATTGAGTGAGTGCATACTTCAAAACAATGCAAACAAGTTTTTCTTTCTTTTTTTTCCTAGCAGCGTATGCCAGCTAAGAGCCAAGCACAGCTGGTGAAGCTGCAGCGCTGAGCCTGCTATGTCAGAAGATTCCTGGTTCGAATCCACCTTGGCCCTCTGTGAGACACGGGCACAAATAGTTTCTCATCAAGCGCACGCGAGTCGCAATATGCGTTCTGTGATAACCCCGCGGGGCGCCACAGTGGCACAGTGGTGAGCAATGCGACTGTGTTTAGCACTGGGGCCCTGGGCACAGTTTGTGGGCTGCTGTCTGGGTGGAGTTTGCATGTTCCCCTCCATGGGTTTACTGAGGTTCCCTCCAGGTGCGTCGGTTTCCTCTAAAGACAGGCTGGTGGGTTAATTCGGTTGCTGGGAAAACTGGTCCTGTTGTGAATGTGTGTCTGTGTGTGTCCTGCTATGGACTGGCGTCCCATCCAGGATGTATCCTGCCTTGTGCCTGTTGCTCGTTGGGACAGACTCCGGCTCACCTACGCCCCTGTACTGGATAAAACAGGTATAAAATAGATGGATCCATGACTATATTGGCACTCTTTAAGGAGTTCACATATATACCTTTTTTGCTGCAATGTTTTGTCTCTTTTCTTCTCTTTTCAGAGTTGAATAAACCTTTACTTGTTCCTTTGCAGCCTACGCACGCTGACGCTGAAACACTGAAACCTACTTGAACTAACATTTTTTGCTGTGGACCTTATTCTGCACTTCATGAACTTGAGGTCAGAGGTCACGGGCAAGAAGAGTTGTTTTTTTCCTAGAGCATGGGGTCATGCGCGTTCCCCACAGTTGCTCTGACCCTGTCTGTGCCTCTCACCATCTCTAAGGACTGAACAGAGACAGAGTTCGATCTTTTTCTGCAGGGCTGCGTCATGCATGAGGACAATTTCCAGCACGGCCGCAACGGAGATTATGATCGTGTTCACAGACCATGACATTGAAACACTGAAAACAGATCTGACGCCCGCTCATTGAAATCACTGTGTTCGGAAGGGAATGTGGAATGTCTTGTAGGAAAGAGAAAGACATACATTTATGAAAGAAAGCGAAAAGATGTCATGTGCACAAACACAGGCAGAGAAACTGGTTCTGTCACAACACAAGGGTCCTGTCGATGAGCTTAGCCTCGAGTTACAGGAGAATCAGTCTTATTTGGGAGTGAAGGGCGGGCGGTGTGGTGGATCTGTGGCTGAGGAGCTGTGCCTGTAGCTGGGAGGTTGCCAGTTCAAATCCCGTGGCTGGCAGAGGGATCCTACCCTGTTGGGCCCCTGAGCAAGGCCCTTCACCTCAGCTGCTACAGGGGGCGCTGTACCTTGTGCTCTGACCCCCAGCTTCTCTATCCCTGTCTGTGTGTCTCCTGGAGAGCAAGCTGGGGTCTGTGAAAAGACACATTCCTGATGCAAGAAACTGAATAGGGCCGATAAAGTGGTCTGATCTTATTTGTGTTCAACACCCATTCCCGAAAACGGTCTGAATCTGAGATGTTTCATTTCTTAAACGCTTTCCTACTTTCTCTGGGGTGAAAGAGGGCTCCTTCCAATCGCTCTGCCCCTGTGAGGTCTCAGTGCTGGAAAGTCTAATAATAATAACTGCTTACACTTCTATAGCGCCACTCCAAGCTCTTTCCAGGTCATGGGGATCCCCCTCCACCCCCATCAGTGTGTACCCCCACCTGGATGAGGCGCCAGTCCGCTCCCCACACCCCAGCTCTCAGTGGGGAGGAGAGCAGAGTGATGGAGCCAGTTCAGAGAGGGGGGTTATTAGGAGGCCATGATGGGTAAAGACCAGGGGGGAATTTGACCAGGACACTGGGGTAACACCCCTACTCTTCTCGAGAAACACCCTGGGATTTTTAATGACCACAGAGAGTCAGGACCTCGGTTTGACGTCTCACCTGAAGGACAGCGCCTGTTTACAGTCTAGTGTCCCCCGTCACTATACTGGGGCATCAGGACCCACACAGACCGCAGGGTGAGCGCCCCCTGCTGGCCCCCACTAACACCTCTTCCAGCAGCAGCCTCAGCTTTCCCAGGAGTCTCCCCTCCAGGTACTGGCCAGGCTCCCACCTGCTGAGTCTCCAGTGGGGCTGCCAGCGGGGAGCTGCAGGGCGACAGGGCTGCTGGTAGTGCCTCAGCCGATCAAGCAGCGAGGCCCCAGTTAAGAGATCACGCAGCATTCTTCTGGGGTGAGTGTCAGTCGGTTTTAATTTCCTTCTTTTGGAATTTCCTGGCACACAGATGGAGTGCCGCAGGACAGGGTGTGACTCCTCCCTCCCCCTACCTCCCCCACTCATCTGCTGGAGCCAGAGCTCAAACAATTGGGTTTTCTCAAGAAGACGAAAATAAAATAACACTCCAGGCATATTGTGTTGATGTATTGCCACTAAGGTTTCAACACTTAGTGGCAATAAACAAGGAGAGACTCACTATTCGTAATGGTCTAGGAGCAGGGCTTGTTACACCGGGAGGACAGCTGGTCCAGTGGTTCAGGTCCGGTCCTGTTACACCAGGAGGAGAGATGGTCTAGTGGGTCATGTCCGGTTCTGTTACACCAGGAGGAGAGATGGTCTAGTGGGTCAGGTCCGGTCCTGTTACACCAGGAGGAGAGATGGTCTAGTGGGTCAGGTCCGGTCCTGTTACACCAGGAGGACAGCTGGTCCAGTGGTTTAGGTCCAGTCCTGTTACACCAGGAGGAGAGATGGTCTAGTGGGTCAGGTCCGGTCCTGTTACACCAGGAGGAGAGATGGTCCAGTGGGTCAGGTCCGGTCCTGTTACACCAGGAGGACAGCTGGTCCAGTGGTTTAGGTCCAGTCCTGTTACACCAGGAGGAGAGATGGTCTAGTGGGTCAGGTCCGGTCCTGTTACACCAGGAGGAGAGATGGTCCAGTGGTTCAGGTCCAGTCCTGTTACACCAAGAGGACAGCTGGTCCAGTGGTTCAGGTCCGGTCCTGTTCCACCAGGAGGAGAGATGGTCTAGTGGTTCAGGTCCAGTCCTGTTACTCCAGGAGGAGAGATGGTCCAGAGGTTCAGGTCTGGTCTTGTTACACCAGGAGGAGAGATGGTCCAGTGGTTCAGGTCCGGTCCTGTTCCACCAGGAGGAGAGATGGTCCAGAGGTTCAGGTCTGGTCTTGTTATACCAGGAGTACAGATGGTTAAGTTGTGGGGCAACTTGATATTATTACTTATGGATGTAAAGTCGCAGGCAAGCGAGGCCGTCTTCGGTTTAGAGGGAAGTACCCCAGCGTTGTCTGGACAGTCTCACTCGCAGGCCCATGGTTCAGAGGAACTGAGGTCTTGAAGGAGCTGATTGTCGTCCTCTGACCCAGTCCCATCCACCAGAGGGGGCGGTTACCGTCAGGCTCTCCGGCATTCTGGACATCCTGGAACAGGGCAACCCACGCCGAGCTGTGCAGGTCGTCAGTGGGCAGGCCGACCTACGTCATGGACCACCCTATGCAGGCGATAGAATCCAGAGGGGAGTGAGACAAACACGGGGGGAGAGGAGACTGGGATCGGGGCTGGTAGACGAACGAGGCGTGTCGACGGGGCGCTGGTGTTCGGGGGGGGCTGTGATCCAAGGTAAACGACTCCGAAGGAGAAATCCAGAGTAGGCAGGAGAGACCAGAGCCGGGTGATCCATCCATGACAGAGACACGACAGAAGTTGAAAGCCGGAGCGGGATCCGGCGAAGGATCGGGGGGGGATAAAAACGGGATAACGAGGCCAGGCACTCCCAGCCCCAGCCCCACTTCCAGGCGTCCATCTTCCAGAGCTGAGCCAGGAATGGCGAGGGCGTCTGGCTTTTGTAGGGAAAGGGCTGGTGCCAAAACTCGGGACAAACGAGGAGGGGCCGGAGCGCCCCTTAAGACGAGGGGCTTCCGATCGGGACCGGCCAGACCCTTCCCTGGGGTTTTCCACCCGGGAGTTTTGGACCTCTCTGTAGCGCTAAGCTCCCACCACCCGGGGGAAGTGAGGAGTTGGACATTAGAGACTGGGAAGAAGAGAGATCGGAGAAGGCCTTTCCCTGCACGTCTCCGTCTCCGGCTGTATCCCACACGCCTCAACACAGTGGGACAATCCCATGGTTCGGATGGGGGTGGGCTGACGCGGCGAGGACGAGCGGGATCGTAGTGCCCGCTGATGTAGACTGGGTCGGTGGTGCTCTCGGGCTTCAGTCTGGCGATGAGGCAGTCGATATTGCACCTGGCCGGAATTCGGGAAGTTGTGATGGTAGCCCTCGCAGCGCGATGTTACTCGGAGTTCGGGTTCGAGTTCGGGTTTCCCCACTGTGCAGTGCTTGTATCTCTTCCGATCGGGCAGCTCAGGGAGAAGGAGTGCTCTCCCGGGAGAGTTTCCAAAGAGATGAAATCCATGATCTCTTCTCCCGGGATTGAACTGTACCGACATGTTGCCATTATTATTACATTGAATATTACGGGCATCCCTCCACATTCCCTTCTCATCCCTCCACATTCCCACCTCCTTCCTTCATCCCTCCTCCCTCCCTCCACATTCCCTCCTCCATCCTTCATCCCTCTTCCTTCCTTTCTTCATCCCTCCACATTCCCTCCTTCATCCCTGTGCATTCTCTCCACATTCCCTTCTCCTTCCCTCCATATTCCCTCCTTCATCCTTCCTCACTCCCTCCTCCATCCCTTGCTCCACCATGGAAAACTCTTTGCTCTACAGGACATGACTACCATGACCTGTGCCCGGGGTCCCACGCCCTCAGCCAGGCAGTCCAGATCTTTCTATGACGGAGCTCTCAATAAATACTTTCAAACCATCAATATCTGGGTTCTCATTAGTAACACACACTGCTCTCTGGGTTTACATTAGAAACACACACACTGCTCTCTGGGTTTACATTAGAAACACACACACACTGCTCTCTGGGTTTACATTAGAAACACACACTGCTCCCTGGGTTTACATTAAAACACACACACTGCTCTCTGGGTTTACATTAGAAACACACTGCCATATCACCCTGCAACAGCAGCCATATCACTCTGTGACTCACCACTGGCAGCCCCACTGGAGACTCAGCAGGTGTGAGCCTGGCCAGTACCTGGAGGGGAGACTCCTGGGAAAGCTGAGGCTGCTGCTGGAAGAGGTGTTAGTGGGGCCAGCAGGGGGCGCTCACCCTGCGGCTTATGTGGGTCCTAATGCCCCAGTATAGTGACGGGGGACACTATACTGTAAACAGGCGCCGTCCTTTGGATGAGACGTAAAACTGAGGTCCTGACTCTCTGTGGTCATTAAAAATCCCAGGGTGTTTCTTGAAAAGAGTAGGGGTGTTACCCCGGTGTCCTGGCCAAATTTCCCATCGGTCTTTATCATGGCCTCCTAACAATCCCCCTCTATAAATTGGCTTCATTACTCTGCTCTTCTCCCCACTGAGAGCTGATGTGTGCACTATGTGCACTATGGCTGCCGTCGCATCATCCAGGTGGGGCTGCACACTGGTGGTGGTGGAGGGGATCCCCATTACCTGTAAAGCGCTTTGAGTGGAGTGTCCAGAAAAGCGCTATATAAGTGTAAGCAATTATTATTATTATTATTATTATTATTATTATTACAATCTGCTCCCTGGGTTTACATTAGAAACACACACACTGCTCTCTGGGTTTACATTAGTAACACACACACTGCCCCCTGGGTTTACATTAGAAACACACACTGCTCCCTGGGTTTACATTAAAACACACACACTGCTCTCTGGGTTTACATTAGAAACACACACACTGCTCTCTGGGTTTACATTAGAAACACACACACACTGCTCTCTGGGTTTACATTACAAACACACACACTGCTCTCTGGGTTTACATTAGAAACACACACGCTGCTCTCTGGGTTTCTCTCTCTCTCGCGGTGTACAGCCGCCCATATGGCTGTATTTAACTAGGGGCAGCCCGCGATGGCCGGCCTTTGTGCCGTGGAGCGCTGAATTGAAAGAAGAGACGAGGACGATACACACGCGCCCTATTGTCCCCCATGATCCACGCGGGGGCTCATTTCCTCCCCCCCTCGGCTAAAATCTGGACAGTTGGTAGAGAGGGGTGGGTGTGTGTGTGTGTGGTGGGGGGCTCTTTTGTGCTCATCTCAAAATGCCCAGGTCCTTGTAGCTCCAACGACCACAGCCACACACACAGACACACAAATATCGTCAAAACGAATCCACGGCGCTAACTGTCGCGATGAAAAGGTTCTTTCAAAAGCTGGGGGGGGAATCGATCCGTCCATCGATCTGCCTCTTGACTGCTCCCGGAGCAATTAAGAGAATTCTTAGAGACCAATTAAAAGGCTCGCTGTGTCAGGAAGGCCGGGAGAATATCGCTAAGGATAACCTCCATGCTGGTGTCTTATTTTTGTAAGCGATATAGGAGCATAAAGGCACGAAATTCGAGACAGTCCCTTCCCGCAAGCTGTCAGGTTGCTCAACTCTACCCCCACCACCGGCTTACACTGATGGAGTTTTTTTTTTTTGAAAAAAGTTGGACGTTATTTAACCTGGTGTTGTTCGGTGTTCATGTTATCGGCGATCCCTGCAGTGTCTATGTGTGGGGGGCGCGTCATTGAGCTGCACCGAATACGCCGAACTGAAAACGTTCACAGCGGGTTTTTTTTTAGCTCTTCTTTTACGCTTTTTGAAGATCAGGACTTCAAGACTCCCTGAGTCTGCTCACCTCCCGTCCCTAGTAGTCCTTAAATCAATGCTCCCGTCTTCAAAACCTGGAGACACACACACGGTCCGATAGTTCTGAGAGCCCTGAAACACACACACACACACACGGTCAGATAGTTCTGAGAGCCCTGAAACACACACACACACGGTCAGATAGTTCTGAGAGCCCTGAAACACACACACACACACACACACACACACACACACGGTCCGATAGTTCTGAGAGCCCTGAAACACACACACACACGGTCAGATAGTTCTGAGAGCCCTGAAACACACACACACACGGTCCGATAGTTCTGAGAGCCCTGAAACACACACACACGGTCCAATAGTTCTGAGAGCCCTGAAACACACACACACACACACACACACACACGGTCCAATAGTTCTGAGAGCCCTGAAACACACACACGGTCAGATAGTTCTGAGAGCCCTGAAACACACACACACACGGTCCGATAGTTCTGAGAGCACTGAAACACACACACACATACGGTCCGATAGTTCTGAGAGCCCTGAAACACACACACACACACGGTCCGATAGTTCTGAGAGCTCTGAAACACACACACACACACACGGTCCGATAGTTCTGAGAGCCCTGAAACACACACACACCTGCCGGCCCTCCTTCCAGTAGAGCTGAATTTACCTCACTGGAGCATAAATTGAACTAACGACCGGGTATTATTTGAAATTTCTTATTTTTACTTCTCAGAAGTCGTAGCTTAGTCCCGAAACGCACTGGTTTGAAGGACAAAACCCAGGCCGGTGAAAAACAACATAATTGTATTTTTATTTTACACCAAATATACAAAAAAAAAAAGGAGACAGGCTATTCAGATAGATACACAAAGAGACACGCATTTACAGCCAGAGGAACTCACAACCACACAAGCTGAACATTATACATACAAATCATATAGAATCTAAATTAAAAAAAAGGAATTCTACTTTAAAAGCATTAATCGATGAAGCGGTTTTAGACCATTTACTAGGGGTGGATGACAATAAAGAGCCGGAAACGAACTCGAAAATCGCTCCGCGGGGTCAAATTCGGCCCGCCGCGACGTCAGCGCCGGGGTCAGAGGTTGCGGGACAGAGAGGCACCCCGAAAATATAATCCTACCCCACTCCCCGCTGCGACGGGGTTCCTCGGGGACGTGACAGATCCCGTCTGAAGGAGGGTAAACAGACTTTATCTCTGCGCCCCCCGAAAACACTCACCGGTAACCCGATCTGCGCTCTCCGACAGCTGGGCTCACATCTGCTCCGGCCGGAACCGGTCACCGGAGAGGCCGCTGGACAGGCCGGCGGCCCTTCCTGACTGCAGGCTGCCCCCCCCCCCCTGCCTCTCCGGGGGGGGCTACGGGGGCAAGCCCCTTCTGCAAACTGCCTGACCTGCCGGAGATGATGTTAGCCTCTGTCAGCCTCTCTCCCCCCCAAAAAAAAACTCCCCAGAGCCCTTTAAGCATCTGTCGAGCCCAGTTTCCTGGAGAACTGCGGACCCTCATAAATGAGCGGCCGAGGTGTCCTGTACGGCGTGGACACCATCCCCTGCAGCGCCACACTCAGCCCGGCGAGAAACGCGTCTCTCCCGGCGTCTCGGCCGCTGGGAAATCGGCGAACGGCCGCAGGTTGGGAGAGGAAACGAGGAGTTTCCTTCTCAAGCCTCATCCTTCTTAGGAGACTCACACCCAGGCAGGATTTAAGCACTCTGTCTTGAAAGAATGCTTACAAAAAAAAGTTGTTGTTTTTTTGTATGTAATAATAATAATAATAATAATAATAATTGCTTACACTTATATAGCGCTTTTCTAGACACTCCCCTCGGAGCTCTGTACAGGTCATGGGGATCCTTCTCCACCCCAGCAGTGTGTACCCCCACCTGGATGAGGCGCCAGTCCGCTCCCCACACCCCAGCTCTCAGTGGGGAGGAGAGCAGAGTGATGGAGCCAGTTCAGAGAGGGGGGTTATTAGGAGGCCATGATGGGTCAAGGCCGGGGGGGAAATTTGGCCAGGACACCGGGGTAACACCCCTACTCTTCTCGAGAAACACCCTGGGATTTTTAATGACCACAGAGAGTCAGGACCTCGGTTTGACGTCTCATCTGAAGGACGGCGCCTGTTTACAGTCTAGCGTCCCCCGTCACTATACTGGGGCATCAGGACCCACACAGACCGCAGGGTGAGCGCCCCCTGCTGGCCCCACTAACACCTCTTCCAGCAGCAGCCTCAGCTTTCCCAGGAGGAAATGCTCAGGTAGTCCGATCGCTTTAAAGAGGGCTGCTTGGATACCGTTCGGCTAGAATGAAGATCAGACCAGCTGATCGACTTAATCGACTTACTTTTCGGGTTGTAACCTCGCCTTTTTCTTGGGCGGCGCTCAACAGGAAAAGCAAAGGTGCATTATTCCGTGTTGGGAAGAGAATAAACGGGACGTTTCGGCTGTGGAGCCTTCTTCAGGTGTGACGTTTGCGCGACGTCTTCGGCGGAGCGGCGGCACTGTGGCTCAGGATCTGCGCCTGTGGCTGGGAGGTTGCCGGTTCGAATCCCGCGGCCGGCAGAGGAATCCTACTCTGTTGGGCCCCTGAGCCAGGCCATTCACCCCAACTGCTCCAGGGGCGCTGTATAAATGGCTGACCCTGCACTCTGATCCCCAGCTTCTCTCTCCCTGTCTGTGTGTCTCATGGAGAGCGAGCTGGGGCCTGCGAAAAGACACATCCCTAACGCAATAATAATAATATAATAATAAACTTTATTTTATATAGCGCCTTTAAAGGTGGCTTCTCAAAGCGCTTTACAGGATGACAATAACAATAAATAAGAAGACTACAACAATAAATAAGAAAATTTCACAAGACAGGACACAATTATAATTACAACAATACAACAATAACAATAGAGGAGGCCGTGGATGGTGGTATTAAGAAGAGCAGAGGGGTGAAGAATGGAACCAGTTCAGTAAAGGCTTTTCTGAAAAGGAGGGTTTTGAGTCTGGATTTGAAGGAGTTTAGAGAAGGTGACTCTCTAATATCCTTGGGCAAGGAGTTCCAGAGCTTGGGGGCATAACAGGAGAAGGCCCTGTCACCCCTACAATGTAGACGGGCTTGGGGGGACAGTAAGGAGAGCAGAATTTGAAGAGCGAAGGTTGTGAGGTGGGGAGCAGGGCGATAATAGCTCAGACAGGTACTGAGGTGCCAAGCCATGTAGAGCCTTATAGGTGAGCATGAGGATTTTAAAGTCTACGCGGAATTTGACCGGAAGCCAGTGCAGGGACTCCAGGACAGGAGTAATGTGATCACTTGCACTAGACCTGGTCAGGATTCTGGCTGCTGAATTTTGGACATACTGCAGCTTGTTCAGAGTAGATTTAGATACGCAAGACATTGTATAAAGTGATCGATCTGTCCCCTTTCCTTGCCGCCACAACAGCGTCGGTTTTAGTTTCTCGAACTGAAAAAAAAACAGAGGCACGACAAAGTGGAGTCAATTCATTCAAAGCGGGGGAAAAAAAAAATGATCCCGCCCGCGATTAGTTTTAGGGTTTATTTCGCCACGGGTCCAGCAGGGGGCGGCGTGAGATTGCTCTTGAAACGTCCACGACCTGCACTCAAACGTCTCCGCGATCTGCGGCTTTCTGACAAGCGCCCGAGCCGAGAATCGCGGAGAACCGTGAGCGCAAGGGCACACGGACCACACTTTGAGTGTGAAGCTCGGAAACGATACGAGACGGACCCGAGGGAGACGTGACTGACGGGGGCGGGGCCCGTCCAGAGCCAGCGGTCTTTGAACGCCGCGACGGTTTTCAAGTCGCCTGCACTTTCTAGGAGACCAAACCCGGTCAAATGACTCTCTTTCAGTCTGGTGTGATGAATCCACACCCGGCCCCGTGTTAGCTGAAGGAGGAGGTCAGTTTTAATCGTTCAACTGTCCAGTGCGCGTTCAACATGAGAGTGGTCCGCGCAGGGGCCTCATTAATAAAGTCAGAAGGGAAATAAAACTGCTTTTTTTCCCCATCCTTCCACTAATTTTCTAAATGCTTTTTCCAACACAGAGTTGAGGGGGAGCTGGAGGCTATCCCAGCAGGCACTGGGTGCAAGGCAGGGTACACCCTAGAAGGGGCCACCAGTCCATCACAGGGCACACACACAAACAGACACACACACACGCCTGGGACAATTTTCCCACAAGCCAGTTGAGCCACCAGCCATGGCCGTGGACCGTGAGAGGAAGCCCGCCCAGACACAGGAGGAACATGCAAACTCCACACACACAGCACCACAGATCTGGAATTGAACCCAGGGCCCCCAGTGCTAAAGGGTCGCATCTGCTGTCTTTAACAAACTTCAGCCTTCACTGTCATTGTTGTGCTGCTGCGTGGATGGCGGTTCTGTGCGTGACCTCTGCCCTCCAACCCCGCGACCCTGCAGCGTGATGAAGCCAGTTCAGCAGCAGTAGGAGGAGCAGTGTCAGTAGCAGCAGTAACAGTGGGAACACTGTCAGTAGCAGTAGGAGCAGCGTCAGTAGCAGCAGTAACAGTGGGAACACTGTCAGTAGCAGTAGGAGCAGCGTCAGTAGCAGCAGTAACAGTGGGAACACTGTCAGTAGCAGTAGGAGCAGCGTCAGTAGCAGCAGTAACAGTAGTAACACTGTCAGTAGCAGTAGGAGCAGCGTCAGTAGCAGCAGTAACAGTAGTAACACTGTCAGTAGCAGCAGTAACAGTGGGAACACTGTCAGTAGCAGTAGGAGCAGCGTCAGTAGCAGCAGTAACAGTGGGAACACTGTCAGTAGCAGTAGGAGCAGCGTCAGTAGCAGCAGTAACAGTGGGAACACTGTCAGTAGCAGCAGTAACAGTGGGAACACTGTCAGTAGCAGTAGGAGCAGCGTCAGTAGCAGCAGTAACAGTGGGAACACTGTCAGTAGCAGCAGTAACAGTGGGAACACTGTCAGTAGCAGTAGGAGCAGTGTCAGTAGCAGCAGTAACAGTAGGAACACTGTCAGTAGCAGTAGGAGCAGCGTCAGTAGCAGCAGTAACAGTGGGAACACTGTCAGTAGCAGTAGGAGCAGCGTCAGTAGCAGCAGTAACAGTAGTAACACTGTCAGTAGCAGTAGGAGCAGCGTCAGTAGCAGCAGTAACAGTGGGAACACTGTCAGTAGCAGTAGGAGCAGCGTCAGTGGCAGCAGTAACAGTAGTAACACTGTCAGTAGCAGTAGGAGCAGTGTCAGTAGCAGCAGTAACAGTAGGAACACTGTCAGTAGCAGTAGGAGCAGCGTCAGTAGCAGCAGTAACAGTGGGAACACTGTCAGTAGCAGTAGGAGCAGCGTCAGTAGCAGCAGTAACAGTAGTAACACTGTCAGTAGCAGTAGGAGCAGCGTCAGTAGCAGCAGTAACAGTGGGAACACTGTCAGTAGCAGTAGGAGCAGCGTCAGTAGCAGCAGTAACAGTAGTAACACTGTCAGTAGCAGTAGGAGCAGTGTCAGTAGCAGCAGTAACAGTGGGAACACTGTCAGTAGCAGCAGTAACAGTGGGAACACTGTCAGTAGCAGTAGGAGCAGCGTCAGTAGCAGCAGTAACAGTGGGAACACTGTCAGTAGCAGTAGGAGCAGCGTCAGTAGCAGCAGTAACAGTGGGAACACTGTCAGTAGCAGTAGGAGCAGTGTCAGTAGCAGCAGTAACAGCGGGAACACTGTCAGTAGCAGTAGGAGCAGCGTCAGTAGCAGCAGTAACAGTGGGAACACTGTCAGTAACAGTGGGAACACTGTCAGTAGCAGCAGTAACAGTGGGAACACTGTCAGTAGCAGTAGGAGCAGTGTCAGTAGCAGCAGTAACAGTAGGAACACTGTCAGTAGCAGTAGGAGCAGCGTCAGTAGCAGCAGTAACAGTAGGAACACTGTCAGTAGCAGTAGGAGCAGCGTCAGTAGCAGCAGTAACAGTGGGAACACTGTCAGTAGCAGTAGGAGCAGCGTCAGTAGCAGCAGTAACAGTAGTAACACTGTCAGTAGCAGTAGGAGCAGCGTCAGTAGCAGCAGTAACAGTGGGAACACTGTCAGTAGCAGTAGGAGCAGCGTCAGTAGCAGCAGTAACAGTAGTAACACTGTCAGTAGCAGTAGGAGCAGTGTCAGTAGCAGCAGTAACAGTGGGAACACTGTCAGTAGCAGCAGTAACAGTGGGAACACTGTCAGTAGCAGTAGGAGCAGCGTCAGTAGCAGCAGTAACAGTGGGAACACTGTCAGTAGCAGCAGTAACAGTGGGAACACTGTCAGTAGCAGTAGGAGCAGTGTCAGTAGCAGCAGTAACAGTAGGAACACTGTCAGTAGCAGTAGGAGCAGCGTCAGTAGCAGCAGTAACAGTGGGAACACTGTCAGTAGCAGTAGGAGCAGCGTCAGTAGCAGCAGTAACAGTAGTAACACTGTCAGTAGCAGTAGGAGCAGCGTCAGTAGCAGCAGTAACAGTGGGAACACTGTCAGTAGCAGTAGGAGCAGCGTCAGTAGCAGCAGTAACAGTAGTAACACTGTCAGTAGCAGTAGGAGCAGCGTCAGTAGCAGCAGTAACAGTGGGAACACTGTCAGTAGCAGTAGGAGCAGCGTCAGTAGCAGCAGTAACAGTGGGAACACTGTCAGTAGCAGTAGGAGCAGCGTCAGTAGCAGCAGTAACAGTAGTAACACTGTCAGTAGCAGTAGGAGCAGTGTCAGTAGCAGCAGTAACAGTGGGAACACTGTCAGTAGCAGTGGGAACACTGTCAGTAGCAGCAGTAACAGTGGGAACACTGTCAGTAGCAGCAGTAACAGTGGGAACACTGTCAGTAGCAGTAGGAGCAGCGTCAGTAGCAGCAGTAACAGTAGTAACACTGTCAGTAGCAGTAGGAGCAGTGTCAGTAGCAGCAGTAACAGTGGGAACACTGTCAGTAGCAGTAGGAGTAGTGTCAGTAGCAGCAGTAACAGTGGGAACACTGTCAGTAGCAGTAGGAGCAGCATCAGTAGCAGCAGAAACAGTGGGAACACTGTCAGTAGCAGCAGTAACAGTGGGAACACTGTCAGTAGCAGCAGTAACAGTGGGAACACTGTCAGTAGCAGTAGGAGCAGTGTCAGTAGCAGCAGTAACAGTGGGAACACTGTCAGTAGCAGTAGGAGCAGCGTCAGTAGCAGCAGTAACAGTGGGAACACTGTCAGTAGCAGTAGGAGCAGCGTCAGTAGCAGCAGTAACAGTGGGAACACTGTCAGTAGCAGTAGGAGCAGCGTCAGTAGCAGCAGTAACAGTGGGAACACTGTCAGTAGCAGTAGGAGCAGTGTCAGTAGCAGCAGTAACAGTAGTAACACTGTCAGTAGCAGTAGGAGCAGCGTCAGTAGCAGCAGTAACAGTAGTAACACTGTCAGTAGCAGTAGGAGCAGCGTCAGTAGCAGCAGTAACAGTGGGAACACTGTCAGTAGCAGTAGGAGCAGCGTCAGTAGCAGCAGTAACAGTGGGAACACTGTCAGTAGCAGTAGGAGCAGCGTCAGTAGCAGCAGTAACAGTGGGAACACTGTCAGTAGCAGTAGGAGCAGTGTCAGTAGCAGCAGTAACAGTGGGAACACTGTCAGTAGCAGCAGTAACAGTGGGAACACTGTCAGTAGCAGTAGGAGCAGCGTCAGTAGCAGCAGTAACAGTAGGAACACTGTCAGTAGCAGTAGGAGTAGTGTCAGTAGCAGCAGTAACAGTGGGAACACTGTCAGTAGCAGTAGGAGCAGCGTCAGTAGCAGCAGTAACAGTGGGAACACTGTCAGTAGCAGTAGGAACACTGTCAGTAGCAGCAGTAACAGTGGGAACACTGTCAGTAGCAGTAGGAGCAGTGTCAGTAGCAGCAGTAACAGTGGGAACACTGTCAGTAGCAGTAGGAGCAGCGTCAGTAGCAGCAGTAACAGTGGGAACACTGTCAGTAGCAGTAGGAACACTGTCAGTAGCAGCAGTAACAGTGGGAACACTGTCAGTAGCAGTAGGAGCAGCGTCAGTAGCAGCAGTAACAGTGGGAACACTGTCAGTAGCAGTAGGAACACTGTCAGTAGCAGCAGTAACAGTGGGAACACTGTCAGTAGCAGTAGGAGCAGTGTCAGTAGCAGCAGTAACAGTGGGAACACTGTCAGTAGCAGTAGGAGTAGTGTCAGTAGCAGCAGTAACAGTGGGAACACTGTCAGTAGCAGTAGGAGCAGCGTCAGTAGCAGCAGTAACAGTAGTAACACTGTCAGTAGCAGTAGGAGCAGTGTCAGTAGCAGCAGTAACAGTAGTAACACTGTCAGTAGCAGTAGGAGCAGTGTCAGTAGCAGCAGTAACAGTAGGAACACTGTCAGTAGCAGTAGGAGTAGTGTCAGTAGCAGCAGTAACAGTGGGAACACTGTCAGTAGCAGTAGGAGCAGCGTCAGTAGCAGCAGTAACAGTAGTAACACTGTCAGTAGCAGTAGGAGCAGCGTCAGTAGCAGCAGTAACAGTAGGAACACTGTCAGTAGCAGTAGGAGCAGCGTCAGAAGCAGCAGTAGCAGTGGGAACACTGTCAGTAGCAGTAGGAGCAGCGTCAGTAGCAGCAGTAACAGTGGGAACACTGTCAGTAGCAGTAGGAGCAGCGTCAGTAGCAGCAGTAACAGTAGTAACACTGTCAGTAGCAGTAGGAGCAGCGTCAGTAGCAGCAGTAACAGTAGTAACACTGTCAGTAGCAGTAGGAGCAGCGTCAGTAGCAGCAGTAACAGTGGGAACACTGTCAGTAGCAGTAGGAGCAGCGTCAGTAGCAGCAGTAACAGTGGGAACACTGTCAGTAGCAGCAGTAACAGTGGGAACACTGTCAGTAGCAGCAGTAACAGTAGTAACACTGTCAGTAGCAGTAGGAGCAGCGTCAGTAGCAGCAGTAACAGTAGTAACACTGTCAGTAGCAGTAGGAGCAGCGTCAGTAGCAGCAGTAACAGTAGTAACACTGTCAGTAGCAGTAGGAGCAGCGTCAGTAGCAGCAGTAACAGTAGTAACAATGTCAGTAGCAGTAGGAGCAGCGTCAGTAGCAGCAGTAACAGTGGGAACACTGTCAGTAGCAGTAGGAGCAGCGTCAGTAGCAGCAGTAACAGTAGTAACACTGTCAGTAGCAGTAGGAGCAGCGTCAGTAGCAGCAGTAACAGTGGGAACACTGTCAGTAGCAGTAGGAGCAGCGTCAGTAGCAGCAGTAACAGTGGGAACACTGTCAGTAGCAGCAGTAACAGTAGGAACACTGTCAGTAACAGTGGGAACACTGTCAGTAGCAGCAGTAACAGTAGGAACACTGTCAGTAGCAGTAGGAGCAGCGTCAGTAGCAGCAGTAACAGTAGTAACACTGTCAGTAGCAGTAGGAGCAGTGTCAGTAGCAGCAGTAACAGTGGGAACACTGTCAGTAGCAGTAGGAGCAGTGTCAGTAGCAGCAGTAACAGTGGGAACACTGTCAGTAGCAGTAGGAGCAGCGTCAGTAGCAGCAGTAACAGTGGGAACACTGTCAGTAGCAGTAGGAGCAGCGTCAGTAGCAGCAGTAACAGTGGGAACACTGTCAGTAGCAGTAGGAGCAGCGTCAGTAGCAGCAGTAACAGTGGGAACACTGTCAGTAGCAGTAGGAGCAGCGTCAGTAGCAGCAGTAACAGTGGGAACACTGTCAGTAGCAGTAGGAGCAGCGTCAGTAGCAGCAGTAACAGTGGGAACACTGTCAGTAGCAGTAGGAGCAGCGTCAGCAGCAGCAGTAACAGTAGTAACACAGTCAGTAGCAGTAGGAGCAGCGTCAGCAGCAGCAGTAACAGTGGGAACACTGTCAGTAGCAGTAGGAGCAGCGTCAGTAGCAGCAGTAACAGTAGTAACACTGTCAGTAGCAGTAGGAGCAGCGTCAGCAGCAGCAGTAACAGTGGGAACACTGTCAGTAGCAGTAGGAGCAGCGTCAGCAGCAGCAGTAACAGTGGGAACACTGTCAGTAGCAGTAGGAGCAGCGTCAGTAGCAGCAGTAACAGTGGTAACACTGTCAGTAGCAGTAGGAGCAGCGTCAGTAGCAGCAGTAACAGTGGGAACACTGTCAGTAGCAGTAGGAGCAGCGTCAGTAGCAGCAGTAACAGTGGGAACACTGTCAGTAGCAGTAGGAGCAGCGTCAGTAGCAGCAGTAACAGTGGGAACACTGTCAGTAGCAGTAGGAGCAGCGTCAGTAGCAGCAGTAACAGTAGTAACACTGTCAGTAGCAGTAGGAGCAGCGTCAGTAGCAGCAGTAACAGTAGTAACACTGTCAGTAGCAGTAGGAGCAGCGTCAGTAGCAGCAGTAACAGTGGGAACACTGTCAGTAGCAGTAGGAGCAGCGTCAGTAGCAGCAGTAACAGTGGGAACACTGTCAGTAGCAGTAGGAGCAGCGTCAGTAGCAGCAGTAACAGTGGGAACACTGTCAGTAGCAGTAGGAGCAGCGTCAGTAGCAGCAGTAACAGTGGGAACACTGTCAGTAGCAGTAGGAGCAGCGTCAGTAGCAGCAGTAACAGTGGGAACACTGTCAGTAGCAGTAGGAGCAGCGTCAGTAGCAGCAGTAACAGTGGGAACACTGTCAGTAGCAGTAGGAGCAGCGTCAGTAGCAGCAGTAACAGTGGGAACACTGTCAGTAGCAGTAGGAGCAGCGTCAGTAGCAGCAGTAACAGTAGTAACACTGTCAGTAGCAGTAGGAGCAGCGTCAGTAGCAGCAGTAACAGTGGGAACACTGTCAGTAGCAGTAGGAGCAGCGTCAGTAGCAGCAGTAACAGTGGGAACACTGTCAGTAGCAGTAGGAGCAGCGTCAGTAGCAGCAGTAACAGTAGTAACACTGTCAGTAGCAGTAGGAGCAGCGTCAGTAGCAGCAGTAACAGTGGGAACACTGTCAGTAGCAGTAGGAGCAGCGTCAGTAGCAGCAGTAACAGTGGGAACACTGTCAGTAGCAGTAGGAGCAGCGTCAGTAGCAGCAGTAACAGTGGGAACACTGTCAGTAGCAGTAGGAGCAGCGTCAGTAGCAGCAGTAACAGTAGTAACACTGTCAGTAGCAGTAGGAGCAGCGTCAGTAGCAGCAGTAACAGTGGGAACACTGTCAGTAGCAGTAGGAGCAGCGTCAGTAGCAGCAGTAACAGTAGTAACACTGTCAGTAGCAGTAGGAGCAGCGTCAGTAGCAGCAGTAACAGTGGGAACACTGTCAGTAGCAGTAGGAGCAGCGTCAGTAGCAGCAGTAACAGTAGTAACACTGTCAGTAGCAGTAGGAGCAGCGTCAGTAGCAGCAGTAACAGCGGGAACACTGTCAGTAGCAGTAGGAGCAGCGTCAGTAGCAGCAGTAACAGCGGGAACACTGTCAGTAGCAGTAGGAGCAGCGTCAGTAGCAGCAGTAACAGTAGTAACACTGTCAGTAGCAGTAGGAGCAGCGTCAGTAGCAGCAGTAACAGTAGGAACACTGTCAGTAGCAGTAGGAGCAGCGTCAGTAGCAGCAGTAACAGTGGGAACACTGTCAGTAGCAGTAGGAGCAGCGTCAGTAGCAGCAGTAACAGTGGGAACACTGTCAGTAGCAGTAGGAGCAGCGTCAGTAGCAGCAGTAACAGTAGGAACACTGTCAGTAGCAGTAGGAGCAGCGTCAGTAGCAGCAGTAACAGTGGGAACACTGTCAGTAGCAGTAGGAGCAGCGTCAGTAGCAGCAGTAACAGTAGTAACACTGTCAGTAGCAGTAGGAGCAGCGTCAGTAGCAGCAGTAACAGTAGTAACACAGTCAGTAGCAGTAGGAGCAGCGTCAGTAGCAGCAGTAACAGTGGGAACACTGTCAGTAGCAGTAGGAGCAGCGTCAGTAGCAGCAGTAACAGTAGTAACACAGTCAGTAGCAGTAGGAGCAGCGTCAGTAGCAGCAGTAACAGTAGTAACACTGTCAGTAGCAGTAGGAGCAGCGTCAGTAGCAGCAGTAACAGTAGTAACACTGTCAGTAGCAGTAGGAGCAGCGTCAGTAGCAGCAGTAACAGTAGTAACACTGTCAGTAGCAGTAGGAGCAGCGTCAGTAGCAGCAGTAACAGTGGGAACACTGTCAGTAGCAGTAGGAGCAGCGTCAGTAGCAGCAGTAACAGTGGGAACACTGTCAGTAGCAGTAGGAGCAGCGTCAGTAGCAGCAGTAACAGTGGGAACACTGTCAGTAGCAGTAGGAGCAGCGTCAGTAGCAGCAGTAACAGTGGGAACACTGTCAGTAGCAGTAGGAGCAGCGTCAGTAGCAGCAGTAACAGTGGGAACACTGTCAGTAGCAGTAGGAGCAGCGTCAGTAGCAGCAGTAACAGTGGGAACACTGTCAGTAGCAGTAGGAACACTGTCAGTAGCAGTAGGAGCAGTGTCAGTAGCAGCAGCAGTAGCAGAAGCAGTGTTCGAAGGGGCTGTAGTATTAGCAACAGCAGGAGTGGTAGCAGCTCCAATTGCAGCAGCAGCAGTAGGAGGAGGAGCAGTGCTTGTAGCAGCTACAATAGCAGCAGCAGGAGGAGGGGCAGTAGTAGTAACAACAGCCAATACAAAGATGAACTGGAAGAGTAGAAATGTCTCCAATGACCAGCTTTAGGTGTTTGGAGTTTTTTTTTATTTTTTCCCAAAAGGCGTGTGCTCAGTCTCTGGGAGACCCCCGGGACTGTTGGGGGGGAGGGGGGGGGGCGTGCCCCGCGTGGGGCAGACACGAGCCAGGAGACAAAAGAGGAGGGAGAGAGAGAGAGAGGAGAGAAATAAACAAAGGCCGACTTGAAGAATTCGGAGCCGCGTTGCAGCAGGTGCAGAGGGGCCGAATTCCTGCCCTAAGCTGGGGGGGGGGGGGGGTATCAAAAACATTCCTGAGCAGGCGAGGGCAGGCCGCGACCCCCCCGTCTGTCCTCCCTGCCCGCCCCCCTAACACCCCCCCACCACAGTCTGCCCTCCCCGCCCGCCCGTCTAACACCCCCCTAACACCCCCCCCGCCCATTCACAACGCGGACAATTCTGAAACCCCACAGAGCGAGGGCAGAGCGCGTGTGTGTGTGTGCGTGACGTGAGGAGGAGGGGGGGGGGTGACCTAAGAAGCAGCTGTCTGGCACACACTGGCCCCCCTGCACCCGCGGAGATTAGGAAACAAACAGCCCGCGAGCAGCAGCAACCTGAAAGCAGACGGAGAAGATAAATCCCCGTGTGTGTGTGTGTGAGAGTGTGTGTGTGTGTGAGTGACGTGGGGTGGGATTTCGGTCCAGCGCGCGTGTGTGCGTGTTCGTACTAGTTCACCTGACACGCCAAAACAAAACGCGCCCTCTTTGAAAAAACAAACAAACAAGGAGAAAGAGAGAGAGAAATAATGACCGTCCCAGCAGGGGCAAGCCCAAACACACACACACACACTCGGTCAGATAGTCCTGAGAGCCCTGAAACACACACACACACACACAGGCGCGCGCGGTCAGACAGATAGTTCTGAGAGCCCTGACACACACACACATAGACACACACACACTAGGTCAGATAGTCCTGAGAGCCCTGAAACACACACACACAGTCAGATAGTTCTGAGACCCTGAAACACACAGACAGACACAGACTCACACACACACACACACTCGGTCAGATAGTCCTGAGAGCCCTGAAACACACACACACACACTCGGTCAGATAGTCCTGAGAGCCTGAAACACACAGACACAGACTCACACACACACACTCGGTCAGATAGTCCTGAGAGCCCTGAAACACACACACACACTCGGTCAGATAGTCCTGAGAGCCCTGAAACACACACACACACACCTAGAGGAACCCACGGCCCCCTGCCGGAACAATCACCACCGCCTACCCCACGCGTGTGCTCCCCCTCAGACGAGCGAGTTTCCTGACCGAAACAGCCGCCTTTGAAACCCAAGCGCCCTAACCGGCTGCCGAAATCCACGAGAAAATATTCCCGAGCCTGGGAATGAACCCGGTCACCTACCCCGAGGGTCTCCTGCAAGCTGTGTCCTGAGGGAAGCCGGGGTATCGGCCTGTTCCACGCCCCCGCCACCCTTGGTGTAAAGAAGCCCCTTCTGTCCTGGTCAGCTGATCTCATCCGGCGGTTTCTGAGAAGCAACCTGGGGCCTCGGCTTCGACGACGTTTCTGGGCATGCCTGTTCCACACCCCCGCCACCCTTCGGGCAAGGGAGCGCTCCCCGTTCTCAGCTTTCAACGCGCGTCCCTGTGGGTTCTCCTCTTTTCCGGACTGGAAAACGTTTCAGTCTCTCCGGTCTGTCAGCGCCGGACACCCCTAGGCGACCAAACCTGAGCACGGTATTTTAAACGAGACCTTTACAAGTGCGCTGTGCAATTTTAACACACTGGGGGGGGGGCGCCTCCTGATTTCAATTTCGCGCTTTTAACCCCACGTCGCAGTTTTGTGTGTCATATTAAAGCTTGGAATTATACACTGATGCGTGTTGATACTTTTTAAAGTGTATTTTCAGTACGAAAACTGTACTAGTTGTTAATCGCAACAGTATTTTGGCCCCGTTCGCCGTATTCTGCGCTGTTTTTGTCCTGATTGTAGACTTTTCTCTGTTTGCGTATTTGCACACTTTCTGACACTTTTGCACTGGCACCTAGCTGTTTGTCCACACCGTTACTGTCATTGTGTTATTGTCTTGTCTGCTGTTGTATTTATAGACCGCAACCTGGGAGACTCGTGAGAAACACTGTTCGCTGTACTGTGCCCCCGTGTCAGTTTAATGACAAATAAAGTTGAATTAATTTATTTTGAACAGGGCCTTCCTGTTCCTGCCTTGTGAAGGTATTCACCACAGTACAGTGGAGTTCTTCTCCGGCCTGAGGCCGCGGTGTTGTTGTAATATACAACAAGATACAACAACACTCTCTGCGGGTACAACGTGTGGCGGGCTCTCCGGTCCAGTTGCGTGGCGTGGAAACCGAACTCGGCCTCCTCTCACCTGCCGCGTCTCTCGCCACCGTCAACACCCAGACACCTGTCCACGCCACGCCACGTCACGCCACCAGCCCCCCAGAGATACAATGCCGGCGGGCGAGCGAGAACCGTCACGCAGATACACAGCGCCAACGAGCCGTGTCTTTGCCCCCTTCCGGGGCATTTTCTCGCCTCCTGCGTGTTGTTCTGTGTCGCTTTTTTTTTAACACGATTAAAAGGTGCCGGGCCGGAGATTGTGGGCACTTTCGGGGGGCACTTTCACTCCGAAACGCGCAAAAAGAGCGGGAAGCGCCGATTGAATGGCGTCGATTGACGTGACGCACTTGAAATTAGTCTTCATGGCCGAACCCCGTGATTGATGGGGCGAGCCGAGCGCCCGTCACTGCGATACCCCTAGTTTCTAGAACAGTCTCTAGAGAGCGTGTGATTATTGATCTGGAGCCCCTAGAGCCGAGCGCCCGTCACTGCGATACCCCTAGTTTCTAGAACAGTCTCTAGAGAGCGTGTGATTATTGATCTGGAGCCCCTAGAGCCGAGCGCCCGTCACTGCGATACCCCTAGTTTCTAGAACAGTCTCTAGAGAGCGTGTGATTATTGATCTGGAGCCCCTAGAGCCGATCGCAAGTCACTTCGGTACCTCTAGTTTCTAGAACAGTCTCTAGAGAGCGTGTGATTATTGATCTGGAGTCCCTAGAGCCGATCGCAAGTCACTTCGGTACCTCTAGTTTCTAGAACAGTCTCTAGAGAGCGTGTGATTATTGATCTGGAGTCCCTTGAGCCGATCGCAAGTCACTTCGGTACCTCTAGTTTCTAGAACAGTCTCTAGAGAGCGTGTGATTATTGATCTGGAGCCCCTAGAGCCGATCACAAGTCACTTCGGTACCTCTAGTTTCCAGAACAGTCTCTAGAGAGCGTGTGATTATTGATCTGGAGCCCCTAGAGCCGATCGCCAGTCACTGCGATACCCCTAGTTTCTAGAACAGTCTCTAGAGAGCGTGTGATTATTGATCTGGAGCCCCCAGAGCCGATCGCAAGTCACTTCGGTACCTCTAGTTTCTAGAACAGTCTCTAGAGAGCGTGTGATTATTGATCTGGAGCCCCTAGAGCCGAGCGCCCGTCACTGCGATACCCCTAGTTTCTAGAACAGTCTCTAGAGAGCGTGTGATTATTGATCTGGAGCCCCTAGAGCCGATCGCAAGTCACTTCGATACCCCTAGTTTCTAGAACAGTCTCTAGAGAGCGTGTGATTATTGATCTGGAGCCCCCAGAGCCGAGCGCCAGTCACTTCGGTACCGCTAGTTTCCAGAACAGTCTCCAGAGAGCGTGTGATTATTGATCTGGAGCCCCCAGAGCCGAGCGCCAGTCACTTCGGTACCTCTAGTTTCTAGAACAGTCTCTAGAGAGCGTGTGATTATTGATCTGGAGCCCCGATCGCAAGCACACTGTTCCATCTCGCCTCTCGCGAGTCACTCGTGTTTCCCTCCTTCGTGGGGCCCCTCAACGTTTCCTAGGCCCCTAGGCTCTGTGCCTGATGGGAAATCCGGCACTGGGACGAACGCAGAGGAGAGAAAAAAAAAAGTTTTAGGATAACAGCTTTAGGACAACCCAGATCTCTGTCCGCGTCCGGCGGAGAAACAGTGTTCGCCCAGACACGGTGAGGATTTACTGTAGACCAGAGGACTGCTTTCAGAACCGACGGCAAAACGCGAGCTTAAACCACCCGGAAGTGAAACAGAGAACAGGAGCTTTACACGAAGAGGGGGGGTGGGAGGTTTCGTCACTGATGCCTCGTCGCAGCGGAAGGAGGAGAAAGAGGGGACGTCCCCTCGGAAGACTTTAGCTGGGGTACAAAAGCTGTATCCGTTCAGTTTTGGAAGCGCTTTATCCAGTACAGGGTGACGGGGGCGGATGGGATCTATTCCGGCAAACAGCGGGATACATCCTGGGCAGGAGACCTGTCTATCACAGCGCACACACTCACACACTCACACCAGGGCCAGTTTTCCCCCAGACGTTTATTCACCTCCTAGCACGTCTTTGGAAAGTGGGAGGAAACCGGAGCAACCCCACTTGAACGCGAGGAGAACGTGCAGACTCCACACAGACAGCACCCCAGGAGTTGAACCCGGGGCCCCACAGCTCTGCGAGGCAGCCATGCTGACCATCTTAAATCCCTTAACGCCCGCAGGGACAGGAGTCACTTAAAAATACGTATCCCACAGGGGCTGCGGGTGATGTTTATATTCCCCAAAGTAAAAAAAAAAAAGGCGTGAGGACTTGTATGGTAGAGGAGCTTAAACTAGCCGGACGCGGAGCAGAGAGCAGGAGAGCCCACTTTACACCAAGGGGGGTGGGGGCGTGGAACAAGCCGCTCTGCCGGGGTTCTTGCCGGACACAGATCGATGAGGTCCTGGGATCGGTTACCTACTAACTACCAGCCGAGGCAGATGGGCTCCCCTCTGTCGTGACCCCTCTCATGTTCCTATGCCCAGCGAGACAGAGGGACCCCCATATCAAGCATGAAACAACACGAGAAAAAACCCCATAGGTACATAATACAGGTCTGATTCTGTTTTTTTTTTTTTTTATTATTATTGGTTTAAATATCCAAGCAGATCCGAGACACAGAAGTACAAAACACGAACGAATTTGGTCTCCTTCTTCTGTCCTGACAGAAACGCGTCGCGTTTAAGAGCTCTCGTTGCAAAAATAAAAAGACAGGTACAATTTTTTTGTCATCATAAATACAGAAATATAGGCAGTCCCGCCAGTTCCATATAAAACCCCCCCCAACAAACAAACAAACAAACAACAACATATAAATAAATATAATTTAAAAGACACGTTCCTCGCACTGGGGAACACACGCACAGAGACAGTCAGGCTACGTGAGGCTAAACAGTTCTTTTTTTCCTCCTCATCTGCGCACTTTCTTGGTTAGTTTTAAGGCGATTTTCTGGAGAGGTTCCTGACCCCGACGGAAGCCAGTTTGGGCGATAAATAAATAAGTGACGTTCCTCCGGGGGGGGGTCGCCTCAGACAGCGGCCCGCGCCGTGTGGTGCGTGGGGTGGCACGCGTGGAGGTGTCGCGTCAAGCCGGGGCAGGAGAAGAAAGTCTCGGCGCAGAATCGACACGGGTGGAGCTCTCCCGCGGCGGGGGCCGGGGACTCGCCGTTGCCGGTCCCCGGGCTGGGCCCCGCTCGCTTGTCCGGGAAGCCCGCCGCCTGCCTGGCGTGTAGCGCCAGGTGTTTGCGCAGGTAGGCCTGCCTCCTGAATTTCTTCCCGCACTGCGGGCAGTCGAACAGGAGCTCCTCTTCCGGGCCGGCCTCCGGGGGCGGAGGCGGGGGCGACAGGTCCGGCCGGCTCTGGGAGCGCGGCGGCGGCGGCGGCGGGCTGGGGTGTCTCTCCTCCGGCTGGCCCGCAGCGGGGAGAGCGCCGCCCTCCGCCGGGGCGCCCCTGGGCTTGTGCCAGCGCCGGTGGGAGGCCAGGTTGGCCGGGCAGCTGAAGGCCTTGTCGCAGTCGGCGCAGCGGTACTCCACCCGCACGATGCGGGAGCAGCCGTGCTGGGCCAGGGAGAGCGGGTCGGCGTAGCGCTCCCGGCACAGCTGGCAGACGAACTCGCCCAGCGGGCTGCGGGCGCGCCCCCGCGGCGGGGCGCCGTCCCCGGGCCCCTCGGTGATGCGCAGCCCGAGCACGGGCGAGGTGGTGACGGCGTCCCGGCCGCCGGTGCGGGGCCTCTTGGGGGGCGGCGGCGGCGGCGGGGGCTGCGGGCCGGCGGGTCGCTTGAGGTCGCCGGAGAGGGCTGCGCTGCCCAGCTTGCTGGTCATGTCGGCCAGCGACGAAGGGAAAGCGACTGGGGTCCCCCCCAGGGTGGTGTAAGGGGAGGGGGGCGGCTCCGGGAAGGACTCGGCTTGGACCGGGGAGCTGGAGTTGCGCTTGCGGTCCAGAGGGTCTGCGGCGGCCGGGTGCCGCTGTTGGGGTGCCGCGCTGACGGGCCGGTCCGGGCTCAGAGACGGGGCGCACAGCGCCTCCGGCATCCCTCCTCGCCGGAGCCGGTTCTCGACGCTCTGGAAGCGGCTGGCGCCGAGCAGGGGCAGGACGGCGGCGGCGGCGGCGCTGTCGGAGCTCTCCAGGCAGCGAGGCATCGCCGGGGCGGGGGCCGGGACGCAGCAGAGCCCCGAAGCCGGCGGCCCGTCCCGCCCGGGCCCCTGGCGCACCCGGTAGGAGACGGGACCCGCCTTCGCGGTGCGCTTCACTAAAAAACCCCTCGGCATCGTTGCGTCGCGTCAAAAAAAAATAAATATAAATTAATAAATAAACCGGTGTCCTCCAGACCCAGAGACTGCAGGTGGACTGTGGGGGTTCTGTACGCGGCGCCCCAGGTGTAGCTCGGCTAAAACTCGGAAGAGAGGGCGGGGTAGGGAAGGGGATAAACGCCGAGCTCAGCCGCCTCCACGCTCCGCGGCGGCACTGCCGGCTCCTCCACGCCCCGGCCGCTATTTAAGGGCCGCGGGCGCCCATTGTCCGCCGGCGGGGCCGCGCAGATGGCCGCGGTCCGAGCGCCAAGCGCGTCGCCCCGGCAACCCGACCCGCCCCCGGGAGTCTCCGGGGAGCGAGCGAGCGAGCGAGCGGCAGATGTCGGGTTCCCCCGACGCGTGGTCTCCCCCTCCCTCCACACACACACCTCCCCCTCGTCATTATGCAGATCGGAACAAGCCACACGCCGAAACTCTCCTGCGTGTGTCTCTCTCTCTCTCTCGAGTGGGAACCTCCATTCAGCGCACACACGTGCCGCGCCTTTGTGTCCCCCCTGTCCTCCGTGTCCGCAACAGGGTGGCCGAGCAGAGACAGAAGACGGTGGGGGGGGCAGTTTTAATGAAAAAGTGAGCGAGCCGACCCCCGGGGGGGGGAGTGCGCGCCGCCCCGCGCGCGTTGGTGGGGTCGGCGGGGGTCTTGAACGGATCCTGGAGAGACGCGGAAGGGAAATTAAAAAGGCTAAAAGTGGAGGAGTTCGCCCACCCCACAGCAGTCTGGAAGCCTCACCCTCCCTCGCGCACGTCTGGCGGGCCTCCATTGTCCGCGAGACGGGACAGACCCCCCCGCCCCCCCCACACACACACACACCCCACCCCCTTCTCTAATCTGCCCTCGCAGGGCGACCAGAAAGCGGCTGGTGGGGAGGGGTGGCCCGGACCTCGGACCTCAGGTAACCCCGACTGCGCCCCGCGGGCTGGCGGACGGTTTGAACCCGACTGCCGGTTTCGACCGACCCGGCGTCGGAAAATCCAGTTTTCCATGCCAGGCGCTTTATCGGCACGACCGGGGAGTAACACTCGGTGCGGTCACCGCAAATAAAATGAATATGTAACAAAACAACCAGTTAAATAAACTCTACAGACGTTTACAACAAAGACATTTCATAAAATATTTACATGTACTGAAGACAGATGGAGCATTACTGGGAGACAGGGTCACTGTTCCTCAGGCTGGGACAGGAGATCACACACTGTATTATTATTATTGAGAGACGGGCTCACTGTCTGTTCCTCAGGCTGGGACAGGAGATCACACACTGTATTATTATTGAGAGACAGGCTCACTGTTCCTCAGGCTGGGACAGGAGATCACACACTGTATTACTATTATTGGGAGACAGGCTCACTGTTCCTCAGGCTGGGACAGGAGATCACACACTGTATTAGTATTATTGAGAGACAGGCTCACTGTTCCTCAGGCTGGGACAGGAGATCACACACTGTATTATTATTATTGAGAGACAGGCTCACTGTTCCTCAGGCTGTGACAGGAGATCACATACTGGGCTTCCAGTTCCACTGAGTTCCCTCCTCCCTCTCCCAGTAGGATTGGGACCTGTTGTGATTCTGGCAGGTGTGGGAACTCTGGGACTAGATTTCTGAATTTAGGGAAGAATGTTTCTCTCATCCCAGGATATCTGTCACAGTGCAGTAGGAAGTGCACCTCTGTCTCTATTTCTCCCCGCTGGCAGTGGAAGCACAGCCTGTCCTCTCTGAAAAACTGCATGACAGTTAGTGAGCTTAATTAAAATTAGAGAGGACAGGCTGTGCTCCCACTGCCAGCGGGGAGAAATAGAGTCACTTCTGTGTCTGAGGACACACACTCCAGCCTGAGGAACAGACAGTGAGCATGTCTCTCAATAATAATACAGTGTGTGATCTCCTGTCCCAGCTTGAGGAACAGTGAGCCTGTCTGTCAATAATAATACAGTGTGTGATCTCCTGTCCCAGCCTGAGGAACAGACAGTGAGCCTGTCTCTCAATAATAATAATACAGTGTGTGATCTCCTGTCCCAGCCTGAGGAACAGACAGTGAGCCTGTCTCTCAATAATAATAATACAGTGTGTGATCTCCTGTCCCAGCCTGAGGAACAGACAGTGAGCCTGTCTCTCAATAATAATAATACAGTGTGTGATCTCCTGTCCCAGCCTGAGGAACAGACAGTGAGCATGTCTCTCAATAATAATACAGTGTGTGATCTCCTGTCCCAGCCTGAGGAACAGACAGTGAGCCTGTCTCTCAATAATAATAATACAGTGTGTGATCTCCTGTCCCAGCCTGAGGAACAGACAGTGAGCATGTCTCTCAATAATAATACAGTGTGTGATCTCCTGTCACAGCCTGAGGAACAGTGAGCCTGTCTCTCAATAATAATACAGTGTGTGATCTCCTGTCCCAGCCTGAGGAACAGACAGTGAGCCTGTCTCTCAATAATAATAATAATACAGTGTGTGATCTCCTGTCCCAGCCTGAGGAACAGACAGTGAGCATGTCTCTCAATAATAATACAGTGTGTGATCTCCTGTCCCAGCCTGAGGAACAGACAGTGAGCCTGTCTCTCAATAATAATAATACAGTGTGTGATCTCCTGTCCCAGCCTGAGGAACAGACAGTGAGCATGTCTCTCAATAATAATACAGTGTGTGATCTCCTGTCACAGCCTGAGGAACAGTGAGCCTGTCTCTCAATAATAATACAGTGTGTGATCTCCTGTCCCAGCCTGAGGAACAGACAGTGAGCCTGTCTCTCAATAATAATAATAATACAGTGTGTGATCTCCTGTCCCAGCTTGAGGAACAGTGAGCCTGTCTGTCAATAATAATACAGTGTGTGATCTCCTGTCCCAGCCTGAGGAACAGACAGTGAGCCTGTCTCTCAATAATAATAATACAGTGTGTGATCTCCTGTCCCAGCCTGAGGAACAGACAGTGAGCCTGTCTCTCAATAATAATAATACAGTGTGTGATCTCCTGTCCCAGCCTGAGGAACAGTGAGCCTGTCTCTCAATAATAATAATACAGTGTGTGATCTCCTGTCCCAGCCTGAGGAACAGTGAGTCTGTCTCCCAGTAATGCTCCATCTGTCTACAATATTTTATATGTCTTTGTTGTAAATGTCTGTAATATGTCTGTAGATTGTATTTTACTTTTACTTTTGTTTCATGTGAATTTCATTATTTTTATTTGCTTTGGCAACACCGATTGTACCCATCGGTCATGCTAATAAAGCACCTTGAATCGAATTGACAAAAATAATTAAGGTTTCCTGCGCGTCGTGAGATCTACGCCATCGCCTTGATTAGCCTTGAAAGATTCCAGAGAGCGACACTACGTTTCTAAACAGTTTCACTGTAACGGCTAAATATCCTCCGTCCATAGACTTCGTGAAGCAGTAAAAATGTATTTTCTAGATTCGGGCATAGTTGCGACTTTCCTGTAAAAGTGTAAAAAAAAATTCTGTCTCCTGACGTAAAATAAGAGTTCCATCCGTTGAGAAAAAAAAAAAGTTCCGGCAGTTTCTAAAGACGTTGTTTTTTGTTTTTTTTTTGGTGGTAACCGGATTAGCGCCCACAGTAATCAAACGCCAAATTTAACTACAGCGCAGTTACCAAGATCATAAGACCGTTCGGCGCAGCGAGCCCGTTCGGTAGCGAGTGGAAGGCTGTTTCCAGCCGTTGGCTGGGCAGCTTGTTCCCCTCTCCCACCACCCTTTGTGTAAAGGGGTATTCCCTGCCCTGACTGGAGGATCTCATCCAGCTGGGTCTTGAGAGCAGCCAGGGTATCGGCTTCAATCACATGGCTGGGCAGCTTGTTCCCCACCCCTACCACCCTTTGTGTAAAGGGGTATGCCCTGCCCTGACCGGAGGATCTCATCCAGCTGGGTCTTGAGAGCAGCCAGGGTATCAGCTTCAATCACATGGCTGGGCAGCTTGTTCCCCACCCCTACCACCCTTTGTGTAAAGGGGTATGCCCTGTCCTGACTGGAGGATCTCATCGAGCTGGGTCTTGAGAGCAGCCAGGGTATCAGTTTAATCACATGGCTGGGGAGCTTGTTCCCCCCTCCCACCACCCTTTGCGTAAAGGGGTATCCCCTGTGCCCCCAATCCAGAACAACGCACGCGGCTGTCATCATGATCGTCTTCACCATCGCCGTCGTCACGAAGATCTTTTTGCACCTCGACGGGAGCGCGGACCGGAAACGCTTCTTTTTTTTTGCGCGATGACAGTCCCCTTCATCGAGCGAGAAAAAGGAACGCGTGGATTTATTTTTATTTTTTTTTTGGCGCAAAGGGACACGGGCTGCTCCCTAAAACAAGAGGAAGCGGTTTCATTTTCTGCGTGGGGAGGGGGAGAGGGACGTTCGCGTGGTGCTCCCGACGGGATGCGAGAGGTTAATTCTGGGATTCGGGGGTGGGTGACATTTTCCAGCTCTATGCTAATGCGGGTCGCGGGGGGTCAGGCTGGGCGCGTGGCTGGGACTCCGAGGCACACTTGCCAACTTCCAATTTCAACAATGGAAGAAAAGGAAGACCCCCACCCCCTCCGCCGTCCCAGGAGAGAGAAAAATTCCAATAACAATTAACATTCCCTGGAGACGGCCAGCCGTTACCGCCGCGCGCGCGTTTGCTCAGCGCGAACGGGCTGTGTGGTGTGTGTGTGTGTGTGTGTGTGTCTGCCTGTCCCTCTCTGTGTGTTTGTGTGTCTGCCTGTCCCTCTCTGTGTGTGTGTGTCTGCCTGTCCCTCTGTCTGTGTGTCTGCCTGTCCCTCTCTGTGTGTGTGTGTCTGCCTGTCCCTCTGTGTGTGTGTCTGCCTGTCCCTCTGTGTGTTTTTGTGTCTGCCTGTCCCTCTGTGTGTGTGTGTGTGTGTGTGTGTCTGCCTGTCCCTCTCTGTGTGTTTGTGTGTCTGCCTCTCCCTCTCTGTGTGTCTGTCTGCCTGTCCCTCTGTGTGTTTGTGTCTACCTCTCCCTCTGTGTGTGTGTCTGCCTGTCCCTCTCTGTGTGTGTCTGTCTGCCTGTCCCTCTGTGTGTGTGTGTCTGCCTGTCCCTCTCTGTGTGTGAGTCTGCCTGTCCCTCTGTGTGTTTGTGTGTCTGCCTCTCCCTCTGTGTGTGTGTCTGTCTGCCTGTCCCTCTGTGTGTGTGTGTCTACCTGTCCCCTCTGTGTGTTTTTGTGTCTGCCTGTCCCTCTCTGTGTGTGTGTGAGTCTGCCTGTCCCTCTGTGTGTTTTTGTGTCTGCCTGTCCCTCTGTGTGTTTTTGTGTCTGCCTGTCCCTCTCTGTGTGTGTGTGAGTCTGCCTGTCCCTCTCTGTGTGTTTGTGTGTCTGCCTCTCCCTCTGTGTGTGTGTGTCTGCCTGTCCCTCTCTGTGTGTCTGTCTGCCTGTCCCTCTGTGTGTTTGTGTGTCTGCCTCTCCCTCTGTGAGTGTGTGAGTCTGCCTGTCCCTCTGTGTGTTTTTGTGTCTGCCTGTCCCTCTCTGTGTGTTTGTGTGTCTGCCTCTCCCTCTGTGTGTGTGTGTCTGCCTGTCCCTCTGTGTGTTTGTGAGTCTGCCTGTCCCTCTCTGTGTGTGTGTGTCTGCCTATCCCTCTGTGTGTGTGTGTGCCTGTCCCTCTCTGTGTGTGTGTCTGCTTGTCCCTCTGTGTGTGTGTGTGCCTGTCCCTCTCTCTGTGTGTGTGTGTGCCTGTCCCTCTCTCTGTGTGTGTGTGTGTGTGTGTGTGAGTCTGCCTGTCCCTCTCTCTGTGTGTGTGTGTGTGTGTGTGTGTGTGTGTGTGTGTGTGTGTGTGTGTGTGTGCCTGTCCCTCTCTGTGTGTGTGAGTCTGTGTGCGGTTCGAGCTCCGGTCCTGCTCCGGTCGAGGTTCGGGAAGGACACCAGCATCCAGGGGCTGTAGGGCGTCACCACCTCGACCGCCATAGGGGTTCTCCTTCACAATCTCCACACACCTTGGGCGCTGGCTAGCAGCACTGGGACTCAGGAGAGCAAACCGTTCCATTCCCTGGTTTAGAGGAACTGAGTCTCTTTAGTCTGAAGGGAGTGTCCCCCACTGACAGGCTGGGGGAACTGAGTCTCTTTAGTCTGAAGGGAGTGTCCCACACTGACAGGCTGGGGGAACTGAGTCTCTTTAGTCTGAAGGGAGTGTCCCACACTGACAGGCTGAGGGAACTGAGTTTCTTTAGTCTGAAGGGAGTGTCCCACACTGACAGGCTGGGGGAACTGAGTCTCTTTAGTCTGAAGGGAGTGTCCCACATTGACAGGCTGGGGGAACTGAGTCTCTTTAGTCTGAAGGGAGTGTCCCACACTGACAGGCTGGGGGAACTGAGTCTCTTTAGTCTGAAGGGAGTGTCCCACACTGACAGGCTGGGGGAACTGAGTCTTTTTAGTCTGAAGGGAGTGTCCCACACTGACAGGCTGAAGGACTGTACTCTCGTACACATCTCAAAATTTTGTCCCATTTCTGTATCGTCACCACCCCACCCTATCTCCGTCCTCGCGGCCACCCCTTGTTCAGAGCGACACTAGGCGCCCCATTAACACGAGCGCGTGAGAATTGGTTTTTTTCCCCCGCAGCGCGTGGTTCGAAGCGCTAATTATGTCGTCACCAGAAATTGCCGCGCCACATTTGACACAAAACGACTTCAATCTGTCGCACTCGGTCCCTCGGGCGAAGACGAATGTTTGTTTCCTAGAGAATGGCGCGTCAAAGCCTCCGTCGTTTCCAAATAGTTTGGAAACTGTCGCTGCAGCTGCTCAGACGACAGAGAGAGAGAGAAAGCGGCCCCGTGCGCTGCCTGTTGACGTGTTTACACGACACGAGAAGGAGCAGGCTGTAATTTAAGGGCATTAAAGATTCATAGCTCGCGGTCTCGCTCTGCAGATGCCCGACCGTGGTTACAACAGCGCTGCTGGAATTGGTTCGGAGCCACAACTGTTAGGAAAAAAAAAAGCGCTAATTGCTTCGCTGGAGCCACCCTTCGGACGGCTGTGCTGATACACCGACAGGCGCTCGCGGGTTCCGCCGGCGGAGTGACGTCACCGCCGTGACGTCGTCAAGCGCCGGCGCTGCCAGGCGGATTTCTCTCGAAATGACGAGACTATGGCGGCGGGCGGGGAGGGGGGCACCTTAAGACAAGAGTTCTCAGTTCTGGTCCTGGGGAGCGCTTTACTCAAGGGGTTCCTTTACTTGGGGAGAACTATCACCTCAGAGACCTGTGGACAGAAGGACTGAGTCTCAAGACTCTATGATATTGATTATCATGTAAAGGTGGGTGGCTCTGTGCCTGTGGCTGGGAGGTTGCCAGTTCGTATCCCACAACCGGCAGAGGAATCCTACTCCGTTGGGCCCCTAAGCAAGGCCCTTCACCCCAGCTGCTCCAGGGGCGCTATACAATGGCTGACCCTGCGCACTGACCCCCAGCTTCTCTCCCTGTCTGTGTGTCTCCTGGAGAGCAAGCTGGGGTCTGTGAAAAGACACATCCCTCATGCAAGAAATTGTATATGGCTGATAAAGTGATCTTAAAAGGAAAAAAAATGGATCGGTCCTGTTTTGGAAGTGATTGAAAATGACTTGGAAAAATGCACCTGCACAAGCAATTATTGTTATCTTAAGTGTTCCCTGGTCTAACCCTAACGAGACGTCTTCATATATGCTGTTTGCTAATTGCACGTCCCAGGCGTGAGTGTGTGTGTCCTGCGATGGACTGGCGTCCCGTCCAGGGTGTACCCTGCCTTGCGCCCGTTGCTTGGCCGGGATAGACGTCGGCTCTTCCGCCACGCTGCACTGGCGTGGTTAGAAAGAAGATGGAATATTCTTCTGTCACACAAACAGCAAACTCGCCGACTGTCCGCTGTTAATGTGTACGTCTTCCTGATTCGAACAGACCATGCAGTGAGGCAGTGCCGCTGATCAGATGTTCCGACCTTCCGACTGGTTGTCTCTGTCGGCCCCGTTTCTTTCCGTTTAAAATGCGCTACGGTAATCCACCGTTGTCTGAATGCACAGATTTTGTAAGAAAATGTCTGTTTCATGGTGGCCGGTAGCTGTAGGGCCCCGGTCTTAAAGAACTTCCCTGTTCATACCGACGTGACATCCAACGTCTCTCTCACCGCGTTACCGCGCACGGTGACGGGGGAGGGCTTAACCCTTTCCTTTCGGGGAATTTGTTCAACTTTTGGGGGCCTCCACCCTCCCAAAACTTCGGGAAGTGTGTCTTTCGCGAAGTCGGGGCGGCTGAGCTCTTGGCGTGTCGGAATGTCTCTCTCTCCCGCGCCAGGACATGTCCAGGCAGACAGGGGGCACCTACGGCTTCAGCCCCCGCACAGACTGAACCAACAGACACAGGACAAACCCAGCACACTCTGTGTTTTTGAAATTCACAGCGGGCTGTGGGTGAAAAAAAAAAAAGGTCAATATTGTCATTTGTTTTAAACGGAATAATGACTACGTGGCGCCAGTAAGGCAGTTCTTTACCAAAAAGGCGTTAGCGTCCCTCAGACCTGCGGCAGCAATTGAGAGCGATTGATTCCGACACGCCGTCGACACAGAAGCTGGCGCGTCGTCCTTTTATTTGTGTCCCACGGGTGGGTAACGGTTAAATCCTGCCTCACTGCAGATGCGGGCCGATATTATGCCTCGACATGTCTCAGAGTTTACAATATCAACAAGCACCTCCGCCCAAGTCGCTCTAACGATAAACCTTCGCTTTCAACCTTTGGTGTCCACCATATATATATAACATCCGAAAGACACATAAATTGTGGTTTTATACAACAGCAGACTTATGTTCTGTATACCTTTTGGAGGTGATATGTGATATAATCATCTACACAGCACAAAACCGGACACCGGACCCTTTAAGTAAAATCTTCGCCCGTCCTTTTCTCTAAAATACTTTTTTTTTAGACCGTTTCTCTCTCGATAAGGACTATGTTGTGTTTGAAAACACACTATAATATCGCTCTCACACGCACTACAGCGGACCAGCCTGTACACGTCTACAGTCCATGCCCCTTCCCGGCATATTTTGGAAACCAATTTGGGGGCGTAAGATGGGACAGACATACGAACTCTTTTTCCCTAAACGGGGACGTTAGTTCTGTGGCAACACGGAGTGAAATAAATGCCCAGGGATCGTGTCTTGTCGGTATCTCGACAGCGGGCGTCGGGAAACGGCCCGAAAAAAGTCTGCCACGGCTCAAGCCCCGTCTTGCGGGGGGCGACTCCGGTGGATTTGGGCAGGGGGAGGGAAACAAAACACACCCAAGGAATTCGCCTCAGTCCCCTCCTGGCACCGAGGCACCAGCGAAGGTGGAAACAAAGAAAGGCGAAAACATCTGTACTTTGGAAAAACTAGCCTTTTCTTTTTATTTGGAAAGAAAAAAGAGCTCCAACGACAACAACAACATCAACAACCCCCTCGGGTCTTGTTGCTACGGGGTTTGGGGTTGGCAAGGGAGCGCGCGGAGGGGGGAAGTCCCCGCCAGGCAGGGCGCAGCGGGGCCGCTGATTGGCCGACGGGGCCCCTCGCGGGCCATGTGTCACCTCTCAGCCGCGGGCTTGCGGCGCCATTTACATACAGCTGCCCTCGCCGGCCGGCCGGCCACAGGCCTCCTGCTTCCGAGTTAAGAAAGAGAACAGGAGGAGGGGTGGGCATGAATGCGTTTAAGAAAAAAGAAAGCAAAGCAACTACCCCCCCTCCCCCTATCCCCTCCGCATTCCTGCTTCGTCTTTACTGTCCTGAACAAAATTAAATAAACGCCCGGGGGCCGGTGCGTGTGTCTGTATGGCGCGGTGGGGGCTGTCTCTCATTGTAAAGCCGCAAATTGCGATCAATTAGGCAGGGCTGACGGCAAAGGACGGCCCGCTGCCTCCCCCGGCCGGCATGGCGAGGAATGCCGGGGCGAATTCCTCCCGACAGGAGGGAGAGACGGACACAGGACGTGTGTGTGTGTGTGTGTGTGTCGGGGGGGATAAAAGGTGCCCCCCGTTTCGAACAGAGTTATCACCGGTTTCAACACACACACACACACACACACACACACACACACACACACACACACACACCTCCTGTTTCTCGAGAAGAGTAGGGGTGTTACCCCGGTGTCCTGGCCAAATTTCCCCCCTGGCCTTTACCCATCATGGCCTCCTAATAACCCCCCTCTCTGAACTGGCTCCATCACTCTGCTCTCCTCCCCACTGAGAGCTGGGGTGTGGGGAGCGGACTGGCGCCTCATCCAGGTGGGGGTACACACTGCTGGGGGTGGAGGGGGATCCCCATGACCTGGACAGAGCTCTGAGTGGAGGGTCCAGAAAGGCGCTATAGAGGTGTAAGGACGATCGTTACCTTGAAAACCAAAACAAGTTTATTTAAAACACGAATCTCCCAGAACTCACTCAGTCTGCTTTGGTCTCTGTGCGTGTAAACCCACAGCTATAGAATGTACCGCAGACCAGGGCGTTTACTCCAGAATCAATTCCATGCAATGAAGAATTTTAGGCGTTATTATGAAATCTATGAATCACCAACAATATCCATGACTATATACTAGACCATTGGCGCTAGAAAAGCACACGTGTGCATATCTTCACAGAAAGCGTCTGCCGAAATGTGTGTTTTTTTACTGGATTTATAAGTACAATCAGCTATATGGGTTTATTCGTATATCCAATTAACCACTACATCCAAATTCAGGGTTGTGGGGCAGCTGAAGTCTATCCCAGCAAGCAACAGGCGCGAGGGAAGATACGCTCTGGACAGGACGCCAGTCCATCACAGGATACACACACACACACACACACTTTGCCAGAAGCCAATTACACCCCCAGCACGTCCTCGCACTGTGGGATACAAACCTGGCGAACGCGCAAACTCCCCCCAGACAGCACCCGAGGAGTCGAAGCCGGTTCGCCCGGGATTCGGATTCGGCTCCCGCTTGAACGTGAATCGTCCGGCGGGATTGGACGGTGCCTGCGGGTTTTCATTCACAGCCCACGGCTCTGAAGGAGGGCCCTCCCGCCCGGGGGGTACTGGTTTCACTGTAACTGTCAACTGGGAACTGCCGAGGGTTCCCAACGGAGTAGGGTCCCTCTGCCGGGCGCAGGATTTGAACCGGCAACCTCCCAGCCACAGGCTCGGAGCCCACCTTTATAGCAAAGGTTAAAAAAAAGAAGATAGATGAACAGTTCACTTTAGGTCATCCGTAGAAGCCTTTCGCACCTCATTTCGGCTTTATCGAGCAAGCGTCAAGAAATATTTTCCGGAGGGTCGTTTTTTTTTTATTCTACCGAGACAAAAACGCGTCGACTGACGCCGGAGAAGCACAGCCAAGCTCCGACGCGTCAGGAGGGAGAAAAAAAAGCGATAACGAGGCGCCTTGTTGTTCTCGGGTTTAAGCGCGCTTCCAGAGACAGCCGGTTCCACTCGCGCTCTCGGGTGCGCGTTTCACGGATCAGTGTGAAGCCGCCCGCCCCGTTCGTGCCCTTGAGGGTTTGAAAAGACTTGTCAGGACCCCTCGCTGTCTCTCCTCTGTTCAGGACTAGAGTCGGACACGGCGTTATTCCGCTGTTCTCAGAATAACGCAGCGGTCGAACATCGCCGCTTCGTAGCGCTGGAACCCGGGGTTCGATTCCGGCCCCGGGGTGCTGTCTGTGTGGAGTCTGCATGTTCTCCGTGGGTTGGCCCGTTGCGTGCGCTGCCGAATTGGATGAAGCGCCTTAGAAAAGGGGTGGTTAGACGTTAGATCGCTGGCTGCCACCTAAATTCTGTTGTCCCCCCCGTAAAGGTCTAAATAAACAGTGGCGTTGCGCCCCGCATCGACGTCAATCGCATCCGCCAACGTCTCATCCGTCACCTTCGGTTCAGAAGCCCAATGCTATTATTGACTGTGGCTGAAAAGCTGATCAACATATTTGTGTTCTCTCGAATTGACTACTGCAATGCTCTACTCCCTGGGGTATCTCAATCTACTCTGAACAAGCTGCAGTATGTCCAAAATTCAGCAGCCAGAATCCTGACAGGTCTAGTGCAAGTGTTCACATCACTCCTGTCCTGGAGTCCTTGCACTGGCTTCCGGTCAAATTCCACGTGGACTGTAAAATCCTCATGCTCACCTATAAGGCACTGCATGGCTTGGCACCTCAGTACCTGTCTGAACTATTATCGCCCTGCTCCCCACCTCGCAACCTCCGCTCTTCGAATTCTGCTCTCCTTACTGTCCCCCCAAGCCCGTCTACATTGTAGGGGTGACAGGGCCTTCTCCTGTTATGCCCCCAAGCTCTGGAGCTCTCTGCCCAAGGATATCAGAGAGTCACCTTCTCTAAACTCCTTCAAATCCAGACTCCAAACCCTCTTCTTCAGAAGAGCCTTTACTGAATTGGTTCCATTCTTCACCCCTCTGCTCTTCCTAGTACCACCATCCACGGTCTCCTCTATTGTTACTGTTGTATTGCTGTAATTGTAATTGTGTCCTATCTTGTGAAATCTTCTTACTTATTGTTGTATTCTTCTTATTTATTGTTGTTGTCATCCTGTAAAGCGCTTTGAGAAGCCACCTTTAAAGGTGCTATATAAAATAAAGTTTTTTATTATTATTATGATTATTAACCTGCGCGCTGTCCCGTGGGGCGGTGCTCTCAGCGCGCCCCCTGGCGGCCGTGGAGCCGATCAACACCCCCACGCACGCACAGGCCCCTGCACGGTTAGAGAGTTAGTAGGTATTGCGTGTACCTGCTCGGTAGATCGTGTCGGGGAGGGTAGAAATAGACACCCCCAGTCGACAAAGTCACCCGCAGACCCGCTGGGCTGTCTTCCCGTTAGGCTCCGTGGATTTGTCTCGCGCGCTGCGGTCTCCACTCGCGTCACCCGTTTTCCTGTCAAACGTGGGCGGGGGAACTAAGCAGCTCTCGGCAGGATCGTTCAACCCAGCGCTCGAGTCGCTCGGCGAGTCGGCCGGCGTCTGAATCTTTTTTTATATATATACCAGCGAGACGGTGTGAGTTCCCCGGGCGTGACGCGAAAAACCCCAGCCGGTCTTGTCCCGTGGCGAAACGAATGAGGACTTTTTCATTAAATTTAAAAATCGAATTTTATAGTGACCACAGAGAGTCAGGACCACAGTTTGACGTCTCATCCGAAGGACGGCGCCTGTTTACAGTCTAGTGTCCCCCGTCACTATACTGGGGCATCAGGACCCACACAGACCGCAGGGTGAGCGCCCCCTGCTGGCCCCCACTAACACCTCTTCCAGCAGCAGCCTCAGCTTTCCCAGGAGTCTCCCCTCCAGGTACTGGCCAGGCTCCCCCCTGCTGAGTCTCCAGTGGGGCTGCCAGCGGGGAGCTGCAGGGTGACAGGGCTGCTGGCTGTCAATGGTCATAAATGGTGCTGTCTGTGTGGAGTCTGCGTGTTCTCCCCATATTCGTGTGGGTTCCCTCCAAGTGCTCTGGTTTCTTCCCACAGTCCAAAGACATACTGGGAGGTGAACTGGCTTCTGGGAAAACTGACCCTGGTGTGAGTGTGTGTGTGTCTGTGTGTCCTGTGATGGACTGGCATCCCATCCAGGGTGTACCCTGCCCTGTACCTTGCTGGGATAGGCTCTGACACCCTCAGGAGACCCTGAGATTTGAAGAAGTGGTTAGAAAATGGATAGAGGTATCATTTAGCCAGCAGCCATATCACCCTGCAGCTCCCCACTGGCAGCCCCACTGGAGACTCAGCAGGTGGGAGCCTGGCCAGTACCTGGAGGGGAGACTCCTGGGAAAGCTGAGGCTGCTGCTGGAAGAGGTGTTAGTGGGGCCAGCAGGGGGCGCTCACCCTGCGGCTCATGTGGGTCCTAATGCCCCAGTATAGTGACGGGGGACACTAGACTGTAAACAGGCGCCATCTTCGGATGAGACGAAAAACCGAGGTCCTGACTCTCTGTGGTCATTAAAAACCCCAGGGTGTTTCTCGAGAAGAGTAGGGGTGTTACCCCGGTGTCCTGGCCAAATTCCCCCCCTGGCCTTTACCCATCATGGCCTCCTAATAACCCCCCTCTCTGAACTGGCTCCATCACTCTGCTCTCCTCCCCACTGAGAGCTGGGGTGTGGGGGGAGCGGACTGGCGCCTCATCCAGGTGGGGGTACACACTGCTGGGGGGCGGAGGGGATCCCCATGACCTGTAAAGCGCTTTGAGTGGAGTGTCCAGAAAAGCGCTATAAAAGTGTAAGGAATTATTGTTATTATACCATCCTGAGTTATAATATAATATTACAGCACAGTGAAGGAGGAGACAGGTGTCTGAGTACATCAAGTTTATTGCCAGGATCTGTCCAGTTAACGTACTTGTACAACACTTGATCGATCTATCGCTGTCAATAACAAGGAATAACAACACCAACGGAAACAGTTTTTTTTTTTAAATCCAAAATACAGGCAACTCTTATTTGAGCCCCTCATAGTGAGCACGTATGTTCACACTTGTTCACAACTGTTCGCCTCTGCCGGCTGACCAGGATCCCACTCAAGCCCAATGGTGCACACACACACACACTTATGAACGATGTGGGGGCTCACACTTGTCTCCCCAAGTCCCGGACAGTTTCCAGAGGGAAGAAAGTTTGGAGGTGCCCTCGGAACTGCAAGGGTCACCCCTGAACTTTGCACACAACCACACAGTCACACACAATTTAACCCTCCACACGGACATAATCTCACACGCTCTCTTCACATGGTACAGGATTTCACATGTAGACGACACATGATGCTTGATTTCACATGTCGATTATGCACGGAGCCTGATTTCACATGCATTCTTCACATGGTGCAGGATTTCACATGTAGGAGACACATGGTGTAGGGTTTCACATGTAGGAGACACATGGTGCTTGATTTCACATGTAGACTACACATGGTACATGATTTCACATGTAGGTGACACATGGTGCTTGATTTCACATGTAGACTTCACATGGTGCTTTATTTTCACATGTAGGCGACACATGGTGCTTGATTTCACATGTAGACTACACATGGTACAGGATTTCACTTGAAGGCGACACATGGTGCTTGATTTCACATGTAGGCGACACATGATGCTTGATTTCACATGTAGACTACACATGGTACATGATTTCACATGTAGGAGACACATGGTGCTTGATTTCACATGTAGACTACACATGGTACATGATTTCAAAGCCATCAAAGTCCTCAGGTGCTCCTGGGGTCACACGCATCTACTATGGTCAACATTTTAGTACATGTAGAGTGAAATTATAGCTTTAGGACTATAGAGGAGAGGGCTCAGCAGACACATTGGCGAATGTCTTGAGTAAGACAAGTGGAGGAGAGCTAGCCCTGTAGCTCAGCTACAGCCCTCAATGAGCTCAGCTCGTCTGGACAGCACCTCAAAACTCCTTAGTTTCTCCCCTGAAAGCACACTTAAAGAGGAAGACTAAGGGATAATCTGTGCGGCTGGTCATTGAGACTGGGGGACACTGTCTCTCTCTCTCACACACACACACACACGCAGACAGATGTAAAGCACCGAACTCTCTGTGTATACGCCCCCAAAGACACACACACACACACTTCCCCTGGTTCACGGTTCAGCTCTCTCCCTGGCTGGGGCTCGACTCTGGCAGACACGCGCGCGGGCAGCCCACAGGCGCCCTCGAAGTTCTGTCCCCGGGCGGGCCGGCGCCGTTTCCCGGGGCGGGACAGAGACCTTCGCTCCGAAAGCCGAAGACACTGACCAGCGATGACCTGCCGCCCCCCAGCCCAGACTCGTCAGAGGTTAATTCCTCAAGCTCGGGCATATCGGCAGCCGCCACAGGGCTGGAGGAACGTCCTCGGGGTCTTAAGGGTTTTGGAGAAATCGGACTCTGGCCTGGGGCGGGGGTCAGTACTCCTGACCTGGCTGGAGTGCATTTAAACCGAGTCCTGGTGTGTGAGGCATGTCAGAAACAAGAGAGATCACTTTATCGGCCATATCCAATTTCTTGCATGAGGAACGTGTCTTTTCACAGACCCCAGCTTGCTCTCCAGGAGACACACAGACAGGGATAGAGAAGCTGGGGGTCAGAGCGCAGGGTCGGCCGTTTATACGGCGCCCCTGGAGCAGCTGGGGGGTGAAGGGCCTGGCTCAGGGGGCCCCAACGGAGGAGGATTCCTCTGTCGGCCGCGGGATTCGAACCGGCAACCTCCCAGCCGCAGAGATCTTTAGCCAGAGAGCCCCCGCCCTGCCTGTGCCAAATAGCTGGGGTTCATCACACCTCAGGGGTGCCATGGGGGTAAATAGGAAGAGCTACCGGGGCAAGAAGTGGATGGATTTTCTATGAGTCCAATACAATTGGTAAAGGTCACCCATAAACCCCCATAGTGATAACACAGGGTGACCAGACTAGAAACCCCTCTGTGACACTGGAGGTCAGGCTACCGATCCAAGGATTGTATAAAGTGGGGAGGGTTCCCAGTTCTGGTGACCCAAACACACACCTGGCCGGTCTGTATCCCAGCCGAACCCTCGGTGACCCCCATCCAGCCTTCATCTCTGAACTGGCTCCATCCCTCTGCTCTCCTCTCCACTGAGAGCTGGGGTGTGGGGGGAGCGGACTGGCGCCTCATCCAGGTGGGGGGTACACACTGCTGGGGGTGGAGGGGATCCCCCATGACCTGTAAAGCGCTTTGAGTGGAGTGTCCAGAAAAGCGCTATAGAAGTGTAAGCAATGATTATTATTTCCCAATTAACAAGATGGATCTGAACTGTGTGACCCCAGCTCTGACACCTGCTGGAGCCTTAACTGTCTTGTTCGGTCGGTGAAATAAAACCCCCAGATTGGTGACTGGAAACTCAGTGCAGGTATTCCCCATCAAGCTATGTCTTAGAATCGAGTCGGGCCTCAGTGATCTGAAGGAGGCGGGAGGAAATGGCCAGGCGTGTTCCGGCCTTGGTGAATCCATTTTTTTGCAGTCGACTTTTTCATGGGTCGAGTTTTTTTCGGCGCCCACCCTCATCAGAAACCGTGCTTGGCTGGGGAGGGGGGGCGGGGGTCTTTCAGAGCTGCCCTGCAGGTCACGTCTCGTCCGCCCTGAGAAATCTACCTCAGGGAGTCAGGACGTCGGGGGGGCTTTCTCTGAAGGCCGGCCTGCTCTTTCGGAACCATGTGGAAGACACAGGAGACACCTGGAGGCCAGTGAGAGCTTTGGAGCAGCCTTCCTCTTCCCTGACTCCTGCTTACACATCATCATCATCATCATCATCATCAGAAGTACAGTAATAATTACATAAAATATGGCAAGAACATCATCATTGGGAATAGTCCAGAATTTTTCTTTTTTACAAAACAAAAACAACTTTAAAATCTCCCAACTCACCCCCTCCCACCCAAATGTAACACGTATTTACATCCCCTAGATCATATTAAAACATTAAACAAGGAAATCTACATTTGCATGATAAGTTAATATTGTATATAAATACACATATATATATATAGATATATATTTATACAGGGTAACCATAAAATTGCATCACATGTTTTGTTATTACTATCTCTGTTAAACATTTGCTAGTTGAATGCGTTGTAAACACACCGTTTCTCAACAGGTGCCTGTAGTTCACAGGTCCTGCCACCGGGAGGCGCCAGCGCTCCAGCAGTCATTTGGAGGCGGTTGAGCGGTTTCAACGCTGGGCCTTCGCGTACTGGGTTTTCGGCTCGCTCTGGTGTTTTGCCAGGTCTTAAAAAGACTTCCCAGTCTACAGAGCGGCTCGGGTGATCTCCCGAGCCCTGTCGCTGGGGTGGGTCTGTGTGAATGAGGGCAGCTCTGTTCATTCAATCGAAGGAAACCTCATTTTCTCACAGTATTGTTGTGTCCTATTCGATCATGCTGCAATTACAATTATAATAAGTAATTAAGCAATTACATCCACCCATCAATTTTCGAAACCACTTTATCCAGTACAGGGTTCTGGAGTCTATCCCTGCAGGCAACTGGCACAAGGCAGGGTACGCCCTGGACAGGACACCAGTCCATCCCAGGGCGCACACACACACACACTCACAGCAGGGCCAATTTTCCCAGAAGCCCACCAGCCCGTCTTTTTGGACCGTGGGAGGTAACCAGAGCACCCGGATGGGAAACCCACAGGAAACACAGGGCAGAACGTGCAAACTCCACCCAGACAGCACCCCAGGTCCGGAATTGAACCCGGAGGGCCTCAGGACTCGCGCGGCCCAGCGTTGACGCCAATCGCCCCCCCAAGATCTAAAACCGGTCTTGCCTGAGATGTCGTGGAACTGGGACGGTGGGGAGTGGAACGTTGTTCTAACTACAGGGCGCCCTTTTTCGTCTCAGCGTTTCCCAGGCACCTGTTGAGAAAGCTCCACTAAACACCCCGAACTCAAACAGCCATGGCACATATCGGGTCATTGTCCAGTTACCCCCCCCGCCCCCCACCACCCTCCCATAGTATGGAAATGCGTATAGACATATATCTATATACACATAAAGATATACATTTCTATTTAATTTAATTCTGATATATCTTACTCTGCTGGTACCTGGTAGTCACAGTGAATCAAAAATCAAACTCAAAATTACAATCGGAAGGAACGGTATATACAGAACAACGCAACTCCACGTACAGCCCCGGATCGGGCTTCCTGGGTGTGGCTGTTGGACGCAGAGCCGAGATGCCCCCTTCCCCTCCCCGGGAGATTTATTTTAAGAGGCGTTTCCTGTCCCCTCTTTTCTGGGCTCCTGGGCGCCTCCCACTCGCTCCCCTGGACCCTGCTCGGACTGGTCCCGAGCCCAGCCTCCCGATTCTCCCAGCAGTTCACAGGAATCAGCCGGAAAAAAAAAAAAACCCGAAACTGCGTCGCGCGCTCTCTGGACAGCTGGACTGGGAGGTAAGGGAGGGGTGGAAAAGGATCGGGATCCTGAACCAGGCGCTGAGAGGGCAGTCGCGCCCATCTCCGGAGGACCCTCAGGGGGGGGGCGTTTTCCAGACCGCACAGGTGAGGCCCGGTGACCCCTCTTCCCGAGAATCCCTCCCGACGTCCTGGAGCGTTTTTCCGAGCCTTGGGCCTTTTCTGGAGCCCCCAGCAGATGACCAGTACCCGTACTGGACCGTACTGGCCTGTAGCACCCATGACGGGAGACCTGATTTGCTCCTCGCAGTGCTGCATAAGGACATCAGCCTCCAGAAACCGGGCTGTTCTGGAGATCCGTGTGTGTGTGGGGAGGGGGGGGTTTGGGGGTGCCGTGCACTGTGGGGTTCACAGTGTGGAGCCCCCTTTGGGGCTCAGTTCCACTTCACAGTATGAGAAAGAGATCTGTCGTGTCAGAGCACCAAGTTGGGGGGGGGGTGGTGGGGGACGTCCTTTGCCGATTCGGGGGGTCACACCTCCGGGGGGGTCCCGGGGAATTGCATACGTTCGCTGGCGCCGGGAAGTGGGGTTCAGTCGGATTCCGAGTGGGGGGTGTCCATCATGGAGAGAGAGAGGGAGAGCCCCTACAGTGATATCGGGGTACGAATAGTCCCATCCACCCCAGCCAGGGCACCAGGTGACCTGACGTTAGACAGCTGGTGCAGAGGTGACCCCCTACAATGATGTTGGGGTGCAGATAGTCCCCCATCTAGAGAAATCGGGGCACCAGACGATCTAGATGGCTGGGGCAGAGGTGAACCCTACAATGCTGTTGGGGTGCAGACAGTCCCCATCTAGAGAAATCGGGGCGCCAGGCGATCTAGACAACTGGGGCAGAGGTGAACCCTACAATGCTGTTGGGGTGCAGGTAGTCCCCCATCTAGAGAAATCGGGGCACCAGGCGATCTAGACGGCTGGGGCAGAGGTGAACCCTACAATGCTGTCGGGGTGCGAACAATGGTTTTGGGGTACATGCTACCGGCTTGCTGGTAATTTACCTGTTGGCTTATTGGTGGATTGGAAACCAGCTGCTGGTCAGAACGACTGATTTATACAGACTTTACTCTGTTATTTTCGATTTTTTGCAGTTTCCAAAATGACTGTGGCCTGTGGTGACGTGGGTACACTCCCCCCCGGCCCGGTGAACTGTGTGTTTGGCAACTAGATAGATATAAATCAGATCTGACAACACAGGGGGTCTCAGCCTTGTCCGGGAGACCGATTTGCCCCATCCGTCCCTCGAAACAGGCCAACCAATCGATCGCTCGATTGATCATCGTCATCGATCATCGGTCGACGGATACGCGGGGGGGTCGCTGCCGTCCTGGCTGGTTTTTCGGGTCCCGTTATTTCGCTCCGGGGTCAGCCTAACCCCTTCCCCAGAAAACCACTCCCCAACCCCCCCCCCCCCCCCCGCCTCCCCCGTGTGCGAACACCAGGTCATTGCGACTGTCCTGACGGGCAACAGGGCGATCCGGCCCCCCCGATGAGGGGGTAACCGGGTGCTGGCGGGGTGTGGTCCGAGCTGCTCCAAGGCTGGGGCAGGGAGTGAGGGGGGGGGGATTTAGCAGGGCTTGTTGACGTTGCAGAGCAGCTCGGTCACCTTGATGAGGCGGGCAACGGTGCTCTGGGACTCCTCCTGGAGGCGCTGGTTGTTCTGCCGCAGGTTCTGGACCTCGGCCTGCAGCAGGACCTTGTCTTCCTTCTCCTGCACAGGGAGGGGAGGAAGAGGAGGGGTGCATCACGCAACGGAGAGCAGCCCCGCCGCCCTCCCCCCCATAGACTGGAGTTAGCGAGGGCGCAGGTGGGGGACGGGGCAGGGTGGCACACCCAACCAAAAACACACCCACCGCCGAAGGTCATGCGTTCACTCACAGCACAGCATCGCCAGAAGAGGGCGTGAGGGGTGAGAAGGTTTACCATGGTAGTCGGCCAAAATATTAGGACCCCCCCCTCCACCAAATGGCATTCTGGGCATCTACAAGCAGGGCGGGTATGTGATCAAGCAGGGGCAATTTGAGACGAAGTCGTCATGAGGGGTAACCGGAACTGGGTGGGTTGACGTCTCCTTAACGCCCTGGCATCACGCTTCGGCGCGTGACATGTCAACCGAGCTCTGAGCGCATTCTGTGCGGGATGCCATTTCCCCCCGAGACACCAGCTGTCTCTGAAACCCTCGTTTGGGCTGAAGTTCTTCTGCCCCGGCGGTCGAGTGTGGACCATAGTGACCAGATATCTGGCTCTGGCCCAGCCTCCTGCCCTGCCTTCAGAGACTTTTCGAACAGACGCCCGCTGTCGTACGTGCCACAGCAGAAATATCTGAAAGGTGGGACAACGTCATCAAGAATGGCCGCTGGGCCTTAATAATAATTCATAATAATTGCTTACACTTATATAGCGCTTTTCTGGACACTCCACTCAAAGTGCTTGACAGGTAATGGGGATCCCCTCCAGAAAAGCGCTACATACAGTGGTGTGAAAAAGTTTTCTTTTCACTTTTTCATACAGGGCCATGTATGTTGGGATTTTTTTTCCCCCTTAATAATAAAAACCTTCATTTAAAAACTGCATTTTGTGTTTACTTGTGTTATCTTTGTCTAATATTTCAATTTGTTTGATGATCTGAAACATTTCAATGTGACAAACATGCAAAAAAAAAAAGAAATCAGGAAGGGGGCAAACACTTTTTCACACCACTGTAAGTGTAAGCAATTATTATTATTATTATTATTATTACTCCCACTTCGGCTGAAGGGCCAGTTTGCAGCTGTGGGCCTTCTACCATGGTAAACGTTCTGTTTGGAGAGGAAAATCTGTACTCGGATTAATGTTGAACAAAGAAGGCGGATTAATAAAAGGGTGGGGAAAGAAAGCACGACACCTTCTAAACAAGATCTGTCCGAGGTTTGAGACTGTTAAAGGGGAACGGCGGGGCTATCTTCTAAAATTTCGGGGTGAGGAGCGCATTTCAGACCACAGCGAAAGTAGAATGGACACAGTAACGTTTAGGGACCCCCGATTTACACCACAAAATCAGCTAAATTTGCAGGTCTGCTCAGCGCCACGTCCTGGGATTCAGAACGAGGCAGCAGGACTTCCGGTGAGGTGGAGCGGCCCTGTGACCCTGTAAACAAGCAGGCTTGTGGATCCAGCTCTTCTAATCCAGTAGAAATACTGCTCTCCTCTCCCAGACGGTGTCACTGGCAAATACTGCTCACTGGTTAACTCTGCCTGCGGATCACGCTGGAACATTTCTGTGGTGAAATGTCTGCTGCACAACCTGTACTTATTCGCTCGTACATCTCAGTACATTAGTCAGTACAGGGACTAGTGAGCAGGAAGGGCCGCTTCACATCTCAGGACATTAGTCAGTACAGGGACTAGTGAGCAGGAAGGGCCTCTTCACATCTCAGTACATTAGTCAGTACAGGGACTAGTGAGCAGGAAGGGCCGCTTCACATCTCAGGACATTAGTCAGCACAGGGACTAGTGAGCAGGAAGGGCCGCTTCACATCTCAGTACATTAGTCAGTACAGGGACTAGTGAGCAGGAAGGGCCTCTTCACATCTCAGTACATTAGTCAGTACAGGGACTAGTGAGCAGGAAGGGCCGCTTCACATCTCAGGACATTAGTCATCACAGGGACTAGTGAGCAGGAAGGGCCGCTTCACATCTCAGGACATTAGTCATCACAGGGACTAGTGAGCAGGAAGGGCCTCTTCACATATCAGTACATTAGTCAGAACAGGGACTAGTGAGCAGGAAGGGCCGCTTCACATCTCAGTACATTAGTCAGTACAGGGACTAGTGAGCAGGAAGGGCCGCTTCACATCTCAGTACATTAGTCAGTACAGGGACTAGTGAGCAGGAAGGGCCGCTTCACATCTCAGTACATTAGTCAGCACAGGGACTAGTGAGCAGGAAGGGCTGCTTCACATCTCAGTACATTAGTCAGTACAGGGACTAGTGAGCAGGAAGGGCCGCTTCACATCTCAGTACATCAGTCATCACAGGGACTAGTGAGCAGGAAGGGCCGCTTCACGTCATCGTTCGTGGGATTCGTAAATTTTTCTTCTCTGACGTCAATTAATTGATCTCGTTATCTAGACTTAAGAGCCGGTCTGAGAAATTGGGACCGCAGTTCCCCTTTAAGGAGAGTACGCACTCGGCCTGGCCACATTATTAGGACCTGTGTCTGATGTTCTGTACTAGAACTGCACTGTATAGCCACTATATTAGGATCTGGGCCTAATATACTGTACTACAGGTACACAGTATGGCCACATTAATAGGAACTATGTTTAACATGCTGTACTTTACCTACACTTCCTGGCCACTAAATTAGGACCCGGGTTTGATATACTGTATCTACTGTATCTGCATCTTCACTTTAAGCCTCAGCTAATCAGGGGAGGGGGTCTTGGTCCTCATAAACTGGCCAGACTGGCAGGCACCGTACGGACGTGTCTCTGAGTGAGGTGCGGCTCGCTTGTGGTCAACACGTCAACACAAGAGAGGATGAAATGAGATCGGCTGTGTATTATCATCAATCTACATGTGTGTGGTTGGCGTGTGCGTGGGAGTTCAACGCCAGAAGGTGAATGGAGACCCCCCCCCCCCCCCAACCCATGACCCCCACAAATGGCTGGATCGCCAATTGTTAGCTCAGCTCCTCATGCACGCTCTCTGGATTCAGCCTACCGCGCGAGACGGCGACCTCCATGTTTGCCCTCACTCCTAGGTGGCTGCAGAACAGGACCGGCCCCGACCGCGATCACGGGCTGAGCCTAGCATGCCCGGCCGATGGGGGTTTTGGTGTCAGCGGTGGGATCCCTCCTGGCGCGATCGGCGCCATCTAGTGGAGTCTGTGCTGACATGTCAGGAGACTCGGAAAATGGAAACTGGAGCGTCTCTCACTGGGTTGAAGCCACCGATTCAAGAAGCGGGTGTGTGTGTGTGTTATTCCCTTTCACTTCAGACGAGTTTGTCCACTGTGCCGACGCTGTATATGTAACTTGTCTGGGCAGAACCAGGTCCAATATTTCTCCATCGCAATCTACACTTGGATCGATTTAGGCTGCCTGTCCATACCGGAAGGTTTGGCACTGTTTAAGGTCCCCGGACATTCATTTTGTGGCAGCGTGTTAAGCAGGAAGGGCCAGAATTAACCACGTTAGCGCCATCTCGGCCTAGCCAGCTACCTTTGAAAGGCTGGCCTGGACTTCAGGGGAGAGGGACGCGGGGGGGGTTTGCTGTCCCAAGCAAGAGGGAAAAAAACAAAACGAAACAATGGATTTCTGCTATGAGATTAATTCGTTCAGAAAATATCAGGGCACCCTTTCCTGATTGGGCTGGTGCAGGGGGCTCCTTCTGAGATTTCCTGCTGTTAGCATCCAAGAAAAGAGACATACGCCCATGAGGGAGATTCCAAACCAGAGGAGGGCGTTCTGCCCATTTAGTCTCTTTGGTAGTTAGTGGCTAACTGATCTGATGATCCAGCTGTTCCTTGAAATTGGCCAGGGTATTCGCTTGTTCTACACTCCCACCACCCTTGGTGTAAAGAAACGCCTGCCGTCCTACTGGTGCGTTACAGAACCAGCTGTTTCTTGAAGGACGCCAGGGCACAGGGTTTTCAACATTGGAGCTGGGTGGCGTGTTCCACACTCCCGCCACCTCTTAGTGTAAAGGCGTACCCCCTGAACTCGGCTTTAATCGCACTTCCACATATCGAGAGGGAGCCCAGCTACATCCTCGCCCTGTGGCTTTCGAGATTGATGATAATACCGTGTTAGTAATGGAGGAAGAGGGTTAACAAAATGCATGAGGTTAAGAAAACGTGTTTGATTGCACAAGGCAGGCACAAAGAAAACTGAACAAAGAAAATGACTGGTCAGAGGGCTCATTAAAGATCTGTACTGAGATTTAGAAGGCAGTTGGCTCGAGAGGCATTTTTTTCAAGAGTAATTTGTGTGTGTGTGTGCTATAGAAATGACCAGGAGCTGTGTGAAGGTGGTTTTTGCTGCACCTCATGAGGTCAAGCTGTCCAAAAGTTTTGCTGTGGAGCAAAACAAGCTTTAAAAAAGCTTTACCCCGAAGGCAAAACAAAATGCATGCTTTTTGTGGCCGGCTCTGTTTTTTTCTGATTCCGTGCCATGAGTCTGTATCGGATTTCAAGGCCTGCTTTTTTCAAAGCTCTCTGAGCCAATCAGATGAGGGGATTCCCCGCTTGACATTTTCACTTCCTCTCTAACAGGAAGTGACCTCTTCCTCGCCGCTGCCAGAACCGCTGTCTCCCCAGGAAGGAGAACAAGACCTTTCGGAGTAATCCTGGCTTGGCCAAGCTGCACGGAAACTGGATTTCATGATCTTTTTTCTCTTGGAATAGGTTGACGTGTGTGTGTGTGTGTTTCAGATCTTTAAGGAGTCGGTGTCAGTCAGCAAGCCAGCCTCTCCCCCGTCCTCCATTTGCCCACCTCCAGTCCTCAAAGACCCTCTTCTCCGCCATCTCTCCCGGGCTCTGAGCTAGAAGGACTCGATCCACGTCTCGTTAGCGATAATTCGCCCGGGGAATTCAGTAATTCAGCCCGCTGGGAATTGGGAAACTTTGAGACAGGACAGGTTTTTAAAGCAGCCCCCCGAATGAAATGCGTTTGTGTTGTAACTTTTGGGGTGATAAGTACATTGACCGCATTGCAAAGGTCAGGGTTGAAGAGCTGTTTCAAGTCTGAGCAGTCAGTGTTTCCGGGGGGACGCATTTCAGCGTCACACCTGGCTGGACAGCAGCGCGCTTCCACGATGAGGCTGGTGCGGCGCTAATATGCTTCCCCACTCCTTCAGACAACTTCCTGTGAAGAAGGGCGAGAGAAGCCATTTTTTTCCCCCCCAGCAAACAAACCCAGAACAGGACTCGATGGTCCTAGAGCAGGTGCTGCCTGCTCCTAGCTCAGTAATGAACGGAGCTGGGTTTTCATGAGGAGAGTTTCCACGTATAACTGAATAAGGTTTCAGGGTGACCAAATTTCGAAAGCCAAAAAAGATCTTGGAGACGTATATATTTTAAAATCATTTTATATGCAAACACAGTGCCTGGGGTCACTATGACCTGCAGTATGAATTCTAAAAATGAGCATTTCTTTTGTTGTCCTTATAGAAACCTCTGCCTGTGGCTGAAAGTTCCCCTCTTAATTCCCCTCAGCAGGTAACAGCATATCTCTGATCTCTGACGCCGCGATGCAATGAAATACGGCCCGCGAGAGCTCAGAATCGGCTGTGCGTCGTCAATGAGTTCGGAAACGGGAAACCAAACCGGACCACTGAATTGTGATCGCGCCACAAATTGGGGTGGCTGTGGTTCTGGGGTGAATACTAGAAGCTCTAGGCCGTCCTGCTCGAGCAGTGCCTGCTGTCTGGGGGGGGCCGGGGGCCGAGATGGGTGGGGGGTTACGCCGCATGGTCGGTCGGACCGCGGGTGGGGAAGATCCGATCGGATACGGGGGAGAAAGGGAGAGGTCGGAGAAGAGGATTAGTGGGACCCCCCCTAAACCTCCCACTCCCGAAACTAGAGGCTGCACCCCCTCCTCCTCTTCCTCTATCGCCTCCGTTAAGCCTCAGCCTGGAGGAGCTGGGACACTGTCTTTGCTGTTGGCCGCCATACTTGGTTGTGTGCATGAACAGGATCCTGGTCGGTTTTTGGTGGGCATCTTTATAATTTCGAGGTTTTTCGGGGGTGGGGGCCCTAGACCTGGGTCAAAACTGGGGTTCCGGAGAGCGCTGTACCCACAGCTTTTTTTGGAATCTCTCGTCACCTTATTGAAGGGGTGCTGTCCTGGGTGGGGTGGGGTGGGTGGGTCTGAATCGGTCAACTAGAGCAACGTCAAGGTCTGGCTTTTAAGTTGGCGTCAGCAGGCCCCGACAATTCCTCGACACTACCAGGTAGGATGATGGGAAAGAGGGGGTTCCTGTCCCGTGGGGGGCTGGGAGGGAGGCCCTCTCCGATCGCAGCCGAAGTTGGCGGTGCCGCCTGTGTTTTCTGGGGGACCCAGAGTGCGCCATCCTCGTTCCACTGCGCCTGCCATTTTCCCTAAAACCGTTCCCTCTCCCGGGGGGTTCAGCGGACGCTTAGCGTTCAGAGAGCGCGCATGGCTTGCCTGGCTAACATTTGTTCCTCCTGTCCGTTGTGGAATTGGGGGTTCCTGCGCCCCCACTTTCCCCTGCACCAACCTCCCCCCTGGGTCTCTGGCTTAGTGGTGGGGTCTGCGGCGGTTGGGGGGGTACCCCGTGGAGCGGTGTGGCGGTAAAGGAACGATGAGGGGGTTCACTGTTTGTGCAGGATGCTCGGGGGGGGGTCGTGGTTGGGGCTGTGGTTGGGCACCTGGAGGGGCAGTACCTTTTGGAGATCGTCCTGCAGGCGCTTCAGCATGGCCTCCAGCTGAGATACTTTCTCCACCAGGGGGGCTGGAGAGTCACTGCGGGGGGACAGAGAGAGACACAGACACGATCAGAGGAGCCAGAGCTGCAGGGGGCAGAAGACAGACAAGATCAGTGGAGCCAGAGCTGCAGAGACAGACAAGATCAGTGGAGCCAGAGCTGCAGGGGACAGAGAGACAGACAAGATCAGAGGAGCCAGAGCTGCAGAGAACAGAGAGAGACAGACAAGATCAGTGAAGCCAGAGCTGCAGGGGACAGAGAGAGACAGACACGATCAGAGGAGCCAGAGCTGCAGGGGACAGAAGACAGACAAGATCAGTGGAGCCAGAGCTGCAGGGGACAGAGAGACAGACAAGATCGGAGGAGCCAGAGCTGCAGAGAACAGAGAGAGACAGACAAGATCAGTGGAGCCAGAGCTGCAGGGGACAGAGAGGGACAGACACGATCAGAGGAGCCAGAGCTGCAGGGGACAGAAGACAGACAAGATCAGTGGAGCCAGAGCTGCAGGGGACAGAAGACAGACAAGATCAGAGGAGCCAGAGCTGCAGAGAACAGAGAGAGACAGACATGATCAGTGGAGCCAGAGCTGCAGGGGACAGAAGACAGACAAGATCAGAGGAGCCAGAGCTGCAGAGAACAGAGAGAGACAGACAAGATCAGAGGACCCAGAGCTGCAGAGAGAGACAGACAAGATCAGAGGACCCAGAGCTGCAGGGGACAGAAGACAGACAAGATCAGAGGACCCAGAGCTGCAGGGAACAGAAGACAGACAAGAGTAGTGGAGCCAGAGCTGCAGAGAACAGAGAGAGACAGACAAGATCAGTGGAGCCAGAGGAAGACAGACAAGATCAGAGGAGCCAGAGCTGCAGAGAACAGAGAGACAGACAAGATCAGAGGAGCCAGAGCTCCAGAGAACAGAGAGAGACAGACAAGATCAGTGGAGCCAGAGCTGCAGGGGACAGAGAGAGACAGACAAGATCAGAGGAGCCAGAGCTGCAGAGAACAGAGAGAGATCAGAGGAGCCAGAGCAGTAGAAGAAGTAGTGGACTAGAGAAAATACTCCGATCAGGACAACGGGACAAAGGGTGGCGGGAGTGTGGAACACCCTGCCCAGCCAGGTTGTCGAGACCGATAACCCTGGCGTCGTTAGTTTGGATCAATTAACGACGGGCCAGACGGATGATGCCGCATTCTACGCTGTTGTGTGCCCGGGGCAGCGGCATCATGACAAGAGATGCAGATAGGCTCAATAAACCGATCAAGAAGGCTGGCTCTGTGCTGGGGCTTAGCCTTGACCCTCCCTGGAGGTGGTGGCTGAGAGGGGAACGCTGACCAAGCTCACAGCCGTCATGAACAACGCCGAGCGGAGCACTTTTAGCAACAGACTGCTCCAGCTTTGGTGTTCAAGGGAACGTTTCCGCAGGCCAGGGTGTATAACGCTGCCCTAGGACTAGGCTAGGACCGTTAGCCCCTCATCTGCTCGTCTATGGACAGCCTGTTTGCTCCATTGTACTTTTTGGACAATCAGGCTGTATAAACCTATGCTCATTTTGCACATATTTTATTGTTTTTACAGCGACTATGAGCATCACATTTTGCGCACGCCTATGTATTTATTTATTTCGTTGTCTTGTGTTTTAGAACTATTCCGATGTCTGTTTTTGCTCGTCTTGGGCTGCTGTAACACATCCAGTTTCCCCTCCGGGATTAATAAAGTCTTATCTATCTATCTAAACGCGCAGGGGGATGGGTCCCAGTCCCGCTCACCTCTCTGTGCCCTCCTTGGTCTTGGAGTCCGTCGGTTCCGGTCCCGGCCCAGGCCCGGCTGGGCAGTCCGGCGTGGCCTGTGCTCCGTCTCCCGCCCTGTGACCTGAAAAACGGGGGCACAGGGCAGGTCACGGACCGGGAGGAGGAGGGTAGATCCAACCCCTCCCCGCCTGGCCCTCGCCCTCCGCCAAGTGCTCCAACAGCTCAAGGCCACACTGAAACCGGTACAGCGGGGAGGCTTGCTCCAGACTCCCGCCACTCTTTGTGCAAAGGGGGATCTCGGGGCTGACGTTGCCCTTTCTCGCAACTTCTGCTTGGCCGGCAGCCGTATCGCCCTGCAGCTCCCCGCTGGCAGCCCCACTAGAGACTCAGCAGGTGGGAGCCTGGCCAGTACCTGGAGGGGGAGACTCCTGGGAAAGCTGAGGCTGCTGCTGGAAGAGGTGTTAGTGGGGCCAGCAGGGGGCGCTCACCCTGCGGTCTGTGTGGGTCCTGATGCCCCAGTATAGTGACGGGGGACACTAGACTGTAAACAGGCGCCGTCCTTCGGATGAGACGTGAAATTCAATGAGATTGAAAGGAGAACCTCCCTGTACTGTAAGTGCAGCAGACACTGTGTACAGGAGTGCAGCTGGGCACCCCACCCTCCTCTGCCCCGCCCCCTCCACCCTGCCCCGCCTCCCCATCCTCTGCCCTGCCCCCTCCACCCTGCACAATCCCTCCACCCCACCCTCCTCTGCCCCTCCCCCTCCACCCTGCCCCGCCTCCCCATCCGCTGCCCCGCCCCTCCACCCTGCACCATCCCTCCACCCCACCCTCCTCTTCCCCACCCCCTCCACCCTGCACCACCCCCCTGCCCTGCCCTCCACCTCCTCTGCCCCGCCTCCTCCACCCCGCCCCCTCTGTCACTCCCTGCCCCTCCATTGCCCCGCCCCCACTCTCCTCTGCCCCGCCCCCTCCATCCATCCCCTTCCCTCTGCCCCGCCCCCTCTGTCAGTCCCCTGTCCCACCCTCTGCCATTCCCTGACCCGCCCCCTTCCCCGCCCACCCTCTCCTCTGCCCCGCCCCCTCCACCCTGCCCCGCCCCCTCTGTCAGTCCCCTGTCCCACCCTCTGTCATGCCCTGCCCCGCCCCCCCTCTCCTCTGCCCCGCCCCCCATCATTGCCTGCCCACCCCCCTGCCCTGCCCACCCTCTCGGGACAGCGTCTCCAGGATGCTGCGGCAGGTGGACTCCACGTCAGAGATGTACTGCCACTCCTCCTCGGTGGTCTCGGACTGAACTGTGGGGAGGAGGAGGAGGAGAGAGGAAGGCCGGGTGATATAGAGAGCACTTGGAGGGGCAGGAAAGCAGACAGGCGACGAGGGGGGAGGGGGGCAGCTCCCAGCCAGCCAAAGCGCTCACGCCTCCCGGTTCTCACCCAAGGGGGACAGGAGGCCACACACCCAATACATAACACAAGCCCTGTCCTGAGGGCTCGTCCAGTTTAAAGACACCCCCCCCCGCCCCAACACCCTTGTTCCAGTACTGACCTACGACACCCTGCTCCCTTTTCCCCGCAGTTACAGGATTTAAGACAAGTTTGGTCAAATTTCGGCCAATTTCGGGTCTTATGATGTCCTTTTCCAGGAGGTGTGACGTTTTCAGCACTCGGAGTTTCCCCCAGAAGCCACTCATGATCAAAATTATAATTAGACACAGGCTCACGGCTGGTCCACCCTTTCCAAAATGGATCAGGGGGAAACCCCCTCCCTCCCCCCAGATAATCCTGCCCAATCCATTGCTGCCTTGAGCCTCAGCCAGCTCCAGATTTGATTTAATTAAATGCGTGTGATCAGATCTGTTTACAGATCTGCAGAGCTGTAAATGGGTCTCCTGCAGGCCTGGGGCTGGCCAGTAGGGGGCAGTGTTTTCAGGCTTGCCAGAAACCGGGAGGGAGGTGGATGGAGGGGAGGGGAGGGGAGGGCGCGTCGGCCTGCTAATCGCCCCTGTCGGCAGCGGAGAGAATCAGGGCTCTCCCCTGGGGCCGCGGGGGAAAGAGGGGGGGGGGTGGGGTGGCAGATGGCAGGCAGGCTGGGCGCTGTTAGCGGGGACGCGTCTGAACTCCCATCTGTTCTCTCCCGCCTCTCTCCGAAAACTGTCAGGGGGTGGGGGACACACACACACACACACACACAACATTGACCGCAGCACGGATTCCTGGACATACAGACACACAACTCCTCTCCCGTTAGGATCCCGGCGAGGGGGGGCGCTGAGGATTCTGGGAGAAACGCACGTGCTGTGCGTGACAGAATAAAGACTGTTTTTGCCCCCCTCCTGCCCCTGCCCCTGCCCCTGCCTTGGGTGGGGTGTGAGGGGGTGTAGAGCACAGCGGGGGTGGGTGAGCAGGGGTGGGACAAGGAGGGGGGGATCAGGTTGGCCTCGCGTCCGTGTTGCCTTTCAATGCGTGTGCACGTAGGTGTGCGAGTGCGTGTGTGTATGTGCCCGTGTGCGCGCTTCTGTGTGTTTGTGTTGTGTGCTGTATGCGTTTCTGTGTGCCTGCGCAAAAGCGTCTGTGTTTGCATGTGTGTGAACTGTGCGTGTATATGCACAAATGAGTGTGTGTGTTAGCTGTGCGTGTATATGCACAAATGAGTGTGTGAGAGTGTGTGTGTGAACTGTGCGTGTATTTGCACAAATGAGTGTGTGTGTTAACTGTGCGTGTGTATGCACAAATGAGTTTGTGTGTTAACTGTGCGTGTATATGCACAAATGAGTGTGTGAGAGTGTGTGTGTTAACTGTGCGTGTATATGCACAAATGAGTGTGTGTGTTAACTGTGTGTGTATATGCACAAATGAGTGTGTGAGAGTGTGTGTGTTAACTGTGTGTGTATATGCACAAATGAGTTTGTGTGTTAACTGTGCGTGTATATGCACAAATGAGTGTGTGAGAGTGTGTGTGTTAACTGTGCGTGTATATGCACAAATGAGTGTGTGTGTGTTAACTGTGCGTGTATATGCACAGCGGGGGTGGGTGAGCAGGGGTGGGACAAGAAGGGGGGGATCAGGTTGGCCTCGTGTCCGTGTTGCCTTTCAATGCGTGTGCACGTAGGTGTGCGAGTGCGTGTGTGTATGTGCCCGTGTGCGCGCTTCTGTGTGTTTGTGTTGTGTGCTGTATGCGTTTCTGTGTGCCTGCGCAAAAGCGTCTGTGTTTGCATGTGTGTGAACTGTGCGTGTATATGCACAAATGAGTGTGTGTGTTAGCTGTGCGTGTATATGCACAAATGAGTGTGTGAGAGTGTGTGTGTGAACTGTGCGTGTATTTGCACAAATGAGTGTGTGTGTTAACTGTGCGTGTGTATGCACAAATGAGTTTGTGTGTTAACTGTGCGTGTATATGCACAAATGAGTGTGTGAGAGTGTGTGTGTTAACTGTGCGTGTATATGCACAAATGAGTGTGTGTGTTAACTGTGTGTGTATATGCACAAATGAGTGTGTGAGAGTGTGTGTGTTAACTGTGTGTGTATATGCACAAATGAGTTTGTGTGTTAACTGTGCGTGTATATGCACAAATGAGTGTGTGAGAGTGTGTGTGTTAACTGTGCGTGTATATGCACAAATGAGTGTGTGTGTGTTAACTGTGCGTGTATATGCACAGCGGGGGTGGGTGAGCAGGGGTGGGACAAGAAGGGGGGGATCAGGTTGGCCTCGTGTCCGTGTTGCCTTTCAATGCGTGTGCACGTAGGTGTGCGAGTGCGTGTGTGTATGTGCCCGTGTGCGCGCTTCTGTGTGTTTGTGTTGTGTGCTGTATGCGTTTCTGTGTGCCTGCGCAAAAGTGTCTGTGTTTGCATGTGTGTGAACTGTGCGTGTATATGCACAAATGAGTGTGTGTGTTAGCTGTGCGTGTATATGCACAAATGAGTGTGTGAGAGTGTGTGTGTGAACTGTGCGTGTATTTGCACAAATGAGTGTGTGTGTTAACTGTGCGTGTGTATGCACAAATGAGTTTGTGTGTTAACTGTGCGTGTATATGCACAAATGAGTGTGTGAGAGTGTGTGTGTTAACTGTGCGTGTATATGCACAAATGAGTGTGTGTCTGAACTGTGTGTGTATATGCACAAATGAGTGTGTGAGAGTGTGTGTGTTAACTGTGCGTGTATATGCACAAATGAGTTTGTGTGTGAACTGTGTGTGTATATGCACAAATGAGTTTGTGTGTGAACTGTGCGTGTATATGCACAAATGAGTGTGTGAGAGTGTGTGTGTTAACTGTGCGTGTATATGCACAAATGAGTGTGTGTTTGTTAACTGTGTGTGTATATGCACAAATGAGTGTGTGAGAGTGTGTGTGTTAACTGTGTGTGTATATGCACAAATGAGTTTGTGTGTTAACTGTGTGTGTATATGCACAAATGAGTTTGTGTGTGAACTGTGCGTGTATATGCACAAATGAGTGTGTGAGAGTGTGTGTGTTAACTGTGCGTGTATATGCACAAATGAGTGTGTGTTTGTTAACTGTGTGTGTATATGCACAAATGAGTGTGTGAGAGTGTGTGTGTTAACTGTGTGTGTATATACACAAATGAGTTTGTGTGTTAACTGTGCGTGTATATGCACAAATGAGTGTGTGTATGTGCATGAGTGTACACGTGTGTTTGTGCTTATGTGTGTCTATGCATGAGTGTATCTATGGAGTGTGTGTGAGTATGTTTGAGAATGTGTGAGGGTGTGTATGGAGTATGTGTCAGTGTGTGAGTAGAGAGGCAGACGTACTCTCAGTGATGGGGTTCTTTAGGTGCAGGGTCCAGAGGCTGTGGTCTGCGCTGTCCAGGGAGTGTGTGTCAGTGTGTGTCAGTGTGTGAGTAGAGAGGCAGACGTACTCTCAGTGATGGGGTTCCTAAGGTCCAGCGTCCGGAGGCTGCGTTCTACGCTGTCCAGGGAGTCCAGCAGGCTGAGGGACTGAGGGGCGTTGCTGGCAGACGGGGCGTCTTCACTGTGCTCCACCCCCAGGAACTGGAGAAGAGAGAGGGCAGAGTCAGACGCACAGCTCACAGCGGCTACCTCACTGCCCAGCTGCCCTGCAGCGGACTGGTCACTCAGTGTGGGCTTCAGTCAGGCAGTGGAGTGGTCACTCAGTGTGGGCTTCAGTCGGGCAGTGGAGAGTGGTCACTCAGTGTGGGCTTCAGTCAGTCAATGGAGTGGTCATGTCTTTGGACTGTGGGAGGAAAGTGGAGCACCTGGAGGCAACCCACAGAAACTTGGGGGAGAACATGCAAACTCCACACAGACAGCACCGGAGGTCCACAATTGAACCCAGAGCCCCAAGCAACAGTGCCAATCATTGTGCCTCCTATGATCTTGAAATACTGTGGAGGCTGATCGCTCTGCCTCTCGGCATCAGAGGGGCCACTCACCCACGGGGGCCCACCTCACCTGTTTCTCATGGTCCTCGTCCAGCCCTGTCTTGGGTGTGACCGCCAGGATGAGGTCAGGGGTGGTGTCCAGCAGCCCGGGGATGTTCTCGTAGACCGCGGCCTGCTCTGGCTCGGCTTGCACGCCCACGTTGTCATAGAAATGCCTGCGAGAGAGAACACGGGGGGGGGGGGGGGGCGTCTCATTATCCACCACATAACGAGGTTAACGAGCGAAGCCCCAAACGAAGAAATCCAGTTGCCTTGAATGTGCCTGCATTTTAATCGGAACCAGTTTGGATCGACAGAAACAACAGAATAATTCTACACCCATGTGCTCCCCTACACTGACAGGCTGGAGGAACTGAGTCTCTTTAGTCTGAAGGGAGTGTCCCACACTGACAGGCTGGGGGAACTGAGTCTCTTTAGTCTGAAGGGAGTGTCCCACACTGACAGGCTGGAGGAACTGAGACTCTTTAGTCTGAAGGGAGTGTCCCCACGCTGACAGGCTGGGGGAACTGAGTCTCTTTAGTCTGAAGGGAGTGTCCCACACTGACATGCTGGGGGAACTGAGTCTCTTTAGTATGAAGGGAGTGTCCCACACTGACAGGCTGGGGGAACCGAGTCTCTTTAGTCTGAAGGGAGTGTCCCCACGCTGACAGGCTGGAGGAACTGAGTCTCTTTAGTCTGAAGGGAGTGTCCCACACTGACAGGCTGGAGGAACTGAGTCTCTTTAGTCTGAAGGGAGTGTCCCCACGCTGACAGGCTGGAGGAACTGAGACTCTTCAGTCTGAAGGGAGTGTCCCACACTGACAGGCTGGAGGAACTGAGTCTCTTTAGTCTGAAGGGAGTGTCCCACACTGACAGACTGGAGGAACTGAGTCTCTTCAGTCTGAAGGGAGTGTCCCACACTGACAGGCTGGAGGAACTGAGTCTCTTTAGTCTGAAGGGAGTGTCCCACACTGACAGGCTGGAGGAACTGAGTCTCTTTAGTCTGAAGGGAGTGTCCCCACGCTGACAGGCTGGAGGAACTGAGACTCTTCAGTCTGAAGGGAGTGTCCCACACTGACAGGCTGGAGGAACTGAGTCTCTTTAGTCTGAAGGGAGTGTCCCACACTGACAGGCTGGAGGAACTGAGTCTCTTCAGTCTGAAGGGAGTGTCCCACACTGACAGGCTGGAGGAACTGAGTCTCTTCAGTCTGACGGGAGTGTCCCACACTGACAGGCTGGAGGAACTGAGTCTCTTTAGTCTGACGGGAGTGTCCCACACTGACAGGCTGGAGGAACTGAGACTCTTTAGTCTGAAGGGAGTGTCCCCACGCTGACAGGCTGGGGGAACTGAGTCTCTTTAGTCTGAAGGGAGTGTCCCACACTGACATGCTGGGGGAACTGAGTCTCTTTAGTATGAAGGGAGTGTCCCACACTGACAGGCTGGGGGAACCGAGTCTCTTTAGTCTGAAGGGAGTGTCCCCACGCTGACAGGCTGGGGGAACTGAGTCTCTTTAGTATGAAGGGAGTGTCCCACACTGACAGGCTGGGGGAACCGAGTCTCTTTAGTCTGAAGGGAGTGTCCCCACGCTGACAGGCTGGGGGAACTGAGTCTCTTTAGTCTGAAGGGAGTGTCCCACACTGACAGGCTGGAGGAACTGAGTCTCTTTAGTCTGAAGGGAGTGTCCCCACGCTGACAGGCTGGAGGAACTGAGTCTCTTTAGTATGAAGGGACTGTCCCACACTGACAGGCTGGAGGAACTGAGTCTCTTTAGTCTAAAGGGAGTGTCCCCACGCTGACAGGCTGGAGGAACTGAGTCTCTTTAGTATGAAGGGACTGTCCCACACTGACAGGCTGGAGGAACTGAGTCTCTTTAGTCTAAAGGGAGTGTCCCCACGCTGACAGGCTGGAGGAACTGAGTCTCTTTAGTATGAAGGGACTGTCCCACACTGACAGGCTGGAGGAACTGAGTCTCTTTAGTCTAAAGGGAGTGTCCCCACGCTGACAGGCTGGAGGAACTGAGACTCTTCAGTCTGAAGGGAGTGTCCCACACTGACAGGCTGGAGGAACTGAGTCTCTTTAGTCTGAAGGGAGTGTCCCCACGCTGACAGGCTCGGGGAACTGAGTCTCTTTAGTCTGAAGGGAGTGTCCCACACTGACAGGCTGGGGGAACTGAGTCTCTTTAGTATGAAGGGAGTGTCCCACACTGACGGGCTGGGGGAACTGAGTCTCTTTAGTTTGAAGGGAGTGTCTCACACTGATGGGCTGGAGGAACTGAGACTCTTTAGTCTGAAGGGAGTGTCCCACACTGACAGGCTGAGGGAACTGAGTCTCTTTAGTCTGAAGGGAGTGTCCCACACTGACAGGCTGAGGGAACTGAGTCTCTTTAGTCTGAAGGGAGTGTCCCATACAGGAAGTGGACCTTTTCAGTCTGTAAAAGACTACAAGGGGATTGTTACATATATTTAAAATCCTCAAAGACACTGACAAGTCATTCCAACACTTTTATTCAGAATGAACAGTGAAATAGGCACTAGAGGGCACAAGTGGAAACTATGAGAAAGTGCATACAAAACTAAGAACAGGAGGCACTTCATCTTTACCCAAAGAGTGGTAGGAGCGTGAAACAAGATCCCCAGCCACATGGCTGAAGGCAACAAACTGGCTGCTTTCAAGAAGCAGTTAGAAGGGGATTCTCTCGTCAGCACCGGAGACCCGTCTTTACACAAACGGTGGGGGGAGTGTGGAACAAGCTCCCCAGCCATGCTGCTGCAACCTGGCCTCCTGGAAGTGTAGCTGTTCTGAGAAACTGGGCGGCAGAAAGGAATCATGTGGGCCTGTTACTCCGCCACATCTTGTTGCTAAATGTGAGTTCCCGAATCTCCAGCCTCTGGGTGACACACCAGACTGAGGAGCTGTACAGAGTGCCTGTTAGTGCCACTTTTTCACTGAGAAAAAACATTATTGAGCTAAATGTGATAATTGTATTGCTTATTCTTTAAATGCTCTAAAATCCCATATTATTCAATTCATTTGGGGTTCTGTGAAATTATAAGATAAGATAAGCTCACTTTATTGGCCCTATACAATGTCTTGCATTAGGAATGTGTCTTTTCACAGACCCCAGCTTGCTCTCCAGGAGACACACAGACAGGGAGAGAGAAGCTGGGGGTCAGAGCGCAGGGTCGGCCGTTTATACGGCGCCCCTGGAGCTCGATTCCTCTGCCGGCCGTGGGATTCGAACTGGCAACCTCCCAGCCACAGATAATAATAATAATAATAATAATTGCTTACACTTCTATAGCGCTTTTTCTGGACCCTCCACTCAAAGCGCTTTACAGGTCATGGGGATCCCCTCCACCCCCAGCAGTGTGTACCCCCACCTGGGTGAGGCGCCAGTCCGCTCCCCACACCCCAGCTCTCAGTGGGGAGGAGAGCAGAGTGATGGAGCCAGTTCAGAGAGGGGGGGTTATTAGGAGGCCATGATGGGTAAAGGCCAGGGGGGGAATTTGGCCAGGACACTGGGGTAACACCCCTACTCTTCTCGAGAAACACCCTGGGATTCTTAATGACCACAGAGAGTCAGGACCTCGGTTTGACGTCTCATCCGAAGGACGGCGCCTGTTTACAGTCCAGTGTCCCCCGTCACTATACTGGGGCATCAGGACCCACACAGACCGCAGGGTCAGCGCCCCCTGCTGGCCCCACTAACACCTCTTCCAGCAGCAGCCTCAGCTTTCCCAGGAGTCTCCCCTCCAGGTACTGACCAGGCTCACACCTGCTGAGTCTCCAGTGGGGCTGCCAGCGGGGAGCTGCAGGGTGATATGGCGGCTGTTTGATCCTGTGCCACAGAGCCACCACACCGCCCTGGGGGCTTAGGGTGACTGGGGGGGTACTGGATTCACAGGTTTCTGGGGATCTGTGTGGATTCCTGCAGGACAGGTGGTGCGTAATGTCTGGACCTGGCGCTGGGAGCTGGTTCGGTCCGGTTCTACCTGTCGCAGCTGTCCAGCTGTCCGGGGGGGTGTTTCTCCAGGGAGAGGCTGCGGGTCATCCCGGGCAGCTCGGCGGGCCCGGGGCGGGGGCTGTCCTGCAGGGACGTGGCCCGGTGGAGGGACAGGCTGGGCGGCGCCAGGTCCTGCCCTCCTCCTCCTCCTCCTCTTCGTCCCTCTCCGGGGCCGTCCGGCTCCACCCCGTCGTCCCCATCGCCCTCCTCTCTCTCGGCGTCCCCCAGCACCCAGGCCTCTCCCAGGACGCCCTCCGCCTTGCGGTCCGTGTCCTGGATGGCCCTCAGGTAGAGCTCTGAGTAACTCCTGTCCCCCCCCAGACAAACCAGTCAGAACCCGCCTGTCCATCACCCCTGTCCCTCTTTACCGGCCCTCTGTGTCTCTGTCCATCCCCCTGTCCTTCTCCATCAGTCGTCTGTGTCTCTATCACCCTCCAGTCCCTGTCCATCACCCCTGTCCCTCTCCATCACCCCCTGTCCCTCTCCATCACCCCCTGTCCCTCTCCATCACCCCCTGTCCCTCTCCACCGGTCCCCTGTGTCTCTGTCCATCACCCCCTGTCCCTCTTCATCACCCCTGTCCCTCTCCACCCGTCCTCTGTGTCTCTGTCCATCAACCCTGTCCCTCTCCATCACCCCTGTCCCTCTCCACCGGTCCTCTGTGTCTCTGTCCATCACCATCCAGTCTCTGTCAATCACCCCCTGTCCCTCTCCATCACCGCTGTCCCTCTCCACCCGTCCTCTGTTTCTCTGTCCATCACCCCTGTCCCTCTCCATCACCCCTGTCCCTCTCCACCCGTCCTCTGTGTCTCTGTCCATCAACCCTGTCCGTCTCCATCACCCCTGTCCCTCTCCACCGGTCCTCTGTGTCTCTGTCCATCACCCTCCAGTCTCTGTCAATCACCCCCTGTCCCTCACCATCACCCCTGTCCCTCTCAACCGGTCCTCTGTGTCTCTGTCCATCACCCCTGTCCCTCTCCATCACCGCTGTCCCTCTCCACCCGTCCTCTGTTTCTCTGTCCATCACCCCTGTCCCTCTCCATCACCCCTGTCCCTCTCCACCGGTCCTCTGTGTCTCTGTCCATCACCCCCTGTCCCTCTCCATCACTCCTGTTCCTCTCCACCGGTCCCCTGTGTCTCTGTCCATCACCCTCTGTCCCTCTCCATCAGTCCTCTGTGTCTCTGTCCATCACCCCTGTCCCTCTCCATCACCGCTGTCCCTCTCCACCCGTCCTCTGTTTCTCTGTCCATCACCCCTGTCCCTCTCCATCACCCCTGTCCCTCTCCACCGGTCCTCTGTGTCTCTGTCCATCACCCCCTGTCCCTCTCCATCACTCCTGTTCCTCTCCACCGGTCCCCTGTGTCTCTGTCCATCACCCTCTGTCCCTCTCCATCAGTCCTCTGTGTCTCTGTCCATCACCCCTGTCCCTCTTTACCGGCCCTCTGTGTCTCTGTCCATCCCCCTGTCCTTCTCCATCAGTCCTCTGTGTCTCTGTCCATCACCCTCCAGTCTCTGTCCATCACTCCTGTCCCTCTCTACCGGTCCTCTGTGTCTCTGTCCATCACCCCCTGTCCTTCTCCACCGGTCCTCTGTGTCTCTGTCCATCACCCCCTGTCCCTCTCCACCCGTCCTCTGTGTCTCTGTCCATCACCCTCCAGTCTCTGTCCATCACCCCCTGTCCCTCTCCATCACCCCCTGTCCCTCTCCACCGGTCCTCTGTGTCTCTGTCCATCACCCTCCAGTCTCTGTCCATCACCCCCTGTCCCTCTCCACTGGTCCTCTGTGTCTCTGTCAATCACCCCTGTCCCTCTCCACCGGTCCTCTGCGTCTCTGTCCATCACCCCCTGTCCTTCTCCACCGGTCCCCTATGTCTCTGCCCATCACCCCTGTCCCTCTCCACCGGTCCTCTGTGTCTCTGTCCATCACCCCCTGTCCCTCTCTACCGGTCCTCTGTGTCTCTGTCCATCACCCCCTGTCCTTCTCCACCGGTCCTCTGTGTCTCTGTCCATCACCCCCTGTCCCTCTCCACCCGTCCTCTGTGTCTCTGTCCATCACCCTCCAGTCTCTGTCCATCACCCCCTGTCCCTCTCCATCACCCCCTGTCCCTCTCCACCGGTCCTCTGTGTCTCTGTCCATCACCCTCCAGTCTCTGTCCATCACCCCCTGTCCCTCTCCACTGGTCCTCTGTGTCTCTGTCAATCACCCCTGTCCCTCTCCACCGGTCCTCTGCGTGTCTGTCCATCACCCCCTGTCCTTCTCCACCGGTCCCCTATGTCTCTGCCCATCACCCCTGTCCCTCTCCACCGGTCCTCTGTGTCTCTGTCCATCACCCCCTGTCCCTCTCCACCCGTCCTCTGTGTCTCTGTCCATCACCCCCTGTCCCTCTCCACCCGTCCTCTGTGTCTCTGTCCATCACCCTCCAGTCTCTGTCCATCACCCCCTGTCCCTCTCCATCACCCCCTGTCCCTCTCCACCGGTCCTCTGTGTCTCTGTCCATCACCCCCTGTCCCTCTCCACCACCCCTCAGTCCTTGTCCCAGACATCCGTCTCTCCCTTGTCCCTCCCTTTCCCTCTGACCCATCTCTTCCCCCACTCCCTCCCGTCTCTCCTCCCCCCAGCTCTGACCTGCGCGGTTTTCCGTTCTCGTCCGGCGGGATGACGGTGAGCCGGATCTTGGTGGCGGCGCGCAGCAGCTGGAGCCTCTCCTGGGGCGGGAGGGAGACCAGGAGCCGGTCGCAGAGGCGGGCCACGCGGGCCCCCACCTGCAGCCCGCTGCTCTCCGCGTAGCTGAAGGGCCGCAGCTCCGTCACGAAGCCGTCCTCGCTCAGCCTGAAGTCCAGCTGCCCCACGCTGTCCCGCAGGGGGGTCAGCTCCTGCGCCTCGCAGCCCCGGGTCACCAGCTGCAGCCAGCGAGAGGGTCAGAGGTCACGGGGGTCAGAGGTCACGGGGGGCGGTGGGCATGCGGGTCAGAGGTCACGAGGGACAGAGGTCCAGATGATTGGAGGTCACAAGGGTCAGAGGTCAGGAGGGGCGGTGGGCATGCGGGTCAGAGGTCACGAGGGACGGAGGTCCAGATGATTGGAGGTCACATAAGTCAGAGGTCATGAGGGTAAGAGGTCAAGAGGGGCGGTGAGCATGAGGGTCAGAGGTCACGAGGGACGGAGGTCCAGATGATTGGAGGTCACAAGAGTCAGAGGTCACGAGGGTCTGAGGTCAAGAGGGGCGGTGAGCATGAGGGTCAGAGGTCAAGAGGGGCGGTGGGCATGAGGGTCAGAGGTCACGAGGGACGGAGGTCCAGATGATTGGAGGTCACAAGAGTCAGAGGTCATGAGGGTTAGAGGTCAAGAGGGGCGGTGAGCATGAGGGTCAGAGGTCACGAGGGACGGAGGTCCAGATGATTGGAGGTCACAAGAGTCAGAGGTCACGAGGGTCTGAGGTCAAGATGATCGGAGGTCACAAGAGTCAGAGGTCATGTAGGTCAGAGGTCAAAAAGGTCAGAGTTCAAAATGGATCAGGACCTGGGCAAGCACAAGCTAACTGGCACTTTCATGCGGGAAGAAAAAGGAACGCGCTCGAGAGCTCACCTCTAGCCTCTGGATCACTTCCTTCATCTCCTCCCCCTGGCTCTCCGGCATGCTGACGGACACCGCCTCCCCCCTCTCGTAGAAGATATCCAGGCTGGCCCCGCCCCCGGGCCCGCCCCCGGCTCCGCCCCGCCCGCCGCTCCAGCCAATCACGTCGCGGCAGGAGCAGTTGAAGACCACCTGCCGGGAGCCCCTCTCGATCAGCACCACGGACTCGGCCGAGATGCCCAGCAGGCAGGGCACCCAGTCGCCCTCCCCGCCCCCCGGCCGGGCCCCCGCCGCCCACACCAGGGCCCCCGCGCTGTGCATCTCGGCGCCCTTGGAGCCCTTGAGCTTCTCCTTGCGCTTGCCGCCCAGGGAGAGCAGGGGGAACTTGGTGGAGGAGTCGATGGGGGTGGTGGTGACGTAGTTCTCCGCCAGGTCCTTCAGGTACTCCTGGCGCGTGCGGGTGGCCATGGAGCGGAACTTCTCCGACTTGTCCGCCCCGTTCTCCGCGTTGACGGCCTTGGCCAGCAGGAAGTCGCGGAAGGCCGGCGACTTGGGGAAGCGCGCCCCCTGGGGGAAGAGCGGGCCGAACAGGGGGATGTCCTTGGAGCGCGTGACCGCCACCCTGGGGGGGGGGGGGCAGAGCGACAGAGAGGGAGAGAGAGGGAGGGAGAGAGGGAGAGAGAGAGGGAGGAGATTGAACGACACGGAACAGTAGCGGTGTCACCCCCGTAGCCCGGGCTGTGTCTCAGCAAGGACAGGCCTGGTCAGTCCTGGGATGGGACAGCAGTGACCAGTCTGTGGATCAGCAAGGACAGGCGTGGTCAGTCCTGGTCAGTCCTGGTCGGTCCTGGGATGGGACACCAGTGACCAGTGTGTGTGTGGATCAGCAAGGACAGGCCTGGTCAGTCCTGGTCAGTCCTGGGATGGGACACCAGTGACCAGTGTGTGTGTGGATCAGCAAGGACAGGCCTGGTCAGTCTTCGTCAGTCCTGGGATGGGACACCAGTGACCAGTGTGTGTGTGGATCAGCAAGGACAGGCCTGGTCAGTCCTGGTCAGTCCTGGGATGGGACAGCAGTGACCAGTGTGTGTGTGGATCAGCAAGGACAGGCCTGGTCAGTCCTGGTCAGTCCTGGGATGGGACACCAGGGACCAGTGTGTGTGTGGATCAGCAAGGACAGGCCTGGTCAGTACTCGTCAGTCCTGGGATGGGACACCAGTGACCAGTGTGGGTGTGGATCAGCAAGGACAGGCCTGGTCAGGCCTGGTCAGTCCTGGGATGGGACAGGGGTGGTGTGTGTTACCTGTAGCAGGTGTGATCTGTACAGGGGTGGTGTGTGTTACCTGTAGTAGGTGTGATCTGTACAGGGGTGGTGTGTGTTACCTGTAGCAGGTGTGATCTGTATAGGGGTGGTGTGAGTTACCTGTAGCAGGTGTGATCTGTACAGGGGTGGTGTGTGTTACCTGTAGCAGGTGTGATCTGTACAGGGGTGTGTGTGTGTTACCTGTAGCAGGTGTGATCTGTACAGGGGTGGTGTGTGTTACCTGTAGCAGGTGTGATCTGTACAGGGGTGTGTGTGTTACCTGTAGCAGGTGTGATCTGTACAGGGGTGGTGTGTGTTACCTGTAGTAGGTGTGATCTGTACAGGGGTGGTGTGTGTTACCTGTAGCAGGTGTGATCTGTACAGGGGTGGTGTGAGTTACTTGTAGCAGGTGTGATCTGTACAGGGGTGTGAGTTACCTGTAGCAGGTGTGATCTGTACAGGGGTGGTGTGAGTTACCTGTAGCAGGTGTGATCTGTACAGGGGTGGTGTGAGTTACCTGTAGCAGGTGTGATCTGTACAGGGGTGGTGTGAGTTACCTGTAGCAGGTGTGATCTGTACAGGGGTGGTGTGAGTTACCTGTAGCAGGTGTGATCTGTACAGGGGTGGTGTGTGTGTTACCTGTAGTAGGTGTGATCTGTACAGGGGTGGTGTGTGTTACCTGTAGCAGGTGTGATCTGTACAGGGGTGGTGTGTGTTACCTGTAGCAGGTGTGATCTGTACAGGGGTGGTGTGTGTGTTACCTGTAGCAGGTGTGATCTGTACAGGGGTGGTGTGTGTTACCTGTGGCAGGTGTGATCTGTACAGGGGTGGTGTGAGTTACCTGTAGCAGGTGTGATCTGTACAGGAGTGGTGTGTGTTACCTGTAGCAGGTGTGATCTGTACAGGGGTGGTGTGAGTTACCTGTAGCAGGTGTGATCTGTACAGGAGTGGTGTGTGTTACCTGTAGCAGGTGTGATCTGTACAGGGGTGGTGTGTGTTACCTGTAGCAGGTGTGATCTGTACAGGGGTGGTGTGTGTTACCTGTGGCAGGTGTGATCTGTACAGGGGTGGTGTCAGTTACCTGTAGTAGGTGTGATCTGTACAGGGGTAGTGTGCCCGTACAATGATGAAGACGTGCTGAAAGTGTGACCGGATGGTTTTCGGGGTGAAGGGGTGGGCGCCGGGCTCCTGGAAGATGATGGTGACGATGTCGTTGCCGATGTGCCTCTTCCTCAGCAGCTGGGACAGAGAAAGGGAGAGAGAGGCTGTCTCCTTGAGAGTCATGTAGAGGATAATCTTCTCTTTTTTCTTATCCCAAGGGTCAAGGGTCAACTTGGGGCTATCAAGCACACAGCGCTATGGAATCGGACATGCTGCGGGCTACTGGGAGCCCCTAGTCTGCCAAAAGGGGGCGCTGTGGAGCGGTAGGCTCACCCCACCCCGTCCTGCGCAGGCGTACCTGTTGCGTGTTGTTGGCGGTATACGGGAGCATGGTGGACACGTGGAACATGATCTCATAGTCCTGGTAGCGCGTGTAAAGAGAGTGGGTGCCAGTGGAATCCGCTGTGGGGAGACACGGGAGAGCACAGCTGCTGGTTAGGGTCAAGGCAAAGGTGGGCACAGAGAGGCACAGTGCAGTGTAGCATCCACAGGTGTGCAGTAGAGTGTAGTACAGTAAGTGCAATAGAGTACAGTAGAGTGCAGTGTAGGGCTCTGTGTACAGTGTAGTACAGTGTGTGCAGTAGAGTGCAGTGCTCTGTGTACAGTGCAGTACAGTGTGTGCAGTAGAGTGCAGTGCTCTGTGTACAGTGTAGTACAGTGTGTGCAGTAGAGTGCAGTGTTCTGTGTACAGTGTTTGCAGTACAGTGCAGTGCTCTGTGTACAGTGTGTGCAGTGCTCTGTGTACAGTGTAGTACAGTGTGTGCAGTAGAGTGCAGTGCTCTGTGTACAGTGCAGTACAGTGTGTGCAGTAAAGTGCAGTGCTCTGTGTACAGTGTTTGCAGTACAGTGCAGTGCTCTGTGTACAGTGTGTGCAGTGCTCTGTGTACAGTGCAGTACAGTGTGTGCAGTACAGTGCAGTGCTGTGTACAGTGTGTGCAGTACAGTGCAGTGCTCTGTGTACAGTGCAGTACAGTGTTTGCAGTACAGTGCAGTACTCTGTGTACAGTGTAGTACAGTGTTTGCAGTACAGTGCAGTGCTCTGTGTACAGTGTAGTACAGTGTGTGCAGTAGAGTGCAGTGTAGTACATTATGTGCAATAGAGTACAGTAGAGTACATTGTAGTACAGTGTAGTGCAGTGTAGTACAGTGTGTGCAGTACAGTGCAGTGGTCTGGGTACAGTGTAGTACAGTGTGTGCAGTAGAGTGCAGTGCTCTAGGTACAGTCTAATACAGTGTAGTACAGTGTGTGCAGTGCTCTGGGTACAGTCTAATACAGTGTAGTACAGTGTGTGCAGTGCTCTGGGTACAGTCTAATACAGTGCATTCTGTGTCGAGGGCTGTACACTGACTTTTTTCCTTTTCAAACTACCCTGGTCTTTGAGATCAGATCAGATGTTAATTGAATCTGCTGCAGGACCCCAGAACCAAACTATGTACCCTGGGTGGCCCTGTTTCTCCAAGTCTGCTCCTCGCTTGTGGAACAGCTTCCCTGATCATCTCAGACACACAGTGTCAACTGAGACCTTCACAAGTTCTTGAAAGCCTTCAAGACCAGTAAGCCTGTTCCTTCCTTCTGAGTCATTGTTCTCATTTCCTTATTTCTTAGTTCCTTGACTTCTCTTTGAACTTTCTGAAGCAAACAACATTGAGATTTACAGTGTGCTCGGTACAGCACAGAGCAACGTGTTCAGTATAGTACAGTACAGTGTGGTCAGTAAAGTACAGAGCAGTGTGTTCAGTATAGCACAGTATAGTGTGGTCAGTAAAGTACAGAGCAGTGTCTTCAGTATAGCACAGTATAGTGTGGTCAGTAAAGTACAGAGCAGTGTGTTCAGTACAGTCCAGGACAGTGTGGTCAGTAAAGTACAGAGCAGAGTTTTCAGTATAGTCCAGGACAGTGTGGTCAGTAAAGTACAGAGCAGTGTGTTCAGTATAGTACAGTACAGTGCGGTCAGTAAAGTACAGAGCAGTGTGTTCAGTACAGTCCAGGACAGTGTGGTCAGTAAAGTACAGAGCAGTGTTTTCAGTATAGTCCAGGACAGTGTGGTCAGTAAAGTACAGAGCAGTGTGTTCAGTATAGTACAGTATAGTGTGGTCAGTAAAGTACAGAGCAGTGTGTTCAGTATAGTCCAGTACAGTGTCATCAGTAAAGTACAGAGCAGTGTGTTCAGTATAGTCCAGTACAGTGTCATCAGTAAAGTACAGAGCAGTGTGTTCAGTATAGTCCAGTACAGTGTCATCAGTAAAGTACAGAGCAGTGTGTTCAGTATAGTCCAGTACAGTGTCGTCAGTAAAGTACAGAGCAGTGTGTTCAGTATAGTCCAGTACAGTGTCGTCAGTAAAGTACAGAGCAGTGTGTTCAGTATAGTCCAGTACAGTGTCATCAGTAAAGTACAGAGCAGGGTGTTCAGTATAGTCCAGTACAGTGTCATCAGTAAAGTACAGAGCAGTGTGTTCAGTATAGTCCAGTACAGTGTGGTCAGTAAAGTACAGAGCAGTGTGTTCAGTATAGTACAGTACAGTGTCATCAGTAAAGTACAGAGCAGTGTGTTCAGTATAGTCCAGTACAGTGTGGTCAGTAAAGTACAGAGCAGTGTGTTCAGTATAGCACAGTATAGTGTGGTCAGTAAAGTACAGAGCAGTGTCTTCAGTATAGCACAGTATAGTGTGGTCAGTAAAGTACAGAGCAGTGTGTTCAGTACAGTCCAGGACAGTGTGGTCAGTAAAGTACAGAGCAGAGTTTTCAGTATAGTCCAGGACAGTGTGGTCAGTAAAGTACAGAGCAGTGTGTTCAGTATAGTACAGTACAGTGCGGTCAGTAAAGTACAGAGCAGTGTGTTCAGTACAGTCCAGGACAGTGTGGTCAGTAAAGTACAGAGCAGTGTTTTCAGTATAGTCCAGGACAGTGTGGTCAGTAAAGTACAGAGCAGTGTGTTCAGTATAGTACAGTATAGTGTGGTCAGTAAAGTACAGAGCAGTGTGTTCAGTATAGTCCAGTACAGTGTCATCAGTAAAGTACAGAGCAGTGTGTTCAGTATAGTCCAGTACAGTGTCATCAGTAAAGTACAGAGCAGTGTGTTCAGTATAGTCCAGTACAGTGTCATCAGTAAAGTACAGAGCAGTGTGTTCAGTATAGTCCAGTACAGTGTCGTCAGTAAAGTACAGAGCAGTGTGTTCAGTATAGTCCAGTACAGTGTCGTCAGTAAAGTACAGAGCAGTGTGTTCAGTATAGTCCAGTACAGTGTCGTCAGTAAAGTACAGAGCAGGGTGTTCAGTATAGTCCAGTACAGTGTCATCAGTAAAGTACAGAGCAGTGTGTTCAGTATAGTCCAGTACAGTGTGGTCAGTAAAGTACAGAGCAGTGTGTTCAGTATAGTACAGTACAGTGTCATCAGTAAAGTACAGAGCAGTGTGTTCAGTATAGTACAGTACAGTGTGGTCAGTAAAGTACAGAGCAGTGTGTTCAGTATAGTACAGTACAGTGTGGTCAGTAAAGTACAGAGCAGTGTGTTCAGTATAGTCCAGTACAGTGTCATCAGTAAAGTACAGAGCAGTGTGTTCAGTATAGTCCAGTACAGTGTCATCAGTAAAGTACAGAGCAGTGTGTTCAGTATAGTCCAGTACAGTGTCATCAGTAAAGTACAGAGCAGTGTGTTCAGTATAGTCCAGTACAGTGTGGTCAGTAAAGTACAGAGCAGTGTGTTCAGTATAGTCCAGTACAGTGTGGTCAGTAAAGTACAGAGCAGTGTGTTCAGTATAGTACAGTACAGTGTGGTCAGTAAAGTACAGAGCAGTGTGTTCAGTATAGTACAGTACAGTGTGGTCAGTAAAGTACAGAGCAGTGTGTTCAGTATAGTCCAGTACAGTGTCGTCAGTAAAGTACAGAGCAGTGTGTTCAGTATAGTCCAGTACAGTGTCATCAGTAAAGTACAGAGCAGTGTGTTCAGTATAGTCCAGTACAGTGTCATCAGTAAAGTACAGAGCAGTGTGTTCAGTATAGTCCAGTACAGTGTGGTCAGTAAAGTACAGAGCCGTGTGTTCAGTATAGTACAGTACAGTGTGGTCAGTAAAGTACAGAGCCGTGTGTTCAGTATAGTACAGTACAGTGTGGTCAGTAAAGTACAGAGCAGTGTGTTCAGTATAGTACAGTACAGTGTGGTCAGTAAAGTACAGAGCAGTGTGTTCAGTATAGTCCAGTACAGTGTCATCAGTAAAGTACAGAGCAGGGTGTTCAGTATAGTCCAGTACAGTGTCATCAGTAAAGTACAGAGCAGTGTGTTCAGTATAGTCCAGTACAGTGTCATCAGTAAAGTACAGAGCAGTGTGTTCAGTATAGTCCAGTACAGTGTGGTCAGTAAAGTACAGAGGAGTGTGTTCAGTATAGTCCAGTACAGTGTCATCAGTAAAGTACAGAGCAGTGTGTTCAGTATAGTACAGTATAGTGTGGTCAGTAAAGTACAGAGAAGTGTGTTCAGTATAGTACAGGACAGTGTGTTCAGTAAAGTACAGAGCAGCCAGTGCAGTACTGACTCTTGGTGTCCAGCTGGGCCCGGTATTTCTCGAAGCCCTTGAGCCGGACCCGGTCCCCCAGCAGGTCCAGGAACTCTTCGAAGGCGGGCCCGGCGCTCTCGTTGTTGTACATGTCCTCCTCCGTGCTCTGGTGTGAGCGGCAGTACAACACCCCCACCTTCCTCTGGAAGTTGAGCTGCGCAGGGGACAGGAGGAGAGGGAGACATGAGAGACCCATGGAGACATCACGGCACCTGAGCACAGCCTGCAGCCCAGACATCACGTCACCTGAGCGCAGCCTGCAGCCCAGACATCACGTCACCTGAGCGCAGTCTGCAGCTCACTCATCACGTCACCTGAGCACAGCCTGCAGCTCAGACATCACGGCACCTGAGCACAGTCTGCAGCCCAGACATCACGGCACCTGAGCACAGCCTGCAGCCCAGACATCACGGCACCTGAGCACAGTCTGCAGCCCAGACATCACGTCACCTGAGCGCAGTCTGCAGCCCAGACATCACGTCACCTGAGCGCAGTCTGCAGCTCACTCATCACGTCACCTGAGCACAGCCTGCAGCTCAGACATCACGGCACCTGAGCACAGTCTGCAGCCCAGACATCACGTCACCTGAGCGCAGTCTGCAGCCCAGATATCAGGTCACCTGAGCGCAGTCTGCAGCCCAGACATCACGTCACCTGAGGGCAGTCTGCAGCCCAGACATCACGTCACCTGAGCGCAGTCTGCAGCCCAGACGTCACGTCACCTGAGCGCAGTCTGCAGCCCAGACGTCACGTCACCTGAGCACAGTCTGCAGCCCAGACGTCACGTCACCTGAGCGCAGCCTGGAGCCCAGACATCACGTCACCTGAGCGCAGTCTGAAGCCTGTGACTGCGAGGCCGCGAGACCGTGAGACCGCGAGTCTGTGAGATTGTGAGATTGTGAGATTGAGTCTGCGAGACTGCGAGACTGCAAGTCTGTGAGTCTGCGAGACTGCGAGACTGCGAGTCTGCGAGACTGCGAGTCTGCGAGTCTGCGAGTCTGCGAGTCTGCGAGACTGCGAGACTGCGAGTCTGCGAGACTGCGAGTCTGCGAGACTGCGAGTCTGCGAGTCTGCGAGACTGCGAGACTGCGAGACTGCGAGTCTGCGAGTCTGCGAGACTGCGAGACTGCGAGACTGCGAGACTGCGAGTCTGCGAGTCTGCGAGACTGCGAGACTGCGAGACTGCGAGTCTGCGAGACTGCGAGACTGCGAGTCTGCGAGACTGCGAGTCTGCGAGTCTGCGAGACTGCGAGACTGCGAGACTGCGAGTCTGCGAGACTGCGAGACTGTGAGTCTGCGAGACTGTGAGACTGTGAGTCTGTGAGACTGTGAGACTGCGAGACTGCGAGTCTGCGAGTCTGCGAGTCTGCGAGACTGCGAGTCTGCGAGTCTGCGAGACTGCGAGACTGTGAGTCTGTGAGACTGTGAGTCTGTGAGTCTGTGAGACTGGGAGTCTGCGAGACGGTGAGACTGCGAGACTGGGAGACTGGGAGACTGAGTCTGTGAAATGGTGAGACTGCGAGACTGGGAGACTGGGAGACTGGGAGACTGCGAGACTGCGAGACTGCGAGACTGGGAGACTGGGATACTGTGAGTCTGTGAGTCTGTGAGACTGTGAGTCTGCGAGACGGTGAGACTGTGAGACTGTGAGTCTGCGAGTCTGCGAAACGGTGAGACTGTGAGTCTGCGAGACTGTGAGACTGCGAGTCTGCGAGTCTGTGAGACTGTGAGTCTGCGAGACGGTGAGACTGCGAGACCGAGAGTCTGCGAGATGGCGAGACTATGAGACGGCGGGACCCGCACGTACCCCCTGCTCGTCCAGCTTCAGCAGGGTCTCCCGGACCTTGGGCGAGGTGGAGGCCAGCCGGATGGAGTGCAGGTTGAGCTCGGGGATGATGAACTCCAGCAGCTTCTTGGGGGACAGGCCCCGCGGGGTCGTGTGGCGGGCCGCTGACAGCACTGACTCCTCCAGGATGGAGCCCCGCAGAGTCTTGAGCTGAGAGGCAGAAGGCAGAGACAGAGACAGCACGCGTGAGAGAGAGAGGGTAAGGTAGATACTTTCTTGATCGCCTGAGGGAAACCAGCAGCCATATCACCCTACAACTCACAACTGGCAGCCCCACTGGAGCTCAGCAGGTGGGAGCCTGGTCAGTACCTGGAGGGGAGACTCCTGGGAAAGCTGAGGCTGCTGCTGGAAGAGGTGTTAGTGGGGCCAGCAGGGGGCGCTCACCCTGCGGTCTGTGTGGGTCCTGATGCCCCAGTATAGTGACGGGGGACACTAGACTGTAAACAGGCGCCGTCCTTCGGATGAGACGTCAAACCGAGGTCCTGACTCTCTGTGGTCATTAAAAACCCCAGGGCGTTTCTCAAGAAGAGTAGGGGTGTTACCCCAGTGTCCTGGCCAAATTTCCCCCCTGGCCTTTACCCATCATGGCCTCCTAATAACCCCCCTCTCTGAACTGGCTCCATCACTCTGCTCTCCTCCCCACTGAGAGCTGGGGTGTGGGGAGCGGACTGGCGCCTCATCCAGGTGGGGGTACACACTGCTGGGGGTGGAGGGGACCCCCATTACCTGTAAAGCGCTTTGAGTGGAGTGTCCAGAAAAGCGCTATATAAGTGTAAGCAATTATTATTATTATTATTATTATTAAATTGCAGTGCAACAGCAGCTTGACACAGACAACACAGCCACAGTGTCACGAATGATACAATAATACTAACACAACACAGCCGATACAATCAGTACAGCGAGAAGGTACTCCCAGTCCGGAACACACAAGGAACAAACCAGAACAGAACAGTCCACAAAAAAGTCGGATTGCACAATCTGATTATAAATATAAATGGATTGCTCTGGTCCCTGGCATCTACTGCACAAAAAACAGTTGTGAACAGGAAAGAAAAAGAGCAGATGTATCAGTTTGCTGCTCAGTCCAGACACAGGTCCCTGGCAGTGTTGCCTCTGCCCAGACGCAAGGTGGAGGCGTTGTACAGTCTTGTGGCAGAGGGCCAGAATGACCCCCTGTAGCGCCCCCTGTCGCCCTGGGGATGGATCAGCCTATTGCTGAACCTGCTCTTCATTTCCACAAGCAGGTCACAGAGGGGCTGGGAGACGTTGTCCATTGATGGACCTCTAGTTTGGACACCATTCTCCTCTCTACCTCCAGGGGGTCCAGGCCAGACCCTGTGACAGAGCTGCCTCTCCTGATGAGCTTGTCCCGCCTGTTAAGAATCCAATGCTCTAATCCCAGAGCCCCCACCACGTAGAATAGGGATGGGGAGTGGGGGATGTTTACCTCTGTGGTGCGGAAGATGATCCTGTAGTTGTACTGCGCTCCACTGGAACCCTCTTTCTCCTCCCTCCGGAAGCTGATGGCCACCGGCCCCAGGCGCTCGTCCGTCCCGAAGAAGTTCTGGTGATCTGGGAAGAACCCCACAGTAGGGTCACCCGGCCTGCCTGCAATCACACTGCTATCCTTTCCTCCTGGGGGGGGGTCTACATCAGGGTAGCAGGGTGGCATTGCTGCCTCGCAGCGCTGGGGCCCTGGGTTCAATTCCTGGGGGGGGGCCTGTCTGGGTGGAGTTTGCATGTTCTCCCCATTTCCTCCAGGTGCTCCAGTTTCCTCCCACAACCCAAAGACACGCTGGTGGGTTAACTGGCTTCTGAGAAAGCTGGCCCTGGTGTGAGTGTGTGTGAAGACTGAGGGAGCTCTTCAGGGGAAGACTGAGGGAGCTCTTCAGGGGAAGACTCAGGGAGCTCTTCAGGGGAAGACTGAGGGAACTCTTCAGGGGAAGACTGAGGGAGCTCTTCAGGGGAAGACTCAGGGAGCTCTTCAGGGGAAGACCCAGGGAACTCTTCAGGGGAAGACTGAGGGAACTCTTCAGGGGAAGACTGAGGGAGCTCTTCAGGGGAAGACTGAGGGAACTCTTCAGGGGAAGACTGAGGGAGCTCTTCAGTGGAAGAGTGAGGGAACACTTCAGGGGAAGACTGAGGGAACACTTCAGGGGAAGACCCAGGGAACTCTTCAGGGGAAGACTAAGGGAACTCTTCAGGGGAAGACTCAGGGAGCTCTTCAGGGGAAGACTGAGGGAACACTTCAGGGGAAGACTGAGGGAACTCTTCAGGGGAAGACTGAGGGAGCTCTTCAGGGGAAGACTAAGGGAGCTCTTCAGGGGAAGACTGAGGGAGCTCTTCAGGGGAAGACTCAGGGAACTCTTCAGGGGAAGACTGAGGGAGCTCTTCAGGGGAAGACTGAGGGAGCTCTTCAGGGGAAGACTCAGGGAGCTCTTCAGGGGAAGACTGAAGGAACTCTTCAGGGGAAGACTGAGGGAGCTCTTCAGGGGAGAACTCAGGGAACTCTTCAGGGGAAGACTGAGGGAGCTCTTCAGGGGAAGACTGAGGGAGCTCTTCAGGGGAAGACTCAGGGAGCTCTTCAGGGGAAGACTGAGGGAGCACTTCAGGGGAAGACTGAGGGAACTCTTCAGGGGAAGACTCAGGAAAATCTTCAGGGGAAGACTCAGGGAGCTCTTCAGGGGAAGACTGAGGGAGCTCTTCAGGGGAAGACTCAGGGAACTCTTCAGGGGAAGACTGAGGGAGCTCTTCAGGGGAAGACTGAGGGAACACTTCAGGGGAAGACTGAGGGAGCTCTTCAGGGGAAGACTGAGGGAACTCTTCAGGGGAAGACTGAGGGAGCTCTTCAGGGGAAGACTCAGGGAGCTCTTAAGGGGAAGACTGAGGGAGCTCTTCAGGGGAAGACTCAGGGAGCTCTTCAGGGGAAGACTCAGGGAGCTCTTCAGGGGAAGATTGAGGGAGCTCTTCAGGGGAAGACTGAGGGAGCTCTTCAGGGGAAGACTGAGGGAGCTCTTCAGGGGAAGACTGAGGGAGCTCTTCAGGGGAAGACTCAGGGAACTCTTCGGGGAAGACTGAGGGAGCTCTTCAGGGGAAGACTCAGGGAACTCTTCAGTGGAAGACTGAGGGAACACTTCAGGGGAAGACTCAGGGAGCTCTTCAGGGGAAGACCCAGGGAACTCTTCAGGGGAAGACTGAGGGAGCTCTTCAGGGGAAGACCGAGGGAGCTCTTCAGGGGAAGACCGAGGGAGCTCTTCAGGGGAAGACTCAGGGAGCCCTTCAGGGGAAGACTGAGGGAGCTCTTCAGGGGAAGACTGAGGGAGCTCTTCAGGGGAAGACCCAGGGAGCTCTTCAGGGGAAGACTGAGGGAGCTCTTCAGGGGAAGACCCAGGGAACTCTTCAGGGGAAGACTGAGGGAGCTCTTCAGGGGAAGACTGAGGGAACACTTCAGGGGAAGACTGAGGGAGCTCTTCAGGGGAAGACTGAGGGAACACTTCAGGGGAAGACTGAGGGAGCTCTTCAGGGGAAGACTGAGGGAACTCTTAAGGGGAAGACTGAGGGAGCTCTTCAGGGGAAGACTGAGGGAACTCTTCAGGGGAAGACTGAGGGAACTCTTCAGGGGAAGACTCAGGGAACTCTTCAGGGGAAGACTCAGGGAACTCTTCAGGGGAAGATTGAGGGAGCTCTTCAGGGGAAGACTGAGGGAGCTCTTCAGGGGAAGACTGAGGGAGCTCTTCAGGGGAAGACTCAGGGAACTCTTCGGGGGAAGACCGAGGGAGCTCTTCAGGGGAAGACCGAGGGAGCTCTTCAGGGGAAGACTGAGGGAGCTCTTCAGGGGAAGACTCAGGGAGCTCTTCAGGGGAAGACTCAGGGAACTCTTCAGGGGAAGACTCAGGGAACTCTTCAGGGGAAGATTGAGGGAGCTCTTCAGGGGAAGACTGAGGGAGCTCTTCAGGGGAAGACTGAGGGAGCTCTTCAGGGGAAGACTCAGGGAACTCTTCGGGGGAAGACCGAGGGAGCTCTTCAGGGGAAGACCGAGGGAGCTCTTCAGGGGAAGACTGAGGGAGCTCTTCAGGGGAAGACTCAGGGAGCCCTTCAGGGGAAGACTGAGGGAGCTCTTCAGGGGAAGACTGAGGGAGCTCTTCAGGGGAAGACCCAGGGAGCTCTTCAGGGGAAGACTGAGGGAACTCTTCAGGGGAAGACTCAGGGAGCTCTTCAGGGGAAGATTGAGGGAACTCTTCAGGGGAAGACCCAGGGAGCTCTTCAGGGGAAGACTGAGGGAACTCTTCAGGGGAAGACTCAGGGAGCTCTTCAGGGGAAGACTGAGGGAACTCTTCAGGGGAAGACTCAGGGAACACTTCAGGGGAAGACTGAGGGAACACTTCAGGGGAAGACTGAGGGAGCTCTTCAGGGGAAGACCCAGGGAGCTCTTCAGGGGAAGACCCAGGGAGCTCTTCAGGGGAAGACTGAGGGAACTCTTCAGGGGAAGACTCAGGGAACACTTCAGGGGAAGACTGAGGGAGCTCTTCAGGGGAAGACTAAGGGAGCTCTTCAGGGGAAGAGCTCTCAGGAACCCTCCCAGAGACGAGGCGCCGGGCTCACCTTTCATGTAGAAGTACTTGCGGTAGTAGTGCGCCCCGAGGTCGGCGTGCTCGACGAAGTACATGCTCTTGCCCTGCTGCCGCACGTGGCTTTCCCGGGGCTCCTCCAGCACCGAGACGGCGTCGTCGGGGCACCGCCCGGGCCCCCTGGCCCGCCCCAGCCCGGCCCGCTCCTCGCCCCCAATCTCGTTGCGGAAGTGTGGGCAGCTGAGGAGCAGGTCGTTGTCGTTGCCGTCGCCCTCGTCCAGCACCAGGGTCTCGCGCAGGGACTCGGGGTCCTCGCCGGCTGCGCCCGGCAGCGGGGAGGGGGGCGCGGGCGGGGCGGGGCCGCGCTGCTGGGAGGCGGCCGAGGCGCCGGAGGTGATGTTCTTCTTGCGGCCGATGCTGTCGCGGTTCGAGGCCGCCTCGGTCAGGTCGAAGAGGATGCTCTGCACGTCGTAGTGGGCGAAGTTGCGCACCCACCCCCCGCCGGGCTGGCCGCCGCCGCTGCCGCCGTCGCCGGGGAGCGGCGCCTGGGGGGGCACGGGGGACGAGGGCTGGGATTTGGCCCTCTTGTTCGGCGGCTCGGGCTTGGCGGCCCTGGGTGGCGGTTTGGGGGGTTCGCCGCCGGGGGCGGAGAGGGCGCGGAAGAAGCCGTCAGTCTCGGAGGGGGCGGCGGCGGCGGCGGGGGGAGGCGCCTGCAGCCCCAGCAGGACCAGGGGGTCCCTGAAACGCAGGGCGGAGGGGCTGAGGACGCCCTGCTCCTCGGCGCTGGTCGCCCGCGGGCGGCTCTGCTTCTCCAGGGACGAGAGGCTGCCGTACTCCCTGTGCAGCACCGCCCCGGGGTCGCCCTGGGCCGCCGGGCCCCCCGGGGGATTCTCCCCGCCGCCGGCGTGGGGCCCCAGGCCGCCGGCCTTCCCAGAAGCCTCCAGGTCGCCCAGGGTGACGTCGCTGTTGCTCCGCTGCATGACGTGGACGTGGCCGCGGCCGGAGGAGCGCAGGCCGCTCAGGCCCGCCGCCGGGCCCTCGGGGGCCCCGTCCTCCTTGCGGGGGGGCCACTCGGCCACCACCACCCGCGCCCGGACCCCCGGGTCCCGCTTGGGCTCGAAGCTGACGGCCGCCAGCGGGGGCCGGGGGCTCTGCCGACGGAACTTGCGGATGAAGAGGTCGTCGGACTGCATGGCGTCTCAGCCGCCGCCCCCCGCCGCCTCCTCCTCCTCCCTCCTGCCGGCCACGATTCCCTCCCTGGGTCCTCGGTGCCCGCGGGAGATCCGGGCCTCAGCTGCGCGGAACGGGATACGACCCGGGCAAGATCGCAAGCGGGACGCAGGGCCTGGGGGATCCCTCCCGTCCAAGCATGGGGGGCCGTCGGCGAGCCTCCTAGGGAGCCATCACCCTGGGCCACCCCGAGAGCGCGAGAAAGACTGTGGCGGGAATCGGGGGTGTTCTGACAGAAGGGGAAAGGTCTGGCGCATCGACGGGTATCGGGGAGGACCTACGTCTCCTGGGCAGGTTGTCCCCCGCTAACGAGTGCACAGTAGGGGGGGTTGACCTTCCGAAACGAGCTCGTCTTGGAAAACCAAACCTCGGGGGCGGTGGCGGGTGGTCTGAACCGCGGTAGGACTGTAGAACTGCGGCAGCCCTCCCGAGACGATCCTGGCCCAGAAAAACCTGGGGGAGCCCTCGTTTTTCAGTTCGGGGGAAAAACGAGCGCCTGGGTATTCCCACGCCGGATCTGCGGACGGATCTGGACGGATCGGATCTGGACACGACTTCTGGCCACCTCTTGACCAAGAACGACTTCCGACCAGCCGGGAGCTCTTCGGACTCTTCGGAGAGGGACTCTCCTCTTCTCCGGAGCCTGATCCCAAAGATTTGCAGGCCCCTACGGATCTAGGTTCTCCACTGGGCTGCCTTCATCCACGAAGTGCCGAGCGGACCTCCGGTTTGTTTTTTCCTGCAGAATTCGGGGCTTTGCTTTTTGGGGGGACACCTGTGGAGAAAGGAATGTTAGACAGGAGTCAGAGAATCCCTGCACTGTCCCTGGATCAAGTCCCTCATCCCTCATCGTCCCAGAAGGTACCTACAAAATCCTAGACCCTAAATCTAGTGTACTCCCCATCCGGTTTAGACAAAGTGATAAGCTTAGGTCACAAGTTTGTGAATCACAACCATTTTTCACAGCTGCCCATGAGGAAAAATCTGCTAGGTTCTGGTGTTGAAGTGTTGTCCAGGATGTAATTCCCAGGAGTCCTCCTGGGAAAAACTAAGGTTGCTGCTGGAAGAGGTGCTAGTGGGGCCAGCAGGGGGCGCTCACCCTGTGGTCCATGTGGGTCCTAATGCCCCAGTATAGTGACGGGGGACACTGGACTGTAAACAGGCGCCGTCCTTCGGATGAGACATAAAACCGAGGTCCTGACTCTCTGTGGTCATTAAAAATCCCAGGGCGTTTCTCGAGAAGAGTAGGGGTGTTACCCCAGTGTCCTGCCCAAATTTCCCATTGGCCCTTACCAATCATGGCCTCCTAATAATCCCCATCTATGAATTGGCTCCATCACTCTGCTCTCCTCCCCACTGAGAGCTGATGTGTGCACTATGTGCACTATGGCTGCCGTCGCATCATCCAGGTGGGGGTACACACTGCTGGGGGTGGAGGGGAGTCCCCATTACTTGTAAAGCGCTTTGAGTGGAGTGTCCAGAAAAGCGCTATATTAGTGTAAGCAATTATTATTATTATTATTATTAATTCTGGTATCGTTGAGCTGGGCCAAATTCTGGAATCGTTCAGCTGGGCCCAATTCAGGGATCCTCACCACTGGTACTGGAAGTTTTTACACCAAACATAAGGTTCTCTTGGAGACCTGACTGGGAAAACAACTGTATTTGAATTTGATCTGTGTAGCATCTGCTCTGGGGATTCAATCTCAGTTTGCTCTTTGCAGGGAGACAGACGTCTGCTGCGTGTGACATTTCAGAATACCCGAATGTAACTGGGATGACAGATGTCATCGGAGAAAAGAAAAAAAAAACACCGGGCCCTATGCGCACATCTTTGTACGGGCTCTAATGCACATGCAGTGATCACTCCTCGACACCCAGCTGTAGAAACCTGACCTGAACAGGGTTGCGTCTGAAACGGATATACTGACAACTGACTGTGTGGGCACGGAGGACAGGAAAAGGAAAACTCCCAAGGCAGGGAAGAGACCTCTGTGGGTCCCAGGCCCAGCGCTCCAGGCAATGAGTCTGTGGTACATGAATCCTAATGGATGCTCTCTGGAAAGTTTCTGCTGCCTCTGGGCTAGTGTTTCAGGACTTGATGTAATAAGGAATTAAAAGCTCTCAAATCTCTTACTGTATTCCCACGTGCCCTGTGTCCCTATACAGCCAACGCCATCCTCTCTGTATGTCCCTGTGCCAGATGTGCCCAGCCCAGCTGTTTCCCTGCTCCAGAAATAGCCGTCTCCACCCTTGCAGACAATGACAATGGTGGGTTGGGGGACTTTTCCTGTGTTGAAACGCTTGGAAAACACAGCCCTGCCAGCCCCACAGGAGCCCTGTCTCTGTCCGGTACTGCCCCCCCCCACTAGAATGCAGCCTCTCTAAATATGGCTTTCCTCGGGTTTGCTACTGGTACAGCTATCCACAATAGTTCAGTGACCTGCTACCTCAAGCCTTGTCCAACAAGCAGAGAGCAGAGTCAGCTGTCCACAGTGCCCACAGTGACCTGCTACCTCAAGCCTTGTCCAGCCAGCAAGAACGGCTGTCCACAGTGCCCCCAGTGACCAGCTACCTCAAGCCTTGTCCAACAAGCAGAGAGCAGAGTCAGCTGTCCACAGTGCCCACAGTGATCTGCTACCTCAAACCTCGTCCAGCCAGCAGAAACAGCTGTCCACAGTGCCCACAGTGATCTGCTACCTCAAACCTCGTCCAGCCAGCAGAAACAGCTGTCCACAGTGCCCACAGTGATCTGCTACCTCAAACCTCGTCCAGCCAGCAGAAACAGCTGTCCACAGTGTCCATAGTGACCTGCTACCTCACACCTCGTTCAGCAAGCAGAAACAGCTGTCCACAGTGTCCATAGTGACCTGCTACCTCGAGCCTTGTCCAACAAGCAGAGACAGCTGTCCACAGTGCCCACAGTAACCTGCTACCTCAAGCCTGGTCCAGCCAGCAGAGACAGCTATCCACAGTGCCCACAGTGAACTGCTACAGGTACAGCTGTCCACAACAGTCCAGTGATCTGCTACCTCAAGCCTTGTCCAGCCAGCGGGGACAGATGTCCACAGTGCCCACAGTGAAATGCTACAGGTACAACTATCCACAACAGTCCAGTGACCTGCCACCTCAAGCCTTGTCCAGCCAGCAGGGACAGCTGTCCACAGTGCCCACAGTGACCTGCTACCTCAAGCCTTGTCCAACAAGCAGAGACAGCTGTCCACAGTGCCCACAGTGCCCTGCTACTGGTACAACTATCCACAACAGTCTATCTTAAGCCTAGGAATGGCTGTCCACAGTGACCCATTACCTCAAGCCTCGTCCAACAAGCAGAAACAGCTGTCCACAGTGCCCACAGTGCCCTGCTACTTCAAACCTTATCCTACAAGCAGAAACAGCTGTCCACAGTGCCCACAGTGACCTGCTCCCTCACACCATACCCAGCCAGCAGAAACAGCTGTCCACAGTGACCCGCTTCTTCAGACCTTGTCTAGCGAACAAAAACAGCCGTCCACAGTGGTCCAGTGACCCGAGACCGCACACCTCGTCCAACAAGCAGGAATACCTGTCGACAGTGGTCCAGCGACCCGCGACCTCGTCCAACAAACTACCGGACGGGCGAGACGGGTCGAGGGGCCTCCTCTCGTTTGTGTCTCATGTCCCCAGAACCGGAGTTGGACCTTTATCAAAAAGGATATATAGGACGCGGCATGTTTTGCAAGTGGGAATAGTACATTTATTTTAAAACCTTCACAACAAGAGCGGCAGAGGCTAGGGAAGCTAACGTGGTCAATAAAACAGACCCTCGCACCGAGATCATGTCAGCCAGCAGCTGGATTTTCCTACCGCAGATGCCTGTCTGCCGAGGTTCCAAAATGACGCACCGAAGCTCAGAGCCCGCCCACTCTCTAACCCCGTCTGGTGCTGCGCCTGATCGCTTTTCTCTCTATTTTTAAAACCCGCCTTCGCATGGCTTTTCAGGGCGCCTCGAAACCTCCGTTACTAGAACGGCAGACAGCCTCCCCAGCAGCCCCTAGAACATCGGCGCCCCCGAGCTCGCGGGTCCTACAGAGATCAAGTGGAAGTGTCGTCAGGTACACTGTACGAGCCGAACGAGACTCACGGGGTACGGGGGACACCTGAGGCACATTCCGGGGTTAGAGGAAGAGCCCGGCGCAGGGCATGATGGGAAAAAGGAAGCGTCAATGGCTGGGTTGCGTCACCAGCTGGGGCTGCTGCAGACCCCCCATCTTTTTCGGAAGTGAGGGGGTGCGCCCCACCCCTTTTCGTCTCTGTTTCACCCCCCCTCCCCCAAACCGACGAGGAAACCACGTTTCCCCTCCCCCTCGCTTGCCCGAACCCGACTTGGTGAGGATGTTTGAAGATTTGGTGAAGAGCAGGATGTCGTTGATGTTTTAGAAAGCTCATAACGACCTCTGAACTTTTGAAAAGCGTTGGCGTTTCGGAGACGTCCCGTGCACGTTAGTGAATAATGAAAGATCGATATTCCAATCATCGATTCTATCTTCCTCATTCTTAAGGTGGGGTTCTAGGAATCAAGATTCATACTCTGTTTTTTTTTCCCGTCAATAAAGATTGATTGAGCTCTCTCTCTCTCTTGCCCGAACCCCAGGGGTTCCAGACGTCGCCGAGGACGACAACACCGCCGTTAGCGTCTTAACGGGAGCTCCCCCACCCCACCGCAGAGGGGGGTCGCTGAAGCTGGGAAAAATGCGTCCCGGGTCGCTCGACCTCGGGGCCCGGCATCAGCTGTCCCCCACCGTCGGCATAAACGCACCCAAGTGGACCGCCGAGCGAAAAACGGAAAGGCGTGGGTGTGGGAATGCGATGCTTCTCCATTCCTCTGCTGCCCCAAGAAGCCGGGTTTCTTCGCCCCCCCCCCACCGGCGCGGCTCGGAGACGGTGCTTACCCACGCTGCCCGGCACGCCGACACAACGACACGACGCCTCAGGGCTGAGATGCCCGGCGATAACGACAGGAGCCTGCGAAAGAGCGAGGGAAGGGAGGAGATAACCTTACCCGCGGAGAGATCGGGCCCCGAGCCGAGTTACAGGGGCCCGGACAGGGGGACGAGCGGAATGTATTTAAGACACGGGGAAACGAAACAAAAATCGCTCTCTCTCTCTCCGTCACGTCCCCTCTGGCCCATCTACCTTCTTGTGTTTCTCTTTCTTCAGCTCTCGTTTCTACTCCTGTCTGAAGGGCACTGAGGTGGTGGTGGTGGTGGCGGGGGGGAGGGTTTGACGTCAGCGTCACCGCAGATCGGAAACTTTTGCCTCTGCGAAAAAGGTCGCCCTCTGTCACGGCCCCAGGGCGAGCCGGCTCTGGGCTCTGGGCTCCGGGCGCGCGAGAGCAGCTGTTTCCTGCCCGCAGTGCGCTGCGCCGCGCCGCGCAGCAGCAGGCAGGTGTTGCCAGCGAGAGACGCGCCGCGCGAGAGCAGGACACTTGTGTTGACGCAGACGTGGGGGGTGGGGGGGGGCTTGTGGGTTTGAGGTTTCCTAGCAAAAGACCTTTGCGAAATACTGTTCTCCCTTCCTCAAAGCTGGTTTTGCAATTTTTTTGCAAGGTTTCTTTCGTTTTCCCCTTCACAAGCCAGCCAGCAGCCATATCACCCTGCAGCTCACAACTGGCAGCCCCACTGAAGACTCAGCAGGTGTGAGCCTGGTCAGTACCTGGAGGGGGAGACTCCTGGGAAAGCTGAGGCTGCTGCTGGAAGAGGTGTTAGTGGGGCCAGCAGGGGGCGCTCACCCTGCGGTCTGTGTGGGTCCTGATGCCCCAGTATAGTGACGGGGGACACTATACTGTAAACAGGCGCCGTCCTTCGGATGAGACGTCAAACCGAGGTCCTGACTCTCTGTGGTCATTAAAAATCCCAGGGTGTTTCTCGAGAAGAGTAGGGGTGTTACCCCGGTGTCCTGGCCAAATTTCCCCCCTGGCCTTTACCCATCATGGCCTCCTAATAACCCCCCTCTCTGAACTGGCTCCATCACTCTGCTCTCCTCCCCACTGAGAGCTGGGGTGTGGGGAGCGTTCTGGCGCACTATGGCTGCCGTTGCATCATCCAGGTGGGGCTGCACACTGGTAGTGGTGGAGGGGATCCCCATTACCTGTAAAGCGCTTTGAGTGGAGTGTCCAGAAAAGCGCTATATAAGTGTAAGCAATTAATTAATTAACAAGTGAAGCCTCCCCCCATCCGTCTCCCTCCCGCCTTTTTTTTTCCCTCCCTTTTAACCGCCAGGCTGTGCGGGTGCATTGTGGGACGACACCGGAGTGGAATGGAAGACGCGGGCACGGGGTGGCGAGGGGTCAAATCCGCGACAAAAAAAAAAAATCGCAGCGGCGACGCGTCCGGTATCGGGACCCGCCCGTGAACTGCCGCGCAAAATCCCTTGCTTCACCCGCGTCTCGTCCTCCGCGCCGCCAGCTTTCCAAGCGCGGCCCGCCATTGTCAGGCCGCGTCGGTTCCCCCTCCCCCCCTCGGCGACGGGCGCGCTCTGATGACGTCACGACCCGCTCGCCCGGCTACAGGCGCGCCGGGAATCGCAGAACGGACCCGTCTTTCCGGCGCTTTTCCGGACTGGCCCCCCGAGCAAGCCAGCAAGGAAGCTGAGAAGGCGGCGGTGATGCAGTTCGCTCTCCGTCCACCGACAGGCGCTCTTGGGTAAGAGCGAAAAAAGATGCAAAACGAGCCGAGTTCGGCAACCAGTGTCTGCTTTTCTTGAGTACTAATACAAATTGCCCACAGCTACTCCTCGCTGCCTTCAGCCCCACTGGAGACTCAGCAGGTGGGAGCCTGGCCAGTACCTGGAGGGGAGACTCCTGGGAAAGCTGAGGCTGCTGCTGGAAGAGGTGTTAGTGGGGGCCAGCAGGGGGCGCTCACCCTGCGGTCTGTGTGGGTCCTGATGCCCCAGTATAGTGACGGGGGACACTAGACTGTAAACAGGCGCCGTCCTTCGGATGAGACGTCAAACCGAGGTCCTGACTCTCTGTGCTCATTAAAAATCCCAGGGTGTTTCTCGAAAAGAGTAGGGGTGTTACCCCAGTGTCCTGGCCAAATTTCCCCCCTGGCCTTTACCCATCATGGCCTCCTAATAACCCCCCTCTCTGAACTGGCTCCATCACTCTGCTCTCCTCCCCACTGAGAGCTGGGGTGTGGGGAGCGGACTGGCGCCTCATCCAGGTGGGGGTACACACTGCTGGGGGGTGGAGGGGATCCCCATGACCTGTAAAGCGCTTTGAGTGGAGGGTCCAGAAAAGCGCTATAAAAGTGTAAGCAATTATTATTATTATTATTATTATTATTATTATTATTTTATTATTATTATTATTATTATTATTATTATTATTATTATTACTACTTCATGTTCCTTTCTCATCAAACCTGCTATCCCTGCCCTGGCCAGTACCTCTCTCACAACACCAAGGCGTCTGCGGTTCTCATGACCCGGCTGCACTGGGTGACGACTTCACCCTCATGAATTTAAAGTGGATGAGATGTCTGGATAGGAGTCCCGAAGGCTCAGCCTCTCCAGGGCTTTTAATCACAGCAAATGGGTACTAAATGTTTCAGCAGTTCCAACGAGAGAGGTTTTTTCCATCCTCCTCCTCATGCAGTATTCATCACGACTGGTTAACTCGCACCTCAAGCTCCTGGCTCAGTGTCCAGACCCGCACAGCTGTAGGCGACTGGGGTTTTGTATGTGTAATAATAATAATAACTGCTTTCACTTCTATCGCGCTTTTCTGGACCCTCCACTCAAAGCGCTTTACAGGTAATGGGGATCCCCTCCACCCCCCACCTGGATGAGGCGCCAGTCCGCTCCCCACACCCCAGCTCTCAGTGGGGAGGAGAGCAGAGTGATGGAGCCAGTTCAGAGAGGGGGGTTATTAGGAGGCCATGATGAGTGAAGGCCAGGGGGGAAATTTGGCCAGGACACTGGGGTAACACCCCTACTCTTCTCGAGAAACACCCTGGGATTTTTAATGACCCCAGAGAGTCAGGACCTCGGTTTGATGTCTCACCCGAAGGACGGCGCCTGTTTACAGTCTAGTGTCCCCCGTCACTATACTGGGGCATCAGGACCCACACAGACCGCAGGGTGAGCGCCCCCTGCTGGCCCCCACTCACACCTCTCCCAGCAGCAGCCTCAGCTTTCCCAGGAGTCTCCCCTCCAGGTACTGGCCAGGCTCCCACTTGCTGAGTCTCCAGTGGGGCTGCCAGTTGTGAGTTGCAGAGTGACAGGGCTGCTGGCAAGGGATTGTGTCTTTGGAGTTCCAATCTGACCTTGAATGGTTCCACTCAAGCTCTTTGAGATGTTTGGAGTGATCCCAGGAAAATTCCAAATAAAAGGATTTTTTGCACCCATCCGATTTGGAACAAGGACTTGGGGTTGTGCTTCACATGTCAGCTGGGGGGGCTATAAACCCCGCAACCGCACACGGGGGAGAAAAGGAGGAAGTGAGGGGGCGGGGCCAACCACCTCGGCCCCGCCCACCTTCCCTTTGAGCCAATCGTCCTTTGACACGTCACAAGGCAGCGCCGCCCCCGTACCCTGTGATTAGAGGAGGCGAGCATCCCTCACTGACAGCTCCCCATGCCTGTGGTCCAGGATGTCGCATCTCATAAAGACATCTGATAAAATTATTCGATGTCTGGAAAAATCCGGGACAGCTTCCTCACAGACGGGAAACCCAGATGGACCGTAATCCTGTTGTTCCTCTTCTAATCTGCGTCTCCGGCATTTGTGAAAGTGAATTCCTGACACATGTGCAGCCGGCACAGTGCCCAGGGAGCAGAGCGTGATGATAGTGCTCTCATTCCACTACAGCTGTGCTGAGAGCCCAGATACATCCTGGATGGGATGTCAGTCCATCACAGGGCACACAAAGACACGCTCCCACCAGGGCTAGTTTTCCCAGACGCCAACTGACCGATTGCATTGTGGGAGCACCCGGAGGAAACCCACCGTGAACCCAGGGGGAACATGCAAACTCCACCCAGACAGCACCCCAGATCCAGAATTGGCCCCGCAGGCCCCCAGCATTGCAGGGCAGCAAATACTCACCACTACAGTCTGTGTTCAACCGGTCCTCTGAAAGTCTCTCGGCGCAGAGCCTCCCGCAGACCTGGAAGAGCAGACGGAACGTGGCGAATTAGGAAAAGTGCTCCATTAATAATAATAATTAATAATTGCTTATACTTATATAGCGCTTTTTCTGGACACTCCACTCAAAGCGCTTTACAGGTCATGGGGATCCCCTCCACCACCACCACTGTGCAGCCCCCACCTGGATGATGCGACGGCAGCCATAGTGCGCCAGAACGCTCACCACACATCAGCTCTCAGTGGGGAGGAGAGCAGAGTAATGAAGCCAATTTATAGAGGGGGATTATTAGGAGGCCATGATGGGTAAAGGCCGATGGGAAATTTGGCCAGGACGCCGGGGTACACCCCTACTCTTTTCGAGAAACGCCCATTCTCTTAGCCCTCCCCAAAAAGTGTCTCTGGTCACCCATTTTCAAGGCGCACCGCCATCCCAGTTTGTCAGACCGGTTATCAGATCTCGGGAACAAGAGACATTCATCGACGATATGGGGAAATATCAAATGAAGCACAAAATCGACGCGAAGCGGCCCTTCCTGCTCACAAGTCCCCGTGCTGACTAGTGTACTGAGATGTGAACCAGCCCCTCCTGCTCACTAGTCCCTGTGCTGACTAATGTACTGAGATGTGAAGCGGCCCTTCCTGCTCACTAGTCCCTGTACTGACTAATGTACTGAGATGTGAAGCGGCCCTTCCTGCTCACTAGTCCCTGTACTGACTAATGTACTGAGATGTGAAGCGGCCCTTCCTGCTCACTAGTCCCTGTGATGACTAATGCACTGAGATGTGAAGAGGCCCTTCCTGCTCACTAGTCCCTGTCATGACTAACGTACTGAGATGTGAAGAGGCCCTTCCTGCTCACTAGTCCCTGTACTGACTAATGCACTGAGATGTGAAGCGGCCCTTCCTGCTCACTAGTCCCTGTACTGACTAATGCACTGAGGTGTACGAGCGAATAAGTCCAGGTTGTGCAGCAGACATTTCACTGCAGAAATGTTCCAGCGTGATCTGCAGGCAGAGTTAACCAGTGAGCAGTATTTGCCAGTGAAACCGTCTGGGAGAGGAGAGCAGTATTTCTACTGGATCAGAAGAGCTGGATCCACAAGCCTGCTTGTTTACAGGGTCACAGGGCCGCTCCACCTCACCGGAAGTCCTGCTGCCTTGTTCTGAATCGCAGAAACACGGCACTGAGCAGACCTGCAAATGTCCTTTGTTTTGCAATGTCAATTGGAGGTTTTCCATGGTACTGTGAACAGTTTACTTCTGTTGTGATTTGAGATATACTCGTCAGTGCTGATTCTTTCTAACCCCGAAATATGAAAAGAGTGTTGCAGTTCCTCTTTAAATATCTCCTGGCTGAGGTCTCGGATTTCTTTAGTACTATTCATTCAGCGAAATAAAATGGTTTTGGATAGGGGTTATAAAGTTAGCAGGAACAGGTGTCTTAGCTATTCACACTGCAGGGATGAGAGACCCTATCTGTTCATAATCATTATAATAATTGCTTAAACTTATATAGCGCTTTTCTGGACACTCCACTCAAAGCGCTTTACAGGTAATTGGGGATCCCCTCCACCCCCAGCAGTGTGTACCCCCACCTGGATGAGGCGCCAGTCCGCTCCCCACACCCCAGCTCTCAGTGGGGAGGAGAGCAGAGTGATGGAGCCAGTTCAGAGAGGGGGGTTATTAGGAGGCCATGATGGGTAAAGGCCAGGGGGGAAATTTGGCCAGGACACCGGGGTAACACCCCTACTCTTCTCGAGAAACACCCTGGGATTTTTAATGACCCCAGAGAGTCAGGACCTCGGTTTGACGTCTCACCCGAAGGACGGCGCCTGTTTACAGTCTAGTGTCCCTCGTCACTATACTGGGGCATCAGGACCCACACAGACCGCAGGGTGAGCGCCCCCTGCTGGCCCCCACTAACACCTCTTCCAGCACCAACCTTAGTTTTTCCCAGAAGTCTCCCCTCCAGGTACTGACCAGGCTCACCCATTGAAGCAGACAGAAAACGGATCGTTTTGATATCTGTGCAATCTACCGCACCTGAAAGGGCATTCCTGATCAAATACACAATTTGTTTCAGTGTTCAGAGTCACACTGCTGCACCCTAAGTTTGAGCGCTGCCTGCCACCTGTGACATCAAAGACAGTCCAGCCTCCTGCAGGGATGTGATTGGACAAAAGAGGTCGTTAATATTCATACCCATGATTCCCTTACAGCCACCGACGTCCTCCTTTCTGCCTGCAGTATGGCTCTGGCGCTGACCCCAGTGGGACAGTGTTAGGCTTGTTCAGAGATATTTAAAAATGCTATATGCTCAGGATTAGACACAGATTAGCCAGGGAAGGCATCCAAAAGATTAAGCCGCGCGCCAGGATCAGAGCAGATTGTAAACGTTAATTACAGCCCATCCCCCCCCCCTCCCCTCACTGGTATATCCAGAGCCTCTTCCCAGTGTGAAGCTTAGTGACTTTAACACAGCAGGAGCTGGCAGCCCAGCTCGGTCGCAGAACGTCATGGGACACCCCGACGGATCTGACAGGGCGCAGGCAGGGGAATCGGGTGCTGCCAGCTGGCACAGTGACAGTCCAGGGCGCTTGAAGGCTCTTCTGCCGGGTACTGTGGGTGCTTACTGCAGGGTAGCCCTGCTCTTCATCTGAGATTAATCTGGGATCTGCTGAGTCAGGCCTCCTCTCTCTGCCTCAGACCAGACTGACACTGTGGGAGACACAGCCTCCACTCTCTGCCTCAGGCCTCACTGACGCTGTGGGAGACGGAGCCTCCTCTCTCTGCCTCAGACCAGACTGACGCTATGGGAGACACAGCCTCCACTCTCTGCCTCAGGCCTCACTGACGCTGTGGGAGACACAGCCTCCTCTCTCTGCCTCAGGCCTCACTGACACTGTGGGAGACACAGCCTCCTCTCTCTGCCTCAGACACGACTGACACTGTGGGAGATGGAGCCTCCTCTCTCTGCCTCAGGCCTCACTGACACTGTGGGAGACACAGCCTCCTCTCTCTGCCTCAGGCCTCACTGACACTGTGGGAGACACAGCCTCCTCTCTCTGCCTCAGACCAGACTGACACTGTGGGAGATGGAGCCTCCTCTCTCTGCCTCAGACCAGACTGACGCTATGGGAGACACAGCCTCCTCTCTCTGCGTCAGGCCTCACTGACGCTGTGGGAGACACAGCCTCCTCTCTCTGCCTCAGGCCTCACTGACACTGTGGGAGACACAGCCTCCTCTCTCTGCGTCAGGCCTCACTGACGCTGTGGGAGACACAGCCTCCTCTCTCTGCCTCAGGCCTCACTGACACTGTGGGAGACACAGCCTCCTCTCTCTGCCTCAGACCTCACTGACACTGTGGGAGACGGAGCCTCCTCTCTCTGCCTCAGACCAGACTGACACTGTGGGAGACACAGCCTCCTCTCTCTGCCTCAGGCCTCACTGACACTGTGGGAGACGGAGCCTCCTCTCTCTGCCTCAGACCAGACTGACGCTATGGGAGACACAGCCTCCTCTCTCTGCCTCAGGCCTCACTGACACTGTGGGAGACACAGCCTCCTCTCTCTGCCTCAGACCCGACTGACACTGTGGGAGACGGAGCCTCCTCTCTCTGCCTCAGGCCTCACCGACACTGTGGGAGACGGAGCCTCCTCTCTCTGCCTCAGACCAGACTGATGCTATGGGAGACACAGCCTCCTTTCTCTGCCTCAGGCCCGACTGACACTGTGGGAGACGGAGCCTCCTCTCTCTGCCTCAGACCAGACTGACACTGTGGGAGATGGAGCCTCCTCTCTCTGCCTCAGACCAGACTGACGCTATGGGAGACACAGCCTCCTCTCTCTGCCTCAGACCTAACTGACACTGTGGGAGACGGAGCCTCCTCTCTCTGCCTCAGGCCTCACCGACACTGTGGGAGACGGAGCCTCCTCTCTCTGCCTCAGACCAGACTGATGCTATGGGAGACACAGCCTCCTTTCTCTGCCTCAGGCCCGACTGACACTGTGGGAGACGGAGCCTCCTCTCTCTGCCTCAGACCAGACTGACACTGTGGGAGATGGAGCCTCCTCTCTCTGCCTCAGACCAGACTGACGCTATGGGAGACACAGCCTCCTCTCTCTGCCTCAGACCTAACTGACACTGTGGGAGACGGAGCCTCCTCTCTCTGCCTCAGACCAGACTGACACTGTGGGAGACACAGCCTCCTCTCTCTGCCTCAGGCCTCACCGACGCTGTGGAAGACACAGCCTCCTCTCTCTGCCCGAGATCTTCAAATCAAGTTGGCGAGGGGGTGGGGCAGCATGGAACGTCTCTACCCAAAGGGTGGTGGGAGAGTGGAACAAGCGGAGAGTCTTTTTTGGAAAAAAAAAACAGCTGGATGAGCCAGACTGTCAGGACTGACTCCTCTGGTCTGCGGACGCCCCCCCCGCGTTCTCATGGTCCTCCCCGAGCCCCCCCCCCCTTCAGATCAGCCCGCCTCGTCCGAACAGGCAGGGCGCTACACCGATTCCTCCACAGCGCGGGAGTTTCCCTGGTGCCGGTCTCGACGATTGGACCGTCCCAGGAGTGGGTCTGGCCCGGAGACCACGCGCTGGGTCACAACGCAGTACGGCGCGAGGAGACCCCCCCAGCGACAGCCAGTACAGTCAAGGGCAGTGAACGGTGGGCCGAGCGATCGCGCAGTTGCAAGCAGAGAGGGTGGAGTGCACCAGCTAGGGCTTACCGTGAGCCAGTGAGCCAGACGATCCTTCAGAGGTCCTCCAGAGGACACGTCCCAAACGAAAAAAGACCCGTTGGGAACAGCGATCTCGATCCCGCGGGGAATCTCCAGAGCTCTGGCCCCGAAGAGACTGGCGGAGAGCTCTGAGCCCCCTTTTTTGGGGGTGGGGGGGATGTCCTGAGTTAAGACCCCCCCCCTCACTTTCCCTCCTCTCCTGGCTCCGGGCCTCGCAGAAAACGTGCCGATCCCAGGGCGTCAGCCAGCGTCCCCCAGCCCTTATCTCGGCTCCCTCACCCCTTGCGGTCACACGCGTATCTGCTGCGCGCACGCACACACGCGGACACACACACACACAGACGCTCTGGGTTGGCCCGACAACTACCGAGCGGTTCCGAAACCCCAGGTGGACACCCAGCACAGGGTTTAGGCTCTAGATTAGAGATCACTTTATCGGCCCTGTACAGTTTCTTGCGTGAGGGACGTGTCTTTTCGCAGACCCCAGCTTGCTCTCCAGGAGACACACAGACAGGGAGAGAGAAGCTGGGGGGGTCAGAGCACATTTGTACGGCACCCCTGGAGCAGCTGGGGTGTTAAGGGCCTCACCCCAAAAGAATAGGATTCCTCTGCCGGCCGCGGGATTCGAACCTGCAACCTCCCAGCCACAGGCGCAGATCCTCAGCCACAGCCACCCTCTAAGACCACCGCCTGCCCTGCCCTGCAGCTGAGCCGGTGTTGTGCCTCTGCAGGGCGGCCATGTCTGTCTGGGACTCCAGCAGGCCTCTGTGTAACAATAGACCGGTGGGTGTTTGCGTGTGTACGTGTGTGGGAGGGGTTGGGGTCCCCTGAGACCTGACTTCCTTTCTGCTTTTTTGTGCCATTTCTAACAGCCGGTCCTCCACTCCACAATTCCCCAACCTGCACTGTTCTACGGCTGCTTCCTGTGCGGCAGGAAGTGATGTCATCACACCCATCCTGACCTCTGCCCCAGGAGGAAGCAAAACGTCATGTGCCCCCGCCCAGCACTACCAGGCGATGAATGCCGGTTATTCCTCTCTGTGTCAAGGCCAGACTTTTCTTCCTTCCTTCCTCTGCTTACTCGCCGTTCTTGGGCGGAAGGTTTGGGGGGGCCGTGTCAGTACCACCAGGGCCTCAGCCACGTCCGTCTCACAATCTCGTTACTCAATTAGCACGTTCTGCTCATCATCCCGTTCGTGAAGCGCGCGGGTCTGTGTTTTTCCCTCGTTTCGGAATAATGAAAGACAAAACGTTCTTTTATCTAGCGCCTTTAAAGGCGCTTTACAGAATGACAGCAACGTCAATAAAAAAAAAAACGACACAAGCTAAGCAGGATGAGAACACACAATTGGAGACAGTAGATGGGGGTTCTGAATACAGCAGGAGCAGAGGGGTGAAGACCAGAACCGGCTCAGTACAGGCTCTTCTACAGAAGAGGGTTTGGAGTCTGGATGTGAGTTTAGAGAAGGTGGCTCTCTGATATCCTTGGGGGCAGAGAGTTCCAGAGCTCTGGGGCGCAGCAGGAGAAGACCCTCTCACCCCCAGAGTGTGGACGGGCTTGGGGGGGGGCGGACAGACAGGAGAGCAGGATTCGAAGAGCGAAGGTTTGCGAGGCGGGGGAGTGGGGCGACAGTAACTCAGACAGGTGCTGGGGTGCCGGGCCCTGCAGAGCCTCCTGGGTAAGCAGGACCCTCCCTGCTGTATATACTGGACGACACCGCTGCAGTATCACTCAGAAGTCCGATTGCACTGCAATTTTCCCCGTAAGTGTGGAGTTCAAGGGTGTTGCACTAAGTCAGTAGCCGAGCTAAAGTCAGAGCCCTCCTCTTTTCATTCTGAGCAGCTTAATCCGAACGCACACTCCCGGCCCTGAACTTCCTAGGCAGACCTGGAGAGCCGAGACCATCCCAGTTCACTGCGTCCTCTGCAAATATGGCTTACTTATGGATTAATGCAGGGGGAGGGTGACATGATGTGGCCCCTGGGGTGCTGTCTGTGTGGAGTTTGCATGTCCCCCCTGTGTCCGCGTGGGTCTCCTCTGGGGGCGCCAGTGTATTCCCATGGCGCAAAGACGTGCTGGTAGGTTTATTTGGCTTCTGGGGAAATTTTGCCCTGGTGGGGGCGAGATTGTGTGTCCTAGCGTCCTGTCCGGGGTGGTACCCTGCCTTGCACCCCTTGCTTTTTGGCGGATAGGCTCCAGCTCCCCCCAGTGAATTGGAAGAAGCAGGTGATCCAGTGCTCGGGGGGGGAGTCCAAAATCGAGGGGACCCATCCAAGACAAGACAGGGTTAAAATCCGGAACAGAGCCCATTGATTCAAAGTGGTGCTGCACTGGGCAGCTCCCCGCACTGGGGTGCTGTCTGTGTGGAGTCTGCATGTTCTCTCCAGGTCTGCATGTGTCTAAAGAGACACCGGGAGGTTCGCTGGCTTCTGGGAAAATTGGCCCTCCAAAGTGTTTGTGTGCCCTGCGACAGACTGGTGTCCTGCCCAGTGCGTACCCTGCCATGTACCCATTGCTGGCTGGGATAGGCTCCGACTCCCCACCCCGTGACCCCCGTATCAAACACAGCGTTTACAGACGGGGATGTGACGAAATTCCTCCCTACCGTATCATCATTTTTCTGTAAATCCAGCTGAATGGACTTAGGACAAACAACATCTTTTTCCAACAGCCACTGATCTCACACACACGCAAAACAGTCAGAGTCCGCGCCGCTGACTAGTCTCCACAACCACACGCCCGGCCCTCCTCAGATGAGGAATCGGCAGTTTCCAGATACACGCTCTGCGAGTTTTATCCCTTCAGTCACTCAAGTAGAAACACCACGAGCGATTGCAGGGCATATTTTTACATTTCCGCTGGGTTACATTTTCAGCTGCATTTCAACATTTGATCGACCACATCTGTGGGTTTTTTTTTTAAAAAAAGGGTGTCGCCAATCTAAAATAACCTCGCTGCTTACAGGTCGACGTGTGTGTTTTTTTTTTTTTTTTTGTATTTTCTCTCATCCGGGCGTGAGCAGGTTTGACATCTCCCTGCTTTCTGGTCGCCGCTCGCCGGCCGTGCGCGCTCACGGCTGCGGGCGCGCCGCGGCAGGCGTGCGCGGCCCCGTGTCGTCCTCTCGGACCCGCGATCGGGTGTGGGCCGCGGTACCGCGGACAGGAGGGAACGAGAGGCTGAGTGATACAGCACCGGGCAGGAACTCGTTTGCGCAGAACGGCGTTTGACCGCCCCGACGAACAAGGCAGCCGGAAAGAGCGAAGGGAAAATTCAAAAGGAAGCACAGCTCAACCGAAGAGGAAGAAAAACAAACAGAAAACTTCCTCCGTGCACACGCACACGCACACGCCCTCGCTCGGGGGAAAAAAAAATTCGACTCAATTTAGACCCAGAACTCAGGGCATTTCAAACCGGTGCGCAAAGGGTGGTAGGGGTGGGGAACAAGCTGCCCAGCCCTGTGGTTGAAGCCCCTACCCTGGCTGCTCTCAAGACCCAGCTGGGTGAGACCCTCCAGTCAGGACAGGAGGTCCTTCTTTACACAGAGGGAGGTGGGGGTGGGGAACAAGCCCTGAGATCTATGGTCTCGGCCTGCTGTCGCGGTCGCGGGCACTCATTTTTACAGCGCCATAAACGAAGCGATAACTTCCCGGCGATGAAAGATGACAGCAGGTTGCTCTCCCGAGTCAATACTCTGTCCTGGGAGTGATCTCTCTCTCTCTCAATTCAATTCAATTCAAGGTGCTTTATTAGCATGACCGATGGGTACAATCAGTGTTGCCAAAGCAAATGAAAGTAATGATATTTACATGAAACAAAACAAAAATAGAAGTAAAATAAAATCTACAGACATTTACAACAAAGACATATTATAAAATATTGACATATTCTGTGGGCGGCTGGAGCATTATTGGGAGACAGGCTCACTGTTCCTCAGGCTGTGACAGGAGATCACATACTGGGCTGCCAGATCAACTGAGTTCCCTCCTCCCTCTCCCAGTAGGATTGGGACCTGTTGTGATTCTGGCAGGTGTGGGAACTCTGGGATTAGATTTCTGAATTTCGGGGAGAATGTTTCTCTAATCCCAGAGTATCTGTCACAGTGCAGTAGGAAGTGCACCTCTGTCTCTATTTCTCCCCGCTGGCAGTGGGAGCACAGCCTGTCCTCTCTGGGCAGCCAGGTCTGCCTGTGTCCAGTGTGTGTGTCCAGACTGTGGTCACTGAGCCTGTCCTCTCTGGGCAGCCAGGTCTGCCTGTGTCGCCCATGTTTCTATGGCCAGGCTGTGGTCACTGAGCCTGTACTTCATCAGGGTCTGTTTCTGTTTGTTGTTTCTTATCTTGGTCAAATATTCAGCTAGTGTGTATTGTCTGTTTAGGGTTCTGTAGCATTCCAGTTTATGTTGTGTTTGTGTGTGTGTGTGTCCCACTAGTTTCTAGAACAGTCTCTAGAGAGCGCAGGATTATAGATCTGGAGCCCCTAGAGCTGATCGCAAGTCACTTCGGTACCTCTAGTTTCTAGAACAGCCTCTAGAGAGCGTGTGATTATCGATCTGGAGCCCCTAGACTCGATCCCAAGTCACTTCGGTACTTCTAGTTTCTAGAACAGTCTCTAGAGAGCGCAGGATTATTGATCTGGAGCCCCTAGAGCCGATCGCAAGCACGCTGTTCCAGCTCGTGTCTCGTGAGTCGCTAGTGTGGCCCTCAACAATTCTTAGGCCCCAAGGCTCTGTGCCTGCAGGGCCTGCTGGGAAATCGGGCACTGACCGGGGACATGCTCACACCCGGAGTCGACTCGGGGGGGGGAGGGAAAAATCTGGGAATTCTCACTGTGCCCGCCTGTCCGCTCCTGGGACCGGCAGATCCAGGGAGAGCGTTCCGCGCCGCGTCCGTGTGTCGAGAAATCTCTCCTTATCCGGGACAGCGGTCTGATTGTTGGAAGCATGAATTATTGAGAAGGGGCCCCCCCCCCCGCGCGATGGTACAGCCTGTGGCACAGCTCGGCGAGCCATCTGGTGCTGTTGAATTATTCATGAGGAGGAGGGGGCTGGGGGGGGGAGGAAAGTGGAAGGCACTCATTACTTATTCATGAGGTGCTGTGATTGGGCTTGGGAAAGGGAGGGGGGCGGGGCCTTTAGCCAGGCTGGCCACACCCTCTCCCACGCCAGCTCTGGTCCACTGTAGGTTTCTGGGTTCAGGGTTTTTGTAGGCTGGTGCAACGTGGTGAATCAGTCCAGTAAAACCGAGGCCATGGAGAACGGAGCTGGAACGCAAAATCCGGAGGTCCTGTAACTCTGGATGGGAGCCACAGTGTTCTGATCCATCCTCTTCCCTTTTCTTTTTGTATATAAGGAACTGAATCTTCAGATGGGGGTTGTTTTGAAGAGGATGTGTTTGGCCGTTCTTGCTCACTGGGCTCCGCGCGCGGTCGATGCCGGTCAAAGATTCTCGCACAGCCTTTTCTCGAAAAGGAACGTGGAAGTGATCCCTTCTCCGGGCTGTTAAGCCGCCCAGCGCCTCCTGTCTGCAGCAAATACCACCAATACGTCTCCCAAAGTGGAGGTCATGGCACCCTGCATCCTGTGTCTAAAATCCATCCTTTTTCAAGCCACTCCCCCTATCCCAGCAAGCAACGGGCGCGAGGCAAGGTACACCCTGGATGGGACGCCAGTCCATCGCAGGGCGCAATTACCCCCCCCAGCATGTCTTTGCACTGTAGGAGGAAACCCATATAAACCTGGGGGGGGGGGAACATGCAAACTCCACCCAGACAGCACCCCAAGTCTGGAATTGAACCCGGCGCCCCCCCAGCGCTGCAGGACAGCAAGGTAACCCCCGGTGTCCTGCCCCTGAGCTTCATTTCGGCTTGGTTGCCTCTTGTCCGGCCAGTTCTGAGCCCCGTCCTGTACGCTGACTTCCTGGGAACCTTTCGGATCCTATTCCCCTCGGTGCAGAACTACAGAGATCAACCCCTCGTGCCCCCTTGACAATACCGTAGCACCACCGGCACTGCGGTGCCCTGGACGCACACACCGATCGAACTTCAAATGCCCCAGCGCGCGTAGGGCTGCATCTCACTACAAGGCTGGAGACTTACAGCTGTAGCAGGCCATCTCCGTGCCTCAGAGCCCTCCCTGTGGTGTCGGGGAGAGAGCCTGTCGAAACCTGGCGGGGGAGTGGGTCTGTGCACATGCAGCGAAAGAGGACTTGCTCTGTGGAGCAGATTTTGGTAGCATTGTCTGCGGTTGCAACACTAAGGTTACCATTTCCTCTCTGCAGTCCTGTGATCTGCACAGCAGGGCCTGAGAACACCTCTCTCTCTCTCTTGTTCTCTCGCTGCCTGATTAACCCTCTCCTCCTCTCCTCACAGTCACTGTCTCGGTACTTCAGAATGAGGTTTCTCGCAAACTCTGATGTTTTCCTCAGTCGGCGCTGTTTGTGGATCGGTTCCTCTCTGTGCCTCAGTGTGTCTGTGCTAATAACGCACACTGACACAGAGAGAGAGGTTAACCCCTCTGTGTGTGTGTCTGTGATAGTCTCTCTCTCTCTCTGTGTCAGTGTGTCAGGACTAACTCCTCTTTAAGCATCAGAGTGTCTGTGTTAACCCCTCTGTGTGTGTGTCTGTGATAGTCTCTCTCTCTGTGTGTCAGTGTGTCAGGACTAACTCCTCTTTAAGCATCAGAGTGTCTGTGTTAACCCCTCTGTGTGTGTGTCTGTGATAGTCTCTCTCTCTCTGTGTGTCAGTGTGTCAGGACTAACTCCTCTTTAAGCATCAGAGTGTCTGTGTTAACCCCTGTGCGTCTGTGTCTGTGATAGTCTCTCTCTCTGTGTGTCAGGACTAACACTTTTAACACCAGGGTGTCTCTCCCTGAACTCAGTCTCTTTAGTCTTAAGGGGCGTCCCACACTGACAGGCTGAAGGAACTGTGTCTCTTTAGTCGAAAGGGAGTGTCTCACACTGACAGGCTGGAGGCACTGAGTCTCTTTAGTCTGAAGGGAGCATCCCACACTGACAGGCTGGAGGAACTGAGTCTCTTTAGTCTGAAGGGAGCATCCCACACTGACAGGCTGGAGGAACTGAATCTTTTCATCTTTGAACAGAGGATCCTTGAACACAGTGGAGTAAAGAGCACAACACAAACCAGAGGACACAAGTAGAAACCGTGCGGTAATGCGCCCTTTAGACCAAGGGGGGCGGGAGTGTGGAACAGTTGGCCGCCGGACTCCCTCCTATAACTGACTCTGTTTTGATCGGCGTACACCACAGCGTTTACAGAGCACAGCCTGTGTCACTTCCTGTCTCCCCGGCTCACATCTCACAAGAGCCCGACTTGAGCCTGCCCAGAAACCCTCCTGTTCTGCTCCTCTCTCGTTGCGAAACACATCCTCCAATCGCCGGCGTTCGTCAAGGGTGCGCACGGCGCTAAACCGAGCCAGTTCCTCCCTGGCCCTGCGGCCTTAAAAATACCCCTCCGCCTTCCTGTGACAGGGGCTCACAGGAAGGCGGCGGCCATTTTGCCCCCTGTACTGGCTCGGAGATCTGTTCGTGAACTCGACACCTTCTGCGATCCTGCCCAGCATTTGTAGGTGTGTAGGAGACGTGTCACAGCATCAGCCCAGCCAGATGTCCGCTGGGACAGCATGAGGCCTCTCAGTCTCTCCATTTAACCCGCCTCCCCCTGCCCCCCTGCCGAGGCTGTCGGCATCGACACATGAGCCGGGTCTGCTGTTGCCTTCCGAGGGCCGGTGGAGGGGGAGGAAGGGGGGGGTCAACGGTCTTGCCTCCCCCAGGGGTCGCTGGCGTTGGTCGGCCAACCCAGAGCGGGGCGCACCGAGGACAAGGGCCTGGTTTGCTACATCTTTACAGCGCTCGGGGTCACAGTAAGAAACGCACCATCCCCCTAAAAATTTGTGTTACGGGTCACTGTTAATGTGCCGCACAGGCAGAAGGGACGACTCACTCAGGGCTCCCAGCAGACACAGCTGACAGTGCCCATGACTCAGAGATTCCCAGCCTAATGACACAAAACCTCTTTTATTTTTATTCCTTATTTTTCTTCAGGGCTATGGTACGCGCTAAGACTGGCCTCTGTTACACACAATTCCCTTATGTAGTGAACAGGACTGCTCTCCCCCTTAACATCCATCCGTTTTCCGACCACTTTATCCAGCACAGGGACGCACGGGTGCCGGAGTCGATCTCAGCAAGCAATGGGCACAGCTGTAGTTCATACAGCTAATATTGCAGTTAATATAACAACTACTGCAGTTAATACAGCAACTACTGCAGCTAATACAGCTACTACTGCTGTAAATACAGCTACTACTGCAGTTAATACAGCTACTACTGCAGCTAATACAGCTACTACTGCTGTAAATACAGCTACTACTGCTGTTAATACAACTACTACTGCAGTTAATACAGCTACTACTGCTGTTAATACAGCTACTACTGCAGTTAATACAGCTACTACTGCAGCTAATACAACAACTACTGCAGTTAATACAGCTACTACTGCTGTTAATACAGCTACTACTGCAGTTAATACAGCTACTACTGCAGTTAATACAGCTACTACTGCAGCTAATACAACAACTACTGCAGTTAATACAGCTACTACTGCTGTTAATACAGCTACTACTGCAGTTAATACAAATACTACCGCTGTTAATACAGCTACTACTGCAGTTAATACAGCTACTACTGCAGTTAATACAGCTACTGCTGCTGTTAATACAGCTACTACTGCAGCTAATACAGCTACTACTGCTGTTAATACAGCTACTACTGCAGTTAATACAGCTACTACTGCTGTTAATACAGCTACTACTGCAGATAATACAGCTACTACTGCAGCTAATACAACTACTACTGCAGTTAATACAGCTACTACTGCAGTTAATACAGCTACTACTGCAGCTAATACAGCTACTACTGCTGTTAATACAGCTACTACTGCAGCTAATACAGCTACTACTGCAGCTAATACAGCTGATACTCTTAAAGTAAGAAGTGCTGGGTTTCAGACCGGTGACTTAATATTCGACTGCTTTCAATCACAGAACGCCAGTTTGCGTCGGGGACGTGCAGAAAATCCGATTTAAAACCCCAGGGCCCCGTCCATCCAATTTTCTAACCACCTCATCTGAATCAGGGTCGCGGGAGAGCCAGAGTCTATCCCAGCAAGCAACGGGCGCGAGGCAGGGTACACCCTGGACAGGACGCCAGTCCATCACAGGACACGCACACACAGACGCACACTCACACCAGGGCCAGTTCAACTACCAGTGTGTCTTGGGACTGTGGGAGCAAACCCATGTCAACATGAGGAGAACATGCAAACTCCACACAGACAGCACCCCAGGGACTGAACCCAGGGCAGCAGTACTAACCAAGGCTCCACCCTATTAAAATCAGCTACTGTGAAGTAGCCTTTGACTCAAGGAAGACTTAAGGGGATATTGAAGGAGAAATTTCACTTATTGGGTATTGTCATTCAGTCATTCAGCTAGATGAAGGAAGCAGGTTTCCCTGTGTTTGCACTGAGCCATTCACACAAAAACAAAGACGACTTTAAATAATGGTGACAGTAGGTCTATACAGTATACACTGCCCGAACAGCAGAGTTAGATGACATGAGAGCACCAGCGCTGGTACTGGCCCAGTCTGCGCTAAGCCCCATGTCTCCTGAGCACCGTACAGTAGTAGCCGAACACGGGGAAAGTGAGGAGTGAGAAGACACATGGGTTCAAGTGCCTCTGAAGCATCCCGGAAGGCAAAAGCAGACCCGGCTAATGCGTCTATCCACACAGCCTCGGTTGGCAGGTGGGGGGTGTACAGGCAGGCCTCTGTGAATCAGGTGAATCAGAATGACGAGTCTAGCGTCTCAGAGGGACTGCCGGTTGGGGCTGGAAATTAATCAGCCCTAATTCCCTCAGCACAATCAAGGATTAGCCTCTTAATTAGCAATTTAGCAATATGTCAGAGGCGATGATGAGATCCAAAACAGAGGTAAACAGAGCACACAGCTGGCTGGCAGGTACTCATCTGTCGTCTAGGGTGAGGTGGGACCCGCAGTCCCAGCCACAGGTCTGAAAAACTGCCAAAGAGTCTCGGGTTCGAGCGTGTGCCCGTGATTGGAACTGAGTGAATTCGGCGGCGAAGGAATGAATTATTGATCCATTATCAGCCCCGCGCAGTCAGGAGAGCAGCACACAGACCCGAGCTGCTGTGACCTGAGAGCAGCCCAGCTCCCAGCACATGGCTGGGCCGCCCGTGCCACGCTCCTGCCACTCTTTGTGCACAGCCAAGAGCTTTGGGGAGCCCCCGTGCCGACGGAACAGCGAAAGACAAGCTGGAGGGGGTCCAAGAGAAAACGATGTGGGGGGGGGGGTATGCCTTTCGAGCCCGGGAACGGGAGACGTGTCTTTACACAAAGGGGGGCGGGAGCGTGGAGCAAGGGGCCCAGCCACGTCGCTGACTTTTTTCAAGAAGAGATGGGGGAGATCAATTAAGTAGCAAATGCAAAAGGACTCGAGGGCCTCTCGTTTTGGCACTGTTCTCCTGTTCTAGTGCAACTCTTCCCCAGGACTACAGCAGGTATTTGATTAAAGAGCCCTCAAGGACCAGGAACTATGGTTGAGCTGTCAGGTTGGCGATATTAACCAAATCGTTTGGGTTTTTTTCAGTGTATTAGCCCTCTCCTCCCTCCCCTCGTCCTTCCTGGGTGGTGGACAGAGCAGGGGAGTACTAGGACTCCTGCTTTCAGTACCTCAGGCAGAAGCAGAACTCTCTCGCAGGTTTCAAAAGCCTGCTGCTCTCCACAGAGAAGTTCCCAGTTTCACAATGAAATCTCTCTCTCTCTGTGGCAGCATGTGCTTGTGAGGGGTGTGTACGTGTGTGTGTGTTGTGTGTTATTCTTGTTTGTGTGTGTGCCTGTGTGCGCCCATTGTGATGCATTGTTGGTGTGTGTCTGTGTGTGCAGGTTGCGGTGTTTTTGTGTGTGTGTGCGCATGTCGTTTTGTGTTGTTTGTGTGTGCAAGTCGTGATACGTTGTTGGTGTGTGTGTTTGTGTGTGTGTGCGTGTTGTTTGCGTGTGTGCGCGTGTGTGCATATTGTTATGTGTTTTGTGTGTGTTTGTGTGTTGTTTGTGTGCGCAGGTTGTGTTGTTTTTATGTCTGTGTGTTGTTTATGTGTCTTTTTGTGGGGGCATATTGTTATGTGTTGTGTGTGTTTGTGTGCGCGTGTTGTTATGTGTTGTGTGTGCATGTTGTTAGGTGTTGTGTGTGTGTGCATTTCATGTGTTGTTTGTGTGTTGCTCTGTGTGGGCATTTGATTGTGTTTGCGTATGCCTGTATGTGTTTATGTGCTGTAAATGTGTGTGTCTGATGCTCCTGTGCGTGTTTGTGTGTTCATGCCTGTGTGTATCTGCAGCTGCGCCTCCTACAAGAGCTTATACAGGCTGTGTGTATGCTTGTGTGTTGTTCAAACGACCTGGAGGGGTTGGATTGGTTATAAAGTGGACTTTGACAGCAAGAGAGGATGGATTGTAATTGTCTTGCTGTTGAGGAAACGGCTCGTTCTCTCACGCGGTTCAGTCCCAGCCGCTCACCACAGAGCCTGCTTCCTAGACCGCCCTGCACCCTGCACTCCCGGGGCCCCGCGAACTGTCCCTGCCTCTCGGTTGTACAACACGCATCCTTGCGCCACCCGAGAGTGGGCCGCGGCGCGGGGTTGGGAAACAGCCCGTTTCACCAGGGCGGTCAGGAGCCCTTCGGCTCTGGGCTCTTTGGCGGACCAGTTCGAGAGACCCCCTCCTGATCGGGTTCGACCAGTCCTACCCAGTAGGATCAGACCTGAACTTGGGGGGCGACCTGCTCTTTATTGTCGAGAGGGAACCCGCTGCGTTCAGATCACGCCGCCTGACTCGCTGCCTGGTGTGCTGCCTGACCCTCTGCCTGATGTGCTGCCTGTCTCGCTGCCTGATGTGCTGCCTGATGTGCATCCTATCTCTCTACCTGATGTGCTGCCTATCTCGCTGCCTGATGTGCTGCCTATCACTGCTGATGTGCTGCCTATCTCTCTACCTGATGTGCTGTCTATCTCACTACCTGATGTGCTGTCTATCTCACTGCCTGATGTGCTGCCTCTCTCACTGCCTGATGTGCTGCCTATCTCACTGCCTGATGTGCTGCCTGACTCGCTTCTGATGTGCTGCCTGACTCGCTACTGATGTGCTTCCTGACTCGCTACCTGATGTGCTGCCTCTCTCACTGCCTGATGTGCTGCCTGACACACTATCTGATGTGCTGCCTCTCTCACTGCCTGATGTGCTGTTTATCTCTCTACCTGATGTGCTGCCAATCTCACTGCCTGGTGTGCTGTCTATCTCACTGCCTGATGTGCTGCCTATCTCTCTACCTGATGTGCTATCTATCTCACTGCCTGATGTGCTGCCTGACTGGCTACTGATGTGCTTCCTGACTCGCTACTGATGTGCTTCCTGACTCGCTACCTGATGTGCTGCCTATCTCACTGCCTGATGTGCTGCCTGACACACTATCTGATGTGCTGCCTCTCTCACTGCTTGATGTGCTGCCTATCTCTCCTACCTGATGTGCTGCCTATCTCACTGCCTGATGTGCTGCCTCTCTCACTGCCTGATGTGCTGCCTGACACACTATCTGATTTGGTGCCTCTCTCACTGCCTGATGTGCTGTTTATCTCTCTACCTGATGTGCTGCCAATCTCACTGCCTGGTGTGCTGTCTATCTCACTGCTTGATGTGCTGCCTATCTCTCTACCTGATGTGCTATCTATCTCACTGCCTGATGTGCTGCCTGACTGGCTACTGATGTGCTTCCTGACTCGCTACTGATGTGCTTCCTGACTCGCTACTGATGTGCTTCCTGACTTGCTACCTGATGTGCTGCCTATCTCACTGCCTGATGTGCTGCCTCTCTCACTGCCTGATGTGCTGCCTGACACACTATCTGATGTGCTGCCTCTCTCACTGCCTGATGTGCTGCCTATCTCTCCTACCTGATGTGCTGCCAATCTCACTGCCTGGTGTGCTGTCTATCTCACTGCCTGATGTGCTGCCTGACTCGCTACCCGATGCGATGCCTGACGAGCCATGAACAGGCGTTAGAGTTGTAGGGAATAGGGCCATGAAGCGAACCGATATTCTGATGCGCTCGCTGAATTCTGCACTGCTCTGCTGCTTGACAGGAGGCGCCAACCTGCTGAGCAACTGACAGGCGTCCCACTGGGCGGATGTGAAGGGGGAGGTGGCCACGTCGCTATGGAAACAAGGAGACTGAACGGGGTCAGAGAGCAGCCAGCCCCTTGACGAGCAATGACAAGGAGTGATCTGCTGCTGTGCTCTTCTGGAAAACGCAGGGACGAGTCGGCACAGGAGACACGTGTGCGAATACTTCACTGATGATACTCTGTTGTAGTTATTTACTAGTGCTGAAGAAAGTGTACAGCAAGCCTATTTAGATGGGCTGTTCATCATACATGGGGCTCTGTGAGAGCTTGTTCCTCCTTCTGATGTGATACATTGCTACTGTGAATACTCCTGCTACTGGTATTTCTACAAAGATTGATGCTACAACAGCTATTACTGCTGCTCATACAGCTACTACTGCTGTTAATACAGCTATTACTGCTGTTAATACTGCTACTACTGCAGTTTATACAACTACTACTGCTGTTGCTGTTAATACAGCTACTCCTGCAGCTAATACAACTACTGCAGCTAATACAGCTACTATTGCAGTTAATACAGCTACTACTGCAGCTAATACAGCTACTACTGCAGCTAATACAGCTACTACTGCAGCTAATACAGCTACTACTGCTGTTAATACAGCTACTACTGCAGATAATACAGCTACTACTGCAGCTAATACAACTACTACTGCAGCTAATACAACAACTACTGCAGCTAATACAGCTACTACTGCAGTTAATACAGCTACTACTGCTGTTAATACAGCACTACTGCAACTAATACAGCTACTACTGCAGTTAATAAAGCTACTACTGCTGTTAATACAGCTACTACTGCAGTTTATACAGCTACTACTGCTGTTAATACAGCTACTACTGCTGTTAATACAACAACTACTGCAGCTAATGGTGGCTCTGTGGCTAAGGATCTGCGCCTGTGACCGGAAGGTTGCCGGTTCAAATCCCACAGCTGGCAGAGGAATCCTACTCCATTGGGCCCCTGAGCAAGGCCCTTAACCCCAACTGCTCCAGGGGTGCTGTACAATGGCAGACCCTGCGCTCTGACCGCAAGCTTCTCTCCCTGTCTCTGTGTCTGTGTCTCCCTGGAGAAAAGCTGGGGTATGCAAAAAGATGCATTCCTAATGCAAGAAATTGTATAGGGCTAATAAAGAAACATTATTATTATTAATACAGCTACTACTGCAGCTAATACAGCTACTACTGCAGTTAATACAGCTACTACTGCAGCTAATACAACAACTACTGCAGTTAATACAGCTACTACTGCAGCTAATACAACAACTACTGCAGCTAATACAGCTACTACTGCTGCTAATACAGCTACTACTGCAGCTAATACAGCTGATACTCTTAAAGTAAGAAGTGCTGGGTTTCAGACCGGTGACTTAATATTCGACTGCTTTCAATCACAGAACGCCAGTTTGTGTCGGGGACGTGCAGAAAATCCGATTTAAAACCCCAGGGCTCCGTCCATCCAATTTTCTAACCACCTCATCTGAATCAGGGTCGTGGGAGAGCCAGGGTCTATCCCAGCAAGCAACGGGCGCGAGGCAGGGTACACCCTGGACAGGACGCCAGTCCATCACAGGACACGCACACACACACACTCGCACCAGGGCCAGTTTTCCCAGAAGCCCATTAACCCTGGACGGCGGGAGGAAACCCACACGGACACAGGGGAGAACGTGCAAACTCCACCCAGACAGCACCCCAGGTCCGGAATGGAACCCGCAGTCCCCAGCGCTGCAAAGCCGACCACTGCTCCACCCGGCCGCCCAGCAGGTGAATCGTTTCCCTAGTTGTACCTCCCTGTATTTCACAGGATTGCACCGAGAGGGTCCTGCAGCACCTCCAGAGGCCTGAGCCTAGCCAGCCCCCCCTGGGCTGGTATCAATTGCAGTTGGCACCCTAGGACAGCAGACCAGCGACTACTCTCAGACGAGGTGATCTCATAATGACACAGCGTTCCAGAGCCGCCGTTTCAGACGGTGTGTCATCAGGGGGGCCCTGTCTGTCTGTATCAGACAGAGTGGGTGCACAGACCCCCCCGGGGCACTTTCCCTCTGAAACGTGCCCAGAGAGGGGGTGAAAGCCGATGGCCTGACGTCGATTGACGTGACGCCCCTTGAAACTGTTCTGATCCCCGTGATTGATGGGGCGAGCCGACCATCGGCTCTCGGGGTTTCCACCAGCCGGCAGAGGGGATCCTACTCCGTTGGGGCCCCTGAGCGAGGCCCTTGACACCCCAGCTGCTCCAGGGGCGCCCTATAAACGGCCGACCCCGCGCTCGGACCCCCCAGCTTCTCTCTCCCTGTCTGTGTGTCTCCTGGAGAGCCAGCTGGGGTCCGCGCAAAGATGAATTCCTAAACCAAGACATTGGATCTGGCTGATAAATTGATCTGATCTGACCTGATCTTCTAGAACAGCGGCGAGACAGCGTGGGATTATTGATCTGGAGCCCCCAAAGCCGATCGCCAGCACGCTGGTCCCAGCTCGTGTCTCGTGAGTCGCCGGTGTGTCCCTCCTGCGTGGTGGCCCCCTCAACGCTTCCTAGGCCCCTAGGCTCTGTGCCTGCAGTGCCTCGTGGGAAATCGGGCACCGGGCGGGCTGGCCACCTGGATTTGACCACGGGGGGTATCTGTGTTTTTTTTAAAAAGCCCCGCTTCAGGCTTCAGAGAACACGCAGCAGTACAGCAAAGACCAGAGCACGACTGGAGCACAAGAGAGCTGTTGCATCAAGGTATACACACACACACAGACGCTCGCTTAACACACGGGCCGATCTGTACCGACACGCCAGCAGGCTCTCTCGGGCCGAGGCTGGCGTACAGCACAGGAGAGAGGGACAGAGAGCGAGGGGGGGGCAGAGATCTCCGGTCCCCCCCCCCCACCTCTCGCGCGCACGGAAGGACGTCCCGCGGAGAGCTCCGCAGAGACGGGGGAGAGGGCAGGCCGGACCGCCCAGGCCCCCCCTCGCTGGCGGTCGACCAGCTGCCTGGGCAGCAGGCAGATAACGAGGGACCCGCCGAAACAAATCTCTCTTCCCCCCCACCACCACCACCACCACCACCACCACCCCGAGACCCCCGGTCTACAGCGTCAGACACACACACACGCACAGACGCAGATCCAAGCGAGACTCAGAACCCTAGATCCTCTGCCATAGAAAAGACACCTCCCCCCCTCCCCTCCAGTGTCATTGTAATGGCCTCCCCTCCAGCCCCGTGCTGCCACTGCTGTCGCAAAACCTGGTCTGCCTCTTTCACCCCACCTCTCTCCCCCTGAGGCGTCTGTACCACAGCGCCCCTCCCCGCCCCGAAAACCTGCCCTGTGCACCCCCGGATAACAGGCGGGCATGGGGGCACACCGGTACGAGGAAGAAGATGTGTGAGGCAGGGGTCGCCTGAGTCGAGCCCCCCCCCCGCCAAGCCTGCCGCCGCCGCCGCCTTTTTTTGATGGGGGGGGAGATGTGAAGCAGAGCGCCTTACCTCTCGCCGGCCGCCGTGTCTGCCTGCGCGCAGTGTGTGTGTGTGTCTGTCTCTCCTAGCCCTCCTCCCTCCCCGTCTCCTCCATCCTCCAGAGCCAGCGCGCGGCGTTGCGGTGCTGCTCCGACCAGCCGCCACGCTCCCAGAGAAAAGAGAAACGGCCCGTGCGCCCCCCCAGCAGCGTTTCCTCTTTTGTCAAAGCATTTCCCCTAGTGTGTGTGTGTGCGCGCCAGTGACATCCTTTTAAGCTCTTTTGTTGATCGCGCCCAACGGGAGCCACAACAGTCAGTAACAATCCTAATATTGATCGATTCCGGGGGGGTTTTTATCCCGAGTGTGGGAACGTCAGGAGGGTGAGGAATTAAACGCCACCCCCACATCCTCTACCAGCCCCCACCACCATCAACACAACCACCCCCCCCGCCAGCAACACACACACACGAACGGCAAATCTGTGCCCTCACACAAGGGCGCGTTGGCACGGATCTGGGCCGGACCGGACCCCCCCGGTGGGCTCACCTTCTCTCTCGTGCTCTGGCGCGATGTCATCGCCTCTGTCTCCGTCCCCCGAGCCGCCCCTCGGCTCTGTGTCCGCTCCTCGTTCCTTCCTCCCTTCTTCCAGGCCCTCTCTTCCCTGGCCCAATCCTTCTGGGTCGGTGTGTGTGTGTGTGTGGGGGGGGGTGGGGTGGGGTGGTGGGGGGCGCAGCCAGCTCGGTCCCTGTCTCCCGGCTGCTGTCAGGACCAGCAGGTTTCTCTCTCTCCTTGGTGTTTCTATTCCATTCACATCACAAATGAAGCCCCCACCTCCCCTGCCTGCACAACACAGCCCTCTTCCTCCCTCTCCTTCTCTCTCTCTCTTTCTCTCTCTCCGAGCTGCTACTGATCTCAGAAAAGCAGAGACAGCAGCAGCCAGGATGTCCTCTCTCTCTCCTCCCCCCACCTCTACCTCCCCTCCCTCTCCCTCCCTCTCTCTCTCTCTAAGCTCTTCCCCTGGAAATCGATGTGCAGATGATTCGCTCTGCTAGATGAAGGATCTGTGCAGCCGGCTGGTTCGCTCCTGTCCCGGGCCAGGGGGCTGTCCACCTGGGGCCTGCTGGCGGGCCCGAACCGGGCCGGACCAGGTCACCGGGCCCAGATCCCCAGCAGGTCTCAATCTGCAGAGACCAGCAGCCCCGCGCTGGAGACTCAGCAGGTGGGAGCCTGGCCAGTACCTGGAGGGGGAGACTCCTAGGAGAGCTGAGGCTACTGCTGGGAGAGGTGTGAGTGGGGCCAGCAGGGGGCGCTCACCCTGCGGTCTGTGTGGGTCCTGATGCCCCAGTATAGTGATGGGGGACACTAGACTGTAAACAGGCGCCGTCCTTCGGATGAGATGTCAAACCGAGGTCCTGACTCTCTGTGGTCATTAAAAATCCCAGGGTGTTTCTCGAGAAGAGTAGGGGTGTTACCCCAGTGTCCTGGCCAAATTTCCCCCCTGGCCTTTACCCATCATGGCCTCCTAATAACCCCCCTCTCTGAACTGGCTCCATCACTCTGCTCTCTTCCCCACTGTAGTGGAGTGCCGTAGATACAGTGTGTCGGACACAGGTCCCGATGAACTGGCCAGTGTAGATACAGTGTGTCAGACACAGGTCCCGATGAACTGGCCAGTGTAGAGCTGTAGATACAGTGTGTCAGACACAGGTCCTGATGAACTGGCCAGTGTAGAGCTGTAGATACAGTGTGTCAGACACAGGTCCCGATGAACTGGCCAGTGTAGAGCTGTAGATACAGTGTGTCAGACACAGGTCCTGATGAACTGGCCAGTGTAGAGCTGTAGATACAGTGTGTCAGACACAGGTGCTGATGAACTGGCCAGTGTAGTGCAGTAGATACAGTGTGTCAGACACAGGTCCTGATGAACTGGCCAGTGTAGAGCTGTAGATACAGTGTGTCAGACACAGGTCCTGATGAACTGGCCAGTGTAGTGCTGTAGATACAGTGTGTCAGACACAGGTCCTGATGAACTGGCCAGTGCAGTGCAGTAGATACAGTGTGTCAGACACAGGTCCTGATGAACTGGCCAGTGTAGTGCTGTAGATACAGTGTGTCAGACACAGGTCCTGATGAACTGGCCAGTGTAGAGCTGTAGATACAGTGTGTCAGACACGGGTCCTGATGAACCGGCCAGTGTAGTGCAGTAGATACAGTGTGTCAGACACAGGTCCCGATGAACTGGCCAGTGTAGAGCTGTAGATACAGTGTGTCAGACACAGGTCCCGATGAACTGGCCAGTGTAGAGCTGTAGATACAGTGTGTCAGACACAGGTCCCGATGAACTGGCCAGTGTAGTGCTGTAGATACAGTGTGTCAGACACAGGTCCCGATGACCTGGCCAGTGTAGAGCTGTAGATACAGTGTGTCAGACACAGGTCCCGATGAACTGGCCAGTGTAGCGCTGTAGATACAGTGTGTCAGACACGGGTCCTGATGAACTGGCCAGTGTAGTGCAGTAGATACAGTGTGTCAGACACAGGTCCTGATGAACTGGCCAGTGTAGTGCTGTAGATACAGTGTGTCAGACACAGGTCCTGATGAACTGGCCAGTGTAGTGCAGTAGATACAGTGTGTCAGACACAGGTCCTGATGAACTGGCCAGTGTAGTGCTGTAGATACAGTGTGTCAGACACAGGTCCTGATGAACTGGCCAGTGTAGTGCTGTAGATACAGTGTGTCAGACACAGGTCCCGATGAACTGGCCAGTGTAGAGCTGTAGATACAGTGTGTCAGACACAGGTCCTGATGAACTGGCCAGTGTAGTGCTGTAGATACAGTGTGTCAGACACAGGTCCCGATGAACTGGCCAGTGTAGAGCTGTAGATACAGTGTGTCAGACACAGGTCCCGATGAACTGGCCAGTGTAGTGCTGTAGATACAGTGTGTCAGACACAGGTCCTGATGAACTGGCCAGTGTAGTGCTGTAGATACAGTGTGTCAGACACAGGTCCCGATGAACTGGCCAGTGTAGTGCTGTAGATACAGTGTGTCAGACACAGGTCCCGATGAACTGGCCAGTGTAGTGCAGTAGATACAGTGTGTCAGACACAGGTCCTGATGAACTGGCCAGTGTAGTGCTGTAGATACAGTGTGTCAGACACAGGTGCTGATGAACTGGCCAGTGTAGTGCTGTAGATACAGTGTGTCAGACACGGGTCCTGATGAACTGGCCAGTGTAGTGCAGTAGATACAGTGTGTCAGACACAGGTCCCGATGAACTGGCCAGTGTAGAGCTGTAGATACAGTGTGTCAGACACAGGTCCCGATGAACTGGCCAGTGTAGTGCTGTAGATACAGTGTGTCGGACACAGGTCCTGATGAACTGGCCAGTGTAGAGCTGTAGATACAGTGTGTCAGACACAGGTCCCTGTGGACTGGCCAGTGTAGTGCTGTAGATACAGTGTGTCGGACACAGGTCCTGATGAACTGGCCAGTGTAGAGCCGTAGATACAGTGTGTCAGACACAGGTCCCAATGAACTGGCCAGTGTAGTGCTGTAGATACAGTGTGTCAGACACAGGTCCTGATGAACTGTGAAGTGGTGCTTCCAGTCAGACTGATAGTGAATCTTCCAGTCTGGTGTGTTTGGGAGCAGCAGGTGTCTCCTGGACCATTTGCAACACAAATGACTCAGTCCCTGAAGTCACTCAAGGCCAAGCCTGAGGCAGTAATGGCAGAAATGCTCCGAAGTGTGAACAGTTTCGCAGGGAAATTTTTCCCATCCGGGCACTTCGATTTATCCCTCGTCGCCACACCCTTCCCAACATCCCACCAAACACACACACACACACTGTGGGGCAAGTCGCAGACATGCTGGTGCCCACTGCTCGAGCCCAGCAGAGGTGGTGTTGGGGTGTTAGGAATGTCCCTGTCCCCCTTCCTTAAAACAGGCTCGATTTTTCGGGGGGGGGGGGGGGGGGGGTACTGTCTGTGTGGAGTTTGCATGTTCTCCACCTGTTCCAAAGGGTTTTCCTCCAGGTTGCTCCGGTTTCCTCCCACAGTCCAAAGACACACTGGTGGAGTCATTGGTTTCTGGGAAAACTGGCCTCGCGCGCGCGTGTGTGTGTGTCCTGTGATGGACTGACGTCCCATCCAGGGCGTACCCTGCCTTGCGCTGTCTGCTTGTCAGGATAGGCACCCTGAATTTGGATAAAGCTGTTAGAAAAAGGATGGATGGTCAATACCTCATATCCCACTACGCTGGTACAAACTGCCAAATCCCAAGTGCATTTACCCGGTTTATCTCGCAGGGAACAATGACCAACCCCCCCCCACCCCACCCCAGTCCGAACTGCTCCTCAGGCCGTTAGCCCGTCTGGGGACGACACTGAGCATCTGGAGGCAGGGGCTGGCCTCTCTCCCCCTCGCTGTAGGCCGAAGCCTCCCCCTCGCCTAGCCATCTGGTCCCAGCCCAGGGGTCAGGGAGCCAGGTCAGGCTTGGCAGGATACTGGGGGGTGGGGGCTGGGGGAGGAGATTAGTGGCCGCAGTGGGCAGGGCCTGCCCATACTCATTCAGGGACTGCCAGCGCCGTTCAGGGGAAGATTTACCGACCAATTTGTTTTTGAATGAATGAAATCTGGTCCACAAAATCAACAAACACGGTGGAACCCCCAAAGCCAGGCCCCACGGGAGCGGCACTTCACAACTGATCGGTCAGGCGGCCTGTATGGGTCTCCTCGGACAGTGATCAATCAGGACTGGACAGGCTAACAGTTTAATGGTCAGCAGCTCAATTGACTACAAGGAGATGTTTCCGAGAATAAAAATCTGTAGCTACAGACTGCATTGTTTACATTGTTGCTGTCTAAATTAAGCTACAATTACCCGCCTCTGAGGTAGAGATAAGTTATTTAAACAGGAGCTGTGGGAACAAGAGACATGCTCCTTCTGGAGGTAACAAACCGGTCAATTTAAAACGATAGTAAACAGGAGCAGACTAATAGATCCGCGCGATTCAAAGTAAAGCGCTCTGGGGTTTTTTAGCGCACCAAAGAGAAACCTGAGTGTACCGGGTGTTTTTTTTTTTTTAGTATCAGGCAAGTTTAGCGTCGGTGATTGTTTTAATTTCATGCTAGCCTGATGATTTGTGAGGAAGTTGGCTACTGTGAGATGTTTTCAGCTCAGAGTGCCAGTCTGGGGGGAGCACGCATGTTCTCTCTCTCAATTCAATTCAATTCAATTCAAGGTGCTTTATTAGCATGACCGATGGGTACAATCAGTGTTGCCAAAGCAAATAAAAATAATAAAATGAACATGGAACAAAACAAAAAATAGAAGTAAAATAAAATCTACAGACATGTTACAGACATTCTCTCTCTCTCTCTCTCTCTCTCTCTCTCTCTCTCCGGGTGCGTATTTGCTGGGTGCTGTTGTCCCCACCCGCCTCCCAAAGACACACTGTCGATATTCCAAATTGTCCCTTTCGTCCCTTAATCTGCTATGGACTGACACTTGGTTTGGGACCTGCGGTGCTGTGCGCCCTGTGCTTTTGGCACAGACGGCAAATTTTGGCAGCCCTCAACAGGATAAGCAGCTTTGTGATAATGCATGGATGGAGGTATCTGGCATGCTTACATAATCCTGCTCTCCTTTGAATATATTAATTTTCCTGTATGATATCATTCAAATTCAAACTCTTCATCCAGTAAAATACAAAACACAGTAATCATGCCATGCGATTTGCAATACAGTATACCGTCTATTTACAATACGATGAAGATGAGCTTTACCTTGCACTCACGTATCTGAATACAAATGTTCACACCAAGAGATTATGTCTCCAGGCACGCAGTACAGTTTATTCAGAGTCATAAACTCTGGGTTCGCTTCAGGGTCTGTCTGTGTGGAGTTTGCATGTTCTCCCTGTGTTTGTATGGGTTTCCTCTCCTAGTCCAAAGAATGCTGGGAGGTGAATTGGCTTCTGGGAAAACTGGCCCTGGTGTTGTTGTTTTTTTGTGGTATGGACTTTTTCACTTTTTATATACACATATTTATATACTCAGTTGATCTTTTGCATCTCACCTTAAAGATTTCAATTTAAATCCGTTCCTGCACCCTACGTTTAAAGATTACGTGTGCCAACTTCTCCCACTGTGCACAAAATGCCCAATTTTAATAAGCCCCAGGGAAAATAATCCCTACAAAGACAAATGTTGAACCTTTGATTCCAAACCTAAGAACAACTAAGGTTGGTGCTGGAAGAGGTGTTAGTGGGGGCCAGCAGGGGGCGCTCACCCTGCGGTCTGTGTGGGTCCTGATGCCCCAGTATAGTGACGGGGACACTAGACTGTAAACAGGCGCCGTCCTTCGGATGAGACGTCAAACCGAGGTCCTGACTCTCTGTGGTCATTAAAAATCCCAGGGTGTTTCTCGAGAAGAGTAGGGGTGTTACCCCAGTGTCCTGGCCAAATTTCCCCCCTGGCCTTTACCCATCATGGCCTCCTAATAACCCCCCTCTCTGAACTGGCTCCATCACTCTGCTCTCCTCCCCACTGAGAGCTGGGGTGTGGGGAGTGGACTGGCGCCTCATCCAGGTGGGGGTACACACTGCTGGGGGTGGAGGGGATCCCCATTACCTGTAAAGCTCTTTGAGTGGAGTGTCCAGAAAAGCGCTATATAAGTGTAAGCAATTATTATTATTATTATAAACCATTTGGACTTGGTGTATAGGGAAACTGTCGGGAACAGTACAACATTTCTCGAATAATTATGAATGTTTATTGTTCTGGTTGTTGTTGTAATTGTTTATGTACCGTTTTGTGATGTGCTGTCTGCATTGTGTGCTGTTGTCTGCTGTACTGTCCCGAGAGACCAGCGCGACTATAAGAATGTACATGTACCCTTGGACACTAAACTCCTCTCTGCTCTGTTCTCGACCTCCGCAGCAGAGTTGCCCATTTTGTGTCACGCAGCGACACCTAGCGGCCATTGTCGGTAGTACACCCGGCGGCGGAGGGGCGGGGCAAATTGGATGAGGAAACAAGCGTGTCAGAAGTGTGTGACGTCATACCCCCCCCCCCCCCAATCAGCCTGCCTAAGCTTCGCGCTACAAGCGCCAGAGGTCCCCCTGAACTGCTGTCTCGTTTCAGTGCGGTGTCATAATTCAGCCCGGACGCGTCCTTTCCTCAGGACCTGAGGGACTGACGCTGTTTGACATTATTCACTAGTATTCTGAAATACCACTTTATCCAACTCGGGTCTAACAAAACATCAAATAATACCCGCATCTCCTCATTAAACATTCACCTTGAAATGTTGGAACGGTAGCGTTTTGCGAATCTAAGGGATATGTGTTTATCTTTAATCTGTAATTTTTTTTTGCCGAAATACGTCATCCACCACAGTAAACGGTCTAATACTGCTGCCTCTATTAACGCTTTTAAGGTTTTTTAGTTCAATTCTTATTAGAAATTGAATCAAAAGGCGAGACGATACAAGGGAAAATACGTAGAAAGCTTAATGTGATTGCGAATAGAAGTGTGTCTATCTCTGCATCTGTTTTTTATATTGTCTCCTTTGTTTGTGTATGTATGATGTTTAAATAAAAACCTAAAAATATATATATTATCCTTAAATTCCGTTTTTTTTTTCACCCGGATATGCCCTCAATTGAAGCCTCTTTAATCGCCGGTCTGGGGGTGGGGGATTTTTCGCACATTTCCAGAAAAAACGAATGTCTTCTTGACGGAATGTTGAAGTGCGGACAGGTAGTACAGGTAATACGAATATCACGGGCATATTTCGACGCAAATTGCACCCGCCGGTGACGGGTCGTCCTGTCTTTGGATGTTTGCGGGCTGAAAGCGAATCTTTGGCGCAGTTATTTGTGAGGTGCAGGCTTCTGAAGTTGTTTTGGACGGAGTTTTGTTTGCAGGCAGTTAAAGGTGTTTTTGTTTTTAGATAAAGGATTTAATATTTTATTGCACTGTTTAATGGAACATTTGGAAAAAGAGCATTTCTTTAGAGTCAATTTACGAGTCATTCTGGGTGAATTTCACATCCAGAAATCAAAAGGGTCTAATAATACTCCCCTTTTTAGTACTTTTGAGGCGGAGCTGAAACACTATTTAAATTCTATAGAAACGCATAAAGCAAGGAAAACATATCTGGAAAAAAAAGTACAATTTGATCGCATCATTTACTCTGGCGGTTAAATGCTTTTTCTCTTGTACCTGTTCTTGATCCTCTGGTTGTGGTTGTATTTGTAGATCCTTTATACGTTTAATACAAAAACAAATTAAAAAAAAAGATTGTTCTTTCCGTCAAAATGAACTTTATCGCCCAGAACAGATCTCGCAATCAGCACCCAGGACACAACTCTACCGCATGATCAGTCTCCCCTCAAGTAAGAGTTTTCTGGGTGCTGTGCAAATGCAGGTGGGTGCTGGGGTTTGCACACGGAAAGATTTGATTTTTGACAAATACCTCCGTCTAAGCCCAAAATAGAAAACTTTACGTTCATATATATATACACCTAAAACGGTATATAAGAACACATCTCGTTAGGTTTAGACGAGGGAACAGTTTCATTTCAATAATTTCCTCTGATTCAGGGGCATTTTTTCCACAAATCCCATTTTCCCGAAACTGTGGTCATGAGGCCGATGTTTGAGATGGGGGGATATCCCTCCTGATATCGGTGGTCTCTTGCCTTGCAGGCCAGGAGCTAAAAAATCTCTGATCGGCCGATCAACCTCAATCTTCAATTCAATTCAAGGTGCTTTATTAGCACGACCGATGGGTACGATCAGCGTTGCCAAAGCAGACGAAAATAGTCAAATTAACCATGGAACAAAACATAAAATAAAAGTAAAATAAAATCCACAGACATTTACAACAGAGACATATCATTAAATATTTTATTTCAGTCCAATATCGCCGCTTCCTGTCTCTTTAACGCCGCTTTTGATGTAAATGGGCTTTATGATATCTTGTTTGTGCGGAATGCGCTCTTAATAATGAGTCGTCGTTGTTGTAGTAGTACTATATTGCGTAGGAATTATTCTTGAGGTACTAAAACAAAGATTTGGCCTTGTTCTCGGCTCGTCGGACAGCCCCGGTCCGACTGCGGGCCCTGTGTGTGTGTGTGTCGAAGACTTAGCACGAAACCTCCCCTCCTCCCCGACTTTCCAGTAGCTCTTGTCCCATTTATCATCCTGACAGACGGCGCTTGAGCCGCTGTGGACGCCGTGTTTACAACAGCGCGGACTCCCGACACACTTCATCTTTCACGCCGATACCCAAACAAGCCGGGTTGTGGTTTTTTTTTTTTTTGGGGGGGGGGGGGTTGGCGAAAAGCCCCCTTAACCGATGACTTTATAAGGGCCGGTGCCGCGTTCAGCGCCAGGGCCCAGGGGCGCCGTTGTGTCGTCTCGTTGGGCGCGAAGATTTACGTCCGTTTAGATTCAAGATGGCCGCCGCCGCGTTTTGTCCTTGACCGCGCCGCCATGTGTCTGGAGCTCCTTCTGTGGGGCGGCTGGGGTTGTCGGCGCTGGGGGGCAACGGCACGGTGGGGGGGGGGGGGGACCAGGGTTCGAGGGCCGCCGTGTCGCCCGGGTGGTCGCTCGGTGACCCACTGGTTCAGTGTCCAGTTTGCCCCAGACGCCAGTTCACCCACCAGCAGCTCTCTGGACTGTGGGAGGGAATCCCATGTGAACATGAGGAGAACGTGCAAGCTCCACACAGACAGCTACCCAGATCCGGAACTGAACTCAGGGCCCCCTCACAGCGCTGTGAGGCAGCAATATAAGCCACTAAGCCGCTTGCTACCCAGCTTTTATTGTATATTTGATGCATATTGTATTAGATTCATTCTGAGTTCACTACCATAGGCTATAATAATTAATTGCTTACATTCTATAGCGCCTTTCTGGACCCTCCACTCAGAGCACTGTACAGGTCATGGGGATCCCCTCCACCCCCAGCAGTGTGTACCCCCACCTGGATGAGGCACCAGTCCGCTCCCCAAATCTGGCCAGGACAGCGGGGTTACACCCCCTACTCTTCTCGAGAAACGCCCTGGGATTTTTAATGACCACAGAGAGTCAGGACCTCGGTTTTACGTCTCATCTGAAGGACGGCGCCTGTTTACAGTCTAGTGTCCCCCGTCACTATACTGGGGCATCAGGACCCACACAGACCGCAAGGTGAGCGCCCCCTGTTGGCCCCACTAACACCTCTTTCAGAATGGTCACTGTGCGTCTCCCAGGTGGAGCTGCTGGTGCAGAATGAACACTGTGTGTCTCCCAGGTGGGGGCTGCTGGTGCAGAATGATCACTGTGTGTCTCCCAGGTGGGGGCTGCTGGTGCAGAATGAACACTGTGTGTCTCCCAGGTGGGGGCTGCTGGTGCAGAATGGTCACTGTGCGTCTCCCAGGTGGGGGCTGCTGGTGCAGAATGAACACTGTCTCCCATGTGGGGCTGCTGGTGCAGAATGAACACTGTGTGTCTCCCAGGTGGGGGCTGCTGGTGCAGAATGGACACTGTGCGTCTCCCAGGTGGGGCTGCTGGTGCAGAATGAGCACTGTGTGTCTCCCAGGTGGGGGCTGCTGGTGCAGAATGAACACCGTGCGTCTCCCAGGTGGGGCTGCTGGTGCAGAATGATCACTGTGTGTCTCCCAGGTGGGGGCTGCTGGTGCAGAATGATCACTGTGCGTCTCCCAGGTGGGGGCTGTGTGTGATTATTCAACACTCTTGACTTTTCCCTGTCACACCGATCTAAACACTAAACCCAACAGCGTGGCTTCGGGTGTCTGACACCCAGTCCCCTGCAGAGGTTTCGAACAGGGAGACACACCCTTGAGATGCTCTAAAGGAACAGGAGCTGTGTTATCTCCATACTCCTCTCCCCTGCTGTCCCTGCCATCCCGGATCCAGTCCCGCTGAAACGATGATTTATTTTCCGTTATTATTGGGAGAGGACGAGGCGGGAAGGTCATTTACAGCTGGGGAGACGCGCGGTCGGGAGGGAGACGCACGGAGAGAGGAGTCAGAGGTAGAGGGATGAGGGAGAGTGAGAGAGAGAGAGGGATGAGGGAGAGATTTGAAATCGAATTGAGATTGAGAGGCAGGGAGAGAGAGGGGGAGAAAAGGAGAGGGAGGGAGGGAGAGAGAGGAGAGGGGAGAGATTGAGAGAGAGGAGGGAGAGAGGGAGATCTTGAGAGAGAGAGGAGTAGGGAGAGAGGGGAGAGATTGAGAGAGAGGGAGGAGAGAGAGAGGGAGATCTTGAGAGAGAGAGGAGTAGGGAGAGAGGGGAGAGAGGGAGAGATTGAGAGAGAGGAGTAGGGAGGGAGGGGAGAGATTGAGAGAGAGGAGTAGAGAGAGGGAGGGAGAGAGAGGAGTAGGGAGAGAGGGGAGAGGTTGCGAGAGAGAGGAGTAGAGAGGGAGGGAGAGAGAGGGGAGAGATTGAGAGAGAGGAGAGAGATTGGGAGAGAGAGGAGTAGAGAGGGAGGGAGAGAGAGGGGAGAGATTGAGAGAGAGGAGAGAGATTGGGAGAGAGAGGAATAGAGAGGGAGGGAGAGAGGGGAGAGATTGAGAGAGAGAGGAGTAGAGAGGGAGGGAGAGAGGGGAGAGATTGAGAGAGAGAGGAGTAGAGAAGGAGGGGAGAGATTGAGAGAGAGAGGAGTAGGGAGAGATTGAGAGAGAGAGGAGTAGAGAGGGAGGGAGAGAGGGGAGAGATTGAAAGAGAGGAGTAGGGAGAGAAGGAGGTAGAGAGGGGAGAGGTAGAGAGAGAGAGGAGTAGAGAGAGAGGGAGGGAGAAAGAGGAGTAGGGAGAGAGGGAGGGAGAGAGGAGAGATTGAAAGAAAGGAGTAGGGAGAGAAGGAGGTAGAGAGGGGAGAGATAGAGAGAGAGAGTAGAGAGAGAGGAGAGATTGAGAGAGAGGAGTAGAGAGAGAGGGAGGGAGAAAGAGGAGTAGGGAGAGAGGGAGAGATTGAGAGAGACTAGCTGAAAATTTGACAAAGATAGAAACAACAAACAGAAACAGACCCTGACGAAGTACAGGCTCAGTGACCACAGCCTGGCCATAGAAACTGGGCGACACAGGCAGACCTGGCTGCCCAGAGAGGACAGGCTCAGTGACCACAGTCTGGACACACACACTGGACACAGGCAGACCTGGCTGCCCAGAGAGGACAGGCTGTGCTCCCACTGCCAGCGGGGAGAAATAGAGACAGAGGTGCACTTCCTACTGCACTGTGACAGATACTCTGGGATTAGAGAAACATTCTTCCCGAAATTCAGAAATCTAATCCCAGAGTTCCCACACCTGCCAGAATCACAACGGGTCCCAATCCTACTGGGAGAGGGAGGAGGGATCTCAGTTGAACTGGCAGCCCAGTATGTGATCTCCTGTCACAGCCTGAGGAACAGTGAGTCTGTCTCCCAATAATGCTCCAGCCGCCTACAGTATATGTCAATATTTTATAATATGTCTTTGTTGTAAATGTCTGTAATATGTCTGTAGATTTTATTTTACTTCTATTTTTGTTTTGTTTCATGTAAATATCATTACTTTCATTTGCTTTGGCAACACTGATTGTTCCCATCGGTCATGCTAATAAAGCACCTTGAATTGAATTGAATTGAAAAATTGAGAGAGGAGTAGAGAGAGAATTGAGAGGAGAGATTGAGAGAGAGAGGAGTAGAGAGAGAGGGAGAGAGAGGAGTAGGGAGAGAGGGAGGTAGAGAGGGGAGAGATAGAGAGAGGGGAGAGATTGAGGAGTAGAGAGAGAGGAGAGATTGAGAGAGAGAGGAGTAAAGAGGGAGGGAGAGAGGGGAGAGATTGAGGAGTAGAGAGAGAGGAGAGATTGAGAGAGAGAGGAGTAGAGAGGGAGGGAGAGAGGGGAGAGATTGAGGAGTAGAGAGAGAGGAGAGATTGAGAGAGAGAGGAGTAGAGAGAGAGGGAGAGAGGGGAGAGACTGCGAGAGAGGAGTAGGGAGAGAGGGAGGGAGAGAGAGGAGAGATTGAGAGAGAGAGAGGAGTCGAGAGAGGGGGGGGGGAGAGAGGAGAGATAGAGAGGGGAGAGATTGAGAGAGAGAGGAGTAGAGAGAGAGGGAGGGAGAGAGAGGAGTAGAGAGGGGAGAGACTGCGAGAGAGGAGTAGAGAGAGAGGGAGGGAGAGAGAGGAGAGATTGAGAGAGAGAGAGGAGCCGAGAGAGAGGGGGGAGAGACTGCGAGAGAGGAGAGATTGAGAGAGAGGGGAGAGATTGAGAGAGGAGAGAGATTGAGAGAGAGAGGGAGGGAGAGAGAGGAGAGATTGAGAGAGAGAGAGGAGTAGAGAGAGAGGGAGGGAGAGAGAGGAGAGATAGAGAGAAAGGGGAGAGAGGGGAGAGATTGAGAGATAGAGAGAGGAGTAGAGAGAGAGGGGAGAGACTGAGAGAGAGAGCAGTAGAGAGGGAGGGAGAGAGGGGAGAGATTGAGAGAGAGAGGAGTAGAGAGACTGAGAGAGAGAGAGAGGAGTAGAGAGAGAGGGAGGGAGAGAGAGGAGAGATAGAGAGAGAGGGGAGAGATTGAGAGAGAGGAGAGAGACTGAGAGAGAGCAGTAGAGAGGGCGGGCGGACACAGGAGAGGAACCCGACCGAGTCCGGACAGACTTCAGCGCGAGAGTGTGCGACCAGTCTCCCCTCCCTCTCGAGCCCGCACTCGGCAGCAGCTGCCTCGAGCTCCCTCCTCCCCCCCCCCCCCTACCGACCCCCCCGCTCGGTCTCCGCTCTTCCCCCAGAGCGCACAGCGCGCCTGGAAAGATGCGGTCGCGGGGGTAAACCGGCGGAGGACACTGCGAGAGACGCGGGGGGACAAACCCAGAGCGGAGCCGCAAGGACATGCGGCCGCGGCGCTGAACCCGAACCCGAACCCCAACCCGAACCCAGGGGGCGGAAGAAAAGCCAGACTCCGGGGCGGGGGAGTGGTGGAGGTGCCGGCTATGCGCTGACGGCGGATGAAGCCGAAGCCGACGCCGGGGATGAAGACGCTGGGCAGGCGGCGGCGGCGGCAGCTGCTGCTCCTGCGGGGTCTGTGCTGCTGCTGCGGCGGCGCGGGGCTGCTGCTCGCCACGGGCTGGCTGGCGCGGCTCGCGCCGGGGACAGGTGAGCGCCCGGCGCCCGGCGCGCGCGAGGGGGCGGGCGGGCGGGGGGGGCGCGTGTGTGTATCTGTGTGTGAATGTGTGTCTGTGTATCTATGTATCTGAGAGTGTCTGTATATCTATGTGTGTGTGTCTGTGTGTGTGACTGTGTATCTGTGTATCTGTGTATCTGAGTGTGTCTGTATATCTATGTGTGTGTGAGTGTGTGTCTGTGAGTGTGTGTCTGTGTATCTATGTATCTGAGTGTGTCTGTATATGTGTGTGTCTGTGTGTGTGAGTGTGTGTCTGTGAGTGTGAGTGTGTGTCTGTGTATCTATGTATCTGAGTGTGTCTGTATATCTATGTGTGTGTGAGTGTGTGTCTGTATATCTATGTATCTGTGTGTGAGTGTATATTTATGTATCTGTGTGTGAGTGTGTGTCTGTGTATGTATGTATCTGAGTGTGTCTGTATATCTATGTGTGTGTGTGTCTGTGTGTGTGAGTGTGTATCTGTGTATCTGTGTATCTGAGTGTGTCTGTATATCTATGTGTGTGTGAGTGTGTGTCTGTGAGTGTGTGTCTGTGTATCTATGTATCTGAGTGTGTCTGTATATGTGTGTGTCTGTGTGTGTGAGTGTGTGTCTGTGAGTGTGAGTGTGTGTCTGTGTATCTATGTATCTGAGTGTGTCTGTATATCTATGTGTGTGTGTGTCTGTGTGTGTGAGTGTGTGTCTGTATATCTATGTATCTGTGTGTGAGTGTATATTTATGTATCTGTGTGTGAGTGTGTGTCTGTGTATGTATGTATCTGAGTGTGTCTGTATATCTATGTGTGTGTGTGTCTGTGTGTGTGAGTGTGTGTCTGTGTATGTATGTATCTGTGTGTGTGTGTATCTGTGTGTGTGTCTGTATATTTATGTATCTGTGTGTGAGTGTGTGTCTGTGTATGTATCTGAGTGTGTCTGTATATCTTTGTGTGTGAGTGTGTGTCTGTATATCTGTGTATCTGTGTGTGAGTGTGTGGGTGTGTGTCTGTGAATCTATGTATCTGAGTGTCTGTATATCTATGTGTGTGTGAAGGTGTGTCTGTGTGTGTGTGTGTCTGTATATCTATGTATCTGTGTGTGAGTGTGTGTCTGTGTATCTATATATCTGTGTGTGAGTGTGTGTCTGTGTATGTATGTAACTGTGTGTGTGTCTGTATATTTATGTATCTGTGTGTGAGTGTGTGTCTGTGTGTGTGAGTGTGTGTCTGTATATCTATGTATCTGTGTGTGTGTGTCTGTGTATCTATGTATCTGTGTGTGAGTGTGTGTCTGTGTATCTATGTATCTGAGTGTGTCTATATCTATGTGTGTGTGAGTGTGTGTCTGTGTGTGAGTGTGTGTCTGTATATCTGTGTATCTGTGTGTGTGAGTGTGTGTCTGTGTGTGAATGTGTGTGTGTGTCTGTGTGTATGTGAATTCCATTCAGTTTATTTTTATATAGCGCCTTTCACAACAAGGTTGGCCCCAAGGCGCTTAACAATGCAATTGACGATACATTTTAAATGTGTGTGTGTGAGTGTGTGAATGTGTCTGTGTGTGTGAGTGTGTGTATTTGTGTGTACCGAGACCGGAGCTGCACGGACCCAAGTATCGCTTAGTATCGGCCCCGCGGAGGGAGAACGAGCTCCGACCGGTCCATCCCGACTTCAGCCCGCTCGCTCGCCGGCTCGGTGCGTGTGTGTGTCGGGCAGCGGCGGCCGGAATCGCTCGTAGGGCAACTCTCTAGGTGTTGGACAGACACGACAGAGGGTCAGAGGAGCGGGCGAGAATGTGATACCACCGATAATAGAATCACACCTACACCCATGATTCCGGCGTGCTTTGATCATTGATCAAGGGGGGGGTCGGAGTCTATGGAGGTATTTTACATCATCATCATCATCATCATCATAATAATAATAATAGCGTTAATGTCTGTATGGCTCTAATTATGAGATGGTTTTCTTCTGTATTGTGTCGTGCGGCGTGGACTGTCTGGGCTCTGGGCGAAATCGGAACTGTTATTCGATAGAAATCCCCTGCCGCGCTCACGTGGAAAACCGAGCTCGGATCCACGCGAGCTGCCGCCTGGGTCGCTGGTCTGCAATATGGTGGTGGTGGTGGGTGGGTTAACGTCTGCCTTTAGTTGGGGGGTGTTTTTTTTTTACACGCGGGCTGGCTAATGAATTCAGCTCCCCGCCGCAGTCTCGTCCTCCTTTCAAGATGCCTGCGCAGTGAGAATGAATAATTGATGAATTCAGCGGGAGGGGAACTCGCTTCTCGCCGCTGGGTTCGGCGCGGATCCGGTCGTGGTGAATGCAGTACGCCGTGTCGGACTCATAGCGGGGAGAGGTGGGGGTTACTTTAGGAGGGAGGGACGTGGTTTTCGGAACAGATGAGCGGTGTCGTGCTCAGAGGTCATGACGGCCCATCTGGCCGGTAGTTCATTCAATTCACCCCGGCGTTTCTCGAGAGAAAAGCCCGAGGTATCGGCATGGGCCGCTTGTTCCCCGCCCCCACCACTCTTTGTGTCAATAAGGGCCCCCTGCTCGGATCCCGGCATCTCCTTCGGCTGTTTCCTGAAAGAAGCCAGGGTATCGTTTTCAAGCACAGGGCTGGGCGGCTTGTTCCCCACCCCCCACCTCTCTTTGTGTAAAGACGGGCCTCCTGTCTTGATTAGAAGCTCTCACCCCGCCGTTTCTTGAGAGGAGCCAGGGTGTCGGCTTCAACAATAATGGCCGGGCGGCTTGTTCCCCGCCCCCACCACCCTTTGTGTAAAGAAAGCACTCCTACAGCTCGGGTGGTTCTCTACCCTTCTTCTCTGAACGGATTCGCGTGACGCGGCGACCACAGCCGTACCCAAACTGATCTCGGGAGAACAATCCTCGTAATACGTTCTCAGTTCGGTCTTGAACGGGTGCTCGTCGGCGTCGATTCAAATGAGCTTTAATTAGTAATCACACTGGCCGCGGCAAAGATGACAAGTTCGCAGGAATCGAGTTGCAGATGAATGCAATACAAAGTAGACAGCTTCTTCTTCTGATAAATAATTGCTTACACTTCTATAGCGCCTTTCGGGACCCTCCGCTCAGAGCTCTGTACAGGTCATGGGGATCCCCTCCACCCCCAGCAGTGTGCAGCCCCACCTGGATGAGGCGCCAGTCCGCTCCCCACACCCCAGCTCTCAGTGGGGAGGAGAGCAGAGTGATGGAGCCAGTTCAGAGAGGGGGGTTATTAGGAGGCCATGATGGGTGAAGGCCAGGGGGGAAATTTGGCCAGGACACCGGGGTAACACCCCTACTCTTCTCGAGAAACGCCCTGGGGTTTTTAATGACCCCAGAGAGTCAGGACCTCGGTTTGACGTCTCTTCCGAAGGGGCGCGTTGCGGTGATTTGCTCCGGCGGTCGAGTTCTTAGCTGTGCTCGTTGAAAAAGCTGGCGTCCTGGATCTTAATGGCTGCCCTGCCGTCAGAGGCACGACTTACCTCGGTCGGCGGCGACACCCGCCTCGCCGTTGAATTTAGAGACGCGCTTTGTCCGGCGCGGGCGCGAAATCGCAGCTCTTGCGTGTCGTTCGACTTTAGCCTCGGTGGTCGCGGTGGTGGGGGGGGAAAAAGGACCTTGTGTAACGCCATTTTTCACCAAGTACAACATTTGTTTACCGCCAGGTTTCAGAACAAAACTGTACGGAACACGACCGCGTCCTGCGGCTGTTTACCACAGTGCTGTACGTCGCACCCGGTGCAAAAAATGAGGAATTCCCACAGGATAGCGCCTTTTGTCGAGATGCGAACACTTTTCGGGTGTGTTTTCCACAACGTTCCCGGATATCTGCATCCCAGATGCAGCTTTGCAGTACTGAGGATCTGGGTTCAATTCCTGGGGGTTCTGTCTGTGTGGAGTTTGCATGTTCTCCCTTGGTTTGAGTGGGCTTTCTCGGGCTGGGGGGGGGGGTTAATCGGCTTCTGGGAAAGCTGGCGTCCCTTATATCTGCTTTTCCAAGAGTGTTCAGGAATTTCTCCAACTGCGGATCTGTCCACCCCCCCCCCAACCGGAATTAGAGCTGTGTTGTCAATCTCACAGGAAGTCGGCAGAGACTGGTGGGGGGAGGGGGGGCACCTTCCCAACAGCACTCGACGTGGATCTGCAGGAGGGATGGATTTTTAGTCCCGCAGACTGAAGTGACGCATTAGCCGGGTCTGCTGTTGCCTTCTGCACGGCACCGACCCTCATGACTCTTAGAAAATGGGCACTGACCTCATCTTTCCAGGCCTCTCTGTCTGGGCTATGTACGCAAAGTGGAGTGGCCCCATTTTAGTGAAATCGTTCTTGAAAACAAGTTCTTACCACAAACGTAGAAGAAGTCAGCCACAGGAAAGCAATCGGGCTGCACGATTCCGGGAGACAATAAAGTAGCAGCAGACCGGGCCTTTTCTTCCGCGCGCTGTGTAATGGCAAAGATGTCGATGGCCCTTCCAGGGCGAAGCTGCAGGCAGTAGCAGACCTGGCTAAGGGGACCCTTCAGACCACCCACGACGGTTTACAGGCGCTGGCTGGGGATCAAAATGTTCTGGAACAGTTCTCGGATGCAATATTAGAGCTGGTTTCGGCAAAATGCATCTTTAATTGCAGGGGTCATGACTGGGAAGAGATCTCGTTGAAGTGGCCCAAGATTGTAAAGAGCACAGCAACTGAAGGAGGACTAATTCAGCGCTCACAACCATGTTTAGATTCCCTGACGGTTTCCTCGAGGTGTCGGAGTCACTGTAGACACCTTCCCTGGCTAATTGGCTGCAGGCAGTGTTGGTGCAGGGAGTAAGGCACAGGTGTGAAACTCTCCTGTGATACTCCAGACACATCCAGCAAAGCCTGAATGAATCACCTTTGCTCAGCTCTTTGCAGTTTTCGTTCTTAGAAACGATCTTGGATGATCTGTCTCCGTTGTCTGGGTTTCCTCTGGCTAAACCCTGTCACCCTGCAGCTCCCCGCTGGCAGCCCCCTGGAGACTCAGCAGGTGGGAGCCTGGCCAGTACCTGGAGGGGAGACTCCTGGGAAAGCTGAGGCTGCCGCTGGAAGAGGTGTTAGTGGGGCCAGCAGGGGGCGCTCACCCTGCGGTCCGTGTGGGTCCTGATGCCCCAGTATAGTGACGGGGGACACTAGACTGTAAACAGGCGCCGTCCTTCGGATGAGACGTCAAACCGAGGTCCTGACTCTCTGTGGTCATTAAAAATCCCTGGTTGTTTCTCGAGAAGAGTAGGGGTGTTACCCCAGTGTCCTGGCCAAATTTCCCCCCTGGCCTTTACCCATCATGGCCTCCTAATAACCCCCCTCTCTGAACTGGCTCCATCACTCTGCTCTCCTTCCCACTGAGAGCTGGTGTGTGGGGAGCGGACTGGCGCACTCTGTATTCAGTATTTATCACCTCAGAAGCAAAAGTATAAAGCAAAACCCATAAGATGCTGTAGTGAGGTTGTTTTTCTCAGACCGAGTAGCCTGATTCTTCCTCACCCCTTTATCCTGGCTCCATCAGATAGAAATGTGATTTGTGAGACGGGGAGGATGGGGCTCGACTCCAGCGAGCTCCGCCTCCCAGACCTTGATTCCCTTCATGTCCTGACAAACGCTTGCACCTGAGAATGACCCCAATATCAGTCACGCTGGGGACTGGACCCACCAACTCACTGCTCCTCCGAACCGTGTCTCCTCACTTGGCTCAGTAAAGAGAAAACGACTGTTCTTTCTGTCTGAAGTATAGCCAGAAACGTGAATCTGTGCTGTGAATCTGTGTTCCTGCTCGAGCAGGTCTGGCCCAGTGAAGGGCAGGCATTTTGCTTGCTCCAGTGAGATAAGTGGATTGATTAGTCATTCTGCCTGGGCTGGATCTGTCCTGGTGAAGGGTAGGCACTTTGCTTGTTCCAGTGAGATTGGTGGATCGATTAACCATCCTGCTGGAGCAGGTCTGGCCCAGTGAAGGGTGGGAACTTCGCTCGCTCCAGCGAGAGAAGAGGATTGATTAGTCATCCTGCTTGTGAAGTGTCAGGCCCAGTGAAGAGTGGGCACTTCGCTCACTCCAGTTAAATAGGTGGATTGATTAGTCATCCTGCTTGTGCTGGATCTGTCCTAGTGAAGGGTATGTACTTTGCTCGCTCCAGTGAGATAGGTGGATTGATTAGCCATCCTGCTCGCGCTGGATCTGGCCCAGTGAAGGGTAGGCAGTTTGCTCGCTCCAGTGAGATAGGTGGATTGATTAGCACTCCTGATTGAACAGGTCTGGCCCAGTGAAGGGTAGGCACTTTGCTCGCTCCAGTGAGATAGGTGGATCGATTAGCACTCCTGCTTGCGCTGGATCTGGCCCAGTGAAGGGTAGGCTCTTCGCTCGCTCCAGTGAGATAGGTGGATCGATTAGCACTCCTGCTCGCGCTGGATCTGGCCCAGCAAAGGGTAGGCACTTCGCTCGCTCCAGTGAGATAGGTGGATCGATTAGCCATCCTGCTCGCGCCGGATCTGGCCCAGCGGAGGGTAGGCACTTCGCTCGCTCCAGTGAGATAGGTGGATCGATTAGCCATCCTGCTGGCGCGGGATCTGGCCCAGCGAAGGGCAGGCACTTCGCTCGCTCCAGTGAGATAGGTGGATCGATTAGCCATCCTGCTGGCGCGGGATCTGGCCCAGCGAAGGGCAGGCACTTCGCTCGCTCCAGTGAGATAGGTGGATCGATTAGCCATCCTGCTCGCGCGGGATCTGGCCCAGCGAAGGGTAGGCACTTCGCTCGCTCCAGTGAGATAGGTGGATCGATTAGCCATCCTGCTCGCGCTGGATCTGGCCCAGTGAAGGGTAGGCAGTTTGCTCACTCCAGTGAGATAGGTGAATTGATTAGCACTCCTGCTTGAGCAGATCTGGCCCAGCGAAGGGCAGGCACTTCGCTCGCTCCAGTGAGATAGGTGGATCGATTAGCCATCCTGCTCGCGCGGGATCTGGCCCAGCGAAGGGCAGGCACTTCGCTCGCTCCAGTGAGATAGGTGGATCGATTAGCCATCCTGCTCGCGCGGGATCTGGCCCAGCGAAGGGCAGGCACTTCGCTCGCTCCAGTGAGATAGGTGGATCGATTAGCCATCCTGCTCGCGCGGGATCTGGCCCAGCGAAGGGCAGGCACTTCGCTCGCTCCAGTGAGATAGGTGGATCGATTAGCCATCCTGCTCGCGCGGGATCTGGCCCAGCGAAGGGCAGGCACTTCGCTCGCTCCAGTGAAGCAGCCCTGCAGCAGGGGTTTTGTTTAATGCAACTGCAATATCCGGCAGGTTATTCCCAGACACACATTTGCAGAGAGGTTCCAGGTGCTGGAGACGTCACGCGGAGCGCTGCTTCAGTCACCTCCTCCGCTGCTTCGGGCTCCCTTCAGATCCAGCGGCATCTGCCTCAATCATTTTTTGTCGAGCTGCTGTGTAAATGTTTAAAAGGTATTTGGCAGCCCGGATAACCTCTGGAGACTATCTCCCGTGGCAGACAGGACTCCAGTGCCCTGTATCTAAATCAGCTCCCAGTATAATTAACGTTACAGATTCATCAAGGATACCCAACCTCCTGTCAGTGCGCAGAGCTGCCTCACGAGAGATTGTGAAGACGTTGCGGTGAATGTATTCATTCTGAGACGCTGGGAGCCGGCACAAATCTGTTATCATCTTTATTACGCTCGGGAAATCTATGAGTGGGGGAAGAAGACAAAACAAAAAAGAGAAAAGCATGCAACTGAGTGATACGTTTTCGTGAAATAATGAAGTGGAGAATGTCATCAGGTAGAAAAAGTAAGGTGTCCATCCATTTTCTGTCCAATTCATCGAATTCTGGGCGGGGGGGGGGTGAGCCGGAGCCTATCCCAGCAGGCAACGGGCACAAGGCAGGGTACACCCCGGGCAGGACGCCAGTCTATCACAGGACACACACACACCGGGGCCAAATTTCCCAGAAATCAATGAACCCACCAACATAGAGGAAACGTTGGAGAACATGCAAACTCCACGCAGACAGCACCCCAAGAATCGAACCCAGGGCCCCCCCCAACACTGGGATGCTCACCCTTGCCCCCCCCACTGGGCCGCCCTCGCGACCTGCTCCTCCTGACAAATCCTGACCGAGCCCCGGCCTGGGTGACCTTCTAAGACCTGACTAGACGAGCGAGGTCAGTGAGCACCGTGTTAAGTTGTCTACTGAGCCCCCCCCCCAAGACAGGAGAGAGGAGAGAGCCTCTTTTCACCAAGACATCTGGGCCGGTTTTCAAGATACTGTACTGTACAAGAGTTGGGGAAGTAATTCAGAGGTACCAAGGGCCCGAGACTACCGAACAAGACTCATTTGCTTCTGCGATCCAATTGGCTCCTGTTCTCTGTGACCAATCGCATAACCAGGAATGTGGATCATTTTCTTCCTGCTATTTGCATGCTGTTCTGTGGGTCAAATGTAACCTCAGACACTTTGCCAGCAGTCCTGCAGCTCCCCGCTGGAGCTCAGCAGGTGGGAGCCTGGCCAGTACCTGGAGGGGGAGACTCCTGGGAAAGCTGAGGCTGCTGCTGGAAGAGGTGTTAGTGGGGCCAGCAGGGGGCGCTCACCCTGCGGTCTGTGTGGGTCCTGATGCCCCAGTATAGTGACGGGGGACACTAGACTGTAAACAGGTGCCGTCCTTCGGATGAGATGTCAAACCGAGGTCCTGACTCTCTGTGGTCATTAAAAATCCCAGGGTGTCTCTCGAGAAGAGTAGGGGTGTTACCCCAGTGTCCTGGCCAAATTTCCCCCCTGGCCTTTACCCATCATGGCCTCCTAATAACCCCCCTCTCTGAACTGGCTCCGTCACTCTGCTCTCCTCCCCACTGAGAGCTGGGGTGTGTGGGGGGAGCGGACTGGCGCCTCATCCAGGTGGGGGTACACACTGCTGGGGGTGGAGGGGATCCCCATGACCTGGACAGAGCTCTGTAGGAGTGGAGGGCTCCAGCAAGGCGCTATAGAAGTGTAAGGAATTCTTAATAATAAGCTGTCCATAAGGGGTATTTTGTATAGCATTTGTTTGCAACCTGCTTTCTGCTTCTTTTTTTTTTTCATTTTTGCTGTTGCCAGTAAGATTATTTCACATATCTTAATCTTTAATCAGTGCTGGATTTCCCAGAAGGCACAGAGTCCAGGGGCCTACAGCATGTTGAGGGGCCCCATGAAGGAGGGACACACTAGCGACTCACGAGACACGAGCTGGAACAGCGTGCTTGCGATCGGCTCTAGGGGCTCCAGATCAATAATCACACGCTCTCTAGAGACTGTTCTAGAAACTAGAGGTATCGAAGTGACTTGTGATCGGCTCTAGGGGCTCCAGATCAATAATCACACGCTCTCTAGAGACTGTTCTAGAAACTAGAGGTATCGAAGTGACTTGTGATCGGCTCTAGGGGCTCCAGATCAATAATCACACGCTCTCTAGAGACTGCTCTAGAAACTAGAGGTATCGAAGTGACTTGTGATCGGCTCTAGGGGCTCCAGATCAATAATCACACGCTCTCTAGAGGCTGTTCTAGAAACTAGGGGTATCGAAGTGACTTGCGATCGGCTCTAGGGGCTCCAGATCAATAATCACACGCTCTCTGGAGACTGTTCTAGAAACTAGAGGTACCGAAGTGACTTGCGATTGGCTCTAGGGGCTCCAGATCAATAATCACACGCTCTCTAGAGACTGCTCTAGAAACTAGGGGTATCGAAGTGACGGGCGCTCGGCTCTAGGGGCTCCAGATCAATAATCACACGCTCTCTGGAGACTGTTCTAGAAACTAGAGGTACCGAAGTGACTTGCGATTGGCTCTAGGGGCTCCAGATCAATAATCACACGCTCTCTAGAGACTGCTCTAGAAACTAGAGGTACCGAAGTGACTTGCGATTGGCTCTAGGGGCTCCAGATCAATAATCACACGCTCTCTAGAGACTGCTCTAGAAACTAGGGGTATCGAAGTGACTTGCGATCGGCTCTAGGGGCTCCAGATCAATAATCACACGCTCTCTGGAGACTGTTCTAGAAACTAGAGGTACCGAAGTGACTTGCGATTGGCTCTAGGGGCTCCAGATCAATAATCACACGCTCTCTAGAGACTGCTCTAGAAACTAGGGGTATCGAAGTGACGGGCGCTCGGCTCTAGGTGCTCCAGATCAATAATCACACGCTCTCTAGGGGCTGTTCTAGAAACTAGGGGTCTCGCAGTGACGGGCGCTCGGCTCGCCCCATCAATCACGGGGTTCGGCCATTAGGACTGATTTCAAGCGCGTCACGTCAATCGAAGTCATTCAATCGGCGCCCCCCCCCTCTTTGTGCACCCCCACAATCCGGCCCTGCGCGATAGAGGCTAAGAAAGAGAGCAGGCCCGTAGCAGAAGGTTTATTTGGGGGGGGGGGCACTTTGCTCGTCGAGAAAAGACGGCGCCTTTTGAGCCGGCCGATGTTATTCTTAGACTTGATGAGCTCAGGACGCAAAAGAGGGCCATCCACTCTCCGCTGATGCCCCCCAACCCCCAACACCCACCCCAAACCAGTGTCGATCACCTCCCCCCCCAATCACACACCTCCCTCCCTCACATTCGCTTCCAATGGCTCCAGCCCCCGTTGCCACGGCAACCGGGGGAGACGGGGAGAAAGTGCTTGTTTTCTTTTCTTTTTTTTCCACCTCTCCTTTTATTCCGAGGAGTTTTTTTTTCGTTTGCTGTTTTCTGGCTGTGAAGCGCTAACCCCCAACTCTCCCCAACTCCCCAGCTCCCCCCCAATTCCTCCCTCAAACGCGGAAAAAATCAAAACGGGAAACAGGGGGCGCTGGTCTCCGGCGCTGTGAGGGCTCACTCGGGGCTGCGTGTCGGGAGCGGGTCACCCGCCTCACCCAACCCACTCCCCCGCGTCTCTCCTCAGCTCTTTCCCGTCTCGTCTTCTCCTCTCCTCCTCTCCTTCCATCATTTTCAGTCCCTCCGTCCTCTCGCCTCTCTTTCCCGCCGCGTCTGTCTGCGGCGAATTTACGTCTCGCCTTTCCGCGGCAGGAACAGTTTGTCCCAAGCACCCCACACAAACAGAAATTTTCTAAAGCCTTCCATTTCATAGTGTAGCGGTGTGTGACCAGCACGCCGTATGTATATAAATATATAGAAAAAATACCGTATACATATACACGGATGGAGATAGTATTTGCCCAGCCGACCAATGGAATTTAAAGGGAAATTAAGGCGCAGTTTTTTGTATTTGGGAGGGGTTAGAAAGTACCAGAAATGAATGTTAACATGACTGTTGTAAAACCTCCAATTCACATCGCAAAATCAGTTAAAATTTCCCGGTCTGCTCAGCGCCATTTTTCTGGGATTCAGAACGAGGCAGCAGGACTTCCGGTGAGGTGGAGCGGCCCTGTGACCCTGTAAACAAGCAGGCTTGTGGATCCAGCTCTTCTAATCCAGTAGAAATACTGCTCTCCTCTCCCAGACGGTTTCACTGGCAAATACTACTCACTGGTTAACACTGCCTGCGGATCACGCTGGAACATTTCTGTGGTGAAATGTCTGCTGCACAACCTGGACTTATTCGCTCGTACATCTCAGTACATTAGTCAGTACAGGGACTAGTGAGCAGGAAGGGCTGGTTCACATCTCAGTACATTAGTCAGCACAGGGACTAGTGAGCAGGAAGGGCCGCTTCACATCTCAGTACATTAGTCAGTACAGGGACTAGTGAGCAGGAAGGGCCGCTTCACATCTCAGTACATTAGTCAGCACAGGGACTAGTGAGCAGGAAGGGCCGCTTCACATCTCAGGACATTAGTCAGCACAGGGACTAGTGAGCAGGAAGGGCCGCTTCACATCTCAGTACATTAGTCAGTACAGGGACTAGTGAGCAGGAAGGGCCGCTTCACATCTCAGTACATTAGTCAGTACAGGGACTAGTGAGCAGGAAGGGCTGCCTCACATCTCAGTACATTAGTCAGTACAGGGACTAGTGAGCAGGAAGGGCTGCTTCACATCTCAGTGCATTAGTCAGCACAGGGACTAGTGAGCAGGAGGGGCTGGTTCACATCTCAGTACATTAGTCAGTACAGGGACTAGTGAGCAGGAAGGGCTGCTTCACATCTCAGTGCATTAGTCAGCACAGGGACTAGTGAGCAGGAAGGGCCGCTTCACATCTCAGGACATTAGTCAGTACAGGGACTAGTGAGCAGGAAGGGCTGCTTTATGTTTGTGCAAACTCTCAACCACATGGCCAGTTACAGCACTTTCACAAAGTTCACGATGTTGTGCAGAGTTCGGAATGTGTAAAATTCTCCTATAACCGGCAATGAATTTATTTTGTTACCGAGATCCAGTAACTGAGTAATCGGGACAGCGGTTCCCCTTTAAGAAGGCTGTACCACCGATCACATTCCGAGTTGTCCAGCACAGTGTGTGTTTCCCCCAGAATTCCCTGCCTGGAATATCCCCAAGGGCGGACCCCCCCTCCCCAGCCTCGTTCCTCTATTCACACCATTCATTCTCCGCAGAAAGCGAAAAGGACCCTTTTGAACCCGATCCCACTCGAACAAAGTTCGCCCTCTGCATCTTCTGCGGTTTGCCACAACGTCTGTCCCGAAACCCTGAAAGGTTGCCGACAAAGACCCAGGGGCCTGCAAAGAGGCCGGGAGGGGGCTGTGTGGGCAGCCATGCTCAGGGAGCGCGTCTTTACACCAAGAGTGGCGGGTGTCGGGAACAGGCTACGTTCCTGTAGCGGGGAGTCCCCGAGATCCTGGAGGCAGGGAACTAGTGAGCGACTATTGACCTTCTGACGTGCTGGCCCAAATATCCATCTCCGTCCACCTGTAATGTTTGTGATGTAAAACGTTCAAAGATAAAATCCCATTTTGTTGCCCCCTTATGGCATTTTATTTTTAAAATAAGTAGCATTAAAGTAACACTGAAGATGACAAAGATCAGCCTGGTTTTGAGACAGTTGTATGGGAATCCTGAGGATATAAGGAAACTTACAAGTGCGAGAAAGCCATTCAGTTTTGACCAGCTCCTTTTGATTTTTTTGTTGGCCTGAGGATGATTTGATAATCCCGCCAAGAACTTCCTTAACCTCCGCTTCTACAAGGTCGACGAGGAAGTTCGCACCAGACTCCCACCGCCCAAGGGGGAAACATTTTTCCGGCGCACCTTGCACAGGAAGTGGGGTGAGGGGGACGCACTTCGGGGTCGCGCAGGCCTCTGAAGCCTACAGATAAAAAAAATTGAATCCAGCATAAATAAACAGCCAACGAAGAATTCCCCCTGTGATGGACTGGTGTCCCATCCAGGGTGTATATGTGCATAGAACTGTTTAGTTCCCCCCGCAAAAAAGGGAACATTGTCATGTTGTGGAAGTTTGTGTGTTTTCCTTTACTTGTATCAGAGAGAGGTTAAAAAGAAAAAAAAAAACGTTTTGGTTCACCTTGTGCCCGTTGCTTGCTGGGATAGGCTCTGGCTCCCCCCTGACACCCTATACTGGTTAAAGCATTTCCAAAAATGAATGGATGGGTTATGGTCATCTCTCCAAACCTGGCTGTCTGAGCTTAGGACTTAAAGTCGAGTTTCTGATTCGACTGAAATTGACCTTGAAAAGAACATATTTTTTTTGCCCTCAAAGACAGCTGACCCGTCTTGCTTAAAGTAAAAGAAAATGCCCTACCCCCCCCCCCCCCCCCAAGCGTTGCTTAATTCCTATTCCTGAAGCCCGTAAAGTAGTAGCAGACCTGGCCTTGAATGGAGAGAACTGTATTTCACCACCGGGCTTTCCTCCTGTGTTCCCCCAGCCCCTGAGGTCCATTCTCCCGGCTTTGACCTGGAAGATCCTGGGCCAGGCTGGAACACGCGTAGGCTGGCCTTTCACAGAGAGGACAACCAGACCCTCAACTGCACCCGAGCTGGTAAGAGCCTTTTTTCACACAGCAGGACACCACACACCCAGGACAAAGGGACTACGCTTCATTTATAAGATCAGATCACTATATCGGCCCTATACAATGTCTTGCATCAGGAATGTGTCTTTTCACAGACCCCAGCTGGCTCTCCAGGAGACACACAGACAGGGAGAGAGAAGCTGGGGGGTCAGAGCGCAGGGTCGGGCATTTATACGGCGCCCCTGGAGCAGCTGGGGGGTGAAGGGCCAATGAGTAGGATTCCTCTGCCGGCCGCGGGATTTGAACCAGCAACCTCCCAGCCACAGGGAGTCACAGCACAGTCCAGTGAAGGGTTGAGATGACTTCAGTTGTAACATTAATAGCCTCTGTAGAACACTAAAAGGAGACACACACAAGGTATATTTCCCCACAGTGTCCCGACCGCCAGCAGTGCTACAGAGGGGGGTATATAGTCCAGCCATGGTCTCACTGTGTTATCAACCAGTAATGGAGGTCTCTGAGTCCTCTTTTCATGTTATCCCTAGCCCGATCGGCTATTCCTGACCGGTTGTCACGTGCCACACCGGGTGCTTCTTTAAAACCCCTTCGAGCCAGGTCAGGAGTTATCACCCCAGGCCAGAGTCTGGGATCCACACTAAATCTAAAGTAAACTCAGACCCCTGTGCGCTGTACGTGACAGAATCAAACCACACAGCCAAAGCGTGACTAAAACTGATTCAGGTTCAGTCAACTTGAAGCGCGGTTGATTCTCGTCCCATTTCGGCTGGCCAGACAACATTGCAAGTGTGTGACTATATGCAGCAGACGTTTTAGGCGACTAAATCAGAAGCTGATGACTAAATGAAGGCTCCCCAACGCCTAGCTGACAGGGCGGCTGAGCACGCAGGTGGGATAAAATGATATCGGAGTGTCCCACTCCCTGTGGGACCACCCTGCAGCTCTCCGCTGGCAGCCCCACTGGAGACTCAGCAGGTGGGAGCCTGGCCAGTACCTGGAGGGGGAGACTCCTGGGAAAAACTTAAGGTTGCTGCTGGAAGAGGTGTTAGTGGGGCCAGCAGGGGGCGCTCACCCTGCGGTCTGTGTGGGTCCTGATGCCCCAGTATAGTGACGGGGGACACTAGACTGTAAACAGGCGCCGTCCTTCGAATGAGACGTCAAACCGAGGTCCTGACTCTCTGTGGTCATTAAAAACCCCAGGGTGTCTTTCGAGAAGAGTAGGGGTGTTACCCCGGTGTCCTGGCCAAATTTCCCCCCTGGCCTTTACCCATCATGGCCTCCTAATAACCCCCCTCTCTGAACTGGCTCCATCACTCTGCTCTCCTCCCCACTGAGAGCTGGGGTGTGGGGGGATCGGACTGGCGCCTCACCCAGGTGGGGGTACACACTGCTGGGGGGTGGAGGGGATCCCCATGACCTGGACAGAGCTCAGAGAGGGAGGGTCCAGAAAGGCGCTATAGCAGTGGAAGCAGTTACAATGAGTGAGGATTCTTCTTGCTCGGGGGGTAGAGCTTGTTTTATTTAAAAGACCAGGAGCAGGAGCCTGCAGGCTGTCGCCTCTCTCCTGGGGACGGACAGCAGGGCACGGAGCAGACACATCAAAGGCGCGTCTCGCGGCTGTGCGCGGCTCTGGGAGCCCTGCGAAGACTCTGAGTACAGTAGACCTTCGGCCTGGCATGAGGCAACGCTCTCTCGTGGGGGGTGGAGGGGGGTGGTGGTTTTGAAGTTCTGATTGCAGCGGGGGCAGCCCATTTTAGGAAGATCTGTGAAACGCTGGAAGATCTGTCTTGGAGAAGAATGTGCTGGGAGAGAGGAGGAGGAGGAGGGGGGATCACTGGGGTACCCCCCTTTTCCAGCTGCCAGCGCCCCATTAACTCCCTCCTCCCCCCCTCCACCTCCCGCTGACGGAGGAGGGATGAGGCGCCGGCTTGATCCACCAGTGTTGATGCCCGACAAGCGTTGCTCAAACCGCAGGGCGTGCCAGGAGGCTTCCCTGTTCAGTGTCTGATCAGACAGCCGTCCAAACCCCACCAGTGGTCTTAAAGGGACATATACAGGACTAGCTGCAAGAATCAAGGACATATGGAGGACTGCAGACACACCCCTCTGACACGCCCACCTGTCAGAGCCAGACCTGTAGACACACCCCTCTGACACGCCCACCTGTCAGAGCCAGACCTGTAGACACACCCCTCTGACACGCCCACCTGTCAGAGCCAGACCTGTAGACACACCCCTCTGACACGCCCACCTATCAGAGCCAGACCTGTAGACACACCCCTCTGGCACTCACACCTGTCAGAGCCAGACCTGTAGACACACCCCTCTGACACACCCACCTGTCAGAGCCAGACCTGTAGACACACCCCTCTGACACGCCCACCTGTCAGAGCCAGACCTGTAGACACACCCCTCTGACACACCCACCTGTCAGAACCAGACCTCTAGACACCCCTCTGACACTCACACCTGTCAGAACCAGACCTGTAGACACACCCCTCTGACACTCACACCTGTCAGAACCAGACCTGTAGACACACCCCTCTGACACACCCACCTGTCAGAGCCAGACCTCTAGACACCCCTCTGACACTCACACCTGTCAGAACCAGACCTGTAGACACACCCCTCTGACACGCCCACCTGTCAGAGCCAGACCCATAGACACACCCCTCTGACACTCACACCTGTCAGAGCCAGACCTGTAGACACACCCCTCTGACACTCCCACCTCTCAGAGCCAGACCTGTAGACACACCCCTCTGACACTCCCACCTGTCAGAGCCAGACCCGTAGACACACCCCTCTGACACTCACAAACCCTTCCAGAATCCCATCGCCCCGTTTCTCGAAACCCTCCAGAGCACAGATCCAACCCCTCGGCATCTCGGCTCCATCCCCTAGACCGCCCACTCCTGTTTTCACAGGACTGGAGCAAAGCGACGGCCTTGCACATCATATTTTTGGGGTTTTTCCATGCGGATGAACCAGGCGGCCGATGACTAAGTGTGCAGCCGGACACCAAACAGGAGAGATGAGTCACAGGTTTCGCACGTTGTAAACCAGCCGAGAAGGTTGTCCTGGAGTCGGGGAAACATGAGGAACGGCTTGAGTAAACAGCACTCCACACACTCCCTAAAACCGTATTAATCATCGACTTTCGAACACTTTGGCTCGCTTGTGAATCGCCTCTTAGTGTTCGTTTTCTCGGGTAGAATGCTGTGGTTTCCTTTTATGACGTCCCAGGTCGATCCTTCTCTCTGCCTAAAGAGCTGATCAATCTTCCATTCACATTCATTGATCGCTTCATCCAGTCCAGGTTTTGCTGTGAGATGAAAGCTGAGCAGGCTGATGGGCACGAGACACACACACACACACACACACACACACGCTCTGACTCACAGAATATAGGCAATTCAAGCATGAACCTGGATAGCTTGCAACTGTGAGCAGAGCACTCAGGAGGAAGACCCACCTGTCCTCAGACAGAACGCGCAAACTCCACACAGGAGGATACGCGTGGAGGCAAGGGAGCCTGAGAGTATCTGAGCCCTGACCTCCGGGGGGACCCCAGTCTGCTGAAAGAAAAACTAGGGGTCTTTGTGGTCATTACTTTAACCCCAGCTTCACAATAATGGTCACACATTATTGTAATGAGCGGGGGCTCTGTGGCTGAGGCTCTGTGCCTGTGGTTGGGAGGTTGCCGGTTCAAATCCTGCGACCGGCAGAGGAATCCTACTCCGTGGGGCCCCCTGAGCAAGGCCCTTCACCCCAGCTGCTCCAGGGGCGCCGTATAAATGCCCGACCCTGCGCTCTGACCCCCAGCTTCTCTCTCCCTGTCTGTGTGTCTCCTGGAGAGCAAGCTGGGGTCTGCGAAAAGACACATCCCTAACGCAAGAAACTGTATATGCCCCATAAAGTGATCTAAACATAAACCTACAAAGAGGCTAACTAACTCCGATATTTTAGCAGTGCTGGGATGTTCCGTTTGATGTCTAATCCGTCCGAACTGTAGCGTTAACTGTGTGATGCGAGACCGCTGTCGTCTAATCCAGAGAAATGCCCCATCTCGACCACATTCCGGGGGTAGAACATCTCCAATCTCGTTTGAAATGTAATCAGGTTACGGGGAGATTTAGTAGCGAGGTCGAACAGCAGCCCCAGCATGAGTGTGTGTGTGTGTGTGTTTTTTTAATCTCCCGTCTTTGCATCTACAAGCTGTGTTCAGTGCCCCCGATCCCCTGAGCATCTCTCTCTCTCTCTCTCTCTCTCTCTCTCTTCCTTAAAAGGGCACAGGCATCGCTATGCCTGGGCCCTTTGAGGCTGGCGTTGCTAAGCGACCGGATGCTCAGTGTCAGAGTCCAGGCCAGGCCCTGCGACGCGCACATGGAACAGCAGGCCTGCGTAGCTCAGGGAGCGCTCAAAACACACACACACACACACACACACAAGGGAAGGAGAAAACAAACTGAGACTCACAAAAAAAAAAAACCCAAAAACGCCTTTTGTGGTTATTTTTAGAAGCCCCAGTGGCGGTGTTGTTTGTTTGTCTGCGGTTAAGCTCCCCCGACACCTGCCAGTTAAATCAGGACACGTCCTCGGTGGGAGGGCTATCCCAGCAGCGCTCGGGGGGGGCAAACGCAAACGGCCATTCTCAGCTCACCCTCTTCAAGCAGGGCTCTGCACGTCTACCGGGCCCCGACAAAGACCCCCCACCGGAGCCATCTGATTTTCAAGAGGCTGAGAAAAAAGTTGTTGTTTTTCCCCTCTCCGTTCGTCCCAGTGGCCGATTTCCCATGAGCCTCTGCAGGCACAGAGCCTGGGGGCCTAGGGATAGTTGAGGGGCCCCACGAAGGAGGGCCATACTAGCGACTCACGAGACACGAGCTGGAACAGCGTGCTTGCGATCGGGTCTAGGGGCTCCAGATCAATAATCACACGCTCTCTAGAGACTGTTCTAGAAATTAGAAGTACCGAAGTGACTTGCGATCGGCTCTAGGGGCTCCAGATCAATAATCACACGCTCTCTAGAGGCTGTTCTAGAAATTAGAGGTACCGAAGTGACTTGCGATCGGCTCTAGGGGCTCCAGATCAATAATCACACGCTCTCTAGAGGCTGTTCTAGAAACTAGAGGTACCGAAGTGACTTGCGATCAGCTCTAGGGGCTCCAGATCAATAATCACACGCTCTCTAGAGACTGTTCTAGAAACTAGAGGTACCGAAGTGACTTGCGATCGGCTCTAGGGGCTCCAGATCAATAATCACACGCTCTCTAGAGACTGTTCTAGAAACTAGAGGTACCGAAGTGACTTGCGATTGGCTCTAGGGGCTCCAGATCAATAATCACACGCTCTCTAGAGACTGTTCTAGAAACTAGAGGTACCGAAGTGACTTGCGATCGGCTCTGGGGGCTCCAGATCAATAATCACATGCTCTCTAGAGACTGTTCTAGAAACTAGAGGTACCGAAGTGACTTGCGATCGGCTCTAGGGGCTCCAGATCAATAATCACACGCTCTCTAGCGGCCGTTCTAGAAACTAGGGGTCTCGCAGTGACGGGCGCTCGGCTCGCCCCATCAATCACGGGGTTCGGCATGAAGAACAGTTTCAAGGGCGTCACGTCAATCGACGTCATTCAATCGGCGTCCCCCCCTCTTTGTGCACGTCTCTGAGAGTGAAAGTGTCCGGGGGTCTACGCACCCCCACAATCCGGCCCTGGTTAGTCCTGGCGATACCTTGTGCCTTCTCGTGTGCACCCCATAATTACCAGCGTTCTGTTACCACCCCTTCTTCCAACTCTAACCCATCGAGCAACGGGCACAAGGCAGGGTACACCCTGGATGGGACGCCAGTCCATCACAGAACACACACACACACACTCACACCAGGGCCAGTTTTCCCAGAACCCCATTAACCCACCAGCATGTCTCTGGACTGTGGGAGGAAACCGGAGCACCCGGAGGAGCCCCTCACAAATGTATGGAGAACATGCAAACTCCACCCAGACAGCAGAACCCCAGGGATCGAACCCAGGCCGGGGTGGGAATTGGGGGGTTCGGAGATCCCCACATTGACGTTGTTGTTAAGTAGGAGGTTCCCTCTTCTGGAAGGACATTGGGGTGGCATTGAATTCTGTTGCAGAGGGAGGGGTGGTCCTTTGGTCACCATTGCTTGATGTTGTTCCCCACTCCTACCGCCCTTTGCGTAAAGTAGTGCCTCCCGTCCTGACTGGCGGATCTCATCCAGCTGTGTCTCAACAGGAGCCAGGGCAGGGGCTTCTACATCATGGCTGGGCAGCTTGTTCCCTGCTCCCACCACCCTTTGTGTAAAGTAGTGCCTCCTGTCCTGACTGGCAGATCTCAGCCAGCTGCGTCTTGAGAGCAGCCAGGGTCTCGGCTTCAACAGCAGACCTGGGCAGCTTGTTCCCTGCTCCCACCACCCTTTGTGTAAAGAAGTGCCTGCTATCCTAACTGGCAGATCTCAGCCAGCTGCGTCTTGAGAACAGCCAGGGTCTCGGCTTCGACAGCAGACCTGGGCAGCTTGTTCCACACCCCCACCTCCCTCTGTGTAAAGAAGTGCCTCCTGTCCTGATCTCAGGATCTCATTTCCTCGGTGTCTTGAGAGAGGCCAAAATATCGGCTTCAACAGCCGACCTGGGCAGCTCGTTCCCTGCTCCCACCACCCTTTGCGTAAAAGCCGCCGTGGGAGGCTGGGACAGGCTGCCCCACCTGCACAACAGCACAGCAAGAAAACCAGCAGGCCGTCAGGGGTCTACAGGCTACAGATTATTATTCGGATGGCCTTAGAGGCGTGTTTTGGGCGAACGCCTTGGAAACAGGCGCTTGAGCTTGTGTTATAAAGCGCCCGTGAGCCGGAGCGAGTTGAGTGCAGCGATAGTTTAAAAAAAAAAAGATCTGAAGACAGAGACGGATTCTCAGATCTGGGGGACAGAGGGAGGTGCATGAGAGGGTACTGCTGTTTAAAAGCAGGCAGGTGTGCTGGAGCCGAAAGCCTAATCATCACAGTCCGCCGGGCTGTGTTTACAGAGCGGCACCACAGGCCACTGCCGGAGATGAAGGAGTAAACCAGGCTGTTCTGTAGTCTTTGAGCTACGTCCCGGGGGACGTCAAGTCAGGGAAAAAAAGAGCTATTTTCAGCCTTTTTTTTCCCTCCCTCCTCTTTGGAACTGCTGCTATTTCCATATTCTCTCTCCTCAAGTCCCTCGGGTTCACTTCCCCTGTCTTCACGCCGACTCCTCCCCCTCCCCCCCGTCGCTGAGCCGCCATTGGCTGCCCGCAGCCGTGCGTCGGAAGCCAGGAGCCAATCGTAGCCCTCGCCCTCCCCTTCCCCCCTCCCCGCCCCGCCTTCCCGGACGGGGGGCGGTCTCCATGGCAACTGCGGTGCCGGGGGGCCGGCCGGCCTGTCAAAACCTTCCGCCGGGCTGCGACGGCCGGGCCCTCGATGTGAGCTGACAGGTCCGGCATGAAATTAACAAAAAAAAAAAAAGAGCTGTGGGAGAAGGCAGTCCTTTAAAAATAAAAAAATAAGGGCAACCCCGGGATAAAAGAGAAGTAAACAAACCGAGAGGCGGCCCCTTCTGGTCCTGCTGTTTGGCGGCGGGAAGGAGGTTAACTGTAGCCGAGCGCCTTACTGGGGGTGTCACGGCGAACTGACCCGGCAGGATGGCTTCAGTCTCAGGCTGCTCTGTGTCTGAAGAAGCGGCTCCTGTTTTCAGCCAACAGCCATATCACTCTGCAGCTCTCCCCACTGGAGACTCAGCAGGTGTGAGCCTGGCCAGTACCTGGAGGGGAGACTCCTGGGAAAGCTGAGGCTGCTGCTGGGAGAGGTGTTAGTGGGGGCCAGCAGGGGGCGCTCACCCTGCGGTCCGTGTGGGTCCTGATGCCCCAGTATAGTGACGGGGGACACTAGACTGTAAACAGGCGCCGTCCTTCGGATGAGACGTCAAACCGAGGTCCTGACTCTCTGTGGTCATTAAAAACCCCAGGGCGTTTCTCGAGAAGAGTAGGGGTGTTACCCCGATGTCCTGGCCAAATTTCCCCCCTGGCCTTTACCCATCATGGCCTCCTAATAACCCCCCCTCTCTGAACTGGCTCCATCACTCTGCTCTCCTCCCCACTGAGAGCTGGGGTGTGGGGAGAGCGGACTGGCGCCTCATCCAGGTGGGGGTCCACACTGTCTGGGGGTGGAGGGGGATCCCCGTGACCTGTGAAGCGCTTTGAGTGGAGTGTCCAGAAAAGCGCTATAGAAGTGTAAGCAATGATTATTATTTATACAGCTAGAGGTACTGGGTGGCACAGCATAACAGTAAAGTGGCGTCGAACCTGCAAACCCCCCCCACCTTGTGCAGTAGCGTTAGTTAATTGGTGAATTGGTGATCCCAGGTTCCTGCAGGCACACTCCAGTAACCTTTATAAGCGCTGGATGTCAGGAGTGAGCGAACAGCATGTCAGTAGTGGAGCCAGCTGGGGCGAGCTTCTGATTTCGCCCCCTCCCCCTCCTGGCGGCAGGCATCAAAACGCCGAACGCGCCAACTTGTCTCCCGTGGGTGTCTCTGCGCTGCTCTGTGTTCCCAGCGGTCGGGTAATGAGCCGACCGCGTCTGATCCTCTGCCTCTCCAGCCGGCCCACGCTCGTTAACACGGGGAATTAGTCGGGGGGGACGTGTTCGCGCTGGGCTGCCGGGCCTGCTGCTGCGTTTCCTGGCCAAGATCAGGGCCCGGTTTCCAAATCCCCAGAACCTTCCGGCTTGTTCCGGCTTCTGAAGTGTCACGCCCCTTGCGGGACCGATGATTAATCAGTTTACTTATTCAGGTCCTAAGGAACGTGCTGTACCGCCTTGCTGCCTGGCAGCCCTGGGGCCCCGGGTTCAATTCCGGCCCCGGGGTGCTGTCTGGGGGGAGTTTGCACGTTCTCCCCCAAGTTGGGTTTCCTCCCCCAGTTCAGACACAAGCGGCTTCTGGGAAAACTGGCCCTGGTGTGTGTGTGTGTGTGTGTGTGTGTGTGTGTGTGTGTGTGTGTGTGTGTGTGTGTGTCTTGTGATGGACTGGCGTCCCATCCAGGGTGTGCCCTGCCTTTCTCCCGTTGCTTGCTGGGATAGGCTCCAGTTTCCCCGCAGCAGAGAATTGGAAGAGTCGCTCAATAAATGGGTGGTTGAATTTCATGGACTGTGCTGGACTCTTAGTGACTAAATTCGAAGACCACAGACTTGCGCCCTTGTGACGGACTGTTGTACAGTACTCCAGTCGACAGCTGCCCCTGGTCTTGTTGGAAACAGCTCTTCAGACAATAACACCACTGGGGTGACTGATTACAGGGGCAAGCACTCAAAGAAAAATTCGGATAGCATGGATCTTTGGAGCTAGCCAGCAGCCATATCAGCCTGCAGCTCAGCACTGTCATCATGGTCTGCCCTGATTGTACTGTGATTTATTACCCTGTTTTTTCCCCTGACTGAAGACAGTACAGCTCTACAAGAGGAGTAAGAGTGTACTGGTACTGTAGAGAGAGGTTTGGATTGGATCAGCAGCCCTGTCACCCTGCTGCTCCCCACTGACAGCCCCCACTGGAGACTCAGCAGGTGGGAGCCTGGCCAGTACCTGGAGGGGGAGACTCCTGGGAAAAGCTGAGGCTGCTGCAGGAAGAGGTGTTAGTGGGGCCAGCAGGGGGTGCTCTGTGTGGGTCCTGATGCCCCAGTATAGTGACGGGGGACACTAGACTGTAAACAGGCGCCGTCCTTCGGATGAGACGTCAAACCGAGGTCCTGACTCTCTGTGGTCATTAAAAACCCCAGGGTGGTTCTCGAGAAGAGTAGGGGTGTTACCCCGGTGTCCTGGCCAAATTTCCCCCCTGGCCTTTACCCATCATGGCCTCCTAATAACCCCCCTCTCTGAACTGGCTCCATCCCTCTGCTCTCCTCCCCACTGAGAGCTGGGGTGTGGGGGGAGCGGACTGGCGCCTCATCCAGGTGGGGGTACACACTGTCTGGGGGTGGAGGGGATCCCCAGGACCTGTACAGAGCTCCGAGTGGAGGGTCCAGCAAGGCGCTATAGAAGTGTCAGGAATCGTTATTATAAGTATGCCTCCCAGCCAGGGCAGGAAGGGGGGCCCAGGCGTTGCTCCAGTTGGCTGAAGGACGTTGTTCAAGGAGGTGAGTTTTCCCAGCTCTCATCTGCTTTTGTTGTGTTTCCTCCCGTCGGCAGCGATCCACGAGTTCCCGGAAGACATCTTCACCCGGGGGGAACGGAAGAGGGGCGCGGTCCTGCTGCACGTGCTGTGTGTGAGTACCCACCCTCTGGGGTTCGACACCCCACCCTTTTACCCCACCCCACCCCCCCTAGACGATACACCGGCGATTCCAGAACCACACAGTGACCCCGAGTCACTGCGTGGAGTCAGGAGGTCACAGGCTGTAACAGGCCTGGGCCTCGGGAGCACACTGGAAAAGCAAAACCCCCTTTTTGCTGTCCGTGGGGAGTTTGCATGTTCTCCCAGTGGTTTCCTCCCTCAGTCCAAAGACTGGTGGGTTCATTGGCTTCTGGGAAAATTGCCCCTAGTGTGTGTGTGTGTCTCTGCCTTGTGATGGACAGGCGATCTGTCCAGAGTAAAGGCGGAGTGGTGGCTCTGTGGCTAAGGCTGTGCCCCTGTGGCTGGGAGGTTGCTGGTTCGAATCCAACGGCCACCAGAGGGATCCTACTCCGTTGGATTGACTCCTGAGCAAGGCCCTTCACCCCAGCTGCTCCAGGGGTGCTGTATAAATGCCCGACCCTGCGTTCTGACCCCCAGCTTCTCTCTCCCTGTCTGTGTGTCTCATGGAGAGCAAGCTGGGGTCTGAGAAAAGACACATTCCTCACGCAAGACATTTGATTTGGCCGATAAAGTGATCTGATCCCATCTTATATCCTGCCTGGGGCCTGTTGCTTGCTGGGATAGGCAACGACTGCCCTGCGACCCTCTGTCGGATTGGCTATTGGATGTGTTTGAGGTTGCAGCTCAAGTAGGCCGCAGAGGAACAAATCGAGGTTCAGTCCATTTGCTGAGAAAGAGAAGGAACAGAACGTTTCTGGCTGGGCAGCCTTCTTCGGGCGAGAGGAAGAGAGGGAAAGACAGCAGCCGATGGAGCACAGGAGAGCAAAAGCCGGGAACTGGGAGGAGGTGGGAGCAAGGGGGGGGTGCAGGTGGCGTTTCTTGAAAAGAGTAGGGGTGTTCCCCTGGTGTCCTGGCCAAATTTGCCCCCTGGCCTTTCCCCATCATGGCCTCCTAATAACCCCCCTCTCTGAACTGGCTCCATCACTCTGCTCTCCTCCCCACTGAGAGCTGGGGTGTGGGGAGCGGACTGGCACCTCATCCAGGTGGGGGTACACACTGCTGGGGGTGGAGGGGGATCCCCATGACCTGTAAAGCGCTTTGAGTGGAGTGTCCAGAAAGGCGCTATATAAGTGTAAGCAATTATAATAATAATTATTATTCTTAATAATGGGAGTAGTGGAGCTCCCTCTAGTGAGGGATGTCAGGCGTGACACTGACATGTTCTCTGAAGCGGTCTCACAGAGTCCTACTGGTTTCCCCCAGTGCGGACAGCTGGGCGTTTTCTGCAAGAGATGCAGTAAATAAAGTATTAATAATATGGAATTAGGAATAAAGAAGGTCTAAGTAATAAAATAAGTATTTTATTTTGGATTGGCTGTACGGGACATTTGGATGGAAGGCTAATTTAAGAAAAAGTTCACTGCAGAGAAAATAGACAATGGTACAAATGTATAAAACACGTCAATATCATTCTCGGCCAGTGGGGTAAGATCATCCAATTACTGTAACGTGGCTGAAACAAGACGTGACGTCCGTGTTGCCCTTTAACCCAAGGTTAGGGGGCTCATGTTGACTCACTTGTCAATATTTGAAAACCAGCGATCTGCAAAAGCTCCCACCTCAAAAGTCCTAGCCTGCTTCTTAATAAAAATCAGATTCCTCGGCCGTTTGCTGACTAAAAAAAAAAACCCCAATATTTTCTGATTAGTAACTAAAGATGCTTTACTAATAGACAATGAGTTATCCCAAACAACAGTTTGCTTTCCCCCAAAAAAATACTAGTTCACTCCCCCCAAAATAAAGATCTCGGATGTTCAAAGCTGAGAGATCTTTTCCACACTGAAGTCTGGTGAGGAGCAAATACGTGAGTCCGCGCCCCTGTGTGTTATTGGCACAGTTTACCCTCTGCGTCTGGACAAAGTTAATTCTGAAGCCGGGGTATAAACAGAAAATGACACAGCGTCTCAACCTGCTGTCTTCCCTGTTGGAAAACTGCCCACTTTACTGAAAAGGAACCAGACCCCCACTCTGCCTACAGAGTGCCCAAGAGGAATGTGTGTAGAACTAGGATGATAGATCTGCTGTTTTCCACTGCGTGATTCATATGTGTGTCTGTGATGTATTTTATCCATCTTTCCATTCATTTCCTGGGAGCCCAAAAGCCTACCCCAGAAAGCAACAGGCACAGGGCAGGCTACACCGTGGATGGGACACAAATCCGTTGTGGGTCACACACGCATACACACGACCTGCATGATGCGATTGTGCAATTTTGTGTTAGAACAGTTTTGTAACAGTACAGAGCAGAGAGTAGAGAGAATAGAGGAGTTTATTACCATATGTCCAGGTACTCTGGATTTCTTGTTGGTGTTGATCTCTCGGGACATAGGCAGTAATAATAATAATTGCTTACACTTATATAGCGCCTTTCCTGGACACTCCACTCAAAGCGCTAATCAGGTAATGGGGATCCCTCTCCACCCCCAGCAGTGTGTACCCCCACCTGGATGAGGCGCCAGTCCGCTCCCCACACCCCAGCTCTCAGTGGGGAGGAGAGCAGAGTGATGGAGCCAGTTCAGAGAGGGGGGTTATTAGGAGGCCATGATGGGTAAAGGCCAGGGGGGGAATTTGGCCAGGACACCCTGGGATTTTTAATGACCCCAGAAAGTCAGGACCTCGGTTTGACGTCTCATCCGAAGGACGGCGCCTGTTTACAGTCTAGTGTCCCCCGTCACTATACTGGGGCATCAGGACCCACACAGACCGCAGGGTGAGCGCCCCCTGCTGGCCCCACTAACACCTCTTCCAGCAGCAGCCTCAGCTTTCCCAGGAGTCTCCCCTCCAGGTACTGGCCAGGCTCCCACCTGCTGAGCTCCAGTGGGGCTGCCAGTGGGGAGCTGCAGGGTGATATGGCTGCTGGCCATGACTTGCAGTACAGCAGACGAACCCACACAATGTAGACAGTGCATTACAATCATAATACATAACAACACAATGAATAAATAATAAAAGACAGCACCCCTTACAGTCTTGCATCTGTCGCCCCCTACTGGTCCTCTAACACTATTGCCCAAGTTTCTCTGGGTTGCAATGAAGAGCCTGACCCCCCACAGAGACCAGTCTGGGTCTGCAGATGCTGTACGTGGCCTTCTGGGCTGGGCAGGGCGGCTGGCCCAGTCGATGGGCTTCGTGGATCGGCAGCAGAATCAGAAACCCCCCCTCGATCTCAAATGCTCCATGAAAATTAAAAGGACACGGCAAAAAAGAAATCAGATCGATCGGTCGATCAATCAACCACCCGACCGGTCGATCACCCAACCAACCATCCATCCAACCATTCAATCACCAATCAATCGATCCATCCATCCATCCATCAACCAACCAAGCAACCAACTAATCAATCGACCAATCAATTACCAACCAATCGGTCGATCGATTGATCCATCAACCACCCAACCAACCAGTCAATCGGTTGATCAATCAATGAATCAATCAGTCAACCAATAACCAACCAATCGATCGATCCATCAACCAACCAAGCAACCAACTAATCAATCGACCAATCAGTAACCAACCAATCGGTCGATCGATTGATCCATCAACCACCCAACCAACCAGTCAATCGGTTGATCAATCAATGAATCAATCAGTCAACCAATAACCAACCAATCGATCGATCCATCAACCAACCAAGCAACCAACTAATCAATCGACCAATCAACAACCAACCAATCGGTCGATCGATTGATCCATCACCCCCAACCCCAACCAACCAGTCAATCAATCGGTCGATCCATCAATTAATCAATCAGTCAACCAATAACCCACCAATCGATTGATCGATTGATCCATCCACCAAGCAGCCAACCAACCAAGCAATCGATCAGACCGATTGATTGATCAGTCAACCAGCCAATCAATTAATCAACTAACCATCCAATCAATCAATCAGTCTGATCGCTTGCTTTTCCTTCTCCTCCTCTCGCTGTCTCCCAGGCGGTGTACATGTTCTACGCCCTCGCCATCGTGTGCGACGACTACTTCGTTCCTTCGCTGGAGAAGATCTCAGAGGTAACTGCTGCTGGCCTGGCCGCCGGGCTGGGGGGTGACCGGCCCCCCCTGGCTGCGGACACTCGTTATATCTCAGGCCGGTACCCCGTGTCTGTGATTTAGGAAGCGCTGCTGATGGGCTGATTTCTGTGCGCCAAGCGAGCTAGAGACAGTGCCTCACAGCGTGCCAGCCCCTCTCCTCAGCTGGGGAGTGGCTGTGGCTCGATCTGTGCTTCCCCGAACTCGGCTTCTGCCCGTCTGTCAGTTGCTGCCTGGAACCGCGAGGTGGCCAGATCTCACGCATTAGCCAGGTGTGCTGTTGCCTTCACCGAAAAGGCCCGTGGACCGACGATCCCGTTAATCTTCTTCTCTCCCCCCCCCGCCTCTCTCCTCCCCTGCCCTCTCCCTCTCCTATTCCCTATCCCTCTCCCTCCCCCATCTTTCCCACGCCCCCTCGCAGAACCTCCAGCTCAGCGAGGATGTGGCAGGCGCCACCTTCATGGCGGCGGGCAGCTCGGCGCCCGAGCTCTTCACCTCGCTCATCGGTGAGCGGGGGCACCCTGGGTGTGGGGGGTGGGGGGACCCACTGGGGCGACTGGGGTATAATTAGGAGACGACGACAGACGACTGCAATTCTTCCATGTATCGCTAAGTACCGGTACCGTTAATATCTCTCGCGATCAAATGCGCCGATTACTTACTGATTGATTGATTGGAAACCCACCGTGTCACGTTTTTTGGTGTCAGCCGATGAACACAGCGATGAAAATGCACGTGGCGATAGGCTCAGGGCGATGAGATGTCAAGTCTTCAGAGTCACTGGAGAACCTGAACGTCTGTCCTGGTGATCACAACAGTGCTGGTGCTGTTTCGGTTCTTCCCTTCACTGTACATGAGCCTCTACCGCCATTTGTATCCATCGCTAAGGCAAAACGATTGTCCGGACGAGTTTTATCAGCTGGGCTACCACCGTATGCAGGAAGACTTCACGTGTAGAAGCCCCCAAACCCCCCCCCCCACTATCGTGCTATTAACAAGTGATTCTAACTTGTCTTAAGTTCCGTACAAGGTTATGGACAAGAATTGAACTTTAAATGTAATGCCACGTAGGGGCGTAGTTGTGTTTGTTGGGCGGGAGTGATGTGTGTCAGGTGGGGTGGGGCTCCCTAAAAATCTATAGCCCTGCGGGGTCTGCGATAGTCTTAACGCAGCCCTCGTCAGAGGGTACCTTGACACGTCCTCTCAGCTGACCCCAGCGCTGGGACAGGGTCTTTAGCAAAAGGAGGCCGGCCTGTTTCTGGGACGAAGGCTGAAATCACATTTTCACAATTCCCCTTTCTGTCTGGGCCATGTTTAGCAAATAAGGAGCTCAGATGCGCTGTGCAAGAGAGGATCATGACAGTGATGATAGTGGAATAATAATTCGACACCACCTGTTTGATGTAGATGTCTGAAAGAGGTAGTTGTTGTTTAACCATATCAGAATAAAAAGTTGGTGGAGCTCTGCGCCGTTTGCTGGGAGGTTGCCGGTTCAAATCCTGCAGCCGGCAGAGGGATCCTACTCTGCTGGGCCCCTGAGCAAGGCCCTTCACCCCAGCTGCTCCAGGGGTGCTGTATAAATGCCCGACCCTACGCTCTGACCCCCAGCTTCTCTCTCCCTGTCTGTGTGTCTCATGGAGTGCAAGCTGGGGTCTGCGAAAAGACGAATTCCTGATGCAAGAAATTGAATACACGTCCTGTAGAATACAGTCTTTGACGTAACACAGTTTTCTCAAGAATAACAAAGGCTATTGGATCTGCTTACATATGACGTGTTTTCTCCTCCAAGGTTCGTCTGTGATTAACAACAGTGCCAAGGTATTTTTGTAACAGCCTGATAAATTCTGTGAAAGGGGTTGAGCATTCATTTAGGAAGATGAATAAATTCATGATCCCCCTGTTGCACAGTATACAGTATATTGTAATGAATAACTTTCACAGCATTGATTGTGCACAATAAATACTACCAGCACGTCTTTGGACTATGGGTGGAAACTGGAGCACCTGGAAAAACCCAGGCTCACATGGGGGGAACATGCAAACTCCACACAGACAGCACCCCAGGACCGGAATTTAACCCCGGGTCACAGTGCCACTCTAGACTCATTCATTCATTCATTGTCTCCTCCTCCGTCCGCAGGTGTGTTCATCACCAAGGGCGACGTGGGCGTGGGGACGATTGTGGGCTCGGCCGTCTTCAACATCCTGGTCATCATCGGCGTGTGTGGCCTCTTCGCCGGACAGGTACGTCTAGGCCTACGGCCTGTAGGGGGCGGAAGAGTGCGGCGCTCAGGGCTGTGAGCCCTGGTCCAGGAGGGTGAGGGTCCAGTCCACCCAGGTGTATCGGGGGTACCAGGGTTACAGGGGGATGGGGGACCCATCTGCCTTTGACTAGCATCTCTTCTGATACTGATCCATGGGATGAGCTCTGGGCTCAAGTATGGACTTTTCATTAACCTCTGCTGCAGGAAAACTGTGCAGCATGAGCTTCCTGGTTCAAGTCCACTCCCAGACGTGAAGTCACCCCCACACAGTGTAAGGCAGCTGGTGACCCCAGTGGACCTTAAGCAGTGGTCCACATAGGAACTCCAAAAGCAAAACACGCTAACCATTTCACTAATCCTAGAAATGCTCTCTGAACAGTTTAGGAACTCAGAACCCAACTAAGACCCAAACTGCTGTTCATGTCACTCCTGTTCTGGTGTCTCGGCAATGGCTGCCAGTGGCGTTTCGAATTGATCTTAAGATCTAAGACGTAACGCAGGGCCCCCAAATTCGTCTACAAGCTGGGCTTTGGAATGCTCCTACCGGAGAAATCCAGGGATTTCACCCCTTGGATACTTTTCAGTGCTACTTGTGTTCAAAACCTTTTCAAAGGTTGGATTTCTTCACCTTGTTTTATATACCCGACTCAGCATGAAATGCGTCCGTTATCTGAAAGGCGCTAATTCCTGGTAGGGGGTCCGGATCACCCGGATCTCCTCCCGGGAGCCCAGGTCACAAGGCAAGACTGCACCCTCAGCGGGACACCAGTCCGTCTTAGGACACACAGCCAGAGGGAACATGCAAACTCCACCCAGATGGTTCCAAACCCCCCCCCCCCCCGAATCGAAACCCAGAACCCAGGATTCGTGAGACAGCAGTGCGAGCCACTTGAGCACGCAAAAGGCACTGAAAAATCTGACTTTACGTCTCATTTAAGCTTAATCGTTTAGCAAATCGATGCAAAGGGGAGGGTCGTCTACTACCGGGTCTCTCTCTCTCTGTCCCCAGACAGTGCTACTGACCTGGTGGTCTCTCTTCCGAGACTCCATCTACTACACATTCTCTGTGCTGGCCCTCATCTTGGTAAGTAACAGAGCTTTGAGTCTGCGGGAAGAGCACTAACACCTGGGATTATCTAAGGTATTATATTCAATATAATATATAATACCTTATTATATACTGTAAAGTATATAAATTCCGTTCTTCAAATGAGATTCTACAGCACTTTTCAGCCTGGAAGGTGGGCTCTTGTTACCCCAGTGCAGGCGGTTAGGCGGGCTTCCCAGTGTCCATCTTCCAGAGCCGAGCCCCGATCGGCAGGAACGTCGGGGTGTTATAGGACGGGGGGGGACAGGAACCGGAGGCAGGTGTGGGAGATCAGTACAGAACAAGGAAGGGCTGGGGCGTCCTGAAGAGGAGGAGGGGTTTGCGAACCCGACAGGACTGTTCTGGGCCTGTCTGCCTGTGCCCCCCCCCCCCAACTTGCACCCGGATCACTGTCGCCACTCGCCATCCCTTCCATCCCTGTCCGTGTTTTCCCTGTAGTCATTTCCGGATCAGACCCCGTCCGTGTTTTCCCAGTAGTCACTTCCGGATCAGACCCCGTCTGTGTTTTACCAGTAGTCACTTCCGGATCAGACCCCATCCGTGTTTTCCCTGTAGTCACTTCCGGATCAGACCCCGTCCGTGTTTTCCCTGTAGTCACTTCCGGATCAGACCCCGTCTGTGTTTTCCCAGTAGTCACTTCCAGATCAGACCCCATCCGTGTTTTCCCTGTAGTCACTTCCGGATCAGACCCCATCCGGATCAGTCAATTCTGGATCAGACCCCGTCCGTGTTTTCCCTGTAGTCACTTCCGGATCAGACCTGTCCGGATCAGTCAATTCTGGATCAGACCCCGTCTGTGTTTTCCCAGTAGTCACTTCCAGATCAGACCCCATCCGTGTTTTCCCTGTAGTCACTTCCGGATCAGACCCCATCCGGATCAGTCAATTCCGGATCAGACCCCATTTGTGTTTTCCCAGTAGTCACTTCCGGATCAGACCCCATCCGCGTTTTCCCAGTAGTCAATTCCGGATCAGATCCTGTTCGTCTTTTCCCTGTAGTCACTTCCGGATCAGACCTGTCCGGATCAGTCAATTCTGGATCAGACCCCGTCTGTGTTTTCCCAGTAGTCACTTCCGGATCAGACCCCATCCGCGTTTTCCCAGTAGTCACTTCCGGATCAGACCCCATCCGGATCAGTCAATTCTGGATCAGACCCCGTCTGTGTTTTCACAGTAGTCACTTCCGGATCAGACCCCATCCGGATCAGTCAATTCCGGATCAGATCCTGTTAGTCTTTTCCCAGTAGTCACTTCCGGATCAGACCCCATCCGTGTTTTCCCTGTAGTCACTTCCGGATCAGACCTGTCCGGATCAGTCAATTCTGGATCAGACCCCGTCTGTGTTTTCCCAGTAGTCACTTCCAGATCAGACCCCATCCGTGTTTTCCCTGTAGTCAATTCCGGATCAGACCCCATCCGTGTTTTCCCTGTAGTCACTTCCGGATCAGACCCCATCCGGATCAGTCAATTCTGGATCAGACCCCGTCTGTGTTTTCCCAGTAGTCACTTCCGGATCAGACCCCATCCGGATCAGTCAATTCTGGATCAGACCCCGTCTGTGTTTTCACAGTAGTCACTTCCGGATCAGACCCCATCCGGATCAGTCAATTCCGGATCAGATCCTGTTCGTCTTTTCCCAGTAGTCACTTCCGGATCAGACCCCATCCGTGTTTTCCCTGTAGTCACTTCGGGATCAGACCGTCTGCACAGGGTCCTAAACCCCGCGGGTGTCGGGGTTCTGGGAGGCTGGCGGGGGGGCCGGTCTCACACGGATCCGGCGGTAACCTCCTCTCTTTGGGTTTTTCCTCTCGCAGGTCATCTACGACGAGAAGGTGGCCTGGTAAGTTCTGCCGCGCAAACAGAACCCGTTTGAGAACCGATGAGGTGCTGCAGGTGGAGCTCTGTGTGTCTTCCGAGCAGCCCCTTCGCTTTTGACACGCGCTAAGCGGACTTCACTGTCTCTGTGGAGGGTCCTGTTGTAGAATGGCCACCTATAATTAAAATCCACCTATAATCCACGTCCACCCATACACCCCTCCATCTGTCCTCCTACCTGCCTGTCCACCCCTCCATCTGTCCACCCATACACCCCTCCATCTGTCCTCCTACCTGCCTGTCCACCCCTCCATCTGTCCACCCATACACCCCTCCATCTGTCCTCCTACCTGCCTGTCCACCCCTCCATCTGTCCACCCATACACCCTTCAATCTGTCCTCCTACCTGCCTGTTCACCCCTCCATCTGTCCACCCATACACCCCTCCATCTGTCCTCCTACCTGCCTGTCCACCCCTCCATCTGTCCACCCATACACCCCTCCATCTGTCCTCCTACCTGCCTGTCCACCCCTCCATCTGTCCACCCATACACCCTTCAATCTGTCCTCCTACCTGCCTGTCCACCCCTCCATCTGTCCACCCATACACCCTTCAATCTGTCCTCCTACCTGCCTGTCCACCCCTCCATCTGTCCACCCATACACCCTTCCATCTGTCCTCCTACCTGCCTGTTCACCCCTCCATCTGTCCACCCATACACCCTTCAATCTGTCCTCCTACCTGCCTGTTCACCCCTCCATCTGTCCACCCATACACCCCTCCATCTGTCCTCCTACCTGCCTGTCCACCCCTCCATCTGTCCACCCATACACCCCTCCATCTGTCCTCCTACCTGCCTGTCCACCCCTCCATCTGTCCACCCATACACCCTTCAATCTGTCCTCCTACCTGCCTGTTCACCCCTCCATCTGTCCACCCATACACCCTTCAATCTGTCCTCCTACCTGCCTGTCCACCCCTCCATCTGTCCACCCATACACCCTTCAATCTGTCCTCCTACCTGCCTCTTCACCCCTCCATCTGTCCACCCATACACCCCTCCATCTGTCCTCCTACCTGCCTGTTCACCCCTCCATCTGTCCACCCATACACCCTTCAATCTGTCCTCCTACCTGCCTGTTCACCCCTCCATCTGTCCACCCATACACCCTTCAATCTGTCCTCCTACCTGCCTGTCCACCCCTCCATCTGTCCACCCATACACCCTTCAATCTGTCCTCCTACCTGTCTATTCACCCCTCCATCTGTCCACCCATACACCCCTCCATCTGTCCTCCTACCTGCCTGTTCACCCCTCCATCTGTCCACCCATACACCCTTCCATCTGTCCTCCTACCTGCCTGTTCACCCCTCCATCTGTCCACCCATACACCCCTCCATCTGTCCTCCTACCTGCCTGTCCACCCCTCCATCTGTCCACCCATACAGCCTTCAATCTGTCCTCCTACCTGCCTGTCCACCCCTCCATCTGTCCACCCATACACCCTTCAATCTGTCCTCCTACCTGCCTGTCCACCCCTCCATCTGTCCACCCATACACCCTTCCATCTGTCCTCCTACCTGCCTGTCCACCCCTCCATCTGTCCACCCATACACCCTTCAATCTGTCCTCCTACCTGCCTGTTCACCCCTCCATCTGTCCACCCATACACCCTTCAATCTGTCCTCCTACCTGCCTGTCCACCCCTCCATCTGTCCACCCATACACCCTTCAATCTGTCCTCCTACCTGTCTGTTCACCCCTCCATCTGTCCACCCATACACCCCTCCATCTGTCCTCCTACCTGCCTGTTCACCCCTCCATCTGTCCACCCATACACCCTTCAATCTGTCCTCCTACCTGCCTGTCCACCCCTCCATCTGTCCACCCATACACCCTTCAATCTGTCCTTCTACCTGCCTGTCCACCCCTCCATCTGTCCACCCATACACCCTTCAATCTGTCCTCCTACCTGCCTGTCCACCCCTCCATCTGTCCACCCATACACCCTTCAATCTGTCCTCCTACCTGCCTCTTCACCCCTCCATCTGTCCACCCATACACCCCTCCATCTGTCCTCCTACCTGCCTGTTCACCCCTCCATCTGTCCACCCATACACCCCTCCATCTGTCCTCCTACCTGCCTCTTCACCCCTCCATCTGTCCATCCACCAGTCTATTCACCCCTCCATCTGTCCTCCAGTCTATTCACCCCTCCATCTGTCCACCTACCAGTCTATTCACCCCTCCATCTGTCCACCCACCAGTCTATTCACCCCTCCATCTGTCCTCCAGTCTATTCACCCCTCCATCTGTCCACCAGTTTATTCACCCTTCCATCTGTCCTCCAGTCTATTCACCCCTCCATCTGTCCACCTACCAGTCTATTCACCCCTCCATCTGTCCACCCACCAGTCTATTCACCCCTCCATCTGTCCTCCAGTCTATTCACCCCTCCATCTGTCCTCCAGTCTATTCACCCCTCCATCTGTCCACCTATCAATCTATTCATCCATTCATTCATCAATTCCATCCACCCATCCGGCTATCAGTTCATCCACTCACCCCCTCATCCACTCCCCTCACCCACCCAGTACACCACAGGCAGCGGAAGGGCATTTCACAGTACCCTCACCCCTCCAGCCACCAGTGGGCTGATACACACCTGCCCATCTCCTGACGAATGGACAAGGGAAAACGAGAGCCACTGCTGTCCTAATCTCAGCAGCCCTTCTCTCTCTGGCCTGCAGGTGGGAGTCCCTGATCCTGATATCCATGTATGGCGTCTACATCCTCATCATGAAGTGAGTTCCTGCATGAAATTAAATTCTCCTAGTCTTCCCCTGAAGTGCTTCTCGGGTTCAGGCGTTTTTGCACAGAGTAGCTGGTGACTGTACCCCACCTTCAGGGACTTGTTTCAGGTGCCCTTCTGTTCTTCTCTGTTCAAAACTAAAGAGACTCAGTGCCTCCAGCCTATCAGTGTGGGACACTGCCTTCAGACTAAAGAGACTCAGTTCCTTCAGCCTGTTAGTGTGGGACACCCCCTTCAGGCTAAAGAGACTCAGTTCCTCCAGCCTGTCAGTGTGGGACACTCCCTTCAGACTAAAGAGACTCAGTTCCCTCAGCCTGTCAGTCTGAGACACTCCCTTCAGACTAAAGAGACTCAGTTCCCTCAGCCATCAGTGTGGGACAGTCCCTTCAGACTAAAGAGACTCAGTTCCTCCAGCCTGTCAGTATGGGACAGTCCCTTCAAACTAAAGAGACTCAGTTCCTTATGCCTGTCAGTGTGGGACACTCCCTTCAGACTAAAGAGACTCAGTTCCCTCAGCCTGTCAGTGTGGGACACTCCCTTCAGCCTAAAGAGACTCAGTTCCCCCAGCCTGTCAGTGTGGGACACTCCTTTCAGACTAAAGAGACTCAGTTCCTTCAGCCTGTCAGTGTGGGACACTCCCTTCAGACACAGTATTCTAGACCTTACTAGTGTGTTATATTGTTTAGCATTATGGCCCCTATTTTAAATTTTGAACCCCTAGTCTTCGGGAAAGAACTGTTTCTTTCAGTTTGCCTAGAACTCTTTGATCTGAGATCTCAGACTCAGTGTTTTCTGGTACTTGTTCTGCCTGAGCCCTCAATTACATTGTGGGTCAAATACGTGACTGTTCTGTTAATGAAGTGAATGAGTTGAGTTGGACCCTCCAACTCAGAGCTCTTTCCAGGTCCTGGGGATCCCCACCACCCCCCGGCAGTGTGTACCCCCACCTGGATGAGGCGCCAGTCCGCTCCCCACACCCCAGCTCTCAGTGGGGAGGAGAGCAGAGTGATGGAGCCAGTTCAGAGAGGGGGGCTATTAGGAGGCCATGATGGGTAAAGGCCAGGGGGGAAATTTGGCCAGGACACCGGGGTAACACCCCTACTCTTCTCGAGAGACACCCTGGGATTTTTAATGACCACAGAGAGTCAGGACCTCGGTTTGACGTCTCATCCGAAGGACGGCGCCTGTTTACAGTCTAGTGTCCCCCCTCACTATACTGGGGCATCAGGACCCACACAGACCGCAGGGTGAGCGCCCCCTGCTGGCCCCCACTAACACCTCTTCCAGCAGCAGCCTCAGCTTTCCCCAAGATGGCGGGAGATCCAATCCCACCGATCCAAGAGTCTCCGATGTCTCGATCCAGGTTTAACTCCAGGATCCAAAACTTCATGGAGCGCCAGCGCAGCAGGGGGTGTCACCTGATGAACGGCCGGCACCGGCAGGGGCCCGCGGGGGAGGGGGCGCACTCCGAAACCTCCATGGTCATGCTGAGGAAGGGTGAGTGTCCTCGTCCCGTCTCTCCTCCCCCCCCCCTTCGATCAGGATGCACTCCCATTCCGGTCCCTGCAATTCCGGTCCTGGTCTTGGATCTTTCCAAGACATCACTGCCACTCACTCCAGGGCCAGTTGGACCTCCGGGTCTCCGGGTTTTCGTTCTGCCCTGGACTCTGAGTGGCATCCAGTGGTCTCTAATAGGTCTTAATTGATCTGCTTCCAGGCTGTAACTCACGTTACCTGTAAGATCTGGATTGTACCCCCTCCAGGATCAGGAGTGGATACCTTGACGATGCGTTCATTATTTAATTGATCCCTGACTTCTGAGGCTGTTGCTCACTTTTGAAAGTGTAGTCAGCAGGTGAGCCGAGGCAATGGAATGGAGATGCTAGTACTGACTGAGGTGAAGCAGTCTGTGATCACAATGTGGTATAATGTACTGCAGCCAGTAAGTGGGCTCCAGTGGGCTCTACTGTATCTGACTGGGCACCAGTGTGCTATACAGTATCTGACTGGGCTCCAGTGTGCTCTACTGTACCAGACTAGGCACCAGTGGGCTCTACTGTACCAGACTGGGCAGCACTTGGCTCTACTGTACCAGACTGGGCAGCACTTGGCTCTACTGTACCAGACTGGGCTCCAGTATGCTATACTGTATCTGACTGGGCACCAGTGGGCTCTACTGTACCAGACTGGGCTCCAGTGTGCTCTACTGTATCTGATTGGGCACCAGTGGGTTCTACTGTACCAGACTGGGCTCCAGTGTGCTCTACTGTATCTGACCAAGGCAATGGAATGGAGATGCTAGTACTGACTGAGGTGAAGCAGTCTGTGATCACAATGTGGTATAATGTACTGCAGCCAGTAAGTGGGCTCCAGTGGGCTCTACTGTATCTGACTGGGCACCAGTGTGCTATACAGTATCTGACTGGGCTCCAGTGTGCTCTACTGTACCAGACTAGGCACCAGTGGGCTCTACTGTACCAGACTGGGCAGCACTTGGCTCTACTGTACCAGACTGGGCTCCAGTATGCTATACTGTATCTGACTGGGCACCAGTGGGCTCTACTGTACCAGACTGGGCTCCAGTGTGCTCTACTGTATCTGATTGGGCACCAGTGGGTTCTACTGTACCAGACTGGGCTCCAGTGTGCTCTACTGTATCTGACTGGGCACCAGTGGGCTCTACTGTACCGGACTGGGCTCCAGTGTGCTCTACTGTATCTGACTGGGCACCAGTGGGCTCTACTGTACCAGACTGGGCTCCAGTGTGCTCTACTGTATCTGACTGGGCACCAGTGGGCTCTCAGTGACATCGGAGTTGTGTGTCTCCTGCACAGGACCTTGGTTTTACATCTCATCTGAAGGACGGCGCCTGTTTACAGTCTAGCGTCCCCCGTCACTATACTGGGGCATTAGGACCCACACAGACCGCAGGGTGAGCGCCCCCTGCTGGCCCCCACTAACACCTCTTCCAGCAGCAGCCTCAGCTTTCCCAGGAGTCTCCCCTCCAGGTACTGGTCAGGCTCCCACCTGCTGAGTCTCCAGTGGGGAGCTGCAGGGCGATATGGCTGCTGGCTAGGAGTTTGTCCTCCTAGATGGGGTGGTGTCTCTTGACCAGACCCATCCTGCCCAGTCTGCTCTGTCGTGACCCCCCTGTGTCCTCGGCAGGCCGGCGCTCGGTCCAGGAGTCCCCGGTCCTGATGGTGGACGAGCTCTTCAGCCTGCACCCCCACCAGCTGTCCTTCCCCGAGGCCAGCCTGCGCATCATGATCACCCAGCACTTCTCCCCCCGCACGCGGCTCAGCATGGCCGGCCGCATGCTCATCAACGAGGTGAGTCCTGCGGGCACTGGGACTGGCCTCTCCGGGGCTCTGCTGTATCTGACTGGGCTGCACTGGGCTCTACTGTGTCTGACTGGGCACCAGTGGGCTCTACTGTGTCTGACTGGGCACCAGTGGGCTCTACTGTATCTGACTGGGCACCAGTGGGCTCTACTGTGTCTGACTGGGCACCAGTGGGCTCCACTGTATCTGACTGGGCTGCACTGGGCTCTACTGTGTCTGACTGGGCACCAGTGGGCTCTACTGTATCTGACTGGGCTGCACTGGGCTCTACTGTTTCTGACTGGGCTGCACTGGGCTCTACTGTACCAGACTGGGTTCTACTGGGCTCTACTGTACCAGACTAAACACCACTGGGCTCTACTGTACCAGACTGGGCTGCACTGGGCTCCACTGGGCTCTACTGTACCAGACTGGGCTCTAATGGGCTCCACTGGGCTCTACTGCACCAGACTGAACACCACTGGGCTCCACTGTACCAGACTGGGCTCCACTGGGCTCTACTGGGCTCTACTGTACCAGACTGAACACCACTGGGCTCTACTGTACCAGACTGGGCTCCACTGGGCTCCACTGGGCTCTACTGTACCAGACTGGGCACCAGTGTGCTCTACTGTACCAGACTGGGCTCCACTGGGCTCTACTGTACCAGACTGAACACCACTGGGCTCCACTGTACCAGACTGGGCTCCACTGGGCTCCACTGGGCTCTACTGTACCAGACTGGGCTCCACTGGGCTCTACTGTACCAGACTGGGCACCAGTGTTCTCCACTGTACCAGACTGGGCACTAGTGTGCTCCACTGTACCAGACTGGGCACCAGGGTGCTCTACTGTACCAGACTGAACACCACTGGGCTCCACTGTACCAGACTGGGCTCCACTGGGCTCTACTGTACCAGACTGGGCACCAGTGTGCTCTACTGTACCAGACTGGGCTCCACTGGGCTCTACTGTACCAGACTGGGCAGCACTGTGCTCTACTGTACCAGACTGGGCTCCAGTGTGCTCCACTGTACCAGACTGGGCACCAGTGTGCTCCACTGTACCAGACTGGACACCACTGGGCTCTACTGTACCAGACTGGGCTCCACTGGGCTCTACTGTACCAGACTGGGCACCAGTGTGCTCTACTGTACCAGACTGGGCTCCACTGGGCTCTACTGTACCAGACTGGGCAGCACTGTGCTCTACTGTACCAGACTGGGCACCAGTGTGCTCAACTGTACCAGACTGCACACCACTGGGCTCTACTGTACCAGTGTGCTCCCGAACCCCAGAACCCAAGATCCCCGGATCTCAAGAACACCAGCCCCTCCGGAGCACCAGGACCCACGTTCTCCCCCTCTCTCCCGCCCGGCAGAGGCAGCGGCTGATCCGCACCAGGAGCCCCGGGGGCAGCAGCGGCAGCGGGGCGGGGGGCGAGGACACCCCGGCGAGGGGCGTGTCCGCGGCGGGGGGCGGCGGGGGCGGCGGTGGCGGCGGGGGCTCCTGGGCTCTGGAGAACGGGGGTGCCCTGGACCACGAGAGGCAGCCCCTGGAGGAGCCCGGGGAGAGGGACGAAGCGGGGCGCCCGGAGGGCGAGACGGGGGGCGATCCCGGCCGGCCCGAGGAGGAGGAAGATGAGGAGGAAGGGGTCTTCTCTCCCCTGCGGATGCCAGGTAAGCGGGCATGCAGGCTGGCTTAGAATAGCCAAGGAAAGGTCTGTCTGATACTCTCTCCTCTGCTCTGTACCCGCAAGGGGACTGTGTGCCCGGGCAGTGTCTGATACTCTCTCTCCTCTGCTCTGTACCCGCAGGGGGGCTGTGTTCTCGGGCAGTGTCTGATACTCTCTCTCCTGTGCTCTGTACCTGCAGGGGGGCTTTGTGCCCAGGCAGTGTCTGATACTCTCTCTCCTGTGCTCTGTACCCGCAGGGGGGCTGTGTTCTCGGGCAGTGTCTGATACTCTCTCTCCTCTGCTCTGTACCCACAGGGAGGCTGTGTGCCCGGGCAGTGTCTGATACTCTGTCCTGTGCTCTGTACCCGCAGGGGGACTGTGTGCCCGGGCAGTGTCTCATACTCTCTCTACTCTGCTCTGTACCCACAGGGGGGCTGTGTGCCCGGGCAGTGTCTGATACTCTCTCTCCTGTGCTCTGAACCCGCAGGGGGACTGTGTGCCTGGGCAGTGTCTGATACTCTCTCTCCTGTGCTCTGTACCCGCAGGGGGACTGTGTGCCCGGGCAGTGTCTGATACTTTCTCTCCTCTGCTCTGTACCCGCAGGGGGACTGTGTGCCCGGGCAGTGTCTGATACTCTCTGTCCTGTGCTCTGAACCCGCAGGGGGGCTGTGTGCCCGGGCAGTGTCTGATACTCTCTCTCCTGTGCTCTGAACCTGCAGGGGGGCTGTGTGCCCAGGCAGTGTCTGATACTCTCTGTCCTCTGCTCTGTACCTACAGGGGGGCTGTGTGCCCGGGCAGTGTCCGATACTCTCTGTCCTCTGCTCTGTACCCACAGGGGGACCGTGTTCTCGGGCAGTGTCTGATACTCTCTCCTCTGCTCTGTACCCACAGGGGGACTGTGTGCCCGGGCAGTGTCTGATACTCTCTCTCCTGTGCTCTGTACCCGCAGGGGGACTGTGTGCCCGGGCAGTGTCTGACACTCTCTCTCCTCTGCTCTGTACCCGCAGGGGGACTGTGTGCCCGGGCAGTGTCTGATACTCTCTCTCCTCTGCTCTGTACCCGCAGGGGGACTGTGTGCCCGGGTGAAGTGGCTGGTATCCTGGCCCCTGTCTCTGCTGCTCTACTGCACTGTGCCCAACTGCATCCTGCCACGCTGGCACAAGTGGTTCATGGTGACCTTCCTGATGTCCACCCTCTGGATAGCCATCTTCTCCTACGTCATGGTCTGGATGGTGAGAGCTGGGCAACCTTTTATCGTAGGAAAGGTGGATTGTGGGTTCACGTCTGTATAGGGGGCACAGCAATTGTCCACCTAACTAAGGTGCTCCAGTCCACCCAGGTTGTATCACTAAATAAGAACATTAGATAGGTTACAAAGAGGTCCATCCAGCCTGTTAAGCAGTTAGTAATTAACTGATCCCAGGATCCCATCCTGCTGTTTCTTGACGGAAGCCAGGGTATTTTCTAACAGTTTCATCTAATTCAGGGTTATGGGGCAGTTGGAGACTATCTCAGCAAGCAGCAGGCGCAAGACAGGGTCCATCCCAGGTCACACACAGACACACACTCACACTACCACCAGGACCAATCCTCCCAGAACCCAATTAACCTACCAGAATGTCTTTGGGACTGTGGGAGGAAACATCTGTGAACATGGGGAGAACATGCAGACTCCACCCAGACAGCACCCCAGATCTGGAACTGAACCCAGGGCCCCCACACTGTGAGGCAGCAGCACTTTGGGCAGATACTTTATTAATTTTAATTTTGGCCAAGACAAGACGTTGCTGATGAAAGAGAAGCTGTCAAACAGAGTTGACACGCCGAAGTTGTGACATCCCATCAGACTAACTGAGAAAGACTAGGATTGTGTGTTTACAGTAACAGTCTGTGGAAAAGCTTTAACTGGTCAGCTGTCTAGGAGTACCAAAAAAACCCCATCAGAATCATGACCTAGTTCATATAATAATAATAATAATAATAATTGGTTACACTTATATAGTGCTTTTCTGGACCCTCCACTCAAAGCGCTTTACAGGTAATGGGGATCCCCTCCACCCCCAGCAGTGTGTACCCCCACCTGGATGAGGCGCCAGTCCGCTCCCCACACCCCAGCTCTCAGTGGGGAGGAGAGCAGAGTGATGGAGCCAGTTCAGAGAGGGGGGTTATTAGGAGGCCATGATGGGTAAAGGCCAGGGGGGAAATTTGGCCAGGACACCGGGGTAACACCCCTACTCTTCTCGAGAAACACCCTGGGATTTTTAATGACCACAGAGAGTCAGGACCTCGGTTTGACGTCTCATCCGAAGGACGGCGCCTGTTTACAGTCTAGTGTCCCCCGTCACTATACTGGGGCATCAGGACCCACACAGACCGCAGGGTGAGCGCCCCCTGCTGGCCCCACTAACACCTCTTCCAGCAGCAGTCTCAGCTTTCCCAGGAGTCTCCCCTCCAGGTACTGACCAGGCTCCCACCTGCTGAGTCTCCAGTGGGGCTGCCAGTTGTGAGCTGCAGGGTGACAGGGCTGCTGGCTTGTATAACACTCCAGCAGGATCGTGTGTGTTTCAAATATAAGATATGGCCCCCTGTATAAGAAACGAAGTTAATTGCAAGTGTGTTGATCAGAGCAATTGTTACTTCGCCAGTATACGTATTTGTTAACGATACATCCTTGAATGTGATTAAAAAACACATGCGACACGCTGTAGTTATGATGCTCTGACATCTAATGTGAGCTCGAGGGGGTAACTGTACATCTCTTGACACACCTTGTTACTGCCAAATGAAGAAGAGATTCGATCAAATATTTCTGTGTAGACAACGTCGAGTTCCCTGTCATATTCTGATCCTGGGGGTAATTGTAAAGTCACCCAGGGGTAATGCCCGCTCTGCGGCAGTGACAGCGAGTAGGCAGCAGGTGGTGCTGTTGTGTCACTTAACCTGCAGCAGGCTGCAGGAGAATGCTACAGAAATGGGCACAGCTTGTTAATATCCTTGTTAGTAGTAGTACTCTTAGTAGTAATAGCAGTGGTGCTAGACGTAATAGTGGCAGTATCTGTAACAGTAGCAGGATCAACAGCTGTAGTAGATCAGTAGTAAAAGCATCTGTAGTAGATCAGTAGGAAGAGCAGCTGTAGTAGAGCAGTAGTAATAGCAGCTGTAGTAGACCAGTAGTAATAGCAGCTGTAGTAGATCAGTAGTAATAGCAGCTGTAGCAGAGCAGTAGTAATAGCAGCTGTAGTAGAGCAGTAGTAATAGCAGGTGTAGTAGATCAGTAGTAATAGCAGGTGTAGTAGATCAGTAGTAATAGCAGGTGTAGTAGAGCAGTAGTAATAGCAGCTGTAGTAGATCAGTAGTAATAGCAGCTGTAGCAGAGCAGTAGTAATAGCAGCTGTAGCAGAGCAGTAGTAATAGCAGCTGTAGCAGAGAAGTAGTAACAGCAGGTGTAGTAGAGCAGTAGTAATAGCAGCTGTAGTAGAGCAGTAGTAATAGCAGGTGTAGTAGATCAGTAGTAATAGCAGCTGTAGTAGAGCAGTAGTAATAGCAGCTGTAGCAGAGCAGTAGTAATAGCAGCTGTAGTAGAGCAGTAGTAATAGCAGGTGTAGTAGATCAGTAGTAATAGTAGCTGTAGTAGAACAGTAGTAAATAGCAGGTGTAGTAGATCAGTAGTAATAGCAGCTGTAGTAGATCAGTAGTAACAGCAGGTGTAGTAGACCAGTAGTAATAGCAGCTGTAGTAGCACCAGCAAGTTTGCCAAATCCCTGCAGCACAGGAACGTGGCTCCAAATGGTTGGTACGCAAACATTACCACTGTGTGTCACTGTAACCTGACGCGCATTCTACAGGCAGTGCGTTTCGGGGCTCTGCCCTCTACGTGGTGGGGCGCAGGGGGCGCCCTTGACATTAACGTTACAGCCTCTCGTCTCTCCCCCCAGGTGACCATCATCAGCTATACGCTGGGCATCCCGGATGTGATCATGGGCATCACCTTCCTGGCAGCCGGGACCAGCGTGCCGGACTGCATGGCCAGCCTCATCGTCGCCAGGCAGGGTAAATAAAGGAAGCAGTTCCCTGCCTGTCCCATTCCCGCTGACAGGCTTTCTGGCATTAGGGGAGAGCAGTGAGATCAGGAATTGCAAGAATGAACACTGTGTGTCTCCCAGGTGGGGCTGCTGGTGCAGAATGGTCACTGTGTGTCTCCCAGGTGGGGCTGCTGGTGCAGAATGGTCGCTGTGTGTCTCCCAGGTGGGGGCTGCTGGTGCAGAATGAACACTGTGTGTCTCCCAGGTGGGGGCTGCTGGTGCAGAATGATCACTGTGTGTCTCCCAGGTGGGGGCTGCTGGTGCAGAATGGTCGCTGTGTGTCTCCCAGGTGGGGGCTGCTGGTGCAGAATGAGCACTGTGCGTCTCCCAGGTGGGGCTGCTGGTGCAGAATGATCACTGTGCGTCTCCCAGGTGGGGCTGCTGGTGCAAAATGATCACTGTGTGTCTTCCAAGTGGTTGTTAGACCCTGAGCTCTGGAGATAGTGTTGTTGCTCTTCTATGATCTTTTACTTGGGCTTATTTACTCATTAGTCTTACAGATCTAGGCCACATCTGAAATACTGCATCTGAAGAACAGAATTATATCATGGACTATCAAACTGTGGGACATAGCTTTTCGGCTTTTCTAATGACTCATTTTCTAATATCATTTAATAGATCTTATTCTATTGAACATCTGTAAGAATTTGTGGTGATTATGTACTTACACCACCTCCTGGCCAAAATATCTGGAGCTTCCTACTGAAATCTGGGAAAACTAGTGGAAGGATTATTTCAGTCACACACACCTATGGTACTCAGCTGTAGGTGATCCTGAATGAGATAATGGCTTTGGTCGTGATGCTCCTGATATTTTGGCCACTTGGTTTAGTAAGGCTGAAAGTGAAGGGTTCTCCCTTAAACATTTCCTCTCTGCACAGGGATGGGGGACATGGCTGTTTCGAACTCCATCGGTAGCAATATATTCGACATCCTGCTGGGACTGGGCTTCCCTTGGGCCATGCAGACTCTTGTGGTGGACTACGGCTCATCCGTAAGTGGCTATCTCTCCCCAGGCAAAACCAAACGATTGCTGTTTGACAGGCATGACTAATCGCCGACAGCACGGGCTGTGCGTGATCAAAGAGTTTTACAGCTGATGTGCTTGTGCGTTTCCTGGGCTCGACACGCAATCATGTGTTTCTAAAAAACTCGCGGCTTGTGCTTAACGGCGCAGCTTGCAGATGGGATCTCTCAGGGAACTGTAAAGATTAGAGCTGCAGTAAACAACAGGATTCTTTCTGTCCCTGTGTACTCTCTAGCTCTTTCTCTGTTGCAGGTCTTCATAAACAGCAAAGGGCTGCTGTACTCAGTGATCCTGCTGCTGGCCTCTGTCTTTCTCACTGTGAGTAGTGTTCCTGCTACGCCAGGCTGTGCAAGACTCTTCCATGATGGTGTTGAGGGTTTTCCAGTATAAAGGTGTTATCTGCCATCATTAAACCATTAATAATCCCTGTCCTAAACAGAGAGAAAAGTAAATTAAGTTATGAAACTAAGAGGAGGTGAATCTAGGAGAGAAAACGGGAGGCATCACTTTCCACAAAGAGTTGTGGGGCTGTGGAGCAAGCTTCCTAATCAACCTGTTGTTCCTCCAAGGATTCATGCTGATGGGGACAGCGTTTAGTACAAGCCTAGCCCTAACCCTAATTCTAACCCTAATCTTAATGCTAACCCTAACCCTTAACCTCACTCTAATCCTGAACAGGTTGGTGGACTAGATGGTGGAGAGCAGAATCAATACCCACCTCTCAGGGCTAGTTTGGTGCTGTCTAGCGCTTCCATCGAGAGCTCAGCCTAAGTACAAGCTCCTCCTCCCATCCACTGAGAGAAAATCACTGATCCCTCATGCAGGGTTTAGAAGCCCAGACACCCAGGCGCCAGTCCATCACAGGGTGCCCACAAACACACCAAGATGCCAATCGCCTGCGTGTCTTTGGGCTAGCAGGAGGAAACCAGAGTCCCTGGAGAAATCCGAGCCAACATGTGGGGAACATGCAAACTCCATACAGAAGCATCTCAGGCCAGAATCAAACTGAATGCCCAACAGATGTGGGGCAGCAATGCTAACTGCTACACCCCTGTGCTGGCCCTTGGTCATATAGTGCCCAGACCTCCAAGGAGCATCTGAATGATGACCTTACGTATTGTCGCCCAACCCAGGGATGTTCCAGTAGCAGAGAAGGGTTTTGCTATGGGGAGGGAGGGTTACTTAACAACGGCTTTTGATCCAGATGTTCCCAGATGTTTTTAGGCAGGGTCGGCCATCCTACAGTCCGTTCCTGCCTCTCCCAGCTGAGGCAGTTCCAGTGTCCAGGTTATCGCACTGGACAGCACCAGAACCCTGCCAGGGACACCTTCGACCCCATTAGGGAACAGAGGGAATGTGGTCGAAGCAAACCTATCTGCCGTGAAAGTATCTTGACATTTCGGCACCTCCTGGATCAATGGTGGCAGGCCGGGGGGCCTCGGGTTCGAATCCGCACCTGTGGGGGGCTGTCTGCGTGGAGTTTGCATGTTCTCCCTGGGTTTCTTCAAGAGCTCCGGCTTCCTCCCACAGTCCAGAGACATGCTGGTGGGTTAATTGGCTTCTGGGAAAACTGGCCCTGGTGTGAGTGTGTGTGGGTGTCCTGTGATGGACTGACGTCCCATCCAGGGTGTACCCCGCCACGCGCCCATTGCTTGCTGGGATAGACTCTCGGTCGACAGTGGGTTTGAATGGGGGAATAAATCAGGCAGCAGAACAGAAAACCAGTTCAGAGTTGGGTGTAATCCATGTATCCCAGTTAATTAAGGAAAAGACTTTTGCTGGCTACTTGCCTGATTCCAGCAGGACAGGGTGTAACACCTGCTGCCTGTCTCTCGTCTGTTCCCAGGTCCTGGGCGTGCATCTGAACCACTGGAGGCTGGATCGGAAGCTGGGGCTGAGCGTCCTCACCCTCTACGCCATCTTCCTCCTCTGCTCCATCCTCATCGAGCTCAACGTCCTCGCCAACCTCCCCGCCTGCCTGTAGGAGGCGCCACCGCGCGCCCCCTCCCCCAGCTGTGCGGCGCCCGGCTCGCCAAAACCGCGACCCAACTCTCCGACTCTCCCCATCCGGCTGTCCTTCCATTCATTCGTTTGTTCTTGCTATCCCGCCCGCCCACGCAGTGACCTCTAACCCGAACAGGCTGAGGTCTGGCCGGAGGCAGAGGTCGCCGGGGTCGAGCCCCGGCCTGCGGGGGGGGGGGGCCCGGCAGCTCCACCTGCAGTCGTTTGATTCTGTCGCGTCAGTGTAGCTGCCCAGACGCCGGTTCGCCCTTTTCCGTTCCCAGGGGGCCTGGGGTCTGGATGGGGTGGGGGGTGAGGAGTCAGAATTGGGGCTTTCTGATACTTGAAGGGGAATGAGGCCAATAAGAACTGAGCTCCGACAGGCCAGTGCTGGGATGAGCAAAGAGAGATACAGAGATGGATATTATTCCAGACGGGGTGACTAGCTCACTGACTGGTTAGGGGCTCCTCAGGAGCCCGGGCAGTGAATCAGAGCTCAGGCGAAGATCTAGGATCTAGGTATGACTGTCCTGAGCCAACACTGGGTCCCCCTCCTCTTCAACAATAAGCCAACCGGCACAGTGATCAACAGAAGAGGTCTTAGTGGGGCCAGCAGGGGGCGCTCACCCTGTGGTCTGTGTGGGTCCTGATGCCCCAGTATAGTGACGGGGGACACTAGACTGTAAACAGGCGCCGTCCTTCGGATGAGACGTCAAACCGAGGTCCTGACTCTCTGTGGTCATTAAAAACCCCAGGGTGTTTCTCGAGAAGAGTAGGGGTGTCACCCCGGTGTCCTGGCCAAATTTCCCCCCTGGCCTTTACCCATCATGGCCTCCTGATAACCCCCCTCTCTGAACTGGCTCCATCACTCTGCTCTCCTCCCCACTGAGAGCTGGGGTGTGGGGAGCGGACTGGCGCCTCATCCAGGTCGGGGTACACACTGCTGGGGGTGGAGGGGATCCCCATGACCTGGACAGAGCTCTGAGTGGGAGGGTCCAGAAAGGCGCTATAGAAGTGTAAGCAATTATTATTATTATCGTCGTCGTGACTTCAGTCTCACAACAGCGGGTGTTTGCAAACTGTGTGGACATGTAACAAAATTGTGACAGATCTCATTTGAAAGAAACAAGCACAGTCAGGCCACCTCCTTTGAGGCGGCTGATATCGAGGGGTGGATATTAATCAAGCTGGTGTAGATGGATACACTACTCAATAACACACACCAGATCAGCAATAAGCCTTCTACCCTTCCATTGTCTTACTGCTTCTTCCAATTCAGGGTGGGGTCTATCCCATCAAGCACTGGGGCACAAGGCAGGGTACACCCTGGACGGGATGCCAGTCCATCACAGGGCGCGCATACACTCACACCAGGGCCAGTTTTCCCAGAAGCCCAGCTTTCCCAGAATGAGCCTACCAGCGTGTCTGTGGACAGTGGGAGGAACCCGGAGGAAACACCCAGACCACGAGAGAACATGCAGACTCCACACAGACAGCTCCTCGGGTCCAAAATCGAACCCCGAGCCCCCAGCCCTTTCCCTTTCTAAGTCAATCAGGACGTTGTTGCGGGACACTTGTCACAGAGCACAGCTTCCAGCTGAAGGCCTCTGGACGTTCTCAAGATCAGCATGTCGGCAGTTTGCGCTGAGAAATCCTTTGGGGTTTCTAGGCTCCTGTCAAATAAGGATTCTGGTTGAATCACGAGCCAAGGAATAACTTAGAGGTGGGTCGGAATGGAGGCGAGTAGACCCCCTCCACAAAACTCCAGGATTGAGGGTGGGGGGGATGGCAGAGAGAGATTCGTTCTGGACGAATGTCACTGAGACACTCTCCCCCTCCTCCAGTCAGAGCTCACTCTCCTGTCGGGCCCTGTGGAGTGTAGAGATGTCACTGAAACACACCCCCCCCTCCTCCAATCAGAGCTCACTCTCCTGTCAGGCGCTGTGGAGCGCAGTGATGTCACTGAGACACACCCCCTCCCCCACCTCCTCCAATCAGACCTCACTCTCCTGTCAGGCGCTGTGGAACAAGGTGGCAAATGTCTCTGATGAGGCAGGCGCGTGAGAGGTGCTTTCTCAGTGTCCAAACAGGTTGTGATTTCAGACAGCAATCGGATAGGCAAATTCCAAATTGTAATTGACTTTTAACTGAAGTCTGCCTATTCAGAAGGTCAAAAAACATAAGCCATCTCTAGCTACAGGGGGATTACAGACATCAGGCACTGGGGGCAGCGTTGAGCTTACTGACAGGAGTCGTGCTGTAATTAATCATCCTGTCCGGGCAGCTCTTCTGACTGGCCGGTCAGTGGTCACCCTGTCTCTGGGCGACGTGTCCCTGCTCTTGGGGACTGAGGGCAGTTTCAAGTCTCAGACTCACGAACCGCGTCTCTCACGAACCGAACAAAAACTTGCACATGTTTAATAAGCATTTCTATAACTCGTGTTTATAATATTTAATACGTGTTTCTATAATTAATGAGTGTCGCCACTTTTGATAACTTGTGTATGGGTTTGCTATGGTTTCACTAGTATTTAATAGTTACGATCAATGTTTTAAGACAAAGACAAAAAAATCGTACAGTATATTTATGAGTATTATAAAGTGAGTGTGTGGAACCTCACCTATCTTTGCTAAATGTTTACTAAATCTTTTACATAGTTTTATAAGTACAAACAAGGAAGAGCACCTAGATTTCTCTGTGATGTATTTTGATATTTTATGACAACCCGATGAGTGTGTTTCCTAAATAGTTTGCCGAAGGATTTTTATTAGGATTCTTTTTTGTTTTCCTTTTTGTAATAGGATGCTTAAAAGAGATTAACCATTTATTATATCTCTCTATACCAATCTACCGCTGCTAAGCTCCACCCCTCTCATCACATATGTAATGAGCACGTTTTCATCCCGTCCAATGGGGAGATAGTGGGGCGGGGTTGTGGCCAGGCCCCTCCCACTGTGATGCAGGCTGCTTTGTTCATTCACATTGTGCTTCACATCCCTGCTACCAGCGTCGACCGGTTCTCTGAAATGACAGCTGTTCCAGAAGCGACTCTAAAGTCGCTGCTGATGGAAAAATTCTGGTAGGCACGCAGACTGCAGGTGTGTGTTCGTTCTCGTTCAGTGTCCAGCCAGAAAAGATGATGTCGCCTGCTCTTATAAATGATGTTAACTTGTTGTAACCTGCTCCTGGGTCTGATCTTCACTCTTAACGAGACCCCCACCCCCAAACAACAGACAAAACAAATTGAACTCCCCCCCCACCCCTCTCCTGGAGATAAAGCATTCTTATATCTCTGGAGAGAATCCAGAAGGAACGGGCCTGCTATGTGATTTAGCGCTCATCAGCTCCTTTAAAGACGATTCCTGAAACGTTTGGAAGTGACTCCGATCAGTGCCCGATTTCCCATCAGGCACTGCAGGCACAGAGCCTAGGGGCCTAGGAAACGTTGAGGGGCCTCAAGAAGGAGGGACACGCTAGCGACTCACGAGACACGAGCTGGAACCAGTGCTTGCGATCGGCTCTGGGGCTCCAGATCAATAATCACACGCTCTCTAGAGACTGTTCTAGAAACTAGAGGTACCGAAGTGACTTGCGATCGGCTCTGGGGGCTCCAGATCAATAATCACACGCTCTCTAGCGACTGTTCTAGAAACTAGAGATACCGAAGTGACTTGCGATCAGCTCTAGGGGCTCCAGATCAATAATCACACGCTCTCTAGAGACTGTTCTGGAAACTAGAGGTACCGAAGTGACTTGCGATCGGCTCTGGGGGCTCCAGATCAATAATCACACGCTCTCTAGAGACTGTTCTAGAAACTAGAGGTACCGAAGTGACTTGCGATCGGCTCTGGGGGCTCCAGATCAATAATCACACACTCTCTAGCGACTGTTCTAGAAACTAGAGATACCGAAGTGACTTGCGATCAGCTCTAGGGGCTCCAGATCAATAATCACACGCTCTCTAGAGACTGTTCTGGAAACTAGAGGTACCGAAGTGACTTGCGATCGGCTCTGGGGGCTCCAGATCAATAATCACACGCTCTCTAGCGACTGTTCTAGAAACTAGAGATACCGAAGTGACTTGCGATCAGCTCTAGGGGCTCCAGATCAATAATCACACGCTCTCTAGAGACTGTTCTGGAAACTAGAGGTACCGAAGTGACTTGCGATCGGCTCTGGGGGCTCCAGATCAATAATCACACGCTCTCTAGAGACTGTTCTGGAAACTAGAGGTACCAAAGTGACTTGCGATCGGCTCTGGGGGCTCCAGATCAATAACCCCACGCTCTCGAGGGGCTGTTCTAGAAACTAGAGGTACCGAAGCAGCCCCCCAGTCCCAGCCCTGACGCCAACGGCGCTCTGACTGCAGGTTTTCGGTACCTTACGTCACGTTCATCGCCTTCCCCTCTTCCCAGCCCAGATGGGCGGGGGCGAAAATGAAGAGGTAGCAGGTACGCTCAGGGGGCGCCCCACGCGACCCGAAAGATGGGGCATATTGGCAGGTTGTTGTAGGCGGTTGGTAGAGCGGGCAGGAGCTGGGCACAGATCGCAAGGAACAGGTGATTTCAGGTGATTTGCATGCAAGAGCTCAGCAGGTGGGAGCCTGGTCAGTACCTGGAGGGGGAGACTCCTGGGAAAGCTGAGGCTGCTGCTGGAAGAGGTGTCAGTGGGACCAGCAGGGGGCGCTCACCCTGCAGTCTGTGTGGGTCCTGATACCCCAGTATAGTGACGGGGGACACTAGACTGTAAACAGGTGCCGTCCTTCGGATGAGATGTCAAACCGAGGTCCTGACTCTCTGTGGTCATTAAAAATCCCAGGGTGTTTCTCGAGAAGAGTAGGGGTGTTACCCCGGTGTCCTGGCCAAATTTCCCCCCTGGCCTTTACCCATCATGGCCTCCTAATAACCCCCCCTCTCTGAACTGGCTCCATCACTCTGCTCTCCTCCCCACTGAGAGCTGGGGTGTGGGGAGCGGACTGGCGCCTCATCCAGGTGGGGGTACACACTGCTGGGGGTGGAGGGGATCCCCATGACCTGGAAAGCGCTTTGAGTGGAGGGTCCAGAAAGGCGCCATATAAGTGTAAGCAATTATTATTAAAAAGGTTCCCTTGTCTCAAAGCAGCCTGCGTCACAGTCGTCAGCCTCAAAGACTCGCTACCCGACCTCTGAACTCCTTAGGTCAATGTTTGGCCAATTTCCTGAACCTTTTTACTGTATGTTGTTGAGTGCAATAAACACGGTCTGTGCAATAACTACTGAAACAGCTGTTGGGCTCCTGATTCTTTGGGGGGGATCTCGTGTTACCCGGTTACCCACCTTGCCTATTTACCCAGATGGGGAAATGGAAAGTCTCCTTTTCAGGCGGGTGAAAAGACGTCACACCACCCTGTCCCGTTAACGAGAAAAGAAAACAGCTTTTTTTTTCAGCTTTAAAACACAGCAGAAGATAATTCTCCCAGTCCAAAACAGAGAAATGAAACAACGAGTGAGATAGATACTTATCACCCATAGAAGATGAAAATTAAATATAACAAGCGATCAATTCCATCCATTTTCTTACTGCTTCTTCCAGTACAGGGTCGCCTGGGAACTGGAGTCTATCTATGGGATCAAAGGCAGGGTACGCCCTGGATGGGACACCAGTCCATCACACACACACTCACACCAGGGCCGGTTTTCCCAGGAGCCACTTCACCTCCCAGCGTGCCTCTGGGCTGTGGGAGGAAACCCATGTAAACATGAAGAGAACATGCAAACTCCCCACAGACAGCACCCCAGGAATTGATCCCAGGGCCTCCCGAACAATCGATTATCTGTCCAAATTCGGGAGGTTCATCGCCGAATCACTTCTTTACACCAAGGGTGGTGGGAGTGTGGAACAAGCCGCCCAGCCCTGTGGTTGAAGATGATACCCTGTCTCCTTTCAAGAAACAGTTGGGTGAGATTCCCAGAGCATGTCAGAAGGTACTACTTTACACCAAGGGTGGTGGGGGTGTGTAACACGCTGCCCATCCATGTGGTTGAAACTGATACCCTATCTCCTTTCAAGAAACAGTTGGGTGAGCTCCCCAGGGCAAATCAGAAGGTACTTCTTTACACCAAAGGTGGTGGGAGTGTGGAACAAGCCGCCCAGCCCTGTGGTCGAAGCTGATACCCTGTCTCCTTTCAAGAAACAGTCGGGTGAGCTCCCCCGATCAAACGGTTTCTTTTTCTAGACGTCTGGGAACACGCATCTTTACGCGAAGAGTAGTGGGGGTATGGGACAGTCTTGAAGCTGATTCGCGCTGGGGCATTATGGGTTAGAGACGGAGCCCTGTCGTTAGTAACCTTGTGTCCTCTGGGGGGGCGAGTTGGGTCAATAGCACGGAAAACAGGAAGCCCTGTCCTCGGATTTCAGATCCAGACGCTGGCAGGTCCGGCAGACTCCCAGGAGACGCTCACCAGCTCGGCGTTCCGAATACGGCAGGGAGTCTCGGATCTAGCTGGAGTCGGGGGGGGCGAGGAGGGATTGGGGATTAACTCAGCGCGTTGGGCAGTGCCATGAATTCCGCGGAGAGCTCTGGAGGAGTAAATAGAGGCAGACAGTGACGATCCGCAGGCGGGAAAGAGGGAGGGGAGGGAGAGGGAGAGGATGGTCAGCGAGGACCAACAGGGATGGGACGAGGGGCGGATTAGCAGAGCTGGGGGGAGGGGAATCAGGAAAAAGGAGAGAAGGAGGGGGTCAGGGGAGGGAGAGGAGTCACAGGGGGAGAGAGGGGTGCAGGAGAGACCGGAGATGAGGGGGGCAGATCAATAGGAGGAGGAGGAGGAGGAGGAGAGAAGGGCAGGGCGGGGAGGGAGGAAGGAAGCAGGAGAAAGCCTGGGAGAGGTGGTTGTGTCCAGGCGCTCAGGGACTACTAACGACAACGCCCCCCCGCGGCAGCAGGTTGGTGTCAGGGCAGCAGGATCGGACTGTGGAAGCGTGGGGGGGTGGCTTGATGAGCAGGAAACATGCCTCTGCCCCCCTTCCCCGGTCAGATCGCCAGGATAGGGGTGCAGACCGAGGAGCCTCCGGTCCCCTGAAGAGTTTTCATATCCCTGTCCTGAATCTGCAAGCTATCCAGTGCACATCTTGGAAGCCGCCGTCTAGAACCTTAACCTGCAGTTCAGGGGTAGAAATTCACTATAAGAACACTTGCTCCTCGACCGGGTTTCTTTTTAAAGAGGTCGGTCCACGCTCCCCCCACCCTTTGCGTAAAGGCCACCTGCCCTTCAGTCCGAAAGGCTCTCCCGCGGAGTTCCCACGTGGGCCCCCCCCCCGGTTCGCGTGTCAGTGCTGAGGACGTCCCGGGGGGATGGGGGGGGGTTGATTTTGTAGTAGTCTCCTCTGTTCAAGACTAAAGAGATTCAGTTCCCGCCGCCTGTCCAAACCAAGATCAATTAACAGCGGATGCAGCGGACACCTCTGGCTGATATCACGGGAAATGGCTGGAGACAACGGCCACAATCACGTTTTGGGACTCCTTCGCGCCCGTTTCATTTGGAACGGGAGAATGCCCAACATCTCGTTCTCCTAGCGTGAACGACACTACGGCCTCTGAGCTCTCAAAGCAGACGCAGCTGCTCTTCCCCGGTCCTAGATCCTGTACCGTTGAGTGACGGACCAGTCATTACCAGAGAACAACAGCCCATGTCCCGCAGTGGGATTACCGGTGTCTGAGTGTATTTGCAGGAAGATCACAGCGATTAAAACTGCCATTTAAGCGTTTAGCCTCTGCGGCCTAAGCACATCCTATCAGCAAACAGGCAGAACCTGGACGAAGGAGCTTTCTTAATCCTACAAATGCAATTGATCAGAAGACTGAATCCCAGGCTTCCAGTGGGCTTTTCCCACTGACCTGTTTTCCCAGGTGCCCCTGCAAAAGGCTCTTCCTGTCAGCATCTAGTCCTCCTGTTGAGAATAGTTGTGCTTCTGAAGCGCAGGGTTTGAGCAAAGCGTTCAGCGTGATGTTTTTCGATCTTATAGGAGCACCGTGCCCCAGGCGCAAGAGGGGAACAGGCGAAGGGAATTTTGCTGGTGCTCGGTTGTTTAGCTGATGCCCACTGTTTCTTCAAGGGAACAGATGCACTCTGCCGTAGCCCGGGTACGAGAGGGAGGGCCATCTGTCATGTGAGCTGGCTTTTGTCAACAGTGAGGAAACAACAAAAACTCAGTGTGCAGAACTGACACTCCTATTAGTGTACAGAGCTGACACTCCTGCTAGTGTGCAGAGCTGACACTCCTGTTAGTGTGCAGAGCTGACACTCCTGTTAGTGTACAGAGCTGACACTCCTGTTAGTGTACAGAGCTGACACTCCTGTTAGTGTACAGAACTGACATTCCTGCTAGTGTACAGAGCTGACACTCCTGTTAGTGTGCAGAGCTGACACTCCTGCTAGTGTGCAGAGCTGACACTCCTGTTAGTGTACAGAGCTGACACTCCTGTTAGTGTACAGAGCTGACACTCCTGCTAGTGTACAGAGCTGACACTCCTGTTAGTGTGCAGAGCTGACACTCCTGTTAGTGTACAGAGCTGACACTCCTGTTAGTGTACAGAGCTGACACTCCTGCTAGTGTACAGAACTGACACTCCTGTTAGTGTACAGAGCTGACACTCCTGTTAGTGTGCAGAGCTGAGTGTCACTCCTGCTAGTGTACAGAGCTGACACTCCTGTTAGTGTGCAGAGCTGAGTGACACTCCTGCTAGTGTACAGAGCTGACACTCCTGTTGGTGTACAGAGCTGACACTCCTGTTAGTGTGCAGAGCTGACACTCCTGTTAATGTACAGAGCTGACACTCCTGTTAGTGTGCAGAGCTGACACTCCTGTTAGTGTGCAGAGCTGAGTGACACTCCTGTTAGTGTACAGAGCTGACACTCCTGTTAGTGTACAGAGCTGACACTCCTGCTAGTGTGCAGAGCTGACACTCCTGTTAGTGTGCAGAGCTGACACTCCTGTTAGTGTACAGAGCTGACACTCCTGTTAGTGTACAGAACTGACACTCCTGTTAGTGTGCAGAGCTGACACTCCTGTTAGTGTACAGAGCTGACACTCCTGCTAGTGTGCAGAACTGACACTCCTGCTAGTGTACAGAGCTGACACTCCTGTTAGTGTGCAGAGCTGACACTCCTGTTAGTGTACAGAACTGACACTCCTGCTAGTGTGCAGAGCTGACACTCCTGTTAGTGTACAGAGCTGACACTCCTGTTAGTGTGCAGAGCTGACACTCCTGTTAGTGTGCAGAGCTGACACTCCTGTTAGTGTACAGAGCTGACACTCCTGCTAGTGTACAGAGCTGACACTCCTGCTAGTGTGCAGAGCTGACACTCCTGTTAGTGTACAGAGCTGACACTCCTGCTAGTGTACAGAGCTGACACTCCTGCTAGTGTACAGAGCTGACACTCCTGCTAGTGTGCAGAGCTGACACTCCTGCTAGTGTACAGAGCTGACACTCCTGTTAGTGTACAGAGCTGACACTCCTGTTAGTGTGCAGAGCTGACACTCCTGTTAGTGTACAGAGCTGACACTCCTGCTAGTGTGCAGAGCTGACACTCCTGCTAGTGTACAGAGCTGACACTCCTGCTAGTGTACAGAGCTGACACTCCTGTTAGTGTGCAGAGCTGACACTCCTGCTAGTGTACAGAGCTGACACTCCTGTTAGTGTGCAGAGCTGACACTCCTGTTAGTGTACAGAGCTGACACTCCTGTTAGTGTGCAGAGCTGACACTCCTGTTAGTGTACAGAGCTGACACTCCTGCTAGTGTACAGAGCTGACACTCCTGTTAGTGTGCAGAGCTGACACTCCTGCTAGTGTACAGAGCTGACACTCCTGTTAGTGTACAGAGCTGACACTCCTGCTAGTGTACAGAGCTGACACTCCTGTTAGTGTGCAGAGCTGACACTCCTGTTAGTGTACAGAGCTGACACTCCTGCTAGTGTACAGAGCTGACACTTCTGCTAGTGTACAGAGCTGACACTCCTGCTAGTGTACAGAGCTTACACTCCTGTTAGTGTGCAGAGCTGACACTCCTGTTAGTGTACAGAGCTGACACTCCTGTTAGTGTACAGAGCTGACACTCCTGCTAGTGTACAGAACTGACACTCCTGTTAGTGTACAGAGCTGACACTCCTGTTAGTGTGCAGAGCTGAGTGTCACTCCTGCTAGTGTACAGAGCTGACACTCCTGTTAGTGTGCAGAGCTGAGTGACACTCCTGCTAGTGTACAGAGCTGACACTCCTGTTGGTGTACAGAGCTGACACTCCTGTTAGTGTGCAGAGCTGACACTCCTGTTAATGTACAGAGCTGACACTCCTGTTAGTGTGCAGAGCTGACACTCCTGTTAGTGTGCAGAGCTGAGTGACACTCCTGTTAGTGTACAGAGCTGACACTCCTGTTAGTGTACAGAGCTGACACTCCTGCTAGTGTGCAGAGCTGACACTCCTGTTAGTGTGCAGAGCTGACACTCCTGTTAGTGTACAGAGCTGACACTCCTGTTAGTGTACAGAACTGACACTCCTGTTAGTGTGCAGAGCTGACACTCCTGTTAGTGTACAGAGCTGACACTCCTGCTAGTGTGCAGAACTGACACTCCTGCTAGTGTACAGAGCTGACACTCCTGTTAGTGTGCAGAGCTGACACTCCTGTTAGTGTACAGAACTGACACTCCTGCTAGTGTGCAGAGCTGACACTCCTGTTAGTGTACAGAGCTGACACTCCTGTTAGTGTGCAGAGCTGACACTCCTGTTAGTGTGCAGAGCTGACACTCCTGTTAGTGTACAGAGCTGACACTCCTGCTAGTGTACAGAGCTGACACTCCTGCTAGTGTGCAGAGCTGACACTCCTGTTAGTGTACAGAGCTGACACTCCTGCTAGTGTACAGAGCTGACACTCCTGCTAGTGTACAGAGCTGACACTCCTGCTAGTGTGCAGAGCTGACACTCCTGCTAGTGTACAGAGCTGACACTCCTGTTAGTGTACAGAGCTGACACTCCTGTTAGTGTGCAGAGCTGACACTCCTGTTAGTGTACAGAGCTGACACTCCTGCTAGTGTGCAGAGCTGACACTCCTGCTAGTGTACAGAGCTGACACTCCTGTTAGTGTGCAGAGCTGACACTCCTGCTAGTGTACAGAGCTGACACTCCTGTTAGTGTGCAGAGCTGACACTCCTGTTAGTGTACAGGGCTGACACTCCTGTTAGTGTGCAGAGCTGACACTCCTGTTAGTGTACAGAGCTGACACTCCTGCTAGTGTACAGAGCTGACACTCCTGTTAGTGTGCAGAGCTGACACTCCTGCTAGTGTACAGAGCTGACACTCCTGTTAGTGTACAGAGCTGACACTCCTGCTAGTGTACAGAGCTGACACTCCTGTTAGTGTGCAGAGCTGACACTCCTGTTAGTGTACAGAGCTGACACTCCTGCTAGTGTACAGAGCTGACACTTCTGCTAGTGTACAGAGCTGACACTCCTGCTAGTGTACAGAGCTGACACTCCTGCTAGTGTGCAGAGCTGACACTCCTGTTAGTGTACAGAGCTGACACTCCTGTTAGTGTACAGAACTGACACTCCTGCTAGTGTACAGAGCTGACACTCCTGTTAGTGTGCAGAGCTGACACTCCTGTTAGTGTACAGAGCTGACACTCCTGCTAGTGTGCAGAGCTGACACTCCTGTTAGTGTGCAGAGCTGACACTCCTGCTAGTGTACAGAGCTGACACTCCTGTTAGTGTACAGAGCTGACACTCCTGCTAGTGTACAGACCTGACACTCCTGTTAGTGTACAGAGCTGACACTCCTGTTAGTGTGCAGAGCTGACACTCCTGTTAGTGTACAGAGCTGACACTCCTGTTAGTGTGCAGAGCTGACACTCCTGTTAGTGTGCAGAGCTGACACTCCTGTTAGTGTACAGAGCTGACACTCCTGCTAGTGTACAGAGCTGACACTCCTGTTAGTGTACAGAGCTGACACTCCTGCTAGTGTACAGAGCTGACACTCCTGTTAGTGTGCAGAGCTGACACTCCTGCTAGTGTGCAGAGCTGACACTCCTGTTAGTGTACAGAGCTGACACTCCTGCTAGTGTACAGAGCTGACACTCCTGTTAGTGTACAGAGCTGACACTCCTGCTAGTGTACAGAGCTGACACTCCTGTTAGTGTGCAGAGCTGACACTCCTGTTAGTGTGCAGAGCTGACACTCCTGCTAGTGTACAGAGCTGACACTCCTGCTAGTGTACAGAGCTGACACTCCTGTTAGTGTGCAGAGCTGAGTGACACTCCTGTTAGTGTGCAGAGCTGAGTGACACTCCTGTTAGTGTACAGAGCTGACACTCCTGTTAGTGTGCAGAGCTGAGTGACACTCCTGTTAGTGTGCAGAGCTGACACTCCTGTTAGTGTACAGAGCTGACACTCCTGCTAGTGTACAGAGCTGACACTCCTGTTAGTGTACAGAGCTGACACTCCTGTTAGTGTGCAGAGCTGACACTCCTGTTAGTGTGCAGAGCTGAGTGACACTCCTGTTAGTGTGCAGAGCTGACACTCCTGTTAGTGTACAGAGCTGACACTCCTGTTAGTGTACAGAACTGACACTCCTGCTAGTGTACAGAGCTGACACTCCTGTTAGTGTACAGAGCTGACACTTCTGTTAGTGTGCAGAGCTGACACTCCTGCTAGTGTGCAGAGCTGACACTCCTGTTAGTGTGCAGAACTGACACTCCTGTTAGTGTGCAGAGCTGAGTGACACTCCTGTTAGTGTGCAGAGCTGACACTCCTGTTAGTGTACAGAGCTGACACTCCTGCTAGTGTACAGAGCTGACACTCCTGTTAGTGTGCAGAGCTGACACTCCTGCTAGTGTACAGAGCTGACACTCCTGCTAGTGTGCAGAGCTGACACTCCTGTTAGTGTACAGAGCTGACACTCCTGTTAGTGTGCAGAGCTGACACTCCTGCTAGTGTACAGAGCTGACACTCCTGTTAGTGTGCAGAGCTGACACTCCTGTTAGTGTACAGAGCTGACACTCCTGTTAGTGTGCAGAGCTGAGTGACACTCCTGTTAGTGTGCAGAGCTGACACTCCTGTTAGTGTACAGAGCTGACACTCCTGTTAGTGTGCAGAGCTGACACTCCTGTTAGTGTGCAGAGCTGAGTGACACTCCTGTTAGTGTGCAGAGCTGACACTCCTGTTAGTGTACAGAGCTGACACTCCTGTTAGTGTGCAGAGCTGAGTGACACTCCTGTTAGTGTGCAGAGCTGACACTCCTGTTAGTGTGCAGAGCTGAGTGACACTCCTGTTAGTGTGCAGAGCTGACACTCCTGTTAGTGTGCAGAGCTGAGTGACACTCCTGTTAGTGTGCAGAGCTGACACTCCTGTTACTGTACAGAGCTGACACTCCTGCTAGTGTACAGAGCTGACACTTCTGTTAGTGTGCAGAGCTGACACTCCTGCTAGTGTGCAGAGCTGACACTCCTGTTAGTGTGCAGAACTGACACTCCTGTTAGTGTGCAGAGCTGAGTGACACTCCTGCTAGTGTACAGAGCTGACACTCCTGTTAGTGTGCAGAACTGACACTCCTGTTAGTGTGCAGAGCTGAGTGACACTCCTGTTAGTGTGCAGAGCTGAGTGACACTCCTGCTAGTGTACAGAGCTGACACTCCTGTTAGTGTGCAGAACTGACACTCCTGTTAGTGTGCAGAGCTGAGTGACACTCCTGTTAGTGTGCAGAGCTGACACTCCTGTTAGTGTACAGAGCTGACACTCCTGTTAGTGTACAGAGCTGACACTCCTGTTAGTGTGCAGAACTGACACTCCTGTTAGTGTGCAGAGCTGACACTCCTGTTAGTGTACAGAGCTGACACTCCTGTTAGTGTGCAGAACTGACACTCCTGTTAGTGTGCAGAGCTGAGTGACACTCCTGTTAGTGTGCAGAGCTGACACTCCTGTTAGTGTACAGAGATGACACTCCTGTTAGTGTACAGAGCTGACACTCCTGTTAGTGTACAGAGCTGACACTCCTGCTAGTGTGCAGAGCTGACACTCCTGTTAGTGTACAGAGCTGACACTCCTGTTAGTGTGCAGAGCTGACACTCCTGTTAGTGTGCAGAACTGACACTCCTGTTAGTGTGCAGACCTGACACTCCTGTTAGTGTACAGAGCTGACACTCCTGTTAGTGTGCAGAGCTGAGTGACACTCCTGCTAGTGTACAGAGCTGACACTCCTGTTAGTGTACAGAGCTGACACTCCTGTTAGTGTGCAGAGCTGACACTCCTGTTAGTGTACAGAGCTGACACTCCTGCTAGTGTACAGAGCTGACACTCCTGTTAGTGTGCAGAGCTGACACTCCTGCTAGTGTACAGAGCTGACACTCCTGCTAGTGTACAGAGCTGACACTCCTGTTAGTGTGTAGAGCTGACACTCCTGTTAGTGTACAGAGCTGACACTCCTGTTAGTGTACAGAGCTGACACTCCTGTTAGTGTGCAGAGCTGACACTCCTGCTAGTGTACAGAGCTGAGTGTCACTCCTGCTAGTGTACAGAGCTGACACTCCTGTTAGTGTACAGAGCTGACACTCCTGTTAGTGTGCAGAGCTGACACTCCTGTTAGTGTGCAGAGCTGACACTCCTGCTAGTGTACAGAGCTGACACTCCTGCTAGTGTGCAGAGCTGACACTCCTGTTAGTGTGCAGAGCTGACACTCCTGTTAGTGTACAGAGCTGACACTCCTGCTAGTGTACAGAGCTGACACTCCTGTTAGTGTACAGAGCTGACACTCCTGTTAGTGTACAGAGCTGACACTCCTGTTAGTGTGCAGAGCTGACACTCCTGCTAGTGTACAGAGCTGACACTCCTGTTAGTGTGCAGAGCTGACACTCCTGTTAGTGTACAGAGCTGAGTGACACTCCTGTTAGTGTGCAGAGCTGACACTCCTGTTAGTGTACAGAGCTGACACTCCTGTTAGTGTACAGAGCTGACACTCCTGTTAGTGTGCAGAACTGACACTCCTGTTAGTGTGCAGAGCTGACACTCCTGTTAGTGTACAGAGCTGACACTCCTGTTAGTGTGCAGAACTGACACTCCTGTTAGTGTGCAGAGCTGAGTGACACTCCTGTTAGTGTGCAGAGCTGACACTCCTGTTAGTGTACAGAGATGACACTCCTGTTAGTGTACAGAGCTGACACTCCTGTTAGTGTACAGAGCTGACACTCCTGCTAGTGTGCAGAGCTGACACTCCTGTTAGTGTACAGAGCTGACACTCCTGTTAGTGTGCAGAGCTGACACTCCTGTTAGTGTGCAGAACTGACACTCCTGTTAGTGTGCAGACCTGACACTCCTGTTAGTGTACAGAGCTGACACTCCTGTTAGTGTGCAGAGCTGAGTGACACTCCTGCTAGTGTACAGAGCTGACACTCCTGTTAGTGTACAGAGCTGACACTCCTGTTAGTGTGCAGAGCTGACACTCCTGTTAGTGTACAGAGCTGACACTCCTGCTAGTGTACAGAGCTGACACTCCTGTTAGTGTGCAGAGCTGACACTCCTGCTAGTGTACAGAGCTGACACTCCTGCTAGTGTACAGAGCTGACACTCCTGTTAGTGTGTAGAGCTGACACTCCTGTTAGTGTACAGAGCTGACACTCCTGTTAGTGTACAGAGCTGACACTCCTGTTAGTGTGCAGAGCTGACACTCCTGCTAGTGTACAGAGCTGAGTGTCACTCCTGCTAGTGTACAGAGCTGACACTCCTGTTAGTGTACAGAGCTGACACTCCTGTTAGTGTGCAGAGCTGACACTCCTGTTAGTGTGCAGAGCTGACACTCCTGCTAGTGTACAGAGCTGACACTCCTGCTAGTGTGCAGAGCTGACACTCCTGTTAGTGTGCAGAGCTGACACTCCTGTTAGTGTACAGAGCTGACACTCCTGCTAGTGTACAGAGCTGACACTCCTGTTAGTGTACAGAGCTGACACTCCTGTTAGTGTACAGAGCTGACACTCCTGTTAGTGTGCAGAGCTGACACTCCTGCTAGTGTGCAGAGCTGACACTCCTGTCAGTGTGCAGAGCTGACACTCCTGTTAGTGTACAGAGCTGACACTCCTGCTAGTGTACAGAGCTGACACTCCTGTTAGTGTGCAGAGCTGACACTCCTGCTAGTGTACAGAGCTGACACTCCTGCTAGTGTGCAGAGCTGACACTCCTGTTAGTGTACAGAGCTGACATATAGACTCCGGCTCCCCAGCGACTCTGTGCTGGACGAATTCTGATTATATTATTATTATTATTATTATAATGACGCGATAACGTCACGGCGACCAACGAGCTGGTCCCCCCGGGCCGGCGCGTGACGTCGCGAAGCCAGAACGGCGCTTCCAGCTGCAGCGCGCGCACCCCCGCGCACCTGGCCTCGTGCCAGCCGGAGGGGGGCTATAAAGCAACAGCTGTTGATCCATGTCGCCCCCTCCCCTCCCCGAGCGCCCTATCTCTGTCTGTGTTCCCGAGAAGCGCCGCGTGTTTGTCCATGGCGGTATTATGAGGCGTTGCTGTTCAACAAAGGAAATTGAAGCGGCCGATTTCAGTAAAGTCATTTCGGGTTATTTCCGAGTCGTCCAAGCAGGGAGCCGTGTCAGCAGGCGTGAACTGCAAAGGAACAGGCCAGAAGGTTTTCTTCCAGGCTTAAAAGAGCAGAAACGCAACGTTTCGGCTAGTTCCCCGACGCAGCATGTTTATGTATGGTTAACAAAAATTACAATACGAACAATAGTACATATAACAATTCAAGACAGAAAAGAGCGTCAGGGGGGGTACATATTACTCCATAAATTCAAGTTATGAAAAAAAGATTCAACAAATTGGATAAAATAATGTCTGCACTAGTCTGCAAATACCCCCTTACGTCCATTTAAGAAACGTTCTTCCCAGACCACTTCATTTTACGTTATATAATAACGTGCCATTCTAATAATTAAATTGATTACAAACGCAATTTTAATATGGTTTTCGATGGGGGCTAAAACTTCACAGAACGGCTGTTTCCGAGGCAGTTAGCGATCAGATGAGCTCAGTTCAACAGCGCCACGAAACGACGGGAGCTCCCGAATTCAGGATTGCTGCATGCTGGGAAAAACTCGATAGATTTGTTGTTGTTTTGTTTTGTTTTTTTTCTAGAATGGATAATGGCACCGATTTAACACGACCCGTTGACTTCTACAGGAAAAGGCCCGTCCGGAAGAGTTCGACTCGCAGACGGGACTGGACAGCGCCGCCTGCACCAAAACCACCCCTCACAGCTCCCCACAACGTTATGCTGAATTTCGCCCCGGGGAGGGAATCGGAGCTGAGTGGCGATCCTATCGTCAGACAGTGGGGTGGAGTGGGGTGAGCATTGCTACTTTAGCAGACCTGGGCCACCTGGGTTCAATTCCTGGGGTGCTGTCTGTGGGGAGTTTGCATGTTCTCCCTGGAGTCACTGTGGGTTTCCTCCCACAGTGCAGAGACAAGCTGGTGGGGTTCCCTGTCAGAGTGTGTGTGTGTGTGTGCCCTGTGACTGGCGCCCCATCCAAGGTGTACCCCGCCATGCGCCTGCTGCTTTGCTAACACAGGCCCCAGCTGATCCCTCAACACAGACGCCACACGCGTTCGCACCAGGGCTGGTTTTTCCCAGAAGCCAATTCACTTCCCAGCATGCCTTTTGGACTGAGGGAGGAAAACAGAGCAGCCTATCCCAGCCAGCACTCATGTCTCTGGACTGTGGGAGGAAAAGTGTGTCATCATGGGGGGGAGAACATGCAAACTCCACACAGACAGCAACCCCCAAGTCTGCGAGACAGCTATGCCAAGCAGCTGGCTCTGTCCTTATCCTTGAGGGAAAGTCCAACCTCCCCAGCCTCCCAGAATTCATTTCCGCCTAATAATCGTAAAATAATCCTATCCAAACAAGTGCAGACAATGAGCTGTCAGACACCTAGACAGGGCTGCACAGTAAGCAGGTGGTGACAGTATGCACGCACTGTTTGAGACCCGCACTGAACAGACATTACAATAATGATTGTTTACGCTTCTATAGCGCCTTCCTGGAGCCTCGACTATATCTATGTATATATAAACTTGTATACAGTAGATGGTCTGCGAATATAGTCAATATAAGTGAAATATAGTAAATCAATCAGTCATCAACCCAGCCTGTTTTACAGCATCTGCTATGTCAGCGCCTGGTCACTGAGGGTGAGCGGGTCTCTGGATGTTGGGAAGAAACCAGGGCAATTCAGGGGGACCCGTGGGAGAACATGCAAACTCCACACAGACAGACCCGACCCTCAGGAATTTAACCCAGGGTGCCAGGGCTGGGTGTCAGTACTGCTCACCACTGTGCTGCCCAGCTCTCCAAATCCTCAGATCGGAAATGGGTCCCCTGGTAGACTTTGTGCAAGAATGCACGCAGAGGCGAACCATCACCTGTGCCTCAGTAGGAGCTCTCCTGACTGCGCAAATGGGATATTCATGTTGGAAAGGGTCCAGTCACCCTATAGCGCCTTTTCTGGACCCTCCACTCAGAGCTCTGTCCAGGTCATGGGGATCCCCTCCACCCCCCAGCAGTGTGTACCCCCACCTGGATGAGGCGCCAGTCCGCTCCCCCCACACACCAGCTCTCAGTGGGGAGGAGAGCAGAGTGATGGAGCCAGTTCAGAGAGGGGGGTTATTAGGAGGCCATGATGGGTAAAGGCCAGGGGGGAAATTTGGCCAGGACACCGGGGTAACACCCCTACTCTTCTTGAGGATTTTTAATGACCACAGAGAGTCAGGACATCGGTTTTACGTCTCATCCGAAGGACTGCGCCTGTTTACGAGGGGCAGGGGGGGTGATATGGGATGACCTGCAACACCAAACCTCTCTCTGTATTTTTCAGGCAGCCCGTTAATGGTTAAAGTTATGTTTCTCTGCAGGATCAAGGCCAGGGGTCTCAAACTCCCTTTACCTGGTTGAATACTTCTCATGGGGTGTGTTATATCTGAATGAGCAACTGAGAAACACCTTCAGAGAAACCCTGGACGTGTCTGCCTGAAGACTAACTAACAAGATGAATCGCTGCACTGAGTGCTCAACTTGAAACAAAACCCAGGAGACACAGGGCACTCCAACCACTGAGGGGGGGTTTAGTGAGCCGACAACATGAGGATCATTCGTCAGGCTGTGAGCGGGTGAGTAAAAGAGAGTTTTCCAGCCCACAGAGGGAATCCAGCTTGCATACTGCCGGTTAGTTGATTCCAGGCACCCGCCACTCTGTGTGTAAGGACCCGCCTCCTCTCGAATTTGCAGCCGGCTGGATCACCTGCCCCAACTCCGCCTTGTTTTCCCCGGATACGAAGGCCGTCCAGGAAATGAGATTGAGCAACCCCTGATAGAGGGGATTCTAATTAAAGGCTCGTGTTAGTGTTTAATCAGATGTGACAGTGCACATATTTGTGGAGGTTATACAACCCCCCCATGTTATGCAAGTAATCAGAAATAAACTCAGTGCTATAAACGTTCGTTTGATTAACTAGCCATCCTCGTATAACTAATTAAGAACTTAATTAAGAAGCAGTGAAGCAGAAATCTGAAGACAGACGTAGGGGCATGAAAGGCTATGTGATCCATCTTGTCTGTTTGTGTGTTACTAGGTAACTCCTCCCAGGATCTCATCCAGCAGGGAAAGAGCCCAGGGTATCAGCTTCAACATTGTGGCAGGGCAGCCTGTTCCACGCTCCCACCCCTCTTTGTGTACGAACTGTTTTGTGCTGGGAGGCGAACTGGCTTCAGCTAAAAGTGGAACAGGTGTGTGTGTGTGTGTCTGTCTGTGTCCTGTGATGGACCGGTGTCCCGTCCAGAGTGTACCCCGCCTTGCTCCTGTTGCTTGCTGGGATAGACCCTGACTTGGACCAACAGAAACACTTTCCTCTCCCGTTGTGATCTAAGTAAGGAAATCCATTCCAGGTACTGAGTGCGCCATTGCTGGATTAAACCAACACTAGCGTCCGAAAGGGGGGGGCTTAAAATGTAAACATCAGATCACTTTCCTGAAGCAGACAGTGAGCTGCCCTGCTCGGGGGGGAGGTACAGCTACCGTGCTCAGGATTCGAACCTGCAACCTCCCGACTGCAGAGCCGCGACCCCTCTCCCCACCGCACCGATTTTCCTGTGCTTGTAGGGAGCCGTCTTGGTTAAAAAGCAGAGGCTGCTTGTGTTTGTGTCGGGCTTTTGAAATACGAGGTGAGACTGGTGACCCCGGAGTGTCGAACGAGTCAGGTGCGCTACGCGTGACGCTGGAGACACTTGATTTATTTGACGGGGAGGGGGGGGGCGGCCGAATCTCGTTTTTAATTTACCGTGCTGAACTTCCAACACGCTTTTAAGGGCGAGCCCGGCGAGAGCGCAGGTCCTGAAAAGAAACACGCACGACCGCTTGAAAAACTGCGCCGAGGAGATATTCCGCGGAGTTTAAAAAACCCCGAAGAGACCTGCAAGCGCTTGTCGATACCGCTCCCCCTGGGACTGCTTCGGAGGAGCGGACGGGAGTCGGACAGGAACAGGATACAGGCATCGTGAGTGGGTAGCTTTTAAGTGTCACCTGATGTGTCGTCTTACTTTATTGTGTTAAACGTGTGGCTGCCCGCCGTGCGTGTGTGTGTATTCCGAGTAGAGATTGTTCGCGGTCTTTTTTTTTGGGGGCTACCTGACGCTGCGCGTTCACGCTTCTAATTAACGCAAACAAGATGGCGAGAAACCTATCAAACAGCAACTGGTCTAATTGCATGTTGGGTGGCTGATCAGGGGTTTCTTAATTAGTATTGTCTATGCAGTGCCCGACAAGGGAAACTCCTGGCCGTCGTTCAAGAGGAAAATGTGGCAATTTGGATTGTCGCTAAAATGACCGCACACAAGACTCATTGACGTGCGTTGACGTCATTGGGTGCCGTCCTTAATTAACGCTAGGGGAGATGGACGGCGTCTTTTGGCAGTTTCTTGGTCAGGTGCACCCGTGCAGTGAAATGCCTGTTTGCACGTGTGCTCCTATACAAAGACATTAAAGGGATCGCCACAGAACATCAACACAGCACAGCAAGAAGTTAAGTAACATACAACTTTTAGAAAGCAAAAGTCAGACACGTAGTGCTAAGTCATTTGGTTGTTATTGTCACTTCAATTGGCGGACGCAAACTTTTTGAATCTTTCTTTTTAAAAGCAGCGCAGTGCTCAGGACGAATTCGTCGTCGTCGTCCCCACTTAACTAGATCTGCTGTTCTCGTGTAACCGTGTCGAGGAAGACCTCGTGTGGGGGCTCTGCTGGGACACAAACCAGTACAATACAAACACGTGTTTGGGGGGGTCACCAGGGTCAGAATTGGGAAACTGGAGTCTATTCCAGCAAGCAACGGGCGCAAGGCCGGGTACACCCCGGCTAGGACACCAGTCCATCCCAAAACAAACACACACACACACACTGACACCAGGGCCGGTTTCCCCAGAAGCCTAATCACCTCCCAGCACGTCTTCGGGCTGTGGGAGTAAAACGGGAGCAAACCAGTGGATCTCAAACGTTTCCATCTTACAGCACACCTAAATAAATCTTAGTGGTAGGCGACACACCGTTACTCGCATAACAGACCGGAGGAACGTGTTTCGGTGTGTGACCCGAACTGGCCTGTGAACAGCGAGTCGTTAGGGTGACCTGTATCTGTGTGTGCCCCCCTCCTCCTCACCCACCCAAACGTGGACCTCGGCTTCCCCTCGGAACTAGTTATCTTCACAAATATCTCATTTATTCGCCGTTTCTTGACCGTTGTCATGGGTGACGTCTCCAATATGGCGGACGCGCAGGCAGGTACACATGGTCGCCAGAGGAAAAAAACAACAAACAACAAACAGCGGGGATGAAGTCTCCTGCTACCGCGTAGCTCCCGAGTTTTATCCCCCATATATTGGCGGGGGGGCGGTTAATGTATCCTCCCCGGACAGTACAAACGCCGTTGCTGCGACCTCCACACACACACATATACAGGGGCGCCTCTCTCGAACCCCGGACCTAACCGAGGACGGACGAGGAGGGCAGCGCCGCTCATGACAAACTGTCGGCGCTACAAACCCTCCCCCACACACACACACAAAACCCCCGCTAAAACAGTGCTTTGCTCGAGGTGTAACGTGGCGTTGAACTGCAGACTGCGGGCTGAGACCGAGCAAGGCCGCCCGCCCCCCCCCTCGACAGCCGTCGGCGCGGCGGGGGTTAAGGGCCGGGCGTCGCTCCGGGCGGCGGGCTGGGGAGGTGTCGCCCAGGCTGGTGTTTGTGTTGCGAGCGACATAATATTTGCGCTGGTTGGCAGGTAGGAGCCGTTAGCTGCTCCGCAGGGTCGCAGGAGAGCACATTCGCGGTCGGACCCCGAGGGCGGACGGACAGCCAGCCGCAGGACAGGCGGGCGAGACCGGGGCAGAGACCCCTCCTCCCAGGCGGCGCAGGGACAGCGGAGCCCGCGGCGTGGACAGCCGACGGCGGACTTATCCTTAACGGGGTGGCCGGAGGGAGGGAAAAAAAATAATAAAAGAAGAGCGAAACGAGTCCAGGGGCTTCATTTTCGCTCCGGCTGCCGATTCCGAAAAAGCAGGCGGGGACGGGCTGGAAGAGGAGGAGGAGGAGGAGAGGGGGTAGTTAATTCTAAAGACACGTCGCCCTGAAGTCCCCGGTTAGAACTTTTTTCTTCTTTCATTTTTCACGACTCCGGACACCCCCCCCTCCAGAAAGACACACACACACAAACTTTGGGGGATTAAAACCCGTGGGGTTTATTTTTGTGTGTGTGTGTGTGAAGAAGGGAGATCCCAGGGTCGTCAGTCGCCAGTCCCTTAGGTAAGTGTTTGCGGGTCGGCGTGGTGGTTTTTAAAAATCTTGTATTTCCTGCTCGGTCCGGTGGTTCGGAGCGACGGGCCACACGGACACGTCCCGCAAGGACACGCGTCCGTTTTCTTCACCGATTGACACGGAGGTGGACGTCCGTGGACTGGGGCGGCGGATAACGTCGCGTCTCAGCAATGGAGTGGGGGGTTTCGTCCACCTGTTCCCCCCCACTCGGTGAATGGGAGAAAACGAAAGAGCTTTTTTTACACGTCTCGACGCTTCGTTTTTACGAAGGACATCAAACCGGCGTGTCGTTTAAAAGTCTCGTCAAAGCGGAGGGGTGGGAGAACTCGGGGAAAAGCGTTTTTCAAGCCGGACCCCTTCCTCGCTAACCGAGAGAAGTGGCGACTATAATATTTTTTTTTTCCTTCCAGGAGTACACGTTTCAAGTTCCCGAACTTGACCTGGCCTGGGCTGTGGTGTAGTTTTTCACGACAAAAAAAAAACAACCCCGACAGTGACCGGAGAATGATGTGTGCTGTCCACACGCGTGTCCGTGACCGCGCTTACACGCCATAGAAGCCCAACGGCTGCATCTTAAAACGCCACTCAGCCGTAGGAACCCGCAGAAAACGACTCATTCCCGTTTCTGTGTGTATTCGCGGGCTCCAGGGCTGGTGGTGACACGGAGGGGTTGTGTAGCTCTCCGGGAGGGATGGGCATGTGGCCAGAAACACAGCCGCGAATTCAGCAGCGGTTTACAGGCGACTAGACTTCCCCATAGTGACCAATGCGAGGGACACACACACACACACGCACACACAGAGCCGCCCGTCTCACAGACGACCAGAATACACGCATGTTAAACAAAACAAAACCAGAATTGGTCGATTCGGATTGTGAGCTCGGAAAGTCGAATTTACATCTGTGTCCTCCCGGGCGGGACACCAGCGTCAGGATACAAGGCATTGTGGTAAGATAACTCGTCTGATCAAGAGACGACAGACGCGACAGGTTCCCCGGAAGCGTGGCAAAAAGCAGATTATATCCCAAAGTTTCGGGAGTCGCGTTAGAAGGCGATCGATGGCGATCGAGGACGCGATGTTGGGGGTGGGAGACGGCGGCAGGAGCGTGAACGATTAGGAGATTGATCTGCTTCTCTTCAGTCTTAAATCCCGTCTGTATGTGAAGAGGGGTCTATCTGCAGTCTGGTATTGAGAGAGTTGGATCTGTGCCTGCAGTACTGATCTAGTTGGGGTATAACCCCGGTGTCCTGGCCCAATTCCTCCCCTGGCCTTTACCCATCATGGCCTCCTAATCACCCCCCTCTCTGAACTGGCTCCATCACTCTGCTCTCCTCCCCACTGAGAGCTGGGGTGTGGGGAGCGGACTGGCGCCTCATCCAGGTGGGGGTACACACTGCTGGGGGTGGAGGGGACCTGGAAAGAGCTCTGAGTGGGCGGGTCCAGAAAGGCGCTATATAGAAGCGTAAGCAATGATTCTTGGAATGTCTCACTCTCGATAAGTGCCGGGGAGTGGAGGTGAGCCTGCTCACTGTTCAGACAGGGCGCGCGCTTAATAGGCGTCTGTATAGGTGTGTGACAGCAGTTTGAGTAGAATCATCCGGGCTGTTGGCGGTGTTACTAAGTATTCTCCTCTAAAGAGCCGGAAATGGATTCTGGGAGGCTGGGGAGGTTGACCCGGGAAGAGCTCTGAGTGGAGGGTCCAGAAAGGCGCTATATAGAAGTGTAAGCAATCGTTAATTATTCGTATTATTATGCAAAGGAACAAGAAAAGCTGTATTCCATAGCTGGAAAGAAACAACGTTTCGGGTGTGGAGCCATTGACAATATGGCTCCGAAGAAGGTTCCACAGCCGAAACGTTGTGTTTTCTGTCTTCTCTTTTTCAGCCTGGAATAAACCTATTACTTGTTCCTTTGCAGCCAACGCCTGCTGACGCAGCTCCCTACTTGAAGCTTATTATTATGATTAATAATAATATTATTATAACCTGCAGCCAAACTCTTTACTGTAGTGTGTGTGTGTGGCGCTTTGTGAACTACAGCTACGGTACAGCTGATCCAGTGCACCGGCGGGCAGGGCGGGTCAGAGGTTCGGGCAGAAACTCGGTTTTTAACCATCCCCCCAGGAGAAATGACCCCCTCACCCAGTTCGACACGATGAGTCGGTTTATTTTATAGACGCCGCGTGTGAAGGAGGTCACCTTTTCATTAATTAACGCGGCGACGTTTATGGCCGTCATAAAGAAATAAAGTTTTTAAAAAAAACTGTGGGAAACTATTGGTAAGATAGCGTCCAGCCGCCTCAGCTGATATTAGATCGAAACCGAGCCTGCGCGACGAGGCACAACCAGCAGCGGAACGAACTGCGAGTGACATTTTCACGCGTGGGAAAGGTGCCCCCTCGTGTTGGCGTCACGTCGTGGACTCGTGGAGGGTCGTCTGCTGTGGGGAGGGGGAGGGGGGGGGTGGGGGTGGGGCGTGACGGTATTTCCGTCGGTCCTCAGCGACTTGTAACGTTTTCTCACGAAGCAGAGTCGAGCGATTGACTCGGATGTTTCTTTCGCGGTGGAAAAAGTTGTTTTTCTAGGAAAAAGAAAAGAGCCGTTTTCTTTTAACCCAACACTGCTGAGAACATTTATATATATAAACTTGTATACAGTAGATGGTCTGCGAATATCGTAAATATAAGTGTGAGTCTTCAATGACCACGACGTCGTTTTACAGCATCTGCTATGTCAGTGCCTGGTCACTGAGGGTGAGCAGGTCTCTGGACGTTGGGAAGAAACCAGGGCAATTCAGGGGGACCCGTGGGAGAACATGCAAACTCCACACAGACAGACCCGACCCTCAGGAATTTAACCCAGGGCGCTCACCACTGTGCTGCCCAGCTCTCCAAATCCTCAGATTGGTTCAGAACGGGTCCCCTGGTAGACTTTGTGCAAGAAAGCACGCAGAGGCGAACCATCCCCTGTGCCTCAATAGGAGCTCTCCTGACTGCGCAAATGGGATATTCATGTTGGAAAGGGTCCAGTCACCCTATAGCGCCTTTCTGGACCCTCCACTCAGAGCTCTGTACAGGTCATGGGGATCCCCTCCACCCCCAGCAGGGTGCAGCCCCACCTGGATGAGGCGCCAGTCCGCTCCCCACACCCCAGCTCTCAGTGGGGAGGAGAGCAGAGTGATGGAGCCAGTTCAGAGAGGGGGGTTATTAGGAGGCATGATGGGTAAAGACCAGGGGGGAAATTTGGCCAGGACACTGGGGTAACACCCCTACTCTTCTCGAGAAACACCCTGGGATTTTTAATGACCACAGAGAGTCAGGACCTCGGTTTGACGTCTCATCCGAAGGACGGCGCCTGTTTACACTGGGGCATTAGGACCCACACAGACCGCAGGGTGAGCGCCCCCTGCTGGCCCCACTAACACCTCTTCCAGCAGCAGCCTCAGCTTTCCCAGGAGTCTCCCCTCCAGGTACTGACCAGGCTCCCACCTGCTGAGCTCCACTGGGGCTGCCAGCGGTGAGCTGCAGGGCGATATGGGTGCTGGCAGAACTACACCAGCTATATATACACTAGATGGTCTGTGAATATAAACGATATATATTTTTTCTGACCCGTTATTAGCGTGCGTTCACTTTTAGGAGTGTTTTGGTGACTCTTCAATAACTACAATGCTCAGTTTATTGAGGGGTCAGGTGAGATCACTGTGTCAGACACACCCAACAGGAGCAGTGCAGAGGTTCAGCTGGTTTACCTTTTAGGGGGTACACATCTGAAAGAGTCCCCAGTTCTGAACCTCAGGCACCGGGTCGTCCCTGCAGGACCAGGGTTCACTGCTTTTCTCTAAGGGACGGCTTTTAGCTCATGAAAGCCCCCCCCCCACTAGGTAAACTCACCCCCAAAAACCCTCCGATTTCCAGGAACAGCAAATTCCAGGAAGGGAGTCAAATAAAAATAATCCGAGCGGATCTCCCAGCATCCGGGAGCCCCCGAACTCAGATCACGCTTGACGATGACTATCTGATCGGATGCTCCGTCTGGCATATGGGAAACCACCAGCGCCATTTGAGCGATGTGAGAATTGTTTTATTAGGTTTATTCAGCAGGTGATAAAGTCCCGGTGCATGCACTATAAGGGACAGGAGTGCAATATTCCCATAAAAGTCTCCACAAGGAGGTCATAGAAAGGCGTCGGGGCAGGGTTTGAGGAAATTAATCCTGAGGACAGATTGAAGGATCAGAAGCACGTAATAAAGCCCTCAAAATGTCCGGTCGTCAGTAGCTCATCGGTTTGTATCGAGTGTCTCGTACAGCCCTGTTCCTTAAGAGAAGCCCCAGGGTATTGGCTTCAACAACAGGGGCTGAGTGCCCTGTGCCACACTCTCCCGCCACTCTTTGTGTACAGAAGTGCCACCTGTTCTCAATTTTTAATGCACGTTCCATGTAGTAGTGTCCCACTTGTACGTGTCCTCTGGTGGGAGTTTCCCTGTTCGTTCCGAAGGAAATTCTGTTTTTGACCGGTATCAACAGCACATGGGAAGATCCCGCTGTCTGAATTTTCACAGTAGACGTGGGGTCAGGCACACGGATGGGCACCAGGAAAAGCAATGGAGTACCGATATTTCCACTGCTAGTCAAGTACAGGCACAAGGAAAAGTAATGGAGTACCAATACCTCCAGCGATACTTGAGTACAAGGTGAGGTTTGGTTCAGAATGTCATGGCCGTGTCCCTGTAATCTAAGAAGACAGAGCTACTTAGTAATTAAAATAACTAACTACTAATTAACCCTAGTTAATCAGCAGTTTACTGGGGAGGCCCACACTCCTGAGGGCCTGGTGTCTTCTAGGTTTTGTTCCAGCCTGAGCAGCCAATTAATCAATTAACCAAGCAGTTTTTCGAAATGAGAGAATCAAGTGTTATTCTGAAATGTCTTTTACAGTAGATGACACGACATTTACCTCGCCTGAGGGGCCGAGTCACCTCTTAATCATCTCGGAGCCTGGGTAGTCATTTTACAAGGAACGAAATGATTGGAATAGTCCGATTAAGTGAGAGTTTGTATGTAAAGCACGACAACTGTGGTTGACTCTCCTGTTATAAAGGGGGGAAATGCTGGAAAAGACACAATTTTAAAACGCATAACTATAAGTACTCACAAGCTACTTCAAGGACGTTTACACAGTAATTGAATATCAGGAAGGTTACAAATGACCAGCCTGCTGGGTATCTGAGTTATTGGGTGCAAGATGTCAGGAGGGGTTGTGGGCAATAAAAATATGTATTAAAATGTAGGAGTATCAGAGTCAGCTCGGTGGCGCAGTAGTTATCCTTCAGGGCCCTGGGTTCAAACCCAGACCCGGAGTGCTGTCTGTGTGGAGTTTGCATGTTCTCCCCCATGGGTTGCATGGGTTTCCTCCCACGGTCCAAAGACATGCTGGGAGGTGAATTGGCTTCTGGGAACATTGGCCCTGGTGTGTGTGTGTGTGTGTGGTGGACCCTGCCTTGTACACCTATTGCTGGCTGCCCAACCTCAGATCACTTTCTCTCCTAACTACCAAGAGGGCTGGAGGGGCTGAGCGAGCGAGCGAGCTCTCGTTCGGAGCTGCTCTGATGTCCTAATCCAAGCTTCGACGTCGTTTCGTCGCCTGCCCATTCTGCTCTAGACCTCGTGTGCTTCTCGGAAAGGCTTAGCGCAGAGGGATCTGTATATATTTCGGGAATGAGTCCGTTCCAGACATAAGGCCGGGGGGCTTCAGCCTAAGTAGTCAGATGCTCAGTAAGGGATTAGGAAGAAAAACTCAGTGTGGCTTCTCTCACTGGAAATGCCAGCAGGAGAAACAACCCGGACTAGCTTTCCCTGTTAGCTAACTGATCTCAGAATCCTTCAAAAGAAAAGGCGATAATGTACGATAGCAGTGAATGAGCGATCCCTCACTAATATCTGCCCATGTCGTCTTGCAGCACCCACAGTTTAAGAATGGTGTTGAGGACCTCAAGCCACGCCCCCTCTCCCACATAAGCCACACCCCCTTTCTGGACACTCCCCCCTCCCTGAGCCCGCCTCTCTCAAGTAGTCACACCCCCACGCCAGAGCCAGAGCCAATCTTCTGGCACTCACTACCCCCACCTGACTGGAGAGTTCATTCTGATTGGTGAGATTGGAGATTTCTGTTCTTGTGTGTCCCAGGCTTGAGCCATAGAAGTCCGGACCACAAGGACACGATGTGACATATCTAACATATTACATGATCTCATTGGAAAAGCACCCTTTTCGGACAAAAATCATGATCAGGAGTCGTGCTCCTTTAATGCATGAAACCTTCTGATCCCTTCATCGATTCCCTGATCAGACGGCCTAACCTCGTGCCTAGGAACCAAAGGGTATGGACAGTGTATTGTCGGTGAGCCTATGCCAAAGCCACTGCCTGCTTTTCCGCAGCAAGCTTGTTCCACCCTCCCACAACCCTCTGTGTAAAGAAGTGCCCTTTGTCCTGACTGGACGGTTTCATCCAGACGCGTCTCGAAAGAAACCAGGGTTTCGGCTTCAGCAGCAATGGCTGGGCCGCTTGCTCCCCACTCCCACCCCTCTTTGGGTACAGACGTCCCTCTAATCCGCCATTTTAAAAGCACGATAATCAATGTAATAAGGTCAGCACTCATGGGGACTGCGGGCTGAGGGCATGGGTATTGCCCAAAGCCAACACCAGCAGCCAAAGGGACTCTGATGTAAACATCAGGCCATTTGACTGAAGGCTCTTGCTCAGTGTCACAACAACAGTGCCCCATCAAGATACAAACCTGCAACTGGCAGTAATGGGACCAGTGCTGCACAGATACTTAACCTGCACTGGGATCCCTCAAGAGATCCAAACTGTTAACCCTTCCCCCCTCAATCATAATTCATTGTAAACACGAATTGTAATGTGTGAATCTCATGCAACCATACTGTAGAGACTGCAGTTCATCTTAAATATCGTTAAAATGTGTACATATTAGACAATCAAAGCGCATATGCGCTTTGAGCTCGGCCCTCTTTACCATTAATTGCCCTAGGAGGCAATAGAGACCTCCAGCAGAATTCTGGGTGAAAGCCGGGGGGGGGGGGAGGCGCGTTCTTTGCACAAAGAGTGGCAGGGGTCTGGAGCCAGGAGCCCCCCCGGGGGGGGGGGTCTTTCAGAAAGTGCCCCCCCAGATTAATAAGATGCACAACACCGACCGTAAGAAAAAAAAAAAACCACCCCAGAGCAACTGTGTCTCAGCGGCAGCCAGTTCTGGAAGCTCTCCAAGTTACACAGCTGAGATGAGCCTGGCGGAGAGGGTTTTCAAGTGCAGGCTGAGAGTCCGATACTCACCCACGGCTTTTCTATCGCCAGCACGTGGGGGAGGAGTTGCTTTTTTTCCCCCAGCATCAGTTCACCGGGAGACGGGCGGTTTTGTATGCATTAGAAACGGCCAGTGTGATCCAGCGCGGTTCGGCGCGCGTCGGGCTTTTCAGCGCGTCTTTGCAATATGTACTCGGTACAGGCGAGCCTCGCCGCTGCCCTGGGTTCAATTCCGAGGGGGCTGTCTGGGTGGAGTCTGCATGTTCTCCACACGACCACCTGGGTGTCCCTCCTGGTGCTCCGGTTTCCTCCCGCGGTCCGGGGGGCCCGTGCTGGGAGGTGAGTCCTCTGGCGAAACCGGAGTGCGTACTCCTGTTTGTGTCCTGAATTGGAAGAAGAGGGAGAGAAGATAGCTAGCAAAGCCCCAGCACAGACTGGAGGGATAAACATAAATCTGGATGGCAGGACAGGAGCACACCGAATAGCTTTAGGATGAGCAGTGGGTTGTTTTCAGGATTTCATCAGGCAAGTGGACCAGAGATCAAATGTCCCCCTGCACAGTGTCAAATCTGCCCGGACTGGGACAATCCGAGAGATCGCTCCAGGATACAACAGCGGTATCCCACCCGGGATTTGAACCTGCAATCCTTCGGAGCCCTGGTCCGCCACCCCAGCCCCCCCGTTCCTCCCCGGCGAGAACCGAAACCGACTGCGGTTTGTTGTTTCTTGGGAACCTAGAGAATGCACTGAGCTGCCAAGCTGTTCCTCCTCCCCCCATAACTATCATCTTTGTCCTGGAAAATGAGAGGAGGGAGGGGTCCTGTTCTTCCAGAGCCTGCGGATGAATCCCTTCGAGCCTCAGACAGAAAGGAAAAGGCTCTGAACTCAGCCATTGTGAGACAAGAGTGTCTCCTTCCTCAGCACTGAAACTGAGGTCTCCCTGCAGCACGTGTTCACTTCTAATAATATTAATAATTGCTTACACTTCTATAGCGCCTTTCTGTACCCTCCCACTCAGAGCTCTTTCCAGGTCCTGGGGATCCCCCCCCACCACCAGCAGTGTGTACCCCCATCTGGATGAGGCGCCAGTCCGCTCCCCACACCCCAGCTCTCAGTGGGGAGGAGAGCAGAGTGATGGAGCCAGTTCAGAGAGGGGGGTTATTAGGAGGCCATGATGGGTAAAGGCCAGGGGGGAAATTTGGCCAGGACACTGGGGTAACACCCCTACTCTTCCCGAGAAACACCCTGGGATTTTTAAGGACCACAGAGAGTCAGGACCTCGATTTTACATCTCATCCGAAGGACGGCGCCTGTTTACAGTCTAGTGTCCCCCGTCACTATACTGGGGCATCAGGACCCACACAGACCGCAGGGTGAGCGCCCCCTGCTGGCCCCACTAACACCTCTTCCAGCAGCAGCCTCAGTTTTCCCAGGAGTCTCCCCCTCCAGGTACTGGCCAGGCTCCCACCTGCTGAGTCTCCAGTGGGGCTGCCAGTAGGGAGCTGCAGGGCGATAGGGCTGCTGCCTAGTAAAATAATTGTATCTAGAATTTCACCCATCCTTGTATTGAAAAGAGATCAGAGGACTGGAGTCCCCATTGCAAAGAGAGACAATTTCTTCTTTCCTGAGCTTAAGACTCTTGCAGTCACTCCATTGACTTTTAGATTCTCCCCATTAATTTGTACCTGAGCTTGGGAACCTTCTACAGACAAAAGAGGCAGGTCTTCCTGTGTAGGTACTGGGAAAAAAAAAACGGATTAAAGGTTCAGGAAACCGAGGAACTATCTATGCTCTCTCTCTCCCAGCAACGACGCATTTTACAGCAGAGCCTTTTTGTCTTTAACCCGATTCTCATAGCAGAGAAGATCCACGTCTTTCTCCCGGGCTCCTCGGGGTGTCCTGGAAGAGATGTGATCATTCTGATCTTGTTGGGGGGGTCTTGTTCACCAGGTGGTCCCGGTGCTACGGATTGCAGGGTTTGGGATTTTGAGCAGGAGGGAGGGGGGGGGGGTCCTATTTAAGTGGCCACCCCCGACCTGGGGAGACCAGCCCTACAAATCCAGTCGTGTGGACCAGCGAGTGGGCTGGGGCCTGCGCCAGACGTGTTCTAATGCAGTGTCAGAGGCCAGCAGTGGACAAACACATTAAGGGAGATAAGCTCTTATTAAAAGCCACTGGGATCTAACGCAGCCTTTCCATTCCGTTCACTTGGCACACGGATTAATCCCAGGCAACTTCCAGTGGCAGCCAGGGAATATGCTAAAAGGTTGCAGGGAACAGTAGCATAAAACAACAGAGCAGGTGTATCTGCGCGTGTGTGGGACAGTCGGCGCTAATGCGGTATCTTGGCAGTCAGCTGCTGTATCAACACAGCAGGGGAGATTAAACCCCACTGAAGTGTCTGGAGTTAACTGGGAGTTGGCACTCGCAGCCTAGTGGATAAGAACTCTAGATATGCCATATCGCCCTGCAGCTCACCCCACTGGAGACTCAGCAGGTGGGAGCCTGGCCAGTACCTGGAGGGGAGACTCCTGGGAAAGCTGAGGCTGCTGCTGGAAGAGGTGTTAGTGGGGCCAGCAGGGGGCGCTCACCCTGCGGTCTGTGTGGGTCCTGATGCCCCAGTATAGTGACGGGGGACACTAGACTGTAAACAGGCGCCGTCCTTCGGATGAGACGTAAAACCGAGGTCCTGACTCTCTGTGCTCATTAAAAATCCCAGGGTGTTAGTGGGGCCAGTAGGGGGCGCTCACCCTGCATTCTGTGTGGGTCCTAATGCCCCAGTATAGTGACGGGGACACTAGACTGTAATAAAGGTTTCGGATGAGACATAAAGAAGGAAGCTATGTCTTCGGATGAGACGTAAAAACCGAGGTCCTGACTCTCTGCGGTCATTAAAAACCCCAGGGCGTTTCTCGAAAAGAGTAGGGGTGTTACCCCGGTGTCCTGGCCAAATTTCCCCCCTGGCCTTTACCCATCATGGCCTCCTAATAACCCCCCCTCTCTGAACTGGCTCCATCACTCTGCTCTCCTCCCCACTGAGAGCTGGGGTGTGGGGAGCGGACTGACGCCTCATCCAGGTGGGGGCGGCACACTGCTGGGGGTGGAGGGGATCCCCATGACCTGTACAGAGCTCTGAGTGGGAGGGTCCAGAAAGGCGCTGTAGACCTGTAAGGAGTGATTCATTCTCAGCGCATGCACAACGAAGAGCAGATGTCTGTGGGGAAAAACTGGTTTTCGGTGGTGGAACACAATGAAATCTTTCGACCCCACGCCAATTCAAACTGCCGAGGAGAGCAGTGGATTACTGAGGCCGGGGGCACGGCCGTTCCCGACGCCTGCCTGACCTCTGGACCGAGGCAGCTGTAAAACCTGCAAGCCCAGGCAGGCCTGCTCCCGCGGCAGGAGGGGAACCGATGAGCTCCGCTGCCGCCTGAGAGACGGACTGTTTGTCCTGCTCGTAGCCGGGGGGGCTTGGAGAAGCTCCACGGGTCACTGAGCAGGACGGGCCGGGACTCTGCAGCAGGTCCCGTTCTCAGTGAGACACGAAGCAGAGAGAGCGCGAGGGGAATCTATATGGAATCGCATTCAAAACAGGGGGGGGGCAGCTCTTTACCCAAAGAGTTGTGGGAGTGTGGAGCAGCCGCGTCGTTGAAGCCGGTCTCCTGGCTGTCCTCTGGATGAGGACCTGGAATCGACAACTGACTTGCGGACTAGAACTAGGACGATCTCCTCTTTCCCGTTTTTTGGTGCACATCCTGTTTAGGGCTGACTCTCCGGGGTTCAGCTCAGGCAGGTTCCCCGGAATCCCACAGGAACGGGACGACATTCCCAGCCGTGAATGGAGCGGGAATCTTGAGATTGAAATGCTCTGCTGTCACCTGGAGCGTCTCAGTTCTGTGCACGTTTTAGTATTGAATATTTATATGGAATTTTACCACTAAAGGGAAATTTTAGTAGCCGAGCATAAAAAGAAGAGGAGCATAACGCATCTGAAGGTCATAAACGATATCAATTTAGGAACATAAACATATGTAAACTGTATATGGCTGGTCTTGCTATTTGAAAGAAAAAAAATACACACCAGTCTTCCATTTCTCCCTAAACATTTTAAGCATCAAAGTCTTACATGTGATTTCGGAAACGTTTTACGTGCTCCCTGCTCTTTCTGACCATTATACAGTATTCAGTACTTTGTGAGAAAAGTGATAGTTTTAAGCTTTTCTGCGAATACGCTCGATAGCGGAGTAAACGCAAGCATGCTTTTAGAATTTGATTAATAGGGGATATAATATGGAATCGCATATCCATTGTCTGACCTGCTTTGTACGCTCTGGATGGGACGCCAGTCCATCACAGGGCACACACTGACGCAGACACACGCAGACTCATACCAGGGCCAGTTTTCCCAGAAGCCAATGAATCCGCCATCATGTCTGTGAGCAGTGGGAGGAAACCCACACGAACACCGGGGAGACCATGCAAACTCCACCCAGACAGCACCCCAGGGCGGGAGTTGAACCCCAGGCCCCCAGCGCTGCGGAGGCAGCAATGCTGACCAGTGTGGCACAGCGGCTTCCTAAGATAGTAGTTAATTGTTTAATTGGGTCATCAAACAGGACAAAATCCAGAGGTCCCGCAGGGACCTGAGTGGATCAGTGAATCGGCGATATCCGGGTCTTTAGGTATTGGTTGATCACGAGAACAGGGAAAAAGAACTCATTTCAAATACAAACAGGCCGTCTGGCTCGTGAAACCTGCTCGGTCCCTGTCCACCGACCGATCCAGGGCTCAGCACCAGCAGCTTGTCTGGACAGCAGCGCGTCTCTGTTCCAGACACTCGCCGCTCTCCACGAGAGAAAGCACATCCTGTTCCCAGTCCCAGATTTCCTCTTGCACGGATCCAGGGTCATTTGTTTCACTGTTGATCCTGAAGCCGGCTGGATTAATTCTGTCAATAAGCTCAGTTTGTTTTTTTCAAAAGGAGGTTAGGTACTGCCGTAATCCACTCAGGGTTAAGTCCTCATGCCTGCAGAGGAGGATCTGTATCCTTAGAACGCAGTGTTTACAGAGATTACAGTGGGGTGGGGGAAAATGCAAACATGACTCACCCACAGAGGCACGGAGCTACGCAGAGCCCTGAGCTAACGGCTCAACTCCTTTTAGAAAGTTTGGAGGTCCGGGCAATTACGTTTCCCCATTTGGTGTCCGTTCCTGGACTATCTTCATCAGCCAGGCGAGCTCCTTAAGTCCTTCTCGATGGGCGTGAAAGCAGAGCCCTTTGAGCGAGCTGAGAAATCCAGAATTCCATCTTTGCTCAAAAGAAGAAACATCTCTCCAGCAGCTGCCACAGATTCCTAAAGTTGTCTGGGAGCAACACACCTGCCGAGTCTCCAGTGGGGCTGCCAGTGGTGAGCTGCAGGGTGATATGACTGCTGACCCTCTCACATCCCCTCTATGACATGCTATTGGAAATGAAGAGCACATTCAGCAATAGGCTGATCCATCCACAGTGCGACAGGTCATTCTGGCCTTCTGCCTTAAGACTTTACATCGAATCCAACTTGCGTCTGGGCAGAGGCAACACTGACAGGGACCTGTGTCTGGACTGAGCAGCAAACTGATACATCTGCTCTTTTTCTTTCCTGTTTACAACTGTTTTTGTGCAATAGATGCCAGGGACCTGTGCAATCCATTTATATTTATATTCAGATTGTGCAATCCGACTTTTTTGTGGACTGTTCTGTTCTGGTTTGTTCCTTGTGTGTTCTGGACTGGGAGTACCTTCTCGCTGTACTGATTGTATCGTCTGTGTTGTATTAGTATTATTGTATCATTCGTGACACTGTGGCTGTGTTGTCTGTGTCAAGCTGCTGTTGATCAGGGGATCAATAAAGTATCTATCTATCTGATGTAGGCACTGCCCTCCTCTCGGGTCCAATCTGTGTTGTTCGGTCCAATTTTGCACCAGGGTGGACATCCAGCAGGGTCAGTCTCCCTTCTCTGCTGTGTCCAGTCAGGTCTCTCACTAGGGAGCAGATCTAGACACAGTCAGGTTCCCTCTAGTTTTCCCAGAAGCCAATTAACTCCACAACCTGTCTTTGGACGGTAGGAGGAGACCAGAGTACTTGGAGGGAAACCCCACGTGATCACAGGGGAGAACGTGCAAACTCCACCCAGACAGCACCCCAGGTCTGGAATTGAACCCAGGGATCCTGCCCTGCAAGTCACTGGGACACCTGATGGGGCCTTTTCAGACACTCAAAGTGTCCCAAAAATAGAGAGGCACAGAGAAACTCTGTAGACGATGTTGTGCAATTAAATAATTAAATCAACAATTAAATAATAATCAACAATTATTCCTTAAGGTCTGTTTGGCCTGTATTAGATTTTATTAATCCGTCAGGGAAACCCTTTAAAGTTTGTTTTTTCCAAAGTTATCCCTAATATTTGTCATGATATGTAATACTAAACTGAAACAGCACATTGTGTTTTGTTTACAGAGGAGAGCACGACACTCCTTTAAAAACAGCTTTGTTATAGCTGCTGGATTCAAAATGTATTTATTTATTTTTGCTTCACATGAAATGATGGTTCTTGGAAAGAATTTCTGCCCTGTTATAAAGCTGCTGGTTTCTAATGTGATGTCTTGTAGTTCGTTACAAGAAGCAGAGAGCGCCCTATTTGTTGACTGTACCTCATTTGATATTATTAACTCTCTCTGGGCAGAGGGGAATCTGAGTTTGTTCAAGATGGGGATCTGCAATTTAATCGCAGTGCTCCCTGCTTTTAAAACTGAGCCCTGCTTCTTTCAAGCTAACCCCAATTGTAGGATAGGATCAGTTTATCCAATTTCTTGCATCAGGGATGTGTCTTTTCACAGACCCCAGCTTGCTCTCCATGAGACACACAGACAGGGAGAGAGAAGCTGGGGGTCAGAGCACATTTATATGGCGCCCCTGGAGGAGCTGGGGTGAAGGGCCTTGCTCAGGGGCCCAACAGAGTAGGATTCCTCTGCCGGCTGCGGGATTTGAACCGGCAACCTCCCCAGCCACAGACGCAGATCCTGAGCCACAGAGCCACCACACTGCCCCCACTGTCGAAACTTGAAACTCAGTATAGGTTGCTGATTATCTCTCCTGTTAATGCCAGAGGCCGTCCTTGGGTAATTAGGTCAAACTGTTGATGCCTGCGCTATTTTGCGTTTGGGATTTTAATGTCAAGGCGCATGCTGACGCGATACCTTTCTGGCAAAAAGGCGTTTGAAATCGCCGAGCTCTCCCGTGCTGCCCTGTCAAACATATTGAGGTGGCAGGAATCGCCTAGTAAGAGGAACGACTTTACGCCAAGAGTAGTGGGGGGGGGGGGGTGTCTGTAATTAACGAAGCCGGGTCAGCCTGAGCACCGTCGCGTCCCAACCCGAAGGGGAATACTTGACTGCGAAGGTTCTTTCCGTGGGGAAATAGAAACGCCGAAAAAGACGAAATCTTGTCATGTGGGTGACACCAAAAAAAAACCCCAGTCATTTATCCCAGGGGCCCAGTCTCGATTGGCCCCTGGGGGGACACAGAGTTGGTTTCCGTGCAGAAAACTACTCGGACCACAAAGTTTTGATTCTCGTCTTCTTTATATTCTGCTTCTGTGATGGAGCTGGTTTGACTCAGGCCGGGGGAGTTGTCTCAAGCTCTGATGTCTTCTGTTAATTTAGCAGGCAGTAAGACTGCTAAACAGCCCACCTGCAGCTCCTTCAGCAAATCACCTGTAATGGCTACACGGACACACAGTTTTCACTGTATTCAGCATAACTGCACTACTTGGATATATATCGCATACACCATGGACACATAACAGCCCTACTCGTATTGAGTTTGATTCGATTTTCAATATTGATTCTCTTGCTCACCTCTAAGGCTCTGCATGGCTTGGCACCTCAGTACCTGTCTGAACTATTATCGCCCTGCTCCCCACCTCGCAACCTTCGCTCTTCGAATTCTGCTCTCCTTACTGCCCCCCCAAGCCCCGTCTACATTGTAGGGGTGACAGGGCCTTCTCCTGTTATGCCCCCAAGCTCTGGAACTCTCTCCCCAGGGAGATCAGAGAGTCACCTTCTCTTAACTCCTTCAAATCCAGACTCCAGACCCTCTTCTTCAGAAGAGCCTTTACTGAACTGGTTCCATTCTTCACCCCTCTGCTCTTCTTAGTACCACCATCCACGGTCTCCTCTGTGTATTGTCATTGTGTTTTATCTGGTGTATTCTTCTTATTTATTGTTGTCGTCATCCTGTAAAGCGCTTTGAGAAGCCACCTTTTAAGGCGCTGTATAAAATAGTTTATTATTATAATTTTGATTAAGTCGATTATTATGTAACCTTATTTTCGGAACCTCAATTTTGTGGCTTTTGTGATTTTCTGAGCTCGCAGAAAAGACATTTTAGCGCCAGCAGCTCCCGCTGCACGCCGTATCGTTGTGCATTGGATAAATCAACTTTGATTTGGATTTGATTTTGTGCTCCAGCTCTCCATCAGGTTGAATTGTCTAAATTCCGAGTGACGACTGGTAACCAGGTTCGAAGGGGGGTTTCACTGTGTATAGGTGACTGAACTTTAACCAAAGCGCATTTTATTTTTTCCCCCTCAGTAATCCTCAGTTAAAGACCTTAAGAAATCGCCCCCCCCCACCACCTTATGTGCCTGATCCAGAAGATCATTTTTTTTTCTTTGCTTTTTTCAGGCTGACCCAAGAACCTGGACACGCCGGACCTCTCCCCCCCCCCCGACGGGCGAGGAGCAGAGCTTTGTCTCGTCCCCCTTGGGGAAAAAAAACCCGAGCGAAAAAGTCGGTCAAGTCTGGTCGCTCCAACCCGAAGAGACGGTCCTCCCTCAGCATGTCGGCGGAGACGAGCCCCTGGTGAGTCTGGTCGCCCGTCTCTGGTTTTCCTCTCTGGGGCCTTGGAAAGCAGGCTTAATTCCAGATGTGGTCTAACTAAGGCCCTGCCGGGGTTCAGTAATCCCCCCCGCCTGCCTCCGATCGCTCTCTGAAAGCGTGCCAGGGCCCTTTCCGAGCCCGATTCCTGCAGGTTCGCCGAAGGCCGGCCCGCCCGGGGTCTGGAACTCGTCACACGGTCGAAACGCAACCTGCCAGAGGTTTTACAGGAGCCACCACAGACCAGGGTGGGGTGGGGGGGATCAATAGAGAACCGCAGAGGGCAGAGGAGAGGAGGTGGGAGTGCGTCAGAGACCCTGAAAAACGACCGGGAAAACTCTCTAGGATATCTTGAACAGAAAATCCACTGCCGTCTCAAACAAGACAGGTAATTAAACAGCGGGAGCAGACGCAGAAGAGAGGAGATCTTTCGATCAGGCATGTGGGCACCGATTCGGGGTCGAATGCGGGAGAAAACACCCGTGATCTAAGTAGCTCACATGCGGGCGTGCGTTATTCCGGAGGTGAACGGGGCCCGACGGGAGATCTGCGCGTGTCCCAGCTCTGAAACGCGTGGGCACCGAGGAGCTGCTCGTGACAAGGCCCCTTCTCGAGCTTCAGCTGATTAAAATATCGTTTGCATAGGAAGAGCCGGCAGGAGAGAATCTCAAAGCGTTTTAACAAAGACCTGGTTACCGGTCCAGAAACAAGTGAAGGCCCTCGCGCTTCCTTCTGAAGATCTTGCAAACACCGGACGGTCATCGAAGAGCACAATCGCCTAATCTTTACACAAAGAGCGGGGGGTGTCTGGAACAGGCCGCCCAGTTGATTTTCCTGGAACCCCTTTCACATAATAGCTGCACAGGACCCTCGGCTCAAAAGCTACAGGCACCAAGATGGGTCAGACAGCCTCACCTTGACTGATGATGCATGAAAACTGGGGCTACTAAGTTTTCCTGTTTCAGATGTCCCTGTAACTCGCCTTCCTCTAAGCTTTGTAAATGATCAGTAGGCCCTAAGTCAGGGAAATTGTTTGCTTTAGCCCTCTTTCGGTTTGTTTTTTTTCTGCACATTTTCTATAAATCGTTACAGTTTTCAACGACGCCCTTGCGAATCTGTCAGCGGTGTCCGCAAATCATTTCCATTCTCGGAAGGGCTGGCAGCAGAAAGGTCATATTTTGGCTTTGGAAGACTGCTGGAAGGGTGATGTAAGAGGGACCAGGGCTGGGAGAGGGTGGATCAGTGTCATCTGCCTACAGCTGCTCATGCCTTACAGACTAGGAGAAACAATCAGGTGTCGGACGTACAAGTTAAAGGGGAAATTTTTCTATTTCTAGTTTAGAAAGGATCGGCAGTGAGCAGCGCATTTCAGACCACCATAAAATTAAAATGCACACAGTGACGTGTAAAACCTCCGATTCACATCACAGAATAGAGGAGATTTCCAGGTCTGCTCAGCGCCATGTTTCTGGGATTCAGAACGAGGCAGCAGGACTTCTGGTGAGGTGGAGCGGCCCTGTGACCCTGTAAACAAGCAGGCTTGTGAGTCCAGCTCTTCTCATCCAGTAGAAATACTGCTCTCCTCTCCCAGACGGTTTCACTGGCAAATACTGCTCACTGGTGAACTCTGCCTGCGGATCATGCTGGAACATTTCTGCGGTGAAATGTCTGCTGCACAACCTGTACTTATTCGCTTGTACATCTCAGTGCATTAGTCACTGAAGGAAGGGCCGCTTCACATCTCAGTACATTAGTCATCACAGGGACTAGTGAGCAGGAAGGGCCGCTTCACATCTCAGTACATTAGTCAGTACAGGGACTAGTGAGCAGGAAGGGCTGCTTCACATCTCAGTACATTAGTCAGTACAGGGACTAGTGAGCAGGAAGGGCCGCTTCACATCTCAGTACATTAGTCAGTACAGGGACTAGTGAGCAGGAAGGGCCGCTTCACATCTCAGTACATTAGTCAGTACAGGGACTAGTGAGCAGGAAGGGCCGCTTCACATCTCAGTGCATTAGTCATCACAGGGACTAGTGAGCAGGAAGGGCCGCTTCACATCTCAGTACATTAGTCAGTACAGGGACTAGTGAGCAGGAAGGGCCGCTTCACATCTCAGTACATTAGTCAGTACAGGGACTAGTGAGCAGGAAGGGCCGCTTCACATCTCAGTACATTAGTCAGTACAGGGACTAGTGAGCAGGAAGGGCCGCTTCACATCTCAGTACATCAGTCATCACAGGGACTAGTGAGCAGGAAGGGCCGCTTCACATCTCAGTACATTAGTCATCACAGGGACTAGTGAGCAGGAAGGGCCGCTTCACATCTCAGTACATTAGTCAGCACAGGGACTAGTGAGCAGGAAGGGCCGCTTCACATCTCAGTACATTAGTCATAACAGGGACTAGTGAGCAGGAAGGGCCGCTTCACATCTCAGTACATTAGTCAGCACAGGGACTAGTGAGCAGGAAGGGCCACTTCAGATTCGGTCTGATGTTAAATTTGACACCTCCTAAAAAACACTGTCTTAGAAATTTAGTTAAAGAGCGAAGACCGCCCCCTACTGGTCCACCAACTCCACTTCCAGCAGCTGTCTGGAATTGCCTGGAGGTCTAATGGAAGTTCAGGGGCTCTAATTGGTCAATAGCAAGAGGCCGGTAATGAGACCACTCATACATACTAGATCGAGGTTGGGAAAGGTCTGCTCCCTTCCTCCCCGGTGAATCGTGTGCTGAGCAACGGCTTTACACAAAGGGTGGTGGGAGTGTGGGACGTTGTGGAAGCCGGGCCCCCTGGTCTCTCTCGAGAAGCAGCCGGGGGCGAGACCGTCAGATCAGTTAGCTGCCAACTTCCGAACGTCGATTTCCCTGGAATCCTGCACAAAATAGCTGTACGAGACCCCCCCCTCGGATCAAAGCTACAGGTACCAAACGGACCACATGGGCTGATGGTCTTCCTCTGTAACCTTTCTGTTGTTCTTCTATTGGTGTCAAAGCTATCAAAGTCTCATTGGGCTGACCTGAGCTCGTTTCCCCCCTGCTGTGCACACACAGCGGGAGAGCGGAGGAGATAAGGCTCCGTTTCTGTGAAAGAGCCTTCAGTGCTTCCACCACCTGACTTAACACGCTGCAGGAACTTAAATACGAGGACGTTTATATTTCCTACTGCAGATCAACAAGTCCCATTGTCATTTTAATAATCTGGCAGCTTGGGCTGTGAGATAACGCTGCCCGATATTGCAAAGGAAAAAAGAAAGCACACTCTAGGCAGATGGATTGGACATTAGAAATCCTAGGGTGTCTCATGAAAAGAGTAGGGGTGTTACCCTGGTGTCCTGGGTCAAGACACGCCCCCCCCCCCCCCCATCTAGGAGGTCAAACTCCTAGCCAGCAGCCATATCGCCCTGCAGCTCCCCACTGGAGACTCAGCAGGTGGGAGCCTGGTCAGTACCTGGAGGGGAGACTCCTGGGAAAAACTAAGGTTGCTGCTGGAAGAGGTGTTAGTGGGGCCAGCAGGGGGCGCTCACCCTGCGGTCTGTGTGGGTCCTGATGCCCCAGTATAGTGAGGGGGGACACTAGACTGTAAACAGGCGCCGTCCTTCAGATGAGACGTCAAACCGAGATCCTGACTCTCTAGGGTCATTAAAAATCCCAGGGTGTTTCTTGAGAAGAGTAGGGGTGTTACCCCGGTGTCCTGGCCAAATTCCCCCCCTGGCCTTTACCCATCATGGCCTCCTAATAACCCCCCTCTATGAACTGGCTCCATCACTCTGCTCTCCTCCCCACTGAGAGCTGGGGTGTGGGGAGCGGACTGGCGCCTCATCCAGGTGGGGGTACACACTGGTGGGGGTGGAGGGGATCCCCATGACCTGTACAGAGCTCCGAGTGGAGGGTCCAGAAAGGCGCTATAGATGCATTAGTGGTAGTAGTAGTATTAGGTGGGTAGCTGCAACAGCAAAAATGTTCTGTTTCCTTCTCTCTTCAGCATGGAAGAAACCTTTACTTGTTCCCTAGTAGTATTAGGATTATTATTCCAGTCATGATCAAATGCTTGAACATGAGGTACTATCCTATACTGCTTGCACTTAACCTATACAAGCCTTTATTAAAAAAAAACAAACCAGACAGACATGTACGCAGTCCCATAGGGGCTATCTTCCCTAACCTCGCCAGCTCTCTGTAGAATCAGGGAGGAAACCCACCTGAACGGGGGAGGAGAACATGCAAACTCCACACAAACAGCACGGCAGGGATCGAACCCCGGGCCCCAGTTGCAGTGCCACCCATCCCGAGATCGATTTTGCTGCCCCTGACTAGGCCAGGTTACCCCCATCGCCTCCCGAGTGTAACCCGGGACTGCGTTACGCTTAGCGAGGGCTCAGTCTTGCTTTCATTTTCGAACGTGCTTCTGCCTTGGAGAGGTTCGAGAGGGGAGAGGGGCGATAGGATCACTTCCATATTGACAACCCCTACACCGCTAGGCCTACCTGATCTGCGTGCATAATAGCTATTATAATATATAATAATAATTGCTTACACTTCTATAGCGCTTTTCTGGACCCTCCACTCAAAGCGCTTTACAGGTCATGGGGATCCCCTCCACCCCCAGCAGTGTGTACCCCCACCTGGATGAGGCGCCAGTCCGCTCCCCACACCCCAGCTCTCAGTGGGGAGGAGAGCAGAGTGATGGAGCCAGTTCAGAGAGGGGGGTTATTAGGAGGCCATGATGGGTAAAGGCCAGGGGGGAAATTTGGCCAGGACACCGGGGTAACACCCCTACTCTTCTCGAGAAACACCCTGGGGTTTTTAATGACCACAGAGAGTCAGGACCTCGGTTTGACGTCTCATCCGGAGGACGGCGCCTGTTTACAGTCTAGTGTCCCCGTCACTATACTGGGGCATCAGGACCCACACAGACCGCAGGGTGAGCGCCCCCTGCTGGCCCCACTAACACCTCTTCCAGCAGCAGCCTCAGCTTTCCCAGGAGTCTCCCCTCCGGGAACTGGCCAGGCTCCCACCTGCTGAGTCTCCAGGCTAAGAGAGACAGGACGGGTTCGAACCCTCCAGTCCAGCACCCTCCCTCACCCTCACCCTCCCCAGCTGGTGGTGTAAATAAACTCCCTCGAATAATGACTGGCACGCGTTTGCTTACTTTCAACAAAGACGCAAAATGGAAAGAGACTGCATTATTTTGTATACAGGGATGACAATTAACGAGGCATTTCTAACAGAGCAAAGCTCCCTGCCCAGAGAAAACGCCAGCCGAAATACGCCAGCCCACACTGCCTCTCTCCCTCTCTCCCAGTGCCTCAGCTCTCACCACTAGCCCACACTGCCTCCCTCTCTCTCTCTCTCCCAGTGCCTCAGCTCTCACCACTAGCCCACACTGCCTCTCTCCCTCTCTCCCAGTGCCTCAGCTCTCACCACTAGCCCACACTGCCTCCCTCTCTCTCTCTCCCAGTGCCTCAGCTCTCACCCCTAGCCCACATTGCCTCCCTCTCTCTCTCCCAGTGCCTCAGCTCTCACCACTGGCCCACACTGCCTCCCTCTCTCTCTCCCAGTGCCTCAGCTCTCACCACTAGCCCACACTGCCTCCCTCTCTCTCTCCCAGTGCCTCAGCTCTCACCACTAGCCCACACTGCCTCTCTCTCTCTCTCTCCCAGTGTCTCAGCTCTCACCACTAGCCCACACTGCCTCCCTCTCTCTCTCTCTCTCTCCCAGTGCCTCAGCTCTCACCACTAGCCCACACTGCCTCCCTCTCTCTCTCTCTCTCCCAGTGTCTCAGCTCTCACCACTAGCCCACACTGCCTCCCTCTCCCTCTCTCTCTCCCAGTGTCTCAGCTCTCACCACTAGCCCACACTGCCTCCCTCTCTCTCTCCCAGTGCCTCAGCTCTCACCACTAGCCCACACTGCCTCCCTCTCTCTCTCTCCCAGTGCCTCAGCTCTCACCACTAGCCCACACTGCCTCCCTCTCTCTCTCTCTCTCCCAGTGCCTCAGCTCTCACCACTAGCCCACACTGCAGACTCGTGTCTTTGGAGCTGTTGACGCGGTTGCCGGGGCGACGGTGTGGCGCTCTCTGCTGGATGTGGCCGGTCCAAGGCCTGACTCCCCGATCCCCCCCCGCGGGGCTCAGGGCCTTTTCAGGCTGTGTCTCGTAACTGCCCTGCAGCCCAGGCCAGATCTAAACTGAGAGCTGCACGATGTTGTTATCCCGTCAGAGAGCTGCTTCTGGACCACAGCAAGGAGCAGACACTGACAAAGTGAAAATAGTCTTTGATTATTCTATTTTCGAATCGCTCTATGCCGTACAGAGCCTCTCCCAGCAAGCCATGGGCCAGAGGCAGGGCACACCCTGGGTGGGACGTCAGTCCATCCCAGGACACACACTCATAGCAGTTACAAATTTGCCAGAAGCTAACTTAACCCACCAGCATGCCTTTGGATTGTATGAGGAAACCCATGTGAGCATGGCGAGAACATGCAAACTCCACCCAGACAGGACCCCAGATGTGCAATTGAACCCAGGGCCCCCAGCGCTGGGTGAGGCAGCAATGCTCACCACTGCCCTACTGTGCAGCCTGTTTTGGAGAAGAAGGTTTCAGCTGCTCTGGTATCAATCCAGAGAAGGGCACCAGGGAATGATTTACAACAGCAGATTTAAAGGAACTGAATCTCTTTAACTCTGGGATTGAGATTGTATAGGAAAGTACTAAAAGTGTTTACATTTCTGAAATGCATCCAACAAAGTTCATCTAGAGGATGGCTTCAAAATAACAGTAGGGTAACAGCAGAGTAAAGAGATGTCTCTTGTTTCTAGTTCAATTCGGTGGGCTGTGAGTCCTGATATTTTATCCTGCAATTGGAGTAGCTCTATTAAGTTATATTCATGGTCACCGCAGTGAATCGGCTTGCTTTGGTTGTAGAAACTAAGGAGGCCCTTCTTTACACAAAGGGTGGTGGGGGCGTGGAACAAGCCTCCCGGCCATGTCGGTGTTGAACCGAGTACCCTGGCTTCTTTCAAGACACGGCTGGATGGGAGCCTTTAAGGCGCGTCTGTACACAAAGGGTGGTGGGGGGGTGGCACACGCCGCCCGGCCATACTGCCAAACCAGGTACAAACCAGAGGAGCTGGATGAGAGCCAGAGATCGATTAACCGCCGCCCGCGTTAGGTGGGCTGCATAACCTCCGCTGGTTTAATGACCTGTCTGATGTAGGCTCTGTGTTGGAGCAGGCTATAAATAGTCAAACACAAGCCACCTGCTATTTAAAGCTCAAACCGCAGGAGAAAAATCAATCAAGCAGTTGTCAGCCTGTTCAAATATGTAACCCTGTTCAGAGACACACCCTCAGGCCCAGCGTGCCGCTGTCCCGTGCAACGCAATGCTTGTCTTGCAGGGCTGGTCCTGTGTACAGGCCGCGCTGTGGCCATTCCCACGCTGCACCTAGAGAGCCGGCCCTCGCGCCATGCCAACCAGCAGAATATTGACCTCGGTTGATCCCTGCCTTTGTAGTGCAGGTCCGGGTGTGAGCTCCTTCCTGCCTCCCTCTCTCTCTCTCTCTCTCTCTCTCTCCCTCTGTCTCTGTCCCTCCCTCCCTCTCTCTCTCTCCCTCTCTATCTCTTCGTCCCTCTCCATCTATCTCTCCCACCCTCTCTCTCTCCCTCCCTCTCTATCCCTCCCTCCCTCTCTCTCTCTCCCTGTCTCTGTCCCTCCCTCCCTCTCTCTCCCCCCCCCTCTCTCTATCCCTCCTCTCTCTCTCTATCCCTCCTCTCTCTCTCTATCCCCCCTCTCTCTCTCTATCCCTCCCACCCTCTCTCTCCCTCCCTCTCCATCTATCTCTCCCTCCCTCTCTATCTCTCCCTCCCTCTCCATCTATCTATCTCTCCCTCCCTCCCTCTCCCTATATCCCTCTCTCTCTCTATCTCTCCCTCCCTCTCCATCGATCTCTCCCTCTTGATCTATCAATCTCTCCATCCCTCTCGATCTCCCCCTCCCGCCCTCTCTCTCTCCCTCCCTCTCCATCTGTCTATCTTTCCCTCCCTCTCTATCTCTCCCTCCCTCTCGATCTATCTATCTCTCCCTCCCCCCTCTCGATCTCCCTCTCTATCTCTCCCTCCCTCCCTTTCCATCTCTCTCTCCCTCCCTCTCCATCTGTCTCTCCCTCTCTCTCCATCTATCTATCTCTCCCTCCCTCTCCATCTACCTATCTCTCCCTCCCTCCCTATTTATCTCTCTCTCCCTGCATGACTGCCAGTGAATCTGGGAGGGAGTGTCCCAGGATGGGGGCGCTCCGCTAACCTGTGAAGCCAGTGGTCCCCAGCCTTGATCCCGCAGGATCAGGGTGTCTGCTGGTTTCCATTCCGGCTCTGCACCTCCGTAACTCAGATTGATGACTGCACTTCATTGATCGGGCCCACCTGTTTAGACTTTTCATGAACTCAGGTCTTACTTGAATGACACTGGATTAAACACAGCCACAGTGGGAGTGTCAATGTACCGGACACACCCATAGTGGGAGTGTCAATGTACCGGACACACCCACCATGGGAGTGCCAATGTACCGGACACACCCATAGTGGGTGTAGCACCGTATTAGACACACCCACAGCGGGTGTAACAATATAGTAGACACACCCATAATGGGAGTGTCCTAGCATTGGATACACCAAGAGTGGGTGTAACACTGTAGAAGACACACCCACAGTAGGAGGGGGTCCTATGTTAGACCCGCCCCCACAAAGAGCATCATTTCCTTTCGGTCTGATTGGTTGCATTTTAGGGGTATAGGGTTGATACCAAACACAAGCCCCACAGACCTTTCAAGAGCCGAGAGCAAACGAACAAATCTGAGCTGGAAAACCGAAATCAATTAAGCCTTTGATCAAGAACTCAGCTGAGGCAGGAGCCAAAAGAGGTTCTGTTTTAATAATCCCGTTGCTTTTGTTTCGCGAACGAGGAGTTGTTCAGGCCATCTTCGCTCATACTTGACAAATGCTGTAGTTTGTTAATCCGGGAAGCTTATTCGGCTGTTTCTGAAAGGCAATCCGTCTCACAAACATGTCTGGACACCTTGTTCCAGACACCCACCCCTCTTAGTATAAAGACGTGCCTCTTGTTCTCAGGCTAAAATGCCTTTTCATGAAGAACTACCTCTGGATCCTAGTTCTCGGTGTGTGTAGGCCTCATTCTGGAGCACCTGTGCCAGTAGGATTCAAAATATTTGTATAGCATAAATCCCTTCTGCTCAAAATTAAAAGTACTTCGGTTCCTTTAGTCTCTGTGTGTAAGACGGGGGGGGTCTTCAGTCCTGGAGAGCCCCACTCCAGTAGGTTTTATAGATAACCATTAAACCCTCACTCTCTAACGACCTGAACCCAATTTAAAAAATGAGCTCTGAAATCAGGGACTGTTAATTAAGTAGTTTAGAGATCATTTAGAGGAAAAAAAAAATAGAACTGTCTTCAGACACAAGGGCCAGATTCCACTTAATTGAACAAACGGCCCTGCTTAATTGATCAGGAAATTGCCTTTCCGATCCTTAAGTAACAGGCGATTAGGACCAGGCTTTGTCATCCCTGGTGTAAGACATCCAAATCATGTCTTTAATGAACGCCTGCTTCTGGATCCCTGCTGCAGCAGTGGTGTCAGGTCTGTAGTGTAACACTGACAACTGTTGGAAATTTTGCCCGTCGCAAAATGCTGAAACTTCCACACGCAACAAGAAATCCCGTCGTTTCCCTGACCTGCTCCAGTGCTTCTGCACACAAAGGACACTCAAGGAATCGAGGAGTCCTTATAGTTTCCAGTAAGGGTCTGTCCTGCGAGCTCAGACCTCAGCATTATGGATGGCTGGGAATTATGAGTATGTGACAAACTGTTGAAGACAGTGGCCATTTAAATGCCAGATTGTTATGTCCTGGCAGCACGGAGGCACAGTGGTGAATGTTGGTGCCTCACAGGAACTTCAAGCTCAGCAGGTGGGGAGCCTGGCCAGTACCTGGAGGGGGAGACTCCTGGGAAAGCCGAGGCTGCTGCTGGAAGAGGTGTTAGTGGGGCCAGCAGGGGGCGCTCACCCTGTGGTCCGTGTGGGTCCTGATGCCCCAGTATAGTGACGGGGGACACTAGACTGTAAACAGGCGCCGTCCTTCGGATGAGACGTCAAACCGAGGTCCTGACTCTCTGTGGTCATTAAAAATCCCAGGGTGTCTCTCGAGAAGAGTAGGGGTGTTACCCCAGTGTCCTGGCCAAATTCCCCCCCTGGCCTTTACCCATCATGGCCTCCTAATAACCCCCCTCTCTGAACTGGCTCCATCACTCTGCTCTCCTCCCCACTGAGAGCTGGGGTGTGGGGAGAGCGGACTGGCGCCTCATCCAGGTGGGGGTACACACTGCTGGGGGTGGAGGGGACCCCCATGACCTGTAAAGCGCTTAGAGTGGAGTGTCCAGAAAAGTGCTATATAAGTGTAAGCAATTATTATTATTATTATTATTATTATTACAGCACTGGGGCCCTGGGTTCAAACCCAGACCTGGGGTGCTGTCTGGGTGGAGTTTGCATGTTCTCCCCCAGGTTTACATGGGTGTCCTCCCCCTGTTCGAAGACATGCCGGGAGGTGAACTGGCTTCTGGAAAAATGTGTCCCTTGAGTGTGTGTGTGCGTGCGTGCGTGCGTGTGTGTCTGTGTGTGCCCTGCAATGGACTGGCGTCCTGTCCAGGGTGTACCCTGCCTTGTGCCCGTTGCTTGCTGGGATAGGCTCTGGGTTCTTCTGCAACCCTCTACTGGATAATAATAATAATGGGTGGAGCGGTGGCTCTGTGGCTAAGGATCTGCGCCTGTGACTGGAAGGTTGCCGGTTCAAATCCCGCGGCCGGCAGAGGAATCCTACTCCGTTGGGCCCCTGAGCAAGACCATTAACCCCCAATTAGTCCAGGGGCACTGTACAATGGCAGACCCTGCGCTCTGACCCCAAGCGTCTCTCGCTCTCTGTGTGTCTGTGTCTCCATGGAGAAAAGCTGGAGTATGCGAAAAGACGAATTCCTAATGCAAGAAATTGTATAGGGCTAATAAAGAAACATTACATTATTATAACATTATAAAGCAGTGAGGAAACGGATGGATATATTTCTAGGGCCCGACCCCTCTGTGTTTACCCTTTACAGAATTAACTGCAGCGATCCTGTTTGTTCAGTGACTTGTCGCAACTTGCCCATAGCTTCTCCTGTCCTCTCTGAAGGAACGCTGAGCGAGGCGGGGGAGGCCTGTATTAACAGCACAACACAGAGATCGTAGAAACGTCCCGGCATTGGCGTTTCTGTGTTTCAAGATACCTGCAATCTGTACGGCTTTTCAAAGCCTTTTGGCTCAGGAGCAGATGTAAGAAAATGAACCTTTTCATAAGAGAACACATTCAAGACGTTACTGATACGACGTTATTATGGGCTCCTGCAGGGTACCGTTGAGTGTTACAGCCCAGATGTCTCGGGTTCGAACCTGGGTCATGTCACTGGCACGTATTCCCCAAGCACTGCCGGGTTGAGGCGAATCAATCGGGGTGGGGGACACTGAGAAATTCCCAGAAGCCCCCCCGGCTTGCCGCGACGTCAGAAGGCGATCCTCCAATCAGCACGCACTCGCCCGACAGGCGCTGTGGAGCTCACGGGTGTCACATGATCATCTCTCGTGCGTGTCACTTCCTTTCCCGGAGCAGGGGCAGGACTTGCAGTACTGTACAGCCAAGTCTTCAAAACAACACGAAATTCCAAATTTGTGTGGTGTGTAAGAACAGAAAGATCCAGAATACTTCTTGGAATAGACTGGAACTGTGATGCACTTACATCATTTCCTAATTATTATGCAAATGTAGGTAGTGAGGTTAGTCTGGATTCATATAGCTTCTACTTGCACAGTGGGTACACAAGTCACTGGCTCCAGTATTACAAAAGCTGCCCAACGCGGATAACATCATCTATGAGCCAGTGAGAGCAGCTTTAATAGGATGTGATATGTAAGCCAGAAAACTGAAACAGTTTCAGCCCTGATCCTATCTCCTGTAGTGGTGAGAGCTGAGGCACTGGGAGAGAGAGAGAGGGAGGGAGGCAGTGTGGACTAGTGGTGAGAGCTGAGACACTGGGAGAGAGAGAGAGGGAGGCAGTGTGGGCTAGTGGTGAGAGCTGAGGCACTGGGAGAGAGAGAGAGGGAGGCAGTGTGGGCTAGTGGTGAGAGCTGAGGCACTGGGAGAGAGAGAGGGAGGCAGTGTGGGCTAGGGGTGAGAGCTGAGGCACTGGGAGAGAGAGAGAGGGAGGCAGTGTGGGCTAGTGGTGAGAGCTGAGACACTGGGAGAGAGAGAGAGGGAGGCAGTGTGGGCTAGGGGTGAGAGCTGAGGCACTGGGAGAGAGAGAGAGGGAGGCAGTGTGGGCTAGTGGTGAGAGCTGAGGCACTGGGAGAGAGAGAGGGAGGCAGTGTGGGCTAGGGGTGAGAGCTGAGGCACTGGGAGAGAGAGAGAGGGAGGCAGTGTGGGCTAGGGGTGAGAGCTGAGGCACTGGGAGAGAGAGAGAGAGAGGGAGGCAGTGTGGGCTAGTGGTGAGAGCTGAGGCACTGGGAGAGAGAGAGGGAGGCAGTGTGGGCTAGGGGTGAGAGCTGAGGCACTGGGAGAGAGAGAGGGAGGCAGTGTGGGCTAGGGGTGAGAGCTGAGGCACTGGGAGAGAGAGAGAGGGAGGCAGTGTGGGCTAGGGGTTAGAGCTGAGGCACTGGGAGAGAGAGAGAGAGGGAGGCAGTGTGGGCTAGGGGTGAGAGCTGAGGCACTGGGAGAGAGAGAGAGAGGGAGGCAGTGTGGGCTAGTGGTGAGAGCTGAGGCACTGGGAGAGAGAGAGAGAGGGAGGCAGTGTGGGCTAGTGGTGAGAGCTGAGGCACTGGGAGAGAGAGAGGGAGGCAGTGTGGGCTAGTGGTGAGAGCTGAGGCACTGGGAGAGAGAGAGAGGGAGGCAGTGTGGGCTAGTGGTGAGAGCTGAGACACTGGGAGAGAGAGAGAGGGAGGCAGTGTGGGCTAGTGGTGAGAGCTGAGGCACTGGGAGAGAGAGAGAGGGAGGCAGTGTGGGCTCGTGGTGAGAGCTGAGGCACTGGAAGAGAGAGAGAGGGAGGCAGTGTGGGCTCGTGGTGAGAGCTGAGGTACTGGGAGAGAGAGAGAGGCAGTGTGGGCTAGTGGTGAGAGCTGAGGCACTGGGAGAGAGAGAGAGAGGGAGGCAGTGTGGGCTAGTGGTGAGAGCTGAGGCACTGGGAGAGAGAGAGAGGGAGGCAGTGTGGGCTAGTGGTGAGAGCTGAGGCACTGGGAGAGAGAGAGAGGGAGGCAGTGTGGGCTAGTGGTGAGAGCTGAGGCACTGGGAGAGAGAGAGAGGGAGGCAGTGTGGGCTCGTGGTGAGAGCTGAGGTACTGGGAGAGAGAGAGAGGCAGTGTGGGCTAGTGGTGAGAGCTGAGGCACTGGGAGAGAGAGAGAGAGAGAGAGGGAGGCAGTGTGGGCTAGTGGTGAGAGCTGAGGCACTGGGAGAGAGAGAGAGGGAGGCAGTGTGGGCTAGTGGTGAGAGCTGAGGCACTGGGAGAGAGAGAGAGGGAGGCAGTGTGGGCTAGTGGTGAGAGCTGAGACACTGGGAGAGAGAGAGAGGGAGGCAGTGTGGGCTAGTGGTGAGAGCTGAGGCACTGGGAGAGAGAGAGAGAGAGGGAGGCAGTGTGGACTAGTGGTGAGAGCTGAGGCACTGGGAGAGAGAGAGAGGGAGGCAGTGTGGGCTAGTGGTGAGAGCTGAGGCACTGGGAGAGAGAGAGGGAGGCAGTGTGGGCTAGTGGTGAGAGCTGAGGCGCTGGGAGAGAGAGAGAGGGAGGCAGTGTGGGCTAGTGGTGAGAGCTGAGGCACTGGGAGAGAGAGGGAGGCAGTGTGGGCTAGTGGTGAGAGCTGAGGCACTGAGAGAGAGAGGGAGGCAGTGTGGGCTAGTGGTGAGAGCTGAGGCGCTGGGAGAGAGAGTGGAAGACAGTGTGGGCTAGGGGTTAGAGATGAGACACTATGTGAGGCAGTGGTGTTGTGTCTGATATTCGCCGCTCTGTGTGCAGGAGGGGAGGGGACAGTCCCTGCTCCCAGAAGGGCTGAAGGAATCTCCAGCCCCCGGCTCCTGCCTGCAGCGTGTCCGCACCGGCGGCGCCGTCAGCGTGCGAGTCTGGACTGTGTCACTCTTCAGCGCCCATGAATCACCCCGGCCCTTTAAATTGATTCATAGCCCGGCGCTCGCTTCGCACGAAATTAATACTTTTCTTTTGTTTTTATTTGCGACATTTTTTCCCTCCCTCTATTACGCAAAAAACAAACAAACCCCGAACTGGCAGACTGTTGTTAAATCACGCTGCGCGCTTTTCCACCGAGAGTGATAAATCCGCCGGCTGTGTTTGGCCAATGTCGACGTCTGCTTGGTTTACAACCGCTCCCCTCCTTGGCCGGCGCCTCGTGTGACACAGCGCCCCCTGTTGCTCGCTTTTAAAAACGCACCTGCCCCGAAACTGCAGCCTGGACGGTCGATGAGGGCGGGGGGGGTCAACTGATCAAGTTTAAAGACGAATTGAGATGTGAAAAAAAGTTTCACAGGCGGGAAACTACCGGAAGCTAAAAGACGTGTTGATGCGCTTTAAAAACCTTGGGGGGTTCTTTTCCAGACTCTAAAAATAAGAGAATGAGCCTCGAATTTGGGTGGCAGCAACCTTAGTTTTTTCCCAGGAGTCTCCCCTCCAGGTACTGGCCAGGCTCACACCTGCTGAGCTCCAGTGGGGCTTTTTCACTAGTGATCTTTTTTTCACTAAAGATCAGCTCTCAGCTCCTTTAAGATCAGATCACTTTATCGGCCCTATACAATTCCTGCATTAGGGATGTGTCTTTTCACAGACCCCAGCTTTCTCTCCAGGAGACACACAGACAGGGAGAGAGAAGCTGGGGGTATGAGCGCAGGGTCGGCCATTTATACAGCACCCCTGGAGCAGCTGGGGTGAAGGGCCTCGCTCAGGGGCACCACGGAGTAGGATTCCTCTATCTGACGCGGGATTCGAACCGGCAACCTCCCCAGCCACAGCAGCGGATCCTCAGCCACAGAGCCACCAGTCTACCCTAGTGATTTAACTAGTTCTAAAGTTACACTCTCCCCCAACTAAATCTATAATTTGGTCATCAGGGGAAGAGAGACCAATGTGCGGTCACATACGTATTATTTTTCCTTCGTTTCCAGTGCGGTAAATTTCCAGTGCGTTTCCAGTGCACCAGCAGCCATATCACCCTGCAACTCACAACTGGCAACCCACTGAAGCTAAGCAGGTGTGAGCCTGGTCAGTACCTGGATGGGAGACCTCCTGGGAAAAACTAAGGTTGCTGCTGGAAGAGGTGTTAGTGGGGCCAGCAGGGGGTGCTCACCCTGTGGTCCATGTGGGTCCTAATGCCCCAGTATAGTGATGGGGACACTATACTGTAAACAGGTGCCGTCCTTCGGATGAGACGTAAAACCGAGGTCCTGACTCTCTGTGGTCATTAAAAATCCCAGGGCGCTTCTCGAAAAGAGTAGGGGTGTAACCCCGGTGTCCTGGCCAAATTTCCAATTGGCCCTTACCAATCATGGCCTCCTAATACTCCCCCTCTATGAACTGGCTACATTACTCTGCTCTCCTCCCCACTGAGAGCTGGGGTGTGGGGAGCGTTCTGGCGCACTATGGCACTATACCACATTGGTGGTGGTGAAGGGGAGTCCCCATTACCTGTAAAGCGCTTTGAGTGGAGTGTCCAGAAAAGCGCTATATAAGTGTAAGCAATTATTATTATTATTATTATTAAATTAACCAGCTCAAGTTCATGCAGCACCACAGTCGTATCTATTTATTAAACAGCTTATGGTGCCACCTTGTGGCCAGTCTGCGTAGCAGCACTACCAAATATTCCAAGCGGACTCGGAAGAGGGAGTTTTTTTTTTTTTTGACTCGCCGGCTCGGCGTTATTTATCAATAAGTCTGTAGTCCGTCTGTGGGCCAGACTAAGCTTGTGCAGTGAAAAAAAATATCTATTACACACCCGAGAACTGCGGGAAACGCAACAGGACTCGACAGCCACCCTGAAACCTACAGACGCTGGCAGCCCCACTGGAGACTCAGCAGGTGGGAGCCTGGCCAGTACCTGGAGGGGGAGACTCCTGGGAAAGCTGAGGCTGCTGCTGGAAGAGGTGTTAGTGGGGCCAGCAGGGGGCGCTCACCCTGCGGTCTGTGTGGGTCCTGATGCCCCAGTATAGTGACGGGGGGACACTAGACTGTAAACAGGCGCCGTCCTTCGGATGAGACGTCAAACCGATTTTCGTGGAATTCTGAACAAGAGGTGACAAGCATCCGATCTGAAAGCAATGCACAAAGGCACAGCATCTGTTCGGGTTATTTGCTGAGCAAAACGAGGCAGCAGTGAACCTCGTTCTGGGAACAGGTCTGTGGAGAACCTCCGGAGTCAATAATTCAGCTCAGAGTGAGTTGGTCCGGGTAGCAGTGGCTGCACCTGTGGCTAGGAGGTTGCTGGTTCAAATCCCACAGCCGGCAGAGGAATCCTACTCCGTTGGGCCCTTGAGCCAGGCCCTTCACCCCCAGCTTCTCCAGGGGCGCCGTATAAATGGCCGACCCTGCGCTCTGACCCCCAGCTTCTCTCTCCCTGTCTGTGTGTCTCCTGGAGAGCCAGCTGGGGTCTGCGAAAAGACACATCCCCGATGCAAGAAATTGTATAGGGCCGATAACGTGATCTGATCTTAAGATCTGAGCTGGACAGAGACCCGTTCTGACCTCTCCAGAACCAGGACCCAGGACTGAACGGGATCCGTTTCGCCTCCTTAATTCCGAACTCCTGTGGATTCTGCTGGAGGCAGTAAAAAAGAAACTGAAGGAGGCTAGAGATCCCAGTCACGCAGAGACTGCTCAAAACAGCTGCTGTAGAAGCATTACAGGGTTCAGAATTGGGCCGCGAGGTGTCCTCGGCCAGATGACCGCCGTTAATTCCACTGTTTCTTTTCTCCCGTGCAGATCGGCCCCAGTGATCAGAGGGGGCGTCGAGCCCCACCCCCCAGACGTCTGCGTAGAAGCTCACTGGCTCTTGGGAAGATGAGGCCCCAGGCTACATCCCCTCCTCTTTCCTCTCTCCCGTAGCAGGGCCGGCCCAGAGTTCTCGCCCCGCCCCCTGCCCCGCCCCCTGCCCCGCCCACCATGCCACTGCCCCACCCCTACCACACCCCCGTCCCCGCCCACCCCAACCTCACAAACTCCTCCTCCTCCGCCGCGTCCTCCAACTCCAGCTCGGCCGACCCCCTGGGGGGCCACGCCGTGTGGGAGGTGGTCCTGATCGCCTTCGTCACGGGCTCCCTGTCCCTGGTCACCATCGTCGGCAACCTGCTGGTCATGATCGCCTTCCGGGTCAACAGCCACCTGCGCACGGTCAACAACTACTTCCTGCTGAGCCTGGCCTGCGCCGACCTGGTGCTGGGGGCCGTCTCCATGAACCTGTACACCACCTACATCATCACGGGCCGCTGGACGCTGGGCAACCTGGCCTGCGACCTCTGGCTGGCCCTGGACTACGTGGCCAGCAACGCCTCGGTCATGAACCTGCTGGTCATCAGCTTCGACCGCTTCTTCTCCGTCACGCGGCCCCTGACCTACCGGGCCAAGCGGACCCCCCGCAGGGCGGCCATCATGATCGGCCTGGCCTGGGCCATCTCCTTCGTCCTGTGGGCCCCCGCCATCCTCTTCTGGCAGTACGCCGAGGGCACCAGGACGGTGCCGCCGGAGGAGTGCTCCATCCAGTTCTTCTCCCAGCCCATCATCACCTTCGGCACGGCCATCGCCGCCTTCTACCTCCCGGTCACCATCATGATCATCCTCTACTGGCGGGTGTACCGGGAGACGGAGAACCGGGCGAGGGAGCTGCCCGGCCTCCTGGGCTCGCAGGCCCGGGGGGCGGCGCCGCCGCCGCCGCCGCCTGGACCCCAGCCGCGGGCCAGCGCCAGCAGCGGGACCACCACCACCAGCAGCAGCAGTAGCAGCAGCGAGAGCCCCGCCGGGCCCCAGAGCCCGGGCCGGGGAAGAGGAGAGCCCCCGGGCTGCTGTCTCCTGCGGCCCAAGCAGCCGCTGGAGGAGAGGAGGAGGAGGAGGAGGAGGAGGAGGAGGAGGAAGGCTCCGCCGCAGCAGGGCGAGAGGACCTACCGGGAGGCCAACAGGAACGGGAACTGGAACGGGGAGGAGGAAGGCTCGGAGGACTCTTCCTCGGAGGGGGAACCCCAGCGGGAGGCGAAGGGGGTCTACGCCATGGTGGCCCGGGTGCCCCTGATCCGGGCGGGCGGCGGCGGCGCCCCGGCGGAGGCCGGGGGGGGAGGCGTCTCGGATCCCGGCCTGGCCCGGGTGCGGGCCTCGGGCTCCGGCAACTCCTCTTCCTCCTCCCCGAGGGACAGCCTCAACCTGTCCTCCCTGGCCCGCTCGTCCCCCGGCTCGCCCAAGAGGCAGAAGCGCCGGAGCCAGTCCCTGATCAAGGAGAAGAAGGCGGCCAGGACCCTGAGCGCCATCCTGCTGGCCTTCATCCTGACCTGGACGCCCTACAACATCATGGTGCTGGTCTCCCCCTTCTGCGACAAGTGCGTGCCCGACACCCTCTGGCAGCTGGGCTACTGGCTCTGCTACGTCAACAGCACTGTCAACCCCATGTGCTACGCCCTGTGCAGCAAGTCCTTCCGGGTCACCTTCCGGATGCTCCTGTTCTGCCGCTGGGACAAGAGGCAGTGGGGCAAGCCCCACCCCAGCGCCCGCCCCTCCTACTGCCCCTCGAAAACCAGCAGCAGCACCGTCTGAACAGCCGCCCCCCCCTCCTGTCCCGGGACCGTCACGCGCTCTCGTCCGCGGGGGGAAGGGATGCCCCCAAATCGTGCTGCGCACCCCCCCCAAAAGCCGGGTGGTTCTGGGCCGACGAGCCGAGGGAACGGGGCGAGGGGGGGGGGTTTCTGGGAAAGGGGTGCCCGTTTGACCAAAGTGAGGTGAGCGGGTTCAGGGAAGCTGGGGACGTTCAGTCGGGCCGGCGAGAGAGAGAGAGAGAGAGAGAGAGAGAGAGAGAGAGAGAGAGAGAGAGAGAGAGAGAGAGAGAGAGAGAGAGAGAGAGAGAGAGAGTGTTGAGGCGGCCAGCGAGGTCTCCAGCCTTTTGGGGGGTGCCAAACCAACCGATCTCCCCTCCCCCCCCCCCAGCTGTCGTGGGGAGAAGGGAACGAAGAGCTGGGGAAAGGGCGGATCGCGGGAATCCCGTCTCGGAATCGGCCCGGGCCGAGGATCGGCCAGTCCGGTGGGCTGGCGGGCGGGCGGCCAGCAAGGGGGGGTGTTATCTGTGGCTGGAAGAGCGCAGTCCAGGCATAAAGACGGGATCTGCATGCGGGGATAGACGATCCGGAATGCAAAACCGGCGACCAGCGACTGGCGAACTGTACAGGACTGGACTTGTTGCGGGTTTTCTTCTGTCCTTTCGAAAAAAAAAAGTTTTCTCGGTCACAATAAAGGGCGCCCTGTGCTCCGAGCCTCCTTCTTCTGCTTTGGTACGACCAATCAGGGAGGCTGTGAAAGCACAGACATCCCTCTCTCTCTCTCTCCCCCTCTCTCTCGCTTTCTTAATCCACAGACGGAGGACGAGAGGACATTACTGTCTTGGTTGACGTCTGCCCATCAGCAGGAAGGAAGTGAAGATCCTCCCAACACATTTCATAGGCCCGCAGTCACAAGGAATTCTGGGCATTAACATTTCAGCCTTGACGTGTTCCTGTGCCGGCTCTGTCGAGGGCAGATTGGCGAGAGAGCACGAAAAGCATGCATTCCCATAACTCACAGGGGCTGTGCGATTTATTTTTTAGACTGTGATGGCAAGTTACTCGCAAAAAGTGATCCATCACAGTAACTTATGCGAGTATTCTGCTGAACGGTTAAAGAGCTGGGGAGAAAAGTTTAAAACTCACATAGTGATCCGTGTCGCGTAAACACTTGCTACGAAAAAGTAATACGTCTTACAGAGCATTTTATTCAGTTTCTAATTCTTTCATAGAGTGTTCCCTTACACAAGGACATTGGAACGGTGATGGATTTAAAAACCTTCCCCGATCTTACTCTGAACATCTCCAGAAACCAAACGGACATTTCTGGCCTGTTTCCCAGTGGAAAGACGGCTTTTTTCAGGCTGTTTGAAATATATCCACACTATTACAGTCAAATGCTGTACATAGGCATTGAGACTTGGACAGATCTAGGTACACAGTCTTGCTTTATCACCATATACCTACTTTCCTGAAATGAGCAGACCAGTGTCTTACTTGGGAACCTTGGTCTAACATAATGTCCCATTCTCCACCGAACATGTTCTGATTGTACAATACTTCAATGGTGGTTAAATATATTTGTCTTCAGCACACGTGGGTCACGTATTTACTGTACACCCCCATGGGAATATTCACAGGTGACAACTGTTCAACGTCCACGTAGGTGCTCAGGTGCAGGACGTTTCAGGGCTGGGGTCCTGACTCCTCAAAGCTGGTTCTAGTTTTTAGTTCTAGCTTTTAGTTCTAGGTCAGCAGCCATATCACCCTGCAGCTCACCACTGGCAGCCCCACTGGAGACTCAGCAGGTGGGAGCCTGGTCAGTACCTGGAGGGGAGACTCCTGGGAAAGCTGAGGCTGCTGCTGGAAGAGGTGTTAGTGGGGCCAGCAGGGGGCGCTCACCCTGCGGTCTGTGTGGGTCCTAATGCCCCAGTATAGTGACGGGGGACACCAGACTGTAAAGAGGCGCCGTCCTTCTGATGAGACGTAAAACCGAGGTCCTGACTCTCTGTGGTCATTAAAAACCCCAGGGTATTTCTCGAGAAGAGTAGGGGTGTTACCCCGGTGTCCTGGCCAAATTCCCCCCTGGCCTTTACCCATCATGGCCTCTTAATAACCCCCCTCTCTGAACTGGCTCCATCACTCTGCTCTCCTCCCCACTGAGAGCTGGGGTGTGGGGAGCGGACTGGTGCCTCATCCAGGTGGGGGTACACACTGCTGGGGGTGGAGAGGGATCCCCATGACCTGTAAAGCGCTTTGAGTGGAGTGTCCAGAAAAGCGCTATATAAGTGTAAGCAATTATTATTATTCTAGTTAGGTGTGAAAGCAGAGGGAGGTGAAAGACACCTGGATTATTGTAGGGCAGTCACAGAAAGATTTCACTTGCCTTGGACTAAAAAACAAACAAACATTGTTTGGTCAAAATGACCCACAGACCTGTACCAGAGCAATTCAAGCAAAACTCTCGTCGAGTGGCGCAGCTTTTCTTGCTGTTGGAATTCAGAATCACCAGTTTCTGGGGCTCGTGCAAGAAGGGTCTCTCCCCCAGAACGCAGGTACCCCCACAAACCGTAGGACTCGGGTTTCACCAGAAGGACCCGGGACCGAGCAGGTAAGGTTCAAGAGTTAAAGGGAAGCAGGCCTCGAGGCGGTTTAAACCTCCTCAGGAATTTCCACCCCTTTCTTGATTTCGGACACAGCGAGTTCTGGTTTAACGATCCAGCGACCAGCTGGATGTGCAACGTACCTGGTACAGACAGGGGGGGCGAGTCAGAATTCGGCACCAGTAACACTGCTTGTGGGACAAGAGGACCACCGGGCAGCTCGTCTCAAGACCTCCACTTACTCCTTGAGCTTCACCAGGTTTGCAACGGCGCTCACGAGACTTTAAATGAAACAGCGTTTCAAGGGCTCGCTGGGAACCGAAGGTAGTTCACCAACCACTCGCTACCCTCCAGCGACAAGGCTCTCCTGCACAGTTGTAATCGCATTGATCAGCATTAAAAATCAGAACAGAAAGCATCTTTGGTGGGCATTGCTGCCTCACAGCGCTGGGGGGTGCTGTCTGGGTGGAGTTGTCATGTTCTTCCTGCATTTGCGTGGGTTTCGCCCCACAGTCCGAAGACAAGCTGGTGGCTTCTGGGAAAACTGCCCTTGGCGTGAGTGTGTGCAAGTGTCCTGTAATGGACTGGTGTCTCACCCAGGGTGTACCCCGCCCTTGTGCCCACTGCTTGTCGGGATAGACTCCGACTCCCTAGTGCCCCTCAGCTGGAAGAAGCAGTAAGAAAAAGGATGGACAGATGGAAAAACTATAAACCTCCTGTATGACCCAACGTAATTTGGTTTTACTTAGACGGAAATATCTTCAACCCCCAACATCTGTGCATTCTTACGGGAAATGAGTTCTCAACATAAGCCATATCACCCTGCAACTCACAACTGGCAGCCCCACTGGAGCTCAGCAGGTGTGAGCCTGGTCAGTACCCCGGTGTCCTGGCCAAATTTCCCCCCTGGCCCTTACCAATCATGGCCTCCTAATAACCCCCCTCTATGAATTGGCTTCATTACTCTGCTCTCCTCCCCACTGATAGCTGATGTGTGGTGAGCGTTCTGGCGCACTATGGCTGCCGTCGCATCATCCAGGTGGGGCTGCACACTGGTGGTGGTGGAGGGGATCCCCATTACCTGTAAAGCGCTTTGAGTGGAGTGTCCAGAAAAGCGCTATATAAGTGTAAGCAATTATTATTATTATTATTATTATTATTATTATTATTATTATTATTATAAGCATCTGCCCTGAGAACTCAGATCTGACTGATCTGCCTGCCCAAGATCCTCCCAGATCCGACACAGAGCCTCTGGAGATGTTCTGCTTTAAAACTGAGCTCCAAGCGCCATGGTTCTGAGTCTTCCCCGGGCTCTGTCGAGTCCGGATCAGAACCGAGATGTGGACCCCCCCCCGCCCCAATCTAAGCAACGGAAAACAGCAGGGGGAGTTTGGTGTCGCCCAAAAAAAAACCAACAAAAAAAGAGGATTTATTTTCCTTTATAAAAACAAGAACAATGATGTACCATAAAAACTGAACCGTCCCGTTAGAGACTGAATAAAACTAGAAAAACAAAATGCTTACAACCATCCTAGTAAAGAACATTGGAAAAACATGGAAAAAAATGACCCTCTCTCCATCCTCCTCCAACAACAAAAAAACATTCAAAAGGCCACTAATTCTACCCATGAGAAAAAAAAACCAACAATAACATAACTAGGCAGGTAATGTTTTAGTAGTAATGGTTAGTTGGCTATTGATAAAACAAGATTAAATCATCCCCCCCAACCCCCTCCCACCCTCCCCCAAATAAAAACATCCCGTACAGTAAATACATCATAAAAAGAATGAGAAAATAATGCGATTGTGTGTACAGTTCACGGACGTGTGGGGGTGCGAGGTTACACAGGGTGATGTGGACAGGGGAATGCTCTTGTGTGTGTCTGGACAGCATGGGGGGACAGAGTGGACTCGATCGACGGACAGTGGGGAATCTACCGCCTCTATAAACTCGGAAGAGCTCTCTCGGTCCCCCCACCCCCCGTCTGTAACCACCCCGATATGGGTCACAGGATTGGGGGCCTCGTTTTGACACGTGTGGTCTGGCAACCTCAAGATTCGGATGAAAAGGCGCCTGGGTCAGAGGTCAAAGTCGGGGGCTGGAAATGTGACCCCCCCACCCCAACCACCACCCCGACTGGCGGCGATCGGGGCTTTCCGGGAATCCGAGGGGGGAAACATCCCAGGTCTCATCCCCAGGCTGCGGGAGACCTGGGATTCGCACACGGGGAAAGGAAACAGGCTGAATCTGCTGCAGGCTCCCCGATTCGTGTGGGGGTAGCAATTTCTGCACCCCCCCCACCACCACCGACCCACAGCCCCGGGAACGTTCCTCAAGTTAGGCGCCGAGACGCTGGGAATTCCGACAGAATTCCGTTTCTCCGTGCCACGGGCTCAAAACCCCCCCAGTGGAAAAATGTGTTGCCGTTTCGGATTTTGTGTTTGCCCTCTGCTCAGAAGCACCCGTGAGAAATGAGGGGGCAGTGATCGGAGAGATTCCGAACCACAGCCAGCCGAACATACCCCCTCCGGGACGTCACTGGGAAGGGTTCAGAAAGAAGCGCTGCACTTGAGACAGAAAAGTCCATCTTCCATGAGAACCGAGCGGGTGTGGGCACCGTTGTCTTTTTTGAAATGCAGGAACGGATCTGACTGACCGCTGAAAAGGGTCTAAAAAGCACTACAGAATAAAACATGGGAGAGAAAGGGGACGGCACGGTCAGCCCCCGATGGATTGTGGGACAAAGCCTGGACGAGCAATTAAACCGGCTTCACAGCTCAAACGCGTCGAATTGTCACTCATGTACGAGTCTGATCAGAGCAGCAGTCCTCATCGCGTTCTGCTCCGGGACGATATTTCTGACTACGTGCTCGGTGTGGTAGGTGCTAACTGCTGACAGCCGTTTAAAAGCTGCAGAACTGGAGTGGGGCAACGGAAGAAAAGTAGGCCTTCTGAAAACAGTCGAGCACGACGATCCAAACAGCGGTGGCTCTCAGGAATGACGAGAGAGAGACAGAGAGAGACAGAGAGATAGGGACAGAGACAGAGACAGAGAGAGATAGGGACAGAGAGAGAGACAGGGACAGAGATAGGGACAGAGACACAGAGACAGAGAGACAGAGAGACAGAGAGACAGAGAGATGGGGACAGAGAGACAGACAGAGAGAGAGATAGGGACAGAGAGACAGAGACAGAGAGAGTGCTGTGCCAGACGCCGGGGACATTTTCCGCCTCCGCAAATCCACCCGAGTTCCCCCCCCCACCAGAAACTGTCCTTAAATGTCATTTCACATCAGGAATTCAAAATCCGCAAAGTGGACAGCAAGCTGCTCTTCCGGAATACGAGCCCAAAGACGGCAAGTGTCGCGCAACATCCTTAGGAGAAAAACAAGGTCTGCATCCAAGACACTTCCCAGAGCCCTGGACTCCTTCACCTAGGCCTAAAATTCCCACAGTAGCTGTAGACTGGAGATGTACAAACACCATTATCTCATGTAGTCTTTTGCAAGTCCTTACAGAGTGCGGCAACGCTCGATTAACGAATTTTGGATCGAGTAGACGGCGTTGAAAGAGGCTTTCCATTAGTTTTGTTCATGAACGACATCACATGAAGAGGCCACACACTGCTAAATCGGAGGCTCTCTGCGTTGAGGGGCTCCACGCTGACCGCGGTGGAGTCGGGTCTCCTTGTCAAGGGGACCGAGAGACGTCTCATGCCCCGCCTTCCTGCAGGAATCGGCTTGCCGGGGATGAATCAGATCCAAGAGGCACACAAGGACAAGAACGTCCGGCAAGGAACGAGTACGGGGAGGGAAACGGGTCATCGACACGAGTCAGTCACGCGGCGTTTAAGGGAGGGAGGGAAAAACGAGCGTTTTTCGGCTATCTGCTGCCTCGATTTCAGCCATATGGGTCGCAACTTTAGGCCGGGCAGTCCCTGAACCTTTAGAGGAGTTCAACCATTTCCTGTCCCCCCCTGTAAACATCCGCGCGCGCCTTGAGCCCACGATCGCGAAGGCGGAGGCAAAAAACGGCTTTTGGGGGGGAAAAGGGTTCAGTCGGGCGTCTGTTCACACCCATCTCCGAAAGCACCCTTCCAACTCCCCCTCAGGTGCCGTTTCGGGGTTCCTACTACACGCCATTGAGCAGTGTTGGGCTGGACATTAGGTACGGGTCTGTCAAGCGATTTGGGACTGTGCTTTTCTTCGATTCGACCGCCTGCTCTCTGGACTGGAAGGGTACTGCGCTGAAGGAAGGGGGCACCGCGGTATTTGTGACAAGAAACTCCCACCCCCTGCAGGACGATCACAGGTTGGCTGGTATCTACAGATGACAGCTTTCAGGTTAAAGCAGATCGCGGTCTCGCAGCTGAAGACGGAAAGCCACAGGTACAGGTTTTCAATAGCGTGAACAGCCACCCTGTGAGTCCACTGAGGTGGCGAGGAGATGGCGGCGGGGGGCGTCTGGTTTTCGGGATCTGACCCCCTCTCCCCAGCGGGGCGCACAGTTCCCCTGGGCGCGGCCCCCCACCCCTCCCATCCCTCCCCCCTGCGTGGATCTGTAGGCGAGGGAAGTCACAGGGCCCCCCCCCCCCCCATCACGACGGAGGCGCGTTCTGATTCTGATATATGGAGGCTTTGTCTTTCAAGAGGTCCAGACACAGGTGACAACTCCAGCTCCCTGAAAACAGAAAACGGGGGAAATTCAGGAGCCTTGTTTCAATTCAACGGCGCTCAGGAGGAAAAGAGAACCAGGACGCACTGCGTGACGGATCCCTCTCTCTGGCAGCAAGCCCTAGAAACCTCGGCACGTGAAAACTGGAAACACGAGTGGGGGATCAGTCGTACTTTGGGAACAAAGGAGACAAAAGCCTGCTTCTTCTCCTGAACTCTTAACTCTTAAGAAACGCAACTGGGCGGTTAAGCTGGCACAAAGGCTGGTGGCTCTGGTGCAAACGCATAACATAGCAGGGCCCAGAAGCTGCTCAGCAATCGCAGCTTCCTGGATTTAAATGTCACCCGACCAATGGTCTTCCACCCTTCGGTCAGGTGACTGAGCGTGACTGTCCCCCACTGCATTCTGGGGAATGTAGTTGAGCCAAGAGTCTCCATCTTTCACACTGGAAATAACCCACAAACCTCCCTTAGAATCTCCCAAACCTGTCCTGCCCCTACAGATTACTGGCCAGTTGCAAGTCAAATTAAATTTTCCCGAGGTCAAGGTGACTAATCTTTGTGACACGATGAAGTGAACACCATAGTTAAGACAATGTCCACCTTTAATGCTTCGGGCATTTAAGGTTTTATTCAGGTGGACACAGAAGAAGATCTGGGGCCAGTTGCCGAGAGAATCACAATAAGGTTCTGTTAGTTTTCCTGGTTCAAGCGTTTCTTCAAAGCAAGCGTACACAACGAGGTGAGCAGCCAGGCTACAGGGAAAAGGGTCCATATTTAAGACTTTAAACTTAAAATATATATATACACTGACATTAATTTTAATTTGAGTAAATGAAAAGGGTAACAAATGAGATACTGCCATACATGTTTGTATTATGTGCTATATTGGGCACTGGGGCGGTACCTCACAGTATGGGCACTTAATTCAATTCTTGGGGTGCTGTCTGGGTGGAGTTTGCATGTTCCCCCTAGGTTCATGTGGGTTTCCACCAGCTGCTCTGGTTTTCTCTCACAGTCCACAGACATGCTGGGAGGGGAATGGGCTTCTGGGAAAACGGACGCTGGTGTGTGTCCTGTGATGGACTGGCGTCCTGTCCAGGGCGTACCCTGCCTTGGCCCTGTTTGCTTGGTTCAGCCACACGGCTGGACTGCTTGTTCCTGACTCCCACCAACGCTGTCTCTCCTGTTCCTGGTCCTACACGCTCATCCTCATAACACTCGGCTGGGTTTTCAAATCCCTGTTGCACTGCTGAGCATCAAGTCATCCAGTGGGTATAGCCAAAAACCCATCAGGATCTGCAAAACTGTATTCAAGACTCAAAAGTAACCTCTTTTTGCACACAATTCTGTCTGACCTGGTTTCTCTGCTTCAACGCGATTTTTTTTTGCGATACTGTGACAGGCGGTTCGCTGGGGTTTATCGACGCAGGTCTGGAGGGGTACCGACGTCGCCCTCGACCGGAAACGTTTCTAACCGGGGGAGGAGATAAGATGGGACTCACCTTCGGGGGGCTCTGACATGGGGGGGCTGAGACAGTACATGTGGTAGCCTCGATCACAGTCGTCGCAAAACAGCAGCTGGTCCTAAGGCAAAGAGGAGACACTTCAGGAGCTGCAGGAGGGGAGCAGAGACATTCACTGCTGCTGGAAACCAGCTGCAGTTAGCTCAGGTGGTTAGAACGTGGTGCTAATAGCACCAAGGTTGCGGGTTCAAATCCGTACGGGCCAAGCAAACTCCTTCTCTTCGGGCGCAGCGGGGGCTCTGTGGCTGAGGATTTGCGCCTGAGGCTGGGAGGTTGCCGGTTCGGATCCCGCGGGCCGGCAGAGGAATCCTACTCTGTTGGGCCCCTGAGCAAGGCCCTTCACCCCAGCTGCTCCAGGGGTGCCATATAAATCCCCGACCCTGTGCTCTGACCCCCAGCTTCTCTCTCCCTGTCTGTGTGTCTCCTGGAGAGCAAGCTGGGGTCTGGGAAAAGACACATTCCTAAGGCAAGAAATTGCATATGGCCCATATTAGGAACACCCCCATTCCAACAGGAAATCAAGCAATGCACGATCATTCTTGATTCTTTCAGTACTAGATAATGTTACGAGCAGGTGTCAGAGCAGATGCTCTGTATAGGAGCGCCGATTTGATATGCTACTGATGACGGGTTAAAAAAAATCCCTTTGCTTCAAGGAAACCCCCCCCTGCAGTATCGTAGAGCCCCTCGTTGAAAGACACCGCCTGGGATACCATTTTCTCCGCTGGTTTCTTGCCGCAGATCCAATTGCGAATTCTCCGGTTTCTGCCAAGGCTATTCAAACTCTTAAGATCCCTCCGGGGAGATGAGAGAGGGGAGCTGGGAGACCCAGTTCACAGGACAAAGCCTTGCATCAGCCTTCTCTGCGGCGCTGCAGGTAAAAGACTCTGCCCGTCTTGCGGGGATACCAGCTACTTCTGCAAACGAGGAGGTAAAGTCGAACTCCCAGGTGCAGGACCTGCCCTGGGGTCATCCCTGGCCTGCATTCGAGATTTACAGACACCAGTTGTGTGTAATATTTCAGGAAAAACTGAAAGGCGGGGAACAGCGCCGTGTGGATTTAGGGGTAGGGTTAACCCTAATAAGCTATAATGCCTCTGAACACCCAATGGCAGTAACAGAGGTGACCAGATCTGTATAATAATATAATAATCTTCACACTTATATAGTGCTTTTCTGGACCCTCCACTCAGAGCGCTTTCCAGGTCATGGGGATCCCCTCCACCCCTCAGCAGTGTGTACCCCCACCTGGATGAGGCGCCAGTCCGCTCCCCACACCCCAGCTCTCAGTGGGGAGGAGAGCAGAGTGATGGAGCCAGTTCAGAGAGGGGGGTTATTAGGAGGCCATGATGGGTAAAGGCCAGGGGGGAAATTTGGCCAGGACACTGGGGTAACACCCCTACTCTTCTCGAGAAACGCCCTGGGATTTTTAATGACCACAGAGAGTCAGGACCTCAGTTTGACGTCTCATCCGAAGGACGGTGCCTGTTTACAGTCTAGTGTCCCCCGTCACTATACTGGGGCATCAGGACCCACACAGACCGCAGGGTGAGCGCCCCCTGCTGGCCCCACTAACACCTCTTCCAGCAGCAGCCTCAGCTTTCCCAGGAGTCTCCCCTCCAGGTACTGGCCAGGCTCACACCCGCTGAGCTCCACTAGGGTAGCGAGCGATGAGGTACAGGGTGACGTGTCTGCTAATATCAGGCGTACCCCCTTTGAAAACGGCCTTAAACTGGGTTCGACCCTTCTCTGAGCTGCGGCGTAGATGCCTTCCACGCTGGCCAGCCTGGGCGTTAGATTCCTGACCGGTGAAAGTGCGTGGTGTTCACAGAACGCCGTCTCGCAGTGCCTTGTGGGAGCCCCCCACTTTTAGAGGACACCTGGATTAACGGGATCGCCCTGGTCGTTGGGAGGGGTGGGGACCGGATACTTACGTCGTTCTCCGACGTCCCGCAGATGTTGCAGCACTTGCACTCGATGCACTGCCAGCGGTAGGTCTTGACCGCCGCCATCATGACCGGGGTGAACTGCAGGCAGGAGGGGTGACCTGGGAAGACAACGGGAGTCAGGCCGCTTGCCGGCGCCGCCCCCCGTCGAACCCCCAACACCCACCCGACAGCCAACCGTTAACTCGCTTATACGCAGACGGATTAGACTTTATTGATCCCGAAGGGCGACTGAGCTGTTACATCGTAGAGTACGTGCAACTTGATCGCCAAATCAAAAATTTAAAGGGGGAAATTTAAAGCCATTTAAAGTGGGAACTGCAAGGCTATTTTTATACTTTGGAGTCAGAAAGGATCGGCACTGAGGAGCGCATTTCAAACCACAGTGAAAGGAAAATGCGCACCGTAACGTGTAAAAACGCCGATTTAAAATGGCAAACTAGAGGAAATCTGCAGGTCTGTGCTTCAGAACGAGGCAGCAGGACTTCCGGTGAGGTGGAGCGGCCCTGTGACCCTGTAAACAAGCAGGCTTGTGGATCCAGCTCTTCTGATCCAGTAGAAATACTGCTCTCCTCTCCCAGACGGTTTCACTGGCAAATACTCCTCACTGGTTAACTCTGCCTGCGGATAACATTTCTGTGGTGAAATGTCTGCTGCACAACCTGCACTTATTCGCTCGTACATCTCAGTACATTAGTCAGTACAGGGACTAGTGAGCAGGAAGGGCCTCTTCACATCTCAGTACATTAGTCAGAACAGGGACTAGTGAGCAGGAAGGGCTGCTTCACATCTCAGTACATTAGTCAGTACAGGGACTAGTGAGCAGGAAGGGCCGCTTCACATCTCAGTACATTAGTCAGTACAGGGACTAGTGAGCAGGAAGGGCCGCTTCACATCTCAGTACATTAGTCATCACAGGGACTAGTGAGCAGGAAGGGCTGCTTCACATCTCAGTACATTAGTCAGCACAGGGACTAGTGAGCAGGAAGGGCCGCTTCACATCTCAGTACATTAATCAGTACAGGGACTAGTGAGCAGGAAGGGCCGCTTCACATCTCAGTACATTAGTCATCACAGGGACTAGTGAGCAGGAAGGGCTGATTCACATCTCAGTACATTAGTCAGTACAGGGACTAGTGAGCAGGAAGGGCCGCTTCACATCTCAGTACATTAGTCAGCACAGGGACTAGTGAGCAGGAAGGGCTGCTTCACGTCACAATTCGGGGGAACTCTCGACAACACGGTGACTTACAGTACTTTCCGGCACTCCGAGGACACCCCAGGAACTGAACTCGGAGCCACCATGCTGGCCATGACATGAGAAATTGAGGATCTAGAGCCCCTGCTCTAGTGGCACGTACTAGAGCAGGGGCTCTAGTACGTGCAAATGACGGTTTGGCCCAGGCTGCTAGTTAAAACCTCCCCCTTTCTGAACCCATGTTGGCTGTCCCCTGAGACCCCCCGGTTCTGAATTCTTCCAGTCCCGCTCGAAATTCCTTCACCCCACGACCAGTCCCCGCCAGCAGAGACGCGACGCCCCCCCCCCCCCACCCTCTCTTCGACCCCCAAAGGACACGCACCTGACCGCCCGCAGTCCGAGCAGGACACCAGCTCCTCCGACTGCCCGGTCTTGTGGTTGATCTTGGAGTCTCCCAGGCAGAAGTCGCAGTAGTTATTGGGCAACGCCAGACCGTCGGGCCCCTTTTTCGCTGGGGGGGGGGGGGGGAGGGAGGACAGACAGCCGTGAAGAAACAAATCACTGGATTCACTCCCTACAGGAATGGCTAGGAACGTGTCACTTGCTGAAACCTCCACGTCCATTTGGCTGACAAAGTGAGTTTCACTGGTACCCGTTTATAATAATAATAATCCTGACACTTCTATAGCGCCTTTCTGGACCCTCCACTCAGAGCTCTGTACAGGTCATGGGGATCCCCCCCTCCACCCCCAGCAGTGTGTACCCCCACCTGGATGAGGCGCCAGTCCGCTCCCCACACCCCAGCTCTCAGTGGGGAGGAGAGCAGAGTGATGGAGCCAGTTCAGAGAGGGGGGTTATTAGGAGGCCATGATGGGTAAAGGCCAGGGGGGAAATTTGGCCAGGACACCGGGGTAACACCCCTACTCTTCTCGAGAAACACCCTGGGATTTTTAATGACCACAGAGAGTCAGGACCTCGGTTTGACGTCTCATCCGAAGGACGGCGCCTGTTTACAGTCTAGTGTCCCCCGTCACTATACTGGGGCATCAGGACCCACACAGACCACAGGGTGAGCGCCCCCTGCTGGCCCCCACTAACACCTCTTCCAGCAGCAGCCTCAGCTTTCCCAGGAGTCTCCCCCTCCAGGTACTGGCCAGGCTCCCACCTGCTGAGCTCCAGTGGGGCTGCCAGTGGTGAGCTGCAGGGTGATCCGAACCCACAACCTTCCCGCTGTGAGTCCAGAAACCCAACCACTGCTCCACACAGACACCCTGTATACAGCTGAACTATACAATTCAGACCTACATATACAAGTACAGTATAGCTGTACTGTACAAGTCAGACTAACTATCTCCCTCTTCAATGTCAGTTGTGTTTCCACCTGGCCTTCAAACCTGCAGTGTTAAGTGTTAAGTGCTGCTGGGGGGCAGGGCAGTGTGAACTGGGCGGGGTACGCCACAGGCGGGACGCCAGGCCACCACAGGGCAAAGAGACTCCCACGGGGGCCAACTTTCCCAGAAGCCAATTCACTTCCCAGCGTGCCTTTGGACTGTGGGAGGAAAGCCCAGGCAAACCAGACAGGAACATGCAAGCTCCCCCCAGACAGTGATTGGAGCCCCAGCTACCCCCCAGTATGCTACCGCCTTGTTAAATATGGGACACGGCCATGTTTAAAAAACTGAGATGGGATTTGCAGGCAGTGGGGACCCCCAGTGACGGCGACCGGGGATAAAGGGGTCCCCCTGGCCAGGGGTTTCTGTGAATCCCGGGACCGGCACTCACATTTCTGTTCCTCGGGCCGGGCTGGGATGGGAGTGCGAGGCTCCGAGTCCTCCTTGTCCTCCCCTTCCTCGTCGGCCAGGTGCGAGTGGGCGTAGTGGTAGCTCAGCCCGGGGCGGTTCTTGTAACGTTTCCCGCAGACTGGCGGAGTCGGAGGAGGGGTTGGGGGGGAGGGGAGGAACGCAAGAAAAAAAAAACACAGTTAAAACATCAGATAGGCAGCAGATGCGACCCCCCAACCCCCAATTCAACTGCCCCCCCTAGCCTGAGGCCTCTCAGGCCCGTACTTGTACCCACAAACCACTCCTCAGACATCCCCATCCCATGATCCCCCATCCCGGTCAACGGTTTTGTACTGCTGCACGCCGACGAAGTGAGACCCCTTTGTCCTAAACGGGCAGGTTCAGGAGGACGGGGGTGCCCCAGTTCCGATCCACGGGGATCCCCACACACACCAGCTGGTTCTGGGAGAACGGGGTGCCCCAGTTCCGATCCACGGGGATCCCCACACACACCGGCTGGTTCTGGGAGAACGGGGTGCCTCAGTTCCCGATCCACGGGGATCCCCACACACGCCAGCTGGTTCTGGGAGAACGGGGTGCCCCAGTTCCGATCCACGGGGATCCCCACACACACCGGCTGGTTCTGGGAGAACGGGGTGCCCCAGTTCCGATCCACGGGGATCCCCACACACACCGGCTGGTTCTGGGAGAACGGGGTGCCCCAGTTCCGATCCACGGGGATCCCCACACACACCGGCTGGTTCTGGGAGAACGGGGTGCCCCAGTTCCGATCCACGGGGATCCCCACACACACCGGCTGGTTCTGGGAGAACGGGGTGCCCCAGTTCCAATCAACGGGGATCCCCACACACACCGGCTGGTTCTGGGAGAACGGGGTGCCCCAGTTCCGATCCACGGGGATCCCCACACACACCGGCTGGTTCTGGGAGAACGGGGTGCCCCAGTTCCGATCCACGGGGATCCCCACACACACCGGCTGGTTCTGGGAGAACGGGGTGCCCCAGTTCCGATCCACGGGGATCCCCACACACACCGGCTGGTTCTGGGAGAACGGGATGCCCCAGTTCCGATCCACGGGGATCCCCACACACACCGGCTGGTTCTGGGAGAACGGGGTGCCCCAGTTCCGATCCATGGGGGTCCCCACACACTGGCTGGTTCCGCTCCAGCTGGGCTCCGGCTGAGCTGGGATCTCAGCTGAACGCATGATTTCAACCGGGTGCGTCCAGCTCCCCGAACAAGCCGGAAGCCCCCACCCCCTCCCCCATCAGCAACTACGTTTTGGCAACCAACTTCAAAAGGCTTGTGTTCCCCGCCCTTGTACAGCGAAACGACAGCTTGGCTAGGCTGGAAGAGCTTTCAGTCAGCTGACAAGACACCGGGGTTCAGGTCCGGGGTACTGGTAACGTTAGCGGACACAGCCCCATGCTTGCGCCGTCGCCCGACAGCGATACACATGGCTGTGTCGCGTGGGGTCAGGTGGTCTGTAGAGAGCAGTGCATGCTGGGAACTGTAGTCTTCCGGCCCCAAGCCCAAACCAAAACAGTATATTTACCATAGCGCTCCAATATAATTGTGGGTGTCCACTACACCCCAGTAAACTAGCATCAGATTTTTAAAAAGAGCTGGTCTACAAGCTTTGACGCACCTATACAAGGGCACAAGCATTCATAGTGCTTGACAACTGACAGAAAGTTTACTTGGAATACCTAGCAGTCAATATGCACCACCCTCCTCAACCACATGCCCTTCTCCCCAACCTGCGCCCACAGCTGGGAGTGGAGCGAAGATCAGTCTGGATCACAGTGAGGCTTCAGCCCACGGGATGGGGGGGGGCGCGGGGCTGTCAACCGGCCCCAGATCCAGAAGACACTGGGACAGGACAGGGTGCGTTCCCCACCTGAGCTCAGCCGACATGCAAGCTGATCTATATTCAATGGCCGATTGGTCACCGGGCGGCAGAAAATGCAGGGGTCTCACAAGGAATAAAAAAAAGAAGTCTCAAATATCTTGGAGTTAGTGCTTTCGTTACTAGATTTTGCAGTTATCCCTCATGAATGGGACATGTCTGTGTGGTGTGGTATCAGGTCATTCTCACTGTCAGCTTTGAAACAAACTAGGTTCAGGACACAAGGGGCTCCAGGAGTGCTGGGAGATAATTCGAGAACGATAAGTACCGCGCTATAATTTTCCTCGATCTCATTTTAACAAAGGTTTGATAAATGTTCGATATATATGTTTATGCTTTGCGCATACCGCGCGAGGGGGCGCGTGCGTGTCGCAGACCGGGCAGCTGACGTGGTGGTGTTCACCCACACGGTGGTGGCTGACAGGATTGCAGTTAAGAGTAGAGAAATTAGCGACACTGAAGCAAATGTAGCACCGCCAACGACCAGCTCGAAGGACGATGACGTCGTCGGCAGAAAAGGTCATTCCACTTCGGTCATTTGGAGATATTTTGGCTTTTTTACGATCAGGCATAAAACAGAGCACTTTAAACTTTGCAGGCTGTCTGAGCCATCTTCTATGCGTGTGTTATCACACTGCAGTATTTCATTCTTCTATTAAGATATTTATTTTGTCCATTTTACTCATGCATATTTCGACATGATAAAAGACTCTCTACCTCAGATTTGTTTAATGTCTCTGCTGTTTGGCAAGTGTTTGTTCAAATAAAGGGGTGTCTAATTTACCAATTAACCGTCAGCTTTCACTCGGGAGAAAAAAAATCCGCCTTTAAACTTGAAAGAAATAATGATTTGACATTTATCGTGATCATTATCGGTATCGACCGATATGAACATTTTTATCGCGATAATGTTTTTGGCCATACCGCCCAGCCCTAGGCTCCAGTGCTTGACACCGATTCGAGTTATATCGATGAGTGACGTGCGTGGATCTGTAGCACCGCACAGCTGCTGGAGAAGGGGCCCCTTTCTGTCTGCAGGGAAAGAGAGAGCCTGCTGCTCTCTGCTTGACGGCTCTGGGCCCGGCCGGGCGTCCTGACCACCAACAATCACCCATTGGCCGCTTCTCAGCAGCTTAGCGGTGATGAGATCAGAGAGCCACCTGGGAAGGAGGGCGATAATACTATAATTTCTCGTTTTTTGTACTTTTGCAAACCGTGCAGTCCAGTGTCTTGAAGTTAGCTCTGCGCTCAAATATATCTAAAGATGCCGCCTGTCCTCGGTCAGTAAGATAAGGGGCGTGTACTTGGTCAGCTGCCCAGAACATGAAACGAACTGTTGTCTAGTCTGCAACTTAGATATAATTAATTGGCAGGTGTTGCTGTCTTATCATTTGTTTAGAATGTGTAACTCGTTTGGTTTTAAGGTATAAAGGACCATCTTCAGCTACTCATTTTTTTAAGTCTGGTTGGTTGCAAGCCGGACTTCCATCCGCATGTGTAAATAAAGAGACTACTGCTTCACAGACGCCTGAGCTTTGTCATTTGTTTCTCCGTCTTAAAACGCAGAGGGAAGGAGGCTTGCATTTGGGGATTTAGCTTGCTTGCTTTGTGAAAACGGTCTTCTGGTAAAAAAAAAACACCACAATGGCCAATCCCAAATTCCAGGGCCCAATTCCAGTCCTTGAGAGCAGAAGGCCGAGGTCTTTTGAGTTTCTTCCCACCTCCCCCAAGCTCACATGCATCAGACCTCCTTTTGCTGGACGCGTGGGACTCGCCGGCCAAAATATTGGGAACCCCGCCCGCCCATTAACGTCCCCAGGCTCTGCAAGCCTCATTGGTTACTGTGGGCTGGTAAACTCTGCAAGATCTGAAATATCGGCAGCTCAATCTTTGTCCCGTACTGCCAGCAGGATCTCCTTCGGCCGATCGTCTAGTGCAAGTGTTCACATTACTCCTGTCCTGGAGTCCCTGCACTGGCTTCCGGTCAAATTCCGTGTGGACTGTAAAATCCTCATGCTCACCTATAAGGCTCTACATGGCTTGGCACCTCAGTACCTGTCTGAGCTATTATCGCCCTACTCCCCACCTCGCAACCTTCGCTTTCCTTACTGTCCCCCCAAGCCCGTCTACATTGTAGGGGTGACAGGGCCTTCTCCTGTTATGCCCCCAAGCTCTGGAACTCTCTCCCCAGGGAGATCAGAGAGTCGCCTTCTCTAAACTCCTTCAAATCCAGACTCCAGACCCTCTTCTTCAGAAGAGCCTTAACTGAACTGGTTCCATTCTTCACCCCTCTGCTCTTCTGAGTACCACCATCCACGGTCTCCTCTGTGTATTGTCATTGTGTTTTATCTGGTGTGTTCTTCTTATTTATTGTTGTTGTCATCCTGTAAAGCACTGTGAGAAGCCACCTTTAAAGGCGTTATATAAAATAAAGTTGATTATTATTATCGTCTGAGTGGGACTGGAGTGATTCCACCCATTTCCCAAAGGAAAAACGGCTCTAGCACAGGAACACTGGGCACAATTATAGCTGCTGCTGTTGCTACTCATCCAGAGTCACCTTGTGCTGCCTTTGAGAAAAACAGCCTGTCCACCCGACGCCTCCTAGTCTCAAGTCAAAGGCCGATTAGGGCTTTGCAAGCTCTGTGATTGGAAAAGGCCAGGACCTGTAATGGCGGACATTTATCCAGTCGGCTGCTAAGCCAAGCAGGTGCAAGGGCTCTGGAAAACACAGAGGGAGTCGGAAGACTTTGCAAGCCACTGCCGAGAGCCGGACTTTGACAAAGCAGCTCCCCCGGGGCCGCCGGAAAAAGCCCCCAGCATTTCCAGACACACGTTCAGGGGGAAAACACGTTTGCGCACCCTTGGCGAGTCGTGACTGCGACGTGCAAAAAGCTGGTGTCGTTCTGAAGTTTTGGACACCAATGGATCGCCACTGGGCGCACGCCGGCACAAAAACACTCTCGGACCAGGGCCGATTTTCCCAGAAGCCAATTCACCTCCCAGCATGCTTCTGGACTGTGGAGGGGGGGGGCATGCAAACTCCACCCAGACAGCACCCCAGGTCCGGCACTGAACCCAGGGCCCCGGTTCAGTGACTGCAGAGACGGCGCTGCCCCCAGGTGCAAACCATCAAAGATAATTTCAGAAAATGAAACGACTTCTCTATTTCAGCTTTGACAAGACAATTCAAATTGGGGGACAGCGAAGGCGAGTTTATCACCATCAGGCAGGGAGCGGAACCGTGTGTAGATTTCAGTTCCCCCCCACCACCACCACCCCATTCTGTGCAAAGGGTACGCAAACGTCTTTCCCTTCCCCGAACCATCCAAAAGCATCAACTCGTTTCGCTGGTGGATCCCCAAGAGCCATGAAGAGATGAGACACACGGGGAGGTGGAGAGGAAGTGGAGAGCCCCGAAACAAACGCACAGAAGCAGCAAAAAACAAGGGCAAGACAAGAGAGAAAGCCGGATGGAAAAAGGAAGACATAAGCAGGAGTTCTGAAACGGCAGGCTTGCAGCACGTTAGAGTGAAGCCGCGAGATAGGGTCGATCGGACTAGAATGACAGCCCCCAGCAAAGACATAGTGCAAAGGCATCTTAGCAGCCAGGAGGAGCAGGAGGAGCCAGGAATGAGCACAGCCAGCTTCTTTCAGCTTGAGAGCCAGCAGCCCTGTCACCCTGCAGCTCCCCGCTGGAAGCCCTGCACTAGAGACTCAGCAGGTGTGAGCCTGGTCAGTACCTGGAGGGGAGACTCTTGGGAAAAGCTGAGGCTGCTGCTGGAAGAGGTGTTAGTGGGGCCAGCAGGGGGCACTCACCCTGCGGTCTGTGTGGGTCCTGATGCCCCATTATAGTGACGGGGGACACTAGACTGTAAACAGGCGCCGTCCTTCGGATGAGACGTCAAACCGAGGTCCTGACTCTCTGTGGTCATTAAAAATCCCAGGGTGTCTCTCGAGAAGAGTAGGGGTGTTACCCCGGTGTCCTGGCCAAATTCCCCCCCTGGCCTTTACCCATCATGGTCTCCTAATAACCCCCCTCTCTGAACTGGCTCCATCACTCTGCTCTCCTCCCCACTGAGAGCTGGGGTGTGGGGAGCGGACTGGCGCATCATCCAGGTGGGGGTACACACTGCTGGCTGGGGGTGGAGGGGATCCCCATTACCTGTAAAGCGCTTTGAGTGGAGTGCCCAGAAAAGCGCTATAGAAGTGTAAGCAATTATTCATTATTATTTCAGTGCAGTTTGAATTCCACATAGCAGCAGAATCTGGTTATTAGGTAGCCAGACCTACATCTTACAGTATTTCTCTCTTTCCAGGTCTCAACATCCCTAAACCTCTCTCTGAACCTGGCTCAGGGATTTACTACAGAGCTGTCCGGACTGATCGCTCACTGGCAAGGGTTCGACTCACATGACCCGAGCTAAGCCAGATGCATTTTTATGCATCGCAAGTAACCTTTCTGCCTCTTGTGTTGACTACGAAACCAGGGAGGAAACTGCCTCTTTTCTATTTGAACTGGCTCCATCACTCTGCTCTCCTCCCCACTGAGAGCTGGGGTGTGGGGGGAGCGGACTGGCGCCTCATCCAGGTGGGGACTGCACATTGGTGGCAGTAGTGGGATTCCCCATGACCTGTCAAGCGCTTTGAGCGGAGGGTCCAGAAAAGTGGATACAAGTGTAAGCAATTATAATTCTTATTATTTCTGCTCTGTGATCGGACTCAAGTCAGGATGTGAGCCCCCCCGATATGGAGAAGCCCAGATTGCACCACGTGGATCATTAAAACTAGAGAAAAGTGATGGGGACTCAGGCTGGCTCGGTTTAAGGAGAACTTCACGAGATTTCGCCGTCTTCGTGTAGGCTGCCTGGCCCATTAGCTCGCACACATTCAACGCGGACGAGGTGGAAGAAGCACAGGCAAGGAGCCGACAAGGGGGGGGAGGAGGGGAAAGGAGGGATGAGAGAGAAATATACCTCGTTCAGAAGGTTTTGAAATATGCTTTTGTTTGTGAGTGTCTGAAAGAGAGGGAAAAAAAAAAGAGAGAGAGAGAGAAAGAGAGAGGGAGAGAGAGCAGAGACAGAAGGACTCAGAGTATTTCTCACAAGACACGGGAAATGAAAAGAGACACATGCCCCACCCGGTCCCAACCCCCCCCCTCGCACCCCCATCCCCCATAAACCTCTATTCTGGTTATACCTTTGCAATCATGTGGCAAACCAAGTTCGATCTAGTGCACGCCTATCTTTTTTGGGGGGGATTCGTTAAGGGGATGCCGATCGAGGAAAAACTGGACCGATTCATCGCGTGCCTACGGGTACAAAGAGCCGCAGGCGAAACCAGAGGAAGAGGGCATGATGGCGAACTACCCAGAACGATGCGTCCCTGAAGACACAGTTGGGACACACTGATCTGAGCTGCAAGTCAGCTTGATCTTTTACACAGCTGTAGATTAGAAACAGCCCCTCTTTTTCGTTTGTGTTTTAGAGTCCCTGCTGATTAACGGCACTGCACGCATGCCCTGCATTTGCATATTCTTACTGTGAACGTGTTGCCACTGTCCAGTTCTCAATATGGCTTCCCCCTTTCAAAACGCGAGTTCGTGCCCGCTTGCAATTTCGCGATTCGCCCCAAATGTAAGCTTTAGATGGTTTTTTTTTTAACAGATTGGAACAGTCTTGGGGGGCGGGGAGCGGACTGATTGATCGTCCACACGGAGTGGGCGATCGGTTGTGGAGGGACAGGGGGGTCACCAGCGCTGGGCGGGGAGAGCACAGAATTGTGACGAGGTCAGGTCGGCTCCAAGTTCATCGGAGAACACCCTCCCCGGAGGTAGGCCCGGTTGAGAGGAACCTGAATTCAGTCAGGGCGCTAGGGATGACCCGCGCCACCTGACAAACCAAGATTCGGGCGACTGCAAGCAGGAGACCTTCGACGCCAAGCCCCCCCCCCATCGTCGCGCTCAGGTGGTGAGGCAACAGCGCCACCTGCTGGACCGCCGTTTCTAGCGGCTCTCTAGAGTGGGGGCCGGTGTGCCACACCGCAACGCGATTCCCAGCCAGGAGATTCCAAGGAATAACCAGACCTACCGGGAAAGCGTTTGGCAGCGTTTTCCCACAGAGCACCGGGCCCGCGGCGCTGTATCCAAGTCTCCTCTACCTAAGCCCTTCCATCGATTTGCCCTGCACGCCGACAACGCCATCGGATTTCTTTCGCCCCGAAAGCCGCGCCCCCGTTTCCTTAGAAAAGCTTTTGACTCGGGCGCCGCGTTCTTTGTCGACGCGGCACCCCCACTTCGGACAACGGACTTCCTGCCAGGGTGTGCCGCCCGTGAGCCCCTATCGGCACGGATCGCGCCCAGCGCCTCTTAAAACAAAAAAGGGGAAAAAGGAGACGCCTCTCGGCCTCGTTTCAAACAATCTGACAGCACTGTAGAACAGCCCAATTATTTTTTCTTTCTGCCACCTGTAGCCAGAGAAGATATTTTCTTTTTTTCCAGTCCCGCAACCCACTCTGTCAAAAGAACCCCACTTTTGTCTTTCGGTCTTTCCGCCAGATGGCTCTAGGATTTAGGATTTAGGAGGACCCCCCCCCCTCAAAAAAGACAGATTCAGGTGTTCAAAAGCTTTGAGGAGGAAATGTGGTGCAAGCAAGGCACAGGCGGATGGACGCGAGGGGGTGCGCTGGGGGGGGCGTCTGTGCTGGCTGACACCCCCCCGCGATGCACCCCAGAACTCCTCCTCCTCCTCCTCCTCCGGCACCCGAGGGGCAGGAGAGAGAAAGGGTGGGTTTCTTCCCCCTCCCTTTCTAAGCTCTGATCCAACGACCGCGGCTGAAAGCTCTGGGTCTGCAAACCGGGGGGGGAGGGGGGCTTGACGTGAGCGGAGGGCGTTCCGTCTTGAGAGCGCCTCTGATCTTAAATCCCCACCCTCAGTGCAACGGAACGGGCTCGGCCTCGGTTTCGGCTTCGGAAACGGCGCCCGGCGGACTTCGCCATCCGGAACGCGGGAGGGGAGGGGAGGGGAGGGGGTTGGCACAGAGGGTGCGAGGCCGGACCCTCTCGCCGGCACCCCCGGGAGCAGCGGGAGCGCGATCTGTTCGGCCGTGCAGGGTGGGGCGCCGCGGTCCGCGGACAGAGGGACACTATCGCCCCCCTGTCCCCGGCCCCTGTGGTCCCCAAAGAAGCCGCACAGACTGGACAAAGGCAGACGGAGACCGGGGTGCCTTGAGGGCTTCAGTCTCCCAGCACCGAAACCGTCTTTCAACCTGGGGGGGGGGGGGGGTGGACACAGCTCACGGCTCTCGGACGGAGGGGGGGTGGGGGTGGCGGGGTGCTGTACTCACTGTCGCAGGCGTAGGGCTTGTCTCGGTCCTCCATGGCGGCGGCGGCGGCGTCCAGTTTCTTGCGGGCGCTGCCCACGCCCCGGCCCTGCGGACACCAACGGCTCCGGTTACACAACAGCCCCCCCGCAAAAAAAAAAATCAAAGCTCTTCATCGGGCCCCATCGGAGAGCGGACCACCCCCGGCAGGCGGGCGGGCGGGCAGGGTAGGGTTGGGGCTCACCTTCCCTTTGCCTTTCCCTCGCCGCTTGGGGGTGTCCTCCTCGTAGTCTTCGTCGTCCAGGTCGTCCAGGAAGTCGTCGGGCTCCAGGATCCGCTGCGGAGGCGGAGAGAGGGTTTCGGGGTACAGTCAGAACGCGCCTCCACAGCCAGCGATAACACCGCCGGGGAGCCCCGGGCCTACGGACGATCGCGACGGGACTTAACCCCACGGATTAAAAGATCGGTCAAAACGCGTAGGATTCGAGAATCCTTTTTGTTACCGGGGTGCCTGAAACCCCCGCCCCCTCTGCGTTCGTCCTCCGTGTGGCTCGTCCCTGCCTGGCCGGCGGGCAGCACCGATGCCCGGCTGACCCCCGACCGACCCCCGACCGAGGTTCCCCTTCAAGCAGTTCATACAAACACTGGGTCCTGGGTTCGAAACCCCGGGGGGTGCTGTCTGTGTGGAGTCTGTATGTTCTCTTCATGTTTCTGGGTGCTCTCGTTTCCCCCTACAGTCCAAAGGCATGCTGGTGGGTTCTGGCCTTGGTGTGTGTGTGTGTGTGTGCATGCACCCTATCTGGGCAACCAACGGGCACAAGGCAGGGTACAGCCTGGACAGGATGCCAGTGATGAAGCCAGTTCAGAGAGGGGGGTTATTAGGAGGCCATGATGGGTAAAGGCCAGGGGGGAAATTTGGCCAGGACACCGGGGTAACACCCCTACTCTTCTCGAGAAACACCCTGGGATTTTTAATGACCGCAGAGAGTCAGGACCTCGGTTTGACGTCTCATCCGAAGGACGGTGCCTGTTTACAGTCTAGTGTCCCCCGTCACTATACTGGGGCATCAGGACCCACACAGACCGCAGGGTGAGCGCCCCCTGCTGGCCCCACTCACACCTCTTCCAGCAGCAGCCTCAGCTTTCCCAGGAGTCTCCCCCTCCAGGTGCTGGCCAGGCTCCCACCTGCTGAGTCTCCAGTGTGTGCGAGTGACGCACAATGTTTTATTCGTGCAAGTGGGCCTTTCGGAGCTCTCCGATGGCGGGGGGGACGATCTGTCCTGCGCTAACAAACAGGCCGAGAGCCCCCCCAGACAGCCCGCCGCGGGGCGAGGAGAGGAAGGCCGGGGTCTACAGGAGAGGACAGAACTGATGGGGGGGGCAGGGGGGGTCTCCTCTTTTACCATGAAGCTCCCTCGAGCCACGTTCGGGTGCTGCTGTACCTTCCGGGCGCGGGCGGAGCTGGTGACACCCCCGCCGCCGCCCCCACCGCCGCCGCCCCCGCCCCCGCCGGCGAAGTCGGCCAGGCCGGAGTCCTCCTCGGGGCCCCGGGGCTCGGGGGCGCCCCGCTTGTCCAGGGGCTCGGCCTTCAGCAGGGCCTCCAGGCTGCTGCCGTCCGGGGGCGCCAGCGCGTCCTTCTTCAGGGCCACCTCCAGCTCTGCGGGGGCAGAAGGGCAGATAAGAGGGGGGCGCACTCGCACGGGCTCTGGTTCTGTGTAGCGGATCTGCCCCCCCCCCCACACACCCTCCCTCCGGCCCCTGCTGCTCCCCAATCCCGCCCTCTCAGGCTTGGATTCTTCCTAACTCTGAACACTGGGGTCCCCCAGGGGTGTGTGCTTAGTCCAGTGCTCTACTCCCTCTATACCCACGACTGTAATGCCAAACACAACACCAACTCCATCGTCAAGTTTGCCCATGACACCACAGTTGTAGGTCTGATCACAGACAATGAGGAGAGGGCCTACAGGGAGGAGGTCAATCTCCTTACAACATGGTGTGATGACAACAACCTCACCCTCAACAGTGCCTTCTTCCTTACCAAAAACCCAAACACACATTGAAAATCTACCTCCATGTCAAAAGCTCAGTCCCCATCATTTCTATCCCTTTATTTTATTCTGTTGATGCAGATTTTTGCACATAACCTGTTACCTTTTTGTTGTTTTGCACATCGCCTGTTGTTGTTTTTTTGCACATCGCCTGTTGTTGTTTTTTGCACATCGCCTGTTGTTGTTTTTTTGCACATCGCCTGTTGTTGTTTTTTTGCACATCGCCTGTTGTTGTTTTTTTGCACATCGCCTGTTGTTGTTTTTTGCACATCGTCTGTTGTTGTTTTTTTGCACACTGCCTGTTGTTGTTTTTTGCACATCGCCTGTTGTTGTTTTTTGCACATTGCCTGTTGTTGTTTTTTTGTACATCGTCTGTTGTTGTTTTTTGCACATTGCCTGTTGTTGTTTTTTTGCACATCGTCTGTTGTTGTTTTTTTGCACACTGCCTGTCGTCTCTGTCTTTCTTTTGCTACGCAATTGTATTGTTGTTGTTGTTTTTTCTCTTTGTACTACTTATGTCCGAGAGCTACCTAAATAGTTTTTCGTTATACCATATACCATGTATATGAGAGTAATGACAATAAACTTGAAATTTGACCCCGTGACCTCAAAATCTGAGTTTCTCCTCAGAGCCAGACGATCGGGCCTGTTCCGCTCACACCCGGATGACAGCTCTTCATACTGAAATGGAGATCTAATCGAATCCTTAAAATGTAAAGAGCTTTAGAGAAATATATAACAAGGATGTAACTGCTGTGCTACGTACAGATTGTTAGAAGACAGTTTGTCAAGACAGGACGTACTGTCTAGATGACCAAATTAGCCGAGTGCAAGTGCTAAACTCTGCAGAATAAGGCTCTTCTTCATTCGTTTCTATGCTGGAATCTTTCTTGTCTTAAGGAAAAGGAGAAGTATCAGAAAGGGACTCAGTGCTGTATTTTACACTGCATTACATCTTGGAGCGGTAGCTCTGTGGCTAAGGACCTGCGCCGGTGGCTGGGAGGTTGCCGGTTCAAATCCCACGGCCGGCAGAGGAATCCTACTCCGTTGGGGCCCCTGAGCCGGGCCCTTCACCCCAGCTGCTCCAGGGGCGCCGTATAAATGGCCGACCCTGCGCTCTGACCCCCAGCTTCTCTCTCCCTGTCTGTGTGTCTCCTGGAGAGCCAGCTGGGGTCTGCGATAAGACAAATTCCTAATGCAAGAAACTGTATAGGGCTGATAAAGAAACATTATAAAAAGCCTGCGCAGCCTGTAGCAAGTGGGGTCTCTGACCCGCTCCGCAGAGTGACAGCGGGGCTCCCCATCTTGCAATATTGAAATAAAGACCTTACTAGGGTGAGAACTCTCTCTCGCGGCGTCCCTGATAGGTACATTCCCATGACAGCACGCGAGATTGGTACGTAGCGCATCAGTGTCCCACCAGCTTGAACTTTCCTGAGCGTCTCCACGCATTAAACCACGTGTGAGCTGCAATGCTGGGCCATCCGAAGACGTTATACGCCCCATCTGAAGAAGGCTCTCTCTTCTTTTCCCTTTCAACGCCGAATAAACGCCTAACATGTTAGGTTTTGTACCGCTCTCCCAGGTGGGTATTCAGTTCCTAAGCTCCTGGACCAGATTCCTATCTGGTCTGGACTCGGAGGTAGGCAGGACTGTCTGAAACCCCACTTTGCTTGGCTCGGTGCAAGAAACTACTGCCTTTCGGTGTTTTTGCCATCTCATCAAGCACATCGCAAGGACTTAAGGCAGTTAAACCCTCACAGTTATTGAAAACTTGAAGGCCCGGACGATTATACTGCTGCCTACGCCTACACATCGTCGGCAGTGCCTCACCACCCATCCAGGAAATCTACAACGCCAGGAGTCTGAAAAAAGCCACCCGAACTATGTCTGTCCCCACTCATAACTTGTTTGTTCCCCTACCATCTGGCAGAAGGTTCCGGTCACTCCAGTCGCACGCAGCTAGACTCCAAAATAGCTTCTTCCCCAGAGCCGTCAAGCTGGAGACGCCCCCACTCCATCCCATCATGCTCTGGTCTCTCCTAACGTCTTCCTGTACCCACAAGGGCTGTACTCCTACACCACTACACACACATGTAAGCCGAAATTGTACCGTCCCTTCGATAGATAGCTCAGTAAAACTGTATTAGTTGTCATATTTATTAATCACAATACTATTTTTGCCCTGTTCCCTGAAGGACCTTGCACTGTTTTTGTCCTGTTGTATTTCTCTGTTTGCGGATTTTGCACAGTTTTGATTACATGTTATGTTATTACGCGTTACTGTTATTGTGTTACTGTCTATGGTCTTATCTTCTGTTCTATTTCTATACTGCACCTGGGTGACTCATGAGAAACACTTTTCCGGTTTGTGTGTGACTGAGGTGATAGATCCTGCCCCTTTAATCATATTAATTCCTTGCACTTCTATAGCGCCTTTCTGGACCCTCCACTCGGAGCTCTTTCCAGGTCCTGGGGATCCCCCCTCCACCCCCAGCAGTGTGTACCCCCACCTGGGTGAGGCGCCAGTCCGCTCCCCACACCCCAGCTCTCAGTGGGGAGGAGAGCAGAGTGATGGAGCCAGTTCAGAGAGGGGGGTTATTAGGAGGCCATGATGGGTAAAGGCCAGGGGGGAAATTTGGCCAGGACACCGGGGTAACACCCCTACTCTTCTCGAGAAACACCCTGGGGTTTTTAATGAGTTTTACTGACCGGGCTCCCACCTGCTGAGCTTCAGTGGGGTTGCCAGTTGTGAGTTGCAGGGCGATATGGCTGCTGGCTTTATCACTGCAGTAACTTTCTCAGCCCGGGAGTTAATTATATCACTCTGGACGAGCGATTCAATAATTAAGGACCGGGCAGGGCGAATGGGGCCACAACGCTAGACCACAGAACCCAACCTCCCTACAGTACAGCCAAGATACTAGGGGCCCCACCGGCCCTGAATTTCTGAAGCCTCGAGTCTGAGGGGGGGCAGACGATGGCTGCAGGCGGGGGGGGGGTGGTGGCGAGAATACCTGATTTGAGCGGGGGGAAGGCGAGCCGGGGGTCTTCAGGTGGGTGCGCCCTCCTCTTCTTCCTCCAGCGCCGAGCTGGGTAGCTGTAGAGCTGCCCGGGACCCATCCCTGCAGAGGAGGAGGGCAGAGGCGTTTACGAAAAATGATTTTTTTTTTCCTCTCTCCCGGAGAACGCCCGAGCAGACGGACGCCAACTCGGCCCGCCCCTAAATCTCTTTTTTTTTTTTATAGGCCGGGAACCGGCGCCGATCACTCCTTCATTCACCCCGCGGGGCCGTCTGGAAGTGAGCCCTGCACCTGCGCGGGGAAACTACAGAGGGCTGTCTCCACATACGCCACAGTGGCAGCTCTGGACCCTGCTTGTCGGCTACTCCAAAACGGCACAGGCAGCAGCTGTCCCTCGCCCTAAATTTAGGATGAACGCCAGATCAGGTTCTACAAGGGGAGGGGGGGGCGAAGGAAAAGAGAGTAAGAGAAGGAAGGCAGAGCACTAGATCAATTATAATAATAAACTATTTTATAAAGCCTTTAAAGGGGGCTTCTCAAAGCACTCTACAGGATGACGACAACAATAAATAAGAAGAACACACCAGATAAAACACAATGACAATACACAGAGGAGACCATGGATGGAGGTACTAAGAAAACCAGAGGGGTGAAGAAAGGAACCAGTTCAGTAAAGGCTTACAGGTAAGTTGCTCAATAAGTGTTGCGACAAGAATAAACCCGCCCCTCTGAGCCAATGTCGGCTTTCTTAAGCTCACTCGCACTGAACTGCTGCTACAAAAGGCCCCCTTACTGTCTGGGCCTCTCGTCCCTGGCCCTGAGCTCTGTCCCTCGCTGGAGCCTGGCGCGTGATTAACTCGGAGGGCAGAATTCGTTTTCTGAGGAGCTGCACCTCCGGAGGAGCAGACAGGAGCCGAGACAGGCGGAGCGGTTGGCTCTGTGGCTATAGGATCTGCGCCTGCGGCTGGGAGGTCGCCGGTTCGAATCCCGCGGCCGGCAGAGGAATCCTACTCCGTTTTCCTCTGAGCGAGGCCCTTCACCCCCCAGCTGCTCCAGGGGTGCTGTATAAATGCCCGACCCTGCGCTCTGACCCCCAGCTTCTCTCTCCCTGTCTGTGTGTCTCCTGGAGAGCAAGCTGGGGTCTGTGAAAAGATCATTCCTAATGCAAGACATTGTATAGGGCCGGTAAAGTGATCTGATCTTTTATTTTCGATCTTCCTGCAAACCGTGTGCAGCTTGAAAGGGGATCGGAGAGGGACTTTGGCGATGTCTTAAGGATCCAGAACCCACCCTCTCGGGGGGGGGGTGACAGGCAGGACAGATTTTTTTAGGAAGCACAAATGAAGCACAGGCCACCACGTTCAACTGCTCGGTTTCACCAAAACCTAAGGAATTTAAGTTAAAAGTTAAAAAAAATCAATAAATACAAGTGCGATTTTCCTGCAAAACGGACGTACGTATCGAACCTAACCCTCCCTCTTCCACGCCGCGGGAGTGAGATCAGTCGGGTTTCCCGAACCGAGCGCCGACAGCGATTGTGATCAGGGGGTGCGAGACCAGGCAGATTTTCGGGGACCCGAAATCCGCATAATAAAAATATATTTTCGGCTCTCTGTACCGGCGCTGAAAGAGGGGGAGATTGGCGGATAACGAGGGCCCCTCACGCGTGGAGTGGGTTGATGAAGCCAGTGCACAAATTCAGCATTTGACTGGGAGGTCAAATACATATATAATACATATAAAATACATAGGGGGGGGGGGGGAAGACTGGAGTGGAAGGAAAGGAAAACGTTCAGGGAAAGAGACGTACAGAGGAAATGAGGATGGAAGGGGAGAAAAAGAAATAAATTGGCCGTGTGAAAGAAGAGGAGGGGAGCAGGCTACAGGACAGGTGCTTGGAGACAGCCGAGCAGCTAGGGGGCGCTCTCTGCCCCTCCGGCGGGCCTCACCTGGGCCGCGGTGCCGCTTCTCCATCCAGATGTAGCAGTTGCTCTGCGCCACGCCGGTCTGCGAGTCCAGGAAGGGCATGCGCACGCTCCGCTCCGCGCACAGCCGGGCGTTGTAGTTGTGGCACTGCTCCATGGCGTCCTTGTAATACTGCTCCCCCAGCCTGCGCAGAAATAACAACACTCCTTACACCTCCATAGAGCGCCTTTCGGGGACCCTCCACTCGGAGCTCTCCATGGGTCATGGGGAGCCCCCCTCCACCCCCAGCGGTGTGTACCCACCACCTGGATGAGGCGCCAGTCCGCTCCCCACACACCCCAGCTCTCAGTGGGGAGGAGAGCAGAGTGATGGAGCCAGTTCAGAGAGGGGGGTTATTAGGAGGCCATGATGGGTAAAGGCCAGGGGGGAAATTTGCCCAGGACACTGGGGTAACACCCCTACTCTTCTCGAGAAACACCCTGGGGTTTTTAATGACCACAGAGAGTCAGGACCTCGGGTTGACGTCTCAGCCGAAGGACGGCGCCTGTTTGCAGTCTAGTGTCCCCCGTCACTATACTGGGGCATCAGGACCCACACGGACCGCAGGGTGTGCGCCCCCTGCTGGCCCCACTAACACCTCTTCCAGCAGCAGCCTCAGCTTTCCCAGGAGTCTCCCCCTCCAGGTACTGGCCAGGCTCCCACCTGCTGAGCTCCAGTGGGGCTGCCAGCGGGGAGCTGCAGGGTGATATGGCTGCTAACATCAATGCGTCACTGCCCTAGCGTGGAGACAAACCCTCAACTGACTCGGGTCATTCCTTGTCTAAGTAAGTCCCACCCCCTTTGTCCTCGACTGAGAAGCTGCAGTCCACACCAGGCGGCTTCGGCAGAGGTGTCCAGTCCTGCAATCGCGTCCTAGCTTCCTACATTTTGGGGCTCAGGCGCACCCCCATAAAAATAAAGACCTGCTCGAAAAGCTTCGCTGCCCACCAGTCCCCTCTGGTTGTTGAACTGGACGTCCCGCTGTCATTCCTTTTCATCAAAAGGGAGGGGCGCGTAGCGCACAACCGGTGGAATCGATGACGGGTTCATCCCGACGATTTTACCCCACACCCAGGGCTGGATGGATTGTGCTGGCTGAACTAAGATCGAGCGACGGCAACCGATGGAAGATATTCTGTAAGGGGGACGCACGCTGCGGTATCGTCAACACCGAAAAGGCAGAGCCTTGAGTACAACAACAGTCAAACGTCAGCCTGAACTGCACGGAGAGCCACTGTAGCGTACCGAGGACGGGGGTTAACCTGCTTCTGCGTAGTGGACAAGTGGACAAGTTGAAGCCTATTGAGGGGGGCATTTCAAGCTTCGTGGTTGCCCGGGGAAAAATGTGTTTCACAGCACAGTCCGACGCGACAGTGCGACAAAGTCGGACATGATCGGCAGAGGACGGGAGAGTTTCCGGAACCGAGAGCGTGATATATACGTTCTTCGAGCGTGTCAGTTTTAGACCTGGGGTGCGGTCTGGGTGGAGTTTGCATGTTCTCGACGCATCCTCACGGGTTTCCTCTGGGCGCTTCTGTTACCTCCCAGATATCAAACACGTACGCATAGGTTAACTGGCTACTGGGAAAACCGATACTGGTGTAAGTGTGTGTGTGTGCCCTGTGATGGACTGGCGTCCCTTCCAGGGCGTACCCTGCCTTGCGTCTACTGCTTGCTGGGATAGACTCCTGCTCCCCCACAGCCCTGAATGAGAAGATGGCGGGACAGTAAGATTGGTTTCCATTTTCGAGGACGTCGGTCAGCATCAAACGTTTGAAAAGTGAGAGAGAGAGAGAGAGAGAGAGAGAGAGAGAGAGAGAGAGAGAGAACTGGGACGCTTCAGAATCGAGCAGATCCAGTCGGCCCTTCTGGTCCGGTTCGTAGTTAAGAGTTAGTTGATGCCAAGACCTCACCCAGCTGTTTCTTGAAAGAGACCAGGGGTGTGACTTCAGCCATAAAATACTTAAATTATTTCTCCCGGCATGCCAAATTCTGGCAGCCCGGGACGCTTCTGTCAAGTATTAAAGGCCTTCGAACTATATTATCATTCCTCGATGCTGGAAGAAAATAAACCTGTTTTTGGTCAAAGGTCCACTTTTGTGTTCCCGTCACACGGGGATAAGATTTTAATCGCGGGAGAGGACGTGCGCGCGTCCGAGATCTGTTAGGTAGACAGCTGCTTTCAAACACAACCGTTTCAGGCAAATCGCCACAGCTTAAGACAACTGAATGCGTGCAGTATTAAACCAAAGACTGTAGATGACACAGAAATTCGCATTTCTATTTCTAAGCCAGAATCCTGACCAGGTCTCGTGCACTCCTGTCCTGTACACACACACACACACCCACCCACACACACGATGACTAACGGAAGGAGATGACACAAGTCTTCCTTCTCGAAAGCCCTTGTGGCCTTCAGACGCCCGGCCCTGCTCGGGGCTCAGGGTGTCCCATTTTGAAATCCGCGTTTCACAAGAGTATCACCCACACCCTCCACCAGCTCTTCTCTGAAGTCCGCAGCGGGACAGCCGAAGGGAACCACCCCCTCCCCAATTCCAATTCCGAGAAAGGTGACGTTTCCAGTTGCAACACCTCAACGTGCGGCGTGGGGCTCCCATGGAGAAGAAAACAACCGAGGGTTAGCAGAGCCGAACGCTCTTGCGGTTTCGAAACTCAAAGCATCTTCCATCGCTGGGAAAGGCGCTATATAAAAACAGATTGAAATGAAAACCAAATTCAGCGGACGACTTCAGATCCATACGCATTCGAGATACGAAGTGCTGGCAGAAGGCTTCTGTTTAAGTGACAACATCAGTTCGACTGATAAATATTCATTTGCCCACGGTGTATTTGGCACACAGCAAAACACAGGAGTTGATAGTCCACAGCTTTGACTAAACAGAGAGAGGTGGTGCCATTGGCAGAGTGGGGGCTCTGTGGCTGGGAGGTTGCAGGTTCAAATCCCACAGCCGGCAGAGGGATCCTACTCCGTTGGGGCCCCTGAGCAAGGCCCTTCACCCCCAGCTGCTCCAGGGGGGCTGACCCTGCGCTCTGACCCCCCAGCTTCTCTCTCCCTGTCTGTGTGTCTCCTGGAGAGCAAGCTGGGGTCTGAGAAAAGACACATTCCTAATGCAAGACATTGTATAGGGCTGAAAAAGTGATCTGATCGAGATCGTGCGAGTGACGTCATGCGATAACTCGGGCGACCTTCACGAAACTCCGTTAATGATATCCCATCGTTAATTACACCGGCAGGCAGGGGGGCACAACAGCGCAGGGCGAAGGTATCATCGATCTGCAAACCCATTTAAGCGAAATAAACCCGATGACACCCGGAAGAGCAATATTAAAACAAAGAGGCGTTATTATACGAGGCAGCACGACTCAATAACAACATCGCGCTGCAATGCGCTTCAAGATCAACATTGAAAAGCTGCCTGCTGGAGATCGGGAGCTTATCCTGCAGTAGAAAGAGCTACAGGCGTCTTCTCTTCCAGGATGAGAGCTTTTTACTACGTGAATCGGGAGGGATGGAGTTTTTCTAAAAAAAAAATAACAAAGGACCAGATGACAGATGTTGCGATTTTGAATCTGCACGAATTGTAAACTCCCCCCACCACCACCCAGACCGCAATTTCGCTGCCCGGGTGTCCACAAAACGTCTTCAAAACACGTGTTTTACCTACCCGCAGTGTGCGGCGGGAGAGAGACTTGGTTGTAGCCGAGTTTTGAACCGGCTCTTTGAACTTTGTCAACATTTACTTGCGCTGCCCAACGTCAGGCCCTGCCGGGGCGATCCGCTCTCTGAAGAGCGGATCGAGAGCAGGGATCTGGCCGACCGGCTGGGAGATCGTACAGAGGAACAAAGCTACACGCCGGGCGAGGGAGGGGGGTGCAAAGCCAACCGTGGGAGCCCTTCTCTTACACACACAGCGTGTTGATGAATCACGATCGCGGAGCATCGAGTTACAAACACACACATACAACAAGAGGACGGCGCAGCCAACACCGGCTGGGACAAAACCGCAGGCACCGGCGCCTCTCGGTCCCATCGATCGGCTGGATCGGGACGAGAGAGCTCATACAGCACCAGAGACCCGGCACCAACGGGGATCCAGGCTCGGACCGGCAATTCGGCGACCAAAACTACCAGAAACCACCTCCCAGGGCTCTGTGTAGCTGCCCTGAAAACCCCCCTTGATAAGAGGTGAAAACTCCCCCCCCCCCCCCAGTGTTGCGCTGCCGCCGGGAGAAAAGTTTTGAGCGGCGGCCGAACAATGAATCAGTTGTCCGCTCTCACGCCCGGCGCCCTCGGCTGCCGCGACCGGAGAGACGTCGTGGCTTCTCGCCCGCCCGGCTTGCACACAACGTCGCTTCTCCCTCCCTTGAACCCCTCTCTCCCAGCTCCCTGCCCCCTCTCTCCTCCGAACCCCGAGCCCTTCGCCACCCGCCCGCTCAGCTCCGGCGAACGCGCTGGAAGGCGAGAGAAGGGGAGGGAGAGAGAAAAAAAAACAACAACAACAACACTCACAGTTTGACTACATTCTCCACGACGGCCGCCATCTTGGTTCGCCTCCCGTCTCGGACGACGGCAGCGCGCGCCTGCGCAGAAGACGACGCGCCGAGGTCACGTCGAGCTCGCGCGTGTGGCCGGGGGGGGGCCGAACGCGGCCGCGCCGGAAGCAGCCGGCGCGCGCGCGCCTCTCACAGAGTTCCGCCTAAAGCGGCTTCTTGCGTTTCGTCTTTTTAAATTTTTTTTATTAAACGTATAAAGATTTTACTAATACAACTACACTTCTTCTGTTTCGTCGTTTTTTCTGCCTTTTTCGTCTTCGTGACGTTAGCGAACTAGCATACTTACTAACCTTCACTTTTTAAGAAGTGTGCTGAGAATAATAATAATAATAATTGCTTACACTTCTATAGCGCTTTTCTGGACACTCCACTCAAAGCGCTTTACAGGTCATGGGGATCCCCTCCACCACCACCAGTGTGTACCCCCACCTGGGTGAGGCGCCAGTCCGCTCCCCACACCCCAGCTCTCAGTGGGGAGGAGAGCAGAGTGATGGAGCCAGTTCAGAGAGGGGGTTATTAGGAGGCCATGATGGGTCAAGGCCAGGGGGGAAATTTGGCCAGGACATCGGGGTAACACCCCTACTCTTCTCGAGAAACACCCTGGGGTTTTTAATGACCACAGAGAGTCAGGACCTCGGTTTGACGTCTCACCCGAAGGACGGCGCCTGTTTACAGTCTAGTGTCCCCCGTCACTATACTGGGGCATCAGGACCCACACAGACCGCAGGGTGAGCGCCCCCTGCTGGCCCCACTAACACCTCTTCCAGCAGCAACCTTAGTTTTTCCCAGGAGTCTCCCCTCCAGGTACTGGCCAGGCTCCCACCTGCTGAGTCTCCAGTGGGGCTGCCAGTTGTGAGTTGCAGGGTGATATGGCTGCTGACAAGATAAGATAAAGATCACTTTACTGGCCATATAAAATTTCTTGCATTATGCATATAAGTGTATATAATAACGTGCCAGTATAATAAGTCAATCACAATCGATTTTGTTGGTATTATTTGCAATGGAATTGAAATTTAACATTACATCTATGTCTGTCCAAATGCTAGCAATATTGGCCTCTTTTTTTTTCAAAATACGTTTGCAGATCAATCTAGAATGTTTTTACCAGAGGACATAACCAAAAATAAATGTTGGGCTACTTTCACAAAAGAACATTTTTTAAAACCTTTTTTTTTAATTATTGAACATATAAAGAATTTTACAAATACAACTACAACCAGAGGATCAGAAACAGGTACAAGAGACAGAAATCACAAACAAAAGAAAAAAAAATACAAAAGAACACAGTTATCATCTATATTAATTTTGGAATGGCCAGCAGCCATATCGCCCTGCAGCTCCCCACTGGCAGCCCCACTGGAGACTCAGCAGGTGGGAGCCTGGCCAGGACCTGGAGGGGAGACTCCTGGGAAAAGCTGAGGCTGCTGCTGGAAGAGGTGTTAGTGGGGCCAGCAGGGGGCGCTCACTAATGCCCCAGTATAGTGCGCTGCCCTTTGGATGAGACGTCAAACAGAGGTCCTGACTCTCTGTGGTCATTAAAAACCCCAGGGTGTTTCTCGAGAAGAGTAGGGGTGTTACCCCGGAGTCCTGGCCAAATTCCCCCCCTGGCCTTTACCCATCATGGCCTCCTAATAACCCCCCTCTCTGAACTGGCTCCATCACTCTGCTCTCCTCCCCACTGAGAGCTGGGGTGTGGGGAGAGGACTGGCGCCTCATCCAGGTGGGGGTACACACTGCTGGGGGTGGAGGGGCTCCCCATGACCTGGAAAGTGCTTTAAGTAGAGTGTCCAGAAAAGCGCTATATAAGTGTAAGCAATTATTAATATTAACTTGAAATCGCTGCACGACAAGGGTCTTGACTAGGCTCTCCGCTCAGCCGCTAGAGGGAGCCACAGTCCAAGCTATATTTGCACACCATTTCTGTCGGTCCTGTACGTTGCGTTAAATATTACTCAGACGTGCGTGGGGGTGAGAAAGGCGTGTTAAACTATCACCACAGCCCTGCAGAATTCAATCACACAGCGAAAGGAGAGACACTCCTTTGCGTGGAAGATGGGGGGGGTGAGATTCTTTTCAAACCTGAGGTTTGACTTCGTACGCTGTGTGATTTTGCCCCAGTACCGGGTTCTTTAAACGTGCCGTATCAGGGGGGTCAAAATGAAGACTTGTCCGGGGGTTGTGTGTGCAGGTAAACGGATCTGCGTGTCCGTATCCGGTTCCCAGATGGACCACAGGACGTGAGCACCTTGCGCGACTCGTTCTGAGATGCCGTTTCCAAAAGCTACGATAAGACCCCGTCGAGTCAGAGTGAAAAAAAAAATATTTTATTTAGGTTTGAAAGAGGAGCCGTAGAGTTAGGGGGGGTTATTGAGGAAAAAGTGGTCGCGTTTCATACAAAATAATTCACCCAGTTAAGATTCTTGTTACCCATTGATTTCAAATTAATCTAGATGACAAATGTGGTTTTTTTTTTGTGTGTGTGTGACAACAGCCCTGAAACTATTCAGCTCTTGTTTGTCCCAGGGTACACATTTTCTGGACTAAGTTGCAGAATTATATTTAAAAAAAAGAGACCAATCTCGATGTTTGTTGTGATGAAAAAGATGTTCACGTTCGGCCCCATCGAAAACAATCTTAAAATTGCGTTTGTGATCCATTTAATTATTAGAACGGCACGTTATTACATCCATACAATGAAGTGGTCTGGGAAGAACCCTGTGGTTGAGCGTTTTACAATGGAAGTGAGAGGGTATTTGCAGACTATTTTGAAGTGCAAAAATCTGAAAGCGGTGCGGACGTTATTTTCAATTTGTTTTTCAAATAACTTGAATTTATGGAGTAATATGTACCCTCCCCCCTGACGATCTTTGTGTCTTGAATCGTTCTATGTACTCTTGTTTGAACTGTGCTTGTTAAGCAATCAAGTGTGCCTATTAAGTGCGTGGGGTGGGGCGAGAGGGTTCCTGGATTCGTGGATACAAGATAAATGAGACAGGCGAAGGTGCTGGCTAGGACACTGAGCCAATTTGGGCGTTAATAGCCGTGAAAGACGTTCCCTGTGTCCGTACAAGCAGGATTGAGGGTCTGAAATTGAAGCCTAGCTAGGGGAAACGTTATACGCGCTCGGGCATTAAACTTTTAACAACAGGAAAGGAAGGTATAGGATTTCAGGCCAGCAGCGCAGAGGTTATCGGGGGGTTTGGCGTCGGAGAAGACGCAATGCAATTTCAGCGCCCGGTTGGACTAATGTAGCGCCGTCCCGAGCCCCCGGTCTTTCGGAATGGCGGCCGGCTGGGAGTCGGTCCGGAGGTCGTGCCGGGAGCGGGCGTTCGGGCTGCTGGCGCTGGGCTACGTGCTGTACGTCCTGCTGGGCGGGGCCGTGTTCGCGGCTCTGGAGCAGGCCGGCGAGGTGGCCCTGCGCCGGGAACTGCGGGAGGTGCGGGCCGCCTTCCTAGACGATCACCGCTGCCTGCGGGAGGCCCCGCTGGATGCCCTGCTGGAGGAGGTCGTCTCGGCCGGCCAGCACGGCGTGTCGGCGCTGGACGACAGAAGCGAGGAGTGCAACTCCGACTTCACCTCGTCCCTCTTCTTCGTGACCGCGTTTCTCACGACGACGGGTAGGTGGGAAGGTGGTGGTGGTGGTGGGAGGGTTACAGTTTTGACTTCGGCCTTGTGGCGTCTGTTATGTCGCGCCCAGCGTCCGTTTGGGCTTTTACGACGCTGTCGCGCTGTGGGTTTTGGGGGAGGTTACCGCTTTACGGCACCTGGGTGCCTTGGCGGGGTTCAATGTCGCACCGCTCAAGATCTTCAAGTTCGGAGCTGATAAAAAAAAAAACCGCCCTACATGTGCAGAAGGTTCCGATTGGACCGGCTCCGTGAGGGATTGGGGGGTGGGAATGAGAGGGCTCAGCTGGGAAGGAAAACCAGGAGATGTGGGGGGGTCCCCTGTGGGAACCCCCCCAAATTATCCTGTAAAGGACAGGAGGGATGGACCGTACAGCAGCTTAGATGTTCTGTCTGGTCTCAAACAGGTGGAGGTTTAAATAAGAACGAGGCGCTCTGGTACTCTAGTAAAACTGGTGTTTTAGAACTTGGGGATCCCCATTTGTAAAGATCTTGAGCCATTTGCAGTTACCATGATTAATCGGACAGGTGGCTCATTATGTGATGCCGATGGGGGGGTGGAATCTGAACATTTCTTCTTGCTTAATTGCCAACTCGATTGGCCAGCGCGCCTGATCTTTCACGAAAACGGGCGATTTGGGGGTTTCGGAGGAGATCCTGCAATCAGGAGAGGGGAGACCCTGCTTTACACAAAGGGTGGCGGGGGTGTGGAACAAGCCGCTTAGCCATGCGGTGGAAGCCGGTACCCTGGCTCCTCCCAAGCCGCAGCTGGAGGGGATGGCTCCAGTCAAGATGGCGGCGGGGGGGGGGGGGGGGGGAGAATACCACTGTACACAAAGGGTGGTGGGAGGATGGAACGAGCTCCACAGCCTTCTTGCGAGTTACAGCTGGGTGAGATGCAGCAATTAGGATGGGGGGAGCACTACGCTAAGGGTGGTAGGAGTGTGGACCAAACTCCCCTGGCTTCTTTCGAGGAAAGGGGGAAAGAACACCTTGCAGAATTCAGCTCTGGGTCTGCACCTGCGCCCTCGTTTGCTGTAATACAAAGAGGATGTTTGCTTAAAATATTATTTTTTTTTGCACAGCTCTATTGTGGTCGGGACGTTATTTTTAGCTTGCTGTATGTGCACGAGGAGGAGGGATGATGGTGAGCATTTCTGCCCCGTAGCGCTGAGGGGGGACCTGGGTTCAGCTCCGGATCTGGGGTGTGCTGTCTGGGGGGGGGGGAGTTTGCATGTTCTCACCCAGTTCCTGGAGGTTAACTGGCTTCTGGGAAAAGATGGATGGATACTTTATTGATCCCGTGAGGGAAATTGCAGTGCAACAGCAGCTTAACACAGACAACGCAGCCACAGTGTAATTAATTATATAATAATAGTACAATACAAGAGTTACTCACAGTCCAGACACACAAAGAACAAACTAGAACAGTAGTACACAGAAAAATCGTATCACACATATGAATCTAAATATAGATGTAATGTATTGCACAGGTCCCTGGCATATATTGCACAAAAAATGGTTGTAAATGGGGAAAAGAAAAAGAAAGAGAACAGATGTAGCAGTAGATGCGTTCAGTCCAGAAACAGGTCACTGTCGATGTTCTGGTGTGTGTGTGTGTCCTGTGATGGATTGGCGTCCTGCCCAGGATGTGTCCTGCCCATCGCTTGCTGGGACAGGCTCCAGTTGCCCCATGACCTTGACCTGGGAGAAGCAGTTAAACTGGATGGATCTATCTGCACGATTCCTTCCCGTCTGTCTAACGTAATGGGCTGTTTTCAAGAACGCACATTGCCCTGGATTTAGGGAATCTTCCTCCGACCCATTGGAGGACTCTGTGCACAGGGGAGAGTCTATGCTTTTGTCCGATGTCCGGACACACCCCAACCTCCTGTTTGTGTGTGTGACTGAGGTGATAGATCCTGCCCTTTTAATCATATGAATTCCTTGCACTTCTATAGCGCCTTTCTAGAGCCTCCCACTCAGAGCTCTGTCCAGGTCATGGGGATCCCCTCCACCCCCAGCAGTGTGTACCCCCACCTGGATTAGGCGCCAGTCCGCTCCCCACACCCCAGCTCTCAGTGGGGAGGAGAGCAGAGTGATGGAGCCAGTTCAGAGAGGGGGGTTATTAGGAGGCCATGATGGGTAAAGGCCAGGGGGGAAATTTGGCCAGGACACCGGGGTAACACCCCTACTCTTCTCGAGAAACACCCTGGGGTTTTTAATGACCCCAGAGAGTCAGGGCCCCTACAGTGTTGATACTAATTGTTTTTGTTGCATTCCGATTGTCCAGTTGTTCTCCCAGGTCCCCCCTGAATCGGGTGGGGGGGGGGTCCCCAGCCCGTGCTCTTGGGGAGCCCCGTTAATTCTCGCTGTCTTTCCCCCCCTGCAGGCTACGGCAGCACGGTGCCCCTGTCGGACCAGGGCAAGCTCTTCTGCGTTCTCTTCTGCTGCCTGGGCATCCCTCTCAACCTGCTGCTCCTCTCCTGCCTCACCCAGCGCCTGCTGCCCTGGGTGACGCGCCGCCCGCTGCGCGCCGCCCGCGCCCGCTGGGGGGTGCCGCCGCGCCCCCGCCGCCTGGCCCTGGCTCACGCGCTGGCGCTGGCCGGCTTGACCGGCGCCCTCTTCTTCCTGCTGCCCGCCGGCGTCTTCTGCGGCCTGGAGGGCGACTGGAGCTTCCTGGAGGCGCTGTACTTCTGCTTCATCTCCCTCAGCACCGTGGGCCTGGGGGACTACCTGCCCGGCCACGCCCGGGGGTGGGCCACGCGCCGGGCCCTGGAGCTCGCCCTCTCCTGTGAGCAGGGGGGGACGGGGCTGGTGGGGGGGGCTGGGTCCTGGCAGAGAGAGGGGTACAGGGCGGGGAGGGGGGCAGGCAGGGAGAGGGGGGGTACAGGGCTGGCAAGGGGGAGGGGTACAGGACAGGGATGGGGGAGGGGGGCGGATAGGGAGAGGGGGGTTAGGGGACAGAGAGGCTGGGGCCTTGTAGAGAGGGGGGGTACAGGGCTGGCAGGGAGAGAGGGGTACAGGGCTGGCAGGGAGAGGGGGTGGGGTGGTACAGGGCAGGGAGGCTGGGGGCTGGCAGAGAGTGGGGTACAGGGCAGGGAGGGTGGGGTACAGGGCTGACAGTGGGGAGGGGGGTGGATATGGAGCGGAGGGGGGGCTGGGGCCTGGCAGAGAGAGGGGTACAGGGCTGGCAGGGGGGAGGGGGGTGTATAGGAAGGGGGGGGGCTGGGGACTGGCAGGAAGGGGGGGGGGTACAGGATGGGGTATTGGGGTGGACAGGGAGGGGGGGAGGTACAGGGCAGGGAGGCTGGGGACTGGTGGAGAGTGGGGGTACAGGGCAGGCAAGGAGAGGGGGGATACAGGGAAATTAGGTGCTTGCACTGGATCGGAGTAGTGGGGTACAGGCAGCTGGGTTTTGGGGTGCGGGCACAGGTCATTTGGGTTGGAGAATGAGGAGTGGGGGAGTGGGTGGGGACCGGAGATGGAGGTCGGGGCTGGCAGGAGTGGGCATGCAGGGAGTCTCCAGATGGGACGGCCAGGCTTCGGCCCGGATCGTGGGCCGCGCTGGACGGGCTACGTTAAGGGTCCCGATTCCCGCGGGGTCTTAGGGTGACATCGGAGCGCGTCTCGGGGGGGTCCGATAGCAGACATCCAGAGCGAGCTGGAATCGGGAGACTTCAGGGGGTGATCAGAAAACCACAGGGGAAGGAATTTAGAGGCAGGAGAGAGAAGTGGGGCGTGGTGACCCCCCAAAAGGCATCCATTTTGACTCTCTCTCTCGCTCATTTCCTCTCTGCCCCCCCAGGCTACCTGGTCGTGGGGCTGGTTGCCGTGCTGGTGGTCCTGGAGACGTTCTGGGAGTTGCCGCAGGTCCGAGACCTGGTCCGGTTCTTCTGCGGCCCCCCGCCGGGCCAAGAGGGCCCACTCCGCGTCCTGCCCCTGGACGAGCAGGTCTTCACTGGGGACCCCTGGACCCCCACTGCCGCCCTGGAGGACAGACGCCCCCCCGAGAACGACCCCAAGCAGTACAGCCCTGCTCCCGTCCACCCCTGCCTCCAGTAGGGGGCAGGCTTCCTGAACACCTCTCTCAGTCCTGGGGGGTTCTCGACCCCCGTTCTTGGGGGGGACCCCCCTCCCCAGCCCAGTGTGCGCTAGGGTCTTCCAACTGAGCTCTTTTCTTCCTTGGAGCTCCTGTCTTTCTATTGTTAAGGAGCCTGAAGTGGTTAATTGAACAGCTCGTTAGCGATTTTTAAATGGGCACCCCCCCGCTCGAACAACAATTAAGGCCCTTCGAAACGCGGTCTGCGACTCCCCGAAGAGGTTTCGGAGCTGGGACGTGCTTGGGGGAGCCTAATTGGGGTTCCGAACAGCTCCATGGGGTCCTGTTATGAGCTCACCTTAACCAAACAGGGTGTTTGTGTGCTCAGCTTAACCAAATGGGGTGTGTGTGTTGGGGGGGACACACCAACAGGGACAAAGGGATGAGAAGGTGAAGTGAGACCCTGTCTGTTTGGGCTTTAAAGATTCCCTGTTTATGCGTCTTTGTGCGTTTCTGTTTTTGTGTGGCTGTGCGTTTGTCTGTTGGTGTGTTTCTACCTACACGGGGCCAGGAGTGTCTGCATGTTTGTGCACCAACAGGACCAGAATTTGTGGATCACCTGAATGAAATCGTTCCTTTTAGTTTTAAAACCCTGTCCGGTTGTGGCTCTCAAAAAAAAAAAAAAAACACACACAAAACAACCGCGGCCGTCTCTTTGCTATGATCCCCACTTCCGGGTGGCGGGGTGGACCTGGAGAATTTTAAGGCGCCGCACCGCCGACGCCATCGGACGCTCGTTGTAGCGGCGAGTCACATGTTGGTTAAAAAAAAAACACACGGAAATCTGGTGCAGCGTTTTGTTTTTTTTTTTTCCTTTCCAGCTGCTTAGACAGCTGGGTTCCGGTTTAAATTTGGACCTGTGTGCTCTGCAGCGTCACAGGGGGGTTAATTAGAAGCCCCTTGTGCCTCCGGAAGCCTTTGCTGGGTATGGAGTTTTCAAGGGGAAGAAAGGTTGATATAAGTGTGTATATATACTCTGATTGAATTAAATTATATTTGAGTTTATTAACTGTTGCCTCCTGGGTCTGATTTGTGTAAATGGGTCCTCTTTCGCGATCTCAGTGGGGTAGGGGTGGGTAGGAGGGCATTTCTTTACACCGAGAGTGGTAGGTGCAGGTGGTGCGCCAAGCCTCTGTTTGGGGGGGAATACTACTCATTTCCAGCATCTCCCAGGTTCTCGGGTCTCTGCTTCAGAAACGCTGTCCGCTGTGAAGCCGTGCCCTGCCTTTGGGGTCACCCCCACAATCCCGGCCGTCTTGCCACAGACTGGGGGGTTTCAGGGCGAGAGTTGGGTTTATAGTGACTCCCATCAGACAGGGGGAATGGGGTCTTTTCCCACCTCGAAGCAGACGGGAGCATTTTAACACGCTGAGGGCTCCGAACCTGAAACCCAAGTCGGAACAATTTCTCTTTTTTCTTTTCCTTCCCGCTACTGGACGGGGAAAGGGGTTTGATCCAAAATCCGGGAGAGCTGGGCTGGACCGGACCGGACCGCCGCCCGTCCCGCCGGCGGGACGAGGGGAGGACGCGCCCGGGAGAGATTCGGTTCTCCGGGCCCGCGGCCTGAAAGCCCACGACCGAGGCGGGGGGCGGACTCGCTCTCCCACCCCACAAGTCACGCCACGCCACGCCCCGATGTCCTGTATCTAAACCCGGGTGTGGGCTGGCAGACCTTCCCTGGACTGTTTCCGCACCTGTTTCTTGAGAAGCGGGGGCGGGAAAGTTTAAATTCGGGTGACCAGAATTTTTTTTCTCCCGGACATGTCCCCTATTTCGAGAACTAAAATACCGGTCCGACCGGGATTGATCAAATTCCCCACCATTGTCCGGGATCTTGTTTTGCTCGGCACTCGGGCGGTGTAAACAAAGCGGCCTACATCTTTTCCTTCGACCCACGCCATTACCCGTAGATGTTTTGAACTTACACGCAGCGTAGCTTGAAAAGTGCGTGTTTGTGAGGGAGGGAGGTTATGGAAATGAGAAAGTTTGAACTTGTTCCGTTATATTTCGAAACGTTTCGTTAAAAGGGATCATTTGTGCCACCAGTGAGGACGTCTCCTCAGTTATGTCGTCTTCATTTTTTTTCCCCCTCAGAGGTTAAGACTGTTGTTGCCTTACAATGGGGGGGACTTTCAAGTTTAAAAGAGGGCACCTTGTTTGTTTTTATCCTTTAATTGGCCATTATGGAAGGAAAAATAGCAACTGTTTAAAAGTTCACTCAGTTCAGGTTGTTTTGTGGACGAGAGAAAGTCATGAAGATTCATTTCTTTGGAGGCGAGTGTCGATTATCCCCCCCCCAAAAAAAACAAACATGGTCACCCCAGTCTAAAGAGAAGTGGTCGGGCTCCCCGAATTGGCGTTCTGGGGGTGCGGAGAGCCCCGTCCGCTCCCCCTGTATCTGTCTGCCCGGTGCCCGGGTGACGGATTGCGGAGGTTTTAAGCCTCCTAATCCCGCCTCGCCTCGCCTCTTAGCGCGCAAATGCGCCGGCTTAAGCCCCGCACACACACACCCCCCCAGCGGGGTCTGGAGCCAGGCGCAGGCGGGGGGCTGTCGCGGAGCGGGAGGGCGGACGCGATGCACCGGCTGACGGCGAGAGTTTCTCCGGCGGCGGCGGCGACCGGGCCGGCGTTCTCGCTGGCGGGGCTGCGGGCGAAACCGGGTAAAAACAACCCGAGGTTCCCGTGGTCGAAGTGGGCGTGGGCGGTTCTCCAAGTCCCATTCTCAAAATGGGAATGAAAGCAGGTGGGGGTACACACTGGTGGTGGTGGAGGGGATCCCCATGACCTGTAAACGCGCTTTGAGTGGAGCGGCCAGAAAGGCGCTATATAAGTGTAAGCTATGATAATAATAATAATTATTATTCTTTGGGCCCGAATTTCCAATGAGTGGTGACCTGGGACACCAGCCTCGGGATGAGAAGGTGAACTGAGACCCTGTCTGTTTGGGCTTTAAAGATTGCCTGTTTGTATGTTTGTGTGTCTATGTGTGTATTTGTGTGTCTGTGTGTTTGTCTGGTTGTGTGCCTATGTGTTTGTGTGTTTATGGATTTGTGTGTATTTCTGTGTCTGTGCGTTTATCTGTTGGTGTGCCTATGTGTTTGTGCCTTTGTCTGTTTGTGTGTTCGTCTGTGTGTTTATGTATTTGTGTGCCTATTTGTCTGTGCGTTTATCTGTTGGTGTGCCTATGTGTTTGTGCCTTTGTCTGTTTGTGTGTTTGTCTGTGTGTTTATGTATTTGTGTGCCTATGTGTCTGTGCGTTTGTCAGTCTGTTGGTGTGCCTATGTGTTTGTGTGTTCATGTATTTGTGTGCCTATGTGTCTGTGCGTTTGTCTGGTTGTGTGTTTCTACCCACACAGGGCCGGGGGTTCAGTCACCCATCTGGGGGGGCTTGAGACTAGAAACCCCCCTCATTTTTTTTTTAAAAAAAAGCCCTTTAGTTTTGAATGGCAGGACAGCCCCAGGACAGAGCAGCTGTTTCACGGTTTCTGCAGCCTCCAGGAGTTCTTGAGCATCGTCTACCAGTTTTCAGCCAAGGGACGGGTTAGCCGGGCATTAACAGTGAAAACTGAGTTCAGAAGCTGAAAGCCGGAGGTGCACCTTTATGCAAAGAGCAGCGGGAGGCTGGAACGCGCCGGCCACCCAGGCCCTGTGAGAAACTGAGAAATGGCTGGGTAATATTCTGTGATCTGTGATCTATTCTGTGATCTGTTCACTAGAAGCGTGTCCCAGTGGCACACAAGAAGGTGCTACATTTTTAATGTCACAGCTGCGTGTGCCCATAATCACCTGTGCATATGGGAGGGTACAGCGCCCTCTGGTGTGTGCTGGTGTTATTGCACATGAGTATCCCCTTTTTAATTTGTTGTGCATTCCACTGCTCTGCACCATAATAATAATAATAATAATAATTGCTCACATTTCTATAGCACTTTCCTGGACCCTCCACACAGAGCTCTTTCCAGGTCATGGGGATCCCCTCCACCCCCAGCAGTGTGTACCCCCACCTGGATGAGGCGCCAGTCCGCTCCCCACACCCCAGCTCTCAGTGGGGAGGAGAGCAGAGTGATGGAGCCAGTTCAGAGAGGGGGGTTATTAGGAGGCCATGATGGGTAAAGGCCAGGGGGGGAATTTGGCCAGGACACCGGGGTAACACCCCTACTCTTCTCGAGAACCACCCTGGGATTTTTAATGACCACAGAGAGTCAGGACCTCCGTTTGACGTCTCATCCGAAGGACGGCGCCTGTTTACAGTCTAGTGTCCCCCGTCACTACACTGGGGCATCAGGACCCACACAGACCGCAGGGTGAGCGCCCCCTACTGGCCCCACTGACACCTCTTCCAGCAGCAGCCTCAGCTTTCCCAGGAGTCTCCCCTCCAGGTACTGGCCAGGCTCCCACCTGCTGAGTCTCCAGTGGGGGGAGCTGCAGGGTGACTGGGCTGCTGGAGACAGGAAGAGAGAGACCCAGGAACTCCCGTTTTGTCCGACAGGCACTTTGACTGACTGAGCCAGGGCGCCGGCAGTTGTGCAGTTCAGCTGGTGGGATTTTGGGGGGGGGGGATTCCGGCTCATATGTGTTTATCTTGTAGATGATCCCCAGCAAGAGGGGGACCCCGGCTCGGCACCAGCAGGGAGCGAAGCGGAGAGCAGCAGCAGCAACAGGGAGGGGGACGGCGGAGGCCGTGGCGCGGGGTGCCCCGCGCGGGGACTGCGCCGGCTGGCCTGGGGGGCGCTCCTGGGCGGGGGCGTGGCGCTGTCGTGGGCGGGTGCCACCCACAGCGCCCGGCGGGCCCTGCAGCGCCTGCCCGCCCCCTTCTTCGTCACCTGGTTCGCCGGCACCTGGAACCTTCTTTTTTTCCCCTTGTACTACGGGGGACACCTGTTGGGGGCGGACGCGAGGCAGTGGCCTTGGACCCGGTTCAGGTGAGTGAGCGAGCGGGTTTGTAGGGGGGGTAATCGGGTCCCAAAGCACCTGAAACTAAGCCTCAGAAAAGACAAGAAACGGGGGGGAGAAGCCAAGACTCAGGATACGAGATCTGCAGATCGATCGCCCCGAGGGCAGCCACCCGTCGTTTGGACCTCTCACGACGCACTCTCGCCACAGACGGCCCCCGCCGGTGACACAAAAGCCGCGGGCAAAGCCGATTTTCTCCCGCTAATCCGCTCCAATCTGCTCTGAGACGCTCAAAGCCTTTTTACAGCCCATAGGTAATTAAACAGAGATGGCCAGCAGATTTGGGGTGGGGTGGGGGTGCATCTAGTGTCACTCCCGATGGGATCTCTACCTAGAGAACATCTACGTACATTCATAATAGGACTACATCAGAGGACGTTTACACACAGGGGGTGCCCAGACCCCCGGGGGACTCCGAAACGTGCACAAAGACAACCTGACGTCGATTGACGTGACGCCCTTGAAACTGTCCTTCATGCCGAACCCCGTGATTGATGGGGCGAGCCGAGCGCCTGTCACTGCGATCCCTCTAGTTTCCAGAACAGTCTCTAGAGAGCGTGTGATTATTGATCTGGAGCCCCCAGAGCCGATCGCAAGTCACTTTGGTACCTCTAGTTTCTAGAACAGTCTCTAGAGAGCGTGTGATTATTGATCTGGAGCCCCTAGAGCTGATCGCAAGTCACTTCGGTACCTCTAGTTTCTAGAACAGTCTCTAGAGAGCGTGTGAATATTGATCTGGAGCCCCTAGAGCCGATCGCAAGTCACTTCGGTACCTCTAGTTTCTAGAACAGTCTCTAGAGAGCGTGTGATTATTGATCTGGAGCCCCCAGAGCCGATCGCAAGTCACTTCGGTACCTCTAGTTTCTAGAACAGTCTCTAGAGAGCGTGTGATTATTGATCTGGAGCCCCTAGAGCCGATCGCAAGTCACCTCTAGTTTCTAGAGCAGTCTCTAGAGAGCGTGTGATTATCGATCTGGAGCCCCTAGAGCCGATCGCAAGTCACTTCGGTACCTCTAGTTTCTAGAACAGTCTCTAGAGAGCGTGTGATTATCGATCTGGAGCCCCTAGAGCCGATCGCAAGTCACTTCGGTACCTCTAGTTTCTAGAGCAGTCTCTAGAGAGCGTGTGATTATTGATCTGGAGCCCCTAGAGCCGATCGCAAGTCACTTCGGTACCTCTAGTTTCTAGAACAGTCTCTAGAGACCGTGTGATTATTGATCTGGAGCCCCTAGAGCCGATCGCAAGTCACTTCGGTACCTCTAGTTTCTAGAGCAGTCTCTAGAGAGCGTGTGATTATCGATCTGGAGCCCCTAGAGCCGATCGCAAGTCACTTCGGTACCTCTAGTTTCTAGAACAGTCTCTAGAGAGCGTGTGATTATTGATCTGGAGCCCCTAGAGCCGATCGCAAGTCACTTCGGTACCTCTAGTTTCTAGAACAGTCTCTAGAGAGCGTGTGATTATCGATCTGGAGCCCCCAGAGCCGATCGCAAGTCACTTCGGTACCTCTAGTTTCTAGAGCAGTCTCTAGAGAGTGTGTGATTATCGATCTGGAGCCCCTAGAGCCGATCGCAAGTCACTTCGGTACCTCTAGTTTCTAGAGCAGTCTCTAGAGAGCGTGTGATTATCGATCTGGAGCCCCCAGAGCCGATCGCAAGTCACTTCGGTACCTCTAGTTTCTAGAACAGTCTCTAGAGAGCATGTGATTATTGATCTGGAGCCCCTAGAGCCGATCGCAAGCACGCTGTTCCAGCTCATGTCTCGTGAGTCGCCGGTGTGGCCCTCCTTCGTGGGGCCCCTCAACGTTTCCTAGGCCCCTAGGCTCCGTGCTTGCAGGGCTTCATGGGAAATCCAGCGCTGCTCCCTCTCTTTTTCTCTTCCTCTCTCTGTTCCCTCTCTTCCTGCCTCTCTCTGTTCCCTCTCTCCCTCCCTCTCTCCCTCCCTCTCAACCTCTCCCTCTCTCACCCCTCCGTCCCTCTCTCCCCCGCTCCCTCTCTTCCTCCCCTCTCTCCCTAACCCTCTCCCCCTCTCCCCCTCTCCCCCTCTCTCCCTCTCTCCCTCACTCCCTCACTCCCTCTCTCCCTCTCTCCCTCTCTCGCTCTCTCGCTCTCTCTCTCTCCCTCTCTCTCTCTCACCCTCTCCCTCTCTCCCTCCCTCTCCCTCTCTTTTTCTCTTCCTCTCTGTTCCCTCTCTCCCTGCCTCTCTCTGTTCCCTCTCTCCCTCCCTCTCTTCCTCTCTCTCAACCTCTCCCTCTCACCCTCTCTCACCCCTCCGTCCCTCTCTCCCTCTCTCACCCTCTCCCTCTCTCCCTCCCTCTCCCTCTCTCCCTCTCTCCCTCCCTCTCCCCCTCTCCCTCTCTCTTGCCCTGAGAGTGCCAGTGACCCCCCCCAGTGTCCGATCCATCAGCTGCCCTCTCCCCCTGCGCCCCAGGCAGTGCAGCCGGGTGCTGGGCGAGGAGGGGGTGACGGTCAGGCTGCTCCTGAGGAAGGCCGCCCCCTTCGGGGTGCTGTGGAGCCTCACCACCTACCTGTACCTGCTGGCCCTGCTCCGGATCTCCAGCACGGACGCCAGCGCCGTGCTGTGCTGCAGCCAGCCCTTCGTCTTCCTGCTGTCCTGGATCGGGCTCAAGGACCGCTTCCTGGGCATCAGGGTGAGGGCCGGTCCCGGGTTCGAATCCCGCACGGGGGAGGGCACCCTCCGGGTGGAGTCTGCGCGTTCTTCCAGGGGATGCCCCAGTGATCTCCACTTGCAGAGCGAGGCGGACCGGGCTAGTTGGCAACTCCAAATTGTACCTGTGTGTGTGCGTGTGTGTGTGTTTTATGTGCGTTTGAGTGTGGGAGGGTGTTTTGTCCGTGTGTCTAATTCTGTGTGGTTGTTTGTGTGTTTGTAGTTAGTTGTGTGTGGGTGGTTGTGTGTGTGTGGAGGGTGTTTTTTTCATGAGTATAATTCGGTGTGGGTATGTACTTGTGTGTGAAGTTGTTTGTGTGTGTGTGTAGTTGTGTGCGTGTGTGAAGTTGTTTGTGTGTGTGTGTAGTTGTGTGCGTGTGTGGGTGTGTATTCATGTGTGTGTAGTTGGTTGTGTGTGTGGGTGTGTATTCATGTGTGTGTGTAGTTGGTTGTGTGTGTGTTGGTGTGGATCTGTGTGTGTAGTTGGTTGTGTGTGTGTGTGTGTGTCGCTGGTTGTGTGTGTGTGGGTGTGTATCTTTGTGTGTGGTTGGTTGTGTGTGTGTGGGTGTGGATCTGTGTGTGTGGGTGTGTATCTTTGTGTGTGGTTGGTTGTGTGTGGGTGTGGATCTGTGTGTGTAGTTGGTTGTGTGTGTGTAAGTGTGGATCTGTGTGTGTGTCACTGGTTGTGTGTGTGTGGGTGTGTATCTTTGTGTGTGGTTGGTTGTGTGTGTGTGGGTGTGGATCTGTGTGTGTGGGTGTGGATCTTTGTGTGTGGTTGGTTGTGTGTGGGTGTGGATCTGTGTGTGTGGTTGGTTGCGTGTGTGTAAGTGTGGATCTGTGTGTGTGTCGCTGGTTGTGTGTGTGTGGGTGTGTATCTTTGTGTGTGGGTGTGGATCTGTGTGGGTGTGGGTGTGGATATGTGTGGTTGTGTGTGTGTGGGTGTGGATCTGTGTGTGTGGATCTGTGTGGGTGTGGTTGTGGATCTGTGTGTGTGGTTGTGTGTGTGTAAGTGTGGATCTGTGTGTGTGGTTGTGTGTGTGTGGGTGTGGATCTGTGTGTGTGTGTGTAAGTGTGGATCTGTGTGTGTGGTTGTGTGGGTGTGGGTGTGGATCTGTGTGTGTGTGTGTGTGGGTGTGTCCCTCTCCCTCAGCAGATTCACACTGTCCATGTGGGCAGGAAGGGAGGGAGCAGGATGTGCCATTGAGCTTCTCTCCTCTTGTCCTTCCCAGATTGTAGCGGCCATCCTGTCAATCACCGGCATCGTGATGATGGCCTACGCCGATGGTTTCCATAGCGACTCCATCACTGGGGTGGCCCTCGCAGTGGGCTCCGCCTCCAGCTCCGCCCTCTATAAAGTGAGTGCGTGTGTGTCAGTCTGTCTCTGTGAGTGTGTTAGTCTGTCTCTGACTGTGTGTGTCAGTCTGTCTCTGTGAGTGTGTGTGTCAGTCTGTCTCTGAGTGTGTGTGTGTCAGTCTGTCTCTGAGTGTGTATGTTTGTGTGTGTGTCAGTCTGTCTCTGAGTGTGTATGTTTGTGTGTGTGTCAGCCTGTCTCTGTGACTGTGTGTTAGTCTGTCTGTGTGACTGTGTGTCAGTCTGTCTCTGAGTGTGTGTGTCAGTCTGTCTCTGAGTGTGTGTGTCAGTCTGTCTCTGAGTGTGTGTGTCAGTCTGTCTCTGTGAGTGTGCGTGTGTGTCAGTCCGTCTCTGTGAGTGTGAGTGTGTGTCTCAGTCTGTCTCTGTGAGTGTGTGTGTGTTAGTCTGTCTCTGTGAGTGTGAGTGTGTGTCTCAGTCTGTCTCTGTGAGTGTGTGTGTGTTAGTCTGTCTCTGTGACTGTGTGTTAGTCTGTCTCTGTGAGTGTGTGTGTGTTAGTCTGTCTCTGTGAGTGTGTGTGTGTTAGTCTGTCTCTGTGAGTGTGTGTTAGTCTGTCTCTGTGTGTGTCAGTCTGTCTCTGTGAGTGTGTGTGTGTGTCAGTCCGTCTCTGTGAGTGTGAGTGTGTCTCAGTCTGTCTCTGTGAGTGTGAGTGTGTGTCTCAGTCTGTCTCTGTGAGTGTGTGTCTCAGTCTGTCTCTGTGAGTGTGTGTCTCAGTCTGTCTCTGTGAGTGTGTGTGTCAGTCTGTCTCTGTGAGTGTGTGTGTCAGTCTGTCTCTGAGTGTGTGTGTGTCAGTCTCTCTGTGAGTGTGTGTGTCAGTCTCTCTGTGAGTGTGTGTGTCAGTCTGTCTCTGAGTGTGTGTGTCTCAGTCTGTCTCTGAGTGTGTGTGTGTTAGTCTGTCTCTGTGAGTGTGTGTGTCTCAGTCTGTCTCTGTGAGTGTGTGTGTGTTAGTCTGTCTCTGTGACTGTGTGTTAGTCTGTCTCTGTGAGTGTGTGTGTCTCAGTCTGTCTCTGTGAGTCTGTGTCTCAGTCTGTCTCTGTGAGTCTGTGTCCCAGTCTGTCTCTGTGAGTCTGTGTCTCAGTCTGTCTCTGTGAGTGTGTGTGTCAGTCTGTCTCTGTGAGTGTGTGTGTCAGTCTGTCTCTGTGAGTGTGTCTCAGTCTGTCTCTGAGTGTGTGTGTCTCAGTCTGTCTCTGTGAGTGTGTGTCTCAGTCTGTCTCTGTGAGTGTGTGTCTCGGTCTGTCTCTGTGAGTGTGTGTCTCGGTCTGTCTCTGTGAGTGTGTGTGTCTCGGTCTGTCTCTGTGAGTGTGTGTCTCGGTCTGTCTCTGTGAGTCTGTGTCTCGGTCTGTCTCTGTGAGTGTGTGTGTCAGTCTGTCTCTGTGAGTGTGTGTCTCAGTCTGTCTCTGAGTGTGTGTGTCTCAGTCTGTCTCTGAGTGTGTGTGTCTCAGTCTGTCTCTGAGTGTGTGTGTCTCAGTCTGTCTCTGAGTGTGTGTGTCTCAGTCTGTCTCTGAGTGTGTGTGTGTTAGTCTGTCTCTGTGAGTGTGTGTGTGTTAGTCTGTCTCTGTGAGTGTGTGTGTCTCAGTCTGTCTCTGTGAGTGTGTGTGTGTTAGTCTGTCTCTGTGACTGTGTGTTAGTCTGTCTCTGTGAGTGTGTGTGTCTCAGTCTGTCTCTGTGAGTCTGTGTCCCAGTCTGTCTCTGTGAGTCTGTGTCTCAGTCTGTCTCTGTGAGTCTGTGTCTCAGTCTGTCTCTGTGAGTGTGTGTGTCAGTCTGTCTCTGTGAGTGTGTCTCAGTCTGTCTCTGAGTGTGTGTGTCTCAGTCTGTCTCTGAGTGTGTGTGTCTCGGTCTGTCTCTGTGAGTGTGTGTCTCGGTCTGTCTCTGTGAGTGTGTGTCTCGGTCTGTCTCTGTGAGTGTGTGTCTCGGTCTGTCTCTGTGAGTGTGTGTCTCGGTCTGTCTCTGTGAGTGTGTGTCTCGGTCTGTCTCTGTGAGTGTGTGTCTCGGTCTGTCTCTGTGAGTGTGTGTCTCGGTCTGTCTCTGTGTGTGTCAGTCTGTCTCTGTGAGTGTGAGTGTGTGTCTCAGTCTGTCTCTGTGAGTGTGAGTGTGTGTCTCAGTCTGTCTCTGTGAGTGTGAGTGTGTGTCTCAGTCTGTCTCTGTGAGTGTGTGTCTCAGTCTGTCTCTGTGAGTGTGTGTCTCAGTCTGTCTCTGTGAGTGTGTGTCTCAGTCTGTCTCTGTGAGTGTGTGTCTCAGTCTGTCTCCGTGAGTGTGTGTCTCAGTCTGTCTTGGAGCCCCTGCATGTGTGTGTCAGTCTGTCTCTGAGCCTGTGTTTGTGTGTCAGTCTGTCTCTGAGCCTGAGTGTGTGTGGCAGTCTGTCTCTGAGTGTGAGTAAGTGAGTGAGTGTGTGTGTGTGGCAGTCTGTCTCTGAGTGTGAGTAAGTGAGTGAGTGTGTGTGTGGCAGTCTGTCTCTCTGAGAGTGAGTGAGTGTGTGTGGCAGTCTGTCTCTGAGTGTGAGTGAGTGTGAGTGTGTGTGTGTGTGTCAGTCTGTCTCTGAGTGTGAGAGTGAGTGTGTGTGTGTGTGTGTCAGTCTGTCTCTGAGTGTGAGTGTGAGTGAGTGTGTGTGTGTGTGTCAGTCTGTCTCTGAGTGTGAGTGTGAGTGAGTGTGTGTGTGTGTGTCAGTCTGTCTCTGAGTGTGAGTGTGAGTGTGAGTCAGTCTGTCCCTGTGAGTGTGTGTGTCACTCTGTCTCTGAGTGTGAGTGTGAGTGAGTGTGAGTATGTGTGTCAGTCTGTCTCTGAGTGTGAGTGAATGAGTGTGTGTGTGTGGCAGTCTGTCTCTGAGTGTGAGTGTGTGTGTGGCAGTCTGTCTCTCTGAGTGTGAGTGAGTGAGTGTGTGTGGCAGTCTGTCTCTGAGTGTGAGTGAGTGTGAGTGTGTGTGTGAGTGTGTGTGTGTGTGTCAGTCTGTCTCTGAGTGTGAGTGTGAGTGAGTGTGTGTGTGTGTGTGTCAGTCTGTCTCTGAGTGTGAGTGTGAGTGAGTGTGTGTGTGTGTGTCAGTCTGTCTCTGAGTGTGAGTGTGAGTGAGTGTGTGTGTGTGTCAGTCTGTCTCTGAGTGTGAGTGTGAGTGTGAGTGTGAGTGTGAGTCAGTCTGTCCCTGTGAGTGTGTGTGTCACTCTGTCTCTGAGTGTGAGTGAGTGTGAGTATGTGTGTCAGTCTGTCTCTGAGTGTGAGTGAGTGTGAGTGTGTGTGTGGCAGTCTGTCTCTGAGTGTGAGTGTGTGTGTGGCAGTCTGTCTCTGAGTGTGAGTGTGAGTGAGTGTGTGTGTGTGTGTCAGTCTGTCTCTGAGTGTGAGTGTGAGTGAGTGTGTGTGTGTGTCAGTCTGTCTCTGAGTGTGAGTGTGAGTGTGAGTCAGTCTGTCCCTGTGAGTGTGTGTGTCACTCTGTCTCTGAGTGTGAGTGTGAGTGAGTGTGAGTATGTGTGTCAGTCTGTCTCTGAGTGTGAGTGAGTGAGTGTGTGTGTGTGGCAGTCTGTCTCTGAGTGTGAGTGTGAGTGTGTGCGTGTGGCAGTCTGTCTCGCAGCCCCTGCGCGTGTGTTCCAGGTGCTGTTCAGGCTGCTGGGGGGGGACCTGCAGCAGGGGGAGGTGGCCGTGCTCTTGTCCTGTGTGGGCCTGTGCGGCACCGTGCTGCTGGCCTGGATCTGCGTCCTGCTGTATCTCACCCACGTGGAGTACTGGCCCTCCGCACAGCACCTGCCCTGGGACCTGCTGTGCACCCTCTCCTCCTTACTGCTCTGTAAGCACCCTCATTCCTCCTACCATTGTCTATGGGTCACGGGGGAGCTGGCAGGGTACGCCCTGGGCAGGACACCAGTCCGTCACAGGACACACACAGACACACCCTGGGCAGGACACCAGTCTGTCACAGGACACACACAGACACACTCTCACACACCCTGGGCAGGACACCAGTCCGTCACAGGACACACACAGACACACACTCACACACCCTGGGCAGGACACCAGTCTGTCACAGGACACACACAGACACACACTCACACACCCTGGGCAGGACGCCGGTCCGTCACAGGATACACACAGACACACACTCACACACCCTGGGCAGGACGCCGGTCTGTCCTCAGGACACACACAGACACTCACTCACACACCCTGGGCAGGACACCAGTCCGTCACAGGACACACACAGACAACTACTCACACACCCCGGGCAGGACACCAGTCCGTCACAGGACACACACAGACACACACTCACACACCCTGGGCAGGACGCTGGTCCGTCACGGGACACACACAGACACACACTCACACACCCTGGGCAGGACACCAGTCCGTCACAGGACACACACAGACACACACTCACACACCCTGGGCAGGACACCAGTCCGTCACAGGACACACACAGACACACACTCACACACCCTGGGCAGGACACCAGTCCGTCACAGGACACACACAGACACACACTCACACACCCTGGGCAGGACACCAGTCCGTCACAGGACACACACAGACACACACTCACACACCCTGGGCAGGACACCAGTCCGTCACAGGACACACACAGACACTTACACCAGGGCCAGTTTTCCCAGAAGCCCATTCACCCCCCAGCATGACTCTGGACTGCGGGAGGATACCCACGTGAAGCCTGGGAGAACATGCAGACTCCACCCAGACAGCACCTCAGGAATTAGCCCCAGCGCTGCGAGGCAGCATCGCTCACCACAGTGTCACCCAAAACCTTCTTTATTATCCGATAAAGTACGCCCCCCCCCCCCACACACACACACACACACTCCAGCACACTGAGAGTGCAATACAGGACCCTCCCTACAGGGGGCGCTGTAGAGCTCAAGCAAGGGTGGTACTCCTTGATCATTGGTACAGATGAGCCGGCTGGAACAGTGAGGGTAAAGTACAGTCCAGGGGGAGGACGCGGAGCCTAAAAGAGGGCTGTCAAAGACACTTTCTGCAGAGCAATGTCTCCATCTGCTGATTTTGTGCTGTTTTATTTGGTCCCACAGCTTTCAACATGCTGGTGCACTTCGGGACCGCGGTCACTCACCCCTCCCTCATTGCGCTGGGCTTCCTGCTGAGCGTGCCAGCCAACGCAGGTAAGACGGGCCCCCCGGGGGCGGAGGAGGTGCTGGGAGGGGGACCCTTCAAGCCCAGATCACACCCAGGAGGGCTGTGCCTGGTGGCTTGAACGTTTGGTAACACGTCACTTTCTCACTGTCTCCTCTCTCTCTCTCCTCTCTGCCCTCTCTCTCCTCTCCCCTCTCTCTCCTCCTCTCTCCCCTCTCTCTCCTCCTCTCTCCCCTCTCTCTCCTCCTCTCTGCCCTCTCCTACCTCTCTCTCCTCCTCTCTCCCCTCTCTCCCCCCTCTCTCCTCCTCTCTCTCTCCCCCTCTCTCCTCCTCTCTCTCTCCCCCTCTCTCCTCTATCTCTCCCATCTCTCTCCTCTCTCTCTCCTTTCTCTCTCTCCCCCACTCTCCCCCTCTCTCTCCCCTCTCTCTCTTGCCCCTCCTCCTCTCTTCCCTCTCTCCCCTCTCTCTCCTCCTCTCTGCCCCCTCTCTCCCCCTCTCTCCTCCTCTCCCCTCTCTCTCTTCCCCCTCCTCCTCTCTGCCTTCTCTCTCTCCTCCCCTCCCCTCTATCTCTCCGATCTCTCTCCCATCTCTCTCCTCTCTCTCCTTTCTCTCTCTCCCCTCTTTCTCCTCTCTCTCGCCTCTCTCCCCTCTCTCTCCTCCTCTCTGCCCTCTCTCCTCCTCTCTCCTCTCTCTTTCCTCTCTCTCTCCTCCTCTCTCCCCTCTCTCTCTTCCCCCTCCTCCTCTCTCTCCTCTCTCTCCTCCTCTCTCTCCTCATCTCCCCCCCCTCCCCTCTATCTCTCCCATCTCTCTCCTCTCTCTCCCCACTCTCTCCCCCTCTCTCTCTCCCCTCTTTCTCCCCTCTCTCTCTCTCCCCTCTCTCTCTCTCCTCCTCTCTCTCTCCTCCCTCTCCTCTCTCTTCCCCCTCTCTCTCCCCCTCTCTCTCTCTCCCCTCTCTCTCCTCTCTCTCTCTCCTCCCTCTCCTCTCTCTCGACTCTCTCTCCTCTCTCTCTCCTCTCTCTCACTCCTCCCTCTCCTCCCCCTCCTCCTCTCTCTCCTCCCTCTCCTCTCCCCTCTCTCTCCTCCTCTCTCCCCAGCGATCGACCTGCACATGAACTCCGCGCAGCCGCTCAGTCAGGAGCGCCTGGCCGCCAGCGGCACCATCGGCGCCGGCTTCCTGCTGCTGCTGCTGCCCGAGGAGTGGGACGAGAGCGCCCTCCGGTGGCTGGCCCGGCTGCGGGCGGGGCGGCGCCGGGAGGAGACGGCGGGGGCGGAGGAAGGCGGGGAGGGGGCGACGCCCAGCCGGGCCAAGATCAAGCTGGGGGGGGCGTCCGCGCTGGCGTGACGCCACGGCCCCCCGACAGAGAGAGCCCAGTGCCAGCCGGCCGTCAGGGAAAAATAATCCATCTTAATCCAACTGGAGACTCAGCAGGGGGGAGCCTGGCCAGTACCTGGAGGGGGAGACTCCTGGGAAAGCTGAGGCTGCTGCTGGAAGAGGTGTTAGTGGGGCCAGCAGGGGGCGCTCACCCTGCGGTCTGGGTGGGTCCTGATGCCCCAGTATAGTGACGGGGGACACTAGACTGTAAACAGGCGCCGTCCTTCGGATGAGACGTCAAACCGAGGTCCTGACTCTCTGTGCTCATTAAAAACCCCAAGATGTTTCTCGAGAAGAGTAGGGGTGTTACCCCCCGTCTCCTGGCCAAATTTCCCCCCTGGCCTTTACCCATCATGGCCTCCTAATAAGCCCCCTCTCTGAACTGGCTCCATCACTCTGCTCTCCTCCCCACTGAGAGCTGGGGTGTGGGGAGCGGACTGGCACCTCATCCAGGTGGGGGTACACACTGCTGAGGGTGGAGGGGATCCCCATGACCTGGAAAGAGCTCTGAGTGGAGGGTCCAGAAAAGTGTGAGAATTATTATGATGACTCGGAGACCAAAATAAAAAATGAAACACCTCTGTATTAAACTAAGGAACGCCCCCTGCTGGCCCCACTAACACCTCTTCCAGCAGCAGCCTCAGCTTTCCCAGGAGTCTCCCCTCCAGGTACTGGCCAGGCTCCCACCTGCTGAGTCTCCAGTGGGGCTGCCAGTGGGGAGCTGCAGGGTGATGTGGCATCAGGCATCTATTGACACTGGGAAGTCTCTTGCCTCACAGACACAAAAGACAGTGTCTGAGGAGCCTTCAGTTCCACACAGCTCAGCCTCTGGAGTTTAATTCCTGTGGGATGCTGGAATAGAGATTTCTCAGAGAAAAACCTTGTCACCCTCGTACAAGCCACATTCAGTGTGCTCTAAGGCACTGTATCTCATTTTCAAACAAAGTTACAAATCAGAACACTAGCTTATTATTAGAATGCTTTTTTTTTTGCCTATATTTTTTTGTCTTTTAATGGTGTTAAAGCAATATTGCTTTTCCATTTTGTAAGCATCATAAGAGTGTGTAGCATGAGACCGGTGTTTTGTGAATGTGATGTCTACCCAGTATCAATAACAGGTTAATTCTAAATAAATGTTCTTTTTTTCCCATATTGCATCTCGCAAAGTATAACATATTCTTAAATCTAACATTCACAGCTAAATGCTTCAAGTTTTGCAGGTCTGTGCAAAACAGCGTATTTATATAACAAAATAATCCGATAAACCCTATGGGCCAATTTAAATGTTATTTCTTTAACCTGGTTTGTAAGGTTGTCCAAGCTAATCTCCAGTGAGTATTTTCAAATATTGCATTCCAGAAGGATATACAGGGAAGGGTGAAGACGGGTTAACACAGATCTGTTACGTTTTTGTTTTTTATTTTCTATTTCATCACTGTGCAAGAACAGATTCGAGGCACTGTTTTTTTTAAATAATTTGTATTAAATGTATGAAGAATTTACAAATACAAATACAACCAGAGGATCAATATAGGTACATGAAAACAAACACAATCAGAAAAATAAACAATTAACCGCCAGAGGTAATAAGTAAATTATGTGATTAAATTGTATTTCTTACATATATCATATGTTTTCCCTGCTTTATTATTTCTCACATTTTTAATAGAATTTAAATAGTGTTTCAGCTCCACCTCCAAAGAACTAGAAAGGGGAGTATTATGAGACCCTTTTGATTTATGGATGTGAAATATACCCAGAATGACTAATAAATTGACTATAAATAAATGCTCTTTTTCCAAATTTTCTATTAAACAGTACAATAAAATATCAAAATCCTTCAATCTAAAAAACACCTTTAACTGCCTGCAAACAAAACTCTGCAAGTCCATCCAAAATAACTTATTACCCATCATGGCCTCCTAATAACCCCCCTCTCTGAACTGGCTCCATCACTCTGCTCTCCTCCCCACTGAGAGCTGGGGTGTGGGGGGAGCGGACTGGCGCCTCATCCAGGTGGGGGTACACACTGCTGGGGGTGGAGGGGATCCCCATTAGCTGTAAAGCGCTTTGAGTCCAGAAAAGCGCAATATAAGTGTAAGCAATTATGATTATTAATTTAATGCATTGCCAGTTTACCCGAGGTTATTTTACGGGGGCACAGCGACGATGCCCCGCACAACGTCACTTCCTTTCCAAGTCGGTCCAGCCCAGGCAATGACAAGCTGACACTCAGTGACGCCACTTCCGGAATTAGAGGCACTGGGATCTAGGCAGTTGGGGGAGCATAGCGGTACAATGGCTTTAAACGCAGGTAAATTTGCACATTTCTCATTTGTGTTCCAACATCTGTATTGCGCTGCTGAATTATACGGGGCTGCTAGTCCAAACAGAAGCTAGTCTGTTAGACCAAAGCGACTTTGGATCGGTGGAGGCAGGAAGATTTTCGCCTGCCTGGTGTCGTTGAGCTTCTTAGATGCTGCACCAAACTTTCTAGAAAGACCATCTACATTTTCTGAAGTGCACAGACAGCTGGCGACCCCCCTGGCTGTCGTGCGCGTAAAGTCGCGTATTTTTTTCCGTGTTGGTGGCTAAGCGCTGTTTTGTCGATAGGAAAAAGGCTGCGGTTTTAAAATGCCGTTGATCGGTAGTGTTTATTTGTACAGATATATATACCCGTGCTGCCTTTTGCTTATACGCTTAAACGTTCCCCTTTTGAAATTATATTAAACGTTCACCTGGTGTCGTATGCGACTCTTTGAGCCCTGGAGATCTGAATCGTGGTTATAGCCCCAGCGTGCATGCCTGTCTGTGCTTATCACAGCGGGAAAACGAGCTTATTGCTTATTGCGTGTTCATATCTGTTTCTCTGTGCTTTTAATACGTTTGGTGGGGATTCGAGTGATGCCGCCTCCACCTGAATGACAACTGAAGCCATCTCGACTTAATAATAATTACACTTACACTTATATAGCGCTTTTCTGGACACTCCACTACCAGCAGTGTGTACCCCCACCTGGATGAGGCGCCAGTCCGCTCCCTACACCCCAGCTCTCAGTGGGGAGGAGAGCAGAGTGATGGAGCCAGTTCAGAGAGGGGGGTTATTAGGAGGCCATGATGGGTAAATGCCAGGGGGGAAATTTGGCCAGGACACTGGGGTAACACCCCTACTCTTCTCGAGAAACACCCTGGGATTTTTAATGACCACAGAGAGTCAGGACCTCGGTTTGACGTCTCATCCGAAGGACGGCGCCTGTTTACAGTCTAGTGTCCCCCGTCACTATACTGGGGAATCAGGACCCACACAGACCGCAGGGTGAGCGCCCACTACTGTGACTCTGTGATGAGACAGAGAGGGGTCAGTCCAGACACACTGGACACTACTGTGACTCTGTGATGAGACAGGGAGGGGTCAGTCCAGACACACTGGACACTACTGTGACTCTGTGCTGACACAGAGAGGGGTCAGTCCAGACACACTGGACACTACTGTGACTCTGTGATGAGACAGAGAGGGGTCAGTCCAGACACACTGGACACTACTGTGACTCTGTGATGAGACAGGGAGGGGTCAGTCCAGACACACTGGACATTACTGTGACTCTGTGATGAGACAGAGAGGGGTCAGTCCAGACACACTGGACACTACTGTGACTCTGTGCTGACACAGAGAGGGGTCAGTCCAGACACACTGGACACTACTGTGACTCTGTGATGAGACAGAGAGGGGTCAGTCCAGACACACTGGACACTACTGTGACTCTGTGATGAGACAGGGAGGGGTCAGTCCAGACACACTGGACACTACTGTGACTCTGTGCTGACACAGAGAGGGGTCAGTCCAGACACACTGGACACTACTGTGACTCTGTGATGAGACAGGGAGGGGTCAGTCCAGACACACTGGACACTACTGTGACTCTGTGATGAGACAGGGAGGGGTCAGTCCAGACACTGGACACTACTGTGACTCTGTGATGAGACAGGGAGGGGTCAGTCCAGACACACTGGACACTACTGTGACTCTGTGATGAGACAGAGAGGGGTCAGTCCAGACACACTGGACACTACTGTGACTCTGTGATGAGACAGGGAGGGGTCAGTCCAGACACACTGGACACTACTGTGACTCTGTGATGAGACAGAGAGGGGTCAGTCCAGACACACTGGACACTACTGTGACTCTGTGATGAGACAGGGAGGGGTCAGTCCAGACACACTGGACATTACTGTGACTCTGTGATGAGATAGAGAGGGGTCAGTCCAGACACACTGGACACTACTGTGACTCTGTGATGAGACAGGGAGGGGTCAGTCCAGACACACTGGACACTACTGTGACTCTGTGATGAGACAGGGAGGGGTCAGTCCAGACACACTGGACACACTGGACACACTGGACACTACTGTGACTCTGTGATGAGACAGTGGGTCAGTCCAGACACACTGGACACTACTGTGACTCTGTGATGAGACAGAGAGGGGTCAGTCCAGACACACTGGACACTACTGTGACTCTGTGATGAGACAGAGAGGGGTCAGTCCAGACACACTGGACACTACTGTGACTCTGTGATGAGACAGGGAGGGGTCAGTCCAGACACACTGGACACTACTGTGACTCTGTGATGAGACAGAGAGGGGTCAGTCCAGACACACTGGACACTACTGTGACTCTGTGATGAGACAGGGAGGGGTCAGTCCAGACACACTGGACACTACTGTGACTCTGTGATGAGACAGAGAGGGGTCAGTCCAGACACACTGGACACTACTGTGACTCTGTGATGAGACAGGGAGGGGTCAGTCCAGACACACTGGACACTACTGTGACTCTGTGATGAGACAGAGAGGGGTCAGTCCAGACACACTGGACACTACTGTGACTCTGTGATGAGACAGAGAGGGGTCAGTCCAGACACACTGGACACTACTGTGACTCTGTGATGAGACAGAGAGGGGTCAGTCCAGACACACTGGACACTACTGTGACTCTGTGCTGACACAGAGAGGCGGGAGTCATTATTATTAAGATGTATTTTTTGTCAATTTATTAGAATAAAAAAGTTTGCAGTCAGTTTATAACCAGAAAGGAGTGCAGTGTACACTGAGTATTAATCCCTGTGCACTCACTCACAGAGGATGAAGACTATGAGTGGGAGCCGCCCTCGGAGGCCGAGATGAAGGTGATCCAGGCCAGGAGAGAGCGACAGGACAAGATCAGCAAGCTGATGGGAGACTACCTGCTGAAGGGCTTCAAGATGCTGGGAGAGTGCTGTGATCAGTGTGGGGTGAGCCTGGGGAGAGGGAGGCCAACACAGACACGCCGGACACTGCTGAGACAGAGATCAGGGTCAGCACAGACACTGCTGAGACAGAGATCAGGGTCAGCACAGACACTGCTGAGACAAGCAGAGATCAGGGTCAGCACAGACACTGCTGAGACAAGCAGAGATCAGGGTCAGCACAGACACTGCTGAGACAAGCAGAGATCAGGGTCAGCACAGACACTGCTGAGACAAGCAGAGATCAGGGTGAGCACAGACACTGCTGAGACAAGCAGAGATCAGGGTGAGCACAGGCACTGCTGAGACAGAGATCAGGGTGAGCACAGGCACTGCTGAGACAGGCGGAGATCAGGGTCAGCACAGGCACTGCTGAGACAGAGATCAGGGTCAGCACAGACACTGCTGGAGCAGGCAGAGATCAGGGTCAGCACAGACACTGCTGAGACAGGCAGAGATCAGGGTCAGCACAGACACTGCTGAGACAGGCAGAGATCGGGGTGAGCACAGACACTGCTGGAGCAAGCAGAGATCAGGGTCAGCACAGGCACTGCTGGAGCAGGCAGAGATCAGGGTGAGCACAGACACTGCTGAGACAGGCAGAGATCAGGGTCAGGACAGACACTGCTGAGACAGGCAGAGATCAGGGTCAGCACAGACACTGCTGGAGCAGGCAGAGATCAGGGTCAGCACAGACACTGCTGGAGCAGGCAGAGATCAGGGTGAGCACAGACACTGCTGAGACAGGCAGAGATCAGGGTGAGCACAGACACTGCTGAGACAGGCGGAGATCAGGGTCAGCACAGACACTGCTGGAGCAGGCGGAGATCAGGGTGAGCACAGACACTGCTGGAGCAGGCGGAGATCAGGGTCAGGACAGACACTGCTGAGACAGGCGGAGATCAGGGTGAGCACAGACACTGCTGAGACAGGCGGAGATCAGGGTGAGCACAGACACTGCTGGAGCAGGCGGAGATCAGGGTGAGCACAGACACTGCTGAGACAGGCGGAGATCAGGGTGAGCACAGACACTGCTGAGACAGGCGGAGATCAGGGTGAGCACAGACACTGCTGAGACAGGCGGAGATCAGGGTCAGCACAGACACTGCTGAGACAGGCGGAGATCAGGGTCAGCACAGACACTGCTGGAGCAGGCGGAGATCAGGGTGAGCACAGACACTGCTGAGACAGGCGGAGATCAGGGTGAGCACAGACACTGCTGAGACAGGCGGAGATCAGGGTGAGCACAGACACTGCTGGAGCAGGCAGAGATCAGGGTGAGCACAGACACTGCTGAGACAGGCGGAGATCAGGGTGAGCACAGACAGTGCTGGAGCAGGCAGAGATCAGGGTCAGCACAGACACTGCTGGAGCAGGCAGAGATCAGGGTCAGCACAGACACTGCTGGAGCAGGCAGAGATCAGGGTCAGCACAGACACTGCTGGAGCAGGCAGAGATCAGGGTCAGGACAGACACTGCTGGAGCAGGCAGAGATCAGGGTGAGCACAGACACTGCTGAGACAAGCAGAGATCAGGGTCAGCACAGACACTGCTGAGACAGGCGGAGATCAGGGTCAGCACAGACACTGCTGAGACAGGCGGAGATCAGGGTGAGCACAGACACTGCTGAGACAGGCGGAGATCAGGGTGAGCACAGACACTGCTGGAGCAGGCAGAGATCAGGGTCAGCACAGGCACTGCTGGAGCAGGCAGAGATCAGGGTCAGCACAGACACTGCTGGAGCAGGCAGAGATCAGGGTGAGCACAGACACTGCTGAGACAGGCGCAGATCAGGGTGAGCACAGACACTGCTGAGACAGGCGGAGATCAGGGTGAGCACAGACACTGCTGGAGCAGGCAGAGATCAGGGTCAGCACAGACACTGCTGGAGCAGGCAGAGATCAGGGTCAGCACAGACACTGCTGGAGCAGGCAGAGATCAGGGTCAGGACAGACACTGCTGGAGCAGGCAGAGATCAGGGTCAGGACAGACACTGCTGGAGCAGGCAGAGATCAGGGTGAGCACAGACACTGCTGGAGCAGGCAGAGATCAGGGTGAGCACAGGCACTGCTGAGACAGGCGGAGATCAGGGTGAGCACAGGCACTGCTGAGACAGGCGCAGATCAGGGTGAGCACAGACACTGCTGGAGCAGGCAGAGATCAGGGTCAGCACAGACACTGCTGAGACAGGCAGAGATCAGGGTCAGCACAGACACTGCTGAGACAAGCAGAGATCAGGGTCAGCACAGACACTGCTGAGACAGGCGGAGATCAGGGTCAGCACAGACACTGCTGAGACAGGCAGAGATCAGGGTCAGCCTAAGATGACTGCGAGACTCTGCTCCTGGAATCCTCTCTTTCTGTCCCCAGACGATTTTGCTCCAGGACAAACAGAAAAAGAACTACTGCGTGGCGTGCCAGGAGCTGGACTCGGACATCGACAAAGACAACCCAGGTACCCGCCGTCCTGCTGTCCTGTCCTAGAGGAGCACGCCACTTTTTGGGATTCTCCCCGAGCTGTGCTTTGGGACAGGCGGGTTCGCATTCGATCCCTCCATCTTCCAACCACTTTATCCAGTACAAGGGGGGAGCTGGAGTCTATCCCAGCAGGCAAAGGGGCACCAGGCAGGGTACGCCCTGGACAGGACGCCCGTCCATCACAGGACACGCACGCACACCAGGGCCAGCTTACCCGGAAGCCAGTTCACTTCCCAGCATGTCTCTGGACTGCGGGAGGAAACCCACGTGAAGCCTGGGAGAACATGCAAACTCCAACCAGACAGCACCTCAGGAATTAGCCCCAGCGCTGCGAGGCAGCATCGCTCACCACAGTGTCACCCGAAACCTTCTTTATTATCCGATAAAAGTACAACCCCCCCCCCACACACACACACACTCCAGCACACTGAGAGTGCAATACAGGACCCTCCCTACAGGGGGCGCTGTAGAGCTTAAGCAAGGGTGGTACTCCTTGATCATTGGTACAGATGAGCCGGCTGGAACAGTGAGGGTAAAGTACAGTCCAGGGGGAGGGCGCAGAGCCTAAAAGAGGGCTGTCAAAGACACTTTCGGCAGAGAAATGTCTCCATCTGCTGATTTTGTGCTGTTTTATTTGGCCTCATCTATTAAGCTGCTGAAGAGCCCTGTGGCCCGCAGGGGGCGCTCTACCGCCAAGAGGCCATAAACGTGGCGCTCGCCTATCTCGAGTCACGAGGAGGGGCCGCCTTTTGCATGGACACCCCTCCAGAAAAAAAAACTCTCCTGAGAGAATGGGATCATGGGAAGCGTTGGCGCCCCCAGACGGACCGCCGCGCGACCTGTCCGTCCCCCTGCTTTTAACGTCATCCTGAAAACCCAAACTCGCCAAGCGGAAAAGCCAACTCTCCCCTTTCTGATCTGCTCTCAACTGGAGACGTCGCGTTTATCGTATCGTACCAGGTGTAACACAGGGGGACGGTGGGATACGCAGGGACCAGAAACAGGTGGTTCTGCTGTAATAATAATAATAATAATAATAATAATAATTGCTTACACTTAAATAGCGCTTTTCTGGACCCTCCACTCAAAGCGCTTTACAGGTCATGGGGATCCCCTCCACCCCCAGTAGTGTGTACCCCCACCTGGATGAGGCGCCAGTCCGCTCCCCACACCCCAGCTCTCAGTGGGGAGGAGAGCAGAGTGATGGAGCCAGTTCAGAGAGGGGGGTTATTAGGAGGCCATGATGGGTAAAGGCCAGGGGGGAAATTTGGCCAGGACACCGGGGTAACACCCCTACTCTTCTCGAGAAACACCCTGGGATTTTTAATGACCACAGAGAGTCAGGACCTCGGTTTTACGTCTCATCCGAAGGACGGCGCCTGTTTACAGTCTAGTGTCCCCGTCACTATACTGGGGCATCAGGACCCACATGGACCGCAGGGTGAGCGCCCCCTGCTGGCCCCACTAACACCTCTTCCAGCAGCAGCCTCAGCTTTCCCAGGAGTCTCCCCCTCCAGGTACTGGCCAGGCTCACACCTGCTGAGTCTCCAGTGGGGCTGCCAGTGGGGAGCTGCAGGGTGATATGGCTGCTGTAGAGGCTCGCAAATGCTTTGGGCAGGGTGTCTGGCCTCGTTCGATTCAGTTTTCTCCGTTCTCCACTCTCTCGCAGCTCTCAACGCCCAGGCCGCCCTGTCCCAGGTCCGAGAGAGACAGCTCGCCTTCCAGCCCAGCCCCCAGGTCAACGGGACCCCGCCTTCCGACCCCGCCCCCCCGGCCGCCGGCCAACCCCGGCCCGTGCCCGGCGAGGGCGGGGCCTCCCCCGGTCCGCGGGCCCCGCCCCTCGTCCAATCGGCTGCCACCGCCGGCCCCGCCCACTCCGCCCTGGCCGGCGCGGAGGAGGCCCTGCTGCAGAAGCTGCAGTGGGCCGCGCGAGAGCTCCAGGGCTCCACCTGCGTGGAGGCCAACATCCAGCTGTGCGGCCTAATTCGCAGCTGTGCCGATTCCCTGCGCAGCCTGAAGAGCCTGCAGTCCTGATCTCGGACCTTTGAGGGACACGAGGTTAATCAAGGGAATGAGACCACCAAGGAGAGAGTTCCTGGCTTAAAACCCAAACAGCTATTTTAACAACTGGTGATTTGGAGCTTGTTACCCTTCGTTGTTGTTGTTGTTTTTTTTTGCACATCGGGACAGTTTAAAGTGGTGGAGCTTGAAATCCGGGCCTTTGTCGTCTTTTTTTTTCTGGTGCGATTGTTGTTGTTGCGGAACGAACGGGGACAGACACAGCGCCGCCGTCTCTGTCCTGTTTCCGCATCTGTCTGGTCTTTTAGATCTGCAAGAAATGGTGGGTTTTGATTATCTGGGTTCTATCCGTTCCTCCAGTTCGGGGCGTTTGTGTGGTTTGTGTGGTGTGGTGGCTCTGTGGCTGAGGCTCTGCGCCTGTGGCTGGGAGGTTGCCGGTTCGAATCCCACGGCCGGCAGAGGAATCCTACTCCGTTGGGGCCCCTGAGCCAGGCCCTTCACCCCAGCTGCTCCAGGGGCGCCGTATAAATGGCCGACCCTGCGCTCTGACCCCCCAGCTTCTCTCTCTCCCTGTCTGTGTGTCTCCTGGAGAGCAAGCTGGGGTCTGCGAAAAGACACGATAAAGTGGTCTGATCTGATACACAAGAAAACATGTCAGGTTGTCTCACGCAAGATGCAATTGCCATTTTAATTTCAAATCTGCATCTGATCCGATCCAACGCAAATAATTATTTCCCTCTGCCCGGGTCGGTCAGTTTCTTCCTTGACCGCTCGAGTCCTTGCGCAGAACTGCATTTGAAACCGAGAACAGGCGGTGCTTCTTTACACAAAGGGCGGTGGGGGTGGGGAACAAGCAGCCCAGCCCTGTGGTTTAAGTCCCTACCCTGGCTGCTCTCAAGACCCAGCTGGGTGAGACCCTCCAGTCAGTACAGGAGGTCCTTCTTTACACAAAGGGTGGTGGGGGTGTGGAACAAGCTGCCCAGCCCTGTGGTTGAAGCCCCTACCCTGGCTGCTCTCAAGACACAGCTGGGTGAGACCCTCAAGTCAGTACAGGAGGTCTTTCTTTACACAAAGGGTGGTGGGGGTGGGGAACAAGCTGCCCAGCCCTGTGGTTGAAGCCCCTACCCTGGCTGCCCTCAAGACACAGCTTGGGGGAGACCCTCCAGTCAGTACAGGAGGTCCTTCTTTACACAAAGGGTGGTGGGGGTGGGGAACAAGCAGCCCAGCCCTGTGGTTGAAGCCCCTACCCTGGCTGCTCTCAAGACACAGCTGGGTGAGACCCTCCAGTCAGTACAGGAGGCCCTTCTTTACACAAAGGGTGGTGGGGGTGGGGAACAAGCTGCCCAGCCCTGTGGTTGAAGCCCCTACCCTGCCTGCTCTCAAGACACAGCTGGGTGAGACCCTCAAGTCAGTACAGGAGGCCCTTCTTTACACAAAGGGTGGTGGGGGTGTGGAACAAGCTGCCCAGCCAGGTTGTTGAAGCCGAAACCCTGGTTTCTCTTAAGAAATGTCTGGAGGGGATCCTGGGATCCACTCTGTCCCTACCTCTGAGCAATTGAGAGACGCCAATTAACCTAATCAGCGCGCCTTTTTATTAGATGGGGGGCAGAGCGCGCATATTCCACGCAGAAGCCCCACCAGGAACCCAGAACCCGAGATCCGTCGCCGGGCCGGCGGCCGCCACTCCATCGTCTCGAATCGGCAGTTTCTCTCGACACGTCTCTTAATGCTGTTCGGAAATCAAAAACAGCCCAGCGTCGTTTCCAGGTGCCGACCGCCCGTGGGGAATTAAGGGCGCCGGTTTCTGATTGACTCGTACCCTCGCCGATAGGTCTTCAATAAAACACTCTCTCGTCAGCTCTGAGGAGCAGAGGTCGGTCTCGGGAGGAGCGATCTGGCTGATGAGCGGTTCAGCTGTGCCGAGTTAAGAAGCGCTTTGCTTTGCAGGCGCATCAAACGCGCCACCGGCCTGGCTCCCAGCTGTGCAAACGATAAAGAGACGTTTCGCCGGCGGGGGGCAGGAGTTAAGAGACCGGGCCGACGAGCCGTTAAGGCCTTGCACGCCCACGCAGCGTCGCTGGAGGAAACGCGACCGGACCCGGCGCCCGCCCCTCTCCCCGGTTGGAGTCGGGGGGTCTGGGCGGGGACGGCGGGCGCAGGCGAGGCCGGTGCCTCACCCAGCCCCGCAGGCCCCGCGGGGACTGGAGAGACCGGGAGACCACACGGCGGGCTTCTGCCTTTATTCCCTTTTCTTCCACGGAGGAATGGACATCGCCCCGAGCGAGAAATTGACACGCTGGTAAGACAAAACAAAACAAATCGACGATTTTCTCGGCTTTTCTAACGCCGCGGGTGGTGGTGGTGGTCGTCGTCATGGAGACCCGACGCGCCCGCACAAGCTGCGCATCCTCAGGGTAGCATCTCATTTCAGAAGCCGTGTGTGTGTGTGTGTGTGTCCGTGGGCACCGCTCGCTTGCGGGATGGGAGAGCAGCGCCCGGCGAGGCGGAGGGCCGGGTCATTGTAGGAGCGGCGCTGGGGACAGATCAATCAATCAATCAATCAATCAATCAAACGCGCCCGTCTTGGGCTGAAGCCGTCCGTGGAAACACCTCTGTTCTGCGGGTAGCATCCGTGTGCACATGGGCACGCCGTGGGAGAGGATTAAGTTACCGGGACCCGGAGTTTCAGACGCGCTAATCCTGTCCGCAGTTGGAGACAAAGTCCCTCTCTGGGGGTGTGGAAAAACAGCGAGAGGAGAAACCACCCCGTCTTCTCGTCTGATCGCACCGTTACTGCTCCCCGTTTTCAAGAGAACTGTTTGTTGGGGGTCGGAAACGCGTCTTTTTACTCAAGATTGGATCCAAGCTTGATGAGCTTGTAACGGGCGCAAGGCGAGGGGCGGTTTCGGTCGAGTGAGGGAAGTATTTTACTTCCACCTCATTAATCTCTCTGAGTGGGGGGAGGAGACATCCGAGGCTCTAAAAATAATAAAAAAAGAACTCCTAACGTAATCCCCCCTCCCAAATCAAAGGAGCTAAATTTTAAAGCAAATTTCAACCAAATCGGCTTCATCGTTATTTTTTTTTTGTCAACACGTAGTCCGAAGGCTCCTTTGGCGCCTTTGGGTAGATTTGGCTGAAGTGTATTAAATTGAACGCGTGTCCAGTGCTACCCCTAGCCCAGACGTCTCCCAGAATGCCTCTTGTCCCGCCTCCTCTTTGCAGTGCTCAGTGTGTTTGTCCCGGTGTCTCTCTGTCCCTCAGGTGGGCCTGAGGCAGCTGGACGTGTCCCTGCTCCGCCCCCAGCTCGCCGGACCAGGGGATCAAGGGGATCATTCCGCATCCCGCTGGGAGATCGGTGGCGGAGCAGCCCGGTGTCCCCTCACCCTCACGCTATCAGCCTGGCTGTAGGGGTGCCGACCCTGGTCATCAGGCCAGGGCTTCCTGGTCACTGGGTCACTCAGGCAGCAGCTGGGCGAGGACCTCCAGTCGGGACAGAAGGCCCCTCTTTACACAAAGGACGGTGGGAGCGTGGAACGAGCCGCCCGGCCATGTCGTTCGAAGCCTCTGTTCTGGTTTCTTTCCAAAATGGCTGGACGGGATCCTTATTAAGTTGTAGCGGGAGGCGCTCCTTTACACCAAGAGTGGTGGGAGCGTGGAATAATCTACCCAGCCGTGTTGTTGAAGCCGAGACCTTTGGCTCTGTTCATGATCGGACTGGATTAGGAGAGGACCTGATGCAAGGATTCGAAATCGACCACCCAGCGGACTTCTTCAGGATTGACGGTGAAAACGCGGAGCAGAAGGCGCAATCGGAAACTGTGGGAGTGCATTTAAAACTAACAGAAGGCGCTCGTTTACACAAAGGGCAGCAGGGGTGTGGAGCAACCTGCCGCAGCCCTGTTGTTGACGCCGATACCCTGGCTTCTTTCGAGAAACGGCTGGCCGCGTTCCTCGGGAGAGACTTCTGTACACCAAGGGGTGGCGGGAGGGTGGAACAAGCTTCCCCAGCAAGGTTGCTGAAGCCAGTACTCTGGCTTCTTTCAAGAAACAGTTGGATGGGATCCTCCAGTCGTGCCGGGAGGCACGTCTCTTCACAAAGGGAGGTGGGAGTGGGGAACAAGCTGCCCAGCCATGTTGTTGAAGCCGATTTGGCTTCTGTCAGGAAAGGTCTGGATGAGCTACTCGCTACCAAACGGGTTGGATGAGCCGACCAGCCCCTATTGCTTGTAACTTTTTTTTTGTTAAGTTGCAGTCTTTAGCGGTGCTCCTCGACTCCTCCCTCGATATCTCTGCAATCCAGCAGTCAGACCACCCTGCAGCTCCCCACTGGAGACTCAGCAGGTGTGAGCCTGGCCAGTACCTGGAGGGGGAGACTCCTGGGAAAGCTGAGGCTGCTGCTGGAAGAGGTGTTAGTGGGGCCAGCAGGGGGCGCTCACCCTGCGGTCGGTGTGGGTCCTGATGCCCCAGTATAGTGACGGGGGACACTAGACTGTAAACAGGCGCCGTCCTTCGGATGAGACGTCAAACCGAGGTCCTGACTCTCTGTGGTCATTAAAAATCCCAGGGTGTTTCTCAAGAAGAGTAGGGGTGTTACCCCAGTGTCCTGGCCAAATTTCCCCCCTGGCCTTTACCCATCATGGCCTCCTAATAACCCCCCTCTCTGAACTGGCTTGATTTAACAGCTCTATGTAGTCAGGCTAGGAAGGGTCGGTGCAGTTTCTGAGCGTCAGTCTGGTTCTTGACTTCTTGACTTGAATGGAGGGCATATAAAAGCTGATCTCATTTAAATCTGATTTCCAGGCCTGTTGGTCAGGACGTGGGGGGGAAGTGGGTTGGGGGTTTGGTTTGAATTGGGGGGGGTGTTTTTTTTTTTTTTAACGTCCATGCTTCAGTGGTTCCCTTTCCCCCGGCAGTCTTCCTGCGCGGATCGATACTCCGCCTAGTGGTCAGAAGCGGAACTGTCTTACTGTCGTTAAACCGCTGCTGAGAGTCAATTCAAGGTGCTTTATATGGGGGGGGAGCGTTCTGGCGCACTATGGCTGCCGTCGCATCATCCAGGTGGGGCTGCACACTGGTGGTGCTGGAGGGGAGTCCCCATTACCTGTAAAGCGCTTTGAGTGGAGTGTCCAGAAAAGCGCTATATAAGTGTAAGCAATTATTATTATTGGCATGTTCAATTTGTGTACAATCAGTGTTGCCAAAGCAAATAAATAAAATTAACATATTACAACAAAGACATTTCATAAAATATTTCCATATACTGTAGACAGATGGAGCATTATTGGGAGACAGGCTCACTGTCTGTTCCTCAGGCTGGGACAGGAGATCACACACTGTATTATTATTATTATTGAGAGACAGGCTCACTGTCTGTTCCTCAGGCTGGGACAGGAGATCACACACTGTATTATTATTATTATTGAGAGACAGGCTCACTGTCTGTTCCTCAGGCTGGGACAGGAGATCACACACTGTATTATTATTATTGAGGGACAGGCTCACTGTCTGTTCCTCAGGCTGGGACAGGAGATCACACACTGTATTATTATTATTATTGAGAGACAGGCTCACTGTCTGTTCCTCAGGCTGGGACAGGAGATCACATACTGGGCTGCCAGTTCAACTGCGTTCCCTCCTCCCTCTCCCAGTAGGACTGGGACCCGTTGTGATTCTGGCAGGTGTGGGAACTCTGGGATTCGATTTCTGAATTTAGGGAAGGATGTTTCTCTAATCCCAAAATGTCTCCGTGTCTCCGGGTTTTCCTCCCACCTCTCCTCTCCAATCAGCTAATTTAAGCTTAATGGGACCTTTTAAACCCTTGTCAAAGGGCCGGGTTCCGGCCCTGTGGGACTGGAGTGGGTCACTTGGGATCCGGTCTGCTTCTGGGTTCTGGCCCTGCGGGACTGGAGTGGATCACTTGGGATCCGGTCTGCTCCTGGGTTCATGCCCTGGGGGACTGGAGTGGATCACTCGGGATCCACGCCCCTTCTGGGTTCTGGCCCTGGAGGACTGGAGTGGATCAGTTGGGATCCGCTCCTCAGTGCTGGCCATGGGGGGACTGGAGTGGATAGCTTGGAATCCGGTCTGCTCCTGGGTTCTGTCCCTGGGGGGACTGGAGTGGATCGCTCGGGATCCAGTCGGCTCCTGGAGGGCCGGTCCCTGTATCTGCAGGGTTTTTCAGGGTCTCTTTCCAACACTCCCCCCCTCCCACCCTGAGCCAGCTGGTCCACTTCGGCCAGCATTGCCCTGACCGCTTCCTCCCGCACGGGGGCCGCGAGGGGAAGCCGGCCCCTCTCCCAGCCAGCAGGGGGCGCCAGGCAGAACATGCAGACTCCACCCAGACAGCACCCCAGTCACCACTGCTCCTGAAGAGGCCAGCTGGACTGTAACCCAGGAGGTCCAGCAGCAGAACTGGACACCCTCCCCCCCAAGCCTGGGCTGGAGGAACCCCAGGGACAGGGGCGTCAAATTCTTCGCCCGGGAAGCTAAAGGTGTTCTTGCGCTGGCTGAAGACAGATGACCACCCCCCTCCTCATGGACGATCTAGGATCACCTGGCTCCTTTCAATGGCAGTGAAGATGGCGGCTGGGCGTTAGGTGATCGCTACTGCTTTTGCCCAGTGCAGCTCCCGCCGGCATGTGCTGGTTCCCAGTTGGGGTCCTGGGGCCTCAACCTCCAGTGGGGCGCGGAGGCCCACCGTGATCAAGGAAGTTGCTTCCTGGGCGTGGTTCCTGGCACAAGTCCGGGCTCTTATTTCGGGGACCGAACGGGACCCTTTCAGGCTCCGGCGCGGGTAATAGCGATCTGGTGAGGGGGAAGTGGGGGGTGGGGGGCTCCAGGCCCGGTCTTGGGGAGCCCCCGACAGGGGGAGTCCCTGCCAGATGACCTGCGTGCGGTTGATGCTTCAGGCCAGTCTCAACAGCGGCCGCTGCGGTTAAGTTGCACATCCCTCCGCTAGATGGCGCCCCTACCCTTTTCTGTGCTCGACTTAAGTTCCATTATTTAGATAGATAAAAATCTGGCAGCCCAGTATGTGATCTCCTGTCCCAGCCTGAGGAACAGACAGTGAGCCTGTCTCTCAATAATAATAATACAGTGTGTGATCTCCTGTCCCAGCCTGAGGAACAGACAGTGAGCCTGTCTCTCAATAATAATAATACAGTGTGTGATCTCCTGTCCCAGCCTGAGGAACAGACAGTGAGCCCGTCTCTCAATAATAATAATACAGTGTGTGATCTCCTGTCCCAGCCTGAGGAACAGACAGTGAGCCTGTCTCTCAATAATAATAATACAGTGTGTGATCTCCTGTCCCAGCCTGAGGAACAGTGAGCCTGTCTCTCAATAATGCTCCAGCCGCCTACAGTATATGTCAATATTTTATAATATGTCTTTGTTGTAAATGTCTGTAACATGTCTGTAGATTTTATTTTACTTCTATTTTTTGTTCTGTTCCATGTTAATTTTATTATTTTTATTTGCTTTGGCAACACTGATTGTACCCATCGGTCATGCTAATAAAGCCCCTTGAATTGAATTGAATTGATAAAAATACTTTATTAATCCCGTGGGGAAATTGATGATTTCAAAAAAAGGATGAGGTCTCCTTTTGCCTATACCTCCACAAAAATAGTTCGTACGCCTTTTAATTGTAATTGTGTGCATTGCTAGTTCAGTTGAATTGTGCTCTTCCCTGGGTGTAGATTTCCCGCTGTGTCTCGTTTTTTACATATTCCTCCACAGGAATAGTTCGTAAGCCTTTTAATTCTAATTGTGTGCATTGCTGGTTCAGTTGAATTGTGCTTTTAATTTAATGTTAAGATTTTAATGTTGTTGTTGTTGTTGTTGTTTTAACGTCCGGTATATCTGGATTGCGTGATAAAAAGCCAAATCTTGTTGTTCTCCCCGCCCCAAAAAAAAAAAAATCTGCTGTCTATCCTTCTAAAGAAATCATCAACCCCCTCCTTGTTGGATGGGTGGGGTCAGGTCTCCTTTTACCTATACCTCCACAAAAATAGTGCGTACGCCTTTAAATTCTAATTGTGTGCATTGCTGGTTCAGTTGAATTGTGCTCTTCCCTGGGTGTAGATTTTGATTTTTTTAACGTCCGGGTATATCCGGATTTCGTGACGAGAAGCCATATGTTATTCTTAATTAAATTAATTAATTAAATCATTAATAATTAATTAAATTAAGGGAAAGTGCCTTTTCCTTATCAAAAACGGCCACACACACCTGCTGTCTGTCCTGCGCGGATAGCCCCAATTTCTAAAGAAATCGGGTTAAGGACGAGACCCGCCCGACCGGGTTAGTGGGTCCGAGAGGGGAATTGAGATTGGAGAAGGGGCCGGTGGTTCTAGCGGCGGCCACTAGATGGCGGCGTTGCGCCGGGGCGCCGGCTCAGTCCCCGCTCCCCGCACGGAGCCGGCCGAGGAGCCGAAGAAGCGTTTCCTTTACGCGGATCAAGACGTTTTCCAGAATCCCCCCCCTCCCCTTCTCGCCACACGCAGGACGCGGCCCTGCGCCGGGAATTGACATCTTTTTCCTTTTATCTGGGCGCCCTTGTCTGCAGCACCCATTCTGCCCCTATCGCCCTTCCCAGGCTGGTGGGAGTGACGCTGTCGGTATGCAACCCTCCCACCCCCTCTGTGTTTAAACACCAGCCTGGCGCCCGTTCCGCAGTTGTATAGTCTTATAAGGTAAAAAAAAAAGAGATCGCTAGGGAGGGCCAAGGGGAATTTCGCTTTGAAAGCGCCGGGGGGGGAGGGAGACGGGCTGCCGGCGGGGGTGTGCGTTTGTCTGTGTCGCAGAGAGCCGAGGACGGAGGGGGGCCGGGAGACCACACGCATCTGGGTATGGGCGGCGCAGTGCTTCTACACCCGTGGTGTAGGGAGGGGTCTGTCTGTGTGGAGCTTGCATGTTCCCACCCGCCTGCTCTAGTGGGGTTTCCTCCGGCGACTAACCTCGCAAAGACCCACACGCTGGTGGGTGAATTGGCCGCCGGGAAAACTGGCCCTGGTGTGTGTGTGGGGGGGTGCTTACTCTGATAGACTGGTGTCCCTTCCAGGGTGTAACCCGCCTTGTGCCCCGTTGCTGGGATAGACACTATCCCAGGCCTTGAATAGGGTGAAACGGTTAAAAAATGGACGGAGAAAAATCACTTTTCACTGTTTTAGGAAGGAATTCCTGACGGCGAGGCTGTGTCTGGAGCCGCTCCCGGGGGCATCGGGAATTTGATCTCGGGGTCCCCCCCCAAAAAATAACAACAACAACTGAGGGTTCCCTTCCGACACCCTAAATCTCAAGAGCCCGTTGGCCCAGACCACTTACAGTACACAGGGCACCAGACATGGTGGTTTACCACAGTACTGTAGTCGAAACAGGTGTGTGTGTGTGTTACAAAATATTGGGTTTCTAAACAAGGGCTTAGTTAAGTGTGGGTATCTCCGGTAAGGACGGGTTATTTAATGGGGTTCTCCACTTCTGGAAATAACCTCAGGCTTTCAACAGAAATATCCCAAATCGGTCAGGTAATCTCCTGGTTGTTCCCCGCGAAGGGCGCCGCTTCGCTCGCCGCCATTTTGCTGCCGTTGCCGGGATACGAACGGGTCCCGCTTCCCGCCCGGTTTCGGTTGACCCGGCTGCGGCAAGAAAAAAAACAACAACAACCCAATATTCGTCTCCGGGAAGCGCATTAAAATCACTCGCGAAAAACAGGAGCTCGCCCATGGGATGGGTGGGGGTGGTACCACTTGAAAGATTCGTCATGAAAGTATCCGCGCTGGCCGCTCCGCTGAGGTATTTTTGGAAGAAACCGGAGCCCTCCCGTGTGGCCGCTTCATTTCCACAGCCTGGCCCTTTTTTCGGGGCTCAGCTGTCGCCGGGAGACAGACGCGGTTCCTGTATTTATAGGTCGGGCGGGATGTGGGTCGCGACCCAGTAATCTGACCGGCTGCCAGGCCCGCCCGCACGGCCTCTCCCCCTCCGTCCCCCTCCCGCTCCAGGTCCCGGCTCTCGTCGCCCTGAGCTCGGACACGGAGCCGGCCCCCCAACGACCGGCCCACGTCCTCGCCGAAAGAGCGGTGTGGAAGAGACCCCCCCACCGTCCCGGGTGCCTCGGATTCCCGCGTGTCCTCCGAGGGACTGTCGTGGCGTTTCCCCTCCGGTTTTGTTTTTTTTTTACGTTTCCACGGCGGGCCGGGAATGACCTGCGGTTTTTGTTTTTTTTTTACCTGTTTTTCGTTGTTTTTTCCCCCGCACGTTCTTTGCGTACCTGGGTCAGAGAGAGAGAGAGCTGAGCCCAAAACAGAGCCCCCTGAGCCAGCTGGTCCTGAGGCTCACCGACCTGAGCCACACCGATACTAACCAGCCTCAGGACAGCACTGCTAGAGCACCACAACCCAGACTCAACCACATCACAGCACAGATCAAACAGCAATATCTCACACACTGGGACACACACACACAAACACAACATAAACTGGAATGCTACAGAACCCTAAACAGACAATACACACTAGCTGAATATTTGACCAAGATAAGAAACGACAAACAGAAACAGACCCTGACGAAGTACAGGCTCAGTGACCACAGCCTGGCCATAGAAACTGGGCGACACAGGCAGACCTGGCTGCCCAGAGAGGACAGGCTCAGTGACCACAGTCTGGACACACACACTGGACACAGGCAGACCTGGCTGCCCAGAGAGGACAGGCTGTGCTCCCACTGCCAGCGGGGAGAAATAGAGACAGAGGTGCACTTCCTACTGCACTGTGACAGATACTCTGGGATTAGAGAAACATTCTTCCCGAAATTCAGAAATCTAATCCCAGAGTTCCCACACCTGCCAGAATCACAACGGGTCCCAATCCTACTGGGAGAGGGAGGAGGGAACTCAGTTGAACTGGCAGCCACCTTTATTTTCTTTTCACAGATAAAAAACCGCTCATCACAAATGAGAAAACTTCACATGAATACATATAGATACTGTACCCAAAACAGGAGATAAGAACACATCTTGTTGAGTTCAGACGAGGCCACGTTAACATAACACTCAGTTATCGTACTTTTGTGAGTCATTTTCAGTCACTTCCAAAGCGGGACCAATCTCGTTTCCCTTTATGGGATTCTCCATATCGGAGATTCAGTGGGCACCTGGAGGAAGAGCTGTCCGTGTGGAGTCTGCGTGTTCCTCCCCCCATTATCCATATCAGAGATTCAGTGGGCACCTGGAGGAAGAGCTGTCCGTGTGGAGTCTGCGTGTTCCCCCCCATTATCCATATCAGAGATTCAGTGGGCACCTGGGTGTGTCTGTCCTGTGATGGACTGGCATCCCACCCAGAGTGTAGCCCACCTTGCGCCCCCCGTTGCCTCCTGCGATAGACCCCCCCCCCTACGCCCCTGCACTGGATGAAGGGGTGAGAATATGCACGGGGGGAACGCAGGACCACCTGCTGGATCCTGATCCTCCAGGAGCTGATCCGCGAACCTTCGGGTGAAAATCGCCCCCGCCCCCGACCAGCTTCCCAGGGTGCACAGCCTCTCGGAGAAGCGCCCGAACGCGGAGGAAGAGTCTTTAACAGGGTTGCCGCTGGGTGACCCTGTCATGAGCTCCTGCTGCCTCACCGCGGCGGGTCAGGTGAGACCCCGAGCTCCTTACTCATCCAGCGCCTGGATTAACGGGGAAGACCGCAGGCTGGGAAACCTGAGACGCAGCCCCGGAGGGGAATAACAGAGCCAGGCCTATTTATAGAGCTGGGCTGGAGAATCATTGTGTGTGATAATAATAATTATTATTCCTTGCGCTTCTCTAGCGCTTTTCTGGGCCCTCCAATCGGAGCTCTTCACTGGGCCTGGGGATCCCCCTCCACCACCACCAGTGTGCAGCCCCAACCTGGATGGCCGCCAAAATCTAACAAAAACAGTCGATTCTCAGCACGTGCAATGCGTGGAGGAATTTGACGTTTTTCCCAGGCCGTAATCTCTCCAGACCTCAGTCCCGGTGGGATGTATTGATAGGCTATGACTCCTAGGAGTGGCACGGTAGTGCAGCACTGGGGACCTGCGTACAATTCCGGTCCTGGGGGTACTGTCTGTGTGGAGTTTGCATGTCCCCCCCCCTTGTTTGGGTTGGTTTCCTCCCACAGTCCAGAGACACACTGGTAGATTAACTGGCCCTGGTGTAAGTGTGAGTGTGTGTGTGAGTGAGTGTGTGTGTGTGTCAAGTGTGAGTGTGTGAGTGTGAGTCTGAGTGTGCGAATGTGAGTGTGTGAGTGTTTCAGTGTGTGCCCTGTGATGGACTTTTTTTTTTTTTTTTTTTATAACATTAGTTTATTAACCCTTTACAATTTCTTGCATTAGGAATTATCTTTTCGCATACCCCAGCTTGCTCTCAGACACACAGACAGGGAGAGAAGCTTGGGGTCAGAGCGCAGGGTCTGCCATTTTACAGGGCCTCTGGAGCAGTTGGGGTTAAGGGCCTTGCTCAGGAGCCCAACGGAGTAGGATTCCTCTGATGGACTGGTGTCCTGCCCAGGGGGTACCCTGCCTTGTGCCCCGTTGCTTGCTGGGATAGGCTCCGGCTCCCCCTGGCCTGGACAAAGGGACGACCCACCCGGACAGCCATCCTGCTGCAAGGAAGGCCAGGAATCTGGGCTGCGGAAATGTCCCAATCGCTGGGATGCGCTTCAGGTTCTCAAAAAGGCCCCCTGTGCTTCGTCTGTGGGGCGTGGGGGGGCAGGGGGGGGCGGTCCTTCACAATTTGTCCCACGTGTTGCCTGATATCCCAGCTCCCCCGGATGACCTTCGGGGACAGCCAGTTGGCATTGCTTTTGCCCGCACAATCTCGCACGACCTCCAGAGGCGGTGAGGACCGCGCGCGACTGGCCGTCGGTATGGACGCCCTGGGTCTCTCTCCGCTGAGCCGGACCTCAACCCAGGAGGTGACTGTGAAGACGTACGATCTGACTCACTCCACACCTGCTGTGTGATTGATAGAGGTCACCTTGTACGTTTTCTGACAGCTGTCCTACTAACGTTACCCCTGGCTTCTCTCCGGCTCTGTGTCCGTGACAGGCAGGGGACAGGTGCTGAGCGCCGGCATTCAGTGGCTATATTTGTTGGCGTTGCAGGCGCGTTTGAAGACCTATAATAGTCAGCTGCTCTATCGCCCTGCAGCTCCCTACTGGCAGCCCCACTGGAGACTCAGCAGGTGGGAGCCTGGTCAGTACCTGGAGGGGGAGACTCCTGGGAAAGCTGAGGCTGCTGCTGGAAGAGGTGTTAGTGGGGCCAGCAGGGGGCGCTCACCCTGCGGTCTGTGTGGGTCCTGATGCCCCAGTATAGTGAAGGGGACACTAGACTGTAAACAGGCGCCGTCCTTCGGATGAGACGTCAAACCGAGGTCCTGACTCTCTGTGGTCATTAAAAATCCCAGGGTGTTTCTCGAGAAGAGTAGGGGTGTTACCCCGGTGTCCTGGCCAAATTTCCCCCCTGGCCTTTACCCATCATGGCCTCCTAATAACCCCCCTCTCTGAACTGGCTCCATCACTCTGCTCTCCTCCCCACTGAGAGCTGGGGTGTGGGGAGCGGGCTGGCGCCTCATCCAGGTGGGGGTACACACTGCTGGGGGGTGGAGGTGATCCCCATGACCTGGAAAGAGCTCTGAGTGGAGGGTCCAGAAAGGCGCTATATAAGTGTAAGGATTGATTTTCTAATTCAAGAGCCTTTGTTTTTTTTCCCTCCAGGTTCCTCTGGGAGTTCAGAAGAGAAGGAACGGAGCTGAAAATCCCAGCTGTGAGAGCCGGAAGCAGATGTCCCGGCAGCGCGTGACAGGAAGTGTCTGCCAAGAACAGGAAGTGATCCCGTCACGCGCACGCGGCTACCCTGCCCCACATCCTGCACGGCTCTCTGGGATAGGTCAGATTTTCAAAGTTGCTGAAGACAGCAGCTCAGAGACGCAGCAGAGCAGGGTGGACTGATTATAATGAGGGAAGTGGAGTTAAGATAAAAGGGGGTTAAGATAAAGGGGGGTTGCCAGTTCAAGTCCGCTAGCTGTGCCTCTCACTGCGGGTGTCTCCTCTGGTGAGATGTTGCTCTGTCTTTTGGATAAGACCCCCCCCATCTTCAACTGCAAAGGTCTGGAGTTGGAGTGGGAGCTGTGCAGCGATCAGGAGACCCAGGATTCCTTTCCGGTGTCCTGGAATTCCAGATGTTTCATTTCCCAGAGGTGGCCAGAGAGATCGGGGGGGCTTTCCAGAAGACGAGAGGGGTGAAAAAAAACAAGGCGAAAAGCCATCCCCCAGCTTGGCCACAGTGCTTTGAGTTTCTGCCAGTGTTTTGGGCCTGTTTGTATAAACCTGGGCGGCTTTCGGTCTGAGCCGAGTTATTATCAACAAATTCTTCCTGCTGTTTGAATAGAAGCAGACGACTCTGAACACTGGAGCTAGGAACTGTTTTTCAACGTGTACACAAAACCCTACAGGCATCAAGGAGAGGGCTGATCTCAGTGTTTATTCTTATGCACACTGCTAAATCACTTTAGTCCTGATCAGCGCAGAGAGGGGGTGAGATTGATGAAATTATTCCAAACCCCCGAAAGTCAACTGAAGAGGGTGGCTTCAGGCTTTAACAAAGACCAAGCGAAAATGGAAGAATAATGGATTTGGGGCTAGAAAAAAGGGTTATGCTGTTTCAGAAAACAACCTGGAACATTTCAAGCACTGAACTAGTGAGGATTTGGGATTGAAGCTAACCATCAGTGCCACTCAGGCCATAATCCAGTACCTCTGCAGGCTCTTATATACTCTGAAGTTGTCATATTTGGCACAACACCAAGCACTAAAGAGAGGAGACACAAACACTATAGCACACTGTGCAGGGCCTGATGCAGGCGGTTAAGGTGAAGGCTGATGTGTATTTGACCTGTATGGGGCAGTATGGTAGTCAGCGACACTCCCTCCCAGTGGAACAGGGCAGGAAATGACATCATCCCCTTGGGATCTGGAGATCTCCCCAGTGTCTGGGTAATGGCACCGTGTGGCCTGTGAAGGTGGGGGCTTGCCACGAGAGGCCATGGTGAAATGCCAGCAGGGTGTGAGGCACACTAGTGTCCTGGGTTCGAGGCCAAGGAGGAGCACCGGTCTGTGGGGAGCCTGCGTGTTCTTTCCAAGCGTTGGGACTTTCTCATATGGACGAGCGGCCCCCTGAAACCTGCAGCAGCTCAAGAGCGGAGAAGAATTTTAAAAATCCCGATCGTCCAGCAGGTTTGTTCAGTGACATCGGTGGCTTTCCTTCCAGGGGGTTGAAAATTGGCTGAGTCCCAGCTCCCACAGGTCAGGGTTTTTCAGAACCGTGATCTAGGGTTCGAACCTCCATGTCTTAGAAAACTTGGAAAAACTGTAAATTTCCTTGGATTAGGGTGTCTGATATGCTAATTGATACTGATGATGGCAATAATACAACCACTCATTTCCTTTCACAGAGAGTTCTGTAGTTCAACCTCCCTGCAGACTGACCTTTGACCTCCCCATTGCCCCCCAACGAGGGTCAGCACCAGGCACACAGCAGGCTGACCTTTGACCTCTCTGTTGCCCCCGGTGAGGGGTCCTCTGATGAGTCAGCACCAGGCACACAGCAGACTGACCCTTGACCTCCCTGTTGCCCCCGACGAGGGGTCCTCTGATGAGTCAGCACCAGGCACACAGCAGACTGACCCTTGACCTCTCTGTTGCCCCCGACGAGGGGTCCTCTGATGAGTCAGCACCAGGCACACAGCAGACTGACCCTTGACCTCTCTGTTGCCCCCGGCGAGGGGTCCTCTGATGAGTCAGCACCAGGCACACAGCAGACTGACCCTTGACCTCTCTGTTGCCCCCGGCGAGGGGTCCTCTGATGAGTCAGCACCAGGCACACAGCAGACTGACCCTTGACCTCTCTGTTGTCCCCGGCGAGGGGTCCTCTGATGAGTCAGCACCAGCAGCACAGCTTGTAAACAGGGAACCTCCCTGCGTTGTGAAATGACTGTGTTACCACGGAAACTGGCCGACTCCCTCTGGGGGGGGGAGACGCTGTACAGGAAGGCAGGCCCTCGTGCAGTTCTGCTTCTACCGCCGCGCGCCGGACACTGCTAGGGAGGTCAGGGGTTCAGTCGCGGCGGAGACGTTCGCCAATCATGACCGGGGAGGGGACCGAGGCTGGCGGTGGTTGCTCAGCTTGACGAGAGGAGTCAAGTCTGCAGGAAGTAGGTGAGAAAAGCCATCGTAACCCACAAGCCCCTCGATGGCTGGAGTTCCTGTCCTGTCTCCTCTCTCTCTTTCCTCCTGGCCTCCATGATCGCCACACTGGGTTTGCCCCAGAATTGCCCCTCACTACCGCCGTGCCAGCCGGGCCAGATGCAGCTGGAAAGCTGGATAATAATAATAATTGCTCACATTTATAAAGCGCTTTTCTGGACACTCCACTCAAAGCGCTTTACAGGTGATGGGGATCCCCTCCACCACCACCAGTGTGCAGCCCCACCTGGATGATGCGACGGCAGCCATAGTGCGCCAGAACGCTCCCCACACACCAGCTCTCAGTGGGGAGGAGAGCAGAGTAATTAAGCCAATTTATAGAGGGGGGTTATTAGGAGGCCATGATTGATAAAGGCCGATGGGAAATTTGGCCAGGACGCCGGGGTACACCCCTACTCTTTTCGAGAAACACCCTGGGATTTTTAATGACCATAGAGAGTCAGGACCTCGGTTTTACATCTCATCCGAAGGACGGCGCCTGTTTACAGTATAGTGTCCCCGTCACTACACTGGGGCATTAGGACCCACATGAGCCGCAGGGTGAGCGCCCCCTGCTGGCCCCACTAACACCTCTTCCAGCAGCAACCTTAGTTTTTTCCCCAGGAGGTCTCCCCTCCAGGTACTGGCCAGGCTCACACCTGCTTAGCTTCAGTGGGGCTGCCAGTTGTGAGTTGCAGGGTGATATGGCTGCTGGCTGCTGGGATAGCGGCGCAGTGGAAAGGTCGCCCCCTGGAGGGCGGGCGCTCAAAGACATCGAGGTTCCAGTCCAGGGAGCAGGTAGCCGGGGCGCGGTCCGTTATCAGAGAGAGCCATTACCTCAGAGATCTGGGGAGAGAAGGGAGGGTGGAAGCAGAAAATCTGTGGGAAACAGAGGACTGTATCTCAGGAACGTCTGATATTGACCATCACGTAAAGGAAAAAATGCGATTGGTCCTGTTTTGGAAGTGATTCAGAATGACTTGGAAAAATGCACATAATCATGTTGGAACTGTTGCCTTTTCTTGCCTTAACGAGACATGTTCATATATACTGTTTTAGGTCTATGTATCTTAAGGGAAAATGTTTCTGTTTTGTGCTCCTCTGTATTTATTTGTGAAAAGAAAATAAAGTGCTTAAACCAGGGCACTTGAACTCTATGCTCTCCAGGTGAAGGCAGTGTGCAGGCACCACCCAGGGCAGCCCGGCAGCGAGGACCCCAGGCTCAATTCCAGCTTGCATGCCTGTCTGGGGGGGAGTCTGCACGTTCTTCTCCGGTTTGCGTGGGGCGAAGCTGGCAAACGGTGAACGTAAAGCATTTTCCCCATCCAAAAAAGCCCAAAGAAATCCTACTGTGCCGTCCCAAAAGAGCAGCGTTTGGTTCGCCTGACTTATTTTTAAATTCCAGGGAAACTCCGGGTGGTTAGGTGACGTGAAAGGTTCTGCTGCAGCTCACCGCAACGAGATATGAAATTGATGGAGCTCGAAAATTCAGAGCGGTTTAACTTCTTTTTTTTTTTGTTATGGCAAAGGGTTTCCTCAATTTTCGTCTTTGTCAGCTTTGGACACGCAGCGGGTTACTGCTCGATGCCTAAAGGAGAAGTCTCGCTCGGCTGCTTTCTGTATTTTCGGGAGTTTTTCATACAGTAAAATCGGTTCTGAGGGTCGGGTTCAATGGACGCACAAGAGAAAGGGTCATTTCAGATACAAAAGCTCAAGTGTGCTGTGTAGAAACCTGGACTGGACCAGACTGGGCCCCATTGATAAGAACAGATCACTTTATCGGCCATATCCAATGTCTTGCGTTAGGAATGTGTCTTTTCGCAGGCCCCAGCTTGCTCTCCATGAGACACACAGACAGGGAGAGAGAAGCTGGGGGTCAGAGCGCAGGGTCAGCCATTTATACGGCGCCCCTGGAGCAGCTGGGGTGTGAAGGGCCTGGCTCACGGGCCCATCGGAGTAGGATTCCTCTGCCAGCAGCAGGATTTGAACTGGCAACCTCCCAGCCACAGGCACAGAGACTGAGCCGCAGATGTGTAATCAGTATTTCTGATTAGGCTGATTAGGACTGCCAGCGGCTGTGTGTTTCCTTTTTTCTTTGCTGGGGAAGGATATTGCGGTTGCGCAGGGCTTTGCGGCATATTTTGACGCAGATTGGAGCCAGAGAACGAGAGGAGAATGTGAGGGTTTTTTTTTTCATTTCTTTACATTTTATTTTCAAACGTTCAGCCTCGCAATGTTAGACACAGACATGAAGGAACTGGGGCAGCACAGTGTTGAGCCTCGCTCCCGCTCGGCGCCGAGGCCGAAGGTTTGATTCCTGGGGTGCTGTCTGGGTGGAGTCTGCACGTTCCGCCTGTGTTCATGTGGGTTTCCTCCAGGTGCTCAGGTTTCCTGATAGACTCCAGCTCCCCTGTGACCCTGAATTGGTAGAGGTATTCCAGCCAATACAGGCCAAGTTCTTCTTCAGCTCCAGGACATTTCTGCTAAGGTGATTGCTGGAGTGCTTGGTCCCTCAAAGCTCTGAAATATCATGGGGAAGAAATTCAGGGCTGCATGTACATTTTGACAGAAAGGGAGATGAATGTTTTCAATGGCACTGACCGTTTATTGGCTTATTGGGAAAACCTCCTAACACGGTATCATGCAATTGCTGTTGAAAGGATATTCATTAAAATTCAATTACTTTCAATTGTGTACTTGCATTTTCCAAATATGGTATGGCTTTCAAAAGATTGTCATGTGGAGTTTTTTTTTTTTATTGGATACTTTCTTTTATGTATAAATAATTGTAGGCAAACACCATCACCGGTGACTACGTCTATTTAAAAAAAAATCCCCATCTCCGCTCTGTAACTTTACTATCTTGATATTCTGCGTTAAAAGCCTCCTGGACTCTTCTTTTGGGAGTACCGCAAAGTATTTCCAGACAGACCCGACCGCAATGTTGCCAAAGGCCTGGTCTCCAAAACAGGGACTTTTGCCGCCGCGGGTCACCTGGCGCTGCGTGCCCGTTCACCTGCGCTCACGGCCCGGCGGGAAGATCGCCCGCCAGCCCAGGCCTGGTCCCCAGGCCTAGTTCGGACGACGCTCGGGTTTTCTCAATCTTTAGCGAAAAGCTGAGAGCGAGGGAGACGATTTACAACGGTTTATTTCGTTTTAATCGACCTGACCCATCTTTCTGTACGAACAAAAGGCCCTTTAATACGGCTTGTGGTTTGAACCGCTCCGGTCGTTTACCGAAACAGCCACGGAAATTTTCAAATTAATCTCCAGTCTTCCAGTACCCGTACTCCCGCCCTGACCGTCTCATAAATCCCCCTCCCATTTATAATTCAGTCTGCTGAAATTATTGGATGAGGAGGTTCAACGCCTATTTTTCCATTTTTCCCGGTAATGTTTTAATGATGTCAACATCTTACACGATACGCGAACGCTGTTAACATCAACCAGCACTTTCGAGATCAAAAACGGCAACGTTTATAATAATAATAATAATAATAATAATAATAATAATGCTGAACACATGAATAGGCTATGTGTCCTGATATTACAAACTCCTTTTATAACTGGGAAATGTAAGCACTGGAAATAAATATCCTTCCCACTGTCGGTTTGTAACGTGCAAAAGGAGCCGAGAGGTGAGAATCCAACGGAAAAAACATTTGCATTATCAGAATATCTATGCGTAATAAATTTCAATGGGGGAGATAGGAAAATTTTCCTCCAGAAAGACAGGTCAACTTCCCTGTCCCAGCGCTTAAGCACCGGGTCCAATCTGGTTCCGGACGATCGTGCGTATCTGGGCACTAAAAACCCGGTCTGTACTACGGGACATTAAGACCCCAGTTTGTTTCGGGACAGAAATAACCCGGTCTGTACCGGGACATTAAGAACCCAGTTTGTTTCGGGACAGAAATAACCCGGTCTATACCTGGACATTAAGAACCCAGTTTGTTTCGGCACAGAAATAACCCGGTCTGTACCGGGACATTAAGAACACGCTGCTTGTTAAGAGTTAAAGAGTTCGGGAGAGTTCTTGCCGCCAGATCACCCGAACACACCGAACCGGGACAGAACTCGCGTTGGATCTTTAATTGAAAATGCAACACAATGAGCCGACTGGCTTTCACTGGGCTCGGTGAGCTTGACTCGGGGGGACCCCCCCTTCTCGGATAGAGGGAACACCCCGCCGGACTGACCCCCCTGTACTGACTGGGCGAAGTAGGAAAATGTAGGAATTAACAGGGAGCGACGAAGGCGTCTGGAATATGGGCAAATGCAGAACAAGAACATTAAAAACCAGTACACGACTACCAGAACCCCATCTATTCCAGAGGCCCTTACTGTATTTGTATTTATTTATTTGATTTTGGCGCCTGCGTCCTGCGATCACGCAACCTCTGCGGTGTGCAGCGAAACGATCTTCCTCCCCGCTTGTGTTTTGATTCGACTGGTTCGGTTCGGTTCGGTGTCCGGTCGCTCTGCGGCTGGACCACCCCTCCGGACCACCAAAATCACGTGTCGCGAAAAACCGCGGCAGGGGGCCGATGTTAACACATCAGCGGCCGAGTTTGTATGTTTATTTCTGTTGTTGTTGGCCCAGATAAGTGTTGTTGTTGTTGTTTTTTTTCCCCACACACCAGTCACAACCCTTCAAAGAGCCCAAGTCTTGAAGGCTTCGCTTTCGCTTTCAAACTGAAGCTGTCTGGGGCTGGCCGATGTAGTTCAATCCTCAGAGGTGTGACCTGTCCCCCGGGGGGTGGTCGTGCGTGGTCCCCTTCACGGGTGGGGGTGAGACTTTTTTTTTTTATTCTACCCGGGCAACTGTCTCGAAACGTCCCGGGTTTTTCGCGGAGCGGCTGCAAAGTCCGGGAGATTACAAAACGCACTTTGCCTGCCGGTCACATCGTCTCTGCTTTGCATGTCGTCTCTCCTCCCTCTCTCTCCCTCCCTCTCTCTCTTCCTCGCAAGCCCAGTCGCTCACAGCGGCGGAGCTCAAGTCTTCAAACAGACTTTCCAGAAAACCCCAAGAGCGGCGCCGCGACTTCATGACAGCTCCTGCGGGCCGTGGGGTCGTGAAATCGCTCCCGCCTCCCTCCTCCTCTCCCTCCCCTTCCACAGCAGCAACAGGTTGAAGAATAACCGGCCCATGTGTGCTCTTGTACTTTTTTTGTGGTCTTTTACTGTCGCAACCGGAGGATGAACTAACTCATCTGCGAGGGAGAGAGAGGATAAAAAAAGAGAACATTTCTTGACACACGCGGTCGTGGCGCGACCGGGTCGTTTGACATGCCGGGGGGACTCCTATAACCAGCGAAGAACTTGTTCTTTAACAACGACAACAACAACAACAACAACAAAACTGTTTTACTGAAGACGACGCGGACTTGGCGGCCGGGTGAGGAAGCGACACTGACAGCGAGCTGCGCCTTTCGCCGGCTGGAGTCGGTTCCTCTTCCTCGGGCGTCTTTTAATTAAAGCCGAGCTCTGCAACTTCTCTATCTGCTCGGATCTGCCCCCACCCCCCCCTCCGGGGCGGAAAAGTGTGTGTGTGTGTGGTGGGGGGGGTTGATTTCTGTGAAGAGGAGCTGGGGGTTTGGTGGCATGGAACCGGGGCCACGGGCGAACCCCGACACACCGGACCCACCGCGTCCAGTCCCGTCCCGTCCCACCGCCACCGCAAGCCGGCGAGAAATGCCCTCACCTCGGACCACTACCACCACAGCCCGTGAGCGCCTCTCCGGACTCTGCTGGACCTGAGGGAACCCGTTACCGGTGGTTTTTCTTTTGATTTACCCCCCAGCACCCCGGTCTCGGACGGGGTGGACAGGGGGGGGTGGGGAGGCGTTTTTAAAAAAAACATTACGAAGCTCGGAAACCGCAAGTGTTGTGTTTTTTTTTTTAATGATATTTTTCGCGCTGTTGGTGTAGTTCGTTCCTGTTTTCGGTTGTTGTTGGTTTTTTTTTCTTCTTCCGACGTGTGCCCCCCGGGGAGACAACCTCCGCAAACACCAGCAGCACCAGCAGCCCAGCCATGAGCTCGGTGTGGAAACGGCTGCAGAGGGTGGGGAAAAAGGCGTCCAAGTTTCAGTTCGTGGCGTCCTACCAGGAGCTGATGGTCGAGTGCACCAAGAAATGGTGAGTTGTGGTGGTGGTGGGGGGGACCGGAACCGGGACCGCCGCCTGCCAGAGCCGGCGAAGTTGCCTTCAGAAAGAGGGGCGTGTTGCCTCGCCCGCCGCCCGCGGAAAGGGGCCGTGGACGTGCGATTAAGCGCTTCGTGGGGAGGGGACTGCCGGTGTGAGCCGAAAGATAAGAGCCGGGTGAGGGACGTGGGGGGGGTGTAGGTTGCCAGAAGTGACGGCTCGGAGGAGGAGGGGGGGTCTCTCGTTTCCCCCTCCTTGGGCTGAAAGAGTCCCCCCCCCCCAGCAAGAAGCGAACAGCGCGACTTGTTCCGCGGCACTTCCGCGTTGAGTCGCTCGGCCGCCGCCGTTGCGCCACCCCGGAGAGGCGGCCGAGTCGGTCGGGAGAGGATTCGTGTGTAAGCCCTGGGAGAAGCCGCCCTCACCCGGCGCCACCACCACACGGCGGACTTCCGCGCCCGGAGCCGGGTCCCCCGGGTGGCCGTGACCCCCCGCCCGGTCGTCGCCCGGCTGTGAAAGAAACGGAGCCGGGCAGAATTATTTAAAAACAACAAAACCGACATCATTTCGAAGTCACTCCGGGCCCGTTACAGCCTGGTTTGTGTCGTCCGAAAACAAAAATAATGAATTTACAGCTTTCTCAAACTTGAGGTTTGTCTCCCCACTCCCTAGTTGGCCTCATAAGCGTTTCCTAGTTTACGGACTATTACTCTGTTGTAAGCTGTGCTTTTTTTTGTGCGGTGACCTGATATTTCAGGGCGAAGCACAGGGGTGTGTGAAACAGCAGTTCCGCATGGCTGTTGATTTAGAGAGCTCCTTGCCCAGAAGGTCACGCTGACGGCGTTGTTTGGCGCTACGGCGACAACTGCAGTCCTGCCCTTAGCTCAGCGCCGATGGTTCGACCTCCATTTTTCAGACGCATTTCTTCATGTTATAGTCTATCATATGATTCATAGTCATAGCAGCCATATCACCCTGCAACTCACCACTGGCAGCCCCACTGGAGACTCAGCAGGTGTGAGCCTGGTCAGTACCTGGAGGGGGAGACTCCTGGGAAAGCTGAGGCTGCTGCTGGAAGAGGTGTTAGTGGGGCCAGCAGGGGGCGCTCACCCTGCGGTCTGTGTGGGTCCTGATGCCCCAGTATAGTGACGGGGGACACTAGACTGTAAACAGGCGCCGTCCTTCGGATGAGACGTAAAACCGAGGTCCTGACTCTCTGGGGTCATTAAAAATCCCAGGGTGTTTCTCGAAAAGAGTAGGGGTGTTACCCCGGTGTCCTGGCCAAATTTCCCATTGGCCCTTACCAATCATGGCCTCCTAACAATCCCCCTCTATGAATTGGCTTCATTACTCTGCTCTCCTCCCCACTGAGAGCTGGGGTGTGGGGAGCGTTCTGGCGCACTATGGCTGCCGTCGCATCATCCAGGTGGGGCTGCACATTGGGGGTGGTGGAGGGGATCCCCATTACCTGTAAAGCACTTTGAGTGGAGTGTCCAGAAAAGCGCTATATAAGTGTAAGCAATTATTATTATTATAACAAATCTTACAGCTGTGGGTTGGCACAGTGGTGCAGTGTTGCTGCCCTGCAGTCCTGGGACCCTGGTTTCGGTTCTGAACCTGCCTGGTGCTGTCTGGGTGGAGTCTGCATGTTCTCTCCGGGTTTGTGTGGGTTTCCTCCCGCAGTCCAAAGACATGCTGGGAGGTTAATGGGCTTCTGGGTAAATAGGCCGTGGTGTGAGTGTGTGTGGCCTGTGATGGACTGGTGTCCTGCCCAGGGTGTACCCCGCCTTGTGCCCATTGCTTGCTGGGATAGGGTACCCCACTACCCTGTAGTGGATAAAGCACTTAGAAAATGGGTAATAGTGTTTGCATATTATATAGTTATATTTATATCTAATCTCCCTAAGTGTAAGGAGGTGTCCCAGATAGTGGGTCAGTCCGCCTTCAACAGGAAGCAGAGCTGTGTCGTCAATCCCACAGGAAGTCCGCAGAGATTGGGGGGGCCACGTCGCCGACAGCACGAGACCCGGGGTGGCTTTTCAGCGGGGTCTTTGCAGGCCGAATTGGCCCATGAGCCAGGTCTGCTGTTGCCTTCTGCCGCTGGGGCTCCGGCCCTCGTGCGACTCTTGTGAGGAGACATCCGCCTTTCCCCGCCCGGTAGGGCCCAGGGGAGGAGCCAGACTCCCAGCAGGACAGAACAAGGATGCAGGGAGGGCATCTACTGCAAGTGTCCGGCAATCCTGCAGGAGAAAGAGCCGCCTTCTTTCAAGTCGGAGTTTGCTCCTCTTCGAACGGAGAACCATTAACACATTCTATAATTGTGTATGGATATAATAAGCAAAATAACATACAGAGCTGAAAGAAACTTGATAGTATTTATTATGTATCTGACCAACCAAATACCTGTAACAAACTCAAAGACATCTGATTAAGGTGATGCACAATACTAGAGTGATTCATTTGCGAATGGGCCTCAGACTGCTGTGCAACCTTAATTAACGTCCCCCTTCCTCCCTTGAGCCTGGCTGCGAGAGAGCTTTTCTGTATGATTGGAGTGCTGTCAGCACGACAGCCGTGTTCAGCATTAATCGATGAATCGTCTCCCTTAAAGGGGGGTCTGCAGTCCCAGCTTCTCAGATCTGTGACTAAAACGGTAACAAAATACATTTCAGTGAAGGTCTAGAAAAAAAAGGATAATTTTTTCGAATTCAGCACAAAATCGTGAACTTCGCCACGTTGTTGAGAGTTTGCGAGAATTGCAGCAGGAACTTCCTGCTCACTAGTCCCCGTACTGACTAATGTACTGAGATGTGAAGCGGCCCTTCCTGCTCACTAGTCCCTGTGCTGACTAATGTACTGAGATGTGAAGCGGCCCTTCCTGCTCACTAGTCCCCGTGCTGACTAATGTACTGAGATGTGAAGCGGCCCTTCCTGCTCACTAGTCCCCGTACTGACTAATGTACTGAGATGTACGAGCGAATAAGTGCAGGTTGTGTAGCAAACATTTCACCACAGAAATGTTCCAGCGTGATCCGCAGGCAGAGTTAACCAGTGAGCAGTATTTGCCAGTGAAATCGTCTGGGAGAGGAGAGCAGTGTTTCTACTGGATTAGAAGAGCTGGATCCACAAGCCTGCTTGTTTACAGGGTCACAGGGCCGCTCCACCTCACCGGAAGTCCTGCTGCCTCGTTCTGAATCCCAGAAACATGGCGCTGAGCCGACCTGGAAATGTCCTCTATTCTGTGATGTGAATTGGAGGTTTTACACGTCAATGTGTCCATTATACTTTCATTGTGAGGGTGAGTCAGCGCATCAGTGGCTGCTACTGTACCCACAGCGCCGGTTTTTAGCGGCACGCTGAATTGAACACTGGTTTCCCGGCCGTCTGAAATACCCGAATGTCTCTGTGCGTTGTGTGGATTAATGTCTCTGTTCCTTGAACAACTTCGGACTTGTGGGCCAGTGGTCCAGTTTCATGCCTACGGTTAATGGATCTGTTCCTCCTTCAAACTCCTTTGAAGTCCTGGAGGTGCCAGAGTATCTGCGAGCGAAAGTGAAGGGGCCGAAGCAGGGGGCGGTAGGCCGATGTCATCCTCAAGCTCATCCAGACGAGGTGGCGAGGCGGAGCCGACCGGATCCGTCCCAGAAGCAGGGGACTGCTCTCATTGGCCACAGGCCAATGAAGGGCAGGTGGAGCAGCCAATCAAAGCTGGCCGGCGCGACAGCGATGGGTGGGAGCAGGCCACAGGCCAGTGAAGGGCAGGTGGAACAGCCAATCAAAGCTGGCCGGCGCGACAGCGATGGGTGGGAGCAGGCCACAGGCCAGTGAAGGGCAGGTGGAGCATCAATCAAAGCTGGCCGGCGCGTCAGCGATGAGTGGGAGCAGGGGACAGGCCAGTGAAGGGCAGGTGGAGCAGCCAATCAAAGCTGGCGGGCGCGACAGCGATGGGTGGGAGCAGGCCACAGGCCAGCGAAGGGCAGGTAGAGCAGCCAATCAAAGCTGGCCGGAGCAACCCCGAGCGACCAATGAAAATGCAGGAGCTCACAGAAGGGGCACATGCAAACTCCACACTGCCCACAGAAGCCCTCCCCCTTTTAAACCTGTTTCTTCCTTGTCTGAAAAGTTTTTGAAGGCTAGCGAGAAATCCTTACTCCACCCTCTCCTACGGGGGTGCACGTCCCCCTGCCGAGCTGTGACCGTGAGAGGAGGGCTGGGGATTCTCGGGCTATAAAAAGCGCCCGTCCGCACAGCGCGGCCTCCGTCCCCTTGAGCCGAAATTAGCCGGCTGTTCCTGCCATTGTTCTCCTCCGAGCTTGCCTGGGAACAGGGCTTCCTCTCAAACACAGCACAAACTGGAAAGCACAAAGGCACACAGTAGCTGAGTATCTGCCCAGGGTAAGAGACATTGAAGAGAAACTGACTCTGATGAAGGACAGGCTCGGTGACCACAGCCTGGCCATGGAGACTGGACACAGGCAGACCTGGCTGTCCAGAGAGGACAGGCTCAGTGACCACAGCCTGGCCATAGAGACTGGACACAGGCAGACCTGGCTGTCCAGAGAGGACAGGCTCAGTGACCACAGCCTGGCCATAGAGACTGGACACAGGCAGACCTGGCTGTCCAGAGAGGACAGGCTCAGTGACCACAGCCTGGCCATAGAGACTGGACACAGGCAGACCTGACTGTCCAGAGAGGACAGGCTCAGTGACCACAGCCTGGCCATAGAGACTGGACACAGGCAGACCTAGCTGTCCAGAGAGGACAGGCTCAGTGACCACATCCTGGACATAGACACTGGACAAAGGCAGACCTGACTGTCCAGAGAGGACAGTCTCAGTGACCACAGCCTGGCCATAGAAGCTGGACACAGGCAGACCTGGCTGTCCAGAGAGGACAGGCACAGTGACCACAGTCTGGACACACACACTGGACACAGACAGACCTGGCTGCCCAGAGAGGACAGGCTCAGTGACCACAGCCTGGCCATAGAGACTGGACACAGGCAGACCTAGCTGTCCAGAGAGGACAGGCTCAGTGACCACAGCCTGGCCATAGAGACTGGACACAGGCAGACGTAGCTGTCCAGAGAGGACAGGCTCAGTGACCACAGCCTGGCCATAAAAACTGGATACAGGCAGACCTGGCTAACCAAAGAGGACAGGCTCAGTGACCACAGCCTGGCCATAGAAACTGGACACAGGCAGACCTGACTGTCCAGAGAGGACAGGCACAGTGACCACAGCCTGGTCATAGACACTGGACACAGGCAGACCTGGCATTCCAGAGAGGACAGGCACAGTGACCACAGCCTGGTCATAGACACTGGACAAAGGCAGACCTGACTGTCCAGAGAGGACAGGCTCAGTGACCACAGCCTGGACATAGAAACTGGACACAGGCAGACCTGGCTGTCCAGAGAGGACAGGCTCAGTGACCACAGCCTGGCCATAGAGACTGGACACAGGCAGACCTAGCTGTCCAGAGAGGACGGGCTCAGTGACCACAGCCTGGCCATAGAAGCTGGACACAGGCAGACCTAGCTGTCCAGAGAGGACGGGCTCAGTGACCACAGCCTGGCCATAGAAGCTGGACACAGGCAGACCTGTCTGTCCAGAGAGGACAGACCACAGTCTCACAGGCAGCAGGAAGAAGCAAAGTCAAGAGATTGCACTTTCTGCTGCCCTGTGAGACACACTCTGGGATGAGACAGACATTCTTCCCTAAAAGAACACATCCGATCCCGGAAATTCCCACACCTGCCAGAATCAGCCCAGGTGCTACTGGGGGAGGAAACTCACTAGATCTTCAGCCCCGCGTGTGATCTCCTGTCAAGGCCCGAGGAGCAGAAAGCAAACCTCTCTCAGAATACTGTACGTTAGTGTTCCAAGTGTTTGTAACTGTCCATCTGATTGTTTCTGCCTTATAATTCAGTGGTCATGCTCCTCAGCCACTGAACGAGCTGGGAGTGATCTCACATTTCCGGCTTTGATCTCTCCTGCCCTGCTTCTTTATCTGATCGCCCGCCAAACTCTGCCAAACTCCGGCCGGACGTGTGCCCTTCAAGATACGGGAGAACTCGAGAAAACTAGGAACCCAGCCTGTACATTTCCAGATCCGGACCGGACCACCGCCGCCGCCGCCCTGGCCCGGCGTGCACACTGGCCCTCTCTCACCTAATGTCCAAGCTCTCCAACCCAACGCCGTGGACGCTATGGACACTGTGGACACTGTGGACCCTTTGGATGCTATGTATATTGTGGACGCTGTGGACGCCATAGATGCTGTGGACACTATGGATATTGCGGACCCTGTGGACACTTCGGACACTATGGATGTTGTGGACACTGTGGATGCTGTGGATGTTGTGGACGCTGTGGACACTGCGGACCCTGTGGACACTATAGGATGTTGTGGACACTGTGGATGTTGTGGACACTATGGATGCTGTGGATGTTGTGGACGCTGCAGACACTGCGGACCCTGTGGACACTGTGGACGCTGTGGATGCTGTGGATGTTGTGGACGCTGTGGACACTGCGGACACTGTGGACGCTGTGGATGTTGTGGACACTGTGGACACTATGGATGCTGTGGATGTTGTGGACACTGTGGACGCTGTGGATGTTGTGGACACTGTGGACGCCGTGGATGCTGTGGATGTTGTGGACGCTGTGGACACTGCGGACACTGTGGACGCTGTGGATGTTGTGGACACTGTGGACACTATGGATGCTGTGGATGTTGTGGACGCTGCAGACACTGCGGACCCTGTGGACACTGTGGACGCTGTGGATGTTGTAGACACTGTGGACGCCGTGGATGCTGTGGATGTTGTGGACGCTGTGGACACTGCGGACCCTGTGGACACTGTGGACGCTGTGGATGTTGTGGACGCTGTGGATGTTGTGGACACCGTGGACACTATGGATGCTGGGGATGTTGTGGACGCCGCGGACCCTGTGGACAGCGAACCCGTCTTCCTGAAGGAGACAGCCCAGGAGCCCGATGAAGGATGCGAGATGATGGGGACCCCCGGGGGTCTTTGCGTAAAGAACCTGGGATCAGAACCTGTGTTTGACACTTCTGTACCCCTCGTGGGCATTTGATTTTGATTTTGTCTTCTGTGCCCGAGACTGGGCCGTCCTGCCCTCGTCCTGGAGGGGGCGCTGTGTCTGCAGGTTCTCCAGGTCTCTCCGAGGGGGGAGCAGAACCTAAAAGGTCTGGGAGCCTCGTTAAGCCAATAATGAGCCGATTGGGCCCGTTAGGAGCTGAGTGAGAACGAAGCCCTCTGGGACTAGGATTGCCGACCCCTATCGCAGAGGATGAACCCCTGGGGTACCCGTCAGAAGGGCCCCACGTCTGTGCTGAAATAGATCCCTCATACGAGTTATTCAGCGATCTGCACCTTTGCCATCCAAGCCTGAACATGTGTCTTTGGCTGTCATTATAATCGTCTGACCTGTTACTTGAAAACTGTTGCAGGGGATTTCTCGGCGGCGCACTGGAACGATGAGGTGTGTGCGGTTTTGTTGACTCAGGAGGTGGCCACGCCCTGCGCCGACGCCTGTGCGCTGAAAAAGGGCGAGATCCGAGCCGCTCCAGACATGACTCAGTCCTTTGCCAGAGAGAGCCTGCCCTCCTTCATCATTTGTAATGATGTCAGGACCCAGCTGTACCTGTGCTATTGTCTGCACTGTGCGTCTCTGTACTGTAGACAGGCCTCTCAGTGTGTGATCTGTACCTGCTGCGTGTCTCTGTACTGTAGACAGGTCTCTCAGTGTGTGATCTGTACCTGCTGGGTGTCTCTGTACTGTAGACAGGTCTCTCAGTGTGTGATCTGTACCTGTTGTGTGTCTCTGTACTGTAGACAGGCCTCTCAGTGTGTGATCTGTACCTGCTGGGTGTCTCTGTACTGTAGACAGGTCTCTCAGTGTGTGATCTGTACCTGCTGGGTGTCTCTGTACTGTAGACAGGTCTCTCAGTGTGTGATCTGTACCTGCTGGGTGTCTCTATACTGTAGACAGGTCTCTCGGTGTCTGATCTGTACCTGCTGGGTGTCTCTGTACTGTAGACAGGTCTCTCAGTGTGTGATCTGTACCTGCTGGGTGTCTCTATACTGTAGACAGGTCTCTCAGTGTCTGTTCTGTACCTGCTGGGTGTCTCTATACTGTAGACAGGTCTCTCAGTGTGTGATCTGTACCTGCTGGGTGTCTCTGTACTGTAGACAGGTCTCTCAGTGTGTGATCTGTACCTGTTGTGTGTCTCTGTACTGTAGACAGGCCTCTCAGTGTGTGATCTGTACCTGCTGCGTGTCTCTGTACTGTAGACGGGTCTCTCAGTGTGTGATCTGTACCTGCTGCGTGTCTCTGTACTGTAGACGGGTCTCTCAGTGTGTGATCTGTACCTGCTGGGTGTCTCTGTACTGTAGACAGGCCTCTCAGTGTGTGATCTGTACCTGCTGCGTGTCTCTGTACTGTAGACAGGTCTCTCAGTGTGTGATCTGTACCTGCTGGGTGTCTCTGTACTGTAGACAGGTCTCTCAGTGTGTGATCTGTACCTGTTGTGTGTCTCTGTACTGTAGACAGGCCTCTCAGTGTGTGATCTGTACCTGCTGGGTGTCTCTGTACTGTAGACAGGTCTCTCAGTGTGTGATCTGTACCTGCTGGGTGTCTCTGTACTGTAGACAGGTCTCTCAGTGTGTGATCTGTACCTGCTGGGTGTCTCTATACTGTAGACAGGTCTCTCGGTGTCTGATCTGTACCTGCTGGGTGTCTCTATACTGTAGACAGGTCTCTCAGTGTCTGTTCTGTACCTGCTGGGTGTCTCTATACTGTAGACAGGTCTCTCAGTGTGTGATCTGTACCTGCTGGGTGTCTCTGTACTGTAGACAGGTCTCTCAGTGTGTGATCTGTACCTGTTGTGTGTCTCTGTACTGTAGACAGGCCTCTCAGTGTGTGATCTGTACCTGCTGCGTGTCTCTGTACTGTAGACAGGCCTCTCAGTGTGTGATCTGTACCTGCTGCGTGTCTCTGTACTGTAGACGGGTCTCTCAGTGTGTGATCTGTACCTGCTGGGTGTCTCTGTACTGTAGACAGGCCTCTCAGTGTGTGATCTGTACCTGCTGCGTGTCTCTGTACTGTAGACAGGTCTCTCAGTGTGTGATCTGTACCTGCTGGGTGTCTCTGTACTGTAGACAGGTCTCTCAGTGTGTGATCTGTACCTGCTGTGTGTCTCTATACTGTAGACAGGTCTCTCGGTGTGTGATCTGTACCTGCTGCGTGTCTCTGTACTGTAGACAGGTCTCTCAGTGTGTGATCTGTACCTGCTGGGTGTCTCTGTACTGTAGACAGGTCTCTCAGTGTGTGATCTGTACCTGCTGTGTGTCTCTATACTGTAGACAGGTCTCTCAGTGTCTGTTCTGTGCCTGCTGTGTCTCTCTGTACTGTAGACAGGCCTCTCAGTGTGTGATCTGTACCTGCTGGGTGTCTCTGTACTGTAGACAGGTCTCTCAGTGTCTGATCTGTACCTGCTGTGTGTCTCTATACTGTAGACAGGTCTCTTAGTGTCTGTTCTGTGCCTGCTGTGTGTCTCTATACTGTAGACAGGCCTCTCAGTGTGTGATCTGTACCTGCTGCATGTCTCTATACTGTAGACAGGGCTCTCAGTGTGTGATCTGTACCTGCTGGGTGTCTCTGTACTGTAGACAGGTCTCTCGGTGTGTGATCTGTACCTGCTGCGTGTCTCTATACTGTAGACAGGTCTCTCAGTGTGTGATCTGTACCTGCTGGGTGTCTCTATACTGTAGACAGGTCTCTCAGTGTGTGATCTGTACCTGCTGTGTGTCTCTATACTGTAGACAGGTCTCTCGGTGTGTGATCTGTACCTTCTGCGTGTCTCTATACTGTAGACAGGTCTCTCGGTGTGTGATCTGTACCTGCTGCGTGTCTCTATACTGTAGACAGGTCTCTCAGTGTGTGATCTGTACCTGCTGTGTGTCTCTATACTGTAGACAAGTCTCTCAGTGTCTGATCTGTACCTGCTGTGTGTCTCTATACTGTAGACAGGTCTCTCGGTGTCTGATCTGTACCTGCTGGGTGTCTCTATACTGTAGACAGGTCTCTCAGGGTGTGATCTGTACCTGCTGGGTGTCTCTATACTGTAGACAGGTCTCTCAGGGTGTGAATTGCTTTTTTGTGAAAGGATCAATTCATCAGGAGGGAAATTTGTTTTTCGAACAACTTGTATAAAAAATGATTGAAACACACAGTGTGCAGGGAAGAGGGACAATATTTTATGCAGAGCCTTTAAAAGTAGCTTCTCAAAGTGCTTTACAGTAAACTTCTTTAAAGTAACCTTTCTGAAGTAGACTTTCACTCTATAGGATTTTAAGGTCTTTGACAGTTGATTGCCTCAGACATCGACTTGCTTAAAAGGTCTGGTCACATCTGTTATACCTTGAATCCTGATGAAAAGTGTTAACGATTAAATGGATAATGAATGAGTCCTGCAAAGGACCAAAAACCTGAAGACTCTGTGCAGGAAGTCACAAAAAAGGTCCAGATCTCACCGTCGAAGGGACTCAGTCTCTTCGGTCCTGGTTCGGTCCTCTGAGATCCCCCCCCCCCGTCTCCTTCTGTACCAGCAGGACGAGAGGCAAAGTTCCTCTTTCCTCTGCCCGCACCCCCCCTCCCCCACTCCCCTCCTCCCCCCACGCACGCCCCCACCCTGGGGCGGTTTCAGTTCTGCTGTCACAAGATCCGCGTTACTGCCTCTGCCTAAAATTACCTCCCTGCCTCATCCAGGCCACCCTGGCCTGTACTGACAGCCCCATGTGCTGGACCTGTGTGTTAGTCACTCTCTCCCTTGGTCTGTCCCCTGAACAGACAAGTGTGTGTGTGTGTGGGTGCACGTAGTTTTTTTATCTTTCATACACATGGGCCAGGCATGGCTGTCCAACATGCCCAGTGTCTCTGTGTCTATGTGTGACTGTGTGTCTACATGTGTTTGTCTGTGTATCTGTGTGTGTGTGACTGTATGTGTCTGTGTGTGTGACAGTGCGTGTATGTGTGTTGGTGTTTGTCTGTGTGTCTGAGTGTCTCTGTGTGTCTGTGTGTGTGACTGTGTGTGTACGTGTGTTTGTCTACGTATGTGACTGTGTGTGACTGTGTGTGACAGTGTGTGTGATTGTTTGTGTGCCTGTGTGACTGTGTGACGGTGTGTGTCTGTGTGTGACTGTGATTTTGTGTCACTGTATGTGTCTGTGTGTGACTGTGTGACTGTGATTGTGTGTTTGTCTGTCACCCTGTGTCTGTGTTTGTGTCTGTGTGTGTTTGTGTGACAGTGTGACGGTGTGTGTCTGTGTTTGACTGTGTGACAGTGCGTCTGTGTGTGTGACTGTGTGATTGTGTGTCACTGTATGCGTCTGTGTGTGACTGTGATTGTGTGTTTGTGTGTCACTGTGTGTGTCTTGTGTGGGACTGTGTGTGTCTGTGTGTGACTGTGTGACTATGTGATTGTGTGTTTGTGTGTGTGCCGGTCTGCGTTGTCCTAGTCTGCACTTCTGTGATCTCACTACACAGTCTAGAGCTTTTTCCATTTTCCAGGAAAGCCTTTACACTCAATAAAGACTGGAGGAGTGGACTTTAGCTCTTGTTTCTAGAGGACTGCAGGTTGAGTGGACTTCAGCTCTCGTCTCTAGAGGACTGCAGGTTGAGTGGACTTTAGCGCTTGTTTCTAGAGGACTGCAGGTTGAGTGGACTTTAGCGCTTGTCTCTAGAGGACTGCAGGTTGAGTGGACATTAGCGCTTGTTTCTAGAGGACTGCAGGTTGAGTGGACATTAGTGCTTGTTTCTAGAGGACTGCAGGTTGAGTGGACTTTAGCGCTTGTTTCTAGAGGACTGCAGGTTGAGTGGACTTTAGCTCTTGTCTCTAGAGGACTGCAGGTTGAGTGGACTTTAGCGCTTGTTTCTAGAGGACTGCAGGTTGAGTGGACATTAGCGCTTGTTTCTAGAGGACTGCAGGTTGAGTGGACTTTAGCTCTTGTTTCTAGAGGACTGCAGGTTGAGTGGACTTTAGCGCTTGTGTCTACAGGACTGCAGGTTGAGTGGACTTTAGCGCTTGTTTCTAGAGGACTGCAGGTTGAGTGGACATTAGCGCTTGTTTCTAGAGGACTGCAGGTTGAGTGGACATTAGCGCTTGTTTCTAGAGGACTGCAGGTTGAGTGGACTTTAGCGCTTGTTTCTAGAGGACTGCAGGTTGAGTGGACTTTAGCTCTTGTTTCTAGAGGACTGCAGGTTGAGTGGACTTTAGCGCTTGTCTCTAGAGGACTGCAGGTTGAGTGGACTTTAGCGCTTGTCTCTAGAGGACTGCAGGTTGAGTGGACTTTAGCTCTTGTTTCTAGAGGACTGCAGGTTGAGTGGACTTTAGCGCTTGTTTCTAGAGGACTGCAGGTTGAGTGGACTTTAGCGCTTGTTTCTAGAGGACTGCAGGTTGAGTGGACTTTAGCGCTTGTCTCTAGAGGACTGCAGGTTGAGTGGACTTTAGCTCTTGTTTCTAGAGGTCTGCAGGTTGAGTGGACTTTAGCGCTTGTCTCTAGAGGACTGCAGGTTGAGTGGACTTTAGCGCTTGTCTCTAGAGGACTGCAGGTTGAGTGGACTTTAGCGCTTGTTTCTAGAGGACTGCAGGTTGAGTGGACTTTAGCTCTTGTCTCTAGAGGACTGCAGGTTGAGTGGACTTTAGCTCTTGTCTCTAGAGGACTGCAGGTTGAGTGGACTTTAGCGCTTGTCTCTAGAGGACTGCAGGTTGAGTGGACTTTAGCGCTTGTTTCTAGAGGACTGCAGGTTGAGTGGACTTTAGCGCTTGTCTCTAGAGGACTGCAGGTTGAGTGGACTTTAGCGCTTGTTTCTAGAGGACTGCAGGTTGAGTGGACATTAGCGCTTGTTTCTAGAGGACTGCAGGTTGAGTGGACTTTAGCTCTTGTCTCTAGAGGACTGCAGGTTGAGTGGACTTTAGCTCTTGTCTCTAGAGGACTGCAGGTTGAGTGGACATTAGCGCTTGTTTCTAGAGGACTGCAGGTTGAGTGGACTTTAGCGCTTGTTTCTAGAGGACTGCAGGTTGAGTGGACTTTAGCGCTTGTTTCTAGAGGACTGCAGGTTGAGTGGACTTTAGCTCTTGTCTCTAGAGGACTGCAGGTTGAGTGGACTTTAGCGCTTGTTTCTAGAGGACTGCAGGTTGAGTGGACATTAGCGCTTGTTTCTAGAGGACTGCAGGTTGAGTGGACATTAGCGCTTGTTTCTAGAGGACTGCAGGTTGAGTGGACTTTAGCTCTCGTCTCTAGAGGACTGCAGGTTGAGTGGACTTTAGCGCTTGTTTCTAGAGGACTGCAGGTTGAGTGGACTTTAGCGCTTGTTTCTAGAGGACTGCAGGTTGAGTGGACATTAGCGCTTGTTTCTAGAGGACTGCAGGTTGAGTGGACTTTAGCGCTTGTCTCTAGAGGACTGCAGGTTGAGTGGACTTTAGCTCTTGTCTCTAGAGGACTGCAGGTTGAGTGGACTTTAGCTCTTGTTTCTAGAGGACTGCAGGTTGAGTGGACTTTAGCGCTTGTCTCTAGAGGACTGCAGGTTGAGTGGACTTTAGCGCTTGTTTCTAGAGGACTGCAGGTTGAGTGGACTTTAGCGCTTGTTTCTAGAGGACTGCAGGTTGAGTGGACTTTAGCTCTTGTCTCTAGAGGACTGCAGGTTGAGTGGACTTTAGCGCTTGTTTCTAGAGGACTGCAGGTTGAGTGGACATTAGCGCTTGTTTCTAGAGGACTGCAGGTTGAGTGGACATTAGCGCTTGTTTCTAGAGGACTGCAGGTTGAGTGGACATTAGCGCTTGTTTCTAGAGGACTGCAGGTTGAGTGGACTTTAGCGCTTGTTTCTAGAGGACTGCAGGTTGAGTGGACTTTAGCGCTTGTTTCTAGAGGACTGCAGGTTGAGTGGACTTTAGCGCTTGTCTCTAGAGGACTGCAGGTTGAGTGGACATTAGCGCTTGTTTCTAGAGGACTGCAGGTTGAGTGGACATTAGTGCTTGTTTCTAGAGGACTGCAGGTTGAGTGGACTTTAGCGCTTGTTTCTAGAGGACTGCAGGTTGAGTGGACTTTAGCTCTTGTCTCTAGAGGACTGCAGGTTGAGTGGACTTTAGCGCTTGTTTCTAGAGGACTGCAGGTTGAGTGGACATTAGCGCTTGTTTCTAGAGGACTGCAGGTTGAGTGGACTTTAGCGCTTGTCTCTAGAGGACTGCAGGTTGAGTGGACTTTAGCTCTTGTCTCTAGAGGACTGCAGGTTGAGTGGACTTTAGCGCTTGTTTCTAGAGGACTGCAGGTTGAGTGGACATTAGCGCTTGTTTCTAGAGGACTGCAGGTTGAGTGGACATTAGCGCTTGTTTCTAGAGGACTGCAGGTTGAGTGGACTTTAGCTCTTGTTTCTAGAGGACTGCAGGTTGAGTGGACTTTAGCTCTTGTCTCTAGAGGACTGCAGGTTGAGTGGACTTTAGCGCTTGTTTCTAGAGGACTGCAGGTTGAGTGGACATTAGCGCTTGTTTCTAGAGGACTGCAGGTTGAGTGGACTTTAGCGCTTGTCTCTAGAGGACTGCAGGTTGAGTGGACTTTAGCGCTTGTTTCTAGAGGACTGCAGGTTGAGTGGACTTTAGCGCTTGTTTCTAGAGGACTGCAGGTTGAGTGGACTTTAGCGCTTGTCTCTAGAGGACTGCAGGTTGAGTGGACTTTAGCTCTTGTCTCTAGAGGTCTGCAGGTTGAGTGGACTTTAGCGCTTGTCTCTAGAGGACTGCAGGTTGAGTGGACTTTAGCGCTTGTCTCTAGAGGACTGCAGGTTGAGTGGACTTTAGCTCTTGTCTCTAGAGGACTGCAGGTTGAGTGGACTTTAGCGCTTGTTTCTAGAGGACTGCAGGTTGAGTGGACATTAGCGCTTGTTTCTAGAGGACTGCAGGTTGAGTGGACATTAGCGCTTGTTTCTAGAGGACTGCAGGTTGAGTGGACTTTAGCTCTTGTTTCTAGAGGACTGCAGGTTGAGTGGACTTTAGCTCTTGTCTCTAGAGGACTGCAGGTTGAGTGGACTTTAGCGCTTGTTTCTAGAGGACTGCAGGTTGAGTGGACATTAGCGCTTGTCTCTAGAGGACTGCAGGTTGAGTGGACTTTAGCGCTTGTCTCTAGAGGACTGCAGGTTGAGTGGACTTTAGCGCTTGTTTCTAGAGGACTGCAGGTTGAGTGGACTTTAGCGCTTGTTTCTAGAGGACTGCAGGTTGAGTGGACTTTAGCTCTTGTTTCTAGAGGTCTGCAGGTTGAGTGGACTTTAGCGCTTGTCTCTAGAGGACTGCAGGTTGAGTGGACTTTAGCGCTTGTTTCTAGAGGTCTGCAGGTTGAGTGGACTTTAGCGCTTGTCTCTAGAGGACTGCAGGTTGAGTGGACTTTAGCGCTTGTTTCTAGAGGACTGCAGGTTGAGTGGACTTTAGCGCTTGTTTCTAGAGGACTGCAGGTTGAGTGGACTTTAGCGCTTGTTTCTAGAGGTCTGCAGGTTGAGGGGACTTCCGCTCCTGTTTCTAGAGGAGTTTCTGGCCCTGTTTCTGCAGTCCAGCCCAGCTATATCAAAGGTTTCCTGCCTTTACCGGAGACATTTCATAATCAAGGTACTGCATCACCCCAACCAAGAGGAGGGGGATTTACTGGATACTCATAACTCTCTTGATAATAGCTTCAGGATTTGGGAGAAACCCAGGGACTGGGTGACTAGACAAGGATTTTTCAACTAGAAATAAATGCAGACTGGTTGATCAGCTTGCCATGTGAAGTCTTACAATCGATAGTGTGATGGCTAACAGCTGTTGTCTGTGTGATAAAGGTGCTTTACTTTACCCCCAAATACTTCAGTCGGCACAGCTGGGCTACTGTGCACCAGCACTACTGTCGATGGCAGATTAGCCTTCAGTGTACTGTAGCGCCCCCTCCAGGGCTGGTCTTGTAATAGCAGCTCTCTGAACAATTACCGAGACCGATGTGCTCTGGCCCCTGGGAAAGGACCAAACTCTGGTTCCTGCGCAGATAGGCCAGATCCCCTTTGGGGGAGAAGATTACTTGGGGTGGATCATCGAATGCAGAGCAGTGTCCGACCTCCAACCTTGAAATCTCACGTGCTCTCTCCCTTCTTCCCCTCTTCACAGGCAGCCGGACAAGCTGAAGGTGGTCTGGACCCGGAGGAACAGGCGCATCTGCTCAAAGGTAGAGTAGTTCATCCATCCACCCGTTTTCTAACTGGGTCCTTCCTGTCCGGGGTCATGGGGGGTGGGGCAGAGTCTATCCCAGCAGGCAACAGGCGCAAGGCAGGGACTAGAGCAGGACTCTTGACTCGACAGAAATGCGAATTGAACGTATTTTTGTCGGTTACCCACAAAACACTGCTGCCACTCATTCAGAATGGCGATTGGCGGACGAGGGGTTACCCACGAGACACTGCTGCCGCTCATTCAGAATGGCGATTGGCGGAAGAGGGGTTACCCACGAGACACTGCTGCTCCTCATTCAGAATGGCGATTGGCGGAAGGGGGGTTACCCACGAGACACTGCTGCTCCTCATTCAGAATGACGATTGGCGGACGAGGGGTTACCCACGAGACACTGCTGCCGCTCATTCAGAATGGCGATTGGCGGACGAGGGGTTACCCATGAGACACTGCTGCTGCTCTTTCAGAATGGCGATTGGGTGACGGGGGGTCACCCATGAGACACTGCTGCTGCTCATGCAGAATGGCGATTGGCGGAAGAGGGGTTACCCACGAGACACTGCTGCTGCTCATGCAGAATGGCGATTGGGGGACGGGGGGTTACCCACGAGACACTGCTGCTGCTCATGCAGAATGGCGATTGGCAGTTGAGGGGTTACCCACGAGACACTGCTGCTGCTCTTGCAGAATGGCGATTGGGGGACGGGGGGTCACCTGGCTTCTCTTTTTGTTCCAGCCCCATGGATGGCAGCCGGGGATTAAGAACCCGTACCGCGGGATGGTGGTGTGGCCCGTACCGGAAAACGTGGACATCACCGTCACACTCTATAAGGTAGCCCTCCCTTGCCTGGGTCAGTGGGCACAGCTGCATTAGTGTCGTAGAGCAGAAGGGTAGATCCATTCGTCCATTTTATGCCTCATGATAAAGGGGAGCCGGAGCCTATCCCAGCAAGCAACAGGCACAAGGCAGGGTACACCCTGGGTGGGACGCCAGTCCATCGCAGGACGCACACAGACACAGACACTCGCTCTCAGAAGCTCAGTTTTCCCAGAAGCCAATTAACCTCCCGAGCACGTCTTTGGACTGTGGGAGGAAACCCATGCAAACATGGGGGAGAACATGCAAACTCCACACAGACAGCCCCCCCCCCCCCAGCTCTGGAGTTGAACCCAGGGCCCCAGTGCTGCAAGAACCACTGCGCCAGAGGGGTACTATAGAATGTAAATCGGGGGAAGTTTACAATGCGGTCTCACCGGCTGATTATTTGGCAACATTTTGGCCACGTGTGTTAAAGATCGAGACATCACTGCTCTGGAATGGGTTAGAGGGGGAATGATCATGATGACAGCGCAAGGCCCTGTTCAGACAGGCCAAAGGAACTGAATACACAAATACTATACTGTACACACCTCTATTACTACATACACAGAGTTACATACAGTACGTACTGTACACTGTACAATTACTATATACAAAGAGTTATGCACATACTATAGAGCAGAGATTGGAGGAGGTTATTGTAGATATACATTAGCATGCGTATTTGCACTGATCTCTCGGGAACTGCACAGAACAGCAGGCAGCACCACACAATGTAGACAGGACATTACAGACATAATAAATAACAACAACCAGAACCGTAAGTACATTGTAGAGAACAAGAAATAAACTTGGTAGTCCTTTCAAAAAGTGCAGAGGTGAATTGAATTCTAAAGCACTGCAGTTAGCTGTTAAGGAGACACAGACAGGCCTGAACAGTGCCTGTCGACTCTGGGTCGGTTCTCGCACCCTGGCCTGGAGTGACGGTGTGCGTTTTCGCTCCCTCTCCTGCAGGACCCTAATGCCGAAGAGTTTGAGGACAAGGACTGGACCTTCGTCATTGAGAATGTGAGTCGGTCGGCCTTGGTCGCCATATTTACTGCTGATGTCCACTGTTTCCTGCTTTCAACAGAGGTTGGAAAGGCCTGTGCTGTCCAGTATAGACCCAGGTTAGAAATCGTTGACAGATATCTGGTAAATGATGCAGATATTGTTGACCTGTTCTGTCACACTGGGCCTGTATTTCATTCTGAATCTGCTCTCTGAAACTGGGCCTGTACTCTCACTCTGGGCCTGTAGTGTCACTCTGGGCCTGTACTCTCACACTGGGCCTGTAGTGTCACTCTGGGCCTGTACTCTCACACTGGGCCTGTAGTGTCACTCAGGGCCTGTACTCTCACACTGGGCCTGTACTCTCACACTGGGCCTGTAGTGTCACTCTGGGTCTGTACTCTCAGTCTGGGCCTGTAGTGTCACTCTGGGCCTGTACTCTCACACTGGGTCTGTACTCTCACTCAGGGCCTGTAGTGTCACTCTGGGCCTGTACTCTCACACTGGGCCTGTAGTGTCACTCAGGGCCTGTACTCTCACACTGGGCCTGTAGTGTCACTCTGGGCCTGTACTCTCACACTGGGCCTGTAGTGTCACTCAGGGCCTGTAGTGTCACTCTGGGCCTGTACTCTCACACTGGGCCTGTAGTGTCACTCAGGGCCTGTACTCTCACACTGGGCCTGTACTCTCACACTGGGCCTGTAGTGTCACTCTGGGCCTGTACTCTCACACTGGGCCTGTAGTGTCACTCTGGGCCTGTACTCTCACACTGGACCTGTAGTGTCACACTGGGCCTGTAGTGTCACTCAGGGCCTGTAGTGTCACTCTGGGCCTGTACTCTCACACTGGGCCTGTAGTGTCACACTGGGCCTGTAGTGTCACTCAGGGCCTGTAGTGTCACTCTGGGCCTGTACTCTCACACTGGGCCTGTACTCTCACTCTGGGCCTGTAGTGTTACACTGGGCCTGTAGTGTCATTCAGGGCCTGTACTCTCACACTGGGCCTGTACTCTCACACTGGGCCTGTAGTGTCACTCTGGGCCTGTACTCTCACACTGGACCTGTAGTGTCACTCTGGGCCTGTACTCTCACTCAGGGCCTGTACTCTCACACTGGGCCTGTACTCTCACACTGGGCCTGTAGTGTCACTCTGGGCCTGTACTCTCACACTGGGCCTATACTCTCACTCTGGGCCTGTACTCTCACACTGGGCCTGTACTCTCACACTGGGCCTGTAGTGTCACTCTGGGCCTGTACTCTCACACTGGGCCTGTAGTGTCACTCTGGGCCTGCACTCTCACTCTGGGCCTGTAGTGTCAGTCAGGGCCTGTACTCTCACACTGGGCCTGTACTCTCACACTGGGCCTGTAGTGTCACTCAGGGCCTGTACTCTCACTCTGGGCCTGTACTCTCACACTGGGCCTGTAGTGTCACTCAGGGTCTGTACTCTCACACTGGGCCTGTACTCTCACTCTGGGCCTGTACTCTCACTCAGGGCCTGTACTCTCACACTGGGCCTGTAGTGTCACTCAGGGCCTGTACTCTCACACTGGGCCTGTATTGTCACTCAGGGTCTGTAGTGTCACTCTGAGCCTGTACTCTCACTCTGGGCCTGTACTCTCACACTGGGCCTGTAGTGTCACTCTGGGCCTGTACTCTCACACTGGGCCTGTAGTGTCACTCTGGGCCTGTACTCTCACACTGGGCCTGTACTCTCACACTGGGCCTGTAGTGTCACTCTGGGCCTGTACTCTCACTCTGGGCCTGTACTGTCACTCTGGGCCTGTACTCTCACTCTGGGCCTGTAGTGTCACTCTGGGCCTGTACTTTCACACTGGGCCTGTAGTGTCACTCTGGGCCTGTACTCTCACACTGGGCCTGTAGTGTCACTCTGGGCCTGTACTCTCACACTGGGCCTGTAGTGTCACTCTGGGCCTGTACTCTCACACTGGGCCTGTAGTGTCACTCTGGGCCTGTACTCTCACACTGGACCTGTAGTGTCACTCTGGGCCTGTACTCTCACACTGGGCCTGTAGTGTCACTCTGGGCCTGTACTCTCACACTGGGCCTGTAGTGTCACACTGGGCCTGTACTCTCACACCGAGCCCTAAAAACGGCGTGTCCTCCTGACCGTCACCCCCCGCCACCTCTCCCGCAGGAGTCCAAGGGGCACCGCAAGGTGCTGGCGTCGGTGGACGTCAACATGAAGAAGTACGCCAGCGCCCTCCCCAGCCAGACCGACCTGACGCTGAAGCTCAAGCCGCTGTCGGTGAAGGTGGTGGAGGCCACGCTGAAGCTCTCCCTGTCCTGCGTCTTCCTGAAGGAGGGCAAGGCCACGTAAGTAATCCACTTCATCAGATACGGTATAGCGCCTTTCAGAGTGGCGTGCAGAGTCCAGACGACGGGCGTCCCTGCGGGTGATGCGTGGGTGCTCTCCTCCCGCAGGGACGAGGACATGCAGAGTCTGGCCAGCCTGATGAGCGTCAAGCCCGCCGACATCGGCAACCTGGACGACTTCGCCGACAGCGACGAGGAGGAGGAGAGGAGGTCGGGCGCCGGGGCCAGCCTGGCTGCCGCCGCCATCGGTACTGACTGCCCTGCCGGTCCCCCGTGCTGTTACTGCTCTGTCCCACTGCTGTTGCCCCCTCTCTGGGTCTGAGTCAGAGTACTGCCCCTCTCTGGGCCTGTGTCCCACTGCTGCCCCTCTCTGGGTCTGAGTCAGAGTACTGCCCCCTCTCTGGGTCTGAGTCTCACTGCTGCCCCTCTCTGGGCCTGAGTCAGAGTACTGCCCCTCTCTGGGCCTGAGTCAGAGTACTGCCCCTCTCTGGGCCTGAGTCTCACTGCTGCCCCTCTCTGGGTCTGAGTCAGAGTACTGCCCCCTCTCTGGGCCTGAGTCAGAGTACTGCCCCTCTCTGGGCCTGAGTCTCACTGCTGCCCCTCTCTGGGCCTGAGTCAGAGTACTGCCCCCTCTCTGGGCCTGAGTCAGAGTACTGCCCCCTCTCTGGGTCTGAGTCAGAGTACTGCCCCCTCTCTGGGCCTGAGTCAGAGTACTGCCCCCTCTCTGGGTCTGAGTCAGAGTACTGCCCCCTCTCTGGGCCTGAGTCAGAGTACTGCCCCCTCTCTGGGCCTGAGTCCCACTGCTGCTGCCCCTCTCTGGGCCTGAGTCAGAGTACTGCCCCTCTCTGGGCCTGAGTCAGAGTACTGCCCCCTCTCTGGGCCTGAGTCAGAGTACTGCCCCCTCTCTGGGCCTGAGTCTCACTGCTGCCCCTCTCTGGGTCTGAGTCAGAGTACTGCCCCCTCTCTGGGTCTGAGTCAGAGTACTGCCCCCTCTCTGGGCCTGAGTCCCACTACTGCCCCTCTCTGGGTCTGAGTCAGAGTACTGCCCCCTCTCTGGGCCTGAGTCAGAGTACTGCCCCTCTCTGGGCCTGAGTCTCACTGCTGCCCCCTCTCTGGGTCTGAGTCAGAGTACTGCCCCTCTCTGGGCCTGAGTCCCACTACTGCCCCCTCTCTGGGTCTGAGTCCCACTACTGCCCCTCTCTGGGTCTGAGTCAGAGTACTGCCCCTCTCTGGGTCTGAGTCCCACTGCTGCCCCTCTCTGGGTCTGAGTCAGAGTACTGCCCCTCTCTGGGCCTGAGTCAGAGTACTGCCCCTCTCTGGGCCTGAGTCCCACTGCTGCCCCCTCTCTGGGTCTGAGTCAGAGTACTGCCCCTCTCTGGGCCTGAGTCCCACTACTGCCCCTCTCTGGGCCTGAGTCAGAGTACTGCCCCTCTCTGGGCCTGAGTCCCACTGCTGCTGCCCCCTCTCTGGGTCTGAGTCAGAGTACTGCCCCTCTCTGGGCCTGAGTCCCACTGCTGCCCCTCTCTGGGCCTGAGTCCCACTACTGCCCCTCTCTGGGCCTGAGTCCCACTGCTGCCCCTCTCTGGGCCTGAGTCACAGTACTGCCCCTCTCTGGGCCTGAGTCCCACTACTGCCCCTCTCTGGGCCTGAGTCAGAGTACTGCCCCTCTCTGGGCCTGAGTCCCACTGCTGCCCCTCTCTGGGCCTGAGTCACAGTACTGCCCCATCTCTGGACCGGGGCAAATCAGAAGGGGAAGACAGGCTCTTCCTACCTGCGTCTCACGTCCGCAGCGCCATGCGGGAGACTCAGCTGTGATTGGAGCGGAGGCGCATCCGTTGCTGACATCATCGCCAGCCTGCGGGTGACCGGGATGCTGCAGAGCAGAGCCCTGGTCTGGCCGTCACCAGCTGGTCAGGTGCAGCTGGCTAATTGCTGAGGCTGCGCCTAACGAGCTCCTCGTACAGCCCTTCCCAGAATCCCCCCGGGAGTGGAAGAGTGGTCAGCTAAGGATTCTGGGGACGCTCGAGACCGCACAGCCGCCGCCAGCCGGTCAGAATCTTGTTTTCGGAGCGCGGAGGAAGGTGGAACTGGAGTGTCTCGGGCTTCTGGCCTGCCCTCAGTGTAGCATCACTCTTCCTCACCCTCTCTCGCTCTTCCTCTCTCTCTTTCTCACTCCTGCCCTCTGTTTGTCTTTCCCACCCACACGTGCCCTCCTTTCCTTTCCTCCAAACTCCTGGCCCCCAACTCGGCCCTGTCTCTGCTGCCTCTCCTCCTCTTCCTCCTCTCCCACCTCCTCCTCCCCCCTCCCCCTCTTCCTCCTCTTCCTCCTCTCTCACCTCCTCCCCCCCTCTTCCTCGTCTTCCTCCTCCCCCTCTCCCTCCTCTTACTCCTCTCTCACATCTCCTCCTCCTCTCCCCCTCTTCCTCGTCTTCCTCCTCCCCCTCTCCCCCTCTCCCCCTCTCCCTCGTCTTCCTTATCCCCCTCTCCCCCACTTCCTCCTCTTCCTCCTCTCTCACATCTCCTCCTCCTCTCCCACCTCCTCCTCCCCCCTCCCCCTCTTCCTCCTCTTCCTCCTCTCTCACCTCCTCCCCCCCTATTCCTCGTCTTCCTCCTCCCCCTCTCCCCCTCTTCCTCCTCTTCCTCCTCCTCCTCCTCTCCCCCTCTTCCTCGTCTTCCTCCTCTCCCACCTCCTTCTCCTCTCCCCCTCTTCCTCCTCTTCTCCTCTCTCACATCTCCTCCTCCTCTCCCACCTCCTCCTCCCCCCTCCCCCTCTTCCTCCTCTCCCACCTCCTTCTCCTCTCCCCCACTTCCTCCTCTTCCTCCTCTCTCACTTCTCCTCCTCCTCTCTCCCTCTTCCTCGTCTTCCCTACTCTCCCACCTCCTTCTCCTCTCCCCCTCTTCCTCCTCTTCCTCCTCTCTCACATCTCCTCCTCCTCTCCCCCTCTTCCTCCTCTTCTCCTATCTCACATCTCCTCCCCCCTCCCCCTCTTCCTCCTCTCTCACCTCCTCCTCCCCCTTTTCCCCCTCTCCCCCTCTTCCTCCTCTTCCTCCTCTCTCACATCTCCTCCTCTCTCTCCCACCTCCTCCTCCCCCCTCCCCCTCTTCCTCCCCTCTCACCTCCTCCTCCCCCTCTCCCCCTCTTCCTCCTCTTCCTCCTCTCTCACATCTCCTCCTCTCCCCATCTCTCACCTCCTCCTCTCCTTCTCCCCCTCTCCTGTCCTCCGTCTCTCAGCGCCTCTCCCTCCAGCCCGACAGAAGGAGTGGACCCCAGTTATTGTTAAGAGCAGTCACCCCAACGGTACCTCAGCACCCCCTTCCCCCCACACTGTGTCCCGATGTGTCCTGCTCCCTGCTGTACCCCTGTAACACTCTTTGGGGGTGGCGTCTCTCTGTAGTGTCTCTCCTCTCCCTGCCCCCTGCTGTACCCCCACTGTACCCCTGTAACACTCTTTGGGGGTGGCGTCTCTCTGTAGTGTCTCTCCTCTCCCTGCCCCCTGCTGTACCCCCACTGTACCCCTGTAACACTCTTTGGGGGTGGCGTCTCTCTGTAGTGTCACTCCTCTCCCTGCCCCTGCTGTACCGCCGCTGTACCCCTGTAACACTCTTTCGGGGTGGTGTCTCCTCTCCCTGCCCCCTGCTGTACCCCCGCTGTACCCCTGTAACAGTCTTTGGGGGTGGCGTCTCCTCTCCCTGCCCCCTGCTGTACCCCCGCTGTACCCCTGTAACAGTCTTTGGGGGTGGCGTCTCCTCTCCCTGCCCCCTGCTGTACCCCCGCTGTACCCCTGTAACAGTCTTTGGGGGTGGCGTCTCCTCTCCCTGCCCCCTGCTGTACCCCCGCTGTACCCCTGTAACAGTCTTTGGGGGTGGTGTCTCCTCTCCCTGCCCCCTGCTGTACCCCCGCTGTACCCCTGTAACAGTCTTTGGGGGTGGCGTCTCCTCTCCCTGCCCCCTGCTGTACCCCCGCTGTACCCCTGTAACAGTCTTTGGGGGTGGCGTCTCTCTGTAGTGTCTCTCCTCTCCCTGCCCCCTGCTGTACCCCCACTGTACCCCTGTAACAGTCTTTGGGGGTGGCGTCTCTCTGTAGTGCCTCTCCTCTCCCTGCCCCCTGCTGTACCCCCGCTGTACCCCTGTAACAGTCTTTGGGGGTGGCGTCTCCTCTCCCTGCCCCCTGCTGTACCCCCGCTGTACCCCTGTAACAGTCTTTGGGGGTGGCGTCTTCTCTCCCTGCCCCCTGCTGTACTCCCGCTGCAGGAGGGAGGTGTGTGTGTGCCCCCTGTAGGGTTTGGGGTGACCGCAGTGCCCAGAGCGCAGTGGGGTGCTCTGCCCTGTGCAGGGTGTGGAAGAGACTGTTAGAGAGAGAGACGCTTCTTCAACCTGCTTCTCTCTCTCTCTCCTCTCTCTGGCCTTTTTCTGTCTCTCTGTGCCTCCATCTCTCCCACTCCTCTCTCTCTCCCACTCCTCTCTCTCCTACTCCTCTCTCTCCCTGTCTATCTCTCCTACTCCTCTCTCTCCCACTCCTCTCTCTCCCTGTCTATGTCTCCTACTCCTCTCTCTCCTACTCCTCTCTCTCCCTGTCTATCTCTCCTACTCCTCTCTCTCCCACTCCTCTCTCTCCCTGTCTCTCTCCCACTCCTCTCTCTCCCACTCCTCTCTCCCCCACTCCTCTCTCTCCCTGTCTCTCTCCTACTCCTCTCTCTCCCTGTCTCTCTCTCCCACTCCTCTCTCGCCCACTACTCTCTCTCCCTGTCTCTCTCTCCTACTCCTCTCTCTCTGTCTCTCTCTCCTACTCCTCTCTCTTCCTGTCTCTCTCTCCTACTCCTCTCTCTCCCACTCCTCCCTCTCTCCCTCTGTGCCTCCTTTCCTGTCACCCTCTCCCTGCCTCTCCCTCCCACTCCCCTCTCCCCCTCCCTCCCTGCCTCCTCCTCTCTCTCTCTGCCTGTCTCTCTCCTTCCTCAGTGCCTCCCTGTGCCTCCTGCAAGGCCGGAGCCGGGCCCCCGGGGGCCCCCTCCCTGAGCCCCCCCCGGGCGGGCGCTGCTCCCGCGCCCCGCTGCTCCCCCTACGCCTACACCGTCCCCGCCTTCGCCCCGGCCCACCCGCCGGCCCTGCCCGCCGTCTTCCAGCCCGCCGGCGGCTCAGGTACGCCCCCCCCGGCAGCGCGGCCCCCCCTCCCAGCCCCGCAGAGCGCCGCGTCTCTAGTGTCGGGGTCCCCTGTCCCTGCGGCTAGCTCTCACTCGGGTTACCCCATCCTCCACCCCCCTGTAGGACGATCCTCTGGGCCAAACCGGTTCCAATCCTAATAATACTAATCCTTACACTTATATAGCGCCTTTCTGGACTTCAAACCCATGATTCCTCTAACGAGCTAAAGAATTAATTGAAACTGGACTACTCTGTCCTGAAGGGTCTTTGATTGAACCGAACCTAGCGCCTTATTTTAAAAAATAACAGTTCCTGACACTTCTATAGCGCCTTTCTGGACTCCCCCACTCAGAGCTCTGTACAGGTCAGGGGGATCCCCTCCACCCCCAGCAGTGTGCAGCTCACCCTGCGGTCCGTGTGGGTCCTGATGCCCCAGTATAGTGACGGGGGACACTAGACTGTAAACAGGCGCCGTCCTTCGGATGAGACGTCAAACCGAGGTCCTGACTCTCTGTGGTCATTAAAAACCCCAGGGTGTCTCTCGAGAAGAGTAGGGGTGTCACCCCGGTGTCCTGGCCAAATTCCCCCCCCCTGGCCTTTACCCATCATGGCCTCCTAATAACCCCCCTCTCTGAACTGGCTCCATCACTCTGCTCTCCTCCCCACTGAGAGCTGGGGTGTGGGGGGAGCGGACTGGCGCCTCATCCAGGTGGGGGTACACACTGCTGGGGGGTGGAGGGGATCCCCATGACCTGTACAGAGCTCTGAGTGGAGAGTCCAGAAAGGCGCTATAGAGGTGTCAGGAATTGTTACAAAGGACCCTTCAAGGCAGAGTAGTCCAGTTTCAATGAATCTTTTAGCTCGTTAGAGGGATCATGTGTTTGAACATGTGCTTGATCACACAGTAACACTCCATCACTTCCTTCAAAACTTCCTTGAAGAGTCTCGGGCTGTATGAAGTCGACGTTTTCGCTTCTCCTTGCCGTTCCGTCAGTGGCCGCTAGGTGGCAGCACGACAACTCAGTCAGTTCCCAGGTTACAAACAAGGCGGCACAATTTAGCCCGTCCAAGGGATTGGGCTGCTTGATAATCTGTGATAATAATCACTGACTGCACCATAAATGAACCCTAATAAGCTTGCAATATCTAGAGCCTGGTTTGGATTGGTATGCAGTGCAGGAAAAAGTCACTTAACATTATTTAACAGTTCTTTCAGTGACTGCTGGAAACAATATAGTAAAATGTTGTTGCTTTGTCGTGACAACATTTTTGTTTTGAGATCTTATTATCTACCATTTCCTCATATGTTGTCATCTTCAGTACTGCCTCCGATGTCATTAAAAGCAGATATTCTCCTCGCACACAAGAGGTGTTGCAGTTATACAAAATGTGATATTATTTCTGTAGCATCTTTCATACCAGAAGACCCCAAAAGATCCTGAAAGATCTTAACATAGAGCTGGGGATCCACTTCATGCCCCAGTGCAAACTGCAGAGCCCCACCTGGGAGACACACAGTGTTCATTCTGCACCAGCAGCCCCACCTGGGAGACGCACAGTGTTCATTCTGCACCAGCAGCCCCCACCTGGGAGACACACAGTGTTCATTCTGCACCAGCAGCCCCACCTGGGAGACGCACAGTGTTCATTCTGCACCAGCAGCCCCCACCTGGGAGACACACAGTGTTCATTCTGCACCAGCATCCCCACCTGGGAGACACACAGTGTTCATTCTGCACCAGCAGCCCCACCTGGGAGACACACAGTGTTCATTCTGCACCAGCAGCCCCACCTGGGAGACACACGGTGTTCATTCTGCACCAGCAGCCCCCACCTGGGAGACGCACGGTGTTCATTCTGCACCAGCAGCCCCACCTGGGAGACGCACAGTGTTCATTCTGCACCAGCAGCCCCCACCTGGGAAACACACAGTGTTCATTCTGCACCAGCAGCCCCCACCTGGGAGACGCACAGTGATCATTCTGCACCAGCAGCCCCACCTGGGAGACGCACAGTGTCCATTCTGCACCAGCAGCCCCCACCTGGGAGACACACGGTGTTCATTCTGCACCAGCAGCCCCAACCCGGGAAACACACAGTGTCCATTCTGCACCAGCAGCCCCCACCTGGGAGACACACAGTGTTCATTCTGCACCAGCGGCCCCCACCTGGGAGACGCCCAGTGCTCATTCTGCACCAGCAGCCCCCACCTGGCTGTTTCACTAATTGAATTAAGGGGTGTCATTTGAGTCAGTCTGTGGTCAGATGGTTCGGACCCCACTGGAGTTAACAGCCACAGGACCAGTAATGACCAGGTAGCGAGGACCCACCTTTAACCTCTCATTCCGAGCTCGACACCTCCTGGAGCCCAGCGTCCAGAGGGAGAGCGCCCCCTACAGGTCCCCTTAGAGCTCACTGTGTCCTCTTCCTTCATTGTTTCCTGACTCTCTCTCTCTCTCTCTCTCCTCTCTCCCCCCTCGGCCCCCCAGCGCCCGTCTCCGCCGCCCGCAGGCACGAGTCCAGACCCCCGGGGGCTCACGGCGTCCCCCCTGCCACCGCGGCTGCGGGCACAGCCCTTTTCTGCTCTTCCTCCTCCTCTTCCTCCTCCTCTGCCGGCCCCACGCCCACGTCTCTGCTCCCGCCCAGGCCCCCCCGACGTGTGACCGCCCCAGCCCCTACCCCTGCCCCTGCCTTTGCCCCTGCCCCTGCTGCTCCTGCCTTTGCCCCTTCCTTTGCCCCTGCCCCTGCTCCTACCTCTACTGCTCCTTCCTTTGTCCCTGCCCCTGCCCCTGCTGCTCCTGCCTTTGCCCCTGCCCCTGCCCCTGCCCCTGCTGCTCCTGCCTTTGCCCCTGCCCCTGCTGCTCCTGCCCCTACTGCTCCTGCCTTTGCCCCTGCCCCTGCTGCTCCTGCCCCTGCTCCTACTGCTCCTTCCTTTGCCCCTGCCTCTACCCCTACTGCTCCTTCCTTTGCCCCTGCCCCTGCTGCCCCTTCCTTTGCCCCTGCCCCTGCCCCTGCCCCTACTGCTCCTTCCTTTGCCCCTGCCCCTACCCCTACCCCTGCTGCTCCTGCCCCTACTGCTCCTGCCTTTGCCCCTGCCCCTGCTGCTCCTGCCCCTACTGCTCCTCCCTTTGCCCCTGCCCCTGCTGCTCCTGCCTTTGCCCCTTCCTTTGCCCCTGCCCCTGCCCCTGCTCCTGCTCCTACTGCTCCTTCCTTTGCCCCTGCTCCTGCCTTTGCCCCTGCCCCTGCTCCTGCCTTTGCCCCTGCTGCTCCTCCTGCCCCTGTCTCTACCCCTGCTCTTGCCCCTGCCCCTGCTCCTGCCCGCCCTCCTGCCCCTGCCCCTGCTCCTGTCTCTACCCCTGCTCTTGCCCCTGCCCCTGCCCCTACCCCTGCCCCTGCTCCTGTCTCTACCCCTGCTCCTGCCCCTGCCCCTGCCCCTACCCCTGCTCTTGCCCCTGCCCTTGCTCCTGCCCCTGCCCCTACCCTTGCTCTTGCCCCTGCCCGCCCTCCTGCCCCTACCCCTGCTCTTGCCCCTGCTCCTGCCCCTGCTCTTGCCCCTGCCCGCCCTCCTGCCCCTGCCCCTGCTCCTGCCCCTGCCCCTACCCCTGCTCCTGCCCCTGCCCGCCCTCCTGCCCCTGCCCCTGCCCCTGCCCCTACCCCTGCTCCTGCCCCTGCCCCTGCCCCTGCTCTTGCCCCTGCCTGCCCTCCTGCCCCTACCCCTGCTCCTGCCCCTACCCCTGCTCCTGCCCCTGCCCTGCCTACAGTCTTCCAGCCTGCAGCTGGCACAGGTACAGACGGGCTCGCTGGATCAGTCGGTGCCTCGCGCATGTCAGCCGCATGTCGTGAGTCTGGGCAGCAGAGACGTCCTGTTAAAACTGAGTCCCAGTGGCACGGCTTTACGCAAAGGGCGGCGGGGGTGTGGAGCAGGCTGTCCGGCCGTGCTGTAGAAGCCGATAACCTCATTTTTCTCGGGAAGAGAGCCTGGTACCAATTATTTACCGAGCAACCGAAGGGCCTCGGCTCATTTTAAGACCTTCAATGTAAATTGAATCTTCATCGCACCTCCTTCTTGCTCGCTGTGCATGGTTTCATATTAGCCCTCCCTGCCCAGAGTGCACGTCAGTGCTGCTGGGAGCAGTGTGCAGCGCACCCGTGCATGCCTGTGTGTTTCTGGGTGCCCCTCCTCACTCCCGTCCCCCCCAACGAGTGACAGTGGGTGCCTGTTCACGGCCCCCAGTTCCTTCACCTTAATGGGTCGATTTGAGGGAGGTGGGGGGGGGGGCCCGGTGGCACAGCGCCGGGGCTCCGGGTTCCATTCCGGACCTGGGGTGCTGTCTGGGTGGAGTTTGCATGTTCTCCTCGTGTTGTTGTGGGGTTCCCTCCAGGTGCTCCTGTTTCCCCCCACATGTCTTGGCTCATTGGGCTTCTGGGAAAACAGGCCCTGGTGTGTGTGTGTGTGTGTGAGTGTGAGTGTGAGTGTGTGTGTGAGTGTGTGTGTGAGTGTGTGTGTGTGTGAGTGTGTGTGTGTGTGTGTATGTGTGTGTGTGTGTGTGAGTGTGTGTGTGGGTGTCCTGTGATGGACTGGAATCCCGCCCAGGGTGTAGTCTGCCTTGTGCCCCCGTTGCTTGCTGGGATAGACTCCAGCTCCCCCCGCCACCCTGGACTGGATAAAGGGGTTCGAAAAACGGCCGATCAGGCGTGAGGGGCGCTTGCCTTGCAGTCGGGCGCCCCCACCCCCTTTATTTTCAAAGAGCAGAGGGGGCACCCCCCCTCTTCGGCTCCAGCCGTATAGGCGAGCTCCTGGGGGGACCCCAGAGACGCTCAGCGGGTGTGCTTCTGTGCTTCCAGAGATCCAGAGGGAGCTGGGCACGCTGGCTGAAGAGGAGGACGACTCCAGCGCCGCCTGTCAGGGTGAGTCCCCGGAGCGCCGGGTCCCGGAGGAACTCCCCGCCCGCGGGCAGGTGGTTCCGGTTCTCCTCAGGCTTGTTTTCCATGCACCCCCCAGCAGCGATCCGGATCACATCCGGATCACATGGGCAGGATGGCTGCCACCAGCTGTTCACAGCTGTTCAGGCCACTCGGCCCAGCAGTCTGCAAGAGGGGGTTTTTTTTAGCTGTTCCGGCGCATCTCATCTTTGGGCAGCCAGCCGCAAGCTGTCAACAGCTGGGGCTTTCGGCCTTGAGACATTAGCCGGGTCTGCTGCTACTTTACGGTCCTCAGGCTTCATGAGCAAAGGACCGTGCACTCCGCATTTGGACAGAATGGGCCACTCCTCTGAGACATACCATGCTCTTAAGAGTTCAGTGTATGAAGAACTTAGGGTCTGAAAAGTTGGGGTTTTCCACATATTAAAAATGTTGCACACCCTAATATACTGTATAGCAACACGGCACGCTCAGATCGTCTGCATGGGCTTTTAATATTAATATTGTATTTTTTTTTATGAAGGGACTCAGTTCTCGTCCTGCTGATTTCATCCACAGGGTCAAAGGTCAACGCCGGCGCCCAGGAAAGCGAGTGGGTCCCCACTGTCAAACCGGCCCCCCGCCCTCTGAGCATCGGCCGCCCCGAAGACCTTCCCCGGCCTCCCCGGGCCGCGGGCAGCATCAGTATCGCCAACCAGGGGCCCCACCCGCCCGCCGGGACCAGCGCCGGCCCGGGAGGAGAGCCGGCGTCGCCCGAGCCGAGCCCCGCCCCGGAGGAGGGAGGCAAAGTGAAGACGTGGGGCGGAAGAGGGGCAGGAGGGGCCGCCCTGCACAGAGGGTACGTGTATGAGGAAACCACTGTCCGACACAGCTTGGCAAACATGACATAAGAGAGGAGATTATTAGCTGTAAGCACATGTACATCGGGATTCATAAATCAGCTGTTCACTCGGAAACGTGCACAGTACAGTGGCCAACACTGTCACACAATGAGCACAGTCGTTTACAGAACAGTAAATAATAATAATTAATAAGATCAGATCACTTTATCGGCCATATACAATTTCTTGCATTAGGGATGTGTCTTTTCACAGACCCCAGCTTGCTCTCCAGGAGACACACAGACAGGGAGAGAGAGAAGCTGGGGGTCAGAGCGCAGGGTCGGCCATTTATACAGCGCCCCTGGAGCAGCTGGGGGGGTGAAGGGCCTTGCTCAGGGGCCCCACGGAGTAGGATTCCTCTGCCGGCCGCGGGATTCGAACCAGCAACCTCCCAGACACACACCACACTTTATTGTTGTAATAATGACAGTACATCAAAGCACAACAACTTATAATGGGTAGTACAGGACCATAAACACATCAATACGTTCATTTGAATAAACAATATAATAATAATAAACTTTATTTTATAAAGCGTCTTTAAAGGTGGCTTCTCAAAGCGCTTTACAGAATGACAACAATAATAAATAAAAAGAATACACAATGACCGTGGATGGTGGTACTGAGTCTGGATTTGAAGGAGTTTAGAGAAGGTGACTCTCTGATATCCTTGGGCAGAGAGTTCCAGAGCTTGGGGGCATAACAGGAGAAGGCCCTGTCACCCCTACAATGTAGACGGGGCTTGGGGGGGACAGTAAGGAGAGCAGAATTCGAAGAGCGAGGGTTGCGAGGTGGGGAGCAGGGCGATAATAGCTCAGACAGGTACTGAGGTGCCAAGCCATGCAGAGCCTTATAGGTGAGCATGAGGATTTTAAAGTCTACACAGAATAGCAGGCTAAACCGGTGTCATTAAACAGTAGTGCTAGTGTATAGCCTGGGTGTGCTGTTACGAGAAACGAGGGCTTCATGTGTTACGTAGTGTGGCACCGTGGCCCCAGCAATGCTAACGTCTGAGCTCACCTGCCTCACCGGAGGGCTGGGGAAACCGGCCTCGGCCAGTCAGCGAGCTGATCTGGCGCCGTAGAAGGGACCAGCTCGGAGAGACCCGGGCTCAGTTCAGAGACGAATCTCGCGGGCTTAAGTGAAACACCGGCCGTCTGTAGCTTCTGAGCCGGAGGCATTCCTTGTCTCCCCCTACCGACTGCTGCCGAAATGTGTCATCTGTTCCCTGGCCAAACAGGATCAGCCAGTTGTAATAGTGTGATAATAGTGCAAGGGACATCAGAAATTGTGTGACTCTGGACCAGGGTGGGGAGGCTGGGTTGGTATGACACTAGCTGATTAAGGATCCCTGGCCAAACAGGATCAGCCGATTCTACTAGGGATTGTATCCCAGGGACACCAGGACAGCTGTCAGGTTGAGGGGGCAGAAGTACTGCAGGTTTAATACCGGTCCCTGGCCAAACAGGATCAGCCGATTCTACTAGGGATTGTATCCCAGGGACACCAGGACAGCTGTCAGGTTGAGGGGGCAGAAGTACTGCAGGTTTAATACCGGTCCCTGGCCAAACAGGATCAGCCGATTCTACTAGGGATTGTATCCCAGGGACACCAGGACAGCTGTCAGGTTGAGGGGGCAGAAGTACTGCAGGTTTAATACCGGTCCCTGGCCAAACAGGATCTTGGCCAGATGTGTGTGGTTGAGGCCTGGGAGGGGAGGGGAGGCTGGGTGGGACAACATCAGCTGATGAGGGAGATTACCCGAATCGTCGCCAGGTCTCGTGGACTAGAAGTTACCTGTAAAACCTGGTGCGGCCTCCCAGGAACAGGATTGCCTGTTTTGATTGTCACTAGTGTACAGGTCGCCTAACCAAAGCAGGAGTGCAGGGATGTGCTTCTCAGCTGCAGTTCCTGAGTCTTAGAGGAGAGAGTGTTAAGGTTGTAACGTTCTCAGGACAGGTTCTGCGTTTCTAACTCTTTGGTATGCTGTTGTGCATATAGAGATTATGATGTGCATTACCATATTGGCAATTTTTTTACGGCGATACATCATGGTTTTTCGCACGTTACCGTGCTCCGTTCCTCAGCTGGTTGAGTTTGAGACTTCGGGTGGACGTCAGTCTTGGCGTTAATCGGATTTGAATGTGGGTCCAGGGCTGGAGGGGCTTAAATGCTGCTATTTCGCAAAATGCAGTTCCCGAGTCTTAGAGGACAGAGTGTTTAGGGCGTAACGTTCTCAGAACAGGTTCTGCGTTTCTAACTTAAAAAGATTCGTTTTTACAACACGGTATTTTCCAAATGCACGTTAACGCCGCAGGTTGGCAGTGTCACAGTGGTGCTCAGAGCCCTCTACTCACCTGGTGTTCGTGTGGCGTAGTAGGTATTGTGCAGAGGGTTATGGGTCTGAATCTCTCGTATGCTGTTGTGCATATACAGATTATGATGTGCATTACCATATTAGCAATTTTTTTACGGCGATACATCATGGTTTTTCGGACGTTACCGTGCTCCGTTCCTCAGCTGGTTGAGTTTGAGACTTCGGGTGGACGTCAGTCTTGGTGTTGATCGGATTTTAACGTGGGTCCAGGGCTGGAGAGGCTTACATGCTGCTATTTCGCAAAATGCCAGATGTTGCCAGTGACCGGGGACACATGTAAATCACAGCTGTCTCAGTGAATGTAGGTCCCAACTTTTGCTTCTCTCCCTCGATGGCTTCACATAATAATAATAATTGCTTACACTTATATAGCGCTTTTCTGGACACTCCACTCAGAGCTCTTTCCAGGTCATGGGGATCCCCTCCACCCCCAGCAGTGTGTACCCCCACCTGGATGAGGCGCCAGTCCGCTCCCCACACCCCAGCTCTCAGTGGGGAGGAGAGCAGAGTGATGGAGCCAGTTCAGAGAGGGGGGTTATTAGGAGGCCATGATGGGTAAAGGCCAGGGGGGAAATTTGGCCAGGACACCGGGGTAACACCCCTACTCTTCTCGAGAAACACCCTGGGGTTTTTAATGACTGCAGAGAGTCAGGACCTCAGTTTGACGTCTCATTCGGAGGACGGATATACTTTCGGTTCGTAGCCATCGGTCCACACTTCTCCCCTTCATTCATGATATACTCTCCCCATTCTTCACACTGGTGTTCCATGGGGCAATCGGGATATTCAACCCCCCTTCCCAGGTGAGAATCCGCCTCACGTAATCGAGAGACTTTCTCCTGGGGGGGGGGGGCTGGTCTTCCTTTCGTCCTCCCTCTCCATGTTAGGCGTTCAAAAACACCTTCCATGAAATAAAATCAAACCCATGACGCACACAAGACCACCTGAAACAGTGATGGCGGACAGCAGACACCTGAGGGGGCGCTGTTTTGGTTGGGACCGGAAGGAAAAATGGCGTTCCGGGCGGGAAAAACGTAAATCCCGATGACGCAAATCCGGGGTTCGACCTCTATATAATTTTCAGGGCGCTGCCTTGGCTCGTCCTGTAAAATTGAGGGGTGGATGGCTCCCCAAGACGTAAGATCGTTCTCCTTTACGAGAGTCTGACCTGAGCCCTGGTCTCATTGTCCATCAGCCCTGAGAGTGCAGCCTCTAAACCTCAGCCGTCTGGCTCCCCGGTACCAGCCGGGGTATCGGGCGGCTCGTCCGCACCCCTGCAGCCCGAACCCGGAGTAGCCCCGAAAACGGACCAGCCGGTGGAGTCTCCCCGTCTGGCACCAGCTCCGCAGAGAGTGGACAGAAGGATCGAAGACGTTCCGGAAAGCCCAGTGACCCCCCAGTCCTCTCCTCCTCCGCTGCCCCAGGCTGCCCCCCCCGGGGATCCCAGCGATCCTACCCAGACACCCCCAGCCCGGGACCAGAGGCCCCTGCTGGGGGAGCAGCCGCCATTGGCCGAATTAGGCCCGGCTCTGGACGGGGCGGCCAATCAGAAGGAGGAAGGGGTTGAGCCGGCGCGCGGATTGGAGGACGGGGAAGAGGGGGCGGGGTTGGAGGCCGGGCAGGAGGAGTTACTTCCTGTGCTGGGCGCCCAGCTTCCTCTCCACCGTGCCCAGGGGTAAGTGTGGGTGCGGCGGCCCCCCCTTGCATGGCTTGGCACGGCGGATTGGAAAGATGGCGGCAGTGAAGCTTTTTCGAGTGGCTGAATCGGGACCAGGCTGAATCGGGAGGCTAGCCCAGCCTATCTGGACTGACGTCAAACAGGAATCGTTTTCAGATTGAGAGCACCCTTCGTTCCAAGATCCAGCGCCCCTGTGGGCGGGGTCTGACGTCGGAGACCTACGTCACAGTGCCTCTATGTGACAGATTAACATGGCCGCTGCCTGCATATATATGTATTTAGCCTTCTGCATCGGCACTTGCTCCTGGTGATGATGAGTAGCAGCTTCTGTTGAGATGTTTGCTGGCGCATCAGCCACGACTCCTCTGGTCCACCCCTGTGCTTCTCCCAGAGCCGGGGCAGCTGGATGACGCTTCTGCTCCTAGGGGTGAATTGCAGCCTGAGCTCGGCAAAGAGGAGCCGTTCATTCGCCTGCTGCTGCGTGGGGCGCCCCTGCTCTGATTGGCACTGCAGTGTTTTATCGTGATTCATCCCTGACCCCTGACCCCTGAGCTCTGATGCTCTGGGGTGCCCCTGCTCTGATTGGCACTGCAGTGTTTTATCATGATGTATCCCTGACCCCTGACCCCTGAGCTCTGATGCTCTGGGGCGCCCCTGCTCTGATTGGCACTGCAGTGTTTTATCATGATGTATCCCTGACCCCTGACCCCTGACCCCTGAGCTCTGATGCTCTGGGGTGCCCCTGCTCTGATTGGCACTGCAGTGTTTTATCATGATGTATCCCTGACCTCTGACCCCAACCCCTGAGCTTTGCTGGTGTAGGGTGCCCCTGCTCTGATTGTCCCTGAACCTTGACCTCCGACCCCTGAACTTTGCTGAGGTGGGCTGCCCCTGCTTGGATATTTACTGCGGTGTTTCACACTGATGTATCCCTGACCTCAGTCTCCCTGTCCATCAGCCCTGACAATGTGGCCACAGAGCTTCAGTCATCTGATCCAGAAGCAACCAGAGCCCCTGGGGCTCCATCCACACGGGAGCCCAGATCAGAGGAGCCCTTGATGGAAGAGAAGCTGGAGAAGGGTGCCCTCCCAGCTCCAGCGCAGAGCAGAGCCGACAGGCAGACGGGAAGGGCATTGGCCCCTGGGCGCCCACCCTCTCCGGGATCACAGACTGCCCCCCCCAGAGCCCCCTCCACGACTCCCCAGGAACCCGCAGCTCATGTCCAGAGCCCCTCTCAGGAAGAGCAGCCCCCACTGGCCAATTCAGGCCCGGTTCCGGATGAGAGCACCAATGGGAAGGAGCTAGGGGAGGGGCCTGTGTCTGGATTGGACGCCCCGCGGGAGGAGGCGGAGTCAGGGGCGGGGCAGGAGGAGGAGGAGGAGGTGTCCCTGGGCCCAGTGGTGGGCATCCTGGACCGGGGGTAAGTGCGATAGGGGCACACGGGCACCACTCTTGTCGCATGGCTTGGCACGGAGGATGGCAGAAGGAGCAGCACAGGAGGATATCGGCGTCTGCGCAGGCTTCACTGAAATCCCCCCCCCCCCAAACTCCCACTCCCTCATCCCCACCCCTCCCTCCCTCTCTCCAGCACTTCTCTATCCCAGTACCTCTCTATCCCAGCCTCCTCTCGCTCCAGTTCCTCTGCTTCTCCTTGGCTCTCTCCTTCTTTTTCCAATCTGCTATGTCAACAAATGGGTCGGCACACAGATGCACCTCAGAGACGTCACGGGGGGTCTGCCGATCTGGAGAAGAGACTCCCTTAGTTCCCAGAGAAATCTGGCCATCGCTCAGACCAGACACTTTTGGGGTGGAGGTGGAGTCTAATTCGGGATTGGAAGTCTTGCGTTTGGAGGCGGGGTCAGGGGCGGGGCTAGAGGTGGAGTCTAAAGCGGGATTGGAAGTCTTGCATTGGGAGGCGGGGCTAGAAGTGGAGTCTAAATCGGGATTGGAAGTCTTGCATTGGGAGGCGGGGCTAGAGGTGGAGTCTAAATCGGGATTGGAAGTCTTGCCTTGGGGGCGGAGTCAGGGGCGGGGCTGGGCTGAATGGGGAGGGGCGAAGGACCCTTCCTCCCCGTGTGCGGTCAGAGGGTTTGTCGCCGTGAGCCGGGACGCAGGAATGGCGTACCCTTTTCTCGGCGATTCCGAAACCGGTCCCGGAATATAACCGAATAATTGGGGGAAAGGATCCCACCGAGGCGATTTCCCACCTGTTTGGTTGGATCGAATTTCGATTTTGTAGGGGAGTTAACCTGACCGCTGAAGAGCTCAAAGAAAGGTGTTCATATGCACATGCCACTCGATCTACCATCCCCGAACAACAATTCGGGCCAGAAACAGGCCAGGGCACACGTCTCCCGCTTACCCACACGCCTGGGCTTCGCCGTTGTGCGTTTCTGCTGAAGTCCCGCCCTCTGGGCTTTCCCCTTTCCTGTCACCCTCCCCTTTCCTGTCCTGTTCACCTCTTTGACCCCGCCGCGCCCTGTCCCCCTTCCTGTCCCTGTCCCATCAGCCCCGGGAGCACGGCCGCCGCGCCGCAGACGCCCAGCCCGGGGCCGGTCGGCGTTCCCCCTGCCCCGCGACCCAGATCCGAGGGGGCCCCACCGGAGGCCCCCGCGGCGTCACCGCCCCGGGACGGAGGGGAGGGACCCACGGATGCTCCCGCTGAAAGCCCGCCGCCCCCCCACCGCCATCCCTGTCTGCCGCTGCCCTCCGGGGCTCCCCGCGTTGTCGCCCCGGAGCCCACACCCCGGGATCGGAGCCCTTCCCCGGGGGGAGAGCCAGCAGTGCCCGGCACGGTGATCGGGGGAGCCGAGGGGAAGGAGCCTGTGTCCACACTGGAGGCTGTGGTGGGCCCAGTTGAGGACAGTGGGTAAGTGTGGTGTGGGAGCTGCACCCCCCAGCACGGCTCGGGCCCGCCAGCGCACAGCGGCCGGTGTTGCTGTCCTGCAGCGTCGTCATGGGACCCTCCCCCCCCCTCCCCGGCCATACTTCCCACTGAGGCTGGTTGCGGGCCGAGAGTCTCCACGTCAACGTCGACTTGCCAGGTGTCGAGCCCACCCCTGCGCCACCCTCTGCGCCACCCTCGCGCTTTGCTCAATGTCACTGCCAGCTCAGCTGTGCCTGATGGGAGTCCTCCCCCAGACCTCTGTCAGCGAGACATCTCGTCTGGGCTTGGCTCAGACGGGGTTCCGCGTGCGTGCGTGTGCGTGCGTGTGTGGCCCCCGCGGCCCGGCTTTGTGCGCTAGCGGAGGTGGTGGGAGTCTGTGATCCGCTGCCGGCTGCTAGATTTGCACTGTCTTCTCCGGCTCCGGAGAAGACAGCGGATTGGCTGGCGCCGGGGTTGTGAAGTCTGGGCATGCTGGGATGGCGGGCCGACCAGCCCCTCCGAGAGGGGCGGCTGGTAACCCTAGCGGAAATCGGAATTGTCGGTCGTCAGGCTTTGGTGGTTGGAATTCGCGGGACCAGCATGGGATCCCAGAATTCTTCTGCCTTTATTCAGTGATCTTTAGCCTCGTAGTTTTTTCTGTTAACGGCGCTGGGTCAGTCGTTTCTGATTGTCGGTGGTTCGGGGGCAGTGTCCTCGTTGTCTGTTGTACACCGTGCACCCTGTTCTCAGGGCCACAGCGCTTGACCTCTGACCTCAATCTCCCAATCCATCAGCCCCGAGAGTGTGGCCCCTGTGCTGCAGCAGCCTGAACCAGGTGTCGCCGCTGCCCTGTCTGCACACCAGCCTGGATCGGAGGAAGACCGGATCATGGAGGGACCAACGGAGGCTCTCAGGTCAACTCCAGCCCAGGACAAAACAGGAAGGCACACAGCTGCTGTAAACCTCCTGGTGACCGAGCTGTCCCCCACTCCGCTGTCAGTTGGCTTTCTGGCCCCCAAAGTCCCTTTCACTGACGCCCAGGAGCCCTTATCCCGGGACCACACCCCCTCCCAGAGGGACGACACGCCATTGGCCAAAACAGCCCCTGCTGTGGAGGAGGGAGCCAATGAGAACGGCCTGGAGTTGCAGCAGGTGTCCGGATTGGAGGCTGTGATGGAGGAGGCGGGCTCTGCGCCGTGGCCGGAGGAAGTGGGCGCGGCGGAGGCGGTAGTGGGCGCCCAGGTCAAGGGGTAAGTGTGTGAAGGCACCACCGCTCTCGGCACTGAGCGGCACTGGCGATGTGGGGCATCTCAAGCCGGCGATTCCGATTCGGATTCTTATGCTTGGCCCTGCTTAACGCCTACTGACGCCCGTCCCTTGTGCTTGGCGGGACTTTTCAAAAGCGACTCTTGGTGTTTTAACACCGTCCCATGCTGCATGGGAGTGGCCGGCTTTTCTGTGCTTCACCCACCTTCCTGGCATCGGGGATCCAGTGCCAGAGATGAGGCCATCACCGTTTCTGTAGTGGGTGGTTAGTCGGTGCTGTGGACTAACAAACTGGTACGGATGTGGTATGTTGGGCTGACGTGAGAGCAGATGGCTTGCTCAGAGTCGATCCTGCTGCGACCGTAGGATCCCAGTGATGGCGGCTTATGGACGCAGTCGACATCCAGTTCCGTTGACATAACGGTATGAGCGTGCTTTTTTTATGCTTTCGCTCAACGGTGCCGAGTCCGTTTGGGTGCGCTGTACGTTTGTGGTTGTCCGACTCGCTCAGGGTGTGATCCCGGGCCGCACCCTTAACCCCTGACCTTTGACCCTTGACCCTTGACCCTGATCTCCTTGTTCGCCAGCCCCAGCGGCTCGGAGGTGTCAGGTGTGCGTGCCAGACCGCCCGCAGGGCAGCCCGAAACAGAGGAAGCCCCGACGTTTGAAAATCAAGCGCAGGCTCCAGATTTGCCTTCAACCCAGTTTTCAGGAGGCACATATCCTGCTCCAGTGACGCCTCAGCCCTCTCCCCCTCTGCTGCCCCGGGCTGTTGCCCCTGAGGCCCCTGGCATCACCCCCCAGGAGATACCAGCTGAGGCCCAGAGCCCCGTCCAGGAAGAAGAGCCACCATTGGCCGATGTTGTGGACGAGGGAGCCAATGGGAAGGAGCCAGAGCGGAAGGCCGGGTCTGGATTGGAGCCCGTGAAGGAGGGGGCGGGCTCTGGAGGGGGGCAGGAGGAAGAGGAGGCGGCGGCACTGGGCGCCCTGGACGGGGGGTAAGTGTGATGAGGGCACACGGCTCCCGGGCATCACCCCCCCCCCCCGCATGGCTGGCACCCCTGCGCTTCTCTGCCCTGGACGAGACCGTTCCCAGTGGGTCCTCCCCATGCCGGGGTCTCTGGGCGGTGCCAGGGCCCTGCTGCACTGCTGGGCTGCGCCCCTCTGTCGGTGGCAGGAGCTCTTCCTGCTCTGCAGGAAGTAGAGGCACGGCATGCTGGGATTGTGGAGGACTAGGGCTGTCCAGAGGGATCTCAGAGCGCTCAGTCGTTTGGATTGGCGGGTGGCTCAGCTCTCTTTATTTTCATCAGTGGGTCCAGCGTGGGGCCATAGTGGAGACCCCAGCCCTGCACCCCACTTCTGTTAAAGTGATACTTGGTCTGGCTTTGTCTTTTGATGACTACAGGCAGCATGTTGGGTATGTTTGGATTTGGTGACAACAGTCCAGATAGTATGACTTTCTTCATCGTGCACTCGGTGTCAGTGCCTGACCACCTCTGACCTCTGACCCCTGACCCCTGACCCCTGACCCTGGTCTCCCTGTCCATCAGCCCCCAGCCGTCTGGCCCAGGAGCAGCCAGTGTCCCCAGCGGCCCATCTGCTCAGCCGCCCGGATCAGAGTCCCAGCGGATGGCAGAGAAAGCCCCAGAGCCTCCATCCCCGGAAAGAGAAGGGAAACACCAGGATGTCACTCCAGAGCGTCCAGAGACCTCCCATCCCTCGGACTTCTCCCTGCCCCAGCCTGTCCTTCCCATGACCCCCCGCAGCCCCGCCCTCGGACTCTCGGCTGAGGTGCAGGGCCCCTCTGGGGGAGAGAAGACGCTATTGGCTGCTGAGGGCCCGGTCGTGGACGAGGCAGCCAATGAGGAGGCTCCGGAGCGGAAGGCCGGGTCTGGATTGGAGCCCGTGAAGGAGGAGGCGGGCTCCGGAGGGGGGCAGGAGGAAGAGGAGGAGGCAGCAGTGGGCGCCCTGGACGGGGGGTAAGTGTGATGAGGGCACACAGCTCCCGGCCGCACCCTCCAGCTTGGCTGGCACCCCTGCGCTTCTCCCGCCCCCCCCGTGATAGGCCAGATTAACCCTCAGGCGCCGAAACAGCTGATTGGCCATCGCTAAGGTTCTGCCGAAAGCAGAGGCTCGGCATGCTGGGAATTCTGGGTACCGCCTCGGCTTTCCAGAGGGACGACTCAAGGAATCTCGGGGGACTCGGCCGTTCTCGACTCGTGGGGTATTCTTCACAGGCACGCGTGGGACCGACAGGGGTCACGGCACTTGACGTGATATCCGGCGTGACGCTGGGGTGGTTTCGTCGTAGCGTGGCGCCTGCAGTTAGCGCTCGGTGTCGTGGTAGCTGACCTTTGACCCCTGACCCCGGTCTCCCTGTCCATCAGCCCCCAGCCCGGCGGTCCGGCTGCAGAGCTGCCCAGCTCAGAGTCCGAGCGGATAGCAGGGAATCTGGTGGCAGCTCCTCCTCCGTCTCCAGCCCCCGAGGGAGAGGAGGCCTCTCCACGCGCTCCTGCAGAAATCTCCGTGCCCTGCCGGCCCCTCCCCTCTGCGCTGACTGTCGCCCCTGAGGCCCCTGGCGTCACCCCCCAGGAGATACCAGCTGAGGCCCAGAGCCCCGCCCAGGAAGAAGAGCCGCCATTGGCCGATGTCGTGGACAATGCAGCCAATGGGAGGGAGCCCGAGCGGAAGGCCGGGTCTGGATTGGAGCCCGAGAAGGAGGAGGCGGGCTCTGGAGGGGGGCAGGAGGAAGAGGAGGCGGCGGCACTGGGCGCCCTGGACGGGGGGTAAGTGTGATGAGGGCTCACGGCTCCCGGACGTCACCCCCCCCCCCCCCCCCCCGCATGGCTGGCACCCCTGCGCTTCTCTGCCCTGGACGAGACCGTTCCCAGTGGGTCTTCCCCATGCCGGGGTCTCTGGGCGGTGCCAGGGCCCTGCTGCACTGCTGGGCTGCGCCCCTCTGTCGGTGCTCTGCAGGAAGTAGAGGCACGGCATGCTGGGATTGTGGAGGACTAGGGCTGTCCAGAGGGATCTCAGAGCGCTCGGTCATTTGGATTGGCGGGTGGCTCAGCTCTCAGCTTTATTTTCATCTGTGGGTCCAGTGTGGGGCCATAGTGGAGACCCCAGCCCTGCACCCCCCTTCTGTTAAAGTGATACTTGGTCTGGCTTTGTCTGTTGTTGACAAAAATGAGGGTGTGTTCCATAGTTGGTTCTGTAACTCATGTCAGAGAGCATCGTAGCAGTCGGTGTCTGACCCTTGACCCCTCACCCCTGACCCTGGTCTCCCTGTCCATCAGCTATGAGCGTGTGGACGCCACACTGCAGCCATCCAGGCCTGGAGTAACCTCTGTCCCCAGGCCCAAATCCGGAAGGAGTGCAGCAGCTCCCGACCCGGGGGGGAGGATGCCATTGGCCGAAACAGGTCCCGCCCTGGACGAGGGAGCCAATCAGAGAGCCCACTTCCGCATTCACCAAATTCAGGTGCATTCACGGGCACCTTTTCCTGTCCCGCCCCCCGAGCCTGCTTCCTCCAATCCCAATCCTCTCTGTGACGCGTGAGCTCCCTGATTGGCTCCCACGTCCAGGGGCGGGACCCTGTTTCGGCCAATGGCATCCTCCCCCCCCCCCCCCCCCCCCCAGGGTCGGGAGCTGCTGTGCTCCTACCTGATTTGGGCCTGGAAGGGGAGACTGACCCTGCCTCTCTCCAGCTAGTGAACAGAAAGGCCGAGAGCCTTGTTATTTGGAAGTGTCGCTGTACGAAACCAGCCTCTTCCGATCAAATGCATCGACTTGCGTTTCCTCACAAAAGGTGGACGGCATCATCTTCGGGGGTCCGAAAGGGGGTCTCGGGGCCTTCCGGTGCACGGATCAGGTCGTTAGAAGGCGCTGTCTAACGGATCTGTCAAAAGCCGCCGTGCTTTGCAGTGAAGTACATACACATCCTCCTCCTCCTCCTCCTCCTCTCTCTCTCTCCTCAGTCCTAAAAAGTCTCCGGCGGCCCCCGAGGTGCCCATGCCCGCCCCCCGCCTGAAGAAGAGGCTGAGCGCCTCCCTCTCCGACGGCCGCGCCCCCTCCCCGGCCTCGGTCACCCCCCAGCCTAACGGGCGAGCCCCGGCCAATGAGAGGGCGGCCCCGGCCCCGGCGGCCAATGAGCCGGTGGCTCCCAGGCGCTCCAGGAAGAGCCCGCCCACCCCCGTGCTCAGCCAGGAGCAAGGCATTGTGGGAGGCCGGGAGGCAGACAGGAAGGCGGACCCAGCAGAGCCTCCTGAGGTGAGATGAGCCTCACCTCTCTGTCACTGTCTCCTTTATTATTCCTCTGTTTAGGAGCCTTCCTCTCCTGCCTCTGTCTGGAGACTGAAGGCTAATGGGTACCTTTCAGCCCCTCCTTTTCCAGCCTTCTAATAATTCCTTACATTTATATAGCGCCTTTCTGGACCCTCCACTCACGGCTCTGTACAGGTCATGGGGATCCCCTCCGCCCCCAGCAGTGTGTACCCCCACCTGGATGAGGCGCCAGTCCGCTCCCCACACCCCAGCTCTCAGTGGGGAGGAGAGCAGAGTGATGGAGCCAGTTCAGAGAGGGGGGTTATTAGGAGGCCATGATGGGTAAAGGCCGGGGGTGGGGGGGGTGAATTCGGCCAGGACACTGAGGCAGAAACGCCCCTTTTATTGTTTTCTGTTCCCTTTGGACCAACCTAAGAGAATAGTTTGCCGTTCCCCAGTTGGGCCCCCCGAGGCCGGAGCTCGGCTTGGGCGATCTCAGCCTCGCGGGCCCGTTGTCCGTTTCTCTCTCCGTGGGGGGGGGGGGTCCAGGAGTGCGACGCCGTCCCCACCGCCCTCTTGTCGCTCTGTGGTGGGTCACCTGACCTCCTCTTTCTCTCTCTCCCGGCGTGTCCAGATGTCCAGTCCCGTGCCCAGCCCTGGCCTGGTGAGCTCCAGCCAGTCCCTGTTGCAGTGGTGCCAGGAGGTGACCCGCGGGTACCGGGGCGTGAGGATCACCAACTTCAACACGTCCTGGCGCAACGGCCTGGCATTCTGCGCCATCCTGCACCACTTCCACCCGGGCAAGATGTGGGTACCTGGGGCCCAGCCGCCCCCTGTGGTGATGTGTCTAATGAGTATCTACTGCATGTAGGGATATCAGTGGGGGCGGGCATGCACACAGGAACAGGAACTGTATATGGGCCATGAGTGTGGTGTGCAAGTCTTTTCAGACTGACAGACTGACAGACTGACTGACAGACTGACAGACTGCCAGACTGACTCACTGACTCACTGACTCACTGACAGACTGACAGACTGACAGACTGACTCACTGACTCACTGACAGACTGACTCACTGACAGACTCACTGACTGACAGACTGACTCACTGACTGACAGACTGACTCACTGACAGACTGACAGACAGACTGATTCACTGACAGACTGACTCACTGACAGACTGACAGACTGACTCACTGACAGACTCACTGACTGACAGACTGACTCACTGACAGACTCACTGACTGACAGACTGACTCACTGACTCACTGACAAACTGACTCACTGACAGACTGACAGACTGACAGACTGACTCACTGACTCACTGACAAACTGACTCACTGACAGACTGACAGACTGACAGACTGACAGACTGACTCACTGACTCACTGACAGACTGACAGACTGACTCTCTGACTCACTGACAGACTGACAGACTGACTCTCTGACTCACTGACAGACTGACAGACTGACTCACTGACAGACTGACTCACTGACAGACTGACTGACTGACAGACTGACTCACTGACTCACTGACAGACTGACAGACTGACTCACTGACAGACTGACAGACAGACTGACTCACTGACAGACTGACTCACTGACAGACTGACAGACAGACTGATTCACTGACAGACTGACTCACTGACAGACTGACTCACTGACAGACTCACTGACTGACAGACTGACTCACTGACTCACTGACAAACTGACTCACTGACAGACTGACAGACTGACAGACTGACTCACTGACTCACTGACTCACTGACAAACTGACTCACTGACAGACTGACAGACTGACAGACTGACAGACTGACTCACTGACAGACTGACAGACTGACAGACTGACTCTCTGACTCACTGACAGACTGACAGACTGACTCACTGACAGACTGACTCACTGACAGACTGACAGACAGACTGACTCACTGACAGACTGACAGACTGACAGACTGACTCACTGACAGACTGACAGACAGACTGACTCACTGACAGACTGACAGACTGACAGACTGACTCACTAACTGACTCACTGACTCACTGACAGACTGACAGACTGACTCAATTCAATTCAATTCAAGGTGCTTTATTAGCATGACCGATAGGTACAATCAGTGTTGCCAAAGCAAATAAAAATAATAAAATTAACATAGAACAAAACAAAAAATAGAAGTAAAATAAAATCTACAGACATGTTACAGACATTTACAACAAAGACATATTATATAATATCGACATATACTGTATTCGGCTGGAGCATTATTGGGAGACAGACTCACTGTTCCTCAGGCTGTGACAGGAGATCACATACTGGGCTGCCAGATCAACTGAGTTCCCTCCTCCCTCTCCCAGTAGGATTGGGACCTGTTGTGGTTTTGGCAGGTGTGGGAACTCTGGGATTAGACAGACTGACTCACTGACAGACTGACAGACTGACTCACTGACTCACTGACTCACTGACAGACTGACTCACTGACAGACTCACTGACTGACAGACTGACTCACTGACAGACTGACTCACTGACTCACTGACAGACTGACAGACTGACTCACTGACAGACTGACAGACTGACTCACTGACTCACTGACTCACTGACAGACTGACTCACTGACAGACTCACTGACTGACAGACTGACTCACTGACTGACAGACTGACTCACTGACAGACTGACAGACTGACTCACTGACTCACTGACAGACTGACAGACTGACTCACTGACAGACTGACAGACTGACTCACTGACTCACTGACAGACTGACTCACTGACTCACTGACTCACTGACAGACTGACAGACTGACTCACTGACAGACTGACAGACTGACTCACTGACTCACTGACTCACTGACAGACTGACAGACTGACAGACTGACTCACTGACAGACTGACTCACTGACAGACTGACTCACTGACAGACTGACAGACTGACTCACTGACTCACTGACAGACTGACAGACTGACTCACTGACAGACTGACAGACTGACTCACTGACTCACTGACAGACTGACTCACTGACTCACTGACTCACTGACAGACTGACAGACTGACTCACTGACAGACTGACTCACTGACAGACTGACAGACTGACAGACTGACTCACTGACAGACTGACAGACTGACTCACTGACAGACTGACAGACTGACAGACTGACTCACTGACTCACTGACAGACTGACAGACTGACTCACTGACTCACTGACAGACTGACAGACTGACTCACTAACTGACTCACTGGGGTTCGGACTCCTGGCGGCCTCAGGGCCTGTGTGTGAGCCCGCGGGACCCTCCCTCACGCGCTGTGTTTGTCTTGAACAGAAGCTACGAGGCTCTGGATCCGCTGGACATCAAGGCAAACAACAAGAAGGTGAGAGCCCTGCTCACCTGCGCACGAGCTCTGTGCTCTGTGTTCTCCTGTGTCTTCTTTGTATACAGCCTGTCTAGATGTACTCTGTGTGTCCTCCGTGTTCTCTTCATATGCATGCTCTGTGTGTTCTCTGCATGTCTGTGCGGGTTTTCTGTGTTGTTTGTGTTCCCTGTGCATGTTGTCTGTGTGTATTCTCTGTGCATGTTCTCTGAGTGATCTCTGTGCTCTCTGAGTGATCTGAGTTATCTCTGTGCTCTCTGAGTGATCTCTCTGCTCTCTGAGTGATCTCTGTGTTCTCTGTGCATGTTCTCTGAGTGACCTCTGTGCTCTCTGAGTGATCTCTGTGCTCTCTGTGCATGTTCTCTGAGTGATCTCTGTGTTCTCTGAGTGAACTCTGAGTGTTCTCTGTGCTCTCTGAGTGATCTGAGTGCTCTCTGTGCTCTCTGTGCTCTCTGAGTGACCTGAGTGCTCTCTGTGCTCTCTGAGTGCTCTCTGTGCTCTCTGAGTGATCTGAGTGCTCTCTGTGTCTCTCTGAGTGATCTGAGTGCTCTCTGTGCTCTCTGAGTGATCTCTGTGCTCTCTGAGTGATCTGAGTGCTCTCTGTGTCTCTCTGAGTGATCTGAGTGCTCTCTGTGCTCTCTGAGTGATCTGAGTGCTCTCTGTGCTCTCTGAGTGATCTGAGTGCTCTCTGTGTCTCTCTGAGTGATCTGAGTGCTCTCTGTGCCTCTCTGAGTGATCTGAGTGCTCTCTGTGTCTCTCTGAGTGATCTGAGTGCTCTCTGTGTCTCTCTGAGTGATCTGAGAGCTCTCTGTGCTCTCTGAGTGATCTGAGCGCTCTCTGTGTCTCTCTGAGTGATCTGAGCGCTCTCTGTGTCTCTCTGAGTGATCTGAGTGCTCTCTGTGTCTCTCTGAGTGCTCTCTGTGCTCTCTGAGTGATCTGAGCGCTCTCTGTGTCTCTCTGAGTGATCTGAGCGCTCTCTGTGTCTCTGAGTGATCTGAGCGCTCTCTGTGTCTCTCTGAGTGATCTGAGTGATCTCTGTGTCTCTCTGAGTGATCTGAGTGCTCTCTGTGTCTCTCTGAGTGATCTGAGTGCTCTCTGTGTCTCTCTGAGTGATCTGAGTGCTCTCTGTGTCTCTCTGAGTGATCTGAGTGCTCTCTGTGCTCTCTGAGTGATCTGAGTGCTCTCTGTGCTCTCTGAGTGATCTGAGTGATCTCTGTGTCTCTCTGAGTGATCTGAGTGCTCTCTGTGCTCTCTGAGTGATCTGAGTGCTCTGTGTCTCTCTGAGTGATCTGAGCGCTCTCTGTGCTCTCTGAGTGATCTGAGTGATCTCTGTGTCTCTCTGAGTGATCTGAGTGCTCTCTGTGCTCTCTGAGTGATCTGAGTGCTCTCTGTGTCTCTCTGAGTGCTCTCTGAGTGATCTGAGTGCTCTCTGTGCTCTCTGAGTGCTCTCTGAGTGATCTGAGTGCTCTCTGTGTCTCTCTGTGTCTCTCTGAGTGATCTGAGTGCTCTCTGTGTCTCTCTGAGTGATCTGAGTGCTCTCTGTGTCTCTCTGAGTGCTCTCTGAGTGATCTGAGTGCTCTCTGTGCTCTCTGAGTGGTCTCTGAGTGATCTGAGTGCTCTCTGTGTCTCTCTGTGTCTCTCTGAGTGATCTGAGCGCTCTCTGTGTGTCTCTGACTGATCTGAGTGCTCTCTGTGCTCTCTGAGTGATCTGAGCGCTCTCTGTGTCTCTCTGAGTGATCTGAGTGATCTCTGTGCTCTCTGTGTCTCTCTGAGTGCTCTCTGAGTGATCTGAGTGCTCTCTGTGCTCTCTGAGTGGTCTCTGAGTGATCTGAGTGCTCTCTGTGTCTCTCTGTGTCTCTCTGAGTGATCTGAGCGCTCTCTGTGTCTCTCTGAGTGATCTGAGTGCTCTCTGTGTCTCTCTGAGTGATCTGAGTGCTCTCTGTGCTCTCTGAGTGATCTGAGCGCTCTCTGTGTCTCTCTGAGTGATCTGAGCGCTCTCTGTGTCTCTGAGTGATCTGAGCGCTCTCTGTGTCTCTCTGAGTGATCTGAGTGATCTCTGTGTCTCTCTGAGTGATCTGAGTGCTCTCTGTGTCTCTCTGAGTGATCTGAGTGCTCTCTGTGTCTCTCTGAGTGATCTGAGTGCTCTCTGTGTCTCTCTGAGTGATCTGAGTGCTCTCTGTGCTCTCTGAGTGATCTGAGTGCTCTCTGTGCTCTCTGAGTGATCTGAGTGCTCTCTGTGTCTCTCTGAGTGATCTGAGTGCTACCTGTGTCTCTCTGAGTGATCTGAGTGCTCTCTGTGCTCTCTGAGTGCTCTCTGAGTGATCTGAGCGCTCTCTGTGTCTCTCTGAGTGATCTGAGTGATCTCTGTGCTCTCTGAGTGATCTGAGTGCTCTCTGTGTCTCTCTGAGTGATCTGAGTGCTCCCTGTGTCTCTCTGAGTGATCTGAGTGCTCTCTGTGTCTCTCTGAGTGCTCTCTGAGTGATCTGAGTGCTCTCTGTGCTCTCTGAGTGGTCTCTGAGTGATCTGAGTGCTCTCTGTGTCTCTCTGTGTCTCTCTGAGTGATCTGAGCGCTCTCTGTGTGTCTCTGACTGATCTGAGTGCTCTCTGTGCTCTCTGAGTGATCTGAGCGCTCTCTGTGTCTCTCTGAGTGATCTGAGTGATCTCTGTGCTCTCTGTGTCTCTCTGAGTGCTCTCTGAGTGATCTGAGTGCTCTCTGTGCTCTCTGAGTGGTCTCTGAGTGATCTGAGTGCTCTCTGTGTCTCTCTGTGTCTCTCTGAGTGATCTGAGCGCTCTCTGTGTCTCTCTGAGTGATCTGAGTGCTCTCTGTGTCTCTCTGAGTGATCTGAGTGCTCTCTGTGCTCTCTGAGTGATCTGAGCGCTCTCTGTGTCTCTCTGAGTGATCTGAGCGCTCTCTGTGTCTCTAAGTGATCTGAGCGCTCTCTGTGTCTCTCTGAGTGATCTGAGTGATCTCTGTGTCTCTCTGAGTGATCTGAGTGTTCTCTGTGTCTCTCTGAGTGATCTGAGTGCTCTCTGTGTCTCTCTGAGTGATCTGAGTGCTCTCTGTGCTCTCTGAGTGATCTGAGTGCTCTCTGTGTCTCTCTGAGTGATCTGAGTGCTACCTGTGTCTCTCTGAGTGATCTGAGTGCTCTCTGTGCTCTCTGAGTGCTCTCTGTGCTCTCTGAGTGATCTGAGCGCTCTCTGTGTCTCTCTGAGTGATCTGAGTGATCTCTGTGCTCTCTGAGTGATCTGAGTGCTCTCTGTGTCTCTCTGAGTGATCTGAGTGCTCCCTGTGTCTCTCTGAGTGATCTGAGTGCTCTCTGTGCTCTCTGAGTGCTCTCTGTGCTCTCTGAGTGATCGGAGTGCTCTCTGTGTCTCTCTGAGTGATCTGAGTGCTCTCTGTGTCTCTCTGAGTGCTCTCTGTGTCTCTCTGAGTGATCTGAGTGCTCTCTGTGTCTCTCTGAGTGATCTGAGTGCTCTCTGTGCTCTCTGAGTGCTCTCTGTGCTCTCTGAGTGATCTGAGTGCTCTCTGTGCTCTCTGAGTGATCTCTGTGCTCTCTGAGTGATCTGAGTGCTCTCTGTGTCTCTCTGAGTGATCTGAGTGCTCTCTGTGCTCTCTGAGTGATCTGAGGGCTCTCTGTGCTCTCTGAGTGATCTGAGTGCTCTCTGTGTCTCTCTGAGTGATCTGAGTGCTCTCTGTGCCTCTCTGAGTGATCTGAGTGCTGTCTGTGTCTCTCTGAGTGATCTGAGTGCTCTCTGTGTCTCTCTGAGTGATCTGAGGGCTCTCTGTGCTCTCTGAGTGATCTGAGCGCTCTCTGTGTCTCTCTGAGTGATCTGAGCGCTCTCTGTGTCTCTCTGAGTGATCTGAGCGCTCTCTGTGTCTCTCTGAGTGATCTGAGTGCTCTCTGTGTCTCTCTGAGTGATCTGAGTGCTCTCTGTGCTCTCTGAGTGATCTGAGCGCTCTCTGTGTCTCTCTGAGTGATCTGAGCGCTCTCTGTGTCTCTGAGTGATCTGAGCGCTCTCTGTGTCTCTCTGAGTGATCTGAGCGCTCTCTGTGTCTCTCTGAGTGATCTGAGTGCTCTCTGTGTCTCTCTGAGTGATCTGAGTGCTCTCTGTGTCTCTCTGAGTGATCTGAGTGCTCTCTGTGCTCTCTGAGTGATCTGAGTGCTCTCTGTGCTCTCTGAGTGATCTGAGTGATCTCTGTGTCTCTCTGAGTGATCTGAGTGCTCTCTGTGCTCTCTGAGTGATCTGAGTGCTCTGTGTCTCTCTGAGTGATCTGAGTGCTCTCTGTGCTCTCTGAGTGATCTGAGTGCTCTCTGTGTCTCTCTGAGTGATCTGAGTGCTCTCTGTGCTCTCTGAGTGCTCTCTGAGTGATCTGAGTGCTCTCTGTGTCTCTCTGTGTCTCTCTGAGTGATCTGAGTGCTCTCTGTGTCTCTCTGAGTGCTCTCTGTGTCTCTCTGAGTGATCTGAGTGCTCTCTGTGTCTCTCTGAGTGATCTGAGTGCTCTCTGTGCTCTCTGAGTGATCTGAGTGCTCTCTGTGCTCTCTGAGTGATCTCTGTGCTCTCTGAGTGATCTGAGTGCTCTCTGTGTCTCTCTGAGTGATCTGAGTGCTCTCTGTGCTCTCTGAGTGATCTGAGGGCTCTCTGTGCTCTCTGAGTGATCTGAGTGCTCTCTGTGTCTCTCTGAGTGATCTGAGTGCTCTCTGTGCCTCTCTGAGTGATCTGAGTGCTGTCTGTGTCTCTCTGAGTGATCCGAGTGCTCTCTGTGTCTCTCTGAGTGATCTGAGGGCTCTCTGTGCTCTCTGAGTGATCTGAGCGCTCTCTGTGTCTCTCTGAGTGATCTGAGCGCTCTCTGTGTCTCTCTGAGTGATCTGAGCGCTCTCTGTGTCTCTCTGAGTGATCTGAGTGCTCTCTGTGTCTCTCTGAGTGATCTGAGTGCTCTCTGTGCTCTCTGAGTGATCTGAGCGCTCTCTGTGTCTCTCTGAGTGATCTGAGCGCTCTCTGTGTCTCTGAGTGATCTGAGCGCTCTCTGTGTCTCTCTGAGTGATCTGAGCGCTCTCTGTGTCTCTCTGAGTGATCTGAGTGCTCTCTGTGTCTCTCTGAGTGATCTGAGTGCTCTCTGTGTCTCTCTGAGTGATCTGAGTGCTCTCTGTGCTCTCTGAGTGATCTGAGTGCTCTCTGTGCTCTCTGAGTGATCTGAGTGATCTCTGTGTCTCTCTGAGTGATCTGAGTGCTCTCTGTGCTCTCTGAGTGATCTGAGTGCTCTGTGTCTCTCTGAGTGATCTGAGCGCTCTCTGTGCTCTCTGAGTGATCTGAGTGATCTCTGTGTCTCTCTGAGTGATCTGAGTGCTCTCTGTGCTCTCTGAGTGATCTGAGTGCTCTCTGTGTCTCTCTGAGTGATCTGAGTGCTCTCTGTGCTCTCTGAGTGCTCTCTGAGTGATCTGAGTGCTCTCTGTGTCTCTCTGTGTCTCTCTGAGTGATCTGAGTGCTCTCTGTGTCTCTCTGAGTGATCGGAGTGCTCTCTGTGTCTCTCTGAGTGCTCTCTGAGTGATCTGAGTGCTCTCTGTGCTCTCTGAGTGATCTGAGTGATCTCTGTGTCTCTCTGAGTGATCTGAGTGCTCTCTGTGCTCTCTGAGTGATCTGAGTGCTCTCTGTGTCTCTCTGAGTGATCTGAGTGCTCTCTGTGCTCTCTGAGTGCTCTCTGAGTGATCTGAGTGCTCTCTGTGTCTCTCTGAGTGATCTGAGCGCTCTCTGTGCTCTCTGAGTGATCTGAGTGATCTCTGTGTCTCTCTGAGTGATCTGAGTGCTCTCTGTGCTCTCTGAGTGATCTGAGTGCTCTCTGTGTCTCTCTGAGTGATCTGAGTGCTCTCTGTGCTCTCTGAGTGCTCTCTGAGTGATCTGAGTGCTCTCTGTGTCTCTCTGAGTGATCTGAGTGCTCTCTGTGTCTCTCTGAGTGATCTGAGTGCTCTCTGTGTCTCTCTGAGTGCTCTCTGTGTCTCTCTGAGTGATCTGAGTGCTCTCTGTGTCTCTCTGAGTGATCTGAGTGCTCTCTGTGTCTCTCTGAGTGATCTGAGTGCTCTCTGTGTCTCTCTGAGTGATATGAGTGCTCTCTGTGTCTCTCTGAGTGATCTGAGCGCTCTCTGTGCTCTCTGAGTGCTCTCTGTGTCTCTCTGAGTGATCTGAGTGCTCTCTGTGTCTCTCTGAGTGATATGAGTGCTCTCTGTGTCTCTCTGAGTGATCTGAGCGCTCTCTGTGCTCTCTGAGTGATCTGAGTGCTCTCTGTGCTCTCTGAGTGATCTGAGTGCTCTCTGTGCTCTCTGAGTGATCTGAGTGCTCTCTGTGCTCTCTGAGTGATCTGAGCGCTCTCTGTGCTCTCTGAGTGATCTGAGTGCTCTCTGTGTCTCTCTGAGTGATCTGAGTGCTCTCTGTGTCTCTCTGAGTGATATGAGTGCTCTCTGTGTCTGTCTCCCTCTCTCTGTGCTCTCTGTGTCTCTCTGAGTGATCTGAGCGCTCTCTGTGTCCGTCTCCCCCTCCCCGTGTCTCAGGCGTTCGACGGCTTTGCGGCGCTGGGCATCTCCCGGCTGCTGGAGCCCGCCGACATGGTGCTGCTGGCGGTGCCCGACCGGCTGATCGTCATGACCTACCTGTGCCAGATCCGCGCCCACTTCACGGGCCAGGAGCTGAGCGTGCTGCAGATCGAGCACAACGGCCAGCACAGCACCTACGGCGTGGCGCCGCCCGAGCCCGGCCCGGCCGGGGACCCCGCCACCAGCGCCGCCGCCCTCTTCTACGCCCAGCGGCTGCAGGAGGGCGCCCTGGGGGGCGCCCCCCCGCCGGCGCAGGGCAAGACCAACGGGGAGCTGGTGCCCCCGCCCAGGCCCCGGCGCGCCCTGCTGCGGCGGGGCGAGAGCCAGCCGGAGGCCGAGGGGGCCCGGCAGGGGTCCCCCGCGGCCCCCCGCCCCCACGCCGCCTTCGCCCACGTGCGGGACGCCGACCTGGTGAAGAAGCGCCGCTCGCGGCTGAAGAGCGAGTCGCAGTCGGTGGACGAGGGGGACGAGGCCCCCCAGGCCGGCGCGGAGGTGAGCCCCCCCTCCCCCCTCGATCCCGGAGCCCTCCTATCCCGAAGTCCTGGGGCCGGTAGCCACGAGATCCGTGCAGAATCCCGGCCAGTGAGACCCCTTTTTCTCCGTCAAAGGGCGCCCCCTGCTGGTCCACCAGTGCCACTTCCAGACCCCCCCCCAAAAAAAACGCATACTTTTTTACCTGATCGCTCGGTAACCGCGTGTCGCCTTCAGAGATGTGATCAAAGGTCAGAAAGTGAGGCTGTTAGGTCAAGCAATGAACTAAGACCCCTTAATAATTATAGTAATAAACTTTATTTTATATAGCGCCTTTAAATGCCAGCAGCCATATCACCCTGCAGCTCCCCCCTGGCAGCCCCACTGGAGCTCAGCAGGTGTGAGCCTGGTCAGTACCTGGAGGGGAGACTCCTGGGAAAGCTGAGGCTGCTGCTGGAAGAGGTGTTAGTGGGGCCAGCAGGGGGCGCTCATCCTGCGGTCTGTGTGGGTCCTGATGCCCCAGTATAGTGACGGGGGACACTAGACTGTAAACAGGCGCCGTCCTTCAGATGAGACGTCAAACCGAGGTCCTGACTCTCTGTGGTCATTAAAAATCCCAGGGTGTTTCTCGAGAAGAGTAGGGGTGTTACCCCAGTGTCCTGGCCAGATTTCCCCCCTGGCCTTTACCCATCATGGCCTCCTAATAACCCCCCTCTATAAATTGGCTGCATTACTCTGCTCTCCTCCCCACTGAGAGCTGGGGTGTGGGGAGCGTTCTGGCACACTATGGCTGCCGTCGCATCATCCAGGTGGGGGTACACACTGCTGGGGGTGGAGGGGAGACCCCATTACCTGTAAAGCGCTTTGAGTGGAGTGTCCAGAAAAGCGCTATATAAGTGTAAGCAATTATTATTATTATTATTATTATTATTAAAGGTGGCTTCTCACAGCGCTTTACAGGATGACAACAACAATAAATAAGAAGAACACACCAGATAAAACACAATGACAATACACAGAGGAGACCGTGGATGGTGGTACTAAGAAGAGCAGAGGGGTGAAGAATAGAACCAGTTCAGTAAAGGCTCTTCTGAAGAAGAGGGTCTGGAGTCTGGATTTGAAGGAGTTTAGAGAAGGTGACTCTCTGATATCCCTGGGGAGAGAGTTCCAGAGCTTGGGGGCATAACAGGAGAAGGCCCTGTCACCCCTACAGTGTAGACGGGGCTTGGGGTGGACAGTAAGGAGGGCAGAGACCCCTGTCAGCTAAGACCCCTGTTCCCTGTCACGTTGCTGAATCTAGAGTAGATTCTAGATGGGTGACACCTCCGGTCGAGAGACCCTGGAGAAGTGTGGCCAGCTGGGAACGCGCACAACAGCAGAACGGGTCTTGAGGGCTCCCAAAACAGACCCGGGTTCCTACTGACCGGATCTCTGCAGGATCCGTCTTGCCGCGGATCCGACCGCCTCAAACTCCTTCGAGGGCTGCTGGGGCGAGGGTCCGGCAGGCTGTGTGTGTGTGTGCCAGGCCGGGAGTGAGCTGTGCGCGTTTTTGAGCGCTAGCGTAGGAGAGCCGCTCCTGTGACGCGGTTTAGAGGGAAAAGCCAGGATTCACAAAACTCTCCGCGGCCCGAGCAGCTCAGGGGGTCGGCAGTCGAATCGGTCGTCGCTTTCATCACGGACCGCAGGGTAGTTGAAACCCGAAGAGACGGGCCGCTTCTTTACACCGAGGGCGGTGGGTGCGTGGAGCAGGCAGCCCAGCCACGCTGACGCCCTGGTTTCCCGCTGGACGCGCCACTCTTGCTGGATGAAAACGAGATCGCTGCGGGGGTGGGGGGCGATCGCCCGGTTTCTTCGGCGCCTGCGGGCGTCAACCCCCGCGCTGTCGTCCTTGTGGTGCCCCACGGGCCTTGACGGGAAGGGTGCATCGTGGGTAAACGCTGACCGCCCTTGTGTTTGGGTCCTCAGGTGTCCTCCTCCCAGACGGAGTGTGCCAGCAAGGCCGGGCCCCCGAAGGAGATCCACCCGCCAGGCAAGATCAGCCAAGGTTTCCTCCTTGGGGGGAGGGTGCGGGGGGGTCCCCTGTGCAACAGCGCCTCCCTGTGGCCAGGGCTGGTAACAGCAGACGCACCCGGGGGCTAGCGATGGGCTTTGTGCAGTGTTGAGGCCAGAGAGAGCCCACGTATGGGCGGGGGTGTTGGGAGGGAGGGAGGGGTTCAGAATACTTGGTCCGGTGGAAAGGGCGCCCCCTACTGGTCGACCAGTGTTACTTCCTGCAGCAGCCCCATTTTCTCCCACCCTGGTGCTGATCGGCAACCTCCGGTCTTTAACCCCACTTCTCCCCCACCTCCCCCCCCCCAAAACTAAAGTGAGAAGTGGGGGGACGCCCCCAGCTGAGGGTCCGTCTCTCTACCTTCAATCCCTGTGTGTCCTTTTCCACAGCAGCCAAGACCCCTCCCTCACCCAGGGAGCCCAGGGGTGCAGCTGAGGAGCCCCGACAGGCAGAGGAGGAGAATCTGGTGAGTTAACTGAGCTGAGGTTTAGGGGCTGGGGGACTGGGGGGCTGGGAAACTGGGGGGCGCTCACCCTGCGGTCTGTGTGGGTCCTGATGCCCCAGTATAGTGACGGGGACACTAGACTGTAAACAGGCGCCGTCCTTCGGATGAGACGTCAAACCGAGGTCCTGACTCTCTGTGGTCATTAAAAATTAAAAACCCCAGGGCGTTTCTCGAGAAGAGTAGGGGTGTTACCCTGGTGTCCTGGCCAAATTCCCCCCCTGGCCTTTACCCATCATGGCCACCTAATAACCCCCCTCTCTGAACTGGCTCCATCACTCTGCTCTCCTCCCCACTGAGAGCTGGGGTGGGGGGAGCGGACTGGCGCCTCATCCAGGTGGGGCTGCACCCTGCTGGGGGTGGAGGGGAGTCCCCATGACCTGGAAAGAGCTCTGAGTGGAGGGTCCAGAAAGGCGCTATAGAGGTGTCAGGAACTATTCAATTATTAGATCTATTATTCTGGTCGCCCCTCTTTGAGCACTATCTGAGGTGTGAAAATATGGCCCCAGGACTGGAGTTTATCTCAGCTTATGCAGTCTGGGCCATTACAGGACTTTGATTCTTCTAGTGCATTAATTGCTTAATTGATTCCTAATTGCTTAATTGATCCCTCCAACGACTGGAAGATCGTGGCGTCTGATGCTCTGGGGGCGTGGCGGTGTGTTAGCTTGCGGCAGGCCCGTCCTGTGGGCGGCCCGCGGCCCGACAGGCCCGGTCTGAGCCGGTGTCTTCCTACCGGCGCCTTGCAGAGGCTGCGGGACACCAGCCAGTACGTACTGAGCGAGATCCAGGCGCTGGAGAGCGAGCAGAGGCACATCGACGGCCGCGCCGCCGTGGTGGAGATGAAACTGCGGCAGCTGATGGAGTCGGGTAGGTGTGGGGGTGTTGGGGGGGGGGGGGGGGCAGGGGGTTCTGAACGCAGCAACTGAGGGGAGCAGAAGTCTGCCTGGAGCAGACCCCCACCACTCTTTGTATAAAGTAGAATCTCCTGCTCACAGTCAACAGTCAGTTTCTTCATGAGCCTTGAGGCTGGCTCTGAGAGCTGGGCTTGTCTGCAGGTGTGGCTCGGAGAGGAGGGCGTGTCTGAAGGTGTGGCATGGAGAGGTGGGCGTGTCTGAAGGTGTGGCTCGGAGAGGTGGGCATGTCTGAAGGTGTGGATCTGAGAGAGGTGGGCGTGTTCACAGGTCTGGCTCGGAGAGGTGGGCGTGTCTGCAGGTGTGGCTCTGAGAGGTGGGCGTGTCTGCAGGTGTGGCTCTGAGAAGTGGGCGTGTCTGCAGGTGGGGCTCTGAGGGGTGGGTGTGTCTGTAAGCGTGGCTACGAGAGGTGGGCGTGTCTGTAGGTGTGGATCTGTGAGAGGTGGGCGTGTTCACAGGTCTGGCTCTGAGAGGTGGGTGTGTCTGTAGGTGTGGATCTGTGAGAGGTGGGCGTGTTCACAGGTCTGGCTCTGAGAGGTGGGTGTGTCTGTAGGTGTGGCTCTGGGATGTGGGCGTGTCCCTGCAGGTCTGGCTCTGGGGAGGTGGGCGTGTCCCTGCAGGTCTGGCTCTGAGAGGTGGGTGTGTCTGTAGGTGTGGATCTGAGAGAGGTGGGCGTGTTCACAGGTCTGGCTCTGGGATGTGGGCGTGTCTCTGCAGGTCTGGCTCTGGGAGGTGGGCGTGTCTGTAGGTGTGGCTCTGAGAGGTGGGCGTGTCTCACATACATGATGCATATATATGAAGTGTTGGCGCTGATTGGTGCCGAGAGTGGGGGGTGTGCTGTGTGCTGACCTCCGACCTGTCCCACCCACTGTCCTGCAGGCAGCAACCGAGACGAGGAGGAGGAGCTGATCCAGGAGTGGTTCACGCTGGTCAACAAGAAGAACGCGCTGATCCGACGACAGGACCACCTGCAGCTGCTGTGAGAGCCCGTACCCCCCTCCTCCTCTCTCTGTCTCCCCCCTGCACCCCGTCATCTGTCCTGCGCTCTCTCTGACCACATCCTGTCCCTATTCCTCCCAACACCCCTCTCCCCTCTTTCCCTGCCCCCCTTCTCTCCAGATCCCTGCCTCCTGCTTGCCTGAGTGTTTCTTCTCTTCCTCTCTCTCCTTTCCCCTCCTCCTCCTCCTCCTCCTCTCTGTGCAGTGAGTCTGTGTATAACTCCAGCCTCTCTGTCTCGCACCCTCAGCCAAGAAGAGCAGGACCTGGAGAGAAGATTTGAGCTGCTCAACCGGGAGCTCAGGGCTATGATGGCCGTAGAAGGTACTGATGAGCTATTGCTGTATAGGTGCTACTGTGCTGTTGTAGAGCTGCGCTGCTGTTGAACTTTGCTGTGATGCTGTACTGCTACAGAGCTACAGAGGTTTACTGTTGCTACTGTAGAGCTGTACTGTGCTGCTGTAGAGCTGTGCTGTGCTGCTGTAGAGCTGTGCTGCTGTAGAGCTGTGCTGTGCTGCTGTAGTGCTGTGCTGTGCTGCTGTAGAGCTGTACTGTGCTGCTGTAGAGCTGTACTGTGCTGCTGTAGAGCTGTACTGTACTGCTGTAGAGCTGTACTGTGCTGCTGTAGAGCTGTGCTGTGCTGCTGTAGAGCTGTACTGTGCTGCTGTAGAGCTGTACTGTGCTGCTGTAGAGCTGTGCTGCTGTAGAGCTGTACTGTGCTGCTGTAGAGCTGTGCTGTGCTGCTGTAGAGCTGTGCTGCTGTAGAGCTGTGCTGCTGTAGAGCTGTACTGTTCTGCTGTAGAGCTGTGCTGCTGTAGAGCTGTACTGTACTGCTGTAGAGCTGTGCTGCTGTAGAGCTGTACTGTGCTGCTTTAGAGCTGTACTGTGCTGCTGTAGAGCTGTGCTGCTGTAGAGCTGTACTGTGCTGCTGTAGAGCTGTACTGTGCTGCTGTAGAGCTGTGCTGCTGTAGAGCTGTACTGTGCTGCTGTAGAGCTGTGCTGTAGAGCTGTACTGTGCTGCTGTAGAGCTGTGCTGCTGTAGAGCTGTACTGTGCTGCTGTAGAGCTGTGCTGCTGTAGAGCTGTGCTGTGCTGCTGTAGAGCTGTACTGTGCTGCTGTAGAGCTGTGCTGCTGTAGAGCTGTACTGTGCTGCTGTAGAGCTGTGCTGTGCTGCTGTAGAGCTGTGCTGCTGTAGAGCTGTACTGTTCTGCTGTAGAGCTGTGCTGCTGTAGAGCTGTACTGTACTGCTGTAGAGCTGTGCTGCTGTAGAGCTGTACTGTGCTGCTTTAGAGCTGTACTGTGCTGCTGTAGAGCTGTGCTGCTGTAGAGCTGTACTGTGCTGCTGTAGAGCTGTACTGTGCTGCTGTAGAGCTGTGCTGCTGTAGAGCTGTACTGTGCTGCTGTAGAGCTGTGCTGTGCTGCTGTAGAGCTGTACTGTACTGCTGTAGAGCTGTGCTGCTGTAGAGCTGTACTGTGCTGCTGTAGAGCTGTACTGTGCTGCTGTAGAGCTGTACTGTGCTGCTGTAGAGCTGTGCTGCTGTAGAGCTGTACTGTACTGCTGTAGAGCTGTACTGTGCTGCTGTAGAGCTGTACTGTGCTGCTGTAGAGCTGTGCTGCTGTAGAGCTGTGCAGTGCTGCTGTAGAGCTGTACTGTGCTGCTGTAGAGCTGTGCTGCTGTAGAGCTGTACTGTGCTGCTGTAGAGGTGTACTGTGCTGCTGTAGAGCTGTGCTGCTGTAGAGCTGTACTGTGCTGCTGTAGAGCTGTACTGTGCTGCTGTAGAGCTGTGCTGCTGTAGAGCTGTACTGTGTTGCTGTAGAGCTGTACTGTGCTGCTGTAGAGCTGTGCTGCTGTAGAGCTGTACTGTGCTGCTGTAGAGCTGTACTGTGCTGCTGTAGAGCTGTGCTGTGCTGCTGTAGAGCTGTGCTGCTGTAGAGCTGTGCTGCTGTAGAGCTGTACTGTTCTGCTGTAGAGCTGTACTGTGCTGCTTTAGAGCTGTACTGTGCTGCTGTAGAGCTGTGCTGCTGTAGAGCTGTACTGTGCTGCTGTAGAGCTGTGCTGCTGTAGAGCTGTACTGTGCTGCTGTAGAGCTGTACTGTTCTGCTGTAGAGCTGTGCTGCTGTAGAGCTGTACTGTACTGCTGTAGAGCTGTGCTGCTGTAGAGCTGTACTGTGCTGCTTTAGAGCTGTACTGTGCTGCTGTAGAGCTGTGCTGCTGTAGAGCTGTACTGTGCTGCTGTAGAGCTGTGCTGCTGTAGAGCTGTACTGCACAAGCATCAGCCATGACTCCCCTCCCTCGCTCTCTCTCAGAGTGGAAGAAGACCCAGGCCCAGCAGCACCGCGAGCAGCTGCTCCTGCAGGAGCTGGTGGCGCTGGTCAACAAGAGGGACGAGCTGGTCCGCGACATGGACGCCAAGGAGAGAGGGTGAGTGCGCCCCCCAACCCCCCCCCACCCCGAGCCCGTGCTCCCCATCTCGAATCAGACAAACCCACACCACAGCGGGGCTCCTGTAACTCTTCTAGATCTTCTAGATCTTCTAGATCAGGACTGGCAGTGGTGCTGCACGTCCCTTCTCTAGACTGAGACCGGGCAGCCCAGGTGAAGACTGGACCTGTGCTCTCTTGCAAGACTGGGAAAAACTGTTTGTAACCTTTTCCGATGCCCTGATTTACCTGAGTTATCCAGTACGGTCTTCGGGAGCCGGCGCCTATCCCAGCAAGCAAGGGGAGCAAAGGCAGGCCACACCCCGGGCGGGACGCCAGGCCTTCACAGGGCGCACACAGGGACAGACACGCTCATTCCCACACCAGGGCCACATTTCGCAGACGCCAGTTGACCTCCCACGAGCATGTCGGTGGTCTGCGGGAGGTGGCCCCGCACGAACACGGCGGAGAACGTGCAAACTCCACACGGACAGCACCCCAGGTCCGGAATGGAGCCCAGGGCCCCCAGCGCTACCAGGCAGAATCGCGGACAGGCGCTCCGGAGAGTCTGTCGGGCTCGTGTGGCTGATAGGTGGTCATCCAGCCACGTCTTGAATGAACCCAGGGCATCAGGTCCATAATTCCCGAGTGGCCGTTCCTGACACCCACAACTCTTTGTGTACAGCGGCCGCTCCTGCTTTCGGGCTTCCCCCCACCGCCGGGCTCCCTCGGGCTCTAAGACCGAGCAGGGCGCAGCCCCAGGAGCTCGTCTGCCGGCCGCCTAAACGGGGTCCCCCCCCCCCCTCCCCCTTTTCCCCACAGGGCCCTGGAGGAGGACGCCAGGCTGGAGCGTGGCCTGGAGCAGCGCCGTCGCAAGTACAGCCGCAAGGAGAAGTGCGCCCTGCAGTGACCGGCGCGGGCAGAGGGCAGAGGGCAGAGGGCAGAGGGCAGAGGGCAGAAGCCCAGGCGCGCGTTCATCCTCGCCAATGGAAACAACGGAGTCACTGCGGCCGGGGCGCTATGTGTTTGTGTGTGCGTGCGTGTGTGTGTGTGTGTGTGTGTGTTTGTGTGTGTGTGCGTGCGTGTGTGCGCGCCGCAGACCGACCTCCTGCTGTAAACCTCCCCCCCGCCCCCCCCTGACCGCCCACGCCTGTCGGACGCGCGCCGATCCGGACCGACACTGGCGGGTCTCCCCTGCTGGGAAGAAGGGGGCACTTCCTCTTGCGAAAACGGGGGGGACACCTCCCGCCTCCTAACCCCTGTGTTCAGGATGGGCAACGGGCACCGCCGCAAAACACTGCCGTGACATTATTTTGGACTTGTGAGCTCTCCTCCGAAAAACGTCACACAGTCATTGCGATCATTTACCTATATTTGAGCAGTGGTTTCGCCTTTTGATGTCGTTAATTATCGCTGCAGATGGAGCTTCTGAAAGCCCCAAAATGTAAAAGAGAGGAAGTAAGTTGGAGGAGGGGGGGAAGCAATTAAGGGTCGCACCAGGCGCATTTGTTTCCTGCCCCTATGTTGGCCATGCATTACCGTGCGACGCTGAAATCCTTCCCCCTCGATACTTCCTGTCACTCCGCTGTTAGAAGTGACCCCACTGAGCAAGTAGCTCACTGAATTGTTACACATCAGACCCACGGAGACAAACCCATCGACGCACAAAAGGGTCTAAACGCTACCGCAGCAGAAAGTACAGAGTCCTGTCTTCCTGCGTTTGTGGCTGCTTGCACTGAGACCGAAAGATCACCTTTGAGCGTTGCAGGTTCAGGGAGTTTGTCAACCACAACCGAGGCAAGATCTCTGCTGCGAGATTTACAGTCAAGAAGGCGTTTTTTGAAAAAGGCACTAAACCGGATCGCTGCTGCCTTTTCCTGGATGTGTTTTTAATGCCAGCAGTGGGAAAACCTGACTTTGGAGACAGAGGGGGCAGGCTCTGTGCTGCAGTCTTCAAAAGACTTCCTCCTTTCCTCCAGTCTCTTCCAGCCTGCGTGTCCTGCCCTCTGTCGTGTGGTCTGTGTTTTAGAAGAGTTTTTAGAAGCAAAACAAAACAAAAAACAGAACAATTTTTAACCCGGGCAGTAAGAGGCGCCGTCGTGCGCCTGGGGTGACCCGTCTGGTGCACGTTTGTCCGTAACCTTCGAGGGGTGAGGACTTCGCCTGGATCGAGCCCCTCCATTAATCCATTAGCTGAAAGGCAGCCTCTTGCCCTAACTATTAAAACACATATTCTGCACTAATACAGCAGACTGTTTCAGAGCATCCCACGTGAACTTCCTCTGCTAAAAAAAAAAAACAAATTATAACTACCTTTTTATTTAAAACTGTTACTTATTACATTTTAGCGCTGGATGTTTTTGTCTCGAGATCTGGTTTCGTCCTATGCGCTGTGTTACCGCACTGTGAAGAAGGGTTTGGGACTGTCTGTGGAGGTATTTTAATTTGACCTGCTGTGCTACCACCCCTGATTTTTGAAGATGATAACGTTCACGTCGCCTGAACTCCAACGGAGATGTAACCTCTGTCTTGTGACATAACCTGCGACGAGCCCAGAGCTGTACGATGCACAGCACTTTTCTCCCAAGTGCCTCACTGTCTTGCTGGACCAATCGCCAGGCCTCGATTGCAGACACGCCCCCCCCCCGCCCCCCAGGTACAGGTGAGGTGGCCCGTGATTGGTCAGATGACGAGCCAATCGCGTGGCACCAGGTCACAATGAGCCAATCACGTGGCACCTGACCCGGCGCCTCTCTCGATCCTTTGTCAGCTAAGGAAAACAAGTCACTTCACCGGCAGTGTTGCTGTTACACTGAGCTTTCCGGGGCTCACTCAAGCAAGGAGAAGAGAAAATAGAGCAGTGGGAGATGGGGTGGGATGAGCTTGTAGCTCAGTTCTGAGCTCCCTGGCCTGAATGTTGTGCGACAGGCTTTGCTGCTAAACATGTACCAGGAGTGCGGTTTTGGGAGGTGCTTGGGGGTCACCTAGTGCTCCGGGGTGGCACATCAGAATAGGAGCTGCATGTGCAAAAGGTCAAAGTTCCCCATCGCAGAGGGAAGCAGGGAGCTCAGCAGGAAGGAGGTGTGGGGTGGGGGGGGGGGCGGGGGAGGTGGAAGTCAACTCCTGCCGCGGTGAGACTCCCCACCCCTCGGGGAACGAGGAGGTCCGTTTTGGCAATGAACCGAAACATGTATGGGATTGGGGATGGGGTATGGCGGGGGCTCGGCTCAGGCGATCTCCTGGAGGCCCGGATAAGGAGATCGGCTGGCCCAGCGTGGCCGCGCTCCTGGAAAACGAGTCTCCTCTGAGAAGCGTCGCCCCCCCCCGCCTGCCCTTCCCATGGTACTCTAGTGTCTCTCGATTGAGCTTTACCGCGGTACGCGTTCCTGTTTGTATGTGGAAGAGCACGGCAGATACAGTATGTTACGCCTTTTCTGCGTCATTTACTAACTAACCTCCTGGATTTGCACTATTTGGAATAACTTCTGTTTGGGAATAAAGCCATTGTGAACGCTCCTGAACGATGTCTGGTTTGTGCGCACTCTCCGCGCGGATATTGACGACACCAGCAGGGGGAGTGCTATCACCCGTGCAGCTGTCTGGCTGTCAGTCTGTCTGTTTCTCATCGCCCCACAGAGCAGGCACAACACACAGCAGGGGATGAGTTATTTAGACACCCAGTACATCAGCAAATACAATAATAACAACTCTCTCCCTCTCTCCGACTCCTATTCCCCCACACTGTATTATTATTATTGAGAGACAGGCTCACTGTCTGTTCCTCAGGCTGGGACAGGAGATCACACACTTATTATTATTGAGAGACAGGCTCACTGTCTGTTCCTCAGGCTGGGACAGGAGATCACACACTGTATTATTATTATTGAGAGACAGGCTCACTGTCTGTTCCTCAGGCTGGGACAGGAGATCACACACTGTATTATTATTATTGAGAGACGGGCTCACTGTCTGTTCCTCAGGCTGGGACAGGAGATCACACACTGTATTATTATTATTGAGAGACAGGCTCACTGTCTGTTCCTCAGGCTGTGACAGGAGATCACACACTGTATTATTATTATTGAGAGACAGGCTCACTGTCTGGTCCTCAGGCTGGGACAGGAGATCACACACTGTATTATTATTATTGAGAGACAGGCTCACTGTCTGGTCCTCAGGCTGGGACAGGAGATCACACACTGTATTATTATTATTAAGAGACAGGCTCACTGTTCCTCAGGCTGGGACAGGAGATCACACACTGTATTATTATTATTGAGAGACAGGCTCACTGTCTGTTCCTCAGGCTGGGACAGGAGATCACACACTGAAATTGTATTATTGTTATTGAGAGACAAGCTCACTGTTCCTCAGGCTGGGACAGGAGATCACACACTGTATTATTATTATTGGGAGACAGGCTCACTGTCTGTTCCTCAGGCTGGGACAGGAGATCACACACTGTATTATTATTATTGAGAGACAGGCTCACTGTCTGGTCCTCAGGCTGGGACAGGAGATCACACACTGTATTATTATTATTGAGAGACAGGCTCACTGTTCCTCAGGCTGGGACAGGAGATCACACACTGTATTATTATTATTGAGAGACAGGCTCACTGTCTGTTCCTCAGGCTGGGACAGGAGATCACACACTGAAATTTTATTATTGTTATTGAGAGACAAGCTCACTGTTCCTCAGGCTGGGACAGGAGATCACACACTGTATTATTATTATTGGGAGACAGGCTCACTGTTCCTCAGGCTGGGACAGGAGATCACACACTGTATTATTATTATTGAGAGACAGGCTCACTGTTCCTCAGGCTGGGACAGGAGATCACACACTGTATTATTATTATTGAGAGACAGGCTCACTGTCTGTTCCTCAGGCTGGGACAGGAGATCACACACTGTATTATTATTATTGAGAGACAGGCTCACTGTTCCTCAGGCTGGGACAGGAGATCACACACTGTATTATTATTATTGAGAGACAGGCTCACTGTCTGTTCCTCAGGCTGGGACAGGAGATCACACACTGTATTATTATTATTGAGAGACAGGCTCACTGTCTGTTCCTCAGGCTGGGACAGGAGATCACACACTGTATTATTATTATTGAGAGACAGGCTCACTGTCTGTTCCTCAGGCTGGGACAGGAGATCACACACTGTATTATTATTATTGAGAGACAGGCTCACTGTCTGTTCCTCAGGCTGGGACAGGAGATCACACACTGTATTATTATTGGGAGACAGGCTCACTGTCTGTTCCTCAGGCTGGGACAGGAGATCACACACTGTATTATTATTGTTATTGAGAGACAAGCTCACTGTTCCTCAGGCTGGGAATAAGGAGATTATTCCTCACCTCTCCCTTTAGTGTGATGGCCCCCCTGCGCCAGTCTGTCATGCCGTTGACTTCACCCAGAGTGAAGGAAGGAAGGAGGGCGGGAGCAGGGCTGACATTTCCTTTGTGTTCCTCGACTCGCTGTCTGCCCCCCTCGAGCTGGGTGGAGACTGCTCCCAGCCCACAGCTCCGGTCCGCCCAAGCCCTGGGCCGAATCCCCCGGTCTGCGGGGTAGGCGTAGTCCCCCAGGAAACTGGATAGACAGAAGCTCTCCCGGGATAGGAGGCCTACCCCTTTGGCATAGGGGAATTCCCCCTCCTCCGAAGGGCCACTGCGTGGCTCGTAACCGGGAGGAACTGAACCCCGACAGGGGAGAGAGGCTGGGAAAGACAGTGTCCGTGGCCTGGACACGGAGAATTTCTAGGAAAACTCTCCCTTAGTGGTGCGTAGCAGGCCAGAACTCCGGGAGGATGAAAACATGTTAATCTAGAGGAGGGCTGTTATCTTTTAATTACCAGCCCGGGGTGGGGTGGTGGTGGTGGGGGTTTGCATACCTAGCGTTTTTCCAAACGCCTGAATTGCCCTCCCACTGCCTCTCCGTGGAATTTCCTCCTCTCCCTGTCTCTGGTGTGACTCAAGCGTCTGTCCCCTGTCGACAGCCCCCCCAGCAGCGGGCTGATTCTCCTGCCCCACCAGGGGCAGCGTCTGCCCGAACAGCGCGATCCCGGATTTATTGTTCCTTAATTAACGTTCCTGGGCAGGTTGAGCGGAGATTTTGGTGAGTGGGATCAGCTGATCAGGAAGGAAGCGGGCGGCGTAGGTTCGGTGGGGAGCTAAGGGGGTCCTCAATCGAGTGTGGGGGCGGGGGGGTAAACTCTCCTTCTGGCACTCTGGGCTGAGAGTAGGTCATTGATCTGAGAATCCCTGGATGGGCTGTTTCCTTGAAGGATCCCCAGGGGCCTCCACGACCAGGCTGGGCGTCTCGTTCCAGACCCCCGCCACCCTTTGTGTACAGTGCGCCCCCCCCCCGCTCTCGGCCCAGCCCCAGCTTTTGCGAGGAAGAGGAGGAGGAAGAGGAGGAGACCGAACAGAAGGCGTCATCATCATCATCATCATCAGGCCTTAATTGCGTGAGAACCCTCTCTATATTTGTACTCGTTGGTTATTTTTAAAAACTGAAGCGTGAAAAAAGCAGAAACCGGAGGAGGAAAACAGAAGGAAATCATCTGACCCCTTCCTCCCAACCCCCCCACACCAAGAGAGAGGAGAAGTGAAAGAGCGATGGATTGAGGAACAGGGGCTCGATCCTGATGACCTCAGCTTTCTGTGCCGACGCCGGACAGGGTGGCATGAGAGAGGTGGCAGGCGAGAGGGGAAGCCAGCCCTGTCCGTGCTGGTGCTACGTCAGCGGGGATCTGCTGGACAGGACAGGGACTGGATTGAGCCGGACGGCAGGGCAGGACTGAGGCAGGAGACTCCTGGACTCCTGACTCCCTCTCTCTGCTGCGGGTTTATGAGGCTGATGAGCACCTCCAGGATATAACCTCTACCCAGAATTATGGGCGGCACATAAAAAGCAGGGACCAGAACTCCTACCATCACAGGGCCCTGCTGAGCCCAGAGCTGAGCCCAGAGAAGAGGCCTCTGAGCCAGCTGGTCCTGAGGCTCACTGACACCAACCAGCCTCAGGACAGCACAGCTACAGCAACACACAGCACAGCACAAGACACACAACACTGTTTCACCCACTGGGACACACACAACACACAACACACAGGACAACACTGCCTCACCCACTAGGACACACACAAACACAACACACACTGGACAACACTGCCTCACCCGCTGGGACACACACAACACACAAACACAACACACACTGAACAGCACTGCCTCACCCACTGGGACACACACACAACACACTGGACAACACTGTTTCACCCACTGGGACACACACAAACACAACACACACTGGACAACACTGCCTCACCCACTGGGACACACACAAACACAACACACACTGGACAACACTGCCTCACCCGCTGGGACACACACAAACACAACACACACTGGACAACACTGCCTCACCCGCTGGGACACACACAAACACAACACACACTGGACAACACTGCCTCACCCGCTGGGACACACACAAACACAACACACTGGACAACACTGCCTCACCCACTGGGACACACACAAACACAACACACTGGACAACACTGCCTCACCCGCTGGGACACACACAAACACAACACACTGGACAACACTGCCTCACCCGCTGGGACACACACAAACACAACACACAGGACAACAACTGCCTCACCCACTAGGACACACATACACAACACTGCCTTACCCACTGGGACACACACACTGGACAACACTGCCTCACCCACTGGGACACACACACAACACACTGGACAGGCTCAGTGACCACAGCCTGGCCATAAAAACTGGACACAGGTAGACTTGACTCTCCAGAGAGGACAGGATCATTGACCACAGCCTGCCCACAGAAACTGGACACAAGCAGACCTGACTGTCCAGAGAGGACAGGATCATTGACCACAGCCTGCCCACAGAAACTGGACACAGGCAGACCTGACTGTCCAGAGAGGACAGGCTCAGTAACCACAGCCTGGTCATAGAAACTGGACACAGGCAGACCTGACTGTCCAGAGAGGACAGGCTCAATGACCACAATCATGACACAGACACTGGACATGGACAGATATGACTGTCCAGAGAGGACAAGGTCAGTTACTACAATCTGGCAAGATCCACTGGACTGTGGGAGTAAACCGGAGCACCCAGAAGAAACCCTCTAGCTCAAGAGGAGAACATGCAGACTCCACACAGACAGCACCCCGGGTCCACAATTGAACTCAGGACCCCAGAACTGCGAGGCAGCAACGCTAACGACTGTGTCACCCCGATATGCACATAATCTGTCCAATAATTATTTTTTTAACGGGCTGTTTCCTTGAAGGATCCCCAGTAAGGACGTATCTCAAAGGTGATGAGCAGGTGTGAGCGATACAGCAAGCGCTCTGCCATTAACGGCGATTAAACTGTTCTCATCTCCACCAGCACAAGATCCTTCCGCCGCCGACAACCCGAAAGACCAGCCGTGGAAATCGTCTTCGATTCATAGAGCGCCTTTTCGGGGGGCTTGACGTCATGAACCGTGACGGGGGCCCCTAAAAAAGTGATCAATTCAACGAAAATAAAGTCAGGGGAGTTTTAAGACGGGGGTTCAGAAGGGTTTACTGAGGGACTGGAAGAGTCTTCTACTTGCTCGGCAGAGCCGACCCGCCTGTGTTCGGATTTTGATGTGAAATACTGCGGAAAAATGTACAAAAAAAAAACACTTCACAGAGAAGCTGGGTGTCATTTTTTTTTCTGTCGTGGCCGTCGTCCCTGTAGTTAACCCAGCTGTTATTGTGAGTCTTGGAACACGAACAGGACTGACCCCTGAGGGCGTCGCCAACGCCACGAAAACAACCCGCGCAAAAGCAACGACCATCGTCGTTCTTCACCCCAAAAAAAACAAACAAACAAAACAAAACAGAGAGAACACATTCCTCGGAAACGTTACGAAACCCGACAACTAAAAATACGCGGCTGTGAGACGTGTCTGTCTGTGTGTGTGTGTGTGTTTTTTCCTCTTAAATTCCTGAAAGCCGCGGGTTTATGATTGTTCCCGAGCCAGCGAGGAAGGAGAAGGATTCGGGGACGGAAACGTCTGGATAACACACGGGAGGGGACGGCCGGGCGGGAGTCTGGGCTGGGCTGGGCTGGACTGGACTGGGCAGGACTGGACTGGACTGGACTGGGACGGCCGGACCCGGTCGCCATGAAGCTCGTGAGGCTGCGGGGCCACGCGCTGCTGCTGCTGCTGCAGCTCCTAGCGCTCCCGCCGGGCGCAGGTGGGCAGCCCGCGCCGCTCGAAGGTAAGACCGCGGCGCGCGGGTGTTGGGGGGGCTGAGACCGGATGGGGGGGGGGGGGGCAGAGGAGCCCCGGGGCTCTGCCGTCCAGATGTGAGGAGCCGACAGCGCACAGCAGTGACTTGACTTCAGCCGGCTGGGGAGGACACTGTTAGAGGTGGTGCAGAATGAACACTGTGTGTCTCCCAGGTGGGGCTGCTGGGGCAGAATGGACACTGTGCGTCTCCCAGGTGGGGCTGCTGGTGCAGAATGATCACTGTGTGTCTCCCAGGTGGGGGCTGCCGGTGCAGAATGATCACTGTGCGTCTCCCAGGTGGGGGCTGCTGGTGCAGAATGACCACTGTGTGTCTCCCAGGCGGGGGCTGCTGGTGCAGAATGAACACTGTGTCTCCCAGGTGGGGGCTGCTGGTGCAGAATGATCACTGTGCGTCTCCCAGGTGGGGGCTGCCGGTGCAGAATGAACACTGTGCGTCTCCCAGGTGGGGCTGCTGGTGCAGAATGAACACTGTGTCTCCCAGGTGGGGGCTGCGCTTCAATGTGGGATACAACCCCCCTCCATCCCTCATTTAGGAAAGGAATTCAGGAGTGAACAGCTCAATATAAATCCTAATCATCGTTGTTATTGTTACTCTCCTGTTATTATTATCCCGGTAAAACAGGGGGCAACGCGATACTGTTGAAGAAATATCAGCGACGGATGTTTTCCCTTGGCCCGCCTGCACGTTTTTTTTAACTCGTTCACACCTGCCGGCGTCCACAGGCCCACAGTAACGGCGACGTTACTGGTCAATTCAAGATTGACCCCTCCTCCCCTCAGTCCCGTCTTCTCCAGACCTTCCGTCTCCAGGTGTGGAGAAACGGCTCGGGAAGAGCCTCAAACCGGCGGGGCGAGGAAGTGAAGCGACGCATTGCCGGGGTTGAGAAACCTGTTCGGGCCGCTCGGTCCCGGTCGGGTCTGGCTCGGGAAGAGCCGACGCCGACGACGAGGCGGGCTGCCCGAAGCGCCCTGCTTCACGGGGGACCCCCCGATACAGGTGGTTTTCCCAGCCGCGGGGACAGAGGCGAGGCCTCCGGGGGCACCCAGCGGCCAAGGCGGTGACACCTGCCCGTTCCGAAGCGGGAGTTTAGCCCGACCGTTCATACTCGCCTCATTGACGCACAACAAAAGCGAATACGCCCGAAATGAGAAAAAAAACACCCCCACTAACCACGGACTTCGAGGGAACCAAAAGCTTTATTTTTCAATCAGACGAACGGGTACGCTTAGAATTGAACGGAGAAGGATTTTGGGAGGGGGGTGAACGGTTTTGCTTCTTTTTTAAACGTTTTTCCTCAGAGAAGTCGCTCAGGCAGGACAGGGCGACTCTCTCAGATGTCGGGGGTGGAGAAAGACGCAGTGAAATACCGACATGGCCACTTGGAAGAGTCTTTCAATTAGACTGGGTCTCGGCGGGCGCTGTGGTCCGGTTTTTTTTTTTAATCATTCATGGCGAATTGGAATAAATGTCCTTTTAACAGCCAGTAAACCTGCACAGATTCAGGGCAGAAGAGGGCATCTGTTTACACCGAACATCGGTTATATCATAGTTGACTACAGTTTTAAGACAGTGGACAGTTGTGCTGTGGGGGGGGGGATGCCCAATTTGGACTTTTGCACGCTTTCCCGTGTGCCGGCACAGAAACACGTCTGCGCCGATCGAATGGCGTGAAAATGTTGTGGTCCGGGGGGGGGGCAGCGAGATATCCGCCAGTCGCTCGGGAAAGGCGCGTCCTCTCTCCTCTATGGAAGCCCGTTTCCCCCAGGGAGTAAAGAAAAACGCGCTACGGTATCTCAGAATTGCGACTTAGTATCTCAGAATTGCGACTTAGTATCTCAGAATTCTGACTTACTCAGAATTCCGACTTAGTAACTCAGAATTCCGACTTAGTAACTCAGAATTCTGAATTAGTATCTCAGAATTGCGACTTAGTAACTCAGAATTCTGACTTACTCAGAATTCCGACTTAGTAACTCAGAATTGCGACTTAGTAACTCAGAATTCCGACTTACTCAGAATTGCGACTTAGTATCTCAGAATTCCGACTTAGTATCTCAGAATTCCGACTTAGTAACTCAGAATTCTGAATTAGTATCTCAGAATTGCGACTTAGTAACTCAGAATTCTGACTTACTCAGAATTCCGACTTAGTTACTCAGAATTGCGACTTTGTATCTCAGAATTCTGACTTAGTATCTCAGAATTGCGCAATTCTTTTCCATGAAATTCAAATAATTTCTAAAAAAAAAAAGAACCCAACGCAATCTCCCTGATGACCCGTTTGGTACATCGGAAGGGTGAGTCACTCCCCATGAGCTCATCCCCTCGCGGGACAGAGATTGAGCAAGTCGTGGCACCTACAAAAAAATATCCCTGGATTGGAACGGGGTGCGAGCAGGGACCGGCGCCCGGTGCTGGAAACTGGGGCTGAGACAGTCCCTTCTGGGCGGCTCCGATCCGTTGACGTCCCGGGCTCATTTTGTCCCTCCGAGTTGGACACTTCCCAGCATGCCCCGGCAGAGGTTCCCCGGGGTTGACGTGACCCTGACGGGGGCGAAGCAGCAGTCGCCCCTGGCAGACGGGTGGGGTGACCTCGAACCTTTAGGGTTTGGGCAGGCGGGTGGAGGGGGGGGGGGGGCGCGCCTCTGAGCCTGTTTTCAGGAGAGGAGAGGGGGGGGACGTGGCCTCAGCAGCCCCCAAATCCAGGAAGCTTACATGGCCGACGTCACCCCAGAGGGCGCAGGCCGGATCAACAGGGAAAGTATGGACCACAGGGCACAAGTGGGGGGGGGGAGGGGATAGACAGTCTTTACGCCAAGAGTTGTGGGGGTGGGCAACAAGTTTCTCAGCCCCGCGGTTGGAGTTCATTGTTTGGGATCCTTCAAAGAGTGAGATCCGCGGGTTCCGGTCGGCTGCCAGCACCCAGATGGGTAGGATGGGCTGAATAGCCTTCTCTCCTCCTCTTTGTGACCCGTCTTGTGTCCCTACGTCTTTCACAGCCGATGAGGAACAGCCCCTAGATAGGCACATTACTATGTAGGATGGCCCAAAATAAAACAGCGGCATTTAGGTTTGGGACAAAAGCTTTTGTCCAGACAGACGGGGGCCAGGGCCGCAGCCCCTGGAGAGATGGCAGCTGAGGACGGCACACGGATCAACTCTCTTTCTTTGCAGAAGACCTCCTGAACACCGCGACGCTGTCGAGCCTGCAGTGGAAGCAGCACCCAGAGAAAGCCGTGAGTTCTGGTTCTGACCCAAAGTCTGCGTTCGGGGGGGTAACGGTCCAGCTCAGTTTGAAGGGCTCCCGAGACCACCAGCAGTCTGATGAGATCGGATGAGACGTAAAACCGAGGTCCTGACTCTCTGTGGTCATTAAAAACCCCAGGGTGTTTCTCAAGAAGAGTAGGGGTGTTACCCCGGTGTCCTGGCCAAATTCCCCCCCTGGCCTTTACCCATCATGGCCTCCTAATAACCCCCCTCTCTGAACTGGCTCCATCACTCTGCTCTCCTCCCCACTGAGAGCTGGGGTGTGGGGAGCAGACTGGCGCCTCACCCAGGTGGGGCTGCACATTGGTGGGGGGTGGAGGGGATCCCCATGACCTGTAAAGCGCTTTGAGTGGAGTGTCCAGAAAAGCGCTATATAAGTGTAAGCAATTATTATTATTATTATTATTATTATTATTATTATTATTAGACTATCTGGACCTGGATTCAAAAGTAGGTCAAGTCGGTCCAGTGAAATCTGAAACGGAGCTCCTTCTCCCCTGCGTCTCCATCTTAAAGACCTGCTGGGGGTTGTGGCTCTCCCAGAGCGAGGGTTTGAAGGGTCGTCGGTCCTGCTCTTCCCCTGACCCGCTGGACCGCTGGACCGCGGCGTCCAGCTCCGGAGTTGCTGAGGCTGATCAGCTGCTTCAGGAGTCAGTTCTAAATCATCAGCATCTGCGTGGTGCTCGGAAATACTCCAGGGGTGCCAAGTTCAGCAGCTGTATTCTCCCGAACTCTGCTACGAGGTGATGGCATCTGCCGGGCGGCACCATCACAGCGCTGGGGTCCCGGGTTCAATTGGGCTGAGGACACGGGGTGCTGTCTGTGTGGAGTTTGCATGTGTTCGCATGGATTTCCTGTGTGTGTTTTTTGTGGTTCGCTCCCACAGTCCAAAGACATGCTGGCTTCTGGGAAAGTTGGCCCTGGTGTGAGTGTGTGTGTGTGTGTGTGTGAGTGTGTAAGCTGCTACATGATTGGATGGATGGGTGGATGGGTGGGTGGATAATATCTGCCTGGGGGAAAGCACCCCCTCCGAATCCCCACAGCCGGGTGGGCAGATAGGCCGTCATCTCGGCGCGCAAAACCCTCTCGACTCTCGTTTCAGTGGCGAGAGGCTCCCCTTCACCCGGGCAGAAACGCCTCCCTCCCTATTTACCAAGCCTGCGCCAAAAAGCTCGCGGGCGTCGCCAAGTCCCTGTGGACCGGCTGGGTGGCCCGGGACGGGGCCCGTCACCTGCTCCTGGACCTGGTCTTCGCCCAGGAGGCGGGCGGCCACAACGACTCCGGCCCGCTGGAGGTCTACGTCCTGGAGGGCGACGGGCCTTCCCGCGGCGTCCCGGATCGCCGCCAGGCCCGCGGCCCCTTCGCGGTCCCCGCCGCCAGGCTCAGCCAGCCTCACTGGGGCCCGTCCCGGATCGTGGCGGCCCTCAACTACGTCACGGGGACGGACCTCGGCCCGCTGACCCGGGAGGGCTTCCACCTGGGCCTTTCCTACTCCGGCCCCTGCCTCCTCCTCTGCTCGGTCAGGCTGTACTTCAGGAAATGCCCAGGCTTCACGCAGGACCGGGCCGAGTTCGGGACGGCGGCGGGGGGGTCCGGCCCGGCCCGGGGGGCCTGCGTGGCTCACGCCCTCGAGGCGGCCCCGCCCCGGCGGGAGTGCCTGGAGGACGGGAGGTGGGGGCCCCTGCAGGGGCGCTGCGTCTGCGGCCCCGGGTACGAAGAACGGGGCCCCGCCTGCGAGGGTGAGGGGGCAAGGGAAGCAGGAAACAAAGCCGTCCTGCTCCACACACCCAACGCTTGGCCGTGCGTTTTCTGAAAACAGGAAGTCTGAATCAGGGGCCCGAGTGTCCTAACAAAACCAAATGTTCCGCAAATTGTTTTTTTTTTGGTTGCTATTTTTAATAGAACGTTCCCTGTTTATCCTCGTAATTTGAATAGGCAGAGAAGAGGGTGAACGACCTCCTTTACACTGTGATATTGTTCCAGCTGTGATGGCGACACCATTAGGGTGTGTGGGAAGAGACAGATCAGATCAGATCACTTTATCAGCCCCTATACAATGTCTTATGAGGGATGTGTCTTTTTTCACAGACCCCAGCTGGCTCTCCAGGAGACACACAGACGGGGAGAGAGAAGCTGGGGGTCAGAGCGCAGGGTCGGCCGTTTATACGGCGCCCCTGGAGCAGCTGGGGGGTGAAGGGCCTGGCTCCCCCCCCCCAAAAAAAAAAAAACGCCAAGCCTGTTGCTTGCTGGGATAGACTTTAGAAAACGGATGGACGATTGGGGTGAAGGGGGGGAGGGATATCCCTTCCAGAAGTCCCCGGTGTGAAACGTGACACTCTGCCTCTCCCCTTCGCAGCCTGCAGGATCGGGCACCACAAGCCGGCCAACGACGACGGCGGGGGGTGCCGCCCCTGCCCCCCCAATAGCCAGGCGGACCGCGAGGGCGCCGAGGGGTGCAGGTGCGCGGAGGGGTACCGCCGGCTGGACAGCGACCCCCCGAGCCTGGGGTGCACAAGTACGTATCCCCGCCGGGATCGATCCCACAGTGTGTGGGTTGGAGGGGCCTCTGTAAATGTACTCCCACCGAAGAGGTGAGGGTAGCTCTTGCCCTGCTGATAATGAGTTCAAGGAGGATCTGGGGCTGGGAGGTTGCCGGTTCGAATCCCACAGCCGGCAGAGGAATCCTACTCTGTTGGGGCCCCTGAGCGAGGCCCTTCACCCCCAGCTGCTCCAGGGGCGCTGTATAAATGTGCTCTGACCCCCCAGCTTCTCTCTCCCTGTCTGTGTGTCTCCTGGAGAGCCAGCTGGGGTCTGCGATAAAAGACACATCCCTCATGCAAGACATTGGATAGGGCCGATAAAGTGATCTGATCTATCTTCAGTTAGGACATCTCCTTCAGCTAGAGCACGGTCCCAGTAGGTTTTCCTTCCAAGCTCAGCTCTTGACCATCTCAGGCTGGATCAGACCTCCTCCCCTCTCTTCCGCGCCAGCCTGGGCGGCTTGTTCCACGCTCCCACCACCCTTTGTGTAGAGGAGCGCGACGAGCGCACGGCTAAGCGCGCTGTCGACCACCGAGGGCTGGGTCTCGATCTGGAGTGAGCCGTGAGCCGAATCGGTGCCAGCACTTACAGGTCCCTGTCGAATCACCGGTTTCTAAAGGATCTACTGATCAGCTGCAGACACTTTCTTAAATGATGGAACTTACTGGCACAGAGATCTTGCGCCTGGAAGGACAGGAGCTGCCTTCTTAAAGGAAACTGCTCCGTCACTTAGAGATAGAGATCACTTTATCAGCCCTATACAGTTTCTTGCATGAGGGATGTGTCTTTTCACAGACCTCAGCTTGCTCTCCAGGAGACACACAGACAGGGAGAGAGAAGCTGGGGGTCAGAGCGCAGGGTCGGCCATTTATATGGCGCCCCTGGAGCAGCTGGGGTGAAGGGCCTTGCTCAGGGGCCCCAACAGAGTAGGATCCCTCTGCCAGCTGCGGGACTTGAACCAGCAACCTCCCAACCACAGGCACAGCTCCTCAGCCACAGAGCCACCCCTCCCCCACTTGTAACTTGTAAGTATTTCCCGGTCTGTAGGAAGAGGCGATTTGGGGGGGTACGGGGCTGGGGCTCCTTCACGACCAGGGGTGGGGACCCCACGTTCAGCAGATCTGCTGGCGGCGGCGGCGGCCCCCGAAAAAACGACGGCGCACCTCTCTCGACAGGACCGCCGTCGCCCCCCAGGAACCTGACCGCCCACGGGCTGAGCCCCACCTCCCTCGCGCTCTCCTGGGACCCCCCCGCCGACCTGGGGGGGCGGACCGATCTGACCTACGGGGTGGGGTGCCAGCGGCGCGACGGGGGGTCCGGCGGGGGATTCGGAGCCTGCGGGGACGCCGTCCAGTTCGAGCCGGGCGCGGGGGGGCTGACCGCGCCCCTGGTCAACGTCACCGGCCTGCACCCGTGGGTGGACTACCGGTTCACCGTCCAGGCGGAGAACGCCGTGTCCAGCGGCCTGCCCTCCCCGGCCTCCACCGCCTCCGTGGCCATCCACAGATGTGAGGGCGCGTTTCTGTCCCTTATTGTTAATCGCTTTTTAATTACACAGGGGTGTCACCCCGGGAGGTACCTGCCTTTTCTCTTGTGGGGGGTAAACTGCCTGTTCTCTGACCATTGAGGTCAGAGGTCACCAGCCCTGGTCCTGGGGGTCCGCAGTCTAGTTAGTCTTACAGGTCACCCTGAATCAGGTGTCCCCCAGCCCTGCTCCTGGGGAGCCCCAGTCCAGTCAGTCTTACAGGTCACCCTGAATCAGGGGTCTCCAGCTCTGGTCTTGGGGAGCCCCAGTCCAGTCAGTCTTACAGGTCACCCTGAATCAGGGGTCTCTAGCCCTGCTCCTGGGGAGCCCCAGTCCAGTTACTCTTATAGGTCACCCTGAATCAGAGGTCTGCAGCCCTGCTCCTGGGGAGCCCCAGTCCAGTCAGTCTTACAGGCCCCCTGTTTCTAAAAATGGACTGTACCTGCACAATATTGATTAATCAAACAAACGGTTAACCACAGAGCCTGGAGGTGACTCAGATTTCGGTCCCTCGCAATCTGTAAATTGCTTAATTGACTTGCTTTCTTGAAAGAACCGAGGATATTGGCTTTGACAACATGGCTGGGCAGCTTGCTCCACACTCCTGCCACCCTCCGTGTAAAGAAAGGCCTCCTGCCCTGATTGGCGGATCTGAAAGAAGCCAGGGCAGGGGCTCCTACAACATGGCCGGGCAGGTTGTTCCCTGCTCCCGCCATCCTCTGCGTACAGAAGGGAGAAGAGGCCGTGACGTGTCTGTGTCTCCGCACAGGGGAACGCAAGTCTAAACCCTCCACCTCCCCCGTCCCGGAGCCTCAGAAGCAGAACAGCCCCCTGTTCCTGCTCATCGTCACTGGCCTCGCCAGCATCCTGACGGTGCTCGTCCTCACCAGTGTGTGTTTCGCTCTGCGTAAGAAATACCACAAGCTGGAGTAAGTGTGCGCCTTTGGTGGGTGGGTCTGACACAGTACACAGCGGAACAGCCACAGTCATTTTCTAACAGCTGTATCCAAAACAGGGTCTCAGGCACAAGGCGGGGTACGCCCTGGATGGGACGCCAGTCCATCACAGGGCAGACACACACATACACACACTCACACCTGGGCCAGTCTTCCCAGAAGCCACCAGCATGTCTCTGGAGCGTGGGAGGAAACCTGGAGCACCTGGAGGAGACCCACGCGAACACGGGGAGAACATGCAAACTCCACCCAGACAGCATCCCTGTGAGGCAGCAGTACGAAAAACTGCCCCACAGTACATTGTATCTTCATTTAATCCTGATCGTGACGCTATGGAATGACCAGTTACCCGTACCAAATGAAAAAACACAGAAACACCCAAGGATAAAAGGACATGTTGGGTGTATATATACAGATGTATCGCCAAAAATGTTCAATGGATAAAGCATTTAAGTAGCCATCTTTCAAGCAGCACGTGTTGATGACATTTTCCACAGTGACGTTTTCCAGTTTATTGCAGTTAAACTACTGCTGTGTTGGAAATCAGCTCTAGTTATGATTCTAGATCCTTTTTTTTTTCCAGTGTGGTGTCTTAACCGTGGCTCCTCAATAATATTTATGACTCTTCTTGATTTGTTCCTCACCTGATTCGTGGATCGAATCAGGGGAACTTTGAGATGTAGGGCGTGTCTCAAACCAGCGTGACACGCCCCCCCCTTTCAACAGTGAAGTCGTCTGGGCGGGGCCAGTCGGTGCTCCAATCACAGACAAGGGATATGGCCACGCCCCCCTCCGTTTTCAACAGTGAAGTCGTCTGGGCGGGGCCAGTCGGTGCTCCAATCAGAGACAAGGGATATGGCCACGCCCCCCTCTGAGGTCATAACTGCTGCTTCTTCTGTCCAGTCAGGAGCAGGAGGTGGAGCTGCTGCCCATCCAATCGGCCGTGACGTACCGCAGGCAGGAGGAGGTCAGGCCAGCCCCCCAGCAGGAGGTCAACCGTGAGTCGAACTGGTCACAAAAATCACAACGCATTTTTTTTTATTCAAGCACAAATCACTGCAGGAAGGGCACGGACTCCACCGGCTCTGCGTGCAGCCACAGTTTCACACAATCGCACTAAAAAGAGGGGCTCACAGCTCCCATGATCCCGGAGGCGCTGCTTGTGACACCTCCCGCCTCTCTCCCTCCCTCCCCTGAGCAGCGCCGCCTCCGCGCGTGGGTCTGAGCCAGAGGCTGGCCGCCAGTCTGAAGGACGTGCTCGTGGACTGCTCCCGGCTGACCCTCGGGAAGGACCTCGGTGCAGGTCAGTGTGGCTCTGAAAGGCCAGCCGCCCTTCGCTGGCTCATATAGGCGGCTGGAGGCTCCTCCCAGTCAGCTGACGGGAGCGACCGGCCAATGAGAGCAAGGCGGCGGTAGCAGAGCTGAGTAACTCCGCCTCCCGGGCCGGACCAGGCGTGGCGGGGGGTGTTGGGCTCCGCGCTCGGCTGCTAACAGGTCTGCGCGTGTCCCATGTGCAGGGGAGTTCGGCACCGTCTACAAGGGGGTCTTCAGTCCCAGGGAGGGGCCTGACCTCATCGTGGCCGTGAAGACGATGAAAGGTGGGTGTCGGGGGAGAAACACATGCATTTCTCTCCTGATCTTTTTTTTTTTGGGGGGGGGGGAGACCCTGACCTTTGCATAACCCCTGACCCCTGACCCCTAACCCTGACCCAGCGGGGGGGGGACTCCAAAGCATGTCCCGCTTGTCCGATCCGGTCGGCGCCAGCCCCAGCCGGGCGTTGGTTGTCGTTCTCCCGGAGGGGTGACCCCGTGACCCCAGAAGGGGGGGTCGCGGAGGTCACGGCGGAGGTGCACTTGACGCCTCTTGCTCGGGAGCTCAGCCCCGCCTCTGTTTTGCAGTGGGGATGTACGGCCAGGAGGACCTGGAGGTGTTCCTGAGGGAGGCGGAGATCATGCTGGACTTCGACCACGAGAACGTGGCCAGGCTGCTGGGTGAGGAGCCGGCCGGGGATCTCATCGGCCTGACCTCTCTCTCGCTCGCCGGCCTGCCCGCCTGCCTGCTGGGATTGGGAGCGGGGGGGTCAGTGGGATTGGGAGAAGGGGGGTCAGTGGGATTGGGAGCAGGGGGGTGGGTGTGTGGAATTGGGAGCAGGGGGGTGGGTGTGTAGGATTGGGATTAGGGGGGTCAGTGGGATTGGGAGCAGGGGGGTCGGTGTGAAGGATTGGGAGCAGGGGGGTCTGTGGGATTGGGAGCAGGGGGGTCTGTGGGATTGGGAGCAGGGGGGTCAGTGGGATTGGGAGTTGGGGGGGGTCAGTGGGATTGGGAGTGGGTGAGTGGGTGAGTGGGAATGAGAGGGGGTGAGTGGGTGAGTGGGAATGAGAGGGGGTGAGTGGGTGGGTCACTGGGATTAGGAGCAGGGGGTTTGTGATCAGCCCAGTCTGATACCTCTCATAACAGGATGAGCAGCGATCACATGGCCTTACAGTGATCCCTGTGCCTTACAGACAGTTCCCAACTAGTCCATCGACCTGTCCTTCCATAATCCGGTCAATAATACTGTGGCGTTAATACATACAGCACCACTGTTTCCCGTAGTAGAGTTCTAGAAGTATCGCTGGGAGCCTTAATTATAGATCTTTTATCAGAGGCCCAGAAGTTCCAGTTTTGCTTTTAAACTGAGATCCTAATTATGAACGTTAGAGGTAAATGAGTGAGGATAGGGGTTCAGGGGTGATACTGTACAGTCAAACTGCAGTGTGGCGTTTTGACCACTAGGGGTCGCTCTGCAGTCCAGCAGCGAGAGCCCTACCCCAGTTCCACTGGTCATCCTGCCCTTCATGAAGCACGGCGACCTGCGGCGATTCCTCATTGCCACGCGCTACGGAGACATCCCCATGGTGAGTGCGCCCGGGACAGGACCCCAGGAGGGGCTGTCTCCAGAGGTGCCTGACTGCTAACCCAGACAGGCCCCAGAACCAGCACAGAGTGAGGTTAATTCACCTGGCCTCTCAGGTGAAAGAAATCAACATGTCATGAGTTTAACTCTCTGATAAACGGATCTTACTGATAAAGTGCTGCTAGACAACTCTGCAGGATATAATAACAAATTAAAAATGAAAGGGGTCTTAAGTGTTTTTTTGTTAAGGTGCTAACTTGCAGTTTCTCATACTCATGAGAATGTACTTGTGCCCTGTGCTGATTAACACTACAAACTAATTGGCTGATCAGACGAGCTTGTTGGTGGAGGATATTCCTAACGAGAGTCTAAATCTAAGTATTCAAAGTAGAAATGCTCAGTTTCTGTGTGAAATCATTTCTGTTTTCGGAAACGTTGAGCCCTAATTACAGTCCGTAGATATTATCATGTACTGTATAGATTATGTATGTTCTGCTCTTGAGTCAGTACTGGGAGGAGAACAATGACAGGCTGGAGGAACTGAGTCTCTTTAGTCTGAAGGGAGTGTCCCACACTGACAGGCTGGAGGAACTGAGTCTCTTCAGTCTGAAGGGAGTGTCCCACACTGACAGGCTGGGGGAACTGAGTCTCTTTAGTCTGAAGGGAGCATCCCACACTGACAGGCTGAAGGAACTGAGTCTCTTTAAGTCATAAAAACAGAGGAGACTATGAGGGAAACTGATACAAGTGTTCAAAATCCTCAAAGGCATCGACAGAGTAAACCCAGCAGATGTCTTCAGAACAAACGGTGAGACACAAACCAGAGGGTTATTGCTTCACTGTGCACTTGGAAATGCATTTAAAAGCACAATCGGGATGCTCATCTTTACACACATATTAGAAAGAATAGAGGGAATTTGTGGGAGGTGGGGAACAAGCTGCCCAGCCATGTTTTTGAAGCCAATACCCTGCTCTTCTTTCAAGACACAGCTGCAACTGGATGAGATCCTCCAGTCAGGGCAGGGCATACCACTTTACACAAAGGGTGGTGGGAGGGGGGAACAAGCTGCCCAGCTGTGTGGTTGAAGCTGATACCCTGGCATCTCTCAAGACACAGCTGGATAAGATCCTCCATTCAGTACAGTCTTTAGCAGGATTAAATGCTAAATACAAACTTGAGAGACAGTGGTCTACCTGCACCAGGGCTACACACTCTCCCCTAATGCCACCTTGTTTTTCCAGTTTGTTCCCTACCAGAGTCTCCTGCGCTTCATGATTGACATCTCCTCCGGTATGGAGTATCTCAGCTCCAAGGGCTTCCTGCACCGAGATCTGGCTGCCCGCAATTGCATGTGCGTCCAGTAACTAAAATGATCCCTGAGACTGTACTGCAAATGTCGGCAAAATTGTTGTGTAGGTTGCATGTGCTTTGGCAGCCTTGTAATTCATAGGTCATGCTAATAAAGGTGGTTGAGTTGAACTGAACTGATCTGAGAGGGAGGGAGGCAGTGTGGGCTAGTGGTGAGAGCTGAGGCACTGGGAGAGAGAGAGAGGGAGGCAGTGTGGGCTAGTGGTGAGAGCTGAGGCACTGAGAGAGAGAGAGAGGGAGGCAGTGTGGGCTAGTGGTGAGAGCTGAGGCACTGGGAGAGAGAGAGAGGGAGGCAGTGTGGGCTAGTGGTGAGAGCTGAGGCACTGGGAGAGAGAGAGAGGGAGGCAGTGTGGGCTAGTGGTGAGAGCTGAGGCACTGGGAGAGAGAGAGAGGGAGGCAGTTTGGGCTAGTGGTGAGAGCTGAGGCACTGGGAGAGAGAGAGGGAGGCAGTGTGGGCTAGTGGTGAGAGCTGAGGCACTGGGAGAGAGAGAGAGAGGCAGTGTGGGCTAGTGGTGAGAGCTGAGGCACTGGGAGAGAGAGAGGGAGGCAGTGTGGGCTAGTGGTGAGAGCTGAGGCACTGGGAGAGAGGGAGGCAGTGTGGGCTAGTGGTGAGAGCTGAGGCACTGGGAGAGAGAGAGGGAGGCAGTGTGGGCTAGTGGTGAGAGCTGAGGCACTGGGAGAGAGAGAGGGAGGCAGTGTGGGCTAGTGGTGAGAGCTGAGGCACTGGGAGAGAGAGAGGGAGGCAGTGTGGGCTAGTGGCGAGAGCTGAGGCACTGGGAGAGAGGGAGAGGGAGGCAGTGTGGGCTAGTGGTGAGAGCTGAGGCACTGGGAGAGAGAGAGGCAGTGTGGGCTAGGGGTGAGAGCTGAGGCACTGGGAGAGAGGGAGGGAGGCAGTGTGGGCTAGTGGTGAGAGCTGAGGCACTGGGAGAGAGAGGGAGGCAGTGTGGGCTAGTGGTGAGAGCTGAGGCACTGAGAGAGAGAGGGAGGCAGTGTGGGCTAGTGGTGAGAGCTGAGGCACTGAGAGAGAGAGGGAGGCAGTGTGGGCTAGTGGTGAGAGCTGAGGCACTGGGAGAGAGAGAGAGGCAGTGTGGGCTAGTGGTGAGAGCTGAGGCACTGGGAGAGAGAGAGAGAGGCAGTGTGGGCTAGTGGTGAGAGCTGAGGCACTGAGAGAGAGAGGGAGGCAGTGTGGGCTAGTGGTGAGAGCTGAGGCACTGGGAGAGAGAGAGAGAGGCAGTGTGGGCTAGTGGTGAGAGCTGAGGCACTGAGAGAGAGAGGGAGGCAGTGTGGGCTAGTGGTGAGAGCTGAGGCACTGGGAGAGAGAGAGGGAGGCAGTGTGGGCTAGTGGTGAGAGCTGAGGCACTGGGAGAGAGAGAGGGAGGCAGTGTGGGCTAGTGGTGAGAGCTGAGGCACTGGGAGAGAGAGAGAGGGAGGCAGTGTGGGCTAGTGGTGAGAGCTGAGGCACTGGGAGAGAGAGAGAGGGAGGCAGTTTGGGCTAGTGGTGAGAGCTGAGGCACTGGGAGAGAGAGAGAGGCAGTTTGGGCTAGTGGTGAGAGCTGAGGCACTGGGAGAGAGAGAGAGAGGCAGTGTGGGCTAGTGGTGAGAGCTGAGGCACTGAGAGAGAGAGGGAGGCAGTGTGGGCTAGTGGTGAGAGCTGAGGCACTGGGAGAGAGAGAGGGAGGCAGTGTGGGCTAGGGGTTAGAGCTGAGGCACTGGGAGAGAGGGAGAGGGAGGCAGTGTGGGCTAGGGGTGAGAGCTGAGGCACTGGGAGAGAGAGAGAGGGAGGCAGTGTGGGCTAGGGGTTAGAGCTGAGACACTGGGAGAGAGAGGGAGGCAGTGTGGGCTAGTGGTGAGAGCTGAGGCACTGAGAGAGAGAGGGAGGCAGTGTGGGCTAGGGGTGAGAGCTGAGGCACTGGGAGAGAGAGAGAGAGGCAGTGTGGGCTAGTGGTGAGAGCTGAGGCACTGGGAGAGAGAGAGGGAGGCAGTGTGGGCTAGTGGTGAGAGCTGAGGCACTGGGAGAGAGAGAGAGGGAGGCAGTGTGGGCTAGTGGTGAGAGCTGAGGCACTGGGAGAGAGAGAGAGAGAGGCAGTGTGGGCTAGTGGTGAGAGCTGAGGCACTGGGAGAGAGAGAGAGGGAGGCAGTGTGGGCTAGTGGTGAGAGCTGAGGCACTGGGAGAGAGAGAGGCAGTGTGGACCAGGGGTAAGAGCCGACAGCCGTGATCGTATCCCGTCTCCTCTCCCCGGAGCAGGCTCGGCGATGACCTGCGCGTGTGCGTGGCGGACTTCGGCCTGTCCAAGAAAGTCTACAGCTCCAACTACTACCGCCAGAAGGTGGCCATCCGCATGCCTGTGAAGTGGATGGCGGTCGAGAGCCTGGTGGAGTCCATGTACACCACCAAGAGCGACGTGGTGGGTGTCGCACCCCGGGGGGGGGCGTCTGTAGACCAGGGGGGCAGGACGGGCGACGCTCAGGGTTCGAGCCCTCGACTTTGGCACCTGTCTGGGCGGAGCTAGGCTCTCCAGTGTCCTCAAGGCCTCCCAGAAACGTGGGTTAACTCTAAATGGGTACCCCACAACATCCTGAGAGGTATTTTCCCCGGGGGGGGATACTTGTGAGTGGGGTGTCACTGTCTCCCCCCACAAGCAGCTCGGGCCCACACAAAAAGATCAGATGAACACCTCCCTAGTGCTTCCTGTGGATCTGCCCGGGTCTGGCTCTACTACTGAGATATAGCCAGCAGCCATATCACCCTGCAGCTCCCCGCTGGCAGCCCCACTGGAGACTCAGCAGGGGTGAGCCTGGCCAGTACCTGGAGGGGAGACTCCTGGGAAAGCTGAGGCTGCTGCTGGAAGAGGTGTGAGTGGGGCCAGCAGGGGGCGCTCACCCTGCGGTCTGTGTGGGTCCTGATGCCCCAGTATAGTGACGGGGGACACTAGACTGTAAACAGGCGCCGTCCTTTGGATGAGACGTAAAACCGAGGTCCTGACTCTCTGTGGTCATTAAAAATCCCAGGGTGTTCCTCGAGAAGAGTAGGGGTGTTACCCCGGCATCCTGGCCAAATTTCCCCATTGGCCCTTACCAATCATGGCCTCCTAATAATCCCCATCTATGAATTGGCTTCATTACTCTGCTCTCCTCCCCACTGATCGCTGATGTGTGGGGAGCGTTCTGGCGCACTATGGCTGCCGTCGCATCATCCAGGTGGGGCTGCACATTGGTGGTGGTGGAGGGGATCCCCATTACCTGTAAAGCTAATGAGCTTTGAGTGGAGTGTCCAGAAAAGCACTATATAAGTGTAAGCAATTATTATTATGATTACTGACTAGAATCGGCTTCCGGCAGTGTTTTTAAGAGCAGATACACGGATTATTGTAACAATCAGGCGTCTTAAAAAGATGAATGCACAGCAGTGTGACCAAGACTGCTGGGTAGAACTACAGCTAGTAGCATTTAGTCCTAAATGTTAACTTATCAGCCCCCCTGCGCTGCGGGGATCGTCTCCAACGGGAATTCTTAGTTGACTGGGAAAAGAAACCGGGCCCGAACCCACTTCTGTGTTGTAGTGGTCCTTTGGGGTGACCATGTGGGAGATCGTGTCACGAGGGCGAACCCCGTATCCCGGGGTCCATAATCATGAGATCCCAGACCTCCTGGAGTCCGGGATCAGACTGAAAGAGCCGGCGGATTGCGACCACAAGCTGTGAGTATCAATAATCTGATCGGTAACACCCCGTCTCTGGGCACACACTCTGCACATCTGATCAATAATACCCTCCCTCTCTCTCTCTCACACTGTGGATATGATGCAGACTGCCTGGCCAGTACCTGGAGGGAGAGACTCCTGGGAAAGCTGAGGCTGCTGCTGGAAGAGGTGTTAGTGGGGCCAGCAGGGGGCGCTCACCCTGCGGTCTGTGTGGGTCCTGATGCCCCAGTATAGTGACGGGGGACACTAGACTGTAAACAGGCGCCGTCCTTCGGATGAGACGTAAAATCGAAGTCCTGACTCTCTGTGGTCATTAAAATTCCCAGGGTGTTTCTCGAGAAGAGTAGGGGTGTTACCCCGGTGTCCTGGCCAAATTTCCCCCCTGGCCTTTACCCATCATGGCCTCCTAATAACCCCCCTCTCTGAACTGGCTCCATCACTCCGCTCTCCTCCCCACTGAGAGCTGGGGTGTGGGGAGCGGACTGGCGCCTCACCCAGGTGGGGGTACACACTGCTGGTGGTGGAGGGGATCCCCATGACCTGGAAAGAGCTCTGAGCGGAGGGTCCAGAAAGGCGCTATAGAAGTGTAAAGATTAGTATTATTATTATCCTCATCATCATCTCTGATGCTGAGGCTGCGGTGAGGGGTTATGAAGCTGGCATTGAGCTGCTCTTCCCGCTGGGATCCAGTGTTTCCCGATGGGAATGGGATCTGGTGGGGGGGTATTTGGGACAGGGAAGGGGGCGAGGTGCCGTCTCCCCCCGGTGTCTCAGCAAGAGGGGGCCAGCCGTCTGACAGTGTCCCTCTCCCCCCCGCCGTTCCAGGTACGAGGTGATGCTCAGCTGCTGGCACAGAGACCCGGCGCAGAGGCCCGGGTTCGCCGAGCTGGGGGGGCGTCTCCGCGGGCTGCTGTCCGCCCTGCCCCCCCTGCCGGCCAAGGAGGAGGCCCACTACATCAACCAGGGGCTGGAGGCGGCGGCGGCGGCGGGGTGGGGGGCCGGGGTGGAGGCCGACCGGGACGGTGCAGGCCCCGAGTCCGGTGGAGGAGGAGGAGGGGGAGGAGGGGGCAACCTCTACCTGCCCACTCCCCAGGCTCTGGCCCAGAAGGACGACGAAGGCTATGAGCTCTGCGAAAAGGCGGAAGCCACTATTTCCCTCCCTTGAAGGGGGCGGGAGATGGATGGAGTGGGGGCTACTGACCCCCAGCCTCCCCCACAGCCCTTTGGAAGCATCCAGGAGACCTCGAGCCGAAAAGCCCTCTGAGCCTCTCATGGCCCTGATCCTATCGAAACCCCCCCCCGTGTAAAACTCTGAGCCCCTCTCACCCGGCCGAAACGGCTCGGCCAGCGTGCAGGGCCTGGGGCGAATAACCGAGTGATACCCCTTGAAGACCAGTCAACGCCAGCAGCCATATCGCCCTGCAGCTCACCCCTGGCAGCCCCACTGGAGCTCAGCAGGTGTGAGCCTGGCCAGTACCTGGAGGGGAGACTCCTGGGAAAGCTGAGGCTGCTGCTGGAAGAGGTGTTAGTGGGGCCAGCAGGGGGCGCTCACCCTGCAGTCTGTGTGGGTCCTGATGCCCCAGTATAGTGACGGGGACACTAGACTGTAAACAGGCGCCGTCCTTCGGATGAGACGTCAAACCGAGGTCCTGACTCTCTGTGGTCATTAAAAATCCCAGGGTGTTTCTCGAGAAGAGTAGGGGTGTTACCCCAGTGTCCTGGCCAAATTTCCCCCCTGGCCTTTACCCATCATGGCCTCCTAATAACCCCCCTCTCTGAACTAGCTCCATCACTCTGCTCTCCTCCCCACTGAGAGCTGGGGTGTGGGGAGCGGACTGGCGCCTCATCCAGGTGGGGGTACACACTGCTGGGGGTGGAGGGGATCCCCATGACCTGTAAAGCGCTTTGAGTGGAGTGCCCAGAAAGGCGCTATATAAGTGTAAGCAATTATTATTATTATTAATATTGCGCCACAGAAACCGAACGTTTTCCAACCGGCTGGTCGCGATGCCTGTGCTCCGATGTGCCGCTTGTCCATATCGCGACGTACAATACGGCTTGTTTCTCAGCTGCAACTGAAGCCTGCCGAGACTTCCCAGCTCGGAAAATGACCGGAACGTCATCCGTTCCTTCCTGGCTTCCTGACGCTGGGGCTCGACGAGAACTGCCAGCAGCCTGTCTCTGCTTCACTTTCAAATCCCTTCGATTCCCAGGAGGAGATCTGGGCTGTGGCGCCCCTTGGGAATGCTGTTGTGAGCTTTTGGCTCCTCATACTGTACACAGCATCGTTGTGCTTATTTGCCTTTTTTGTTTTTAATGTTTAAAACCGAATGCAATAAATTCCCCTCTTCAAAACCAATGCTGTGTGGCAGAGCTGTTCAGCAGATCCTTAATAAAGAGCCAGCAAAAATACTGGACATAGACTGTCTCCTCAATTGATGACACGACCACTTTAAGAGCACAGCTCCCCCTAGTAGCTTTGTCCTGGCCCTGCAAAACAAACACTGACAGGGTTGTCTGCACGCTGGGAGATGGATAGATACTTTCTTGATCCCCTGAGGGAAATTGCAGTGCAACAGCAGCTTAACACAGCCACAGTGTCACGAATGATACAATAATACTAATACAATACAACCAGTACAGTGAGAAATTACTCACAGTCCAGATCACAAAAAAATCGTATTGCACAATATGAATATAAATATAAATGGATTGCACGGGTCTCTGGCATATAAAAAAGGTTGGAAACGGGAAAAGAAAAAAAAAGAACAGATGTATCAGTTTACTAGTTTAGATCTGAGTCCTTGCAGCTGTAGGGAAAAAAGTTTTTGCTAGACTGTAGCATCTGGACGAAGGCAGTTCAGTCTGTCACAGCATGAGCTCAGGTGTCCCCTGACTCGTCTTGTTATATAGATCCTGAGCTGTGTTGTCCTGCTCAGAGGAGTGACGTCAACAGCGGCTCAAGCCTGTGTGTTTGTGCTTTGACACACAACAGATCTAGTGCATCCACAGTGTGAAGGCAAGTATTCGCACCCTCTATCGAGAATACAGCTATTCATTCATTGATTAAGTATAGAGAATCCATCCATTTTCTAACCATTTTATTCAGCTTTGGGAGCTGGAGTCTATCCCAGCAGGCAACAGGCGCAAGGCAGGGTACAACCCTGGGCAGGACACCAGTCCATCACAGGACACACACACACTCACACCAGGGCCAGTTTTCCCAGAAGCCAGTTAATCTCCCAGCACGTCCTCGGACTGTGGGAGGAAACTGGAGCACCTGGAGGTAAACCCACACAAACATGGGGGGGAGAACATGCAAACTCCACACAGACAGCAACCCCAGGGCCGGACTTGAACCCAGGGCCTCAGGACTGCGAGGCAGCAACGCTCACTACTGCACCACTGTGCCTCTTCATGCTGTGTGAAAAAAACGACCAGTTTGTTGAACACCCATTCACCTGAGCCAGTGGCAGTTAGTGTGTGAACTGATCTGATAAGACTGGTGCCTGGAAATCCTGTCTGTACACTGATGTCCTTCAGATGAGGCATTAAAGCAGAGGTGAGCCTTCCTGGTCGGGGGCGCTGTGTCTGCAGATTTGTCTATAATAATAATAATAATAATAATAATAATAATAATTGCTTACACTGTGCAGCCCCACCTGGACGATGCGACGGCAGCCATAGTGCGCCAGAACGCTCCCCACACCCCAGCTCTCAGTGGGGAGGAGAGCAGAGTGATGGAGCCAGTTCAGAGAGGGGTGTTATTAGGAGGCCATGATGGGTAAAGGCCAGGGGGGGAATTTGGCCAGGACACCGGGGTGACACCCCTACCTCAGTTTTTCCCAGGAGGTCTATAACCCCCCTCTCTGAACTGGCTCCATCACTCTGCTCTCCTCCCTACTGAGAGCTGGTGTGTGGGGAGTGGACTGGCGCCTCATCCAGGTGGGGGTACACACTGCTGGGGGTGGAGGGGATCCCCATTACCTGTAAAGCGCTTTGAGTGGAGGGTCCGGAAAAGTGCTATATAAGTGTAAGCAATTAATAATAATAATAATAATAATTATTATTATTATTATTATTATTATTATTATTATTATTATTATTATTATTATTATTATTATTTCTGCAGATATCTTCCTCACAGAAAGCGGGTTTGTGGTTTAGAAGCGGAACGCCTGTTTGGCGCCGGCGTTTCCCTCCAGCGGGGGGGAATGTTTTGAGCGAGCGGACGGCGCCGGGGTCGTGACCTCCGGCGCTGCCATGGAGACGGATAAAACCGATTAGCGGCGTCTGCACCAAAATAAAAGGCTCATTAAAACTATTTCCATGGCGCTGGGCAGATTTTGATACACCGGAGAGCGGAGATGTCCTCGGCCACTTCAGAACCCAAAGAAAAGTAATTAAAACGCGGTTCGAACGTGATATTGCAGATTATTTCGGCTAATTCTTTACATGAGCAGTTAATCCGATGGCTAACATGAGACGCATACATCATAATAATAATAATACTTTTGAGTAAAGACGGCTTATTTTTGTAGATAGGAATGAAAATCCGCGCATGCAATCGTGCATTCAGGTGTCGTTTTGCAGAATTAAATCATACACTTGTCTACTTATCTCACTTAATGTGAGATGTTAAGAAAAATGTAGACCTCGATTTGACTCTGTAAAACAGAAAACGCGTCGTTTATGGAAACGACGGGTTAGGAATAAATCCCAGCGTGATTACTAGCGGTGTGTGGATTTCCTTAATTTGGCAACCGTGATTTCCGTTCAATTTACTTATTGTGCTACAATAAATCGTTAATCCCGCCCCGAAGTTCGGTTCGGGTGGTCCGGAAGCGGAGTGAATAGATAGATAAGACTTTATTAATCCCGTAGAGAAATTGATGTGTTACAGCCGTCCAGCCCAAGACAAGCAAAAACAGACATCAGAATAGGCGATTAATTATAATACGTACAGTAATACAAAATAAATACATAGATGTGTGCAAAATACGATCATAGTCACTGTAAAAACAATAAAATATGTGCAAAATGTGCATAGGTTTATACAGCCTGATTGTCCAAAAAGTACAATGGAGCAAACATGCTGTCCATAGATGAGCAAATGAAGGGCTAGCAGTCCTAGCGCTCTAGGAGTTTAATCCAGTTTTTGACAGACAGCATCAGTCCTGAAAATATCGTGGTCTTAAAAAAAAAAGAGTACAATTATTTTATTCTTTCTAAAATCGTTCCTTTCAGGCTCGGGTCTGGTGCTGGTCGGTGCGATCAGTCATAGGGCAGAACAACAGAAACGCTGACTGACCCCGGTTTTTGAGCAGGACTGGTTCTCGGGAGCGCCTAAACATCCATCGCGACCTCTTTTCGAAATCCGAGTTGCTTTCACACCGGGGTGAACTCGCTCTCGTTAACCGTCCTGTGGTATGTTACTATGGTACTACGGCCGGGTTTCGGTGGGACTTGTTAACGCCAGATCGCTCGCTGTCTTGCAGCGCCGACGCCAATTCGAAATGGCTGGAAGCTCACTACGACCCGCTGGCTAACCTGTACACTTTCTCCTCCTGCATCGGTAAGACCCGGCGAGCGTCAGGGCTTGGTTACTGCTCGTCTGGAGGCGAATTGCCCTGCTGAGGCTTTTGTATTTTAGGGAGATAGATGAGACTCGATTGATCCCGAAGGGAAATCGACGTGTCTTTGTTGTAAATGTCTGTGGGTTTTATTTTACTTTAGTTTTCTGTTTTGTTTCATGTGAAGTTTTATGTGCTTTGGCAACACAGATTATACCCATCGGTCATGCTAATAAAGCACCTTGAATTGAATTGAATTGACGCACGGAGAGACACAGAGAAACGGAGAGAGAGACACACACAGAGACACAGAGAAACGGAAAGAGAGACACAGAGAAACGCAGAGAGAGACACACACAGACACAGAGAGAGAGAAGAACACACAGAGAGACAGAGAGAGAGAGAGAGAGACAGACAGAGAGAGACAGAAACAGAGAGAGAGACACAGAGAAATAGAGAGAGACTGAAACAGAGAGAGAGACACAGAGAAATAGAGAGAGACACACAGAGAGACACAGAGAAACAGAGAGAGAGACACACAGAGAGACACAGAGAAACAGAGAGAGAGACACACAGAGACACACAGAGACACACAGAGACGCACAGAGACGCACAGAGAGACACAGAGAAACAGAGAGAGACACAGAGAGAGAGGCACACAGAGAGACAGAGAGACACCGAGGGACAGAGAAACAGAGAGAGAGACACACAGAGAGACACAGAGAAAAAGAGCGAGAGACACACAGAGAGACACAGAGAAACAGAGAGAGAGACACACAGAGAGACAGAGAGACACCGAGAGACAGAGAAACAGAGAGAGACACACAGAGACACACAGAGACACACAGAGACACACAGAGATGGAGTCAGTCAGTCTTTATCATCCCCACGGGGGCACTTAGTTCTACAGCAGCAGGGTAGGTGTACAGCCAGAAAAGAAACCCCAAAACACGACTAGTGCATCCCATCCATCTTTGCAAAGAGAAACAAGCGCCGCGACTCCAGATACGACTCCAGGTATGACCGAGATCGCGCGGCGTGCTGGGTGTGGGGGGGGCGCGGTGTCGTCTTCCCCGGGACTGAAGCGCCGCTGTGTTTTTCTCTCGGCAGCGCTGGCTGATCTGCACGGAGATGGAGAGAACAAGGTGAGGGGGCGACCGGAGACCGGCAGGCTGGGGGCTTAAAAAGAGTTTGTAATAAGGGGGGGGGCTGTCCTGCTTTTCTAAGCCTGAATCCTTGAAGCAAAAAACCGACGGGCTTCATTCCCCCCCCCCCCCTCCATGAATGGGCCGTCCCAGCTTAAGTTAACAAATGCATTTTAAAAAAAAAAATAAAGGCACAGGAATAGTCTAACTCCAGCAGGATGTTTTCCTGTCTGGAATCGCCCGTTCCCCCCCCGATCATCGCTTGCTCTCCCGGTGAGTTTTGGGGGGGATTAGGGTGGCCTTCACCTTTGGCACGGGGCATGTGTTTAAAAATCCTCCCTAAAATGGAAAAAAAAAAAAGCTTCAAAGTCCAAAAAGCCGCTTCTTAACTGATGCAGTTGACTGTGGGGGGGCGCTGAAGCGATCCATATCCGTGTCTAAAACCCAGAAAACGAAATGCATTGGGGGGAACGGCTACCCCCAATTCAAGCGAGCAGTTCCTTCCTGCTTGGAGATTGAAGCCTTGGAGGGAACGTGCTGGGCTACCGATCCTAATCTGTCCACTAGGCAAAATGCAAGGTCGGTACCGACGTTGCAATGAATCTAGAATGCCGCATTTCGATTGGAGTGCAATGTTTACAGCTCTAGGGGGCAGTGTGGAGGGCTCGGGCCATCCGATCCCACCGCTGACACCACGAGCTGTTTCACCCCAGTGGCTCCACCCCAGTCAAGCCCCCTGCATCAATGGGCAACGGGGGGTGTAACCTTTCAGTGGGACGTCCGCGCTCTTCCGCTTAAAACCTCTGAGCCAGGGTAGGCTGCGACCTAGCGACGAGGCCCGGGCGCGGGCGTCCTCGTGATCGAACCCCTTGTCCCGTGCCAGCTGGTGGTGGGAGACCTGGGCACCGGCGTCTACAACATGAAGCTGAAGGTGTACAGGGGCACCAGCCTGGTGAGCGAGAACACCCTGCTGGACCTGCCCACCGGCCTGGTGGCCTTCCTGATGGACCAGCACGAGCCGCGCACGCCCGCCGTGGCCGTGGCCTCGGGCCCCTTCATCTACATCTACAAGAACCTGCGGCCCTACTTCAAGTTCACGCTGCCCCCCCTGGAGGTCAACGCCCTGGAGCAGGAGGTCTGGAGCCAGGCCAGGGAGGTGGGTCTGGACGGGGCTGGGGCCGGGGGCCGAGTTGGGGGGGGTGGGGGGGTCGGGTCAGCTGGACGGGGAACTCCGCGTCTCGCCCCAGAAGTGGCAGACGTTCACGGCCTCAACCCGCTTTTAGATCACCCCACCGATCGCCCAATCAGATTTGATTCATATATAGCGCCTTTCAATCCAGAGTTTGCTCGAGGTGCTTTACAACATGATACCTACATGGGGAAAAAAACGGGAGTACGGTCAACGGACAAAATATAATCATACAAAAAAAAACGCGTAGAAATGTGAAATTAAATGAAAGAAGTGGGTTTCCAATTCAAGGTCGCTGAAAAACAGGTAGGTGTAGCTAAGGGCTGAAAAAAAACAACTCTAGAGCGAATACTCCTTCAGACAAAGCTTAAAACGCACATCAGATCAGCAGAGACCTTGGATTACTCACCCTGCAGCTCCCCACTGGCAGCCCTGCACTGAAGCTCAGCAGGGGTGAGTACCTGGAGGGGAGACTCCTGGGAGAGCTGAGGCTGCTGCTGGAAGAGGTGTTAGTGGGGGCCAGCAGGGGGCGCTCACCCTGCGGTCTGTGTGGGTCCTAATGCCCCGGTATAGTGACGGGGGACACTAGACTGTAAACGGGCGCCGTCCTTCGGATGGGACGTCAAACCGAGGTCCTGACTCTCTGTGGTCATTAAAAATCCCAGGGTTTTTCTCGAGAAGAGTAGGGGTGTTACCCCAGTGTCCTGGCCAAATTTCCCCCCTGGCCTTTACCCATCATGGCCTCCTAATAACCCCCCTCTCTGAACTGGCTCCATCACTCTGCTCTCCTCCCCACTGAGAGCTGGGGTGTGGGGAGCGGACTGGTGCCTCATCCAGGTGGGGGTACACACTGCTGGGGGTGGAGGGGATCCCCAGGACCTGGAAAGCGCTTTGAGTGGAGGGTCCAGAAAGGCGCTATACAAGTGTAAGCAATTATTATTATTCTTATTCAGAGCTGCGAAACCTTCAGATTTCTGCTCTCCGTTGAGACCAGGTGAGGGGCGGTACCTCTGCTTATTTCCTGGCTCAACAAAAATGCCGTTCTTTGCCTTGAGTTCATCGTTATTACTTTGATATTATTGTAGTAAGAATCGGTAAAACGTGAAATCTAAATTGTTGTGGTGCTTTCCTTCTTATTCTCCGAAGGTTAGTTCTGGGAAGGAGAAAATCTGGGAACTTTTAAATGTCTTAATCGAAATCTCTTGCATCAACATCCCTGCTTGGGCTCAATTCACAAGCGCTTAGGTCACGACCGGGAGGTTTATTTCTGTATAAACTCCCAAATGGGAATCCGAAATCCAACATTGTAAGATTTTGGCAGTGTCGGCCGATGGATTTCTTCAGGCGGGTTGAATGGGCAGAGGACAGCTACTGAAGAAAATGAAAAAGCACTGGCACTAGTGTGGTACAAGTTCATAGCCTCACGGCCGCCCACCTCACCCTGTCTGACTCTGTGTGCCTCGTGTTTCCTCGCAGGATAAAATTGATCCCATGTCCCTGAAGGAGATGCTGGAAGGAATCCGGTGAGTCGCTGGTTCGGGAAAGTTTGACACTGAGGAATATTGTCCCCCTGTGTACAGTACTACTGGGCGAACACTGAGGAATATTGTCACCCTGTGTACAGTACTTACTGAGCAAACACTGAGGAATATTGTCACCCTGTGTACAGTTCTTACTGAGCGAACACTGAGTAATATTATCACCCTGTGTACAGTACTTACTGAGCGAACACTGAGTAATATTGTCACCCTGTGTACAGTACTTACTGAGCAAACACTGAGTAACACAGTCACCTTGTGTACAGTACTGACTGAGTGCACACTGAGTAATATTATCACCCTGTGTACAGTACTGACTGAGTGAACACTGAGTAACACAGTCACCTTGTGTACAGTACGGACTGAGTGCACACTGAGTAATATTATCACCCTGTGTATAGTACTTACTGAGTGCACACTGAGTAATATTATCACCCTGTGTACAGTACTGACTGAGTGCACACTGAGGAATACGGTCACTCTGCTGTATATATGATATATAGAAAAACAGATGTTCTGACGAGCCCTCGCTCGCTGACTCTGCCAGACTGACCGCGGTCTCTCTTCCGATGGCAGGGAGAAGGCTGACGTCCCGCTGTCTGTCAGATCGCTGAAGTGAGTCTGCGCCAGTCGTCGCCACCCTTCCTCTCGTGCCGGGTCAGCGTACGGGCTGAATTCCACGCGGAGACGCAGGGAAACGCCTAACTCAGCAGTATCAGTTCAGCAGGTGGCGGATCCCTGTTCTCAGGGTGATGTGCGTACAGTAATCCCAGTCCGACAGGTGATTGTGTCGGATGTCCACAGCGCTGTAAGTAGAGGGATACCGTGAAGCTGGTTTTACACTATAATCTGTTCCAGTCAGAAATACAAGGTGGCGTAGCGTAGTAGCTAAGTCTCTGCAGTCTCAGCTGGTGGGTTGTGGGTTCGAGATGCGTCTCTGGGCCCTGCTGTCGTACCTTAAGCGAGGCGCTCTACCCCAGTTGCCCCAGTCCACCCAGCTGTATGAACGGGCACCAGCACCCTCGTCGTCCCTGTGATGGGCCGGTGCCCCAGCAGAAAGGGGGGACGAGCCCAGAGGGGGGAGTCACATGCTCTCCGCTCGCTAAAACGCCGTGGCAGCCACCATCAGCCCTGACTGAGCGATACCAGAGCCGATGAGCACGGCAGCACCGCCAAACGGGCCGATGAGAGCCGCCGACTTCGCTCGGATTTCTCAGGGATGTCGTGTCGTACAAGTGACAAAGCTCAGGTAGTCTCTTTATTTACACATGCGGATGGAAGACCGGCTTGCAACCAACCAGACTTAAAAAATGAGTAGCTGAAGATGGTCCTTTATACCTTAAAACCAAACGAGTTACACATTCTAAACAAATGAGAAGACGGCAACACCTGCCAATTAATTATATCTAAGTTGCAGACTGGACAACAGTTCTTTTCATGTTCTGGGCAGCTGACCAAGTACACGCCCCTTATCTTACTGACCGAGGACAGGCGGCATCTTTAGATATATTTGAGCGCAAAGCCTACTTGAAGACACTGGACTGCATAGTTGGCGAAAATATGAAAAACAAGACATTCTATTATCATCTCACTTCCAGGGCGTCTCTCTTAGCTCCTCAGGGATCTGTTTGTGCCGTTGAAAGTAGTGTCGCGAGATATAGCGCTGTCTTTATCAGGGTGTGTGATGTCACTACCCCTCCCCCTTAGAGGCACAGGAGGCCAAAACCGGTCTCAGTCATTAGTTATTATAATAATAATAATAACAACAACAACATAAGTTTATTAGCCCTTTACAATTTCTTGCGTTAGGAATGATCTTTTCGCAGACCCCAACTTGCTCTCCAGGAGACACGCAGACAGGGAGAGAGAAGCTGGGGGTCAGAGCGCAGGGTCGGCCATTTATACGGCGCCCCTGGAGCAGTTGGGGTGAAGGGCCTCGCTCAGGGGCCCCAACGGAGTAGGATTCCTCTGCCGGCGGCGGGATTTGAACCGGCAACCTCCCAGCCACCGGCAGAGATCCTCAGCCACAGAACCACCCCAAAAAAATTAGTTAGTGCCCTGTTTGTGCCATCGAAAGCACTTGCCTTCTTTATTTGGGGGGTCGTGACCTTACTCAACCCCCCCTCCCCACAGCAGCGACAAGGGACTCCCCGAAAAAAGACGGCTCTGTAACTCAGGAACAGAAAACACAAGCTGTGGGGCTGAAACCTCCCGGGCCTCTTGGAGATCAGGGCAAACGCGTCCCGTTTCTCCCTCTCTACGGAGCGCCGGGTGGGCGTGACGGGGGTGGGGGGGTGGGGTTTGCGCCGTGATGGCTGTCACGTGCAGGTCCTTCCGGACCCTATGCAGACGACACAATCCGGGTTAAAGTGAGAAAACACAGGGGGGAAAAAAGTCTTTTTTCCAGGGTGTCCCGTCCCGGGTGCGCTGGAGTGTGGGGAAGGTGTGGCCGAGGCAACCGATCCAGAGAATAAACCCACAGGCGAATCCAAGAAACGGGCAAAAGTCCAGGGCCAGGTGATGCATCCGAAACGCAGGATTAAAAACGGGAACCGGGTCGGAACCGGCGAGGGAAACGGGAACAGGCTCAGGAACGAAGTCCCGGGCTCGCCCGATTTGGAAACCAATGCAGAGCCTCGATTGAAGTCGGCGTCTGGCTTATGAAGGGGGGGGGGGCTGGAATAAGGAGCAGGTGCGGGCAACGAGGCAGCCCCCTTAAGAGGAGGGGTTGGCGAGCGGGACAGCGGACCGGTGGTGACTGATCTCCGTCTTTCCCCAGGTTCCTCATGCTGGAGCCCCAGGAGATGGAGGCCTACGTCAACCTGCACAAGCAGCAGCCCGTCCGGAGGCAGGTCAGTCCCCGTCCAGTACGAAAGAGAACTGGACCGCCGGACTGCCCGGGGAGGGGGGGAGAGGGACCACCTCCAGCAGAGGGGCTGGTTCCCGCCTGTTCTCTCTACCGTAAAAAATAATAAACGGAGCAGGTTAAATAGCTGCTGTGAGGCGGGGGGGGGAGTTTGGAAAGCACTTGTAGTGAGGTCTGAGGTCATCAGAGTGGGGGAGAAATTTCCTGCTTCCTCAACAGAGGGCGCTGGATTTCGAATTTCAGTGGTGTTGTACCTCCCAGGAGGATGTGATGCACCCGGGGCCACACACAGATGTCGATACTCGGATCATTCTGATTGGCTCAGCAGATTTCAGTTCAATTCAGGGGGCTTTCTTAGCACGACCGATGGGTACGATCAGCGTTGCCGAAGCAAATCAAAATAATACAATTCACATGGCACAAAACGTAAAATAAAATCTACAGACATATTACAGACATTTACAACAGAGACATATCTTAAAATATTTACATATACTGTAAAAATATGGAGCATTATTGGGAAACAGGCTCACTGTCTGTTCCTCAGGCTGGGACAGGAGATCACACACTGTATTATTATTATTGAGAGACAGGCTCACTGTCTGTTCCTCAGGCTGGGACAGGAGATCACACACTGTATTATTATTATTGAGAGACAGGCTCACTGTTCCTCAGGCTGGGACAGGAGATCACACACTGTATTATTATTATTATTGAGAGACAGGCTCACTGTCTGTTCCTCAGGCTGGGACAGGAGATCACACACTGTATTATTATTATTGAGAGACAGGCTCACTGTCTGTTCCTCAGGCTGGGACAGGAGATCACACACTGTAATATTATTATTGAGAGACAGGCTCACTGTCTGTTCCTCAGGCTGGGACAGGAGATCACACACTGTATTATTATTATTGAGAGACAGGCTCACTGTCTGTTCCTCAGGCTGGGACAGGAGATCACACACTGTATTATTATTATTGAGAGACAGGCTCACTGTCTGTTCCTCAGGCTGGGACAGGAGATCACACACTGTATTATTATTATTGGGAGACAGACTCACTGTCTGTTCCTCAGGCTGGGACAGGAGATCACACACTGTATTATTATTATTGGGAGACAGGCTCACTGTTCCTCAGGCTGTGACAGGAAATCACATACTGGGCTGCCAGTTACTCATATACTCTTACCTGGGCTACGCACAGAAAACGTACCTTAAGCCCAGGCATCGGGAGGAAGCGTGCGGATCGAGTAAGGTGCAGGTCCCGCAGAGTGACCGCGGGGCTCTGACCCTCGGCCCGTGACCCTGTGCCCCCAGACCGTCATCACCTGCATCGGCACTCTGAAGAAGAACATGGCGGACGAGGACGCGGTCAGCTGCCTGGTCATCGGCACGGAGAGCAGGGACGTGCTCGTCCTGGACCCAGAGGCCTTCACCATCCTGCACAAGGTGCGACGCTGCTGCTAAGTCACCCTCCCCAGAAATGCTTGGAGCCCCTGGCACTCTACCCTTCGGGTGAGACGCTAAGCTGCCATCCTGTGGCCAGCGTCTCTTCACAGAAGCAGCCTTTTCACTTCTCGGTGTCGGTAAGCCTGCCGAAGGACTGGCTCTTAATACTGTGGAATGTGCCTTCACCGTTGTGATGCAGGGAGTCGTGCCTTCCAGGTTTCTTCTCCTGGCTCGGCCTGTCTTGGTGGCAGGCAGCGGTGGCCCTGGATTAAACGGGGTTTTCTGGCGCATTCATGTGTGTTGAACGTTTTTGCTTCCCTGTATTGGAGCGTAGAGCCTCACAGGGTGCCGGCCGGATTGTGTTCATTGAGGTTCATGAGCGATGATCTCTGACATTAGAGTTATACTTAACAGCTGCCCTGACATCAGAGGCATTTTTAACAGCTGCTGAGCTCTGACATCAGAGGCATGCTGAATAGCTGCTGAGCCCTGATATAAGAGGCATTTTTAATAGCTGCTGAGCCCTGACATCAGAGGCGTTTTTAACAGCTGCTGAGCTCTGACATCAGAGGCATTTTTAACAGCTGCTGAGTCCTGACATCAGAGGCATGCTGACATCAGAGGCATTTTTAACAGCTGCTGAGTCCTGACATCAGAGGCATGCTGACATCAGAGGCATTTTTAACAGCTGCTGAGCCCTGACATCAGAGGCATTTTTAACAGCTGCTGACCTCTGACATCAGAGGCATTTTGAACAGCTGCTGACCTCTGACATCAGAGGCATGCTGACATCAGAGGCATTTTTAACAGCTGCTGAGCCCTGACATCAGAGGCATTTTGAACAGCTGCTGACCTCTGACATCAGAGGCATTTTGAACAGCTGCTGAGCTCTGACATCAGAGGCATTTTGAACAGCTGCTGACCTCTGACATCAGAGGCATTTTGAACAGCTGCTGACCTCTGACATCAGAGGCGTGCTGACATCAGAGGCGTGCTGAACAGCTGCTGAGCTCTGACTGTATCCATCATGATCCCTGCTGTAGATGAGCCTGCCGAGCGTCCCTACCTTCATGGATGTCACAGGCCAGTTTGACATAGAGTTCAGGATCACGGTGGCCTGCCGCAACGGAAACATCTACATCCTCCGCAGGTACGGGGTCAGGGGTCAGGGGGTCAGGGGTCACAGGGGTGGGGAACTGAGTTCTACCTAAGAGTCTCATCACCTTATATTTCTAAAAAAAGAAAAAACGTTCCGCAGCGTTGCTCTGAAAAATATCATAGATAGATAAGACTTTATTGATCCCGAAGGGAAATTGATGTGTTACAGCAGCCCAGCCCAAGACCGGCAAAAACAGACATCAGAATAGGCGAAAAATTATAATACGTACAGTAATACAAAATAAATCCATAGATGTGTGCAAAATCCGATCATAGTCACTGTAAAAACAATAAAATATGTGCAAAATGTGCATAGGTTTCTACAGATTGAGTGTCCAAAAAGTACAATGGAGCAACATGCTGTCCATAGACGATCACCCAATTATCCCCACTGGGTGGAAGCAATAGCACCCACCTCAGTCTGTAGAAACCTATGCACATTTTGCACATATTTTACTGTTTTAACAGTGACTATGATCATATTTTGCACACATCTATGTATTTATTTTGTATTACTGTATTTTGCGTATTCTAATGTCTGTTTTTGCTGGTCTTTTTGCATGCTAGCAGCCATATCACCCTGCAACTCACAACTGGCAACCCACTGGAGACTCAGCAGGTGTGAGCCTGGTCAGTACCTGGAGGGGAGACTCCTGGGAAAGCTGAGGCTGCTGCTGGAAGAGGTGTTAGTGGGGCCAGCAAGGGGCGCTCACCCTGCGGTCTGTGTGGGTCCTGATGCCCCAGTATAGTGACGGGGGACGCTAGACTGTAAACAGGCGCCGTCCTTCGGATGAGACATCAAACCGAGGTCCTGACTCTCTGTGGTCATTAAAAATCCCAGGGTGTTTCTCGAGAAGAGTAGGGGTGTTACCCTGGTGTCCTGGCCAAATTTCCCATCGGCCTTTACCCATCATGGCCTCCTCATAACCCCCCTCTCTGAACTGGCTCCATCACTCTGCTCTCCTCCCCACTGAGAGCTGGGGTGTGGGGAGCGGACTGGCGCCTCATCCAGGTGGGGCTGCACACTGGTGGCTGGGGGTGGAGGGGCTCCCCATGACCTGTAAAGCGCTCTGAGTGGAAGGTCCAGAAAAGCGCTATATAAGTGTAAGCAATTATTATTATCCTCTGTGTGTGTGTGTTACAGAGAGTCAACCAAGCCAAAGTACTGCATTGAGCTGAGCTCCCACCCAGTGGGGCTGGTCAGGGTGGGCAAGAACGTGGTGGTGGGCTGCACCCAGGAGACCTTGCACGGCTTCACCCAGAAGGTAAGGGCCCCCACCTTGGCAGTCCCAGGTCATAACCCCTTAAGTTACCAGGAGGGGAGGAACGCTGAGGCCTGTCTGCTGCTTCTCAGAGAGCCTATCCATATTCCTTCCCTGATCGGATCCGCTCCCGGATCCTGACCCCGGGACCTCATGGAACATACGTTCCGGCCTCGCACGTCATCCGTTACCCCGGCTACAGCTTCGTCTGCGGGCAGTCCTGCGAGGAGGTGGGGGGGCTGCTCTGTACACAAAGGGGGGCGGGAGGGGGGAACGAGCTGCCCCCGCCGATGTTGGCGAAGCCTTGGCTTCCCGCCCGAAACGGCGGGAGGAGAACGTCCAATGAGCCCTGCTTTACGCAAAGGGGGGTGGGGGGGTGGAACAGGCCCGTCGAAAAGTATGGGCTTCTACAAGAAACCCCCGGATTAATTGGATTAATGAGCTGGCAACTACCAAACGAACTGGACGGTCTGAATTTCCTCCTCTCGTTTGTCACCTCTTGTTCTTAAAAATGACGCAAGATGGGCTGGCCTCTGTTTCAGCCCCCGGTTCGGGCTGTTACCGATTACAGAGGGCCCCCGTTCTTCAGAAAGTACAGGGCTCAACAAGCCAGGCTGTCCAAAATGTCCTCCCTGGCAGGGAAAGAAGCTGTGGACAGCCTACCTGCCGGCTCCCATCACCACCATGAGCCTGATGGACCACCACGCCAGGGGCTTCCAGGCCGTGCTGGTGGGACTGACCAACTGCCAGGTCCACATGTACTGCGACAAGAATCTGGTCGGCGTGATCAAGACTCCGGTAAGGCCCGGTTCTGCTCTCTGGACCCCCGACCCCCCCCCACGCAGTCGAGAGCGTGAATCACCCAGCCGTCGGCCGGGGTCGAAGAAATGACGAGAAGCTCCGTTTTGAAAGGCCGTGGCGAGATCACCCCCTGGAAACAGCCTAGAGAGGTGAACCAGCACCGAAGTCAAAGGGAATTGACTCTCGTTTCCCGATCCCCTCCTGTCGTTTCAGGACATGGTGACCAGCATTTGCTTCGGGAGGTACGGCCGAGAGGACGGCGCTCTGATTATGACCACCAAAGGTACACAGTAGGGGGGAGGGGGTCTCGTAGCGCCTGGCTGTGCAGACAGAGCAGGAATGTGCGTCTCCCCGGTGGGGCGGCTGGTGCAGAATGAAAAGAAGGAACTTTATCGGCCCTATACAGTTTCTTGCATTAGGAATGTGTCTTTTCGCAGACCCCAGCTTGCTCTCCAGGAGACCCACAGACAGGGAGAGAGAAGCTGGGGGTCAGAGCGCAGGGTCGGCCATTTATACGGCGCCCCTGGAGCAGCTGGGGGTGAAGGGCCTTGCTCCCCAATGGAGTAGGATTCCTCTGCCGGGCCGCGGGATTCGAACCAGCAACCTCCCAGCCACAGAGCCCCCGCCCCGCCCCCATCGTGATCTTTGACCCTTAAGAGCCCCAGTAGACAACAAGATCGTTTGTTTCCGTTTGCTCCGGTATGGGGAAAGCTGACTTTTTTGCGAATTGGGCCGGCCGAAAGACCGCCCAACGTGCTCGGCTCGCGCCCTGATCCATCTGCCTCTCCCCCCCACCATCCTAGTCCATTATGGCCAGCAGCCATATCACCCTGCAACTCACAACTGGCAGCCCCACTGGAGCTCAGCAGGTGTGAGCCTGGCCAGTACCTGGAGGGGGAGACTCCTGGGAAAGCTGAGGCTGCTGCTGGAAGAGGTGTTAGTGGGGCCAGCAGGGGGCGCTCACCCTGCGGTCTGTGTGGGTCCTGATGCCCCAGTATAGTGACGGGGGACACTAGACTGTAAACAGGCGCCGTCCTTCGGATGAGACGTCAAACCGAGGTCCTGACTCTCTGGGGTCATTAAAAATCCCAGGGTGTTTCTCGAGAAGAGTAGGGGTGTTACCCCAGTGTCCTGGCCAAATTTCCCCCCCTGGCCTTTACCCATCATGGCCTCCTAATAACCCCCCTCTCTGAACTGGCTCCATCACTCTGCTCTCCTCCCCACTGAGAGCTGGGGTGTGGGGAGCGGACTGGCGCCTCATCCAGGTGGGGGTACACACTGCTGGGGGGTGGAGAGGGATCCCCATGACCTGTACAGAGCTCTGAGTGGAGGGTCCAGAAAGGCACTATATAAGTGTAAGCAATTATTATTCTTATTATTAATTATCCCGGGCCAGGCGGCGGCCTGATGGTGAAGATCCTGAAGCGCACGGCGGCGTTTGAGGACAGGGACACCACCCCCGGGCCGCCTGCGGCCCAGAGCGTCAGGCTGAACGTGCCCAAGAAGACCAAGCTGTACGTGGACCAGACCCTGCGGGAGCGCGAGAGTGCCGTGGGTACGTCTCGGGAGCGGGGCGGCGCGTTTAAGCTGAAGGCCGACGGGTGAGGCCCACCCCCGTCAGGCAGGTGGGTCGGTCGGTCCCTTCTCGGGCCATGGAGGCTCATGGGGGACAAGGGCCACCATGTTTCTTGAACTTGAACTTGAACTTTATTGCCCATATGTAACCGGTACTGGTACAATGGAATTCTTACTGACAGAAAGTCTCTCGATTGTAAAACAAGTGTAAGAAACAAGACAAAGTGCAAACAGTGCATCAAGACAGTGTACAAACAAACAAACAAACAATAGACAATGTGCAAGTAAACATGTGGACAGTTTGAATGTAAACAATACAGACGTGTAAACAATGACTGGAGATGTGCAATAGATAAATTACAATGAGGTAGATGGTGATGGTGTAGCTGTGGTCCGAGGGGGGTGGCTAAATGTGTTCGCCAGTCTCACTGCTTGTGGATAGAAGCTATTGAAGAATCTAGTGGTAAGTGTCCGTATGCTCTTATATCTCTTGCCTATATAAGGTGGCCTATATTCCTGGCCGTCCGACACTGGAGGTGGAGGTGATGTGGTCGGCATCGCGCCCCGGCCGGTCTGTTACCCCCGGACAACGTTCCCTCTCGTTTTGAATGGCCCGTGCGCGCAAAAATTTCAAATTGTGCAACTCCCCCCCCCCCGCCTCCGCCCCGTGACCAAAACTTCAATCGACCAAAAAAAGTTCAATTTCCCGTGTGCGCACACAGGCTCGGCTTAGAGGGAACGTTGCCCCCGGGAGGGTTAACCCCCCCCGGTACTTGTTCGGAAAGCAGGCTGAGTGGAGCTGGGAGCCGTCCGGAAGGAAATCGGAGCAAGCCCCATCCCCTGCCCCCCTTCCCTGGGATCGAACCCGGGACCTTCCGGTCGGGGGCTAGACGCCCTTGCCGTCTCAAGTCAGGGGACGGGGGAGAAGGGCTGGAGGCCAGGCTGCAGACGTGAAGCGATCGGCTGGCCTCTGTTTCAGCTGAAGTTCAGGCGCTGTACAGCAGCAGGAGAGGAAAGGGTTTTTCCCCTGACTCTGTCTGCCCCCCCCCCCGCCCCCCCCAGCTAGGTTCTCTAGCAAAAAACCGCAATGCAGTGACTGCTTCCTCATCTCAATGCTTTCGACGGAAAAGACGCCCCCCCCTGTCAGACGCTCTTAATTTATAATCTGCTGTCTATGTATTATTTATATCAAAGGCATGTTAACAATAGCAAAAACTAAAACATTGAGCGCAAGCAGCTTTTATAGGTATAAGGTTATCGATGCTTCTAGTTAACACCTGGGTTACACAGAAGATATGCCCAGGTTACAGTTATGTTATGTTATGTATAGAGGCCTTATCGCCAGCAGCCATATCACCCTGCAGCTCACAACTGGCAGCCCCACTGGAGCTCAGCAGGTGTGAGCCTGGTCAGTACCTGGAGGGGAGACACCTGGGAAAGCTGAGGCTGCTGCTGGAAGAGGTGTTAGTGGGGCCAGCAGGGGGCGCTCACCCTGTGGTCTGTGTGGGTCCTGATGCCCCAGTATAGTGACGGGGGACACTAGACTGTAAACAGGCGCCGTCCTTCGGATGAGACGTCAAACCGAGGTCCTGACTCTCTGCGGTCATTAAAAACCCCAGGGTGTTTCTCGAGAAGAGTAGGGGTGTTACCCCAGTGTCCTGGCCAAATTTCCCCCCTGGCCTTTACCCATCATGGCCTCCTAATAACCCCCCTCTCTGAACTGGCTCCATCACTCTGCTCTCCTCCCCACTGAGAGCTGGGGTGTGGGGAACGGACTTGCGCCTCACCCAGGTGGGGGTACACACTGTCTGGGTGGAGTTTGCGTGTTCTCATTATGTAAATGTGGGTTTCCTCCGGGTGCTCCAGTTTCCTCCCACAGTCCACAGACGTGCTGGTGAGTGTGTCTCCCTGCGATGGACTGCTGTCCCATCCAGGGTGTACCCTGCCTCGGGCCCATTGCTTGCTGGGATAGACTCCGGCTCCCCATGACCCTCGATTAGAACAAGCAGTTAGGAAATGAATGGATGGGAAGTTCCTCTTTGCCTGTCCCTCGTGATTGCAGCAGGTACCAGCAGATGGCGCTTGAGAGAAACGTTAAATGACAGAAAACTTACAGTCGTGCTTGAAGGGATCTGAAAAGAAAGTAGTGCCAAACCATCTTCACGTTTTGAAGATCACTTTATTAGCCATATACAATTTTTTGCATTAGGAATGTGTCTTTTTGCAGACCCCAGCTTGCGCTCCATGAGACACACAGACAGAGAGAACCTGGGGGTCGGAGCGCAGGGTCAGCCATTTATACAGCACCCCTGGAGCAGCTGGGGTGAAGGGCCTCGCTCAGGGGCCCAACGGAGTAGGATTCCTCTGCCAGCTGTGGGATTCGAACCGGCAACCTCCCAGCCACAGGCGCAGATCCTCAGCCACAGAGCCACCGCTCTGCACTTTGTGCCCTGAATGCTACATCATCCCCGTCTGCTCTACAGAGGATAATTTAAAAAAAAAACTATGAAAACTTGTATTAGGAGTTATCCTGAAGAGCTTGCATATATTTTTGCAGCTGCTTTTTCAATTTAGTTTGAAAACTCACTGGTAGCCAGTGCAGGGCTGCGGGCCCAGGAGTGACTGTTGTTCGTTTTGAGAGCCCACCCCTTCCCCCTTGGTGATTGAATCCGCCTTTCTCCCCCCTGCTCCCCCCGTCCCTAGCCATGCACCGAGCCTTCCAGAAGGACCTGTACCGGCTGCGCCTGGCCTCGGCGCGCGCCTACGTCAAGGCCCTGGAGTCCAGCCTCACCCCCATGTCCTCCAGCCTCTCCGAGCCGCTCAAGATGAACGCGGTGGTGAGTTTTTGAGCTGCAGCACGATATCTGGAATCAGGGTCACGGAGAGGGCAGCATCTCCGGAGTCCTGCGGGTGTTACTGTAGGGATGAGGAGCTCCAGTCCCGGCGAGCAGCAGTCCCGCAGGTCTTACTGTAGGGATAAGGAGCTCCGGAGTCCCGCGGGTGTTACCGTAGGGATGAGGAGCTCTGGAGTCCTGGAGAGCAGCAGTCCTGAGGGAGTTACTGTAGGGATAAGGAGCTCCAGAGTCCTGCGGGTGTTACTGTAGGGATGAGGAGCTCCGGAATCCTGCGGGTGTCACTGTAGGGATGAGGAGCTCCGGAGTCCTGCGGGAGTTACTGTAGGGATGAGGAGCTCCGGTCCCGGAGAGCAGGAGTCCTGCAGGTGTTACTGTAGGGAAGAGCCACTCCATGTGCAAATTCATAAGAAAAGCGTAAAAAACTAAAAACCAGATTATTCAATTCCCTGTCCTGTCTTTGAAGAGTGTTCTCCGCTGTCCCTCCCGGTCTTCACTTATAGTTTAGAAATGAGAAACGATAAGTCAACAGGTAACAGGCCTGGCTGCCCCTGTGTCCAGCAGCCCTCCTGAACGTAGGTCCGCTTCGCTGGCCCGCGCACGCGCGTGTCGTCTCTCCTCACCGGTTCCGTGCCGTCCCCCCCCGCAGGTCCAGGGCCTGGGCCCGTCCTTCAAGCTGACCCTCAACATCCAGAACACGGCGGCCTGCCGGCCTGTGATGAACCTGGCCGTCAGCTTCCTGTATGACGAGAGCCTGTACTCCATGAAGTCGGCGTTCTTCAAGGTCCGGGCCAGACCGGCGCCGATCCGCTCTGTACACCCTTCTCCGGTCCCGACCGGCGCCGACCCACTCTGTACACACAGTCACCCGGGCCAGACCGGCGCCGATCCGCTCTGTACACCCTTCTCCGGTCCCGACCGGCGCCGACCCACTCTGTACACACAGTCCCCGGCCCCGACCAGCGCCAATCCGCTCTGTACACACAGACACCCGGGACCGACCGGCGCTGATCCGCTCTGTACATACAGACACCCAGGCCAGACCGGCGCCGATCAGCTCTGTACACACAGACACTCGGGACCGACCGGCGCCGACCCGCTCTGTACACACAGACACCCAGGCCAGACCGGCGCCGATCAGCTCTGTACACACAGACACCCGGGCCCGACCGGCGCTGATCCGCTCAGTACATACAGACACCCGGGCCAGACCGGCGCCGATCCGCTCTGTACACACAGCCCCCGGGCCTGACCGGCGCCGATCTGCTCTGTACATACAGACACCCGGGCCAGACTGGCGCCGACCTGCTCTGTACACACAGACACCCGGGCCAGACCGGCGGCGATCCGCTCTGTACACACAGACACCCGGGCCCGACCGGCGCCGACCTGCTATGTGCATACATACACCCGGGCCCGACCGGTGCCGACCCGCTCTGTACATACATACACCCGGGCCCGACCGGTGCCGACCCGCTCTGTACATACAGACACCCGGGCCAGACCAGCACCGACCCACTCTGTACATACAGACACCCGGGCCAGACTGGCGCCGACCTGCTCTGTACACACAGACACCCGTGACCCGTTTTCTCATCCCTCAGTTCCCTGCGGCCAGAGCTCTCTGCCGTGCCCACTGGTTGAAAGCGCCCCGCCATACTGGGCGTGTCTGGGCTCTGATGCGAGAGCCTCTTGTCTCCTCTCCCTTTGCAGATCCCCCTTCTGATCCCGGGACTGAACTACCCCATCGACACCTTCGTGGAGTGCCTGAGTGACAAGGGCATCTCGGACATCATCAAGGTCTGGACCGTTTCCGCAGGGCCGTCGGAAAAGGGGCCGGGCGGGCGTGGGGAGGCCCTCTGGGAAAAACCAGGCGGCCGCTCGGAGTGCTGCTGGGCATTGGCGGACCTGTAGGGGGCGCCCTTTCGTCTGCACCAGAAGTTCCAAATCCGTTTCCCCAGTGTGGTGACTGAGGACACCGCTGAAGGAGATACTGTCTCTGAGATGAGATGTTCAAGGTCCATTTTATTATGAAGGCTCCCATGACAGTTCCTAAGAGGAGTTTCCTAGTTATACTCCACTTGGCTTGAACTTTTTGGTCTTCCTTAAGTCCCCCTCTAATTGAACTGGTGCAGCAGTGTCTCACGCTACCCCAGAACACTGTGTGTCTCCCAGGTGGGGGCTGCTGGTGCAGAATGATCACTGTGTGTCTCCCAGGTGGGGGCTGCTGGTGCAGAATGAACACTGTGTGTCTCCCAGGTGGGGGCTGCTGGTGCAGAATGAACACTGTTTGTCTCCCAGGTGGGGGCTGCTGGTGCAGAATGACCACTGTGCGTCTCCCAGGTGGGGGCTGCTGGTGCAGAATGATCACTGTGCGTCTCCCAGGTGGGGGCTGCTGGTGCAGAATGAACACCGTGCGTCTCCCAGGTGGGGGGCTGCTGGTGCAGAATGAACACTGTGTGTCTCCCAGGTGGGGGCTGCTGGTGCAGAATGATCCCTGTGCGTCTCCCAGGTGGGGCTGCAGAACAGTGCTGGATGTATTGGGGGTCCCCCAATACAAGAGGTCCCTCATATTCTCTATGTAAAGCACTTGGGGATCCTGTGGAATGAAAGACACTGTATAAATGCAATTATTGTTAACATTTACACCACATTCTTTTCACTCATGAGGACATTGGGCCAGGCTTGAGGCGGACACACGTTCTCTGGTCTTGTGTTTCCTCCTGGAGACCCGGGGTGCTGACCCGGCCCTGTGCTCCCTGTGCTTGCAGGTGTTCGTCCTCCACGAGGGCAAGAGCGCCCCCTTGCTGACCGCCCACATCAACATGCCCGTGAGCGAGGGGCTGGCAATGGCCTGAGGTCCGGAAGAGAGGAGGGGCGGACACGCCGACGCACGTGAAGTCGTACACGCGCACTGACACACACACTGACATACACGCACACGCACGCCGACGCACGCTGACACACGTGATGTCGCACAGGCACACACTGACATACATGCACACCTACACACGTGATGTCGCACACACACACACACTGACATACACGCACACGCACGCCGACGCACGCTGACGCACGCTGACACACGTGATGTCGCACACGCACACACTGACATACATGCACACGCACACTGATGCACCTGATGTCGCACACACACACACACTGACATACACGCACACGCACGCCGACACACACTGACATACACGCACACGCACGCTGACGCACCTGATGTCGCACACACACTGACACACACACACGCACACCGACACACACTGACATACACGCACACGCACACTGATGCACCTGATGTCGCACACGCACACCGACACACACACACTGACATACACGCATGCTGACGCACGCACACTGACGCTCAATGTCACTCGCACACCAACACACAGTTTCGCACGCACACACACACACACTGACACGCACGATGTTGTATGCACACTGACGCACAATATCGCATGCACGCTGATGCATACGCACCCACTCAGACATGCAATATGTTGCACGCACAGAGATGCACACTGACACACACAATTTCACACACTGATGCACGCACAGGCACACTGACCCGCCCTGACACACGCAATGTCGCACGCACACGCTGACATTCGCAGTGTTGCAGGCACGCACCGATATCCGCAGTGACCCTCGCACACTGTCGCACACACACCAACATGTAAACGTGCACTTGCACTTGCACGTGCACACACACACACACACACACACACAGACACACAGAGGCTCCAGGCCTCCTTGAAACATTCCAGCGCCGTCTTTACACATAGCATCATCCCAGCACTTCCAGACGGGCCTACAAAGCCTCTCCCTGCCCCTCCATGAAGAGGTTCCCCCTCAAACACGCCCTCCCTCGTCGCCGGAAAAAGACCGACTGCACCCCGGCTCACGAGAGGTTTAACCTTTCACGGGCGGATTGTCCCGTTTCACCACCAAATGAAGAACTGGGGGCCGAAAAGGCGGCCTACAGCTGTCGCAGACTGGAGCCCCGGTATCTCCCTGTGGAGGCGGGCGGGGTCTCCGATGTGGGCGCAGGCTGGGTCACCCCCCCCGGCCCCCCGGAAACAGCCCTACCCGGCAAGCCAGCAACCCCCGATCCCACACGGAGCCGGTCAGAGGCCAGTGGCCCTCAGAGACGGGGCCGAAATGGAGGAAGTGATGAAAGACGCTGACTCAATTTGGCACCTTTTCCCATTCCTCCCAGCGATTCGGGAGCCGGGGCAGGCCCAAAGAGAGAGCCGGCCATCGATGAATGGATCTGTATATTCCAGCCTGAACGGTAGGATATATGTAGAAGGGGCTGAGCCCGTTTCAAGCCGGTGAATTCACTCGGGACACCTCCGCAGGTAAACGCAGTTTCTCCTTCCCCTGCTCCTGTGATTGTACGGGCAGGCGGATGACCTGATCTCAGGACACAGGCCGCCGCCTCAGGGGAACGGCCTTTTATACCAGAGACGACACTCCTAACCCCTCTGCGGTTTGTCCGAGTGGCCGTACGGGGGTGTCGCTAGATTATTTCAGGGGTGGGGGGCCCTGTCTTTCACCGTCTCGAGCGGGCGAGCTGGTCTTCGGCGCGCTCGCCCAGTTCAAGGGCTGCTGGGGGCTGGGGAGGGGGGGTGTGTAGCACAAGCAGGGTCTGGAATTCTGGGAGGCCTCTAAAACAGCTGGTTCGATAAATGGGAAAAAATAAAACTAGCAAGAAGCTGAAAAGCTTTACAATGTTGAGACGTTCTTGTTGTTTTTTTTACAGACTTGCCTTAAAATAGTGTGTTATAATAGTGTATAATATGACTATAATAATAATTGCTTGCACTTCTATAGCGCCTTTCGGGACCCTCCACTCAGAGCTCTGTACAGGTCATGGGGATCCCCTCCACCCCCAGCAGTGTGTACCCCCACCTGGATGAGGCGCCAGTCCGCTCCCCACACACCCCAGCTCTCAGTGGGGAGGAGAGCAGAGTGATGGAGCCAGTTCAGAGAGGGGGGTTATTAGGAGACCATGATGGGTAAAGGCCAGGGGGGGAATTTGGCCAGGACACCAGGGTAACACCCCTACTCTTCTCGAGAAACACCCTGGGATTTTTAATGACCACAGAGAGTCAGGACCTCGGTTTGACGTCTCATCCGAAGGACGGCGCCTGTTTACAGTCTAGTGTCCCCCGTCACTATACTGGGGCATCAGGACCCACACAGACCGCAGGGTGAGCGCCCCCTGCTGGCCCCACTAACACCTCTTCCCTGTACAGAGCTCTGAGTGGAGGGTCCAGAAAAGCGCTATAGAAGTGTAGGCAATTATTATTATTAACCAGATCGCAGATCTGGGGGTCCCCCAGCACCGGAATGGGAATGGGGGAACCCCTGCTGTACTGTAGCTGCCTCTGGTGGGCGGGGGGGGGGGGTCATTCTCCCTCTGATCTTGATTGAATCAGTGAGTTGGATCAGAGGTCGGTCGCTCGTCTGGCGAACCTCTCTCTCTCTCCAGCTCCGCTATCTCCGCTGATCGGGACCCCATTGTCTTTCCTGGCGCTAAACCGATCAACCGCTGACCTGATCAGTCCCACCATTGTGTGGGCGCCGTGGGAGTCCGGTCACCCGTGCGAATCGCCCTTAAAAAAAGATCCATTTACAATGCCTCGCTTCCGTGGGAGAAATAATGGCGTGGCTTTGAACCGAGAAGTGATTGATTGATTGATTTGAAAGTGAAGAAGGGGTGTCGGGGTGTGACGAGCTCAGGGCTGCTGCTCTCATCTGAAGACGCCGCGCCACGGCCCCTCCCTCCCTCCCGTGTGACGTCACGGAGTGGGGGTGTGTGCTGTGCTGTGCGTGAGCGGCGCGTGCGTTTTGTCCCGCTCGCGACAGGCGCACGGGAGCCACCCGCCAAATTTCAAACGCGCTCCCGGACGCCCAGGAGGTGAGACGGCTCTCCGGTCCCTGCTCCTTTCTCCTCCGCCTTTCACCACAGGGTTCAGCAGGTAGGAGCAGCCCACGCCCGTGGGGAAGAAACCGCGGGGGGGAAGAATCATTTTTGTGTGTGTGTGTGTCGCTCGTCCCCCGACGTGGCGCCTCCGTCCTGTTGTCGTCGCCGTGAATGTGGAAATGGTCGTTTTCCGCGCACTAACGACCAATGTGTCTAATTGAGGTCCCTGTTTATGAGCTGGGGGAACAGAGCGGGTACCCGCGAAGCCTCTATATTATTATTATTATTATTATATCATTGTACACCGCGCCTTTAAAAGTGTACCTGCACCGCTCATCCTTCACGGCTTGTTATTATAGTGACTATTGTTATACTCACCCTCCCTTGCGTTAACATAGCGGGGGCTCGAACCCGGGACTCCCGCCTCTCTCTGCAGCGACCCAGCCCGGTGAGCCAAAGAGAGATCTCTCCACAGCCGACCAGTAGCTGTGGTCCCGCTATCACAGGGAAGGGCGGTGACGTCACCTGCTCCGGCACGCCGGCTCTTACACAGTGCCTGTCGGCCGTAAGCGTTACACTATATCCTGCGAGTATAAGGGGCGCCCGGTGAGAGGGTGTTCGAGCAGGGAGCTGTGTGAGCCGGCGCAGGCTGTAAGGGGACGAGTGAGGGTTTTATTCCCTGTTGGAAAATAGCAGCACCTATCGGCGGTGGTCTCTAGGATCACTTTATCGGCCCTATACGATTTCTTGCATGAGGGATGTGTCTTTTCGCAGGCTTGCTCTCCAGGAGACACACAGACAGGGAGAGAGAAGCTGGGGGTCAGAGCGCAGGGGTCGGGCATTTATACGGCGCCCCTGGAGCAGCTGGGGGTGAAGGGCCTGGCTCAGGGGCCCCCACGGAGTAGGATTCCTCTGCTGGCTGCGGGATACGAACCGGCAACCTCCCAGCCACAGGCGCAGAGCCTCAGCCACAGAGCCACCGCCCCGGGTTTGGGGGTACAGTGGGGAAGCGAGGCGCAGACACGGATCCAGTTAGATAGAACCCTTCTGACGGAGAAGGTGTGGAGTTTGGGTTTGAAAGACTCGTTATTATTATTATTATTATTATTATTATTATTATTATTATTATTATTATTATTATTATTAATTGTGGTGACAGCCGGCTCATGATCCTCCTGGGGGGTGACTATTTTAAGGGGCGCACCTCTGATCGTCCGAGTGTGCGGGTGGGGGGTCCGGAGTTATGCGCTCTTTTGCGATCGTGGGGGTAACAGGTGCGTTTGGCTGAGCTGTTACCCCTGTCTGTACCCCCCCCGTCGCCCCGTCGCCCCTTTCCTTGTTTGGCCGCGTAGCGCAGGTATTCGTCCCGCCTCCTGTCTTCGAAACCCTGGACCGTGTCCCAGCACTTCCTGCTGCTGCCGCGGCAGTTCTGCGTCTTGTTTTTCGGCGTTTCCCTGAACGCCTTTGTGTCGGAGCAGCCATGCAAATGAGCCTGTCACTGCACCGGACAAATAAAGCCCGTGATCCGACCCCAGGGGGCCCACCCACGCGTGGGGGGGATTGTCGGGGTCAAGAGTACAGCCCTAACGGGGATATCGGCACGTAGGACGCGATTGCGGGAGGAGCGGCGTGGAGAAAAAAGACCGATTGCGTGGACGGGAGAAATCGTACCAGGAAGGACGTCGTCGTCACGAAAGGAGAATTCGCTGCTCCTCTCCGCGGGTGACCGGGAGTCCGATCTCGGGCGGCCCTGCTCGTCCTCGCTGAGAGACCTCACAGCTGAATACCAGGGGGTGTGCGCTGAGCCCCCACGTTAAAGACACCCTCATTGTGAATACAAGCCGGAGGTCGGTGGCGTGTTACTGTGTGAGGCTTTGTTGGGGTGGCTCTGTGGCTGGGAGGTTGCCGGTTCGAATCCCACAGCCGGCAGAGGAATCCTACTCCATTGGGGCCCCTGAGCGAGGCCCTTCACCCCCAGCTGCTCCAGGGGTGCCGTATAAATGGCCGACCCTGCGCTCTGACCCCCAGCTTCTCTCTCCCTGTCTGTGTGTCTCATGGAGAGCAAGCTGGGGTCTGTGACATTCCCTACTGCAAGAAATCGTATATGGCCGAGAAAGTGATCTTGTTTTGCCCTGTTTCTCAGGGTTTAGCGCTCAGTAAATATTGCTTTTCCACCTTGATAGCGTGAGGAAGAGGGTGGAGCATTAGACCAGCGTCTTTCTGAAGCAGTGCCATCTTTCTAGCATCGCTGAAAGTTTAATTGTTACTAAACGTCCTGTTTCAATATTACTACCTCTTGTGAAGCAGAACGTGACGTCAAACTTCTTCAATCTAACCGGCGCAATTAAGGGCATCAAGCCAATGTTTTGCAAGTCGATCCCAGACTGTTGTGTGTGTGTACTCACAAGCAGTTGGGTTTTCCAGCCTAGCGACAGCCCTGCAGGGGGCACGCTTGCCCCCACAAACTCCGCTCGACAAAATAATTAATAATAATAATCATTGCTTACACTTATATAGCGCCTTTCTGGACCCTCCACTCAGAGCTCTGTCCAGGTCATGGGGATCCCCTCCACCCCCAGCAGTGTGTACCCCCACCTGGATGAGGCGCCAGTCCGCTCCCCACACCCCAGCTCTCAGTGGGGAGGAGAGCAGAGTGATGGAGCCAGTTCAGAGAGGGGGGTTATTAGGAGGCCATGATGGGTAAAGGCCAGGGGGGAAATTTGGCCAGGACACTGGGGTAACACCCCTACTCTTCTCGAGAAACGCCCTGGGATTTTTAATGACCCCAGAGAGTCAGGACCTCGGTTTGACGTCTCATCCGAAGGACGGCGCCTGTTTACAGTCTAGTGTCCCCCGTCACTATACTGGGGCATTAGGACCCACACAGACCGCAGGGTGAGCGCCCCCTGCTGGCCCCACTAACACCTCTTCCAGCAGCAGCCTCAGCTCTCCCAGGAGTCTCCCCTCCAGGTACTGGCCAGGCTCCCACCTGCTGAGTCTCCAGTGGGGCTGCCAGTGAGGAGTTGCAGAGTGATATAACTGTTCTCTATTGAAATAGTTTTATTTTCAACGCGGTCGGTGGATCTAGATCGATTCATACTGTGCGCCGATTGGCGGCGTGTTATTTTGTTATTTTCTTGTCCACTTCTGTTCTCGGCGCTCCTTTGCTCCTTTTGTTTGGATGTTTTGACGGTCTGTCGCCCCCCACTGCGGGCGAGGAAACGAGACTTTCCCCGTGGAGTGAAACCGGCTCCTTCTCGTTTCCTCACACGCACTTCCTGCCCGCTCGAGCGCACCGGAAAGGTGCAACGCGGAAGTGCAGCGCAACAGCGGCGCGCTGCTGTCAGGCAGAGAAGAGAAAAGAGCACTTGACACGCCGGCTGAGCTCACACGTGTGTTGAGACTCCGAGGGAGTTCCGATGGCGGCGTTTCTGAGACTTACACGGACTCCTTAACCTCTTTGGGTCCGAACCGACCCCACCCCCCGCCTCGGACCCGGTTAGCCCGGACTAAGGCGATCGATAAGCCTCGAGTCTCGTCAGCAGCACGCCCGGCTTGTTTTGAACCTGAAGGTAAGGTGAGGTGAGGTTACCTCACTGTTTCTGTGGGGAGACGGGGACCGCGCTGTCCTTGTAGTATGACCCTCCCGGGGAAGGCGATCGGAGTTGGCAGGGGGGTCGGGTGAACAGACCAGCCTTTGTGCTTGGGGGTGGTGGTGGTGGGGGGCATATCTAATTGAGCGAGTTTACTCAAGTGCCGCAGTTTGTCTAGCGAATTTCGTGGCTGAATCCGGCTACAATAAGGCCCGTTGTCCGCGCTGTCTCTCTCTCTCTCCCTCTGAACGGACTCGTTTGTCAGTGGTGGCTGTGGAGACGCCGTCGGGCAGAGATCACTGGCTCGAATCGTGAAGATCAGATCTGGACTCGCTGTCAATAAACGAGAACCTCCACGGTTTCGTCTGTCTGTTTGTCGCCGGGCAGCTGCCTCAGCGCGCTTATCGAGCAAGCGTTTCAGGCGCTCGTGTGGCGTTGGGGTACCCCCCCCCCGCGGTGCCGCTGGGACCCCTTCAGAAAGATACGACATTGGCCGATTTTTTCGATTCTCGTTTCCAGTCGCTTGATATGGATGTGCGAGGGCTCAGTATCTGGCTTGAAACGATTAGCTATTGTGATCGATCGATCGATCGCCAGTCGCGCAGGTTTAGAGAGCGATACAAACCGGGCACATCGGGTTAGAGTGTTGTCGACAGCCACTGCAGTTCTGTTCGCGATCATTGCAAAGGTGGAGTTTGCTTTTTATAGAATACAGTGTGCCTCTGATGCTGGATACGTCGCCGTAGTGTGCTGTGAAGCGTTGAAGATGGATCGTGGAGAAAAACAGGATTAATCTCTATTCTGCGCTAAAAACAAAATCAATGTCCTGTTGAATTCCTCGTCAGGTTTGTTGGTCTTGATGTATGGAGAACCTGGCTGCACTGTGAGGGTACATGCTGAACAGTCCCTGGAAAAGGTGGTCAGGTTCCAGGGTCGGTGTCTTTAGCCTGCTGCCGCTGTTTTTAGTGAGAGAGCGTATTGCGAGGACAGTTCTGTAGTCCATGTTGATGCGTTACAAATGAGGAGCCCTCTCTCATCAGGCTGATCCAAGACGATCATCCGTTCCTTTGGTCAGCAGCCATATCACCCTGCAGCTCCCCACTGGCCAGTACCTGGAGGGGAGACTCCTGGGAAAGCTGGAAGAGGTGTTAGTGGGACACTAGACTGTAAAAAGGCGCCGTCCTTCGGATGAGACGTAAAACCGAGGTCCTGACTCTGTGGAATTAAAAATCCTCGAGAAGAGTAGGGGTGTTACCCCGGTGTCCTGGCCAAATTTCCCCCCTGGCCTTGACCCATCATGGCCTCCTAATAACCCCCCCTCTCTGAACCGGCTCCATCACTCTGCTCTCCTCCCCGCTGAGAGCTGGGGTGTGGGGACCGGACTGGCGCATCATCCAGGTGGGGGTACACACTGCTGGGGGTGGAGGGGATCCCCATGACCTGGAAAGAACTCTGAATGGAGGGTCCAGAAAAGCGCTATAGAAGTGTAAGCAATTATGAATTGTTTTTTCTGGGAGATTCCTGTCAGATTTCCTTAAGCAGCCTGGCTGGGTAGCTTGTTCCGCGCCCCCGCCACCCTTTGTGTAAAGGGTGCCTCCTGTGCTTGGTTTTGAAAGCTCTTCCCCGTAGTTACCTCTTGTGCCTCCTGTCCCAGCTGGAGGATCTCACCCGGCCGGTTCTTAACGGAAACCGGGGGTCCGGCTTCAACAGCCCCCCCTCTGCGGAGCGACACGTCTCCTGTTGTCAGTCCTTACCACACGACAAGGGGGAGCCTTCAAAGTGTGAAGCTTCCCGACTTTTCTGAGCATCTCCCCCCCAAACCCCCTTTTAAAAAGGAAGTGAGAACGCTTTTTTTTTTTGCACATGATTGCTAGTTATGCTCAAATATTAAAAGCGGAACTGTGAGCCGGTGGATTTGGGGCAGATCACCTTGCAAAACAAAGGCGTAAAACTGATCCCCCCCCCCAGACTTTCCCTGGAGGGTTTCCCTGGGGGTTGTGGGGGGGTGTGTGTGTGTGGGGGCCCTGGCTCCTCATAGGCAACTGGGGGAACCCCCTGCTCAAAGGGGGCTGGGGCTGTCTGACCCCGGTTTTTACTGGTTATGCGGGGTGGAATTTTACTGGAAAGTCTTCAGACTTAAAGGGGGAAGGAAAATAAGGTTGCACAGGGTTCCGAAGCCTGCCGATAACCCAGTGTTGGGTGGGTGGGGGGAGAGATCCAAGCACGAGATTGAGGTGTATATACAGCAAGTCAGGGTGACCTTCGTCCCTGCGGTTTCAGTTCTCTGTGAGAAGCGAGATTCAGTTATCTTCTCCTTACCCCCCCCCTCCCAGCGGTCTGTGGGTCAGAAATGGCGAGCTCGGCAAAATCTCTCTGGCCGCCCGTCTCTATGTCACGGGTTTCCGGAGCGCAGGGCTCTCTTCAGCCAGGACCTGCCAGAGCCCCGGGACCTGAGCTCGTCCGCCCGGCTGCCTGTTTTAGGCCGTCCCTGAGAGCGGGGGCTCTGTGGCTCAGGATCTGCGCCTGTGGCCTGGGAGGTTGCCGGTTCGAATCCCGCAGCCGGCAGAGGGATCCTACTCCGTTAGGGCCCCTAAGCTAGGCCTTTCACCCCAGCTGCTCCAGGGGTGCTGTACAATAGCTGACCCTGAGCTCTGACCCCCAGCTTCTCTCTCCCTGTCTGTGTGTCTCCTGGAGAGCAAGCTGGGGTCTGAGAAAAGACACATCCCTAATGCAAGAAATTGTATGGGGCTGATAAAGCAACATTATCATTACGTTAAGAGTCCGCACTGCTGTTGCCCAGATCGCGCGTCAGCTCAGTTCTGGTCGGTTCTCGGGAGGCCAGGGAAGCATTCGGGTCAGTTTCAATGCGCATGCCCTGGTGAGCACTGGCTACAGGGAGCTGCCAGGCTGTTGTGGGGACCGGGCACAGCAACCCCCGCAAACTGCCTTTCCACTGACGCTCTTCATTATCAATAGCTTGAGGTAAAGATGACAGATCAGTAAGTAATGATGGGAATAATTTTGATTAAGTTATTATTATTGCTTACACTTCTATAGCGCTTTTCTGGACCCTCCACTTGGAGCTCTGTACAGGTCATGGGGATCCCCTCCACCCCCAGCAGTGTGTACCCCCATCTGGATGATGCACCAGTCCGCTCCCCACACCCCAGCTCTCAGTGGGGAGGAGAGCAGAGTGATGGAGCCAGTTTAGAGAGGGGGGGTTATTAGGTAAAGGCCAGGGGGGGAAATTTGGCCAGGACACCGGGGTAACACCCCTACTCTTCTCGAGAAACGCCCTGGGGTTTTTAATGAGCACAGAGAGTCAGGACCTCGGTTTGACGTCTCATCCGAAGGACGGTGTGGTGTGGGTGTGCTTGTCTGTGTGTGTCCTGCGATGGACTGGCGTCCTGGCCAGGGTGTACCTGGCCTGTCGTCCGTTGCTTGCCAGGATAGACTCCGGCTCCGCTGCGACCTTGTTCTGGATTAGAAAATGGACAGATGGAAGTACGTATAGTCGGGGAAGATTAAGCGCTGCACACATGCCTCGCAGCCCGCCGGCGGCGCGTTTCCGTTTCCCCCTCGTTCACCTCACGACTGGGGCCCGCGGCGATGGGGCTTCAGAGCGGCGCGCGACGCCGAAACCCTTCCCCCGTGCCTTTCCTGCCGAGTGCGCCCCGAGGAGGGTTTCTCTTAAGCGTTTCGGGAGCAGCTCGAGCCCCTGACCCCGCCGTCCGAGGAGGAAGGGAGGCTGTGTTTGTGGGGAGCTGGTTACCAGGCGACGCCCGTTTTTGTTTCCGTGTGAAACGCCCCTGATCCACTAACAGCTGGGAGCTGTCCAGCGCTCCCAACGACGAATCAGATTCTCTCTCTCTCTCTCTCTCTCTCTCTCTCTCTCTCTCTCTCTCTCTCTCTGACTGGTGGAGGAGTTAAAGAGCCACACACACTCACTCTCCAATTTCAGGCTCGCCAGGATCCCAGCGCGACTAGTATCATGCTGACTGTTCTTTTTTTTGGACTATTTTATTTTTGCACTGCCGAGAGGCAGCCCTCTTCAGAGAGCGTGGTCTTTCTTGCATCCCGGGTTCTTCTGGGGGGGGGGGGCAGTATTCCGACCGTCTGGCGCCTGCCCTGTGTGGGAACGTCTGCACCCTTCCAGCCCCAGCTTACTGACTTAACTGAAGCCCTGCTTGTCCCCCTCCCCACCCCTCCGGCCCAGTCACCGTGGAGACGCTCTTTGCTCCCATCCCATCCCGTCCCTGTGTTTTTCCATTTATGAAAATCAGGAGCCGCTCCTCCTGTTTGCTCCTGCCTCTCGGATTCAGCTGTCCCGGCTCCCTGGTGCGGGGATCGTGCGGGGGGACGTCTCTCTCTCTCTCTCTAGGCGTTTTTTATCCCCCCTCCCTGCGATCGGAGGTCCAGCTTCCCCAGAATCGGCCGGTGCGGCGTCCCTGACGCTGAGTTTGGTTGTGTGGTTTACCGAAGGCGTGGGCGGCCCCTCCCCCCGTCTGAAAGTATGCGCTCCGGCTGCCTGGGCTTGCCCTCGAAGCCTGGCGCCGAGCTCCGGGGAAGACCGACTCCCACCCGTCCCGCCGCGGATCCCGGCTCTCTCCGGGAGGCTGCACGGCCTGCGGTCGTTTGAAACCTTCCCAGCGGTCTCGGCGCCTCCGGTTTCCCACGGCTCGGATTTTGGAAATGCGGGGAGGCCCTGCCCTCTTTGTCTTTGGCTACTCGTTTTATCCCGGACGGGGCCGCCTGGCGCTCTGAAAACGGGGGGGTCCCCCCTCCTCCCCCCTCCTGTTTAGGATCCGAGGAGGCGGAGAGGGAGTAGTGGAACAGGAACAGTTTCCTGCGCGGCCGGCGGTTCTCGGAGAGGGGTCTCCTCGTCTGCCCCCCCCCCCTGCCCCCCTCCTTCGTCTCTCTCTCTTGCGTGCTCCCTTGTTTTCCTTCGGAGCGCCCGCCCTGTGTTGTGGAAACGCCGTCGGATCTCCTGTCGTCGTCGCCGTGGAGACAGCAGTGGGGGGGGGTGGGGTTCTGGGTTCTCGAAGAGATGTCCGCCCGTCACTCGCCCGCGGCGTCCCAGATGCCCCCAGCGCCTCAGGAGGGGGGGGCCCCCGACAGGTGAGATTTCGCCAGTGGGCACATGCAAGGCCGATGGCGAGAGACTTCCCTGGTAGGCCAGGCCGAATGCAAAAATGTAGCCTAACATAGGGCTGGGCGATATGGCCCAAAACATGATCACGATAAAAGTGTTCATATCAGTCGATATCGATAACGATCGCGATAGATGTCAAATCATTATTTCTTTCAAGTTTAAAGGCAGGTTTTTTCTCCCGAGTGAAAGTTGAAGAAAGCCAGACAGCGAATTGGGGAATTAAACAACTCTTTATTTTAAGAACACGACAAACACTTGCCAAACGGCAGGAACATTCAACAAATCTGAGGGAGAGAGTGTTCAAGTCTTTTTTTTTTATGTCAAAATATGCATGAGTAAAATGTACAAAATAAATGTCAAGGAATTAAATACTGCAGTGTGATAAAACGCACATTGAAGATGGCTCAGACAGCCTGCAAAGTTTCATGTCTGATCGTAAAAAGCACAGAAAAGTTGCTTTCTAGGTTTGATCATTCCTGGGCTCGGAGCAACGTTCCCAGACAGGCCCCGAACCTTTTTAGGCAGGTGTGTAGATGTCTTTTTTTTTTAAAAAGGCAGATTTCAGGACGTGGCCTGTCCTTTTCGAAGCGTGCTCTAGGTGTTCAAACTCCTAAAGAAAAGTCAGCGACCAAATCGTCCTGCTAGACGTCTTCGGAAACCGCCGGTGAAAGCCAATCCAGAGCACGGTTTCGCTCTGTGAAAGGGACTTTAAAACCGGGAGCTGGAGACGCCTCTTCACACAAAGGGTGGTGGGGGTGTGGAACAAGCTACCCAGCCAGATCACTTTATCGGCCGTATACGATTTCTTGTGTTAGGAATTTATCCCAGACCCCAGCTTGCTCTCCGGGAGACACACAGACAGGGAGAGAGAAGCTGGGGGTCAGAGCGCAGGGTCAGCCATTTATACGGCGCCCCTGGAGCTGTTGGGGTGAAGGGCCTCACTCAGGGGCCCAAGGGAGTAGGATTCCTCTGCCGGCCACGGGATTTGAACCGGAAACCTCCCAGCCACCGGTGCAGATCCTCAGCCACAGAGCCACCCCCCCGCCCCATGGTGTTGAAGCCGATACCCCGGCTTCTCTTGGGGACGGGCGGGCAGAGATCCTCACGTCAGCTGATGGCCGACGACGGAACAACCTTGGCGCCTCCGGTTTCCCACGGCTTGGGTTTTGGAAATGTGGGACGTCCTGCCCTCTTTGTCTTTTGGCTACCTGTTGTATCCCTGTGCCCTTGTGCTCTGGCTGCTGGGATGGGGAGCTTAAGAGTCCTGCGATTCTGAAATGGCAGAAGGTTCAGTGTATCGGAATACACTGTGCATTCAGCACGGTGCAATCGGAAGGGCCACAAAGGCCTCTGTGGGTCTCTGTGGGTCTCTGTGGGCCTCTGTGCATTCAGCATAGTGCAATCGGAAGGGCCACAAAGGCCTCTGTGGGCCTCTGTGGGCCTCTGTGGGCCTCTGTGGGCCTCTGTGGGCCTCTGTGGGCCTCTGATTGAGAAAGCAGTCAAGGTCCAAGAAGAGGCGGTTGACTCAGTCTCGGGCTGGCCCTGCTGTATCGAACCAGTGTGACTGACCCTCTCTCCCTTCCCTACAGGAACGTGCTGACCATGGCCCGGAAAGACACCCCGACTGACCGGTGAGTGATCATCTCTCCCCCCCCCCGTCCTGGTGTCTCAGTGGTCCGTCCACGGTGACGTTCCCAACGCTGCGGACCTTCCTGCGGCCCTGTTCCTGTCCGGCGTGGCGGGATCGAGCCCGGACCGCGCCGGAGCCGGGCTTTGAGCCGGCGTCGGTTCTGTGGGACAAGCGGCCGGGGGCGGAAGGGACGCTCGGGGGTGTTTCGGTTCTTCTCCCAAGTTTGTTTGTTTGTTTGTTTGTTTTTCCGACTGCCATGTTCCCGTTGGAGGATTTTCCTCACGGCTTCCGTCACGGAAAATGAAAACTCGGAAGTTGGTTCGGAGACAGAGCTGAGGGGAGGAGGAGGAGGTCTCTCAGGGATTTGTTTTGGGGGGGGGGGCTAGATGGCTGTGCTGGGCCGAAGAGACCCCCTGGATCAGAGCTGGGGGTCCCAAAGTCACCCCCACAGACGGAATCCGGCTTCCTTTTAATTGACTTGGCTGCCAGTCTGATCGGGAATATTTCTAGGCTGCTCTTTTTTTTTTTAAATGATAAAATTCTGCTTTTAGCGACAGTGCTATTTTTCTTCGACATGCCGACTACAAGAGGCGAGGCGAGGGGGGGGGCGCTTCCAGGGAAGGGTCTATTGTTCTGTCTTCAGAAGCCGAACTATTTTTCTTGAGCCTCAGGAGAGGGGCCGATCCCTCTCTCCCAGCATGCTGTCCGCCGACAGCAGCGGGACGGGCTTGTTTTGAAGCCCCGTGTTGTCCTCTCCCAGTGCTCTGTGAGGCGGGTTCCCATCAAATTTGCCCCCCTCCCCCAACAAAGAAACAATTTGGCTCTGAACAATCTGGCTCCATCACGCATCCCTCTAAATCCCTGAACTCCTCCATGTTGTGTACAGGTCCCCTCGGAGGCTCCGGTCAGTCTGGGCCTGTCCTGTGCTCGCTGTACGTGGGAATAAACCTCTCACTGCTGGGGGTCCTGCCTTCTCTCTCTCTGCTCCTGCGTCACGGAAAGCCCTCCCTCCGACTCCTCCAGAGCCAAATTCTTCGTCTCTCTCTTCACGTCTGATCTCACAAACTTTTTACTGGGGCTGTTACTGGGTCTGATTGGCTTTCTTCCCATCCTATGCGATTTTACTTAAACTTTTAAATCGGGGCTTTCGTCTGTGTCCTCTTCACTAGGTGCAGCGTCCTTGTTTGTATGGAAAGGTGCTCTATGAATAGGTTATTATGACAGACTCTGGCATTTCACACGTTGCGAATACCAGGGGCCTCGTGTGACTGTGTCCCACATAACGATCCCAGAACCCTCCTCTCAAGTGGGGAGGGGAGACAGTCCTACATAGACAAGAACAGCCACCCTGACCAGCCTTTTCCGGCCTGTTTGTGCTTCGTATGGGGAATTACAGAACAGTTGGGCTTTTTTTTTTTTCCAGTTGATACAGAGTGGTCACTTACAGAAGGGTCTCGATATGACGGCTACATCAAAAACGTTGCCGTTTTAAAAAAAACAAACAGTACTATTTTGGCACAGGGGGTGAGAGTGTTGAATGCTTCCTCTCCTGCCCGGCAGGAAATTTCTAGACGCCGTCGTGTCTTCGTCCCTTCTTTTCAGCACTGAAAGCAGCGCTGTAGCTTCACCAGGGAGCTGTCCTTGTCAGCAGTTTGATAGACGCTTTTAATTTATTTATTTTTGATTTCTTTCCCCCGTTTTGCCGTTTCTGTCCCTAGCGGTTGCGATGAGGGGGAACCAGAGGGGTGAGGCACACGGGCCGGGGCAGAAAGAGCAGAGTTAGAGCGGGGGGAGCCTTACACAGAGGGTGGTGGGAGCGTGGAACAAGCCGACCAGCCGCCTTGAAGCCGACACCCTCCCCGAGAAATTGGCTCGATCCGTTAACTGGCGGCCGACCCGATGGGCCGGGAGGGCTCCAGGTGTTTGAAACCTGTATGTCCCTGCGCTGTTGTGTGCGACGTGTGGCCGCCGCAGAGTGTGAACAGACCCTTTCTCGAACCGTCAGCCGTCTTCGAAAGCCGGGTTGAGGCGGGGAAGAATCTGGCCATTTTAAAATGAGCGGCCCGGGCGAGTCCCGGGAATGGTGGAAGCCCGGCTCTGAGACTCCCTCTTCCTCTGCTTTCAGAGGCCGGATCGTGGGAGTGATCTTCTTCATCCTGGGGCTGGGCACCCTGCTGCCGTGGAACTTCTTCCTGACGGCGACAGAGGTCAGTACCCTCCTCCCCCTCCTCCTCCTCCTCCTCCTCCTCCTCCTCCTCCTCCCGTCTCCAGGTTTATTTTCAGATCCGGGGGGGGGAGACACGAGCCTTCCGTTAGCATCCCGGCTCCTGGAATGCTCTGACGCCCCCCCCCCCACCTTACTAATCTTTGACTTGAGTGAGGGGGAGCCGATTCCCAGCGCGGGGCAGTTTGCCGATCTCAGCCAGTCGGCAGCGGGTGGGCAGCCATCGTTAGGGGCAGTTCTGACGTGGCTCTCTCCTTCCTCCTTCCTCCCCCCCCCCGTCCTTGGGCACAGTACTTCCAGCGCCGCCTGCGGCACGAGGTCAACGAGTCCGCCTGGGCCAACGGCACCGTGCCGCTCCAGAAGGAGTACCACTTCAACAACTGGATGACCCTGCTGTCCCAGCTGCCCCTGCTCCTCTTCACCTTCCTCAACTCCTTCCTGTATCAGTGGTGAGTGGGCGACGGGGCCACGGGGGGGGGGGTGGGGGGTGAACGGGAGCGCTTCTTAAATAACCCCCCCTCTCTGGACTGGCTCCATCACTCTGCTCTCCTCCCCACTGAGAGCTGGGGTGTGGGGAGCGGACTGGCGCCTCATCCAGGTGGGGGGACACACTGCTGGGGGTGGAGGGGATCCCCATGACCTGTACAGAGCTCAGAGTGGAGGGTCCAGAAACTGCTTTGGGACGGGTGGGGGGACTCCCTCTGTCCCCCCCCCCCGTCCTCCGTCTTCGTTGTCCGACTGAACGAGCGTTGTGTCGAAACCCGGGCGCCGTTATCCACAGCCTCATCCTGTGATGTTAACCCCTCCTCCCCCCCTCTCCCCCCCTCTCCCCAGGATCGCGGAGAAAGTGCGCATCGCCGGCAGCCTGGTCTTCATCCTAATCCTCTTCGCCCTCACGGCGGCCCTGGTCAAGGTCCCCATGGAGCAGGACCAGTTCTTCTCGGTCACCATGGCGACCATCTGGTTCATCAACTGTGAGTGCCCGCGCGGGGGGGGCGTGGGGTAGGGGTCAAAGGTCAGGTCCGGGAGATTAGACGGCCCTTGTACCGGCTTCCAGAAGCTCAACATTATCAGGACTGGGAGCGACAGAAGAAAACAGCTTGATACTGGTATCTGCAGATTTATCCTGTTTGTAGCCGTCAGGTTGAGGAAATGACTTTTTTTTGGGGGGGGGGGGTTGAATTTAAAGAAAGCTGAATTCGAAACCAGCCCCTTTCTCCCCCGAGTTTCATCATCCCCGCAGAGCCCTGATCATCTGAGGAGCCAGGAGAGTTGGGGTTGTTCCTCGTTGATAAGCGACGGGTCAGGCTCGTGAAACTCTGAATCGTGGCGGCGCGCAGCAGGAGTCTCAGTGCGCTGAGCTAGGCTGCTGTCAGAGGCCGTGCTGACCGAGCTCGTTGATCTTGTGGGTGTTAACCCAGCCCCCCCTGTGTGTGTGTGTGTGTGTTGCAGCGTTCGGGGCCGTGCTGCAGGGCAGTCTCTTCGGCCTGGTGGGGATCCTGCCCCAGAGGTACAGCGCCGTCTTCATGAGCGGACAGGCCCTGGCTGGCACCTTCGCCGCCCTCGCCATGCTGATGGCCATCGCCAGTGAGTGCCACACCCCCTTCTCGCCTCGCAGGGGAAGCGGCCGGTCCGAGGGGATCTGGGCTGGGTGGGGGGGGGTGAAGAGAGGGCATCTGGGCAGGGGGGTGGGCGAAGAGAGGGCATCTGCCAGCATCAGCAGCCATATCACTCTGCAACTCCCCACTGGCAGCCCCACTGGAGACTCAGCAGTGTGAGCCTGGTCAGTACCTGGAGGGGAGACTCCTGGGAAAACTGAGGCTGCTGCTGGAAGAGGTGTTAGTGGGGCCAGCAGGGGGCGCTCACCCTGCGGTCTGTGTGGGTCCTGATGCCCCAGTATAGTGACGGGAGTGTCCAGAAAAGCACTATATAAGTGTGAGCAATTATTATTATAATAAGTGGTGAGGAGAGGAGATCTGGGCTGGGCGGGGGGCGAGGAGAGGAGATCTCGAGGCGCGGTTTATTCGCTCCAGCCTGTCTGTCCTGGAGCGGCTCTTGGCTGTGCGTCGTGTGGGTGTCCCTAGGGGACCCACGGCAGTCAAGGGGATCTCTTGGGGGCGCAGGTGTGCCCTGCGGTTCAGAGAGAGCCAGGTCACTCCCGGGTGTGACCCCTTTCTTCGGCTCCGTCTGCTGATTTCCCACAAGGCCGTGCGTGGCCTGTCGGGTGGGCGGTGAAGTGAATCAATTTATTCCGGAGATCGGGGCTCGTGATGCGAGCCTGTCGCCTCTCCGGTCAGCAAGGTGCATCGTGGGTATGTCCTGGCCAGGGCGCAGAGGGGCCTGACTGTGGCGCTGTCTCTCCGCAGGCGAAGCCGATAGAGAAACCGCGGCTCTGGGCTACTTCATCACCCCCTGCGTGGGCACGCTGGTCACCTTGGTGAGCTACCTGGCGCTGCCACACCTGGTGAGTGCTGCCCTCCTCTTCCTCGGACGGTCGGCGGTTGAGCACCCCCCCCTGCGCCCAGCTCTCCCAGCAAGCAAGGGGCGCCTCCAGGCTGGGTCGCGTGACGGCGTCCGTCTCGGGGCCCCGAAACCGAGAACCCACCGACAAGAGGCGTCCCGGTTTTAAACACGCTTCTGCTCCGTTTCTACTTGTTCCGTGAAAGTCATTCCTCTTCCGTAAAGCCCACTTAGAGAGCACGTTGACACTTTCTGTTGACGGGACAGTGGCCCAGCGGTGAGCATTCCTACCTCACAGCACCGTGGCCCTGGGTTCAGTTCCTGGAGTCCGTATGCTCTCCCGGTGTTTCCTCCGGGTGCTCCAAGTTTCCTCCCGCAGTCCAAAGACATGCTGGAGGGTTAACTGGCTTCTGGGACAACTGGCCCTGGTGTCACTGTGTCTGTGTGTCTGTGTGTCTGTGTGTCTGTGTGTCTGTGTGTCTGTGTGTCTGTGTGTCTGTGTGTCTGTGTGTCTGTGTGTGTCTGTGTGTGTCTGTGTGTCTGTGTGTGTCTGTGTGTCTGTGTGTCTGTGTGTCTGTGTGTCTGTGTGTCTGTGTGTCTGTGTGTCTGTGTGTCTGTGTGTCTGTGTGTCTGTGTGTCTGTGTGTCTGTGTGTGTCTGTGTGTGTCTGTGTGTGTCTGTGTGTGTCTGTGTGTGTCTGTGTGTGTCTGTGTGTGTCTGTGTCTGTCTGTCTGTCTGTCTGTCTGTCTGTCTGTCTGTCTGTCTGTCTGTCTGTCTGTCTGTCTGTCTGTCTGTCTGTCTGTCTGTCTGTCTGTCTGTCTGTCTGTCTGTCTGTCTCTGTCCTGCCTTGCTCCCGTAGCTTGCTGGGATAGGCTCCAGCTGCCCCATGAGCCTGAATCGGAGGACGACTTTAGAAAATGGATGAATGGAAGGGGCCGTCGAGTCCAGACAAGCCATAAAGGGTGCGAAGGGTGGGGGTGTCTGGTGGAGTGGACGGTGGGGAAAGAACGAGTGTCCGATCCCGGGGCTGATCGGCCTTTCCTCCCCTCCCCCCAGGAGTTCGCCCGGTTCTACTTCAGCGCCGGCGGGCCGAAGACCTATGAGCTGGAGAGCAACGACGAGCTGCTGCGCACAGGTGGGGCCGCCTGGGGGCGGCGGCCGTGGTCTGGGGAGGGAGGGGGCGCCGCCACTATCGAGAGACGGGGCGGACCGCCCCTGGGTTTTTCCCCAGTCCGAGCCCTGGGTGCGTCGCTCGTGTTTGATGGGGTGTCGCTTTCCCGGCCCGTCTCGTGTTGGGGGGGGGGGGGGGGGGCGTGATCTAATCGATGAAGATGACGAGCTGCGCCCCCAGCCTGCGGGTCTCATTCCCCCTCCCTCTCTCCCAGAAAACGGTCCGACGGAGAACGGGAAGCCGGACGGCCAGGCCCGCCTCGCCCTGGAGAACGGCCCCCCCGGCCCGGCCAAGAAGTCTTCGGTCATCCAGGTTTTCAAGAAGGTGGGTCCGGCTCCTTCCTTCCTTCCCCCGTTTGTCCTCCCTGTCCGAAACCCCCGCTGGCCCGGTTTCCGCCTGCGGAGCTCTGGGGGGGGGGCAGGGGGAGCTCCTGCCTCTTCCCGATGAGGAGGGGGGGGGGGGGGGGCGCCGTTTCTCCCAGCAGGCACCGCTCCCGAGCGGCCGCCCAGCGCGCCGGAGAACGAGGACGTGCGGACGGGCTCCTGGCGGGCGTCGGCCTCATCCGACCCCACGCGCTGGGCGGTCGGCTTCATCTCTCGTCTTCATCGGCCCTTCTCCCTCGGCCCGTGACGCTCCGAAGTCTCCAGCTGACGCACTAGAGCAGGACATTCCGTGCTCACGGGTTGTCGGTACCCGATTGATCCCGGGACTTCTTCCTATCCCAGGAAACCTGCTCTAACAGCATGCTGGGTGGTAGTGGAGGGGGGGGGGGGTATTCGTCGCCAGCACCTGCCAGCCTCTGCGTCGAGTCACTTCCGTTTCCCCGCCTGAATCGCCATCCTTCCTCAGCCGCCCCCCTCCTCTCCCTCTCTGTCGCAGATCAAGGTGATGGCGCTGTGCGTGACCCTCGTCTTCACCATCACGCTGTCCGTGTTCCCCGCCGTCACCGCCGACGTCAAGACCCTGTACCCCGGGAAGTGGGGTGAGTAGCCCCTGAACCCGAGCCTCCCCGCTTCCTGACGGGAGGCCGATCTCACTCCCAGGGTTGTTCCAGGAAACTCCGGTCCGGCATTGTTACGGATTTTCATTTGGTTAAACCGCCTGCCTGCCTGCCTGCCTGCCTGCAGATGGGGAACCTTCAATCAGGGGGGGTGGGGTGTGCATCATTAATTTTATCGCTGCACACCCCCAGGATAAATTCAGTCCAGGGGCGGGACAAGGAATGGGGGGACGCAGCCCAGGACGAGAGCCGCGCTCCCTCCACCGGTGTTTCCCCACATCGTGCCCAGATCAGCAGGGGGGACCCCCCCCTCCCCCCCGAAGGCCCTGGCCTCACGCCCCCCCCCTCCCCCTCTCTTCCAGAGGCCTACTTCATCCCCGTCTGCTGTTTCCTCACCTTCAACCTGATGGACTGGATCGGCCGGAGCATTCCCAGCGTCGTCCAGTGGGTACGTGTCGCGTGTCCGGCGACGGTATAGCTCCGGGGGGGACAAAATTGGGACAAAACTCAAACGGAGGTGTCCTGTACGGTCGTTTTTCGTTTTTTTTGGAAGATTGGAAGGGATACAAAGTGAAAAAAGAAAGAGAGAGAGTTTTGTCAACCCTGCCTCTCCGGGAGCCACGTACCTCAGTTCCTCAGACAGTCCTCACGGTCGCTGTAAGAGGATACCGTGTGCGTGTTTCCTCAAGACGTTTCATTTATCGGGGGCGAAAGGAGATGCAGATGGGCCTTGCGCAGAATAAAGTAACGCCTTCGTCTCTCCTTTTGTCTTTTATATCATTAATTTTTGACGTCGGGATAGATGAGGTTACTTATGGAAATGTATCGGTAAAAGCACGACAGGCAGATTGCTCTGTCCTCTTTCACAGATCTTCTCAGTGGGGGTCACTAATTTCACCCAGCGGCCCAGTTTATGCTAAACCTTTTCTCATCGGTTACAGGCAGAGAGGTGATCTTTCCCATGATATCCATCCCCTTCACAGCACTGACCCCTTGATCGGATTTCTCCAGTGATTCTTCATTGATAAGATCACTTTATCGGCCATATCCAATTTCTTGCATTAGGAATTCATCTTTTCTCAGACCCCAGCTTGCTCTCCAGGAGACACACAGACAGGGAGAGAGAAGCTGGGGGTCAGAGCGCAGGGTCGGCCGTTTATACGTCGCCCCTGGAGCAGTTGGGGTTAAGGGCCTTGCTCAGGGGCCCAACGGAGTAGGATTCCTCTGCCGGCCGCAGGATTTGAACCGGCAACCTCCCCAGCCACAGGGGCAGAGCCTTAGCCACAGAGCCAGGACTCCGCCCCTCGTGTTTGCGATGTGTGTGCTCTTACTGGCAGCTATGAGGTGTGTGTGTGTGTGTGTTTTACTTCATCCGATCAAAAGTTAAAAGTACACGACGGAGAGTTCGCGAGGTAAGGACGACCGGTTAGTGACGTTTAATCTGAGGGGCAAGCGATCCAGTCTTAGCGCGGTTTGGAAACCTGCGGGGGACACGGGGGCCCCGTGGGATATCCAGTCGCGCTTCGGGAGGGCTGACGGCGCCCGCTTCTGGCGAGGATGGGTCGACGAAATTCTCTCTTTTTTACTTTGTGTCCTTTCTACACGAAACCAACAGAGCCGTATGATATGCGTATAGAACCGTTGAGTATGGGAGGGGGGATTAAATTGTCACCTCTTAAAGGTTTCCGTTTGATTCACAGGACAGAGATGTCACAGAGAATCTTGTATATGATGATATTTCTAAAACGTGTGCTCTTTTTATAAACCCGGACTCCCCTTTTTCCTGCGCCTTCAAAAGCGGACTTGACCAGTCGGGTTCAGCTGTGGAGACTGAAGTACTGTGAGCTGCGCCCGGTGTTCCCGGATCTGGGAATGAGCGGAGCAGGGATCTCTACAGGGCCTAACGTCGCTGCTGTCTCTGTGTCTGTCTCCCAGCCCCCCAAGGAGAGCCGGCTGTTCCCGGCGCTGGTGGCGGCGCGCCTGCTGTTCGTCCCCCTGCTCGTGCTGTGCAACGTGCAGGCCCGCGCCCGCCTGCCCGTGTGGTTCGCCCACGACGCCCTCTTCACCGCCATCATGGTCCTCTTCTCCCTCTCCAACGGCTACTGCGTCTGCCTGTCCATGTCCTACGCGCCCCAGTGAGTCCCTGCTTCATCTCACACACCCCGTCCTCCAGAGCAGAGAGGGGACCCCCTCTCGCACTCCCTCGCCCTCTAGAGCAGAGAGGGGACCCCCTCTCGCACTCCCTCGCCCTCTAGAGCAGAGAGGGGACCCCCTCTCGCCCTCTAGAGCAGAGGGGGGACCCTCACACACCCCTGCCCTCTAGAGTAGAGAGAGGGGACCCCCTCTCGCACACCCCTGCCCTCTAGAGCAGAGAGAGGGGACCCTCGCACTCCCTCGCCCTCTAGAGCAGAGAGGGGACCCCCTCTCGCACTCCCTCGCCCTCTAGAGCAGAGGGGGACCCCTCTCGCACTCCCTCGCCCTCCAGAGCAGAGAGGGGACCCCCTCTCGCACTCCCTCGCCCTCCAGAGCAGAGAGGGGACCCCTCTCGCACTCCCTCGCCCTCTAGAGCAGAGAGGGGACCCCCTCTCGCACTCCCTCGCCCTCTAGAGCAGAGGGGGACCCTTCTCACACCCCCCTGCCCTCTAGAGCAGAGGGGGACCCCTCTCGCACTCCCTCGCCCTCTAGAGCAGAGGGGGACCCCTCTCGCACACCCCTGCCCTCTAGAGCAGAGAGAGGGGACCCCTCTCGCACTCCCTCGCCCTCTAGAGCAGAGAGAGGGGACCCCTCTCGCACTCCCTCGCCCTCTAGAGCAGAGAGGGGACCCCTCTCGCACTCCCTCGCCCTCTAGAGCAGAGAGGGGACCCCTCTCGCACTCCCTCGCCCTCTAGAGCAGAGGGGGGACCCTCACACACCCCTGCCCTCTAGAGCAGAGAGAGGGGACCCCCTCTCACACACCCCTGCCCTCTAGAGCAGAGAGGGGACCCTCACACCCCCCTGCCCTCTAGAGCAGAGAGGGGACCCCCTCTCACACCCCCCTGCCCTCTAGAGCAGAGGGGGACCCCTCTCACACCCCCCTGCCCTCTAGAGCAGAGAGGGGACCCCCTCTCACACACCCCTGCCCTCTAGAGCAGCGAGGGGACCCCCTCTCGCACTCCCTCGCCCTCTAGAGCAGAGGGGGACCCCTCTCGCACCCCCCTGCCCCTCTAACTCAGCGATAAAAGCAGCACCAACACTGCTCCACTGTGCAGACCGGCCCAGACAGGTGTGCTGGATGTAGGCGGGGGGGGGGCAGCTGAGTCAGGAACTGCCCTGCACTGCCCCCTGGTGGTGGTGGCGGCTTCAGAAAGCTCTTATTGAACCTCCCCCTCTCTCTCCCTCCCCCCCCTCCCGCAGGATGGTGGAGCCGCAGGACGCCGAAACCGCGGGGGCGCTCATGACCTTCTTCCTGGCCCTGGGTCTGTCCCTGGGGGCCGCCCTGTCCTTCCCCCTCCGCTTCCTGGTGTAGGAGGGGGGGGGTAGTGGCCCCCCCACATGCGCGCCTGCTGAGGATGGCACGACCAGACAGAGCGAGGAGAAGGTAGCAGGATCTGAACAGGGGGGCCCTCTCGCCCTGCCACGGACCCCACGGAGATGAACCCCTGGCCTGGCCTGGCAGCCCGAGTTTCCTTCTGTTCACAAAGACACCCCTGTTGTTGTTGTTGTTGTTGTTTTTTTATTATCTTAGATGAGAGGGGGCACTGCCCATAGCAGGCCTTCCTTTGTCATTTATTTATGATTTTTAATGCCTTTTATGAGTTTTATTGTGTTCGCTATAGAAGGGCACTCTTTCTCCTTTGTTTCGACATCGTCTGCGAGAGCAGGAGGCCAGGTGTTGAGGTTCCTGGTCCGATTCTCCTAGGGGCTGGGCCCGTCTCTTGTTCCCGTCCCGTACGAGACTCCTGCTGCTGCTCTTGCCTAGTTTTGACCTTTGACTTCTGCGCGGCCAGATCGTTAGGATTTTTTTTTTATAGCTGTCGCTCCCGGCCTGCTTCCTTCGAGCCCGGGTCCAGGCGGCGCTCGCCAGGCCGGAGTCACGAGCGAGAGAGCAGCGAGGCTCTTGGGAGGGGCCGACCGCGCTATCCCAGCAGGCCCCCGGGCTGGACGCCGGCCTAGCCTGCCCCTGGACACCTGTGGCGAGGTCTTTGGGGGTCCAGTACCTCCCCTGTGCCAAGAGCGCAGCTGCAGGAGAATCTCTCTTTAGTGTTTTTGTCGGTCAGCGGCGGGCTTCGCTGGTGGGGTCCCCCCCCCTGTTACTGGTCTCCCCAAAGCTTGGATCTTCTCGGTTCTTTTTTTTTAGTTTTTTTTAGTTGTTTTTAAAACCCAGCTCAGGAGGGGCAGTCGTGTGTTTTCTCGCTCAGGGGACTCGGCGTCCGGATTTAAGGGAATTTAGTTGTGGGGATGGGAAAGGCAGCTAAGGTATAAGGTCAGGAAACAGATCAAGGTCTCTAAAGGAAGAGGCTACAGCAATCTGGAGGAGAAACCAAGACTTTTTTTTTTTTAACCCGTTAATTTATTAAGTGTCGATACGGGTGCAGTACAAGAGAACTTTATCGGTGGAGAGGGCGAAAAAGGGAAACTCCCTGGCCAGTGAAAATGTCTTCCCCCCCAGTTCATGGCTTCGGGAGGATCAGGGCAGAGTTTCTGGAAATCTGTGATTTAGGTCAGATTTGTTTTTGTTTTTTTTAAACCCAGGCTGACTTTATGTGCAGTTGTTTGATTTTTTTTTAAGTGGCTGATGAGAGCTGCCGACTCATTAAATCCGCCCCCTCCCTCACTTGCTCTTTCACGCTTGTGTGGCTCGGTGTCCCTCTCTTTTTTTTAAGTTCGGAGCGGCACCTTACGCCCCGCTGCGGTTTCGGGGGGGCGCTAGTCCATCACAGAGCACGCGCACAGACCCACTCGTTCAGGGCCAGTGTTCCCAGAGTCCCAGTCAACCTCCCAGCCTGACTTGGACTGCGGGAGGAAACCCACGTGAACGAGGGGGGGAACATGCAAACTCCACCCAGACAGCACACCGGGTCTGGACTTGAACCCAGGGCCCCAGCGCTGACCTGCGCGCCAGGGTGGGGCCCGGATCCACGACCTGTGCTTTTTGATACTTCTTAATAAGACGTAGGCCCCCCTCCTCCCCCGGTTTGATTCAGGTCCTGAGGCGCCAGTCTGGGTGGAGTTTGCATGCTGTCCCTGCCTGTCCCGGAGGCTCTTGAGGACCTTGCCGTCTCCGTCCTGGGGTAGCGCACTCCTGTGCACCTGGGATGGGCTCTGCGCCCCTTTCCCAGGGATAACCAGCTTTCCGATGATGGATGGAAAATAGTTGAGCCCAAGGAACATTTTTGGATAGTGCCTGCTACAGCACCCTAACAACGGCCTTGGAACCAGCAGTTTTTTTTTTCCCTAATCCTCCATTAGTTTGTGGATCTTGGGGGGGGGGGGGTAGATTCGGTCACTCGCGCACGCCCGTGTTTTCGTTGACTGGATGGACCCCCCGCTCTCGGAAACGAAGGCCCGAATCCCGTTTTGAATCGGTCCCGGTGCGACACCAAAGGATATACAGCTCTAGAGAGTACTGGGCACAGAGATCTGTGGACAGCCCCAGTAAGGTCAAACTGGACTCATCAACCTCTTCTGCATCTGCTGCTGTGGACAATTGGAGAGACACCCCGAAAACGCACTGGGTTCTGGCCAAGCCGCCGTGGATCAGGACTGTCGGGGTACCTCGGTTGAAGCGTCTCGAAAGAGTTGGGGGTTTCTTCAGTGAACTTTATTGAAAAGGGACTGGAGTTGGAGCGATCGGGATTTGAGTTAAATGCTCGGGCTCGTGCCGAAGCATTTGAAATCCCAAGCTCCCAGCGGGGCTCTCTGAAGCAGGAAAGCCTGATCGGAACTGCGAGAAGATGTACATTCTGCTGGGAAAGCAGGCTGTGTTCCTTGGATCTGAATGTGTCAGTGGACTGTTGATGTTACTGTGTTAAAAAAAGCTGGTAAAGTTATCTTGGTCCACGAAAGGTCTCCGCTCCAGTATTTTGTTTCGACTCCATCTTAGATGTAACTATGCAGTTTGTCTTCAAACTCTCTAGTGGGGGAGTAGCTGCCCTGAAATTGTGGGGAGGGGGAGGTTGCCATTGTCTGATACGTGACTCAGTGTGTTACGTTTTCCAAGTTTATTCAACACTGTCGCTCTTCAGAGCGAGGAAGACGCTCCCCCGAGCAGAGAGAGACTCCAGCCCCGCGCGGGTCCTGAAGGGCCCGATCCAGCCGGGTTTGTAGGACGATGCGTTGCTGAAGCCTACAGCCCCTACGATTAAGCCCGTTTATTCAACTTGGTCATTTAGAGATCATGCAGGACAGAATTCCTCATCCCCTTCGGTCTGTAAAGGTTCATGCTTGTTTTAGGGCGGCCTTTTACACAGCATTGACTGGACTGGGGCTCCTCAGGACCAAGGCTGGGGGACCCCTGATTCAGGGTGACCTGTAAGGGTAACTGGACTGGGTCTCCCCAAGACCAGGGCTGGGGGACCCCTGATTCAGGGTGACCTGTAAAACTGACTGGACTGGGGCTCCCCAAGACCAGACCAGGAGACCCCTGATTCAGGGTGACCTGTAAGACTGACTGGACTGGGTCTCCCCAGGAGCAGGGCTGGGGGACCCCTGATTCAGGGGGACCTGTAAGACACTGGACTGGGGCTCCCCAGCTGGGGAAACGCAGGGATACCGGAGAGCCCCAGAGAGGTAGCGCTGTTTGGGCGATGCCCTTCTCAGGCTGGTGGGAAGATGGGGGGGCCATTTCTAAGCAATAAGGGAAAACGTACCGAGAGCAACAGAAAGGGAGCCTGTTGGTCTGCAGTGATTCTGTGTCCAGGTGCGTTTGATACCCATGACGCACGTTTTGTCCGCGGGCCTGTGCGACTGGGACTGCTGTTGCCTTTGGTTTTGAGGACTGTGCTGGAGAGGGAGAATTTACGGTAGTTCCTCATCATGTTCACTGTCTGCTACAATAAAGTGTTTTTCTGAACTGATGTGTCTTTTTTTAACAGTGTTGGCAGTGTTTTGTACAAGTCGGGGGGGGGGACAGCCAGGAATCATTAAGCCCTTGGTAAAGGGCACCCTGACTCGGGCAATATTGGGGCTCCCCCTCCAAATAATAGATCACATTGTCATTACCCTTAAAACCACCTTGGAGTTTTTGTCCGTCCATCCATCCCATTTTCTAGCTGCTCTATCCAGGAGAGAGTCGTAGGGGGGCCACAGCCTATCCCAGCATGCAATGGGTGCAAGGTGGGGTACACCCTGGGCAGGCCACCAGTCCATCACAGGACACCCGCGGGCACCCCAGAACGATTTGCCCAGACACTACCAGCATGTCTTCGGACTGGGGCAGGAAAGCAGCTCACCCAGAGGAAGCAGGGAGAACGTGCAAACTCCACCCAGACAGCACCCCGGAGCCAGAATTGAACCCAAGCCCCCCTACTGCTACCAAAAACTGAAAATAAGTTCTTGGATGGAGAATGGTGAGATTATCCAGATCATGTCCTGTAAGTGTGTGCAGCCTTTCATTCCTGCTGGGCTTTTAACATGCTAAACCTGCTCGTTATTAGATCATCTGGCCCAACATCCCAGCAGCAGCTGCGCCTGCAAACCTGGGACAGGCGTTTCAGGGCCCCAGTGCACCCGCAGTAGCAGTCCAGAATGAAAATGAGCTGAAATTTCAATCGCTTCTTGACTTGTACCATGCAAGCCCTCTACTCCTCTCCAGCAGCAACCTTAGTTTTTCCCAGGTGTCTCCCCTCAAGGTACTGGCCAGGTTCAATTAAATCAGAAAAGGGAGATTTTTTTGTCCAAGGCGATCTCACACCTACACTAAAGGTATATTGACAAAGGGAAAATAGCAGCTACATTTTAGATTATTAAATGTTTCACCACCTGTGTCTGAATTATTAATCTTCACCACAGCTGTGGCAGAGTAAAAGAAACCACTTGCCTCGAACTAAACCATCCCCTTGGATATAATTCTTGATAAAATCTTTACAAGGTGGGGATTAATTAATTTACTTATCAAGTTATCTGCTTGGCTTATTACTGATTTTCTCTACTTTCTTCACCCCTTCGCTGTAACAGTATTTAAGAACTGAGGCATTGGGAAAAATAATGTCAGTGTCAGAGATTGGAATCGAAGATGAGCTTCTAGTGCAGGTTTAAGTGACATCGGGCCCTGCCAGCTGTGGTCCTTGAACACCAGGAAGGTCTCTTGCAGGAGTTGTGCGATGACAACTCCTGTGTGGGGGAAAAAAAACTCTGATCTAATAATAATAATAATAATTGCTTACACTTTTATAGCGCTTTTCTGGACACTCCACTCAAAGCGCTTTACAGGTAAATCCGCTATGAGCTTCATTAAACAGGGAAAAGGCCTGTAAACCGACCGGAGCCAACACAACTCCCAGCCTAGTGCCGAAGAACAGCGAACACCTGCGTGACCCTACAGCCACGCTCCAGAGCCTTAACTCTCCAGTTATTTATTGATAAGCCGCCGATCAGAACTCACGTCGGAGTGCGTGCAAGAACGGAGCTGGAAACACAGGAAGGGGGAACGGAACGGGAGGGGGGAAGAGACTGGGGTAAAAGAGAAGAGAGGACAAGTCGCTGAATTTAAATACTTTTTATAAACAGGCGTGGTTACAGAGGGAAGGGGTGAGGGTGGGGCAGCAGTGCAGGAAATCAACGAGGCGTGGGCACCTAACAGGAGACAGGCTTTTTTTTTCCTTTAAAAAAAAAAAGAAGCAAGTTGTCGTTTCGGTTTTTAAATTCGTGTTGGTTTGTCGTCGGCGCTTGTGGTTATTTTTTTCGGATGCGTCTTCTTCTCGCCTGGGGCGGGCGGTGGTGGCCGCTGGGGGTCCTGTCCTCTCTCTCTCTCTCTCTCTCTCTCTCTCGCCGCGCGCATGCGCTTCACCGCTTCTTCGGGGGGGTCGCTGTGCGCGGGGGGGTGACCGGCCGGCCCGAGTTCATGCCCCCGTACTGGTATTTGGCTTTCTTCTCAGACGGCTTCAGGATCTGGGGGGGGGGGACGAGAGAGAGCGCGTTTCTAAGGCGTCTTTCATTTTGCACCCACCCGGCGAGAAACCACCGCAGCCCTGCGGGAGGCGCTGTTGCGCCGTGAGCAGGCAGAGGACTCTGGGGTCCCCCCGGCTCTCAGCAGCGGCGGGGGAGCAGTACTTAACAGACCCTGCTGTCAGTGTTGTGAGAACACCAGACTCGCACTTTGAAAAGAAGCACCTTTTTGGGCCTCTATAGCACTTTGGCCGACGTGCATTTTCGCAAAGCCAACGCAGCTGTGAAAATGCCCGCGTTGCTTGTTAAAAACGAGCCTTGCTCGTCTTCTCAAAAGCCTCCTGTCCTCTGATTCAGAGGAGCGTGTGTCCTACACACTGCTGGACTCTCCTCAGCAACGACTCCATTTTACAGAAACGCCCAGTAGAAATACTGCTCCCCTCTCCCAGACGGTTTCACTGGCAAATACTGCTCACTGGTTAACTCTGCCTGCGGATCACGCTGGAAAATTTCTGCAGTGAAATGTCTGCTGCACAACCTGTACTTATTCTCTCGTACATCTCAGTACATTAGTCAGTACAGAGACTAGTGAGCAGGAAGGGCCTCTTCACATCTCAGTACATTAGTCAGCACAGGGACTAGTGAGCAGGAAGGGCCTCTTCACATCTCAGTACATTAGTCAGTACAGGGACTAGTGAGCAGGAAGGGCCTCTTCACATCTCAGTACATTAGTCAGTACAGGGACTAGTGAGCAGGAATTGCCGCTTCACATCTCAGTACATTAGTCAGCACAGGGACTAGTGAGCAGGAAGGGCCTCTTCACATCTCAGTACATTAGTCAGCACAGGGACTAGTGAGCAGGAAGGGCTGGTTCACATCTCAGCACATTAGTCAGTACAGGGACTAGTGAGCAGGAGGGGCCACATGTCGCAATTCGTGGGACATGGGGTTAGACAGGAAACCTAACCACCACCCCCCAGCCTGCTTCAGCCTGTTGAGAGGGTCTCTGTGAACTTTGTACGCACTTCTACTGCTGAAGCGACAGTATTTACCTGGAAGGAGCACATGAGGGTCTCGTCCACACTCATCATCCCCCCGGCGTTGTCGAACTCCCCACAGTAATTGGGAGCGGAGAACAGGGTGACCAGCTGCCTCTTCGCGAAGAACTCGTAGCCGTCCTCCACCACCTGCGGGGCGGAGCCAACAGCAGCCGACACTGAGAGCGTGTAGGGGGGTTTACCGAGAGTGTGTGTGCGCGTGCGCGCATGTGGGTTTGGATGCATGGCTGTTCTCCCAAGAACCCCCTTCTTTAGATACAGCACCGCCTCCGGGACCGGGGCTGCAAACTCCTGGGGTGAGCCGTATCGCACTGGGGTGTCCTCATACCTGGTGCCCCCACAGATGACGGAACCCCGGAGCGGAGCTGTATCGCACTGGGGTGACCCTGTACCTGGGAACCCCGGAGCGGAGCTGTATCGCACTGGGGGGACTCTGTACCTGGGAACCCCTGAGAGGAGCTGTATCGCACTGGGGTGACCCCGTACCCAGGAACCCCGGAGCGGCGCTGTACCGCACTGGGGCGACCCCGTACCTGGTGCGCCCTGCAGATGAGGTCCAGGTCGTGCCGGTTGAGGAACTTGCTGACCACGTCGGCCCCGAAGGTGAAGGAGACGCCGCGGTCGTTCTCCCCCCAGCCCTGGACGTCCTTGTCGGGGTCCGACCACAGCAGGTCGCACAGCAGCCCTGGGACGGACAGGCAGACAGACAGAGGGGTCACACAGGGGCGCCAAGGGGGGCCGCGTTTCCCGTGGGACCAGTTTCACCGCAACACCTGCGCGATGTCATCGTTCAAGCACACCTGGCACGTGTCCTCACAGAGAGAGGGATGGACACACCCCCCAGCCTCAGGACAAACACCAGAGCCACCCACCACCCACAGACAGACAGACGCGCCGCCCTGCCAGCACAAGTGGATATTTTGACAGTCATTTCAACCTGGAGGGGGCTCTGCAGTGCTGTTCTAATTTCAGAACATAAACACAGTATTCTGCATGTGAGGTGTGTTATCTTCCAAGCGGTTGACGCACTATAGGAGAGTCAGGACCCATGTGGATATATTGGTGCTTTCTAGCTTCGCTGCTGCTGGACGATGCTGCCCTCTGGTGGAGGCTGCTGGTTATTGTAACTGAGCTGCAGCATCGCTCCTGTGACCTGGCAGTAGAAAAAAGGCAGAATTTCCCGCTCACCCTGAAACTACCCCTTACCCGAAGCGCATCTGAATAAAGTCCGATTGAGCGAAACCAGCCTGAAAGGCCGGACTTGCGGTGTGACCTCTAACGAGACGGCGCTATGCTAACGAGCACACGTTGGAGCAGACCTGGCTGCGACAAATACCGGCGATTTGCTCTTCACTGAAGCTTGAAAAATCTCCACTCGGCAACTGCCGGAAAAACACCCATTTCACTTTTCAATTAACTCGTTAACAGTTCAAACAGAGGGCAGCACAGTGGGGGGGGGGGGGGGGGGGGCTTCGCTGCCTCGCAGAGCTGGGGGCCCTGGATTCAACTTTGGACCTGGGGTGCTGTCTGGGTGGAGTTTGCACGTTCTGCCCATGTTCATGCAGGTTTCCTCCAGGTGCTCCGCTGACCCCCCCCCCCCAGTCCAGGGACATTTTGGGAGGGACATTGTCTTCTGGGAAAATTGTGTCTGTGTGTGTCTGTGATGGACTGGTGTTCCATCCAGGGTGTACCCTGAATTGGCTAGAAAATGGAGGGAGGGATAGGACAGGTCAAACAGTGACAAAGATATCGCTCCCGTGGTATTAAGTTCATTAACACTGAAGACCTTGTATCTCTGCTGGCAGAAGAGAAGATGAAAAACCCTTACAAGCACGAAGAGGACACAAGGCCCAGCTCAGCTGATCTGATGATGTCGCACAGCCGCTTCTGTCCCAGGGGCGTGTGAACGCATGTGCTGGGGGGGGGGGCGTTTTAGGGCTGGGGCGGGACCTCACCTGTGTCCGGGACGTCTGTGGGTCTCATGATGCGACGGATCTGCTCCATGGACTGCAGGTCAGGAGACAGTCCTGGAGAGACGGAGGGAGAGGTCAGGACAGGGCGAGGGGACAGAGGACACAAAGAGACAGAGGGAGAGGTCAGGTGAGCAGACAAGACAGAGGGAGAGAGGTCAGAGAGGGCGAGGGGACAGAGGACAGAGGGAGGGAGGGTGAGGGGACAGAGGACTCGGAGAGGGCGAGAGGAGAGAATACTCAGAGAGACAGAGGGAGAGGGGTCAGAGAGGGCGAGGGGACAGAGGACACGGAGAGACAGAGGGGACAGAGACCGAGGGAGAAGTCAGGAGAGCAGACAGGACAGAGGGAGAGGGGTCAGAGAGGACGAGGGGACAAAGGAAATGGAGAGACAGAGGGAGAGGTCTTTCTGAAGGAGGGGGTTTGGAGTCTGGATGTGAAGGAGTTTAGAGAAGGCGGCTCTCTGATATCCTTGGAGACAGAACTCCAGAGCTGTGGTGTGCAGCAGGAGAAGACCCTGTCGCCCCCAGAGTGTAGACGGGCTTGGGGGACAGACAGGAGACCAGAGTCGGAGGGACGAAGGCTGAGAGGTGGGGAGGAGGGAGACAGTAACTCAGACAGGTACTGGGGTGCCGGGCCAGATACCTCCGTGGCAGCAGAAGATCTTCTCGTCCACGATGGCGGCGATGGGCAGGCAGTTGAAGCAGTCGGTGAAGGTCTTCCACAGCTTGATGTTGAACCGCCGCTTGCCTGTCGGCAACCCACAGGGACTCGTCAGACCCGGCCCGCCACTCCGCCCAGCCCCACAACACCCCCCCCCCCCCTTCTTTCAGGACGGGTCCGGCCCGTTTCCTTCTTCTGGGCCCGCACAAAGCTGGAGCTTGGCATTTCAGCACAAGGGAGGGGCTGACAAATTCCTCCTCTCCCCTCCCCCTGACACCTCCCTCTCCCCTCCCCTCTGACACACACCCCCTCTCACCTTCTCTCCCCTGGTCCCACCCCCTCTCCTCTCCCCTCCCACAGACCAACCCCCCTCTCCCCTCATCACACCCCCCCTCCCCGCCCCCTGGTGCCTCCCCCTCGTCGTAGAAGCCGTAAAAGCAGTTGATGGAGGCAACCTTGTGGTGGAGTCTCCCCTCTCACTCGCACAACCACCCCTCTGCCTCCCACGCCCCCCGGAGACTCACACTCGTCGTAGAAGCCGTAGATGCGGTTGATGGGGGCGCACTCGTGGTGGGGTCTCCCCTCACTCACACACACACACCCCTCTCTCCCCTCCTCACACACACCCACCCCCTCCCCCGACACCCCCCTCTCCCTCCCACGCCCCCCCCGGAGACTCACACTCGTCGTAGAAGCCGTAGATGCGGTTGATGGAGGCGCACTCGTGGTTGCCGCGCAGCAGGAAGAAGTTCTCGGGGTACTTGATCTTGTAGGCCAGCAGCAGGCAGATGGTCTCCAGCGACTGCTTGCCCCGGTCCACGTAGTCGCCCAGGAACAGGTAGTTGGCCTCGGGGGGGAAGCCGCCGTACTCGAAGAGCCGCAGCAGGTCTGTGTACTGCCCGTGGATGTCGCCTGCGCGCGCGCCGGGGAAACGGCACTTTAATCAAGGGCGCCTTTTCACACAAACGAGTTCACCACCAGCAGAGCACACCCTCTGGCCAAAATATTAGGAACCACCTCCCATCACCACCACGGCCGTCGCCCATGTCTCAGTGGATAACGAGCTGGGCTTCGGGGAGCAGCAGAAACAGGATGGGGTGGGGTGGGGTGGGGGGGGGGGAAGGGGGGTGCAGCACTCACCGCAGATTTTAAGGGGGGCCTCCAGCTCCAGCAGGATGGGCTGGCTGAGGAAGATCTCCCGGGACTTGATGCACAGGCCCCGCACCTCCGCCTCCGTCATCTGCACGATCTTCCCCGGGCGACATCCCCGCACTGGGGGAGAGAGAAGGGGGGGGCGTTAGGGAGGGAGGGCAGGAATCCGATCCATGCTTCCCGCCCCCAAGCCGCAGACCCACACCGCCGAGGCCCGGTCAGGCTCGGACTCTCAAGGTCCAGGGGCCCAGCGGACAGGGCGGCTCACGGTTCGAGGCCCGAGGCCTCTCGGGCAGAGACTCGCCGCGGGTGCAACAGCTCATCCCGCGCTGGATCAGAGCAACATTTAAGAGGCTTTTCGGATTTGAACTGTACCGCAGCGGACCCACTGCCACTGGCCAGAGATCAACAGGTTAGGGCTGCGGCGCCCCAAAGCACCCCAAATAACCCCTCCCCCCCCCCCCGCCCCACTGAGACGTCTGCCTTGAGCGAGAGAGACCTTTCAGGACGCCCAGCGTTTCTCAGTGAAACGCACTCCGCTGTGCCCAAGGAAAGCTGCAAACTATCGGGTAATACATCAGACACTTGCTTAGTGTGTGGCAACCAATTCCAGTTTGGGGGCCATTCCCTGCTGAGCCTTCGCCTTCGCCACGACGCCAGAGCACCATGTACTGACCCAGTTCAAAGGCCAAAAAGACTAGAATCCGTCATTCCGGCGGGGAATGTTTTCCTCACCAAAAAAAACAATGAAAAGGGTTGGAGCGCTTTCTTATCCCATCTAAGACGGTGCTGCGTTTGGGGACGCCCAGATTTGCCCCCTGAAAGGGCCATAACTGTACAGATCAGGCCGCGGAAGGGGAGAGCAGCCGTTCCTGAACTCCTGGGAAGCCCAGTGCGGTTCCCGGGAGGCCTGTGGGAGGAAGCTGGAATGGCAGAACGGACTGGGTGTTTACGAGCTTGGCGTGAGTCAGGCGGGGAACAGTGCCGGCGTTGTGGTCACGCTGTGCTGTCTCAACGCTGGACCCCTGCCCAGCTCGGTTTCCCTTGTCCCTCTGTGTCCCCGCTGCCCCCTGGGACGAAACCGCCCGCACAGATCTGCGCCACAGCTAAGGGGGGGGGGGGCTGCTCGCCTGCAGTTCTCAGGACACAGGGCACTGCGGCTTCAGGTGGGGTGGGGTGGATCGGCGAGCCAGCAGCCAGGAGATCTCCATCACACAGAGCTACGGGTAACACTGATCAGACTGAGAAGCTGGGAAAGGGAAATAAGAGGGAATTTCGGATAAAGCAAGGAGGACGGACTGCAGAGATCGGAGCCAAAGGTGGGACTGAGCTAAGGAAAGGACACCTCTGCTGGAAGAGGTGTTAGTGGGGCCAGCAGGGGGCGCTCACCCTGCGGTCTGTGTGGGTCCTGATGCCCCAGTATAGTGACGGGGGACACTAGACTGTAAACAGGCGCCGTCCTTCGGATGAGACGTCAAACCGAGGTCCTGACTCTCTGTGGTCATTAAAAACCCCAGGGTGTTTCTCGAGAAGAGTAGGGGTGTTACCCCAGTGTCCTGGCCAAATTTCCCCCCTGGCCTTTACCCATCATGGCCTCCTGATAACCCCCCCCATCTCCGAACCGGCTCTTTTCGAGAAACGCCCTGGGATTTTCAAATGACCGCAGAGTGGTCAGGACCTCGGTTTTACATCTCATCCGAAGGACGGCGCCCTTTTACAGTCTTAAGTCTGTGACCGTACATTTTCTGTATGAGCTGTATTTCTGCATCCATAGTTTTATTTTCTTTCGTGAGAAACTAAAAACAAAAACATAATCACCAAAACCAAGGAATATGGCCTCTCCAAACCAGGCTCTTGCGAGTGGTCAAGTCCCGGAGCCAGCGTGCCTGAGTCTGGTGGCGCCAGTAGCAGTACCCTGTACTAGAAGTATTAATAGCTGCTTCTCCCTGGTGGGTTTTTCACAGCCTGAGCGGGCGAGGGGGACCCAGGAGAGCGGGGCATTCTGGGAGATCGTGAACCCACGGCGGCAGAGCGCCACTCGGTTGCCTGGCAACAGGACCGCATAACAACAACAACAACAACAGCGCAATCTGCGCTAAACTCAGTTACAACTACGTAACGCCTATTTACCAAAGTTGTTTTGGCTAGACTCGCATTAAACTGTCTTTATCACAGTCCTACGTGAACCATTTAAATACTTATTCTTTGCAAGACGCAAAATGGGGGAAAAACATTCGTAATTAACTCGTTAGTAATACTGGGGAGATATCGTATTCACAAACTAAAACGGTCTAATCCTACTCCCTTCTTTAAAGCTCGATGGAAACGCAATATTACTTAAACAGCATGAAGAATAACGAGGCGAAAAACACGACTGATGAAAAATGTTGAACTTGTGCTCCGACTTGGGTAGCGTATTGATTCGAGCAGCGCATTGAGGATCTGTTTTTTTAGGAGCGTCTTTTTCTGGATAGTTTTTCTCCTTTGCATTATTTCGTGTTCAATAAATGCTTCACGCCGTCCCCGCCCCCCCCCAGTAGCCCCTGCTATCGACGACAACAGCTCGGCGCTCGGCTGAGCCGGCCTGAATCACAGGCGCTGTCGCGGGGGCCGCTGGGAACTCCTCCTGCCCCCCCCCCCCCCCCGGCCTGCCGGTTCACCTTACACGCCGGTAAACAGGGCCCCGTCGTCAGCGGCTGCCTAGCAACCAGACCAAGGGTGACGGAGCAGGTCCCGGCTCAGAGACCCGGCCGGGGGGGGGGAGGAGAACAGCGGAAGGGGGCTGAGTGACGTCACGGGTGACGCGCTGCCTCTCGGCTCCGCAGCGACAAGCCATTAACAACCCGGGGAAGAAATACATTCACCGCACACAGAAGCAGCGGGGGGGAGGTCCGCCCAGGAGCACCATTCGGGGGGAGTGGGGGGGGTGGTGGAAGAAAAGCTGGTTTACTAGGAGACCTTGGCTGATCGTGGTGGTCGGTTGATGCCTTGCCCTCCCCCCGCGGTGAAGCGCGACAGGCTATCCAAACATTGGGGATCACGTGAAAACTGCGGCAGGATGTCGGAAAATAGCTCTGGGATCAACTGGGGTCACGTCAGGAGAGCAGGAGACCTCCCCTCCTCCTCTGCCCCACTCCACTGCTCCCTGGAAGGAGCCGATTCCCCCAGGAGCCCGGAAGCAGGCTTGCTCACCCCGCAGTTGTAATGAGCTCAGCTCGGGGGTCTCCCCCGAGTCCCCCAGAACCGCGCAGCAAAGGGCACCGGACGTTCCACAGATTCACTCGGTGCCGGCGAGCCTGTGGCACAGCTGGGAGTCGATCTGGGGACCTCTGGTCCACGGCGCGCCTTTTCCTCAACCCCAGCTGCCGGCTAGATTAGGGGGTCCCCCCCTCCCCCGGGCCCGCCAACCCACGCACCCCTAGCAGATCTTACGTGGAGCTCGCTCCGTAGCGGGATGAATCCGCTCACCCTGCAGCTCCCCACTGGAGACTCAGCAGGTGTGAGCCTGGCCAGTACCTGGAGGGGAGACTCCTGGGAAAGCTGAGGCTGCTGCTGGAAGAGGTGTTAGTGGGGGCCAGCAGGGGGCGCTCACTCTGTGGGTCTGTGTGGGTTCTGATGCCCCAGTATAGTGACGGGGACACTAGACTGTAAACAGGCGCCGTCCTTCGGATGAGACGTCAAACCGAGGTCCTGACTCTCTGTGGTCATTAAAAATCCCAGGGTGTTTCTCGAGAAGAGTAGGGGTGTTACCCCGGTGTCCTGGCCAAATTTCCCATTGGCCCTTACCAATCATGGCCTCCTAATAACCCCCCTCTCTGAACCGGCTCTTTTCGAGAAACGCCCTGGGATTTTTAATGACCACAGAGAGTCAGGACCTCGGTTTGACGTCTCATCCGAAGGACGGCGCCTGTTTACAGTCTAGTGCATTCAGTTGTTCCTGCTGTTGCTGTTGTAGTTGAAGGCAGACACCCTGGCTTAGATGAGCTCCTCAGATCGATCAGCTGCCATGAACAGAAAATAAAGCAGGACACAGAAGAAGCCTCCGGTCCGTGAGCCTTTCAGAACCTTTCCAAGAGCTTGCAGACCAGGAAGGTGAGTAAACCCCCAGCGCAGGTTTTGTTTTAACCCCGGAGGGAGGCGGAGGGACTTGGACGTGAGGGTAAGAGCCGCAGCGCGTCACCGGCGGAGGTTCACAGTCATTTCCACTTTCAGATGGGAGAGCACACTTAATGCAGCGTACCTGTGGTTGCCTGTATGAAGCCTGTGTGAATGCCCATAGTTGCCTGTGTGTTGCCCATGTTGATGCCCATAGTTGCCTGTATGTTGCTCACGCGTTGCCTATGTTGATGCCAGTGATTGCCCGTGTGTTGCCTGTGTGTTGCTCATGTGTTGCCCATGTTGATGCCCGTGGTTGCTCACGCGTTGCCCATGTTGATGCCAGTGATTGCCCGTGTGTTGCCTGTGTGTTGCTCACGTGTTGCCCATGTTGATGCCTGTGGTTGCTCACGTGTTTCCCATGTTGATCCCCATGGTTGTCAGTGTGTTGCTCACGTGTTGCCCATGTTGATGCCCATGGTTGTCAGTGTGTTGCTCACGTGTTGCCCATGTTGATGCCCATGGTTGTCAGTGTGTTGCTCACGTGTTGCCCATGTTGATGCCCATGGTTGTCAGTGTCTTGCTCACGTGTTGCCCATGTTGATGCCAGTGGTTGCTCACGTGTTGCCCATGTTGATCCCCATGGTTGTCAGTGTGTTGCCCATGTTGATGCCCGTGGTTGTCAGTGTGTTGCCCATGTTGATGCCCGTGGTTGCCTGTATGATGCTTGTGTGTTGCCGATGTGTTGCCTATATGAAACCTGTGTGTTGCCCATGTTGACGCCCGTGGTTGCCTGTGTTGCCTGTGTGTTGCCCATGTTGATGTCCGTGGTTGCCTGTATGATGCCCCTGTGTTGCTCACGTGTTGCCCATGTTGATGTCCGTGGTTGCCTGTATGATGCCCCTGTGTTGCTCACGTGTTGCCCATGTTGATGCCCGTGCGTGTTTCCGCTACTGCTCTCCCATCCTGCTGCCTCTCCTCCCCAGAGCTGTTCCTGCAGCAGCTGCCAGCAGGCCTGTCGCCAGCACCTGGGCTTGAAGGCCTCCTCAAGTGGAGCCTCTCGTCTCCGGCGCCCAGGGCCGGGGGGGGGGGTGAGAGATCTCAACAACGACTGACTGAGGAGGACAGGAGGAGCCAGAGCAAGGCGACAGACCCGAGGAGACCGCTGGGCCCCTCCAGTCCGAATTTGGTTGCTAACAGCCCATCGATCCCAGGACCTCGTCCACCTGTTTCTTGAAAGAAACCAGGGTGTCGGCTTCAACACCAGGGCCGGGCAACCTGCTCCACTCTCCCACCACCCTTTGTGTAAAGAACTGCCTCCTATCCGGGCTGGACAGGGTACTGCAATACTTTCCCGGCAACATGCAGACTCCACACAGACAGCACCCCAGTCTGGAAACAAAACCCCCAGACTCCAATACCGCAAGGCAGCAATAATAACCCGACAACTGAAACGCACCGAAGCCCGAAGGACGATCCTGAAAAAGCCCCGTTTCTTCTTGCGTAACCAACGCTCACCTGCGCCCCGGTCGGCGCTGTGCGCGGGCGAGAGAGGGGAAACGGGCCATGGCGGCACTCCGGTGACCCCACAGGACTGACCTTCCTCGGGGAGGTAGCGAATGTCCTGATTTTTTGGGGGGGGTTTTGTTTCAAGTACGTTTTATTTGTACGTGCTTGGGCAACACCGATGCCAGTAAATGCCATTTAAATGGCAATAAAGCGCCTTGAATTGAATTGAGGCCGAGACAGAGAGAGATGGGCCGGGCCAGCTGCACCTATCCGCCACTTCGGAGAAAGCAGGGAGGAGAGGAGGATGAGGAGGAGGAGGAGGAAGAGGGGGCAGACTGCAGACAAGGAATCTGCTGTTGCCTGACTCAGGAATGCCTGCCCCCACCCTCCCAACGCTGCCTAATATGGGAGCCGAGAGCCCCCTCCCCAAGACGGAACACAATGTCCTAGCCACAGAGCAGGCAAGCGCCCTTGAAGACACCTCAGCCCGGGGCACAGAGCCGAAAACAGCACATCAATCAGCCGGCCCCATGTGCCACCACCCCCAGTGGTGAGGCCATGTCTGCACGCGAGAGAGAGAGCTGGGCTTCGTCTGTGCCACGCACAGCTTTGTCTTAAAGGTTTGACCGGATTCAAACCAGTAAGACGCGAACTCGTGATGATCAGAAAAAAAAAAAGCAGTTCAGAAACATTTTCCTCCCAAGAAGTAACTGCTTGGGACTTTTTTCCCCAAGGTGTATTACTTCAAAAGCCATTTTCTTAACATCTGGACTCTCGCAAAGAATCTTGTCTTGGGATACTGAAGGATACCTTCCCATTTTTTAAAGATTTTTGCCATTGAGGTCAACACTAGAAACTAGATTCATATAGAAACTGATTTTATAACCTACAATCGTACTGTTGTTGAACGCCAGTCGAAAACAGAACCGGGGCGACGCGCCTCAGTTATTATACGGTGAGCCGACAGCACCGAGATGAAAGGAGGAGTTGAAACCCAGCAACGTGGCGTGGTTTTACGGGATCTGACAAGCTTCACCTTAACTTGGCCAAAAAAACAAAACGGGGCGGGAATTGTGGGATGTGCCTCGGGTCTACAAAAACAGTCCGAAGACGGCAGTCGCCAACAAGAACAGGAGAGGCACTCCAGCCGGTTGGTTGAGCTGTGAATTGAAGACGCCAACGCTATGCACGGGACGCCTGTTCCACACACCCACCGCCCTTTGTGTAAAGATGTTCTGATGCTGGGATCCTATCCAGCCGTGTCCGTTGCCCGACTCCAGGGTGTCCACTTCCGCCACAAGGCTGGGCACAAGGCTCCACACCCCCACCGCCCTCGGTGTAAAGAGGGCCGCGTTTTTAAAAGCGGGAGCACCATTCCCCACGCGGTCCAGAGATGAAGGGACAGGAAAGAAGACGAGGCCGTTTCAAGTTTTAAAAAACAAAAAGCTTCACTGTCTTACAGATGTGACTATTCCACTATCGCGCATATTTGCTCGGTGGATCGATTGGATCAACAGGGGGTGAGAGGTCACGTTCGTCCTGTTGAGCGCCTTTAAACTGTGGCCTTAATGAAATAAAGAGAAAAGAGGAGGGCCAGGTTTTTAAAAACAAATGATCTCTATGCACCCATTTTCTAGACGCTTCCTCCCATTCAGGGTCGGGTAGGGAGCCTATCCCAGCATGCAATGGGCACAAGGCGGGGTACACTCGGGACGGGACGCCGGTCCATCACCGGACACACACCAGGGCCAGTTTTTCCCAGAAGCCCATTAACCCACCAGCCTGTCTCTGGACTGCGGGAGGAAACTGGAGCACCTGGAGGAAACCTACATGGAGGACTTTGTCCTTGTCCTCCATCTCATTTGCTACCCAGCGGCCAGGTTATCCCGAGGACCTCTTCTCGAAGACCCCCCCCCCCAGCGAAACGCCACTTCCCGAGCGCGGCCAGGAGGCGCCTGGTTCCAGACACCCGCCACCCTCGGCGTAAGGACATGCCCCCCCCTCTCGCGCTCCACGACGCAGCCCCCCCCACCCCGTCCCGTTTACAGAGCTCACCTGCTCCCCGCAGCTCGAACCCGGGCCCCTAAATAAGGAGAGCAGATGTAGGAAACAGATACCCAAGACCCCCGGCGCTTGGTTTTGTTTTGACTCCCCTGCGCCCCGCCAGCACAGCAGCCCCTTCTCCGGCTCATCGAGACGGAGCTGAGGTCTGGGCCCGGAGGCCTGGAGATGCACTCCTGAGGCACACAGCAGCCCGACTCCAGGCCATATATGGGCAGTCTTCGGAGAACGCTCACGTCAAAACAGTGTTTGTTCAGCAGCTCGGGGGGGGTTGACTGCCCCAGTTCAGGGAGGTCCTGTGACACCTCCGATCGCGGCGGGCACGTTCGAGGGCGACCGAAGATCGATACCTCACTGCTGGGCAGCGTGGGTCAAAATCTCACCCCCCCCCCCCTCCTCCTCCTCTTCCTCCTCCTCCCAGCCACACCGCTGGCCAGCACCGGGGTACGGCCCCCATGGGAGAGAACGATCTAGAGACTAAACCCCTCCACGCCCCCACGCAGCTGGCTTGAGCAGCGGCTCGCCGTTCATTCAGTTCCGTTTTATATAGCGCCTTTCCAAACAAGGTTGCCCCCAGGGCGCTTAACAACGCAACTAATCGGGCGTTTTTGCGAATACAGACTGTTCTTACGTCTCACAGAAGCTCAATTCTTGGAGAAAGAGGAAGGGGGGTGGTGGGGGATAAAAGGTTGGGATTTGAACAAAGCCCGGCGAATTCCCCCGCCTCGTCGGTTCTGGGAAGCACGATTCACCCCCCCCCCCCCCCGGGCTGGCAGTGCCACACAGAGACGGCCCCCCGCGCTGGGCACAAAGAGCCCTCTGTGAGCCCTACACACTGGGGCTCAGTCAGCCCGAGGCACACCGACACGACCGCCCTGACACTGGAGAGCTTTCCCAAGTCAAAAACAGGCTCGGGACTTCTGATCCTCCGCCATCCCTCTGGTGCTTGGCTCTAGCGACCTCGACCAGGGGGCACGGGCAACCAGCCACACACACCAAAACTTCCCCAGGTTACAGCCAAAGGGGGGGAGGGGTGCGTGCCATTCGTGGGCGAGGGCAGCCAGGTTACTGGTTTTACTGGACACATTTCCTCGCCCAGCGCCACCCCGCACCCAAGCATGCCCGCGATCAAGAGAGCAAGAGACCAAAACACAAGCAGAGGTCACAAAGGTTCAAAAAAAAAAAAAATGGTGGTGTCTGAAGTCACCTCCCTACACCTTGTACCTGATGTCCTCCTCCCCACCTCACAACCTTCGCTCTTCGAATCCTGGTCTCCTGTCTGCCCCCCCCCCAGGCCTGTCCACACTCTGGGGGTGAGAGGGTCTTCTCCTGCTGCGCCCCAGAGCTCTGGAGTTCTGCCCCCAAGGATATCAGAGAGCCACCTTCTCTAAACTCCTTCACATCCAGACTCCAAACCCTCTTCTGTAGAAGAGCCTGTACTGAGCCGGTTCTGTTCTTCACCCCTCTGCTCCTGCTTTATCCAGAACCCCTATCTACCGTCTCCTCTCACTGTGTGTTCTTCTCCTGCACATCTTGTGTATTTTTTTTTAAGTGTCGTTGCTGTGGTTCTGCAAAGCGCTGTAAAGGCGCTATATAAAATCAAGTCTGCTCGAAATAAAATCTGACTAGTTACTATCTGCTACCTACAATGCTAAAACTTCACTTTTTGTAACGGCTGAGGGCTTCGATAATGGGGCTGTGTCTTCCTGAAGGCAGAGCCCAGCCGGTTCCTGACTCACTGTCTGTCTGACCTGGAACAGCGGGTCGTGGGGGCCCCAGCCCCAGTGGCACCCCCCCCCCCCCCCACCTGCACAGCGCCCATTTCCCTGAAGCCTGGCCGAAGCCCTTTTCTGGAGATCACACTGGAACGGCCTTCACCGCGTGTCCGAAATCAGGACAGCCCTACAACTAGGGCCTGTAGCTCCTATCCAACTCCTGAACATACCGCTTTTCCCAGTCCAGGGTCGCGGGAGACCAGGAGCCTATCCCAGCAAGAAATGGGAAGCCAGTCCACCCCAGGGCGCACACGCCCACACCAGGGCTCGCCTTCCCAGAAGCCCGTTAACCTCCCAGCATGTCCGTGGATGGGGAAACTGGGAACACGGGGAGATTTCCGGAATATCTAAGGGACTTCAAAGATTCAGCTCTCTCTTAAATAAGACATCCGTCCGATGTGAATCTCACCGCAGATCCGGGAGACGCCGAAAATGTCTTTTCCAGCGCCCAGTGAGATCGCCCTGCACCGTCCATTAAAAATCAAAGCTGCCACCTCTATAACCAAACACCTCCCCTGAAGCTCTGTACCCTCGGCTTTTGGAAAAAAGGGTTTCTGTTTCCAAATATAGTGCTGATCTGTGGGACGCTACAGGCCCAGAACGGGGAGCCTGGAATTTGTAACAGCGTGGGACAGCGGAATGAAACAGCTGTTGAGTCATCTCCATATATGAACTACGAGCAAAAGCAGAAACGCCGGATGGGAGAGAGAAATGTTGTTGTTCTTTTTTAACTTTCAAGTCACCCGCACCCTGCGGGGAAACCTGATTTCAAGGACGAGAGAGTGGGGAACGTCACGTTTATCCCACAGGGATAACTTGTATAAACAAAAGGGCTGGTTAACAGGTTACTTGCCGGTTAATCACACCGAAGACAGACGACAAGATTCTGGTTAAATGGCTCACATGCAGCAGACGCCGAGACCTTGGGGAATCCCTTCAGTGCCAGAGCAAGGCAGGGGCAGGAGAGCACTGGGCGTCTTTCTCAAACACGGCTTTCAGCCCCTGTCTGTACAGCCCCTCTCTCCGGAGATCCTGCGAGATTTGGGGGGTCCGGCGCGTCGGATAACATGGGGGCAGAATCGGTTTCCGACGCCCCGAGTTTCAATGCGATTATGCGACCGGACCGGAGCCCGACAGAAATATCCTAGGACAAAGATCTTAGGCCTCAGGTGCGACAGAGCCTCTCTCTCTGGTCACCGAGGCCCGGCGCTCACAGGCTGACACCCTGGACCAGTGGTCCTCCAAGCCTTAAGGTCTGCGGACCACCAACACCACAGTCACAGATGCACTGGGACCACCAATGCCTACGTCCACGTCTTACCCTGTAAAAAAACCATCACCCACTCACGCACTGAAATTTTATTAAAAAGGGACTCACATTTTAAGAAACAAAAGAGCATATTTTTTGTGCAACACCTGCTGGAAGAGGTGTGAGTGGGGCCAGCAGGGGGTGCTCACCCTGCGGTCTGTGTGGGTCCTGATGCCCCAGTATAGTGACGGGGACACTAGACTGTAAACAGGCGCCGTCCTTCGGATGAGACGTCAAACCGAGGTCCTGACTCTCTGTGGTCATTAAAAATCCCAGGGTGTTTCTCGAGAAGAGTAGGGGTGTTACCCCGGTGTCCTGGCCAAATTTCCCATTGGCCCTTACCCATCATGGCCTCCTAATAACCCCCCTCTCTGAACTGGCTCCATCACTCTGCTCTCCTCCCCACTGAGAGCCGATGTGTGGTGAGTGTTCTGGCGCACTATGGCTGCCGTCGCATCATCCAGGTGGGGGTACACACTGGTGGTGGTGGAGGGGATCCCCATGACCTGTAAAGCGCTTTGAGTGGAGTGTCCAGAAAAAGCGCTATATAAGTGTAAGCAATTATTATTATTATTATTATTATTATATTTTGCCAATGTTTGTGTGACTTAAAAAGTTCCAGGTGAAGAAGGGAGACGTGCTTTAAGAAAGATGACTAGGGTCAGCACGCGGACCACCAGCGGGCTTCGGATCATACTTGGGAGAACCACTGCCCTAGACCACCCTAGAGCAAGGGGCTGCCCCCCCCCGACTGCTACTGAAAATCGCGCAGGCCCGTTTCAGTCCAGGAGCCCTCAGCTAGAGGCTCAGGCTCTCTGGTGCGAGGCTGCTGACCGAGCCACGAAAACACAGACACGCATGTCGCAGACAGAACCGAACCGCCCGCCGTCGGCCCACCCCCTTCCTCCTCGGACCCCCGGGACGAGAGAGAGAGAGAGAGAGAGAGAGAGAGAGAGAGAAGGCCGCGCAGCACCGCCAAAACCAGAGCAACGCGGAGCGATTATCGAGACCGCTAAAAGCTCTGTTCTCGATCCGAGGGTGTCGTGGGGCTCAAGGGCTCTTCAGCCTCCTGAGCGCTGCCAGGCGCCTGCTCTGGGCCAAGACACGCAGCTGGGGAACCCCAGCGTTGAACCGCAGGCCAGCGAGAAACCCGGGAGTTTAAAGCAGGGAGGATTTAGGACATAAATGAACAGCCAGAGATGGGGGAGCTGGTCGATGCCAGCAGGCAAACTGGACTTCAGGGGACTGTACGGTTCAGTGTTGGCTCTGGCCAGAAACTCCCCTCTGTGCCATGGGGGGAAAAGGGCTATTACCAGGCTGGGGCACAATCCGGAAAGGCATGGAAATACTTCTTCAGCCTTAACGGAGACACCCAGACCAAAGGACACCGGCCAAGGTCAGTGCAAGTGTATTTTAGGACTTCTAAAAACACAGGAGGCCAGAAGGGGAGCGGACCTACGTAACCACCCTGCAGAAGCAGAGTCAGCATCACTGAGGTCTCTGTCTCTCACGGGGAGATGGCACAGCTGTCCTGTGGACACCACTCTCCTGTCTGTCTCTCTCTGGGAGATGACACAGCTGTCCTGTGGACACCACTCTCCTGTCTCTCTCTGGGAGATGGCACAGCTGTCCTGCGGACACCACTCTCCTGTCTGTCTCTCACAGGGAGATGACAAAGCTGTCCTGTGGACACCACTCTCCTGTCTCTCTCTCTGGGAGATGACAGCTGTCCTGTGGACACCACTCTCCTGTCTCTCTCTCTGGGAGATGACAGCTGTCCTGTGGACACCACTCTCCTGTCTCTCTCTCTGGGAGATGACAGCTGTCCTGTGGACACCACTCTCCTGTCTCTCTCTCTGGGAGACGTAAACAAGAGGACCGTACTAGTCTGTAGCCGGTAGCCGATCCCAGGATGACATCCAGCTGTTTCTCGGAGGAAGCCAGGGGATCGGCTTCAACAACATGTCTGAGCTTCTCGGTCCAGACTTCCTCGTGTAAAGAGGCAGGTTCGCACTCCTGTCCTCCGATTCGGGCTTCACTGTTCCTTCAGCGGGAAGACAGCGGCACTGAAGCGGGGGCACCCAGTGTCGCCCAACAGGGACACCCAGTTTCCTCTCGGGGGACTCAACACCCGCCCCCCTCTTGCCTGAAACCTTCCCGTGAACCGTCGAACTTTTCCCAGAGTTCTTTTCCCCGCACGCTCCTGAAACCGCCGACTTCAAAATTCCCGGTCAGGAGCCACCTCTCCTTATTCCGAAGAGTTCTTCCGGCAGGTGCTTTTCACCAGAAGGAATAAACCACCAGGGAGGTGGGGGAGAGGGCTGGGGCGGACTCGGGGCCAACTGGAGCCCCGGTTTTCAAGACTGGTCAGTGGGACAGGGGATCAGGGAGGGGGGGTGACCAGCAGGGATCGGGAATCGGGACCCTTTCCCTCCGCCTCCAAAACCGATCCGGAAAAAAAACACAAAACAAGCCCAAGCTCGTGTCCGCCCTGCGCCAGGGAGTTTATGACTGGCTGAAAGTCAAAGGGTGGTGCTAATAACGCCAAGGTCGTGGGTTCGATCCCGGAACGGGCCACATCTGCCTTTGGGGCAGAGGGGTGGCTCTGTGGCTCTGAGGAGCTGTGCCTGTGGCTGGGAGGTTGCCGGTTCAAATCCCGCGGCCGGCAGAGGAATCCTACTCCATTGGGGAGCCAGGCCCTTCACCCCAGCTGCTCCAGGGGCGCCGTATAAATGGCCGACCCTGCGCTCTGACCCCCAGCTTCTCTCTCCCTGTCTGTGTGTCTCCTGGAGAGCAAACTGGGGTCTGTGAAAAGACACATCCCTCATGCAAGACATTGTATAGGGCTGATAAAGCAACAATATCCTTATTTATTAAAAGCGCCCCCGGACCTCGCCGAGCACAATCAGGAAAACCAGACGCCATCGGAGCGTGGCTCTTCACGCCCGCGTTAGGGGACTGAACGCCATGCTTCACAAGAAGCTGGAGCGAAAGTCTGCTGAAAGCCTGGCAGCCCCGTCTGATCTATTCTGAGACTTTAAGCCTGCCCTTCCACACCCCGGGGCTTAATCCGTCTCTTAATTGGCTACTCGGGTGACACCTGAGAGAACTGGCCTCCTGCTGCTTCTCTGGCTTTTTTTCGGTTTCCTGGAGACTGTTCGGTGTCATTGGCCCCCTTCGCAAGGCTCTGTGTGTGTCCCCCCCATCGCTCCCTCCTTTATTTTGACTTCTTATTGTGAGAGAAGGTCTAGAAGGGAGAATGTTTCCCCTTTCCTGAATTCCTCTCGGATACTGCCCTGGTCCCAACGGCGTACCACTCCTGTGACAGGACTACAATGCGTAGCTGACGCGGCGGGTATTTTTTATTGGTCGAAAAACACCGCTCCTTTGGACTTTGGGCAGCGGGATAGAGCTCAGAGCTCAGAGCTCCAACTCGGTTATCTGCGGGTTATCTCCCACCATTACTGCGTGGGTCCAGCTCCTACACACAGAATGTGCGTCGCCCAGGTGGGGCTGCTGGTGCAGAATGATCACTGTGCGTCGCCCAGGTGGGGGCTGCTGGGGCAGAATGACCACTGTGTGTCTCCCAGGTGGGGGCTGCTGGGGCAGAATGAACACTGTGCGTCTCCCAGGTGGGGGCTGCTGGGGCAGAATGAACACTGTGCGTCTCCCAGGTGGGGGCTGCTGGGGCAGAATGATCACTGTGCGTCTCCCAGGTGGGGGCTGCTGGGGCAGAATGAACACTGTGCGTCTCCCAGGTGGGGGCTGCTGGGGCAGAATGAACACCGTGCGTCTCCCAGGTGGGGGCTGCTGGGGCAGAATGAACACTGTGCGTCTCCCAGGTGGGGGCTGCTGGGGCAGAATGAACACTGTGCGTCTCCCAGGTGGGGGCTGCTGGGGCAGAATGAACACTGTGCGTCTCCCAGGTGGGGGCTGCTGGGGCAGAATGAACACTGTGCGTCTCCCAGGTGGGGGCTGCACTCTCCTACATCTGTCAAGCACTTTCCGGATGAAAAGTGCTGTGTGTGTATATATATATACTGTATATGCGATTCATTACTAAATATTTGACAGTCAAGCTTTGCGGATGCCTGCAGAAAAGAAACGCCGGGCCATGTCTAAGAGTTATCTCCAAAATAACACACAGATCCAGCGGACTTTTCAAGTCCTCTGTGAGCTCCACGCTGCACAGGATCTCGGGCCCGTCCAGCCCAGGCGACAGTCAGCTATAAAGCCAACATCAGCAGCAGAGGGAGGGGTCTGTACGGGACCCCCGAAAGCTCAGTCTCCCAGCTCCAGGCCAGCTGCCATCATCTGGGACCGACCCAGCGCTCCTGCCACATCTGGAAGGCATTACATCTGGATTCACCCACTTCCCAGATCTCCTCCAGGCCCAGGAATGTGCAGCCAGACCGCCTCCTCTCCCAGTCCGCAGACTTCGGGAGAGTTACGCAACAACCCCCCCCCGTCCTAAGCAGGCTACTTCCTCCATCCCCAGCCGGGGAAAAGCCAATTACAGTCACCCGTGTGTTCCCATGTGAGTGCGTGTGTGTGTCTGTCTGTCTGCCTGTGCCTCTCTGTGTGCGTGTGTCTGTCTGTCTGCCTGTGCCTCTCTGTGTGCGTGTGTCTGTCTGTCTGCCTGTGCCTCTCTGTGTGCGTGTGTCTGTCTGTCTGCCTGTGCCTCTCTGTGTGCGTGTGTCTGTCTGTCTGCCTGTGCCTCTCTGTGTGCGTGTGTCTGTCTGTCTGCCTGTGCCTCTCTGTGTGCGTGTGTCTGTCTGTCTGCCTGTGCCTCTCTGTGTGCGTGTGTCTGTCTGTCTGCCTGTGCCTCTCTGTGTGCGTGTCTGTCTGTCTGCCTGTGCCTCTCTGTGTGCGTGTGTCTGTCTGTCTGCCTGTGCCTCTCTGTGTGCGTGTGTCTGTCTGTCTGCCTGTGCCTCTCTGTGTGCGTGTGTCTGTCTGTCTGCCTGTGCCTCTCTGTGTGCGTGTGTCTGTCTGTCTGCCTGTGCCTCTCTGTGTGCGTGTGTCTGTCTGTCTGCCTGTGCCTCTCTGTGTGCGTGTCTGTCTGTCTGCCTGTGCCTCTCTGTGTGCGTGTCTGTCTGTCTGCCTGTGCCTCTCTGTGTGCGTGTCTGTCTGTCTGCCTGTGCCTCTCTGTGTGCGTGTGTCTGTCTGCCTGTGCCTCTCTGTGTGCGTGTGTCTGTCTGCCTGTGCCTCTCTGTGTGCGTGTCTGTCTGCCTGTGCCTCTCTGTGTGCGTGTCTGTCTGTCTGCCTGCCTGTGCCTCTCTGTGTGCGTGTGTCTGTCTGCCTGTGCCTCTCTGTGTGCGTGTCTGTCTGCCTGTGCCTCTCTGTGTGGGCGTGTCTGTCTGCCTGTGCCTCTCTGTGTGAGTGTGTCCGTGTCTGCCTGTGCCTCTCTGTGTGCGTGTGTCCGTGTCTGCCTGTGCCTCTCTGTGTGCGTGTGCCCGTGTCTGCCTGTGCCTCTCTGTGTGCGTGTGCCCGTGTCTGCCTGTGCCTCTCTGTGTGCGTGTGTCTGTCTGCCTGTGCCTCTCTGTGTGCGCGTGTCTGTCTGCCTGTGCCTCTCTGTGTGCGTGTGCCCGTGTCTGCCTGTGCCTCTCTGTGTGCGTGCGTCCGTGTCTGCCTGTGCCTCTCTGTGTGCGTGTGCCCGTGTCTGCCTGTGCCTCTCTGTGTGCGTGTGTCTGTCTGCCTGTGCCTCTCTGTGTGCGTGTGCCCGTGTCTGTCTGTGCGGGTGTCTCTCTGTGAAAGATCCGCTTTCAAAAAAGGAAGTCTGGCCCTCCCAGAGGTAGCTCTCCGTTCCTCCGAGCGCAGCACTCCTGGAAAAGGGTTCTCCGTCCCGCACGGATCTGACTTTCCGTTTCCGGCCCGCTTCGCGACCCGAGACGACAAGGGTAACATGCGAACTCCACACACAAGACTCGCCGGGGCTGGAGTCAAACCCGGGACCCCAAACGACCGCTCCCAACCGCTGCCCGGCTGGGTCCGACGGACCAAAAAAAAAAGATCAACCTGAACAGATCAAATCTTATAACTCAGTACCCTGGGCGGCGCTGTGGTGGGTACTGGTGCCCCGCAGCGGGTTCAACTCCTGGGGCGCTGTCTGGGTGGAGTCTGCATGTTCTCCCCCCCCAGGTTGGCGCAGGCTCTGGGATAACCAGCCCTGGTGCTAGCGCGCATGTCAATGTGACAGACTGGCGTCCCGCCCAGGGCGTACCCTGCCTCACCCCTGCTGCCGGCTCGGATAGACCCCCAGGCTGTCCCCCGACCCGGAAACAGCAGTTTGAGAAACGGCTGGACGGTCGTCTTCGCTCGCGGGAGAAGGGGGGTGGGGGGTTAACGCCAGACCCCTGAGCTCCGTCACCCCGAGGAGGGCAGACACACAGCGCAGGAAGGACACTCAGTGTCTGGATTTCCACCCACCAGAACCCCGACGTACGAGGAGCAACAGGGGCAGAATGAACTGCACGGTGCCCAAATACCCCCCCACATCCACACACAGCCGTTTTCCAGGGTCCCAGTAAGTTTCGTTCAGGAAAAAACGCGCCAGGTCGTGCCCGCCCGTCTCAACAACAACAAGTAGGCGGAAAGATCACATCTTGGTGGGGGGTCGAACAGAGGCGCATCCGAGGCAGAGGGCGGCGGGTTCAAGCCGAAACACCCACTCCATCTCCTCCCCTTGGGGGGGTCAGGCGCGTCAAGGGCAGCGCACACACACACACACACCGGGGCATTTGCTACAGTAAACAACGGGCGACCCAGGGACACCATCACCGACACGCCGGCCGAAGACCTGCAGCACCCAGGGAGAGATCCCACCAGAGGGGTCGAGGGGGCAGCTCGGGCGCGCACACACCCACTGGAGGTAAACAGAGCCACACCGCCCCCCCCCCCCCCCCCCACGCTGGAATCGAAATAAAACCCGCAGCCCCTCCCTCCCAGACCAGCGATCGACAACCAGCGGGACCCCTCAGCTCAAAACATCCCGAGATCAACAGCCGCCCCTCTCTTCCACCACCGCGACAGATGACCGTTTTCTTTGTATTTTTTTTCCACCTTCTTTACGAGGATCCGAGGGGGAAAAAAAAAAACACGACACACACTCCGCAAAACATCAACAACAACACAAACACAGACGCTTCCACTCGTCTCGCTAACGTAGACTGCCTGGCAGTACACAGGGCGATTTCAGCCGTGACATCAGCGGGGCCGGCGGCGGCGGCTCCCAAGCCGGGCTGGGCGGGTTACGCGAGCCCGAGGCTCCGCTGGCCGCCGCTAGGCCTCTCGCTCCAGCCCCGGAGCCGGGTCCCTCCTCCGCCTCTCTCTCTCTCTCACCGCCGCCGCCGCCGCCCGCACGACTGAGCCAGAAAACGAAAGCCCGCGCGGTCTGCAGCGACCGTGACACCCGCCGAGAAGCACCAGAATTCGTGGGCGGGGAAGGGGGGGAAAAAAAAACCCAGGGAACTCACCTTCCAAAAGCCTGGAGATCAGCGAATCCACATCCAGCTCCCCCTCCGCCATGACTGTGACTGCCGTCAGAGCTCCGCTCGCGCTCCGGCCCCCCGAGCCAACCCCGCGCGCCCGCCGCCCCGTGCGGAGAGACAGCGAGGGCTGCGGCCGCTGGGTCCCGCCGCCCGCCCGCTCGCTCATTCGTTCGTTCGCTCGCTCGTCGCCCTTGACAACCGCCCCTGGCGCGGCTCTCGCGGTAAACAGCCCCTCCCCCTCGCCGGCGGCGGACGCGCGTACGCACGGGCGCGGGCGCGGGCGCGGGGGGGGGGGCGCGCACGGCGAACCCTGCGCTGCGTGAGCACGCAGGAGGCGGGAGCTGACGTCGCAGGGTGTTCGGGAAAGATTTATTCCCTGTTTTTTTTTTAAAACATCAAATGCCCCCCCCCCCCAGCGACAAGTGCAGGAAAAGTGTCGTCGAGACTCCGGAAGAGCAAAGATTGTATCAGCTGCGCTTCTCCTTCACCACGATAGATATTTATGGCGGGAAATGGCGAAAGGCTAGTGAGATCAGGTTCAGGCGCGAAATAAAAATCCTAAATATCACCAGGCAGCCTGGTACCGCAGTGAAAAAACTCGGGTGGCCCCTGGTTTCTGTTCCAGCCGGTGCCTGTTCCTGATCTGCTTCCTGGTTTGGAGCAAAACGTTTCAGATACAGTCAAAATTCACAGCAACAGCACCACTCACGAACTTCACACAACCTCTCCCTGACTTGCTCAATTAAACAGAATTCGCAAAGCACTTTGACCCATCTACCCCGTTCGGGCCTGATCACTCGATCCGATGATCTCGCATGGCTGTTCCCCCGAGAGAAGCCAGGGTATCGGCTCCAACCACACGGCTGGACAGCTTGTTCCACGCTCCCGCCCCCCTTGGTGCAAAGAGGTTCTTCGTTGTTCTTCGTTGTAGATGTGCTTCTCCTGCGATTTCCCCTTGTGCCTCCCGTCCCGGCTGGGGGAATCTCATCCCTCATCCGGCTGTGTCCCGAGAGAAGCCGGGCCCCTGCAGCGTGGCTGGGCAGCGTGTTGCACACCCCCACCACTCTTTGTGTAACGCAGTGCCTCCTGTTCTTGGTCTTCAAATGTGCTCCTGTGCTCGTGTCCTCTGGTTTGTGTTTCTCGCCGGTCAAGATCCAGGTCGATCAAGACCAGGGCTGTTAGGAGGTGTTCTCCCTGGAGGGCGTGAGATCGAGAAACCCTGCACTTTGATTTGGAGATTTTTGCACGGTTCAGTATTATTCCATCTCTCGCTGTTATGCATTGCACTACTGTTGTGTGTTTAGAACGCTATTAATCTCTCTGTGCTGTGTATTTGTCACGGATATCTCTTAATTGTATGAGCTCAACAACAAAAAACAACAAATTCCATGCTTCTAGCTGTGACGACAAAGTACTCAGCTATTTAGGATTAACGTGAAAGGCCTCCAAGCCCATGAGGGAACTGCAATACCTCCCAGCAGGAATGAATAATAATAAAAATTGCTTACACTTTCTGGACCCTCCACTCAGAGCTCTTTACAGGTCATGGGGATCCCCTCCACCACCACCAGTGTGCAGCCCCACCTGGATGAGGCGCCAGTCCGCTCCCCACACCCCAGCTCTCAGTGGGGAGGAGGGCAGAGTGATGGAGCCAGTTCAGAGAGGGGGGTTATTAGGAGGCCATGATGGGTAAAGGCCAGGGGGGAAATTTGGCCAGGACACTGGGGTAACACCCCTACTCTTCTCGAGAAACACCCTGGGATTTTTAATGACCACAGAGAGTCAGGACCTCGGTTTGACGTCTCATCCGAAGGACGGCGCCTGTTTACAGTCTAGTGTCCCCCGTCACTATACTGGGGCATCAGGACCCACACAGACCGCAGGGTGAGCGCCCCCTACTGGTCCCACCAACACCTCTTCCAGCAGCAGCCTCAGCTTTCCCAGGAGTCTCCCCTCCAGGTACTGGCCAGGCTCACACTGCTGAGCTCCAGTGGGGCTGCCAGTTGTGAGCTGCAGGGTGATATGGCTGCTGGCTATAATGAAGAGGTAGCAAATCCCACTGCTATCCATCCATTCTCTAACCTTTTCAACTCCCACTGGCTTTTAAGATTTTTCATAAAGTAAATCTGGAAATTAAAAAAGTAAATGCTGGAAGAGGTGTTAGTGGGGCCAGCAGGGGGCGCTCACCCTGCGGTCTGTGTGGGTCCTAATGCCCCAGTATAGTGACGGGGGACACTAGACTGTAAACAGGCGCCGTCCTTCGGATGAGACATCAAATCGAGGTCCTGGCCCTCTGTGGTCATTAAAAATCCCAGGGCGTTTCTCGACAAGAGTAGGGGTGTTACCCCGGTGTCCTGGCCAAATTTCCCCCCTGGCCTTTACCCATCATGGCCTCCTAATAACCCCAATCTCTGAACTGAAACGCTGGGGTATCTAAATCTACTCTGAACAAACTGCAGTATGTCCAAAATTCAGCAGCCAGAATCCTGACCAGGTCTAATGCAAGTGTTCACATCACTCCTATCCTGGATTCCTTGCACTGGCTTCCGGTCAAATTCCGCGTAGACTTTAAAATCCTCATGCTCACCTATAAGGCTCTGCATGGCTTGGCACCTCAGTACCTGTCTGAGCTATTATCCCCCTACTCCCCACCTCGCAACCTTCGCTCTTCGAATTCTGCCCTCCTTACTGTCCCCCCAAGCCCCATCTACATTGTAGGGGTGACAGGGCCTTCTCCTGTTATGCCCCCAAGCTCTGGAACTCTCTGCCCAAGGATATCAGAGAGTCACCTTCTCTAAACTCCTTCAAATCCAGACTCCAAACCCTCTTCTTCAGAAGAGCCTTTACTGAACTGGTTCCATTCTTCACCCCTCTGCTTTTCTTAGTACCTCCATCCACGGTCTCCTCTGTGTGTTGTCATTGTGTTTTATCTGGTGTGTTCTTCTTATTTATTGTTGTCATCCTGTAAAGCGCTGTGAGAAGCCACCTTTAAAGGCGCTATATAAAATAAAGTTTATTGTTATTAATATTATAATAATAATAATTATTATTATTATTATTATTATTATTATTATAACTGGCTCCATCACTCTGCTCTCCTCCCCACTGAGAGCTGGGGTGTGGGGGGAGCGGACTGGCGCCTCATCCAGGTGGGGGTGCACACTGCTGGGGGTGGAGGGGATCCCCATGACCTGGAAAGAGCTCTGAGTGGAGGGTCCAGAAAGGCGCTATAGAAGTGCAACCAATTATTATTATTGTTGTTGTTGTTGTTGTTGTTGTTGTTATTAAATCATCACAGAAGTAGCATGTTAGTGTAATGGAGTATAAGTAACCAGCTCTCCATTCAGCGCCAGCAGAGCCTCTGCTTTGGGTGGGAGGAAATGTTGTAATGTTGCTCCGCAGCCGAGAGGCGGCGCCACCGACCCCGCCGCCTCCCGGCTCGAGTTTCGCCCCCGCTTTTCACCTCCACATCAACCGACGGCGCTGGAAACGCCGGCGTTTCTCGGTTAAACTCTCTCTCTCTCTTTGGACGGGTTGTGAGTGAAACCGGAAGCCGCCATCGAAACTAACTCTCTCTCTCTCGATTATGTCAATTTCCCTCTCGGCTCTCGATTTCTCGTCTTCTCCCCCACCCGCCTCTCTCTTCTCTCGGAAAAGGTCCTTGCTGGGTCACCGGCTCGGAGAGGCGCAGAGGCGAGGCGGGACTGAGACGGAAGCAAAAAAAAACAAAACCCGTCCGGAACCAGAGATCAGTTTGGAGGTGGCAGTGGGGAAACGGGGAGCGACGCACCGCATTACCGGAAAACCTGTCGGTTTGTTTTCCGAGCCTTGTGAGCGGCAGCGTTTACTCAGAAGGAGAGGACGCCTACGGCATATTGTTTCCTAACCAAATAAACTTTATTTCATCATACACATCTTACCATGGGGCGGGGCGGAGGCCAGTTCGAATCCCGCGGCCCGGCAGAGGAATCCTACTCCGTGGGGCCCCTGAGCAAGGCCCTTCACCCCCCAGCTGCTCCAGGGGCGCCGTATAAATGCCCGACCCTGCGCTCTGACCCCCCAGCTTCTCTCTCCCTGTCTGTGTGTCTCCTGGAGAGCAAGCTGGGGTCTGCGAAAAGACACGTCCCTAATGCAAGAAACTGTATAGGGCTGATAAAGTGATCTGATCTCTCTCTTACTGTTGAGTCCAGACTGTAACAAAACCGTGCGATCTTTAGTACATTGTGAAGGTTCTTAAAAAGGGTGATCGTCCTTGATCAGTCCGAGTAAGGGGTTGCTGGGGCTGGATTCGCGGTAGTGAGAGAGTCCCTCCATGCCCTACCCCTTGCTGTTGTCTGTGCCTTGCCCCCTGTCCCCGCTCGGAAACTGCGGTCGCCCAGTCTTCCGCAGGCGCTCAAAGGATCAGGGCTTTCTGCGGATGATTGCTGTGGCGGACAGGACCGGCAAAAACACAAAACGGAAAAGCAATGCAATACTGTGCGTTACCTGTCCATCCACTTTCTAACCAGTTCTCTCAATTCAGGGCAGCTGGGGAGCCGGAGACTATCCCAGCAAGCAATGGGGCACAGGGCGGGCTACGCCCTGGACAGGACGCCAGTCCGTCTCAGGTCGCACACACACACACACACTCACACCAGGACCAGGTTTCCCAGAAGCCAGTTAACCCACCAGCCTGTCTTTGGACTGTGGGAGGAAACTGGAGCACCTGGAAGAAACCTGCACAAACACAGGGAGAACATGCAAACTCCACCCAGACAGCACCCCAAGTCCGGAACTGAACCCAGGGCCCCCAGCGCTGTAAAGGCAGCATCGCTAAACTCTGTGCCTCAATGCTGCCTAATACTGCATTTAAAGGATGCGCTGATTCACTGTGGTTTAGTTATACTGGTTCAACTCTTCTCTCACTTATCGCCAACTACCTCTCTTGGGGAGAGGGGGGTTTAGTTCTGAAACTGGGTTCTCCAAGGCTTGATCCTCGGGCCCCTCTATTGGGCAGCAGGAGTATCGCCCTGCAGCTCCCTACTGGCAGCCCCACTGGAGACTCAGCAGGTGGGAGCCTGGCCAGTACCTGGAGGGGAGACTCCTGGAAAAGCTGAGGCTGCTGCTGGAAGAGGTGTTAGTGGGGGCCAGCAGGGAGCGCTCACCCTGCGGTCTGTGTGGGACCTGATGCCCCAGTATAGTGACGGGGTCACTACACTGTAAAAAGGTGCCGTCCTTCAGATGAGACGTCAAACCGAGATCCTGACTCTCTGTGGTCATTAAAAATCCCAGGGCGTTTCTCAAAAAGAATAGGGGTGTTACCCCGGTGTCCTGGCCAAATTTTCCCCCTGGCCTTCACTCATCATGGCCTCCTAATAACCCCCCCTCTCTGAACTGGCTCTATCACTCTGCTCTCCTCCCCACTGAGAGCTGGAGTGTGGGGAGCGGACTGGCACCTCATCCAGGTGGGGGTACACACTGCTGGGGGTGGAGGGGATCCCCATGACCTGGAAAGAGCTCTGAGCTCTGGAGGGTCCAGAAAGGCGCTATAGAAGTGTAAGCAATTATTATTCAGCATCTTCATGTTCCCACTTGGTCAGTAATTAAAATCACGGGTCTGAATTTTCCTTCCCTTTCCTGATGATATTCCGATCTATGTCCATACTAAACCTGACACTGAAGCAACTGCCTCTGCTCTCTCTAAACGCACATAAAAACCTGGATGACTCAGAATTTCCTTCTCTCAAACTGCGACAAGTCTGTTGTTGTGCTTTTCTGCACGTCCCCTTAACGGGTTAAAGCCAATGCAGTAACGCTCAAATTTTAATCCAGATTGAAGAATTGAGGGCGGATGTTTGATCCTGGCTTGTCTTTCGACCCTTGTGTGCAGAATATCGCAAAACACATCCTCCTTCCATTGCAGAAATATCACAAGACTACATCCTGTGTTGATGCTAGCTGGTGCCGAAAATGCATTTTCCTTCTCTCCTGTCGACTACTGTAACACCCTACTGTAGTTGGGGTATCCACACTGGAAAAAAAAAAAAAACTACAGTCTCTGCAGAATTTCTTCAGCCAGTGATCACATCACCCCTGTGCTGGAGTCCCTGCACCGGCTTCCTGCCAGGTTTCGTGTCGACTTCAAAACCTTCCTGCTCACCTATGAGCAGTACCTGGCTGAGTTACTACCATCCTGTTTTACTTCCTACATCACTCCTGTGCTGGTGTCCCTGCACTGGCTTCCAGTCAGGTTTCATGTCGACTTCAAAACCCTCCTGCTCACCTATAAGGCTCCACATGGCCTCAGTACCTGTCTGAGCTGACCTGATCACCCCCCCCCCCTCCTCTCCTTGTAACGCCTTCGGGTCAGAGAACGAGCTGTTGCCTTCATCCCCCCACACGGTGAGCCCACTCTCAGCAGCGCACCTGTACAATGGCGGGCGCCTTGCCAGCAAGATGAAGCGAGGTGTAGTACTCGCAGCTTCTCAGATAACCCCCCCTCCTGAAATAATCTGGAGCCACGCCCTTAAATAATAATCATAATAATTGCTTACACTTATATAGCGCTTTTCTGGACAATCCACTCAAAGCGCTTTACAGGTAATGGGGACTCCCTTCCACCACCACCAATGTGCAGCCCCACCTGGATGATGCGACGGCAGCTATAGTGCGCCAGAACGCTCACCACACATCAGCTATCAGTGGGGAGGAGAGCAGAGTAATGTAGCCAATTCATAGAGGGGGATTATTAGGAGGCCATGATTAGTAAGGGCCAATTGGAAATTTGGCCAGGACACCGGGGTTACACCCCTACTCTTTTTGAGAAACACCCTGGGATTTTTAATGACCACAGAGAGTCAGGACCTCGGTTTGACGTCTCATCCGAAGGATGGCGCCTGTTTACAGTATAGTGTCCCCCGTCACTATACTGGGGCATTAGGACCCACATGGACCGCAGGGTGAGCGCCCCCTGCTGGCCCCACTAACACCTCTTCCAGCAGCAGCCTCAGCTTTCCCAGGAGTCTCCCCCTCCAGGTACTGACCAGGCTCACACCTGCTTAGCTTCAGTGGGTTGCCAGTTGTGAGTTGCAGGGTGATATGGCTGCTGGTTAAACCCACCGTGGGGTGACTTTCCCAGAGCCTTTTTCTCTTCCAGGTGTGAGAGAAGCGGGGCGCGTTGCGCGGAGTGGAGTGGAGGGGAGTGTTTTTGCTCCGACGGGCGCCACCTGCTTGTAGGCTCGCTCGGTATCTGACGTCACCGGGGTATTTCCGCAATTCTTTCGCGCATGGGGCGGAGGGAGAGAAAGAGAGAAGAGAGAGAGGGGGAGGCGGCGGCGGAGTAGTGGGGGGTGTCATTCTCGCCAGCGAGTCGTGCTCTAGTTTGACTGCAGGGAAGCGAGGGGGGAGGCACCCCAAAACACGGACGTGGACGGGGGGATACGGAGCTCCCAACCTCCCCCCCTCCTCCTCCACCCACCCACCCACTCGTGTCAGGACGAGGCGAGGAAGTCGGGCTCCTGTGTGGCCAAGCGTATCTCCCGGGATCTGTGTGTTTTTTTTTTCGGACAGGAGAGAGAGAAAGCCCGGAGATGGATGGTGAGTAAATAATGGCGCACCGCAGCTCGCACTGGAGTCGTCTTGTGCTTTTTTTTTGTGTGTTTTGTTGTGTTGTGCGTTTGTCGTGTCGTGGGATTTCATTGGGGCTGGCGCCCTGGGTGAAACCGGGACGGGGGTCGGTCGGGGTGGGAGGAGGAGGAGGAGGGGGGGGTTGTTTTGCAGTCCGAAATCGGACAAGACTCGGAAGTCGGTGCGGACCCCCCACCGGCGGGGGGCGACACGGGTCCCCCAGCGGCGGCGGGGACGCGCTGCGCCCCGGTTTGTTGTGGTCGTGGGGGCTGGGCGGTTTCTCTCCCAGGTGGCTCGCCGTGGGCACCCCCCTCCCCGGCCGGGGGACCGGCGGGGTCTGGGAGGGCGTTGGGGGGGGGAGGAGGAAGAGCTGTCGGCCCCCTCCTCTTCCTCCTCCTCCTCCTCCGGGGAAACTTGACGCGGCCTGCGTGTCTCTCCGAGCGTCGCTCCCCGTCCCGCCCCGGGCCTCCTGCGCCCTGAACTTTCTCCCCTTTCTTCGATACTTTATTATTATCTTTTTTTTTTTTAAGGCGGCGACGCTTTTGAAATGCGGGAAGCGTAGGGCGACGAAAAAATGGCGGCGGTGTTGATGATAACAATGGCTTGGTTCATCGCCGGTCAAGCCCCACTGACACTCCCACTGGTGGAGCCAAACCGAAAGTTTTTTCTGCTCCGTGTCGCTGTTGCGATGCGAGTAGTCCGGTCAAAGGCCGTTGTTTTTGGTTTTGTTTTTAGTTTGGTTTTGGGGGGCGGGGGGGCTGTTTTGAAAGACGTACAGCCGGCGCCGGAAGTGCGTAAGATGGACTCCGCGGCGAAATTAAGCACCCCCCAATACCAACCTCTGGAGGTGTGGTCCCCCAACCTGGTTCTGGCGGTGCCCCCTGTCCCCTCCCGAGTGTCGCTCCAGACGAGCTCTTGAGTTGCAGGTGAATTGATTTCGCTGCTTGAGAGGTTTAAAATGGCCGCTTCGTCTCTCGTCTGGGGCGGAGAGCTCTGCTGAATGAAAGCCGGTCACAGCCGCGGCGGAGGAGGAGCGGCACCTGTCGCTGCCTCAGGCAGGAGCGCGGCGGGAGCCCGTTTGTCAAAGAGAGCAAACGGGGCGCCGCGCTTTACACAGAGGGTGGTGGGGGCGTGGAACAGGCTGCCCAGCCGGGTTGTTTCGAACTCGTCCTTTCGGTGTTCATTCGGCCCAGGCAGGGGTAAGAGAACTGTGTGAGAACGGCGGGGGGGGTACAGGGGACTGTGAGGGGGTGGAAGGAGCAGAGCAGTTCCGCCCCTCTCTGGACAGGACACACTGGGTGCAGTACAGCCCCCCTCTCTGGACAGGACACACTGGGAGTTTCGGGGCTGAGCAGTCTCTGCTGGTTTTGGGGTGCCCAGCCTCGCTTGGCCTTTCACCCCATGCGCCACACGGGGGGGCCCCGTCTCGGCCTCATCCGGTGCCCTCTGAGTGGATGTGGAGTCTTTTTCGGGGGGGTGGACCTGAGATTAGATTGTACTGTTGCTCAGTAGCGAATCGATCCCAGGGTCTCATCCAGCTGCTTCTCGAACGAAACCGGGGTGTCGGGGCTTCAACAGCATAGCTGGGAAGGCGGTTCCCTGCTCCCGCCACCCTTTGTGTAAATTAGGGGCCTCCGGACCTGACTGCGAGATTCTCATCCGGCTGCGTCGTCTGTTGTGGCGGCTTAAACGACGTGGCTGAGTATCGGATTCCACAACAGGGCTGGGCAGCGTGTTCCACTCTCCCCCCACCCTTTGTGTAAAGGAGCGCCGCCGCCGCCGCCTCCAGTCCTTTCTGGAGAAAAGCCGGGGTCTCGGACGAGAGGGAGGGTTTTTGTGGGCGCCTCTGTTGCATTGACCTCGCTGAAACCCCCGGGGCATGCTGGGATACGCCCAGGGCGAGCCCGCAGACCGGTTGCGATGACAGGTGGGCAGGGCTGAGACCACCTGCACGCCCCCCGAGGGTCCAAGAGCAGGGGGTGCCACCCTGAATGAGCGACGCCCTGCTTTCGAAAGGGCCCCCACCCCTGACTTCTCTCTCTGCCCCCCCCCCCCCTCCCCCCACAAGTCACAGCAGCACCCCCTGCTGGCCGGCTTGCTCTTGCTTCCCTGCGGGGGGACCAGAGATGACCCCCCCCCCCCACACACACACACCCCAGAGGGGATGTCACCCCCCCTCCCCTGCCTCGGTTTCTGTACGTGATGAGATGAGAAACGACTGCTTTCGTTTCCCCTCCCTCCCCCCCCCCTATGGTCAGGAAGCGCTGGAGGCCACTCTCGGCGAGGCCACCTGGTTTCGGGTCGCCTGCGTCTTCTGGTTTCCCACCGAGCGAGGCCTCATGGGGGGGGGGCGGGGCTCCAGGAAGCTGGGATCTCGCTCTGGGTGGGGTGACACTAAAGAGACTCAGTTCCTCCAGCCTGTCAGTGTGGGACGCTCCCTTCAGACTAAAGAAACTGAGTTCCTTCAGACTAAAGAGACTCAGTTCCCTCAGCCTGTTCATGTGGGACGCTCCCTTCAGACTAAAGAGACTCAGTTCCTCCAGCCCGTCAGTGTGGGACGCTCCCTTCAGACTAGAGAGACTCAGTTCCTCCAGCCCGTCAGTGTGGGACACTCCCTTCAGACTAAAGAGACTCAGTTCCCTCAGCCTGTCAGTGTGGGACACTCCCTTCAGACTAGAGAGACTCAGTTCCCCCAGCCTGTCAGTGTGGGACACTCCCTTCAGACTAAAGAGACTCAGTTCCTTCAGCCTGTCAGTGTGGGAAACTCCCTTCAGACTAAAGAGACTCAGTTCCTTCAGCCTGTCAGTGTGGGAAACTCCCTTCAGACTAAAGAGGCTCAGTTCCTTCAGCCTGTCAGTGTAGGGATGCTCCCTTCAGACTAAAGAGGCTCAGTTCCTTCAGCCTGTCAGTGTAGGGATGCTCCCTTCAGACTAAAGAGGCTCAGTTCCTTCAGCCTGTCAGTGTAGGGATGCTCCCTTCAGACTAAAGAGACTCAGTTCCTTCAGCCTGTCAGTGTGGGAAACTCCCTTCAGACTAAAGAGGCTCAGTTCCTTCAGCCTGTCAGTGTGGGAAACTCCCTTCAGACTAAAGAGGCTCAGTTCCTCCAGCCTGTCAGTGTAGGGATGCTCCCTTCAGACTAAAGAGGCTCAGTTCCTTCAGCATGTCAGTGTAGGGATGCTCCCTTCAGACTAAAGAGGCTCAGTTCCTTCAGCATGTCAGTGTAGGGATGCTCCCTTCAGACTAAAGAGACCCAGTTCCTTCAGCCTGTCAGTGTGGGATGCTCCTATGACGGCCTCGACGGCTTTAAAATTGCTGCTCCGCTTTTCCTGAGCCCCAGGGGTCTTGATCCGTTTGTGTTTGTCTTCCAGGGATGTCGTTTGGCTGGGGCCAGCCCGCTGTGAACCCAGGTAAGAGCCCGGCGGTCTTTCTCCTGCGGTGCCGTCTGGGATCTGAAGTGGGCCCGGATCAGCTGTGTTCTGTCGGGGTGGGGGGGATCTTGAGAGAGGTCACGAGTGAGAGGGGGGCCCTTCAGCCCCTGTGGCTCGTTAGGCAGTTAGTCGTTAATTGATCGCAGGATCTCATCCAGCTGTGCCTCGAGAGCAGCCAGGGAATCGGCTTCAACCCCAGCTTGCTCCCCACCCCCACCACCCTTTGTGTAAAGAAGAGCCTCCTGCCCCGACTTGGAGGGTCTCATCCAGCCAGTTTGTGGAGGAAGCCAGGGTACTGGCTCGGCGGATTGCTCCCCTCCCCCACCACCCTTTGTGTAAAGAAGAGCCTCCTGTCCTGACTGGGGGGATCTCACCCCGCTGTGCCTTCGAGAGAAGTCAGGGTATCGGCTTCAACGGCTGAGCACCTTGTTCCACACTCCTGCCACCCTTTGTGTAAACGAGTGTGCCTCCTGGTTGACTCCTTGTCCCCCCTTTTTTTTTGCCTCTCTCTCCCCCCCCCCCCCCCCCCCTTTCCAGGGACCCCCTTCATCGAGATCATCGAGCAGCCCAAGCAGAGGGGGATGCGCTTCCGGTACAAGTGCGAGGGCCGATCTGCGGGCAGCATCCCTGGGGAGAAGAGCAACGACACCACCAAGACCCACCCGGCCATCAAGGTCAGAGGGGGTGACCGCTGGACGAGGCCCAGCGCGCGGGAGGCCGGATAACGGGCCCGCCCTCCAGCGGGGGGTGGACTGGGGGTCGGGGGCTGTGGAGTGGACATAGGAGAGAGGGGAGTGGGGGTGTGTGGAGTGGACATAGGAGAGAGGGGAGTGGGGGTGTGTGGAGTGGACATAGGAGAGAGGGGAGTGGGGGTGTGTGGAGTGGACATAGGAGAGAGGGGAGAGGGGGTGTGTGGAGTGGACATAGGAGAGAGGGGAGTGGGGGTGTGTGGAGTGGACATAGGAGAGAGGGGAGAGGGGAGTGGGGGTGTGTGGAGTGGACATAGGAGAGAGGGGAGTGGGGGTGTGTGGAGTGGACATAGGGGAGAGGGGAGTGGGGGTGTGTGGAGTGGACATAGGAGAGAGGGGAGTGGGGGTGTGTGGAGTGGACATAGGAGAGGGGAGTGGGAGTGGGGCTGTGGAGTGGACATAGGAGAGGGGAGTGGGAGTGGGGCTGTGTGGAGTGGACATAGGAGAGGGGAGTGGGAGTGGGGCTGTGTGGAGTGGACATAGGAGAGGGGAGTGGGAGTGGGGCTGTGTGGAGTGGACATAGGAGAGGGGAGTGGGAGTGGGGCTGTGTGGAGTGGACATAGGAGAGAGGGGAGTGGGAGTGGGGCTGTGTGGAGTGGACATAGGAGAGGGGAGTGGGAGTGGGGCTGTGTGGAGTGGACATAGGAGAGGGGAGTGGGAGTGGGGCTGTGTGGAGTGGACATAGGAGAGGGGAGTGGGAGTGGGGCTGTGTGGAGTGGACATAGGAGAGGGGAGTGGGAGTGGGGCTGTGTGGAGTGGACATAGGAGAGAGGGGAGTGGGAGTGGGGCTGTGTGGAGTGGACATAGGAGAGGGGAGTGGGAGTGGGGCTGTGTGGAGTGGACATAGGAGAGAGGGGAGTGGGAGTGGGGCTGTGTGGAGTGGACATAGGAGAGAGGGGAGTGGGGGAGGAGGGCTGTGGAGTGGACATAGGAGAGAGGGGAGTGGGGGTGTGTGGAGTGGACATAGGAGAGAGGGGAGTGGGGAGTGGGGGTGTGTGGAGTGGTCATAGGGGAGAGGGGAGTGGGAGTGGGGCTGTGTGGAGTGGACATAGGAGAGAGGGGAGAGGGGAGTGGGGGTGTGTGGAGTGGTCATAGGGGAGAGGGGAGTGGGAGTGGGGCTGTGTGGAGTGGACATAGGAGAGAGGGGAGAGGGGAGTGGGGGTGTGTGGAGTGGGCATAGGAGAGAGGGGAGTGGGGGTGTGTGGAGTGGGCATAGGAGAGAGGGGAGTGGGGGTGTGTGGAGTGGGCATAGGAGAGAGGGGAGAGGGGAGTGGGGGTGTGTGGAGTGGGCATAGGAGAGAGGGGAGAGGGGAGTGGGGGTGTGTGGAGTGGACATAGGAGAGAGGGGAGTGGGGGTGTGTGGAGTGGGCATAGGGGAGAGGGGAGTGGGAGTGGGGCTGTGTGGAGTGGACATAGGAGAGAGGGGAGAGGGGAGTGGGGGTGTGTGGAGTGGGCATAGGAGAGAGGGGAGTGGGGGTGTGGAGTGGGCATAGGAGAGAGGGGAGTGGGGGTGTGGAGTGGGCATAGGAGAGAGGGGAGTGGGGGTGTGTGGAGTGGACATAGGAGAGAGGGGAGTGGGAGTGGGGGTGTGTGGAGTGGGCATAGGAGAGAGGGGAGTGGGGGTGTGTGGAGTGGACATAGGAGAGAGGGGAGAGGGGAGTGGGGGTGTGTGGAGTGGGCATAGGAGAGAGGGGAGGGGGGGGGCTGTGGAGTGGACTTAGGAGAGAGGGGAGTGGGGTGACTGGGGGGGAGTGGTGAATGTGGGGGGTCTTCAAACAGCTGGTAATTCCAAGCTGGTTTGGGGGAGACCTATTAAACCCGCTGGGTCTCTCCACAACCTCCACAACCGGGGTGCCCTCCTGCTCCCCCTAATCTGAGTCTGGTCTCGCTGGGGCACTCTCGCACGTGTGCTTCAGGGGTCCTAGTAGGACGTGAAGGTCTGAGATGGGATGAAAACCAGAAACGGATTCACCGGAGCCGGGAGGGCTGATGTGTGCCTCTGTCCCCCCAGATCCACAACTACAGCGGTCCGGTCAAGGTGCGCATCTCGCTGGTCACCAAGACGACGCCGTACAAGCCCCACCCCCACGAGCTGGTGGGCAAGGACTGCAAGCACGGCTACTACGAGGCGGAGCTGCAGGACCGCCGCGTCCACAGGTGGCGCCCGCCGCGGGATGGGGGGGGGGTCTCTCTCTGTCTGGGGCCCCTGGGCCGGCGATCGGAAGAGATCGGAAGAGATAGCGAATCCCCGATCGGAGAGGGGCGGTTTGGGGCTGGTGCTGGGGCGCGCCTACAAATCAACACCTCCACATTCTGGAGAGGGCAGTGATGGCGCCCCCTGCTGGCCCAGTCTCTCTCCCTCTCTATCCCTTCTCTCATTTCTCATCCTCCTCTCTCTCTCTCTATCCCTTCTCTCATTTCTCATCCCCCTCTCTCCTTCTCCTCCCTCCCTGTCTCCTCCTCCTTTTCCTCTCCCCCATTCTCTCCCACTCTCTCATTTCTCATCCCCCTCTCTTTCCCTCTCTCTCCTCCTCTTCCTCTCCCTCTCCTCCTCTTCCTCTCCCTCTCCTCCTTTTCCTCTACTCCTCCTCCCTCTCCTCCTTTTCCTCTACTCCCCCTCCCTCTAATCTCTCTCCCCCTCCTCCCTCCCTGTCTCCTCCTCTTCCTCTCCCTCTCCTCCTTTTCCTCTACTCCTCCTCCCTCTCCTCTCTCCCTCTCTCTAATCTCTCTCCCTCTCCTCCCTCCCTGTCTCCTCCTCTTCCTCTCCCTCTCCTCTCTCTCATTTCTCTTCCCTCTCTCTCTCTCCTGCAGCTTTCAGAACCTTGGGATCCAGTGTGTGAAGAAGAAGGATGTGGTGGAGGCCGTGGGGATCCGCCTGCAGACCCAGAACAACCCCTTCAACAGTGAGTACAGGCCCAGCAGCCCCCTCCCTCTCTGTCTCTCTCCACCCCCCCTCCCTCTCTCTCCCTCTCAATTCAATTCCATGTTTTCAATTCAAGGTGCTTTATTAGACATGCAGACATTTACAACAGAGACATATTATAAAATATTTACATATACTGTAAACATATTGAGCATTGTTGGGAGACAGGCTCACTGTCTGTTCCTCAGGCTGGGACAGGAGATCACACACTGTATTATTATTATTGAGAGACGGGCTCACTGTCTGTTCCACAGGCTGGGACAGGAGATCACACACTGTATTATTATTACTGAGAGACAGGCTCACTGTCTGTTCCTCAGGCTGGGACAGGAGATCACACACTGTATTATTATTATTGAGAGACGGGCTCACTGTCTGTTCCTCAGGCTGGGACAGGAGATCACACACTGTATTATTATTATTATTGAGAGACAGGCTCACTGTCTGTTCCTCAGGCTGGGACAGGAGATCACACACTGTATTATTATTATTGAGAGACAGGCTCACTGTTCCTCAGGCTGGGACAGGAGATCACACACTGTATTATTATTATTGAGAGACAGGCTCACTGTCTGTTCCTCAGGCTGGGACAGGAGATCACACACTGTATTATTATTATTGAGAGACAGGCTCACTGTTCCTCAGGCTGGGACAGGAGATCACACACTGTATTATTATTATTGAGAGACAGGCTCACTGTTCCTCAGGCTGGGACAGGGGATCACACACTGTATTATTATTATTGAGAGACAGGCTCACTGTCTGTTCCTCAGGCTGGGACAGGAGATCACACACTGTATTATTATTATTGAGAGACAGGCTCACTGTCTGTTCCTCAGGCTGGGACAGGAGATTACACACTGTTTTATTATTATTGGGAGACAGGCTCACTGTTCCTCGGGCTGGGACAGGAGATCACACACTGTATTATTATTATTATTGAGAGACAGGCTCACTGTCTGTTCCTCAGGCTGGGACAGGAGATCACACACTGTATTATTATTATTGAGAGACAGGCTCACTGTCTGTTCCTCAGGCTGGGACAGGAGATCACACACTGCATTATTATTATTGAGAGACAGGCTCACTGTCTATTCCTCAGGCTGGGACAGGAGATCACACACTGTATTATTATTATTGAGAGACAGGCTCACTGTCTGTTCCTCAGGCTGGGACAGGAGATCACACACTGTATTATTATTATTGAGAGACAGGCTCACTGTCTGTTTCTCAGGCTGGGACAGGAGATCACATACTGGGCTGTCAGATCCACTGAGTTCCCTCCTCACTCTCCCAGTAGGATTGGGACCCGTTGTAATTCTGGCAGGTGTGGGAACCTCTCCCCTCTCCTCTCTCTACCCTCTCCTCCTGTGTTTATCCTCCCGCAGTCCCGGAGTCGGAGGTGTGGGGGGAGGAGTATGACCTGAACGCGGTCCGGCTCTGCTTCCAGGCCACCATCACCCTGCCCAGCGGCGAGCTGTACCAGCTGGAGCCCGTGGTCTCCCAGCCCATCTACGACAACCGTGAGTCCCGCTGTGCTGTGCTGTGCTGTGCCACCTCCGGGGGGGGGGGCTACGGGTTCAAATCCCAAAAGACGGCGCCAGTTCAGGATGGGAAGCCTTTGTGTCCGTTTCTGATCCAGGGAATACAGTGGAGGTCATGTCCGAGCAGGAAAGCCCCCGGGCGCTAACGACTCTCCTTTTAATCCAGCAAAATGTTTTTTTAATCTCTTTAAGATTAAAAGGAGATTAAGATATGGCCAGCAGCCATATCACCCTGCAACTCACAACTGCAATCCACTGAAGCTAAGCAGGTTTGAGCCTGGTCAGTATCTGGATGGGAGACCTCCTGGGAAAAACTAAGGTTGCTGCTGGAAGAGGTGTTAGTGGGGCCAGCAGGGGGCGCTCACCCTGCGGTCTGTGTGGGGTCCTAATGCCCCAGTATAGTGATGGGGGACACTAGACTGTAAACAGGCGCCGTCCTTCATATGAGACGTAAAACCGATGTCCTGACTCTCTGTGGTCATTAAAAATCCCAGGGTGTTTCTCGAGAAGAGTAGGGGTGTTACCCCGGTGTCCTGGCCAAATTTCCCCCCTGGCCTTTACCCATCATGGCCTCCTAATAACCCCCTCTCTGAACTGGCTCCATCACTCTGCTCTCCTCCCCACTAAGAGCTGGTGTGCGGGGAGTGTTCTGGCGCACTATGGCTGCCGTCGCATCATCCAGGTGGGGCTGCACACTGGTGGTGGTGGAGGGGATCACTATTACCTGTAAAGCGCTTTGAGTGGAGTGTCCAGAAAGGCGCTATATAAGTGTAAGCAATTATTATAATTATTATTATGAAGCAGCAGCTGTTAAAGCACGTTTGAAATGCGGCCATGAGCGCTGTAGAAGCGACCCGTGCCGAGGCGGTCCTATGTACTGGAGTCGCTGGAGTTCAGATTAAGAGGCGTTGATGTGAAACTTTACTTCTTCTGAAACCTTAAATTCTGACGGTTCGGATTCCAATTTGGGTCATCTAAAAAGGCAGAATTGTTGCCTTTTATTTCTGGGCATTGCTGTGCTTGTATGTTGCACAGTCTTGACAAATAGCACCTAATTAGCTGTTGACGATGTGCTGTTTTAGGGCAAATAGCACTTAAAGAGCTCTGAAATATTATCTTGGAATAACAGCATTTAAATAGGACCTTAGTAGAAAACGAAAAGTGTTATTATTCTAAAATATTAAAGCTTATAGAAATACCCAGAAATATGTATTTGTTCCTCTGGAAAGCGAATTGCTTGAGTATACAGCAGGAATAGCACTTTGATCTCACTGTGCCAATACTTGCAGGGGGCACTGTAGCAGATTATATGAGGCAACACAAATGAGTTTCTTTTTTCCCAGTGGGGTTAAGTTAGAGTAAACAGATCATCACCTAATGAAAGATGAAATTACTACAGAACGAGGAATCCAAGCCACTTACAGAACTTGGAATTGCCAGCAGCCATATCACCCTGCAACTCACAACTGGCAACCCAATGGAGCTCAGCAGGTGTGAGCCTGGTCAGTACCTGGAGGGAGACCTCCTGGGAAAAACTGAGGC